>NC_069504.1:246345806-247602056 GCF_027579735.1 Bombina bombina | reverse complement strand
CCCATTGAAAAGATAGGATACGCAAATGGCGTAGGGGAATCTGCGGTATGGAAAAGTCGCGGCTGCAAAGTGAGCGTTAGACCCTTTCCTGACTGACTCTAAATACCAGCGATAGCCCAAAACCAGCGTTAGGAACCCCTAATGCTGGTTTTGACAGCTAACACCATCTCTAAATCTAGGCGTAAGATAGTTACAATGTAATTAATAATTACATTGTAGCTATTTTAGGATTTATGTTTATTTTACAAGTAACTTTGTATTTATTTTAACTAGGTAAAATAGTTATTAAATGGGGGGGCGGAGCTAGCCAGTGCCCAAAATGGTTGCAGGTGTTTAGAGCTCCGAAGTAAGGTCGGCTCTATCGCAGAATAAGCCCTAAGAAAATGTGAGTGTGGGGCAAAGAATATTGGCAATCGATCCCTGACACCTCCTAGCACTCCCGGTAACTGCCGTTAAGACCCGGGAGAACAGAGGACTCAGCCACAGCCCAGCGCGGCCTCCCGCGACTACTTTGGGGCCTAATATTACCTACGCAGCAAGCCCACGCACATGCTTTACGGGCCGCCAGGGGAGTACAACAGCTCAATTCCTCCCCTCATCATGCACCAGAGGATTGCATCTATCAGCCGATGACTAGGTGGAGGTGGGTTATCGCACTGCACGGGACTCGCAGGGTAAGTGAGTAGGGGCGGCCTGCAGTAAAACAAATGCATCGCAGCGTGGCAGACATAATGGGTTAACCCCTCACAGACCATAAACTATGCCCGCATAAAGAGTTATCAGACCCACTTGTGCAGCACCCCACATGGCTACAGCATAAATACCCACATGGCCTAAGTACAGCCTATATACTACCTTCTATGAGTTCAGCTATCCCTGCTTAGACTGTGTCCCACTAAAAAGAGCCTCTACTCACATCAAGCAATTACCTCCACAGGAAAAGCATATTACTCGCAGAGGAAGCCTCAGACGCAGACTTACCCTTATTCACCAGGGACAAAATTACGTATAGTTACAGCTGCTCCCTCACGCATCAGCACTCTCACATAAGGGCAGAATTTTCTCTCAATATGACAACAAAAAGGGCCCCCAGGGCTGACAAGACAAGTAAGAGCAGCTCCTCTGTAACCCCCACAGTGCACAACTTTTTTAAAGCGGTGGAGTTGGCTACAACTGAGCAAGCTGATGATAACATGAAAGTGCCATCTCCACCCCCAGACCTTGCACATGAAGGGACCCCAGAGTCAATGATAACCAAAGCAGACCTACAGACCCTCCCTTCAAAAGAGGACTTTAATAAATTCATAGGACAAGTCAGCTCTATGATAAAAACCAGTCTATCTGAGGTCAGGAAGGAGATTAGTGAAATTGGCTCCAGAATAGCTCAAATAGAGGAAGATGCGGAACACACAGACAGAATCTTAGACGAACAGATCCGCCATGTGACACAACACTCCACTATCATAAGTCAACTGCAGGACCAGGTGGAAGACCTGGATAACAGGGGGCGGTGTCAGAATATTAGAATTAGGGGGGTCCCTGAGCACATCAAGACCTCAGAACTCCTCCCATATCTACAAGTTTTATTCAATACCCTGATGGACAATGACGAGGCAGTGGAATACCCTCTAGACCACTACCACAGAGTTCTGAGACCCCCCCAAAAATATTCAGCCCCCCCTAGGGACATTGTAATTAAATTCACAAGCTTTAGGGACAAAGAGAATATCCTTTCAGCTGCCAGGAAAAAATCCCCCATTTCACATAATGGGTGCACTTTACAAGTTTATGCAGACCTCAGCCAGCTGACCCTGGGTAAAAGAAAGGAGGCCAGGTATCTTACACTACACCTAAGAGATCTCGGGATCCCCATAGATGGGGTTTCCCCTTTAGCCTAAGAGTGTTGAAGGACAATACCACTGCGGTTTACAGGACAGCGGAGGACCTGGAGGACTTTTGCTTGCTCCTTAAAATTCCGAAACCCAGCCTTCCAGCCCTTCAGGAGAACCCAAAAGAACAGCGCACATCAAACTCATGTAGACAGGAGTGGACTCAGGTCCCCTACAGGAGGAAAAACAGACCATCAGCAAAGAACCCTGATAACCAGATGATGACCACTTAACTCATGGAATTTTTCTGCCAGTAGCTTTTTGCTGCATCAGGCCTGCAGTTTGGCGAGGCTTTCTCCCTTTTTATCGTGTCCCTCACTGGACTTTTGAAGGGAGGACATGATAAAAACTTTCACCGTTTACCTTACCCTTTACACTACTGGAATATGTAAAGTATAGTTTTTACTTATATACTTTAAGCTTGGTTGTTACACAAAATGTATGCTCAAACAATGTTGGGTTGTTCTGTGTTTTGTAGCCATTGGGGGGGTCTAGTATGCCAGAAAGTGAAATACATATTTGGCTTAGTTTTACGCAATAGGGGTACTGATGCAGTTAAATGTAAATGACGCCATAAGGCTATGTTACTACATCTAAGACAATGTAACTGGAACATTAGTCCCAAGAAACTAAGATTCAATGGCCGACCTGCTACCATAAGGTGTAGCAGTTACTTATTCCCCTCATCCCTTAGTTAGTCATCAGAAGCATAGGATGCTTCTAGTTAGTGCTCAAGTTTTACAGTTGAAATATGTTTATATGGTTTTTGTTAATTGTGCATCTTACCATTGCAGATATACTCTTTTCAACCCTTCCCCTTTGGACCCTCCGTCCCATACCCCTCATCCCTGGCCCGGCTGGAGCCACAGACCCCACACAATGGTTCACTGTCAGGTAACCCATTCAATCACCACATTTCACTGGAACACAGCCACCACACCCATCAGACCACAATCATATCTAAGGCCCCACTTATATAGCAGAATAGTATGGCTTCATTAGGAAACCAGAGAACCCTCCATGCGGGACAACACCGCATTAAACTGGTCTCTCAAAACACAAAGGGACTGAACTCCCCCACAAAGCGGTCTGTCGCACTCTCTTGCTTTAAAAAGGCTAGAGCGGATTTGGTTTTTGTGCAGGAGACACACTTTTCGTGGGACAACTCCCCCAGGTTCACTAATAAGGATTACCCTACTACATATTTAGCTTCGCAAACAGATAAACGGGGGGGAGTGGGAATCCTGATCCATAGGTCGTTGCCGTTCCAGCTGTCCACTCTGGAGGCGGACACGGGTGGTAGATGGCTTATCCTCATTGGCCTCCTATATAACCGACCAATTACTTTGGTCAATGTATATGCCCAAACCTGAAACAGGCTCAATTTTTCAAAAAAATAACAAACAAGATACTGCAGGTTCAGAAAGGATCATTAATTATAGCTGGCAACTGTAATGTGGCACTGGAGCCGGAAGTAGAGTGTTCCCAAGGTCGAGGCAGCATCCCCATTAAAACCCTCCAAGACATTAGATCATTCACTCACAAACTTGCCCTGATAGATATATGGAGGGTTAAGCACCCGAGCCAGCGAAACTATACTTTCTTCTCTAACCCTCACAAGCGCTAGATATTTCCCCGCACACACTATGGGAAGCCCACAAATGTGTCATTAGGGGGGAAATGATCAAACATAAGGCAGGTCTAACTAAGCAGTACCGGGAAACCTATAACTGTATGATACAAAAGATCAGAGAGATAGAACAACGCCACAGGGTATCCCCGATAGATGGGTCCATAACAGACGAGCTCAGAAGGGCCAGAAACGAACTAAATAGCCTAATATATAAAGAAGCCCAATCTAGAGCACTATACCTTAAGAAAATGTATCTAGCCACCTCCAATAAGATAGGGCCATCCCTGGCGAGATCCCTTAGGGAGCAGAAGCTTAACTCGTATGTACACAGCATAACTGACTCGGCCGGCAACCAAGCCTTAGGCAGCCACCAAATTGTAGAACAATTCAGAGCGTATTATAGCAAACTATATAACCTGCCGCAACCGCCACTAGCAGCGAATCCCATGGCGCGAGAACAATACATAGCGGAGGCTGACCTCCCGGCCCTCTCAGCAGAACAATCGCAGAAATTAGAAGCTCCCATCACGTCCTCAGAAGTACTCTTAGCAATAAAATCCCTTCCCCCACGCAAAAGCCCTGGCCCTGACGGGTTTACAAACTTATACTACAAAAATTATAGACAGTTCTTGGCCCCGCACCTAACATCCATGTTTACAGCAATAGACACAAAACAATCGTGGCCCAAGTGTAACTTAGAAGCACATGTTATAGTCCTGCCAAAGGCGGATAGGGATCCCCAAAAAGTAGAGAATTATAGGCCTATATCTTTGCTCAATTCTGATATTAAGATTTATGCAAAAATTTTAGCAACTCGCCTGAATTCAATTCTCCCTCAAATAATCCATGTAGACCAGACAGGGTTTATCCCAGGGAGGGAGGCACGGGATAACACCATCAGGGTAATCCAATTAATTGAGCACGCCAGCCGGTCGGAAACCCCTTCTATATTAATATCCACTGACGCGGAGAAAGCTTTCGACCGGCTGGACTGGCAGTTTCTGCGCTCGTGCCTGTCCGCCTTTGGCTTGGGTGACCTAATGACCAGTAGAATCCTTAGTTTATACACCCAACCTTCAGCGAAAATAAAGGCGAATGGTGTCCTATCTGATAGCTTTGGAATCGGTAATGGCACGAGGCAGGGTTGTCCCCTGTCCCCGCTCCTCTTTGCCATTTCCATGGAGGTGCTGGCCTCTCATATCCGACGCAACCCTAGAATAACAGGCATAACATTGGGCCCTAACACCTATAAGCTAACCCTTTACGCGGATGATGTCCTCGTACTCTTGACATCCCCAAGCACATCACTTACTTACTTACTAGAAGAATTTGATCGTTTTAGTGCACACACAAATTTCCTTATTAATGCGCAGAAGTCAGAAGTCCTAAACATTAACTTAAAAAAACGATCTTACGAAGCCCTACGCCTCTGTTGCCCCTATAAGCTTAACCATGACAAACTTAAGTACTTAGGGATACAGCTCACGCCAACATGCAACAAACTATTTAAGCACAACTACATTCCTCTCCTGCACAAGATCAAAAAGGAACTTGACAATTGGCAACATAAACCAATCTCGTGGTGGGGCCGGATACAGGCTGTCAAGATGACTGCCCTCCCGCAGATTCTCTATATATTACAAACTGTACCAATACACTTACCCCATACTTACATAAGCCAAATACAGACAATGCTAAACTCCTTCATTTGGGGAAACATTAAACCGCGTATTAGCAGGAAACTCATCACAGCCCCACTGGGAGAGGGAGGACTTGGGGTCCCATCAATACTGGCATACCACCAGGCTGTAGTTATGTAGAGGGTAATTGAATGGCACAATACAACAAACACTAAGGCTTGGGCATCCATTGACTCTTTCCTCTTAAAGACACCAAGTATTGGCCCACTTAGCTGGATTAAAAACACGGCTAGACCCCCCGTGGCGGGGCAATCCCTGCTCTATGGCCACTTATTTAGAACTTGGGATAGGATCCGCTCTAAAATAAAAGGCATTTCGTCCCCCATCTCTCCAATGTCACCAATATCATATAATGCAGAGTTTGTGGGGGGCTTATTGGCAGAGAAACCTAACCTGGCAGGAGGAGAACACACAACACCTTTTGTTAACCTGGTATCTAACAACAAATTAAAGACCCACACACAACTCGCAGAAACGGCGGGCGGAGCTTTCTCGGGTTGGCTCAAATATGCACAGCTCACACACCTACTAAACATATCACCCCATAGGGACAGTTTACTTAGAAACCTAACACAATATGAAAGGCTTTGCCTGACCGGTGTTACGCCCCGCGGCTCCCTGTCACTGTCCAAAAAGATGCTCGACGCGGCACTTACACCGAAACTCCCTTCATGTAGATTACACTGGCAGAGAGAACTAGGCACAGAATTTTCCAAGGAACAATGGCAGGATATCCTACTCCACACAGCTAAGTCTTCATCATTGCCCAGGTCCCTGGAGCTCAACCACAAAGTCCTTTTCCGCTGGTACCTCACACCAGAGAGAATAAGGCAAATCTATCCGGGTGCGGGGGTGACCTGCTGGAGAGGATGTGGATCCGCTGGATCGATGTCCCATATCTGGTGGCAATGTGCCTCTATATCCCCATTTTGGAGAAATGTAGAGATGGCCCTTAGGGAACTACTGGGGGCATCATTTAATTTATCACCTTCCCTTGCCCTTTTAAATCTAAAACCGGAAAAAATATGCAAATATAAATGGAAATTAATACAAATCGGTTTAAAAAGCGCCAGGGCCCTGGTTGCTCGACACTGGAGATCTGCTCGCATCCCTGAGATGCAGGAATGGATCTCCCTCACTTCAGAACTTTTAGCTGCGGAGGAGTACTCCTATTATCGGACTGGCAACTTAACCTTTTTCCACAATGTCCAGTTTTACTGGGACTGCCTTTCCAAAACCCTCCAGCCACCGGAGTTCCCCGTTTTTTCGGACACGCCGTAACTTAATAGAGTGCCCCGGCCGGGCATTCCCCCCCCCCCCCTCCCCCGCCCTTTCCTCCCCCAATTCCCATCTTTGCACAACTGGACATGACTCTTTAGGGGATGTAGATGTAGATATTTGCATGCATGGTATAGACAGTTAAATGCAGTATGTTATGTATATTTGCACCGGAGAAAAAGGACTTCAGTTTTGCAGCATTTATTGATATCAGCCTTCTCTCGGGACTTTGCACACATGAACAGAGACAAGGCAGAGGAGACCATTCCACAATGTTTCTCTCCACGTGCCACCAGCACAACCCCCCTTTTCACAAAATTGACCCTCACACATGTGTGAACTATTGTAAATGTGGCCACCCTCTTGAACTATTATGCATCTTTTGGACTGTAATAATCCATTGTAGTCTCTGAGTCTTACATAGATCAACATGCTGTAACGCTTTGGTTTTTCAATAAAAGTTTTAAAAAAAAAAAATAGTTATTAAATAGTTATTAACTATTTAAATATCTACCTTGCTAAAAGAAATACAAAATTACCTGTAAAATAAATCCTAACCTAAATTACAATTAAACCTAACACTACACTATCATTAAATTAATTAAATAAATTAGCTACAAATACCTACATTTAAATACAATTAAATAAACTAAACTAAATTACAAAAAAAACAAACACTAAATTACAGAAAATAAAAAAATATTACAAGAATTTTAAACTAATTACACCTAATCTAAGCCCCCTAATAAAATTAAAAAATAAATAAATAATAAAAGTCCCTACCCTATTCTACATTACAAAGTAATCAGTTCTTTTACCAGCCCTTAAAACGGCTTTTTGCGGGGCATTGCCCCAAATTAATCGGCTCTTTTACCTGTAAAAAAAATACAAACCTCCCCCAACATTGAAACCCACCACTCACATACCCCTACTCTAACCCACTGTTAGAATACAGGTATATATTCCTAAAATATTTGATAAACATATTATTATTACTTTGAAAGGTTTTGTATGAATTCACAATCACCATTATATCATTTCTTAGATATAAAGTACCTGTGTGAATACAAATTTAATAATGGATTGGTGGGTATTGACACAACTATGTTTCTCTATAGTTGTGGAAGACACATAAAATAAGGTATAGAATAAACAGAGATAAGTAACTGTATGAGAGTTAGATGTGAAAAAATATATCACTGAATACAAAGAAATGATTTGGAGGTTCAATGAAAGAAATGATCAAGTGTGGCCTGATACGGATATTATACTGAGTAAAAAACAATTGACAAAATCGTTTAGTACTTCTGAATATTCAGTAATGCATTACCCATTAGTTAGGTCCTAGCATGCTTTATTACATATACGCTGGTGCACATACCTTGAATGAAAGGTTAAAGTTTGTTATTGGCAGCGTGTCTTACTTGGATATGGAGTTCAGTACGGTAATTGAGGAGACAGGAGAGCGGCGTCTGAAGTCTGCAGCGTGTGACCGACTCTGGCGTGCTGTGCAGAGAGATCAGGGACTCAGTGATGACGTCAGCACTAGTCTGTGCGTCCGGATCTAAGGTGATGTGTGGAGCGCTGCAGCTAAACACAGCTGCTGAAATAAAAAGGTAGATCTCTCCTTCTTGTTAGAAGAGAATATTATTAGGTATGTTTAATCCTTTAGAATGAAAGGATTTTGTAACAGCAGACAAAATTGTAAGAGATAAGTTCAGCTCAAATATAAAAGCTCAAGGCTTAATATACTAATAGAAAATAAAGAGACAGTTTGTGGTCTCTATAGCTCTTTAATAATCAAGCAATGTCTTATGGGTAGAGTGAGTTTAAATAGGATAGCTGAGGGGAGGAGAACTTGTCTTTAAAGGCACAGTGAAATGGTTATTGCTGACAGATCCCCCCATTCAAGAGGCCCTCCCAGCAGTCCGAAGACCTCGTTTAAAGGGGAAGCGTACATGGAAGTCCTTCAACAAATCAGGTGCATTTAAATCACGGAGAGGAACCCATGAATTCTCTTCATCTCCATAATCCTTCCAATGCACTAAGTATTCAAGGGTTTTTCTACGAAATCTAGAATCCAAAATCCCGTCAACTTCGTAATCCAGAGGATTGGGTAACGAGAGAATGGAAGTGTCAGTGGTCGGGAGCTTGGACCCCAGATAAGGCTTTACCAATGACACATGAAACGAGGGATGAATTCTCATGGAGGCAGGTAATTTTAAAGTCACCGCATTTTCATTTATTACCTTGAGTATTGGGAATGGTCCAATATATTGATCAGCAAGCTTTTTACTTGGTACAGGTAATCTGATATTCTTCGTGGATAACCATACCATATCTTGAGGTTTGTATACTGGAGATGGAATTCTCTTCCTATCATAGTATTTTTTCTGGACTTCTTTGGCAGAAACCAAATGATCCTGTAAACTTTCCATAACATCTTTCAAAGAGTCAGTGTAATTGGAAACTGACGGAGAATGAGAACAAGTAATAGTATTTGGATATGTACGTGGATGAAAGCCGTAGGTTGCATAAAAGGGAGAGACTTTTGTCTAAGTATTGATCGAATTGTTATAGGCAAATTCCGCGCTAGGCAACCAATCAAACCAATCATCTTGTTGAGATGAAATAAAACATCTCAAGTACTGTTCAAGAGTTTGATTCAAACGCTTCGTTTGACCATTTGACTGTGGATGAAATGCTGTCGTTAGTCTGAGCGTGATTTGCAAAGCTTTACATAAATATCTCCAAAATTTTGATGTGAACTGACTTCCTCGATCAGTTACAATGGATGCTGGTAAACCATGTAATTTAACTACATGACTATGGAAGAATTTGGCGGTAGTAGAAGCAGTTGGTGTTCTTTTTAATGGGATAAAATGGGCCATCTTAGTTAAATGGTCTACTACAACCATTATGGTATTATGACCATTTGAGATGGGTAAATCTACAATAAAGTCAATTCTAATCATATCCCAAGGTTTTATAGGTATTGGTAATGGTGTCAAAAGTCCATAGGGCTTGTGATGTTCTTTCTTTTTCTTTGCGCAGATGTCACAATTTATCACGTAAGAGTGAATGGAAGTTTTCATCTGAGGCCACCAGTATTCCCTGCCTATTAGTTTGGCTGTTTTTTCAATGCCTGGATGACCGGCTAGAGGGGAATCATGATGTTGATGGATAATCTGGTTCCTTAAAGTTGGTGGAACATAAATCAGCCCATTATTCATATATAATCCAGATTCAGAGTCTGGAGTACAAATAGGTGGAATTTGAAGATCCACATGTTGAGCTTGGTAGATGTCAGATGTCTCTAGAACTGTAGCTGCAATGATTTTAGTTGGTGGAATGATGCATGTGTTATTTTGAGACTCTTCTGGAGATTCAAAAGAACGTGATAAAGCATCAGCTTTTTCATTTTTTGTACCTGGTATATGAGTTAGTAAGAAATTAAACCTATCCAAGAAAAGGGCCCATCGTACCTGTCTTGAAGATAAGGTTTTATTTTTCTTCAAATATTGAAGATTTTTGTGATCTGTGAAAACTTGAAAAGGGATTGTAGTCCCCTCCAAGAGATGTCGCCAATGTTCCATTGCTGATTTCATGGCTAATAATTCCTTATCGCCTATTGAATAATTTGTTTCTGCAGTAGTTAATCGTCGAGAGTAATAAGCGATAGGATAAAGTTGACTATCATGTTTACCTGGTTGCATTAATATAGCACCAATTCCAACATTTGAGGCATCTACCTCCAAGGTGTACGGCAAATCTGGATCAGGTATTCTTAAAATAGGAGCTGTTGTAAATTTTTCTTTAAATCGTGGAAAGCCCGCTCAGCATTGGAATCCCAAACAAATTTTTGTTTACCTGTCAATCGTGTTAATGGTTGTACTATAGTGGAATATTGATTAATGAACTTCCTATAAAAGTTTGAGAAACCTAAAAATCGTTGTAAAGATTTCAAATTAGTTGGTGTTTCCATTTTGGCATACAATTGATGTTCACGGAGAGTTGAGAGAACCCATCTTACATGTTTTCTGTGGTCCTCCAATGTTTTAGAATAGATGAGGATATCATCCAGGTAAACAATAACGCACACATCCATGAGTTCTTTGAAGATCTCATTTATGAAGAACTGGAATGTGGCAGGGGCGTTTGTCAAACCAAAAGGCATAACATTATATTGGAATAGCCCATATCTAGTTTTGAAAGCTGTCTTCCACTCATCTCCAGATTTCATACGTATTAAATTGTATGCACCTTTTAGATCTAACTTGGTGAAGATGTTTGCACCTGTTAGGCGTTCGATTATTTCCGGGATGAGTGGTAATGGATATCTATTTTTTATGTTGACTGTGTTTAAGGCTCGATAATCAATTATTGGTCTGAGTGTGCCATCTTTATTTGTAACAAAAAAAATAGCTGAAGCAACTGGTGATGATGATGGGGATATAAAACCTTTTCTTAGGTTTTCATCCAAATATTCTCTTAGATGTTTTAATTCTTTTTGTGAGAGGGGGAATATTTTTCCAGATGGCATCTCTATCCCCGGTTTAGTGTCAATTGAGCAATCAAAATGCCTATGAGGTGGGAGAGATTCAGCGTTTTTGAGATTAAACACATCATTATCATTATACTGAGTAAAAAACAATTGACAAAGTCGTTTAGTACTTCTGAATATTCAGTAATGCATTACCCATTAGTTAGGTCCTAGCATGCTTTATAACATATACGTTGGTCCACATACCTTGAATGAAAGGTTAAAGTTTGTTATTGGCAGCGTGTCTTACTTCGATATGGAGTTCAGTGCGGTAATTGAGGAGACAGGAGAGCGGCGCCTGAAGTCTGCAGCGTGTGACCGACTCTGGCGTGCTGCGCAGAGAGATCAGGGACTCAGTGATGACGTCAGCACTAGTCTGTGCGTCCGGATCTAAGGTGATGTGTGGAGCGCTGCTGCTAAACACAGCTGCTGAAATAAAAAGGTAGATCTCTCCTTCTTGTTAGAAGAGAATATTATTAGGTATGTTTAATCCTTTAGAATGAAAGGATTTTGTAACAGCAGACAAAATTGTAAGAGATAAGTTCAGCTCAAATATAAAAGCTCAAGGCTTAATATACTAATAGAAAATAAAGAGACAGTTTGTGGTCTCTATAGCTCTAATAATCAAGCAATGTCTTATGGGTAGAGTGAGTTTAAATAGGATAGCTGAGGGGAGGAGAACTTGTCTTTAAAGGCACAGTGAAATGGTTATTGCTGACACCCACCCAAACCCCCCTTAAATAAACCTAACACTAACCCCCTGAAGATCTCCCTACCTTGAGTCATCTTCACCCAGCCGGGCCGAAGTCTTCATCTGATGGGGCAGAAGAGGACATCCAGACTGACAAAAGTCTTCATCCTATCCAGGCATAAGAGGAAATCCGAACCGGAAGACATCTTCATCCAAGCGGCATCTCCTATCTTCATCCATCGGATGAGGAGCGGCTCCATCTTCAAGACCTCCGGCGCGGAGCATCCTTCCTGGCCGACAGACTAACGACGAATGACGGTTCCTTAAATGACATCATCCAAGATGGCGTTCCTCGAATTCCGATTGGCTGATAAGATTATATCAGCCAATCGGAATTAAGGTAGGAAAAATCTGATTGGCTGATTGAATCAGCCAATCTGATTGAACTTCAATCTGATTGGATATACAGCACTATAAATCCCCCAAACTCCATGTCTAAAGCATCCCTTGTGATCGATATTATATTAAATCGATTTTGTGTTTTTGCATACCTTGTTACTCATTGTGTGCTTGCTCTGCTGTTTAGCTTTGTGCTGCTTGGCTTTGCAAATATGGATGATCCCCAGTTATTTGGTGCAGGTGCTGTTGTACGAGTTTTGTACAACAAAATAAGGCGTTCTCAGTGTCTCCAATAGAGGTGTAGGGAACGTCTGATTAGAGGTCCTCATGTTTAAAGGGTGAGGCCCACCTTGGATAACATGAGTGACTTCAAGGTTTATGACAAGTATAGGCTCAATCAAGAGCAACTCATGGTCCTTTACAAAGTACTTAAACCTCATCTGGAGCCACATAAACGTATGTGGACTGCAATCCCTGGCATGACCAAGATGCTAAATTGCATACATGTCCTGGCCTCCAGAAGTTTTCAATCCAGAGAGGGGTATATGCATGGGTTGTCTCAGGGTACCTTCTCTGTGGTTTTTGACAATTTTCTGGATGCCATGGTATGAGTTTGTAAGCTTTACATAGGATTCCCTCAAAATTATGGCGATTGGAGGAGCCTGAAGAGGGAATTCTTTGCAATAGCTTGAATGCCAATGTGTTGGGAGCAATAGATTGCACCCACATTGCGCTGCATGCTCCAGAAGATGACCAGCCCTTACGAAATCGCAAACACTTTCTTAGGGGCCTATCTATCAAGCTCCGTATGGAGCTTGAAGCCCCGTGTTTCTGGTGAGCCTTCAGGCTCGCCAGAAACACCAGGTATGAAGCAGTGGTCTAAAGACTGCTGCTGCATAACTTGTCCGCCTGCTCTGAGCAGGTGGACTGACATCGCCACAATTCAACCCGATCGAGTACGATTGGGTTGATTGACATCCCCCTGCTGGCGGCCATTTGGCCGCAAATCTGCAAGGGGCTGCATTGCACCAGCAGCTCACAAGAGCTGCTGGTGCAATGCTGAATGTGGAGAGCGTATTGATGCTGAATGTGGAGAGCGTATTGCTCTCCGCATTCAGCGATGTCTGTCGGACCTGATCCGCACTGTCAGATCAGGTCCGACAGACCTTTGTTAAATAGGCCCCATAGTCTCAACGTGCAGTTCGTTTGTGATGTACGTATGCGGATTATGAATGTGTGCGAAAATTTCAGCGGGGCTTGTCATGATGCCCATATCCTCAGGCAGTCCTCACTCTGGCAGCAGTTTGAGGACAGACAGTTTCCCGATGGGTGGCTCGTTGGTGAGTACTTGTGCCCAGCAAGGTTCAGAAGTTAGACAATTGCACCTGTAATGTTCAAAAACAGTTGTGTTTGTGTAATGTGCAAAATGTGTAGCTATAGGATGCGCTTTAACCATTTAATTGTCTCTTTCAGCAAATGTCTAGTTTTAGCTTCAAACAGATATGTAGCAGGTCATAGCTTAAATGGGCAGCTATAGGATGCGATTTAACCATTAATTTATCTTTCAGCAAATGTCTAGTTTTTGCAAAAAATGCATATGTAGCATGTCCTAGCTTAAATGTGCAGATATAGGATGCAATTTAACCATTTATTTCTCTTTCAGCAAATGTCTAGTTTTTGCGAAAAACGCATATTTAGCATGTCCTAGCTTAAATATGCAGCTATAGGATGCTCTTGAACCATTTAATTGTCTCTTTCAGCAAATGTCTAGTTTAGGTGATTTTCGTGTACACAAATGCATTGTATCTCATTGAAATGTATTTTAATGTAATCAATTTTACAATATTTGTAATATTGCCATTTTGTAATATTCATTATTTATAGGTGATTCGGGTTACATGAGCCGGCCTTGGCTCATTACGCCGTTGCGTAACCCAGCAGACGAGGCACAGGAGAGCTACAATCGGGCGCACAAGTGCACTAGGGCTGTAGTAGAGCAGATGTTTGGGCTCCTCAAAATGTGGTCAAGATGCCTGGACAGGTCTGGAGGAGCCCTCCAATACAGCCCTAGGAAGGTTTGCGAAAATCGTTATATCCTGCAGCATCATTCATAACATAGCTCAGTGGGCTGGGATGCTGCAGGCCATCCAGGCGCCCCGAGTCCTCCTCCAAGGTGAGAGGACGACCAAGTTCTAGAAGGGCCATTCCGGGACAAGGGGCTCAATATCAGCATCATTAACTGCAACTTCAGATGATAAATACTATGTTATATAGGAGCATTGCAAATATGTGAGACTTTTAGGAAAATGAAAGTATAGAATTGAGCAAACATGTTATGATTTTGAAAAAAAATTATTTTTGAAATTTTTATTTTTGAAATTTTTATTATCATACGCCTAGATTTAGAATTCTGCGGCCAAAGGGGTGCGTTAGCTACGCTGGCTTTTTTTTGGCCGCAACTTTTAAATACCGCTGGTATTTAGAGTTCACAGAATGGCTGCGTTAGGCTCCAAAAAAGGAGCGTAGAGCATATTTACCACAACTTCAACTCTCGATACCAGTGGTGCTTACGGACGCGGGCAGCTTCAAAAACGTGCTTGTGCACGATTCCCCCATAGAAAACAATGGGGCTGTTTGAGCTGAAAAAAAACCTAACACCTGCAAAAAAGCCGCGTTCAGCTCCTAACGCAGCCCCATTGTTTGCTATGGGGAAACACTTCCTACGTCTGCACCTAACACTCTAACATGTACCCCGAGTCTTAACACCCCTAACCTTACACTTATTAACCCCTATTCTGCTGCCCCCGCTATCGCTGACACCTGCATATTTTTTTTAACCCCTAATCTGCCGCTCCGTAAACCGCCGCTACTTACATTATCCCTATGTACTCCTAATCTGCTGCCCCTAACACCGCTGACCCCTATATTATATTTATTAAAACCTAATCTGCCCCCCACAACGTCGCCTCCACCTGCCTACACTTATTAACCCCTAATCTGCTGAGCGGACCGCACCGCTATTATAATAAAGTTATTAACCCCTAATCCGCCTCAATAACCCTATAATAAATAGTATTAACCCCTAATCTGCCCTCCCTAACATCGCCAACACCAAACTTCAAACATTAACCCCTAATCTGCCGACTGGAGCTCACCGCTATTCTAATAAATGTATTAACCCCTAAAGCTAAGTCTAACCCTAACACTAACACCCCCCTAAATTAAATATAATTTAAATCTAACAAAATAAATTAACTCTTATTAAATAAATTATTCCTATTTAAAGCTAAATACATACCTGTAAAATAAATCCTAATATAGCTACAATATAAATTATAATTATATTATAGCTATTTTAGGATTTATATTTATTTTACAGGTAACTTTGTATTTATTTTAACCAGGTACAATAGCTATTAAATAGTTAAGAACTATTTAATAGCTAAAATACTTAAAATAATTACAAAATTATCTGTAAAATAAATCCTAAGTTACAATTAAACCTAACACTACACTATCAATAAATTAATTAAATAAACTACCTACAATTACCTACAATTAAACCTAACACTAGACTATCAATACATTAATTAAATACAATATCTACAAATAAATACAATGAAATAAACTAACTAAAGTACAAAAAATAAAAAAGAACTAAGTTACAAAAAATAAAAAAATATTTACAAACATTAAAAAAATATTACAACAATTTTAAACTAATTACACCTACTCTAAGCCCCCTAATGAAATTACAAAGCCCCCCAAAATAAAAAAATGCCCTACCCTATTCTAAATTACAAAAGTTCAAAGCTCTTTTACCTTACCAGCCCTGAACAGGGCCCTTTGCGGGGCATGCCCCAAAGAATTCAGCTCTTTTACCTGTAAAAAAAACACATACAATACCCCCCCCCCAACATTACAACCCACCACCCACATACCCCTAATTTAACCCAAACCCCCCTTAAATAAACCTAACACTAAGCCCCTGAAGATCTTCCTACCTTATCTTCACCATACCAGGTTCACTGATCGATCCAGAAGAGCAACTCCGATGTCTTGATCCAAGTCCAAGCGGGGGGCTGAAGATGTCCATGATCCGGCTGAAGTCTTCATCCAAGCGGGAGCTGAAGAGGTCCATGATCCGGCTGAAGTCTTCTATCAACGGCATCTTCAATCTTCTTTCTTCCGGATCCATGTTCATCCCGCCGACACGGAACATCCATCTTCACCGACGACTTCCCGACGAATGACGGTTCCTTTAAGGGACGTCATCCAAGATGGCGTCCCTCGAATTCCGAGGATTCTATCAGCCAATCGGAATTAAGGTAGGAAAATTCTAAGCCCGCCAATCAGAATCAAGTTCAAGTTCAATCTGATTGGCTGATTCAATCAGCCAATCAGATTGAGCTCGCATTCTATTGGCTGTTCCGATCAGCCAATAGAATGCAATCTCAATCTGATTGGCTGATCGGATCAGCCAATCAGATTGAACTTGATTCTGATTGGCTGATTCCATCAGCCAATCAGAATTTTCCTACCTTAATTCCGATTGGCTGATAGAATCCTATCAGCCAATCGGAATTCGAGGGACGCCATCTTGGATGACGTCCCTTAAAGGAACCGTCATTCGTGGGAAGTCGTCGGTGAAGATGGATGTTCCGCGTCAGCGGGATGAACATAGATCCGGAAGAAAGAAGATTGAAGATGCCGTTGATAGAAGACTTCAGCTGGATCATGGACCTCTTCAGCTCCCGCTTGGATGAAGACTTCAGCTGAATCATGGACATCTTCAGCCCCCCGCTTGGGCTTGGATCAAGACATCGGAGGAGCTCTTCTGGATCGATCGGTGAACCTGGTATGGTGAAGATAAGGTAGGAAGATCTTCAGGGGCTTAGTGTTAGGTTTATTTAAGGGGGGTTTGGGTTAGATTAGGGGTATGTGGGTGGTGGGTTGTAATGTTGGGGAGGGTATTGTATGTTGGGTTTTTTTACAGGCAAAAGAGCTGAATTCTTTGGGGCATGTCCCGCAAAGGGCCCTGTTCAGGGCTGGTAAGGTAAAAGAGCTTTGAACTTTTGTAATTTAGAATAGGGTAGGGCATTTTTTTATTTTGGGGGTCTTTGTTATTTTATTAGGGGGCTTAGAGTAGGTGTAATTAGTTTAAAATTGTTGTAATATTTTTCTGATGTTTGTAAATATTTTTTTATTTTTTGTAACTTAGTTCTTTTTTATTTTTTGTACTTTAGTTAGTTTATTTCATTGTATTTATTTGTAGATATTGTATTTAATTAATTTATTGATAGTGTAGTGTTAGGTTTAATTGTAACTTAGGTTAGGATTTATTTTACAGGTAATTTTGTAATTATTTTAACTATTTTAGCTATTAAATAGTTATTAACTATTTAATAGCAATTGTACCTGGTTAAAATAAATACAAAGTTACCTGTAAAATAAATATAAATCCTAAAATAGCTATAATATAATTATAATTTATATTGTAGCTATATTAGGGTTTATTTTACAGGTAAGTATTTAGCTTTAAATAGGAATAATTTATTTAATAAGAGTTAATTTATTTTGTTAGATTTAAATTATATTTAATTTAGGGGGGTGTTAGGGTTAGGGTTAGACTTAGCTTTAGGGGTTAATCCATTTATTACAGTAGCAGCGAGATTTGGTCGGCAGATTAGGGGTTAATAATTGAAGTTAGGTGTCGGCGATGTTAGGGAGGGCAGATTAGGGGTTAATACTATTTATTATAGGGTTATTGAGGCGGGAGTGAGGCGGATTAGGGGTTAATAACTTTATTATAGTAGTCAAGGGTTTGGTTAGTCCTTTTTGTTTATTATTGGTCAAGGGTTTGGTTAGTCCTTTTTGTTTGTCCGTTGGACTGAGGGTGGTATGCTGATATGAGATGCCTTTCAATGTGTAAACATTTGCATAATTGGGTCCGAAATTTCTATGTGAATTGGCTACCCTTGTCGGTGGTTATGGAATCCAGAAGACCATGTAAACGCACAATATGAGCAAGGAAAAGATCAGCTGTTTCAGAGGCAGTTGGAAGGCTATGAGTTGGAATAAAATGGGACATTTTTGTAAATGTATCTACCACAACAAGTATGGTGTTGTAATTAGAGGAGGGGGGTAATTCTACAATGAAGTCCATTGCAATCTGACGCCAGGGTCTGTCAGAAATTGGCAGTGATAGACGATAACCAAAATGTCACAACTGTGATGGTTTACATTTGGTACATATAGCACAAGATTGTATATAATCTTTGACATCAGTAGTTACTGTGAGCCACCAAAAATCTCTCTGTAGTAACTGTAATGTCTTCCTGAACCCAGGATGGCCGGATAATGGGGAATCATGAGTGTCCTGAAGTATTTGGTCTCTGAGAGGTTTAGGAACAAAATAGAGTAGGTCATTTGCACCTGTATTAAGTCTTGAGTCAGTTATATAAGGTTCTGCAGATTGATGTTTTTTTAAAAAGAGAAGTTTTGTGAGACCAACAATCTTATGCATTAGTATGATTGTCTCGGATATGGAGGTGTTTTCAGGTGTGGGAGGATACCTGGAGAGAGCATCAGTTTTGGTGTTTTTATTACCTGGGCGGTATGTGATAACGAAATTGAATCTTGTGAAGAATAGGCCCCAGCATACTTGATGTGCTGATAAAGACTTGTTTGTTTTTAGGTATTGCAAATTCCTATGGTCAGTGTATATGATAATTGGAAATGTAGCACCTTCTAGAAGGGGTCTCCAAAATTCAAGAGCTGCCTTAATGGCCAGGAGTTCCTTCTCCCCTATAGCATAATTTAATTCTGCAGTATTCATGGTACCACAAAAGAAAGAGACAGGATGCAAAGTATCATCTGATAAGCACTTTTGTGATAGGACTGCTCCAAGAGTGTGATTGGAAGCATCAACACTGTCTTGTTGGATCGGGAAATTGTAATACTGGAGCTGTGATGAATTTACTCTTCAATAAATTGAAAGATTCATTAGCTTGGGGTGACTATGAAACTTACATAATGTCTTAGTTAAGGAGGCAAGAGGTTTTACAATAGTTGAGAATCTATCTATAAATCTCCTATAAAAAATAGAGAAACCTAGAAATCTCTGTATATATTTTTTGCAGGTGGGGATTGGCCAGTTGTTAATGGCTTGCACCTTGTTACTCTCCATACAAATCCCAGATGGGGATATATGATATCCTAAGAAAGAGATTGATTCAATATGAAATATGTATTTTTCAGCCTTTGCATATAAGCGGTTTTATCTAAGTCTTAAGAAAACAGTCCTAACATGTTGCACGTCTCTGGGTATAGATCCTCCACCTGATACTACATCACACCGCAAAAATACTTCTTCGCCACTAAGAAACAATAAAGACTCATCCATACCTGGGACTTCCACTAACCAAAGACAAGTTAAAAGACCAGCTTTCTGTCAGACACTGGATGACAATTCAAAGACTCTGCCTCCCCTCTACAATGTCAAGACTCTGCATCTTATAAAGACTCAACACAATGACCTGGCTGAGGACTCACTCCTCTGGATCAGAATTCTGATAAGTATATGTAGAATAACCTTGTGAATATGACCCTTGATGATCCTATGATAATTGTAATCATTTCTTCATGATTAAAGGAATGGAATAATTGTTTAGTTAAGAGTCTTTTACGTAGCTGTAATGATCATATAGAAACCTTAAATGAAAAAAAAAAAGTATTCACACCATAAGTCTATATCGTAACGCCCAAATAAAAATAATAAGACAGCTGTACGAATGTTATCTGTATTACCCATTTCTCTGACAGCTGTAGACTTAAATAACATTTGTTCACTAAAACTGATAGAGATCTGATATTGCTAATTAAGGTGTGCTAACTACTTGTCAACACTATATACCACTTATTTGCAATAAACTTACAGCATAACGATGCAGATGGTTATAAAATTAGATTACCTTATATAAAGAATAGAGATAATTAGCATCACATACCCTTATCTAAAGCGACAAACTAGTTACCCCATAACAACTATAAAGTTATTTTCACCTGACTTGTCAGGAATACTGTATTAAGTCTTTGTCAATGAGGTAACATCTTGCATCACTACCTCTAGTAGTGTTATAGTCATATAGCTAATAAAGGACAAGGATGCAAGAGATTCTATAATGTGACTATATCTAATTTCCTCTGAATAAACCGGAGCTACAATCATATAACTACTATTGTTGATATTTGCTGGAATAGATATCTGTATAAGAATGTAAATGTTCTTTTCCTTCATGGTAACGGGCTAGCTATACTTGCCCCCCCCCCCCCAGATTGCTCTCAAGACAACCAATATTAGGAAGAGAGCCAATTGTGTGTTTTGATATGTTCTTGTTGTTTTACTTGTTCAACTTATTCCTAATGTTATCTTTAAACAGAATGTTATATTGTTACCTGTTCTGCTTTTACTTCAGCAAAATGTTAGAATTTGTAATTTTGCTTGCAATTGTACACCAGTTACTCAAGTCCTATACCAACATGTGCCTTATCAATCAAATACATCCTAAACTCTTATATTCCATTTATGTCACGATCACACCGTGACTCAACGCTACAATTGACCCTTTTGACCCAAAATGTTAAGGGATTTAAGTCGCCACAAAAAAGATCAAAAGCATTATCCGACTTAGCGAAACGCCACATAGACATACTTTTTCTCCAAGAGACACATTTTAAAGCGCGTAATGAACCCAAGTACTATGGGAAAACCTTCATCACACATTTTCACAGTTCAGGCCCGAACAAAAAGAATGGGGTAAGCATTCTAATAAACAAGTCCATCCCATTTACACTTAGCAGAAAAGTCACAGATAATGAGGGACGGTTCTTAGGTCTCACAGGTCTTTTATATGGTAGACCCATAACACTCATAAATATTTATGCCCCAAACACCAACCAACTCCCCTTCTTTCGCCATATGTCTACCAAAATACTAGATTTAGCCAGAGGCCCAATTTTTCTATCTGGCGATCTCAATGTCCCTCTACAACCTAATATAGACAGCACTAATGCCAATATTCAAATACCTTGTAAACTTACCAAAACTATTTGGAATGGCATGAGGGACTTAAACCTCTATGATACCTGGAGATTCATACACCATGACAAAAAAGATTACACTTTCTTCTCCCATCCTAACAAGTCTTATAGCAGACTAGACTATATTTTTACCAACCAGAATAGCCTCTCCTATATAAATAGATGTGACATTCTTCCCACCTTCTGGTCAGATCACTCGTCTGTCCAACTTAAATTTACCTGGCCTAACACCCCTCTCACTCCATATCAGTGGAAACTTGATGATGCCTTTCTAGAATATCCTGATTCTACCCCTAATATAACCAAAACTATAGAGGAGTATTTTAACCTTAATGCACACTCAATAAACAATAAATACACTATATGGGAGGCACATAAATGTGTGCTCCACAGGGAATTAATTAAATTAAACGTTTTCCATACACGCACCTACCGTAAATGATATCAAGAATTTACGGCCCAATACAACCAGTTAGACCATGCACATAAAAAAATTGCCATCAGACTCTAATATATTGAAAAATATACAAACAATCCGAGTTGAATGAGACAACTTCCTAGACATTGAATACCAGTCACTGCAAAAAAAACAAACATTATGTTCTACTTTGAAAATAATAGAGCAGGTAAACTACTGGCCAGAGCATTAAAGAAAAAAATATTTAAGTCATATATTCAGGAACTCCACAAAAAAGACCCTTGCAAACTACCCCAAAAATACTTCAATCCTTTCATAAATATTACACCTCTTTATATAACCTCCAAAAAATGACCCCACTTTAACCCATCTCTCTGACATGACAAATTATATAAAAAATTGCCCATTGCCAACACTATCTGATAAAAAAAGAGAACAACTCAATAAACCAATCTCTCCTCAAGAAATCTCAGCTGACATCAAATCCCTAAAAATAGGTAAAAGCCCAGGCCCTGATGGCTTTACCGCTAAATACTACCGGACATTTTCGTCAGTTCTAATTCCCCAACTTATATTAATGTTTAATGAAGCAACAGGCGATAACCCATTTCCATCCTGCATGCTATAGGCACAAGTAGTGGTACTGCCAAAACCAGGCAAACCCCCCAATACTCCTGCTAACTTCCCCCCTATTTCTCTTTTAAACATTGATATTAAACTCTTTGCAAAAATCATAGCTTCCAGAATAAATTTAGTCTTACCCACAATTATTCATATAAACCAAGCCAGCTTCACACCCTTCAGAGAATCTAGGGATAACACTACAAAAATTTTAGACCTTATGGAATATGCATCTCATCAAAAAATCCCTTCCGTGTTAATATCTATGGACGCAGAAAAGGCCTTTGATAGGTTAGACTGGCTTTTTTTAAAACGCACTATGTACACATTTGGTTTCCCTCAAGAGCTTATAGGAAAGATATTTACCCTTTACAACAACCCACAGGCCAAAATTAAACTGAACAACTCTATATCCTCCCCCTTCAAAGTAACAAATGGAACATGACAGGGCTGCCCCCTTTCACCTCTCTTGTTTGTCATGGCGATGGAAGTGCTCGCCTCACATATTAGGAATAACGTCGACATCCAAGGATTCAATGTCGACTCCACATCATATAAAATAACCCTTTATGCAGATGACATTTTTTTAACACTAACAGACCCTGAAAAGTCATTACCCCCTTTGATGCAAACATTACAAACGTATGGAACCTATTCTAATTTTAAGATAAATATCACAAAATCTGAATTGCTGAAGATTCACCTAAAGTTTGATGTATCACAACATATTCAACAACAATTTGGTTTTCATAGGCAACCCAAAGTCATTAAATACCTAGGGGTCTATGTCTCACCATATTTGGAGGACATAATTTTCTTAAACTATGCGGTTCTTAAAACCACAGTTCAGGACATCCTCAATTCCTGGAATCTTAAACCTCTCTCTTGGCTTGGGAAAATTAATGCCGTCAAAATGATTATTCTCCCAAAAATATAATATTTTTTACAAACTCCCAATACCCCTCCCAGAACAACTGATATTTTCCATACAGAAACAGATTAATTGTTTCATATGGTTGCATAAACGACCTCGAATTGCTACAAGTACCCTGTACCGTCCCAAAGAAATAGGGGGGATAGGAGCCCCTAATTTATTATACTATAGACACGCTGCCTTTTTAACAAGGATTGTAGACTGGTGCAAACAAGCACCCAATAAAGAATGGATTCAATTAGAACAATCACTTTCAGACAACCACCACTTAAGCGGTAATTGTTGGATTCCAACTGCCCAACGGAACCTATTGGACACAACACCTAAAATAGTGAATGAAACCTTTAAACAATGGGATAAATTAATTAAGAAATACCCCTCAATGTCCACCACATACTCTGCTTTAACACCCAAAACTAAAAACCCAATGTTTTCACCATTAATAGAAACCACCCACCAACCTCAACTTGCTTCTTCCATAATAAGCTCCATCCCGCACCACCTTCTATACAAGGATGGAAAAGCACTGTCTCAACAAGACACTTGTTCTCTACTAGGAATGAAATTTCAGAAATGGTTCTCCTACACACAATTAGCGCACTACCTATCGACACACCCTTTTAAACCTCAATTTAAAAGGCAACTCACAAATTTCGAAACAATGTGTTTCCATCCTCAACCCCAAAAAAGAATTATATCTTTAACATATAATCTATTATCGAACATAACTCATCCTCCCCTCCCTACATATGTGACTAAATGGGAATCCGATCTTGAACTTCACCTAGATCCTTCTGAGTGGGGTGTCATTTTCACACAAATGACTAAAGCTTTTCAATAACAGAGATGAATATTAAATTGTTAAGCAGATGGTATTACACACCTGCCAGGCTGCATCAATTATTTGCCAATACAACCCCCATTTGCTGGAGAGGTTGCCTTGAAACGGCAACTTTCGCACATATATGGTGGGCCTGCCCGATAGTAAAGTCTTATTGGATATCCCTCAAACCTGAGATAGAAAAAGTTTTGGGTACAACCCTTCCTCTCTATCCTTGGATATTTCTCTTCAACAAATTCCCGAAACCCACATGTAAACTAAAGCAAACACTCCTTACCATTATGATTAATTCGGCAAAAAAATTATTCCCACTAAACTGGAAAAAAATAACTCTACCATCCCCCACAGCATGGAGGGCTAAAGTAACTCACTCTCTCCACTTGGGGAAATACCATTATATACACACTAAACGAATAGAAGAATACCATAATATACTTTTTATATGGGAGGAATATTTAAATAGCCAATCATAACATTAACATAAATATAAATACATTCTAACAATCAATGAGGATTCTGATAATCCCATATATACCCCCTATGACCCCGATATCACAGAATGTTGGTCAAATAGAGGTCGATATGTTTCCTATATTATAGACTGCTACTCTTCATAGCGCATGTTTGGTATATTTTACCTAATCCAGCCATAATTGCTCATCTCGAGTTTGAACTGTTGTTTCATTGTAATACGATTGAAACATTTTTTTGTTTTTTGAATTTATGATTGTTTTTTCTTTCATAATTGAAATTGTATATCTTGAAAATAACTTAATAAAGGATGAAAATTAAAAAAAAAACAAAAAAACAAAAAAAAAAACAGTCCTAACATGTAATGTGGTTTTCTAGGTTGTCAGAATATATAAGTATATCGTCCAAGTATATTACAATGCATGAGTCAAGGAGGTCTTTGAATATGTTATTTATAAAATATTGGAACGTGGCTGGCGCATTGCATAGGCCAAATGGCATTACTGTGTATTCGTAGAGGCCGTAACGGGTACGAAATGATGTCAGCCATTCGTCTCTTTTCTAATTCTAAAAAGGTTATAGGCCACAACTTGGCGCCTTGGATTTGTTCTATAAATTATGGTATCAGGGGCAAAGGATATGGGTTCTTTATTTTACATTTATTTAGCTCCCTATAGTCAATAATAGGCCTAAGGCTATTGTCCTTAATTTTTACAAAAAAAATGCTGGCGAAGTAGAGGGGCGGATTAAAACCTTTCTCTAGGTTTTCATCAAGATATTCTTTTAAATGCTTTAGTTCAGGCTGAGAGAGGGGGTAGACATGGCCATATGGTATTTTTTAACCTGGAATGAGGTCTATAGGACAGTCAAAAGGCCTATGGGGCAGTAGTGTTTTGGCCTGTACTTTATCAAAGATGTCCATGAAGTCATAATAAATATGTGGAATATTTTGGACGTGAGTCTGTAGGATTCTTTGATTTGTGAAACAGGAATTACTACAATACTGCAAATCAAAAGTGATAATACCTTTTTTCCAAAAAATGGTAGGTTGATGTATCTTTAACCAAGATAATCCAAGTATAACAGGGAATGAGGGTGAATGTATGACCTCAAAATTACATAATTTTGTATGACCTGATAGAAAAGTAATTTGAATGGGTACTGCGTGATGTGTAATAGGTCCGGACTTTATTAAAGAACCATCTACAATACGTACTGTAAGTGCACTATCTTTTTTAATCAAAGGTGTGTTATTAGTGGAAACATAATTTGAATCTATAAAGTTACTGGTGGCTCCAGAATCAATAACGACCTGTATTTGGGCTTCTTGGCGATCCCACTGTAGAGAGACACAAAGGGTAAAATGTGAGGCATTCTGTGAAGCAATATTCTGTACAGGGAGTGCAGAATTATTAGGCAAATTAGTATTTTGACCACATCATCCTCTTTATGCATGTTGTCTTACTCCAAGCTGTATAGGCTCGAAAGCCTACTACCAATTAAGCATATTAGGTGATGTGCATCTCTGTAATGTGAAGGGATGTGGTCTAATGACATCAACACCCTATATCAGGTGTGCATAATTATTAGGCAACTTCCTTTCCTTTGGCAAAATGGGTCAAAAGAAGGACTTGACAGGCTCAGAAAAGTAAAAAATAGTGAGATATCTTACAGAGGGATGAAGCACTCTTAAAATTGCAAAGCTTCTGAAGCGTGATCATCGAACAATCAAGCGTTTCATTCAAAATAGTCAACAGGGTCGCAAGAAGCGTGTGGAAAAACAAAGGCGCAAAATAACTGCCCATGAACTGA
Organism: Bombina bombina; assembly: GCF_027579735.1. Classification (NCBI taxonomy): domain Eukaryota; kingdom Metazoa; phylum Chordata; class Amphibia; order Anura; family Bombinatoridae; genus Bombina; species Bombina bombina. The sequence goes on along the minus strand of NC_069504.1, from coordinate 247,575,724 downwards.
GAAAAGTCAAGCGTGCAGCTGCCAAGATGCCACTTGCCACCAGTTTGGCCATATTTCAGAGCTGCAACATCACTGGAGTGCCCAAAAGCACAAGGTGTGCAATACTCAGAGACATGGCCAAGGTAAGAAAGGCTGAAAGATGACCACCACTGAACAAGACACACAAGCTGAAACGTCAAGACTGGGCCAAGAAATATCTCAAGACTGATTTTTCTAAGGTTTTATGGAGTGATGAAATGAGAGTGAGTCTTGATGGGCCAGATGGATGGGCCCGTGGCTGGATTGGTAAAGGGCAGAGAGCTCCAGTCCGACTCAGACGCCAGCAAGGTGGAGGTGGAGTACTGGTTTGGGCTGGTATCATCAAAGATGAGCTTGTGGGGCCTTTTCGGGTTGAGGATGGAGTCAAGCTCAACTCCCAGTCTTACTGCCAGTTTCTGGAAGACACCTTCTTCAAGCAGTGATACAGGAAGAAGTCTGCATCCTTCAAGAAAAACAAGATTTTTATGCAGGACAATGCTCCATCACATGCGTCCAAGTACTCCACAGCGTGGCTGGCAAGAAAGGGTATAAAAGAAGAAAATCTAATGACATGGCCTCCTTGTTCACCTGATCTGAACCCCATTGAGAACCTGTGGTCCATCATCAAATGTGAGATTTACAAGGAGGGAAAACAGTACACCTCTCTGAACAGTGTCTGGGAGGCTGTGGTTGCTGCTGCACGCAATGTTGATGGTGAACAGATCAAAAAACTGACAGAATCCATGGATGGCAGGCTTTTGAGTGTCCTTGCAAAGAAAGGTGGCTATATTGGTCACTGATTTGTTTTTGTTTTGTTTTCGAATGTCAGAAATGTATATTTGTGAATGTTGAGATGTTATATTGGTTTCACTGTTAAAAATAAATAATTGAAATGGGTATATATTTGTTTTTTGTTAAGTTGCCTAATAATTATGCACAGTAATAGTCACCTGCACACACAGATATCCCCCTAAAATAGCTATAACTAAAAACAAACTAAAAACTACTTCCAAAACTATTCAGCTTTGATATTAATGAGTTTTTTGGGTTCATTGAGAACATGGTTGTTGTTCAATAATAAAATTAATCCTCAAAAATACAACTTGCCTAATAATTCTGCACTCCCTGTATGTAATGGTGATATGATTTCTTACCTTTTTTTTATTTTAATAGAATAGGACAGTCTTTAAGCCCGTGGTTTTTTGCAGCACAATAAAGACAGAGGTTGTTTAACCTGCAACAGGTTTTTTCCTCAGGTTTTAGGGGACCTTTTACGAATGCTAAGTCCATAGGTTCTTCCTGGGATTTTGTTAAGTGCATAGGATGACTGTAGTAAGGTATTTTAAAAGAGTGTTCATATACAGCTTTTTCAGACTTTCTCTCTCTGAGGCGTCTATCAATAGAAACTGTTAGTGACATCAAAGAATCTAAGTTTTCTGGAATGACAGTAAATGCAAGTTCATCTTTTAGAGAATCAGACAACCCAATGCGAATTTGATTTCTCAAGGCAGGGTTGTTCCATTGTGTATCAGGTGCCCATCTCTTAAATTCCATAATATATTCATCGACTAGCATTTAAGCTGTTTCAATATCCTGATAGCACTTTCTGCAGTATTTTGTATGTCTTGATCTTCATAGAGTAGTGACATGTCAGTAAAAAAATGTGTCAAGTGAATTAAGTATAGGGTCATTATTCTCGTAGAAATTGTTTGCCCAATTCTTAGCATCACCACTGAGATAAGAGATAACCGTTAAGACTTTAATTTTTTCAGTCGGATAACTTTTGGGTTTCAAAGAAAAAAAAAATCTAAAAGAATTCTTGAAATCCCTAAATTGGGATCTATCCCCAAAAAATTTCTCTGGAGGACTGACTTGTGGTTCTGGGCGAACTACTTCAGAAGCAGGGTTTTTTACAAAAACATGCTCACATATATATTTGTGTATTTCTTCATTTTCTGTTTGCATATCTCTGAGTGCCTACACGATTTGACAAGAATCAAGACACTTATTAGCATTATATCCAGCTGAGGAATTGTTAGCATATCGTCGTAAGCAAAACTAGCACACAGAGCCCTAGGTTCGTGCAAGTTGTAATAATATTTAACACAGTAAAGTGCGAGCAAAGTTCAGGTAAGTATATACTCTACAACCTTATGCCAGTATTGAATATAGAAGAAACTTAACGATACCAGTTCATGTAGAGTTAGTGCGGTTTCCGAGATGCTTAGCTTGTTAGTGTACTACTGATGACGTCACACGCTCTGGCGTGTCTGTGAGAGGATTCCGATTCAGTTACCAAAACTGCTTGTAGCAAAGGAGACAACACGTTAAAGGCAGGTAAACGTTGTATAACAAAGAGACAATTAGAACTTTTCAAAAACTCGTAGGAAGCCACTTTAAAGAATAAATACAAAGTTAAAACAGGGCTCAATAGTTGTACGACATGTATCCATGAATCCAAATTACCAAGCAATGATTGAGAGGGGAAATTACGATAAATAGTGTCTGATTGTCATGTGATTAGGAGTTTTAAAGGGGAAGCAGATATAGAGTACAGATAAGTAAATACACCTAGAATCCTGAAACATTCTAAGTACACAGCCTGTATAGAGCTGATATTATTGTCTGTCATTACTTCTCATTCACAAATTGTAGTTCCCACATCAAGGTATAGCTGGAATCTATCTGTATCTATACCTCCATATCTGTACTGCTTGTCTCCCCAACAATGTTGAACATCTTCTACAGGCAGGTCTGTAGGCTCCAAATAATCTTTTTCACCAGAGGACTCACCAGCAAAGGCCTCACAAAGCTGATCTAGGCTGGGGAATCATAAACTGCAGTAATCCTGGTATCGATCTGTACAGCAGAGTATAATATTAACATTGATAAAAAGTGTTTTGTTTTTTTATTAAAAAGTGTATACAGTATATATGAGTGTAATAGCTTATTATAATATGTTTTGAATATATTTGTGCATCTTTTTTAACCATTACGCTTTACTTCAGGCCTCAAGTCACGCTAAATATTCTAGCGCAGTTTCGGCTTCTGCTCAACCTCCTACTATAACGTTCAACTTTTAATACCAGCGCAAGATAGCATGCACTCAATCTCCATTGAAAGTATAGGTTGTGCTAGAGCATTGTTGCCTATGCTAACTCTTCTCTGGTAAATGCAATTTTCCATGGACTTGTAATATCAAGGTGCGTTCTAATGTTATTGAAGTCTGGCGATATTGCTATCATTAACACTCTACGTGTAATCTGACCCAAAATATATAAGGGAGAAAAAGGCAAGTATTCAGAAGATGTTTCTCAAAAAAAGGGAACTGTGGAACTCCTTAGATTTAAAGATTATCTCTCTGCCCCCCAAAAAATATATATTTTTTTAACAATTAAATCTGACTTCAATATAATTTTCCACCAAAAAACAAATATATTTTCAGTGCTTATTTCAGGCAGTAGTATGTTGTTGTTTTTGCACATGTTTAGATTAAAAAAAGAGACTGCTGAAATATATATTAAGCCATTTATCTTGTTTCCCTCCCAAGAAGTAATTCTATTTGCCTAACTTCCATCTCTTTTTAGAGGTGTTTCCCCTTTCCTCCATTCCACTCCATTAAAATATTTTTTGTTTTTTTATAAATATATATCTTTCAAATAACTCTTTAAAGAAACAAAGCAATTTCATGGTACAGCATTTAAATGACATTGATGTCCAATTTTTATATGGGAATTTTTTTTTTACCAAAATATAACAGATATCTATTCCAAAACATAGCAAGGTATTTAAAAAAAAAAAAAAAAAACATGTTCACTAAGTATTGATTAGATTAAAAAAATATATTATCCCAAAATGCACACTGCTTTTTAAAATTTAACATGCACCGATGCTATTAGTATTACATACAAGGAGAGGAATCTGGTGCATTGTTTGATGTTTAAAAATGAAGCTATACTTTTACAATAACAATGTATCTAAGAATATTGAAGTTTTCTCCATAAATAAAAATACCAGAAGCATGGAGTGAAATCTAATTCTTTAATCTAATTTTATATAAATGTAATGTATATCCTTCTATGCTGTATGAGAAATTTAAAACAAAGTGTGTCACTCAGCTATTGTGCTGTCATACATATTTTCCATTACATGAAAATAAATGGAATTTTTTTATTTTTTGCAATAAAACTAAACCAATATATATGAAACAGTCAGTAGCAAACTGATTTACACTAGTGTTTCTGGGGTTGTTACAGAAATGTGTTTCTTTAAATAACCCACTAGCAATATATAGATTAGATATTCTGCAGCTATATATTTTTCTCCTGTAAAGTCATGCAAACTAGCTAAAAAGCATTTTTTATGTCTACCAAGGGCCCGATCCGATATGCAGCGTCACCCGCAAAAGCCGGCGACGCCGGATTTTGCACGGGTTTGGTATCACATATACGGCGTAGCATACAAGTTACGCGCGTATATTTCTGCCTTCGCCCGTATTTTTTCTACCCATAGACTGACATACAAAACACGCGCAGTTTGGTATCCAATATACAGCTTAAGGACTTATGTGCGCAGAATTCAGAAAATCTAGTTCATTCTCATCTCGCCACTAATTGCAGATGCAGCAACCCTTGCACTGACTAAAAAAACAACGTAACTCTCTGAAGGCCTAACAAATGCATGCTCAACAACATACATGTCAGTAGCTTGGATCTCAAACAGTAAAACCTCTTCCAATCATTTATTATTCCTGCCCCTGCAAGTGTGTCAAACCAATCACAAACAGCACAACCTCTCAACAGGAAGCCTAAAAAACCCGCCAATGCACATCCTCATTAGCCACCATGTTTCCCCTGCTTTTCATAGAGAGGCAGCATCATGGGACACAAGGGGATCATCATGGGGCACAAGGGGTGCTGGAAGCCCTACAAGCCCCTGTTGTACCGTCTATACATGCTGATTCAATAGTTGCTGCTGAGGTCCCTGGTCATGGTGCTGCCCCTGCCCCTGCTGCAGCTGGTCATCAAATTACATACAGCGGATTTCCACTGCATGTAAGTGAAACTACTACATCCCACCCCCCTTCCCTTAACCACCCTAATTACTGAAAATATCTCATTAGTTTAATTCATGTTTAGGTCACTATGATTTATTAACTATCATTAAGAAGAATCAAAATGGATGTTTATACCTTATGTTCACACCTTCTGTAAATACATTATTATTTATATATATATATACACATGTGCAGGGATAGGCAAGGTGTCCGTCACTAAAGGTCTTTACTTTAGAAAATGTCCGCCACAGCCTTGCCTCGTGCCTATCCCTGCCCATGTGTCAATTTCTATTGGATGTGAGAAACCTTGATTTACATCTTATAAGTGAATATTACTATATGTACCCTTCACACACAACTATGTGATGTGGTTTATAGAACATGAATATGTCATAAACATGATAATATTACCTTTTTGGGCCCATTTCCACACAGGCCTTATTATATGTTTAAACAATATTAGTGTACTAAAACACCCCTCACATGGATGTGGATGACAATTATATGGTAAATAACAGAGGACAATGGTGAACTATAAGAATATTTATTTCTTTTTAGGCTTCTTGGATGAGGGGGCTGAGGTGACTGGAGTGGATATCCTTGTTCTCCTGGTTTGGGAAGATTCAGATGATTCTGCTGGAATGCTGGCCACAGATGATAGGCTGGAGGCAGTGTCCTGCTGGTGTGTAAAGTGCTCAACGAACACACCCAAGAGTTGATTTTGTTCCCGCCATCTATTGTCCATCTGCATCTGCATATCAGACATAACTCGCATCATCTGCAACTAGTTTTGAACAATTCCATTTAATGATGCTGCCATGTCCCTCTGAAGCTCTATGCTATGCTTGAGTAACCTCTCTTGGCTCCTTTGAAACCTCTCTTCGCTTCTTTGAAACCTCTCTTGGCTCCTGTGAAATCTCTCTTGGCCTCTTTGTCTGCTCTCACAGCTTGTTATGAGTCTCCTCTGCAGTGCAATGTATTCCTCACCCAGGGGAGAATACAATGTATCCACAGGCTCTTGAGCAGCAGGGCTTCTAGGTGCTTGAGGTGCATGTTCCGCTGCATCTGCTGGTGCTTGAGGAACTACTTCAGCTGCATCTGCTGGTGCTTGAGGAACTACTTTGGCTGCATCTGCTGGTGCTTGAGGAACTACTTCATCTGCATCTGCTGGTGCTTGAGGAACAACTTCAGCTGCAACTGCATGTGCTTGTGGAACATCTTCAGCTGCTGGTGCTTGTGGGACATCTTCAGCTATATGCTCATCTTCAGATGGTGGAGCTCTCTCAAGGGAAGAGGATGGTGGAGCTCTCCAAGGGAAGAGGATGGTGGAGCTCTCCCAAGGGAAGAGGATGGTGGAGCTCTCCCAAGGGAAGAGGATGGTGGAGCTCTCAGGGTGGATTGGTAGACCCATTGTGACCTGTCCAGTTTGAACTTCTTGGGACTTCCGGGTCCTCAACAGAAGCCATCCAACCCTGCTCATGCCTGGGAGCATAATGTTCACGTGGTTCCCTGTAGACTGGTGGTGGTGGTGGAGGTGGCTGCATGCCTGTGACTGGTGGTGATGGTGGTGGAGGTGGCGGCATGCCTGTTTGCAGCCTGGTGACAGGAGGTTCTGTGGAGGAGTCAAATGATGAGAGGGTTTAGTACAGTCATATATATGTCCATGTGGACATGCAATGTACATGCTAGGGCGTATACTCATTCTCATGTCATACTCTATAACATGCATGTGCACAATGTGATTTGTGATATGAGGGATTTTAATCTGCACAGTATACAGGTATGTGTTTCATACAATAGTTATGAATACATGTAAATGATGGAAAAAATGTGTTCTTTAAGTGACACTATGGTCACACAATTTAATTTAGCCTGATTTAGGCACAGAACCTGCTTTCTGAGCTAAAAGTATTGTGATGGCTATAGTGTCCATTTACTGAATACTATACATGTGGCTTGTGGCCTGTGTTACTCTGAGACATGTTAGTATTGCACTATTCCACCTCATATCATGAATTGCATTGTGTTAAGTAGCTTTAATGTCAAATATAAATGTAGATGTTTTTGTTAGTAGGCCAAATACCATGCTCCTCATTGTGTACATGAATGTGTGACATTAAAGGATGTTATATCTCAAATACATATCACACTGGTGTGTGGGATGTTACTCACCAGCATGAGGTGCTGTGGTTGCAACCCCTGAGTCCCGAGACCCTGAAAGTCCACGGACTGCTGTGATACTCAGGGACCTGCGTATCATCTCCTGCTAGGTGTTGTATTCTGCTTCCAAGGGTGGACCACTGCCTGTTCCCCTCTGGTGCATGGCTTCCTGCCCCATCTTCTCTTTCACCCACCTCTTACAGTCATTCCATCTTTTTTAAGGCCCTCAACAGTCCTCCTCTGCGGGGCCACAATGTTGACGGCATCCTCTACCACCAACCATGCTGTTTTCTGCCTTCTGGCAACACCTTTGCCCTTCTCCTGGCCAAAGAGGGCACTGTGATTGTCCATGATTGCCTGGACTAGGGCAATATTCTCAGAGAATGAGAAATTAGGACATCTCATCCTCTAATCCTCTGTGGACACCTGGTTTCCTCCCTGCGATGTCCCTGGTGTGGGTTCCTCCCTATCCTCTCCCTCCTCCCCCCTTCTGTCCCCATGTGCACCCTCTGTCCCTCTCCTTGATGTGCCTGGTCTCTGGGGCTTTCGGGCATCTCCCCTCCCATCATCCCTTCTAGCTCTCCCTCTCCCCACTCCACTTACTCCCTGACGGGGACCACGCTGCTCCTCCTGTCCACTATAATACTCCTCTCCCTGCCACTCCTCTCCCCTCCTCCCCTCCGCCCTACCTCTCCCTACCATCCTCACACTATACACACTCACACACTCACACTCACTCCCAGTTCAATCACACACAATCACAACAAAACACTCAGCCTATCACTCTGTAAAATTGAAATAAAATGTGTGAGGTGTTAGAAAAAAAAAGTGTTGTGTATTTTGTATATGTATGTATGCAAAATGTGTGCAATATGTAAAAAGATGTGTAAATGTATAAGCTTACCCAACCAACAATGCGACCTAACTAATTCCTCTGTTTGTGCCTTTCTTTCTACTCTAACTAATTCTCAACTCCACTGTAGTTTGCTGTAGCTCAACGAACCATCCAAACACACTGAAGAAAATGGCAGCTGCGTATGGGTTTATATATGAATTTTGAATAGCATAATTACGTGGCGCATTTTTAGATGAAGTCGTGGGTCATTTTACGAGTGTTAGCCTAATTTGCATAAAACTACACTTTATTGAGACTTTACGTGGACAAAATACTGTCATAAGTACTTGCGACGACTAAAATGTGTATTTGCGCACTTTTCGGAACAACGCCAGTTTGTCCTACTTATGTCACTTTAGCATCTATGTAATACCCCGATGTGCGAGGTGAAACTACGGGCGGCACGGGTTCCCTAGCTTGCGCCGAAAACTATGCCGTATATCGGATCGCGCCCCAGTTTTGCCTGTCATAACATATAAATAACTTTTTCAGTTTTATGAATACAAACAGTGACACTCCTAATTAATTTGATTGGCTTAGACAATTAAGTCAAACTTACCAGATCATGTAAACAATGTTTTTACATAATTATTCTAATTGATCGGAAGGAATGTCATAGAGAGCAATAGAAAAAATATCTGATGGAAATGTACAGTTTTACTTTGTTAAATGATATTGTAAATACAACTAAAGATTAACTCCAAAATACACTAAGCACTTAGAGAACTAAAACTCAATTGAGTTGATACGTACTTATAAATACATTAGACCATATGGCCTATCTTTTGTGAGACAATATTCTTTGAAATCTGACAGTTCAAAAGAACCTTACATAATTATTCTGTAACTGTGAACAAGACAACCATTTCTTTATGATTGTTACATTGAAGTGCATGAAGCTCCAAAACTCTTATTGCAGAAGTAATAGCTACCGGTATTGTTTATAATGTCAGAGCCCAGAAAGAAACCTCATTAAAATTGTTTTCTTAAAGTGCTTTAAGTACAAGAGGAAAGTTCCAAGGTGGTTTAGTTAGTCTCTTTTTTGGGCAGATATGAGTCAAAATTAAAAAAATAAAACTCCTACATAATCAATGTCTTCATCTAATTAATTAATGGCGGAAATTGCAGAAACTTGTACATTTAATGCACTAGAATTCAAAACTAATAATTACCATGGTAGGGCTGTAAAATCTAACATATTAGATGAAGAAAATTGCATTGCTTTGTCCAGATTAAAAAAAAAAAAAAAACACTCCCCAGACTCTAGTAAGCTGGAGTAGACAATTTGTTTCTTTCTTATAGTAAAGTCTGAATTGCTAAATGTTAAATATCTGGATGTTGTAAATGTGATCACTCAGTAACAAGGCTGTGATTGTTAGGTTCTATAGACTGGGATGAAATATTTTCCCTGATGCAGAACTCTTGAATATACTAGAATTATCTCATTGAATTGATGAATTCCTGCTGCTTGCTGAGCAATTGGTACTATGGCCTACTTGGCCAAAGAGAGAAAAATGCAATTAATGCATAATAGCTGAGGAATTAGAACAATTGGGGAAAAGTGTGCAAACTCAATGACTGATGAGATGGACAAATATTGAAGAACATGTATTCAAGATAATCCAATTGTATTGGTATTCCGATAAATTTGATCCTTCTTGAAATCTTCACCACTCCCATGATATATAACTGGCACATGAGCTGATCGTTATTCACTTTATAGTGATCTTTATTAACTCAATCTTTCTTAGTTAATTTTGTTTGCATGAAAACATAAAAAAAAATATATAATTTTGTTGTTGTTTTTTTTTTTTGTGTGATTACAGCTGGTCAGCAGACACAACTAATGGTGAGGCTTTCTTTAATGGGGATAAATGTAATAAAATAACTTTAATTATTTGACATGGTTTGATGTAACAAAGAACCCTAATTTATGTTTGGCGGCTTTCTAAATCATAGCAATCTGTGCATTAAAATCTGTATTAAAAACATACATTTTGAGGGGGGCGTGTCCAGACCGAGCTCAAAGATGGCCGCTTATCTGGGAGCTCTACAAAGATGACTTATATTTTGCCTGAAACCTAGATATTGAATAGCCATTCAGCCTGATATTATGCTCCCTGATGAAGCAGTGGACATGCTGATTTAGAATATACTTTTATTTTGAAGATTCTGGGAGTTCCCAGACCGGACCACTGAGACCCTGTTAGTGTCTATCCGTGTGAGAGATTTCAGTACCCCCCCCCCCGGGACACCGGGTTACCAAAACATGGAGGAAAACTTTTATCTAAAGGTGCGTGCCCTATTTGCAGAATATGAGCAGCAGATGTGTGAGCGGTTTGACCGGCTCTTGGTGATTGCTGGGGCTCCGATTCACAACGAGGAGAAAGCTGTGCCCATTATGGCGGGAGAGACGGCTCTCTGCTTCAACTCGCCCCACAACTTCCCACAGGAGAGCAGTTGCCGCAATATCGCAGGGGCCGACTGCCCACAGTCCCTCCTTTCTGAACCAAACACCGGGAATCCAAGGAATAGCGGGTATAACCTGCAATATGTTGCTCCTTGCATTACGGATGATCTCCCCCCCCCCCCCCCCGCGGCACCTAACTCTCAAGCAAACATGGGGCTTACCACTACTGATGTCCGACTTGCCGCGATGGAGCGCAATGCAAGCGTGATACAGACAGGCTCATCCTGGACTGAGATACTGCAAGTCGGCTTCGGGCGGGGATGTGAATTGAGCACTACTTGTCACCTATTCCCCATGCAGGATTCTAGCTCATTCATGCCTGGCGGGGTCGCGGAGGAGATAACAGCTGTCTCCCTCGTGTGCAGCCCTATCTTTCCTTGGATTTTGGGGATGACATCTCCGGCGGGCTTAGTGCAGCACCTCTACTGCTACCTGGTATGTGGAACTAAACGTGCAGGAGTGGGTTAGCTTGAGTGCTTTACCTTGGGACCTGGGGTACTGGTTTTACCGGTCCTTTCAGACGCACATATATAAACCCAATAATGACTTCCTCTGATGAAAAAGTATACTGACTTGTGCAAAGGAACTATACTATACTTCTATGGCGTGTTCCCCTTCTAACAGCCTATGGAAGCTGCTATCTGTTATTATACACGAGAAACACTTTCTTATGGTTAAACATTATGTGTCTGTTCCCTCGATACTTGCTGTGCTTAGTGTTCATATTTGCATAACCTATTGTGATTATCCTCCTTACACAGGCCATATATGTTATAGTTCATCTAAATTGTTTCTCTGAAGCCTACCCTGCTGAATGCATGTCTCACAGCGACCTTTTAAATGTTTAAAAATTTTAAACTAATAGGTGGGCAAGCCAGAGTTGGGATGTCTGCACTTACAGAATTATATTGTGTGACATAGGGAAGTTTTAATCTACTGTTTCTCTCCATAGGGCTAAGGATAAATGGCCCCATATAGGCTTGTTATGTAACTCCAGTGAGATAATGGAATAAGACATTAATAATAGGTGGCAGGGGATGCCTAGATCTCTTACTTGTGCCCAGGGCTAGCTATTAAAACCATATTACTGGCATATGGGGTAGGACTCTCTCAGTCCTATACTTGAACCATGCATTCTGGTTGCCTAGCCCTCACGGGACTTCCAACATGCCTCTTACATATTACTACATAGGTGCATATCGAAAGTGATAGTTCCTTATGTAAATAGTGACTCACAATATACTTTTTTCTGGGCCTGTGTACCTCTTTTTCTGGGAGGTCAGCAAAAGGACATTTATAAAGTTCTGTGAGACTAATAAGCTAACCCCTAGGCTGCTTTTCATGAAGCATGCGCTGGCTACATTATGTACTAAGCTGTTGATATTATGAAGGAGTCATTCCTTCTGTTCTTGCGGAACTTTTAAATAACACACTAGCATATCACATATGTAGAAGTTTTCAGTGTCTCTGCCCTAGCCCACTCATCCAAACTCCTTTGAAATTTCCACATACACATATTCTTAGTCTTTGCACAGTAATGATTAAGTGATTTCTCCCCTGTTTTACTCCTCCATCCCAGTTTTGGCAGAGTTACGTAGTCTCTGCCCTGTCCAAAGAGTTTTAAGCGCTCTTTGGATCTTATCAAGAACTATACAGTTGTATCTACATTAATATCTCTTTCTGCATTTAGTTTGTTAATCATTGTATTCTTATTTCATTTAGCCTTTATCTTAAAAGATGTTTTCAAAATCAGACTGGTTTTGGTGCGTTTGATGTGGCTTAACCTGACACTGATTCCTTTATTGATTTCCATCTGTTTATGCTTAATCAAAATATAATTATATGTACAGTTCTCTGAATGCTGTATGAGATATAATTGTCCCTTTAAGATTTAATGTTGTGTCTCCAGCTATACCCTGTTTTCAGATCCCTCGAAGGATCTCTGCTGCATCGAAGACACTGAACAGACTAAGTAATAAAATGAGGCGTAAGGATGAAGGGTAATGTTTTGACCTGACTAGGCATATTGAATTTCTTATTAACTAGTATTTTGAAATATGTACTGAATGTTTCTTGCATTATTGTAATTGAGTTGTTGCCCTTCAATGTGCAATAGTTTTGTGATTGTTTTGATTGCCTCAATAAAAATATATAAAAAAAAAAAAAAAAAAAAAAAAAAAAAACATACATTTTGCATTAAAAAATACAATGTTTACACTGTGAACTTGCCATGCCCCTGGCATAAACAGTTAGGGGCCAGTTATCTACTGTAAACCTTGCCAGATCAGGCGTGGTTTTTTACGCTGACCCTCCAATTGGCTGCCCTGGTGGAAATATCTTTGAAAATTGGAAGTCCCTGGGAGTAGCAAGATGTCTCCTATTGAAATTAACGGAGCTGACTGGAAAGAGAAACTTCACTGTGTAGGGAAAAGTTAGCAGCGAGCAAGGGGCGCACTTCATAAATTAAATATCAATCATATTTTAGTATGCATGTATTTTTCTATTAGGGTATGAAGTATTTTTTCAATTTTAATTATTTTTATGGAGGTTGTTAATACAAGTACAATAACAAACAAGCATTTGATATAAATGATGTATGGTAATGTTACATTGTAATAACTGAGAGCACAAATATAACTCTACAAGACAGTATGTAGTAATGAATCAAGAGATCTAAATATTCTAAGTTCAATTAGAGTAGTTCCTAAATGGCAATGAAACCTCATTTTATATATTAACTTAATTCCTCCAGGACTACCTACAGCCACTCATGGACCTAAAAGAGTGAAATTCATTTAGGAAAGGAAAGCTAATGATACATATAGTCACTCTTGGACCTCTGAAATGTTATATTATAAACTAGTAAGACTAGTATACAACAATACTGCATTTAACACAATATACTTATGCTCTGCTCTTAAAGTAGCTCTTATTATATGTGAGAAAAACTCAAAAGGATTAAGTGTGGAACAAGTTTGGAACAAGTGAGGTGATATACAAATTCATCTAGTGGTGTACTCTTAGGGCTCCATGTACTAAGCCGTCAATTCATCCGTCATTTTAGTCGCGGCTAAACTCGCCGTTACTCGCCGCGGGCGAAATGGTGTCCGCTGTAGCTATGTACTAATAATCCCACAACAAATAGACACCTCTAGCCCGCCGCGAGCAGTGGCGGAATATTGATAAATTTGACGCCTCGCTCGCCGCGAATAAGCTGATGTACTTAACTTTCAGTTCAATTGTCTGGCCAATTGTTAACACGTGACATGTAAGGTGTCATGAACGTCATAGTAGAAGCGGGAATAGAATTTTGCTCCTATAAATGGACAAGTTTTCTAAACAACTTTATTATTGTTCCAAAATTTTTGGAGAGTAATTACAGAGCGCTCGTTTTTGAGATCTTTATTTACTATTTCGATATGGCTTCATCTGGATCTGAAACCGCTTCAAAATCCAAGAATCCTCACTTTTCTCATCAGCAAAACGTCGTTTTGATTGATATGATTATTGACTCTTATGATTATTTGTTTGGATGTCGTGTCAAACAGACAAATTTTTCTAGAAGGAAGCAGATCTGGCAAAGGATCAGCGACGCTGTTAGTGCCCAGGGTCCAGGAAAAAAGGATGTCGATCAGCTGAAGAAGCGTTACAACGACATTAAACGCTTCGCCAAAGCTAAATTGGCCAGAGAGAAAAATTCGGCACGTGCTACCGGAGGTGGACCAGCATATGTGGCAGACCTCAATGACTATGAGCAGAAGCTTGTTCAGCGTCTGGGACCGGAGATCATCACTGGCATAACGGATGATTGTGACAGTGATTTAAGAGGTAAATGTACAACATAGTTGACGTAAATGTTCTTTTTAAAGTTATGATAGGTTATTGTCTCCAATATATATTTCTTTAAAATAACATTATCTGACTTCTTACGCTTCAGTATCCTATATGCCATCTAGGCCCCAAATACTGTAATCATTTATGTCGCATATATGTATAAGGGATTGTACAAGCCATTTAGGCCCCAAATACTGTAATAATTTATCTCGCATATATGTATAAGGGATTGTACAAGCCATTTAGGCCCGAAATACTGTAATCATTTATGTCTCATATATGTATAAGGGATTGTACAATAATAGTATTGTTATACTGCCTTTTTTTTAATGGTCTAACGGAACTAAAGATTTGTTGATTATTACTATAGTGATCCCTAAAGATAACACCCATGTGTTTATTTTCAAACCAGTATTGCATAGAAACCTTAAAGAGATAATGACAATAGAAATAATGTAATTTGAAACTATTAAAATAATATTGTATGTCCGACATTAATCATGAGACTAACCCCAGATCACATGCCTTCTTAAATTTCTGATCTATTGACTTCCATGTTGCGTTATTTCACTATAGAATATTATTGTTAGCATCTTTCAAAATTGTTCTCCGCTTTATAAACATACATTTTTCAGATATAGCTATGCACATAGTTGACGCAGTCACATGAACCATCTATGTGCATCAACCAATGATCATTTACTGTGCCTGTATAGATTTGCTTTTCCTCAAAGTATAAAAATCCAATGAATGCAAAAACATAATACATTTAAATATTTTTAAAAATGCATTTTCTTATGCAATTTGTAAAGGTAATTATTTTTTTTCATGTCCCTTTAAAGGGCCACTAAACCCAAAATCTTTTATTAATGATTCGGATAGAGAATTGAAATTTAAACAACATATTACTTCAATTTTCTAGATATTCTTAGTTGAAGAAAAATAAATACACATGTTGAGCCAATCACACGAGGCTTCTTTGTGCATCAATCAAATGCTTTTCAACAAAGAATATCTATAGAATAAAACAAATTAGATAATATAAGTAAATTATAAAGATGTTTATAACTGCATTCTCTTTCCAAATCATAAAAAAAGGTGGTTGGCATGTCCCTTTAATGATTGAGCCTGCATTCACTGCTGTAATTATTATTATTAACAGTTTTAACTTTCAGTTTCAAATATAAATAAAAATAAACCTAATTTTTTTTTTAATTTTTTTTTTTTTAAGCAATGCCAACAACAGCAGAGCCTGTGAGGAGTAACGAGGTGCCCACTTGTTCTACTTCTTCTTCTGCGGTTTCGAGACCACCCGGTGCAGCTGTTTCAAGACCTTCGGACAGTTTTACACATGGACAATTTATACGCTCATCATCTAATGTTACACACACAACTTCCTCGGCGGACACACTTCCGGATCTAAGGACCAGCACTCCACAAACTGGTGTTGGTAGAGCAACTGGTAAGTACTTTACAAATGAATAATTTCAATGTTGTGTGTTTTATCTCTTTTATCTCTCAATTTTTTTTTTGTAATTTTTTTTTTAAATGTCAAATGTCATTATTGACATATTCTATTTCGAGATCTTGTACATATTTTTTTAAATGAGTATTCTTGTAGAGCATGCATGCTATTTTAATCAACTTTCAAATTTTTTTAAAATTTATCATTATTTTCTTTTTGAGAATTGATCATAGTATTACATAAGAAAGCTGATAGAAATTCCATGCAATATATCTTATTCTCAAAAAGATTATTTTTGCTTCAGTGTCCAGTTAATTGCAAAATACATTTCCATTAATAATTTCGAATATATCGTTACATTGACAAAAAAGCATTTTATTTATTTATTTTTATGTTATTTATTTTTTTATAGGTGATTTGGGACGTCTTTTCCAGAGATTGACTGGACATTCATCTCCATTATTTGATGGTATGTATCACATATGTATATATATATATAATATAACTTAAATTGGTGTATGACGGTTGTATCTGCTCTCTCCTTCTATTCTATTTCTGCAAGTGTTTTTATAACATTTTATTTTTATTTACTAACAATTTGTTATGTCTTGATCTAGAAGAAGAAAACTCATCAAGGGAGATCACTATCAATCTCATGCCGATAGTGGAAAATCCCATTCAAGATGAACCACCAGGAGGGCATGATGGAAGTGAGACTCCGGATATTCTTGAAGATTTGGGAGATGCGCAACCGGATGAAATTCACACACCAGAAAACATTGAGGAACCTGTTGAAACACAGGCACCACCAATTGAACTGCAAACAGGTGGTGTAAATATTGACAATACACCGGCAGAAGGACAATTTGGCGATGTTGCATTGAGGGAAATGTTGACACTGGCAAGGCAATACAGAGAGGACCACAGAGAAATGCTGAATATTATTAACACTAATATTGAACGCTGGGCTGCTCTGTCAGAAAAAAATGTGGAAATCGAAAGGCAAAGGAATGAGATAGAGATGCAGAAATTACAGCTGCAAAGAGAGATGTTCCAGTGGCAGAGGCAGATGGATGAAGAGAAAAACCATCAAATTAACAGAGCTTTGAGCATCAGCGAAAGGACATTACAATCTCTGTTGGCTATTGTCAGTGAAAGGGAGGCGACAACAGACCCAAAGAGGCAACGTCTGGAGTGAACATTTTTTATTATCTAGTCACTGTTAATTTTTTTACTCTGTATATTGTGTACAAAGTTATTGTTTGTGTATTTTTAAGGGACACTGTACTCAAATTTTTTCTTTTGTGATTCAGATAGAGCATGCAAATTTGATCATAGGAGTACATTTGAAAGTTGCTTAAAATTGCATGCTCGATCTGAATCACAAAAGATAAAATTTGGATACAGTGTCCCTTTAAGTTTAAAATGTTACTCACTGTTAATTTTTTTACTCTGTATATTGTGTACAAAGTTATTGTTTGTGTATTTTTAAGGGACACTGTACTCAAATTTTTTCTTTTGTGATTCAGATAGAGCATGCAAATTTGATCATAGGAGTACATTTGAAAGTTGCTTAAAATTGCATGCTCGATCTGAATCACAAAAGATAAAATTTGGATACAGTGTCCCTTTAAGTTTAAAATGTTACTCACTGTTAATTTTTTTACTCTGTATATTGTGTACAAAGTTATTGTTTGTGTATTTTTAAGGGACACTGTACTCAAATTTTTTCTTTTGTGATTCAGATAGAGCATGCAAATTTGATCATAGGAGTACATTTGAAAGTTGCTTAAAATTGCATGCTCTATCTGAATCACAAAAGATAAAATTTGGATACAGTGTCCCTTTAAGTTTAAAATGTTAGTCACTGTTAATTTTTTTACTCTGTATATTGTGTACAAAGTTATTGTTTGTGTATTTTTAAGGGACACTGTACTCAAATTTTTTCTTTTGTGATTCAGATAGAGCATGCAAATTTGATCATAGGAGTACATTTGAAAGTTGCTTAAAATTGCATGCTCTATCTGAATCACAAAAGATAAAATTTGGATACAGTGTCCCTTTAAGTTTAAAATGTTATTCACTGTTAATTTTTTTACTCTGTATATTGTGTACAAAGTTATTGTTTGTGTATTTTTAAGGGACACTGTACTCAAATTTTTTCTTTTGTGATTCAGATAGAGCATGCAAATTTGATCATAGGAGTACATTTGAAAGTTGCTTAAAATTGCATGCTCGATCTGAATCACAAAACATAAAATTTGGATACAGTGTCCCTTTAAGTTTAAAATGTTATTATTTAATAAAGACAAATTTTTTTATGGCCAAAAAAAAAGTTTATTTACATAAATTCAAACTCACTTTTGATTCTTCAACACAAAACTTTTTCTCAGTTATTAATCATGACAAAACAAAAAATGAAATCAAATTACATATTTACGGTATAAAAAATCTACTTGCTCCATTAACATTGCCAAAGTTGCCCTAATTTTAGAAATTTTTTGTTTGACATGATCTTCTAGACAACTCTGAGTACTTTTGTCTGCAGTCTCAATAGTTGATGTTGAAGATAAATCTGTAGAAAAATAAATGAAAAGCAAAATTTAATTCAATTGTCATATACATATTCAATGTATGATAGGGTTTTTCATCACAAATATTACCTCCTGATGTGCTGTTATCTACGTTATCTACTATATTAGCTTCTACACTTATGTCCACTCCTTTAAAGCTTTCATCTGAGCCAACTCCTATTTGAAATATACAATATATGTATTAGTTAAAACTTGTATTTTCTTAGATTTAAGATTACTGAGTATGAAACATACCTTTATCTACCATCATTGTTGGTAAAACTTCTATCCTTGGTTGAGTATCATCTGAAGTTAATGCTTCAAATATTGTCACACTATCTGGATTTTGAAATTCTTCCATTTCCATACTAGTTTCCATTTCTTCCATGGTAATATCTATGAACGAAATTACAAAGATAGAAAACTATTAAATCAAAAACCTTGTATATATTATTTAAAACAATAATAATAATAATCATTACAAGTGACATAGAAACCAATTTCTAAGTTTCATGATTCAGATAGTGCATGCAATTTAAATAAACTTTATATTTTACTTCATTCTTTTTGTATCTTTATTTGAAAAGCAAGAATCTAAGTTTAGATGCCAGCCCATTTTTGGTGAACCAACTGTGTTGTACTTGATAATTGGACAGAACCAATCAAAGAGTGCTGTCCATGGTGCTCAACCAAAAATTGGCTGGCTCCTTAGCTTAGATGCCCTCTTTTTCAAATAAAAATAGAAAGTAAATGAGGAAAAAAATGATAATAGAAGTAAATTAGCAACTTGATTAATATTGCATGCTAAAACTTTTTAAGCCAAAACCTAAAATATATGATTTAAAATTTAAATAATAAGTCATTACCTGTCTGTGTCTCTTTATGACAAATTGCATATGGATTTGGAGATAATTCAATATCCAATAGTGTTATTGGCAAAGGTGGAGAAAGAGCTTCACTTCTGGGTGTTTGCACCAACATTGACCTTAAGTAGCGTGGTGGGTGTGCACACTTCATTCTCCTACTTCTCATATCTATAAACATATATATAAGAAAAAAATTTAATAAAAAAAATTGAAATAATTATGCTGCATGCTTACTTTTCTAACATGTTTCAATGTTATATAGTAATATATTTATATTTTATTCTACTAACTCAGTTCTGCATGTTTCAATGTTATATACTAATATAGTTATATTTTACTCTACTAACTCATTTTTGTATGCTAAGTTTTCTAACCTTTTAAGTGTATATAGTTATATAGTTAAATTTTAATCTACTAACTCAGTTCTGCATGCTAACTTTTGTAACTTTTTGCAATTGTATATACTAATATAGTCAAAGTAACAGTCAGGAAATATTATTTTCCTGGATTCGTCAATGATGACGCAGTTCAAAAATAAACCCTTTTTTTATATTATTAAAAATTATTTCATATATAATTTAGAAACTTACATGTCCTTATCAATCTTCGAATCGATTTATAGTACTTCGGTTCTCTTCTCTTCAAATCACTATATTTTCTAAGACACTGTCGTCTTGTTCTTTTAATTTTTGAAATACGATGCATTCTTCTCAGCATCTCGTATATAATTTTGTCTCGGCATTCCTGTCTCACTCCCCTCACACCACCAATCCGTTTAGGGAAATATTTATCCAAGGCATAAACTAATATCACCAATTCTCCAGCACCAAAAGGTTCAGGACGCGACATGTTTGACGATGACGTGATTAATCGTTATGTCAATCATTAGCGCATTGATCCAGATATGTATCCCCGAAAAATAGAGAAAAATATAATGTATATGTAGATTAATGTATTTTATGAAGGTTTGTAAATATCGATGTTTATAGTTATTACAAATGATATTTGTTTCATATACATTTTCTTTGTTTCAGATGTGTTGATATGTATTAAAATTTACTTTGTTTTACAATTGTTATTTTGTTTCTAAACATTTTCTTTGTTTCAGATGTGTATGTATTAACATTTATACTTTGGTTTACAATAGTTATTGTTTCTAAACATTTTTTTATTTGTTTCAGATGTGTTTTTATGTATTAAAATTTAATTTGGTTTACAATTTTTATTTTGTTTCTAAACATTTAATTTTTTTAAGATGTGTTTATATGTATTAAAATGTTGTTTGGTTTACAATTGTTATTTTGTTTCTAAACATTTTCTTTGTTTCATATGTGTTTATATGTATTAGAATTTATTTTGGTTTACAATTGTTATTTGGTTTCTAAACATTTCCTTTTTTTTCAGATGTGTTTATATGTATAACAAGTTACTTTGGTTTACAATTGTTAATATATAATGTTTAAAGATTATAATTTTGTAATAAAATAATTTATTTTGCCATTATTTTCTATATGCCACTATTCTTTTAACAAATCTTGAATGCAAAAATATATTATAAAGGTTAAGAAAATAAGTGCTAAGAGTAAGCCCTTAAGGTATTTATTTGAATATGGGAAAACCTAGTAGCTGTTAAAAATAGAGGTTAGAATAAAACAAATAAAATTAGCAAGTCTTTTTTAACTCAAAAATCCAATCTGATAACATAAAGCACTGTTGAATATACTGTCGCTTGTTACAGCTACAATTCAATGACACAATACAATGAATTAGCATCAGCTATGGAGGGATTACATTACACTAATCACATAATGTAAAAGAGTGAGAGCAGCTGTAGACACTAGTGTGATGTCACAAAGACAATGTATTACCTATAATATATTGTCTGTAATAACTTTGATCATAAACTTTATTTATTTGAAACCTTTGATAATTGAAGATCAACAACTGTTATGTATTTAACTGTTTATCATGAGTGATTTTTAATAACCTTAACTCTTAAAAAAAAATGGAGACAAGTTAATAAAGAAAGTTTTTTATTGATCAACTGAAACTTTAATCCTCAAACACAAAATATTGTTCTGAAACCATGTCCCTTGTTGCATTTCCACGCCTATTAGCTTGTTCGACACATATTTCTTCTGGTAAATCATCAGTATCTATTGGATCTTCATCTTCTAATGGACAGCCTCTTTTAATTGCAATATTGTGCAGTATGCAGCAAACCAATATAATTTTGGCAACTTTCTCTGGTGCATACTGCATAGCACCACCAGAACGATCAAGACATCGAAACCGCATTTTCAAAAGACCGAAAGTCCTCTCAATAATCCCCCTGGTAGATCGGTGAGCTTCATTGAAACGTACTTGACTTCTGGTCTGTGGGTTGTTATAGGGAGTCAACAGCCATTCTGTACATGAGTACCCTCCATCTCCTAATAGAAGATATAATAAATATAAATATTAATATAAGAATAATTATAAAGATTCAGAACTATACAATACAATTAAACTATACAGATTACAGTCGACAAATTGGGCGCAATTTTGGTACATTGAAATGAGAGACATATTAGACGCCAGTTATGCTTACCTAGAAGCCATCCGTCAGGCATATTTCCCTCCTCGAACTTCCGGTATAACCCAGTCTGCCTTAAAATGTAAGAATCATGACAGGATCCAGGAAAGTTAGAACGGACACTGATAATCCTCATGTGGGGGTCACAGACCATCTGGACATTCAAGGAATGGAAATGCTTTCGATTCCTATAGATCTCCTCACGAGCTTGAAGTGGTCTTACAGCAACATGGGTACAGTCTATGGCACCTAGGACATTGGGCATCCCAGCCATCCTATAGAAATTTGACTTGATAGATTGCCATTCTTCAGGGGTAGATGGCAAACAAACATATCAATGAAAAATAACCATCATAGCCCCTATTACTTTGGATAAGTGGCGTGAAAAAGCAGATTGACTCATTCCAATAATGACGCTAGAAACTGCCTGAAAGGAGCCTGTTGCAAAAAAATGCAATGCCGCTAATAGTTTGAGAAGTCCCGGAATAGCTTGTGAACGAGCAGTCATCGGCTCCAAATGATCTTCAATCTCTCGATACAGGTGTAATATCGATTCACGATCAAGCCGGAATCTTTGTATGATCTCTCGGTCAGAAAGGCCGTGCAAACCAACCCGTGGAAGGAATACACGGGGGACTCGAACTCTCCTTCTTCTAACCAATCGATTAGCTACATTTCCAGTATTCTGTCTTCTAGCCCGGATTCGCATCAAACGGAGAATAAACAAAAACAGAATTCTCTCCATAGCTGCTGAAATGAACAATGTAAGTACAATGCTGATATTACTGCCTTTTATATATGTCTAGACTGGCGTCTAGAGTGACTTTCCTATTGTTTTGTACCTTGCCCGCCACCTAAAAGGTGGCGAGGCAAAAATAACGAGGTGGGAGCGGAAATTGACGCGAGCGGACAAATAGATTTTTTAGTACATTCGTTTTTGGCGAGTTGGTGGTCAAATGTGTCTAATTACAGTAAAAAATGGAGAGGTAGCGAGGTATGGCGGATAAGTACGCTCGCAATTTTGCGAGTTTTTACATAATTGACGGCTTTGTACATATCAGTTTGCGAGTTTGGGCGCGAGATTTGTTGCGGGTAGCTCGCTGACTGCTTAGTACATGGAGCCCTTAGTATCTGTGCTTCGCTCAAAGCCTATGGGGTAGATTTATCATACCCCGGGCGAACACTATACTATACTATAGCAAATCATGTCCCCCCTGCATTGCTAAATGCTGACGGCATTTAACATTGCACAAGCATTTCTGGTGAAATGCTTGTGCAAAGCCGCCCCCTGCACATCCGCAACAAATCGGCCGTTAGCAGGGGGTGTCAATCATCCCGATCGTATCTTATTGGGATGATTGCAGTCTGCCACTTTAGAGGTGGTGGAAGAGTTAAGGAGCAGCGGTCTTATGACCACTGCTTCCAAAATCCTGCTCCTTAAACAAACAGTCAGCTCCTGATAGAGACCGCTTTCGAACCTTGCAACAAATAGGGTATGAAAAAAATGTTCTGTGTACCATAACTTGGGATATAAGCTAGTGAAGCATATATGTGGCTGCTTATCGGGAAGAAACAAGGGTTATTATATCATACATAAATTACAGGTATAACTTCTATTTTAAAATTCTGATAGTAGGTACTTACAAGGGGAGAGTAAACTAAGAGAATCAGGTTATAAATACAAGCTGTTTTGTTATGACCTCAGTAAGAAGGTATGACAGTTAAAATTATCCATGTCTCTAATCTAAGATTCAGTAATATAAGAGCTACAGATAGTATCGCCACATCCCATTGCCCCGGCTGCAGGCGATAGGACTGAATAAAAAGTGGCAGAACCCTAATAGGCTTAATTACTCAGTAGAAACTAGTACAGTTGAAGACATAACAGCCAAATAACATTATACAAACTAATATTTTCCCCTAAATAATAAACTAACAGAGTACCTGTATCTGATACAAGATCTCACAGTATAGTATGTAGTGAAGTTTTAATATATCACTTGTGGATAAATGAAGCAGGGCATGTCTCTTTTTATCCACTGAGTGACAATGAGTAATTAAATATTTGCACAGAGCCAAAGAGGATTTCCTGTCTGTTAATTCTAGATATCTGTCAGAATACCATGGGGAAATGAGATAATTTTACATAAATACACATAACTATAGTAATTTGTCCCAGAGTAATTATGCAAAGTAGTTAAGTTTCTGCATTGTCGACAAACGTAAGAGAAGTAGGCATGCTGTAACTGTAGCCTCGCTGATAAGACTAGGAATTCTCTACTAATAGACCCGGGTTCAATAGAACAGATAGGTGGGTGCTTTAGCATAGCGGTAGAGATCAAATTATCATCAAATCTGTACCGTACTAGTGGTTTCCATGAGAGGAGCAGTTAGTAGAGTGACATATGAAGTACATTCACCAGAGTTCCACAATGGCCTTCTTTCCAGCAACATTGGTCAATGCCCCCTTCACCAGTTAACTGCAGAATCTTACATTGTTGCTGGGCTTGTTTCCCTATTGTGAGATTGCATGCTCCTGGTTTGGGTGCACCTGCACGTCGCTCTACGCTGGAACACCTAAGCAGGTATTGGGAGTAGCTATAGAATCCTCTATAAAGGTAGGGGAAAAAGGTGAGCCTTATCTCAATAGTGAGTATTGCTGTGTGAGTATCTAACAGGTCTTTAAACGTAATCATTAAATCTCTAGAGTTAGTTGCATAGAGTAATCAGTATTTCAAAGTCTCCTCACTTGCACCACTGTAATAGCAGTATCTGGTAAGATTTATATGCACAACTCAATCCGGCTGCTGTACACAGGACTCCTGGGGGGTATAGACGAAGGCCTAAGTTACGGCATAGCCATCACTGCCAGCTCTATGATTCCTGAATTTCAGGGCTGTTTTTCCATTTTAAGACATAGATCATTGGCAAGGTCTACAGGATCCAAAGCTGTCATTTAAAAGGGTGGATGACCATTGCAAAAGGAGATGGGCAATTAATTTATCTGCTAGCTCTTGCAGCCTCTGAAAAAAGCCATCTTGGCCGCCACCCAGATGTTCCCCCCATGTTGCTTGTTTTCAAAATAATATAAAATACTATTAACAGTGTAATTGTTCCAAAGACAAGTAATGCAAAGCTAAAATGTCATCAAGTCATATTAGCAGATAATAAACTAATTTGTAATATAAAATAAAATCCTAAATTTTGTAAAATTACCAGTTAAAGGGACACTGAACCCAAATGTTTTCTTTCTTAATTCAGATAGAGCATGCAATTTTTTTTTTAAGAAGACAAGAAGAGACAGAAGCGCCACATGGCCCAATATTGTCTGGTCCAGAATGAAGATATGTGTGGATAATCAATATACACTCACATTTGGAGAAGCACCTCAATTAGTGCTGTTGTGGCATTCTGGGATTTCTATTAGTCACCCAGGAGACCAATTCCGTTGTGGATGTGGTGTCTAGATGAACAACACAAAGGGACAAAGGTGCCTATATGGCCTAGTATTGTCTTGACAAATGTGAGTTAATGAATTATAAAAATGGGTACTCACATTTGTTGTAGCATCTCCTTTGATGCTATAAAGGCAGAGTGGAGTCAATATGGTCACCCACCAGACTTAATCATGTATTGCAGGATACCAGATACACCGGGGGCCTCCAGTAAGCCTGATGAAACAGCCTTGAGCTGAGAAACGCGTAGCTTTGTTTTTATATTTTTTAATAAAAACTTTGTTTTTATATTGGGACACTTGCTATCTGTTTTTGTCTTCTCACCACTTTTTGCTGAGGGGAGCCTATCGCGTTAGGCTTCTCCCTGAATTACTGGAGGCCCCCGGTGTATCTGGTATCCTGCAATACATGATTAAGTCTGGTGGGTGACCATATTGACTCCACTCTGCCTTTATAGCATCAAAGGAGATGTCACAACAGCACTAATTGAGGTGCTTCTCCAAATGTGAGTGTATATTGATTATCCACACATATCTTCATTCTGGACCAGACAATATTGGGCCATGTGGCGCTTCTGTCTCTTCTTGTCTTCTTAGATTGCTGCTTTGGATCCCGGCCTGGATCTTCACAGATAGCTGCCTGTGCCCTGTCCAGTGACTATTTATCACCTTCACTACCATCATCATCATAGGACCTACTGTCTATCCACAATTGGACTTACACATTCATTTAGTGGTCACTCCACACTAGAGTGTTGGAATTTGTACAATTTGTGCATTTTGTATTGGCTGGTTATATCTTTTAGAAATCTATCTCCTAGGAGGTGTTTGGGAGTTGTACACTACCAACATTATTGCTGTCTTATCATACTGTCATATATTGTCCTCCTTATAGGAGCCCTGTGGTTCTATACATATCTTTTTATATATATATATACATGTGTATATATGTGTGTATATAAATAACTATTACGACATAGTATAATCCTCACTGAGGGAATTTAACATTTGGGTTATTATCACTTATATAGTTACTGATAATCCTGATAGGGCGCCCCCTACGTTCTTTTCGCAATTTTTTTTAACCATTTATTTATATCCAACAACGAATACAAGTTCCATGAAAACAAGAAGCCACACTCTTACAGTTCATAAACAAGAAACAATGGGAAGAAAATAATAATTGTCAACCAAAATTGCATATTACCCATCATATACTTAATCGGTTAAACCTAAGCCATCTGACTGTCTTCATATTACTCATTGTTGGGGTGTTTTATTTATATTTTTAAAAAATAAATAAAAAAAATTAATAAAACAACCAAAAACTGGTAAACCAAAAACCAAAACAAAACAAAACAAAACAAAAAAACAAAAAAAAGGTGGGGGGGGGGCAGGGGGGGGGGGGGAAGAAGGGAAGGAAGGAAAGGGAAAATTGGAAGGGAGGAAAATCCCGGTTCTCTTGAAGCTCCTCTAAATCACCAAATACCCAATAATATTAACTCTGAATTCTTAAATGGAGAAATTAAGTAATCGATTTCTCTCTCAGGGAAAATCTTAATAAATGGTGTCCATTTATCAAAAAATTTCTTTACATCAGGTTCATTATCTATATTAGTATTTTTCTGTTCTAAGACACATTGTTTCTTTAGGTGATCCCTGATTTCAGCAATAGTTGGTACCGACCTCAGCTTCCATTTCTTGCAAACCATATATCTGGTGGCTAAGATAGATAGGTTGACTAATTTCTCATTAGGCTGTCGCCCTTCTTCAGATTTTAGACAAAATATTATCTGGAACAATGAAAGAGCTATTCGTTCAATTTTAAGTTTATTCTTAAACCAGTATTCCAGCTTACTCCATACATTTCTCACTCTAGGGCATTGCCAGAACATATGAATTATATCAGCAGCAAAATAAGAACATTTGGGGCATTTATTAAATTGATGATTTCGGACTCTGAGGCCTCTTTCTGGGGTGAAATATGCCATATGCAAAAGTTTCAAATGAGCATCTCGCCAATGGGATGAAGATGTCGTTTTTATTACTTTGTTAACTGAAAATTGAATAGTTTTCGAGTCAATGTTACTGTGCGGAATTAAAGTGTCCCAGGACCCGGCCAGCTTCTCCAATATCGGGGTGGCCTTGTTAAGATTCAATGTATAATAACATGGGGCAATAGACATGGAAGAATTTTTGGTTATTGTTAACCAGGTTTCTAAGCTTCCCAAGGTCCAGTTCCATCCAATCTTGTGTATAAGCTCTGTAATATAGTGTCTTATCTGTAAATATGCGTAAAAATCTTTGTTTAACAGGTTAAATTCAATCCGCAGCTCCTCAAAAGATTTAACACATTTTTTCTCCTGGTTGATAAAGTAGATAACTCTATCCAGCCCCCTGTTATACCATCTATTAAAAATAACTGAATCCAGACCTGGTTGAAAATTCGGATTTCTAGTTAAAGGAAGATGTTTTGATACCATAGGGCATATGGAAAGAGATTTGGATATTTTGAACCAAGCTTTAATTGGGTTTAAGATAGATTTAAGTTCCTTTATGCTTCTGGGGAGATCTTTAGGATCCGTATGTGCCAGAGCTATTGGAGAATATGGATCACATACATTAAGTTCAAGGTCATTATTTAAGACATAGTTCTTGGTAGAAAACCAGTCCGCTATAATGCGGGCCAAGAAACAAAAATTATAAAATCTTAAATTTGGCAGTGCCAAACCTCCCAACTCTCTTGGCACCATTAATTTAGGGAGGGCTATTTTGGCCCTCTTCCCCTGCCATATAAATTGCCCGATTGATGAATTCATTGAACGTATGTCTTTCTCAAATAAGATTAATGGGACATTCTGTAAAATATAAAGCAATTTTGGTAGAAGAGTCATTTTAAATAGGGCTGATCGGCCAGATATTGAAAGTGGTAGATTTTGTCAGACCATAAGCCTTTCTTTGATAAACCTTAACATTGGGGTTATGTTCATCTTATACAGATCTTTTAAATTAATTGGTATTTTAATTCCCAAATATTTCAATGAATCCGATACCACTCTGAAGGGTAAGTCTGTCTTGCTGGTCTTGTTTTTCCTGAGCCAAATTAGTTCCGATTTCATCGCATTTACTTTGTATCCTGAGAATACCCCAAAATGGTCAGTAATCTGCAGGAGTTTTGGTATATTTTGTGCTGTATTAGATATATATATAAGAAGGTCATCCGCATATTATCCGACTTTCATTTCATGACTCCTAACTTTTATGCCCTCCAATGAGCTCCTGATCCTAATTGCTAAGGGTTCTATAGCCAAGTCAAAAAGGAGCGGGGAGAGAGGACAGCCCTGACGAGTGCCCCTCTTTAATGCAATTGGGGGGGAGATATCATTGTTAATAATCAAACTTGTGAAAGAGTGACTATAGAGGTTCTCCACAAATTTAGGGAAATTACCTTCAATCCCAAACCTTGCTAATGAAAAAATTAGATGTTTATGAACTACCAAGTCAAAAGCTTTTTCCACATCAATTGACAAAATGGCCAGGTCCGGGGAGTCCTCTCCCCCCGCCCCATGTGTGGACTTTCCCTGAACATATTCCATAGTCAGAAGTAACTCCCTAATCTTTGCAGACGAATTAC
The DNA here is from genome assembly GCF_027579735.1 of Bombina bombina. NCBI lineage: Eukaryota > Metazoa > Chordata > Amphibia > Anura > Bombinatoridae > Bombina > Bombina bombina. The sequence goes on along the minus strand of NC_069504.1, from coordinate 247,546,724 downwards.
GATTATTAAGAAAACCAGCTTGGTCCGGATGGATTACTGCAGATAGAATAGACTGAAGTCTAATTGCTAAGATGGAGGAGAGGATTTTATAATCTGAGTTTAACAATGCAATTGGTCTGTAGGACTCCTTGCATGTAGGGTCCTTCCCCTCTTTTAAAATCAGAGTGGTTAAAGAGGACGCGAAAGAAGACGTAGGCTGTTTGTGATGAATAAAGATATCATTATAAAGGTTAGCTAAGTAAGAAACTATCTCTGAAGATAAGATTTTATAAAATTCATTGGGCAATCCATCCGGTCCAGCTGCCTTGTTCAAGGAAAGTTTAGAGATTGTTTTTTCAATTTCTTCCGGTGTAATGGGGGCATTGAGTCTAGCGGCCTCTTCAGAAGTAACCATAGGAAAGATAATTTTACTATAGAATTCGGTCGCTTTGTCTATGTCAAACTCCGTATTAGTGTAAAGTTGTTGATAGTATTGGTGGAACGTATTTGTAATTTCATCCGAGTTAGAAAGATATTTCTCATTATGTTGGATTTTGTCGATATTGGATTTTTTGTTCTCGCTTTTAATTAATTTAGATAACATTTTACCAGACTTATTACCAAATTTATGCAGTTTAGCTTGCAATCTAAGCTCATTATATGTTTCCTGAGTTAAATAAAAGGTATCTCTTGCAGCTTTAGTTCGTATGTACCTTGCCCAGTTTAGGGGAGTTCTTTCCAATAAATAGGTGTTATAGGCGTTAATCAAAGAATTATAGACTTCCTTTTCTCTTGCTTTTTTTTTTTTATTTTGAATAATGGAGTATGCGATTATTTCTCCTCTGAGGACTGCTTTAGCAGTTTCCCAGAAGATATCTGTACGATCCACATAGTTAATGTTAAATTGAGCATAATCCTTGAATTTATTCCTGAGCCACTGTTTAAACTTCAGATCAGTAAAAAGATAGTAAGGAAAAAAGAATCGCAAGGTCTTTGGTCTAGATTGTGCCAGGTTAAATTCAAGAGAAACAGGCCCATGGTCCGACAAGAAAATTGGCATTATCTCAGATTTAATCTTTGTGGAACTCAAGTGATCACTAATCAAAAATAGATCGATCCTGGATAAAGTTTTGTGAGCCTTGGATAGGCAAGTAAAATCTTGGATGTCAGGGTTCTGATATCTCCAAATATCTCGCAAGGAGAGAATCTGTTTAATCTTTTTAATCAATTTAAAGTCAAGATTATCCTTCTTCTGTTTCAAATGCTTAGTGTCTTTTCTGAGTCTATCTATAGGACATTGGGGGGCCATATTAAAGTCCCCCCCCAAAATTAGGTGGCCTTCCACACAAGAAAGGAGTCTAGTTTGTAATAGGTCCCAGAATTCAGGGTCAGTTTTATTCGGGCCGTAGACATTACAAATTGTATATTTTGCCTGACCTATTTTCACTTTAACTACAACATATCTCCCCCCGGGATCAGCCTCAGAGTGTAAAATCTCTGCTTGGATTTTTTTGCCTATAAGTAGTGCAACTCCCCTTTTCTTCCCTAGACTTCTTTTACCCAGGATGATTTTAATTTTAATGACTCCTCTAAGCGTAAATGAGTTTCCTGTATTAGACCAATATCTGTCTGGGCTTTCCGTAAATGTGATAAGATTGCTTTACGTTTAATGGGGGAGGAAATTCCTCCTACATTCCAGGATACAATTTTAAAATTATCAGGTTTATACGTCATGTTTTTCTAAGTGTGGGGGGGAAAAGTAGCATTGGGGGGGATGGGAGGGATGAGAGACCCGGCCGGGAGGAAGGAAAGGAAAAGAAAAAAAAAAAAAGGGGGGGGGGAATGAGAGGGATGGGGGGAGTCCAATTCCCCGTGTTTGCAGTCACCTTCGCCATAATCTGCCTAACAAAACTGCTAAGTTGTAGACTATATTTATGTATCTAGGGTCTTAAAAAGATTCTCTGCAATTTGAAGATCTTCAGTAATATGTGTTGTCCCCTTTATTACCACTTTCAATTTTGAGAGATAGATAAGGGCCGCCCTACACCCTTGTTGAATAAATTTAGAACAGATTGGGGCCAACTCTCTTCTCTTTAAGGCTGTATCTGCCACAAAATCCTGAAAAATCAAAATTCTACTGTCTTCTATTGTAATTGGTTAATTCTTCCGAAAATACTGCAGTAGAAGATCTTTATCTTTGTAGTTAAGTAATCTTGCAATTATAGGTCGAGGTCTACTGCTATTGTTACTGTCAGATCGTGGAGGACCTAATCTGTGGGCTCTTTCAACTATAATCGATGGATGTGTAGAAGGGATTTTTAGAGCTTTAGTAAGTGTATGAGATATAAAGGTATCAAGGTTTTCAATTTTTTTTATTTTCAGGGAGACCTATTATTCTTAAGTTATTCCGTCTAGAACGGTTTTCGAGGTCCTCTACCCTGTCCATCAATTTTTGTATTGTTTTAGCTGAGGTCTCAATTTTGGTACTATGTATGGTTGCTTGGTCTTCTAGGTCTGAGACCCTCTGTTCTACTTCTTGCAGTCTACCTGAGAACTGCCTCACTTCTTGAGTTAAAGAGGAAATATCTAGCTTAATATCAGTTTTAAGTAATTCAAATTTAGGGGGGGCAAGCGCCTCCGTGATATTAGTCACCAATGTCTGCATATTAAGATTTTCTGGTAATACTGTCACATTAATAGGGTTTATTTGTTCAGTGGCTGGGTCCAGCACACTCTTTAATTTCCTGTCTTTGTGCCTTCCTGTCATATTTGGGGAAGGAATTTTTGGGGAGTTAGAAAGGAATTTGTCCATGTACCACGTGGATGTGAGTAAAAATTAGGTGCCACACACAAAAAAAAAAAAAAGAAAAAGGGGGGGAGTGAATTGTGGGTAATGAATTGGTTGCGAGGGAAAGTGAAGCTGTGCTAGTGGAGGGAGAGTGAGGAAGTGGAGGGAGTGTCTAGGGGCTCCGGGAGCCCAGCAGTGCAAGGAGCACAAGGCCCGTTAAGTGAATAAGAGAGTTAGTTAGATTATAATATGTGCAAGACAAGAAAGCATAAAATTGTTAATTATAATTTATAGTGAACAGTGAGAGAAAAAAAATTATGGTGGTAACAAGGAGTATTTCTCTCCAAATCCCCTGGATCCAGGCCACGCTTTTTTCCCCCCCTTTTTTTCTAGTATTTAATTTACAATGATATTTGTCCTCTATTAGAATTAACCACCAATCCTAGTTTAACCAGGGTTGGCAGTTATTCTTTCGAGGGAGAAGGTGTCCCTGATATTATTACTGTCTAGGCGTGGAAAGCCTATTCTGTGGACTCTTCCAACTATAGTGCTTGAAAGGATATGCCTTTCTCCAGAAAAGTAAAGTAAGATCTACTTCTTTTCTTTTTATAGAATATTGATTTTGAGGCTAAAGAACCTACTTAGTAGTGTACTCCAATATTCTATTTTTAAGGGTAATAGGAGTATAGAAAGGTTTTTTTTTATTATATCAGATTAAGTTTCGGAAGCAACCAGCTTAGTTTCAAATTTTTAAATTTGAACACAGACACAATAGGTGCAAGGAGTAAGGGAATAGATTACAAAAATACGCCAAGCTCCTTTCACTTTTACTAACAATAAGAAGGCGACATTTTAATGCGTTCGGGTTTTACCCAAGTTGATACTAGATTACTTTAACAGGTATCTTGGTTTTAGAACAATTGCGTCTGTAAATTAAAACTGCCAATAAGTTTACTTCTTTAGAAAATTATATGTTAAACCAAAGAAAGACTATGTATAGCTTCCTGAGACTAGTTAAATGTTTGCACCTTTAGTTTTAAATAAGATACCTAGTTTTTGTTAATGGCTATATCTAATTATATTAGTCTAAAAAAGTTTAATAACTTCTTCTATGTTTTTCTAACTGCCCAAGCAAGGTCTAAATATGAGAAGAAATCAGGACGGGAAAAACAACAAGGTCAATTCTTAGATCATTACTGGATATCTAACAAAATACTTCCAGCATTTTTACCCATATCGTTTGTTTTTTTATGTTTACATTTTTGAGATTAGGCCCAGATCCTTGAGAATGTAGGAAAGTTTAGGGACTAATGGGTCATAGCTTATGGTATAATTTTTCAACAGTCACTCTTCTCTTTAGACTCAGAAGAAAGAGTTATAGCTTTAAGCCTGCTTAACAGTAAAGGGCCTTGATGTGAAAAATTATACTATATACAACCAGGACTAAGTCCCCCAGACCCTTTTCATATCAATTGCAGTAATACGTCTTAGAAATCCAAGATACATAGATTTTGTAGTCCAGCAAGAACAGAGAGAGGTAACCTGCAAAGATCTCTTGTATATGATCTGAAACAAACCTAGAACATTAGGCTCAGTGTGCCAAGTAATTTTACAACAGATCTGCAACTATGTAAAGTAAGTGGTTATTGGTAGGTCTGTAAATATTATAACAGTAGAAACCATCTTATACATAATAGTCCAGAACAAAAAAAAAAAAAAAAAAAGGGGAGATGCTGCAACTTATAAATCCACTACTTAAATGTGCTTGCCCCTTTCAGTACTTTTGGTGTTGGTATTAGGACTTAGGGCCTTCTTGGCATCTTTTATGACCAGAGATATGTACAGGGGTCTTTTACATAGTCATATTGTAACGCCAACAGTGAAGAAAAAACAGTCTCAGAGATCAAAAAGAAAAAAAAGAAACAGCGTTCTTGATGTTATTTTCCTTATTCTCTCTCCCCCTTCTCCTTTTCCTGAAGACGGGTTGTTTAATTGCTGAAAGCCCAGCTCCAGAATCTAGAAAGAGATTTATACTAACACAGGATCCTTTAGTAATAGGGAAAGAGTTTTTTCGGCGCTAATAGCACCTTTTCAGTTTATATTCTCAAGAAGGGAAACAGTCTTATTTTTCTTTGAAGTCCCCCGATAGTTAGTAGTGTTGAATTTTACCCCTTCTGTGTATAACTAACAATGGGGCTCCAGGCCAGCATCTAACAACCTTGAGACCTGTATTTCCCAACTTAGTCTCCCATCAAGATACAAGACTCTATTTTCCCCCTTAGCGGGGTCTGAATCTAAGACCATAGATAATATGGCAAAACTCACCCCTGCTCCCGTAGTCTAGCCACTCACCGCTCCCGCCGTCTTGGTCCAGACCCCCGCCAAGGGGAGTCAATCAGAAAGGCAGATTTTCTTCAGGAAAATCAGCTTGCAACTCCCCTCACGCAACAACGGTGGGAGGGGAGAGAACAGCGCTTCACTGGGAGCCCACGTCGGCAAAGGAGGGACCTTCAACAGGACGCCAACAAGCGAGGTTGAACCCGTCTCCCTCCCACGCAGCACCGGTGGGGGAGGGGGCAGGGCAGCCACCGATCAATGGGCCCAGCCAACCGGGGAAGATCACTCCCGGACAATGCAGCAGGTGAGGCTGTGAATGGTCCTGATAGATTCAAGGCTTGAAAGTGTATGAACTGGGGGAGTGGGGGGCAGACCCGGGGAGGGGGGTCCAAACCAGAAGGCAGGTCACCTCTGGGGGAGTAGAGAAAGCAGGTATTTAGAATCTCGCTTTGCTTAGGTTAGATAGTCTGTAGGTATGCTGGAATACATCCAGGCAGGTGATAACAAGTATATCCAGTGGGATGACAGGCCACTGGTAAGGGTTCCAGAGGCGATTTTGTTGTCTATCCAAAAAAAGAAGCCTCAAGGGTTGAGGCAAGGCGCAAGGGGTTTCTCCGCCAAAAGCTGTGGGACTGGAGGTGCGAGCTGAGCAACACCTGTCAAGCTCCTCCTCCACCGGAACCTCCTCCAGGGCATCAGAGCATGCAATTTTAAACAACTTTCTAATTTACTCCTATTATCATTTTTTATTCGTTGGTTCAGGACCATGGAAAGCACTTGTTTATTGGTAGGTGAATTTACCCACCAGAAAGAACAACACAGTGTGTTCACCAAAAATGGTCCGGCATCTAAACTTACATTCTTGCATTTCAAATAAAGATACCAAGACAATGAAAATAATTTGATAATAGGTGTAAATTAGAAAGTTGCTTAAAATTGCATGCTCTATCTGAATCATGATATAAAAAATTGGGTTCAGTGTCCCTTTAATATTTCATTCAGTACCAAAGATTATTTAAAAATTTTGAATCTTCCACTGTAAGTGATAAACCCTATTTTAATGACACTTGGTGGATCCAAGGCGATCTTTATAAGTCCCTTATGGAAAATCCCAGTCACAAGTGAGATCCCCTAAATTTAATGGGAATATATAGAGAAAGTCATTTCACCTCATTAGGTGGTTATATTTAGTGTACCTTATGCCAAGAAAAAAAAAAAAAAACAACAAAATAACCAAAACATTAATTCAAAACTGATAAAAAACAATAGGTGAGATACCTAGAGCACTGATATATAACATGCTAGCGTAGAAAAAATAATTTCCTCTTTCTGTCTTGTAAATGTTGCTGAAAGAGTAGTAATAGTAATAGTTGTTTAGATCTCTAAGGGATAGAATATTGATTGCAGGTGTTAATTGCACAAGCAGTTCTGGTGAACTGCTTGTGCAATGATAAATGCAGACAGCGTATGCTGTCGGTATTTATCGATACGCAGCGGACAGGATACGCTACATCGTATCATGTCCGCTCGCACTTTGATAAATATGCCCCTAAGAAGTGTTTGCTATGTGAAAAAGGTTTACAACAGCAAATTTGCTCCATATATGAAATATCAGAATATCAGAAACATGGGGTGAAATATAACTCATGTGATGCCACTGAAATGTCATGTATATGCTCATATGCACTAAGGGAAATGTAACATGAAGTTTGTCACTCAACATTTGTGCTGATCATAAAAAATTTTCATTAAATGAAATTTTTTTTTTGTTTTGCAATAAAACTAAACCACAATGTATATATGAAACAGTTTAGATCAAACTGATTTATTCTTTTTTCTTTTGTGGGACTGTTACATAAAACATGTTTTTCTAAATAATCTACTTGCAATAAATAGAATAGATCTTCTGCAACTACCATTTTTATGCTTCAGTTAAGTCTTGTGAACTAGCTTGAATAAATTTAAAACAATATAGTTTTGTGTTTTAGACACTTTTTCCTGTCATATAATATGTATAAATAGGGCATTTTTACGATTTAAAACAGTGGAAATTCAAATTAATTGCAATGACTTAGAAACTAAAGCCCAAACCACCGTATCACATATAGAGGGCTAGATTACAAGTGAAGAACTAATTTATTGTGGACACGCAAATGGGCAAATTCGCCTGTTTACGAGTGAGTGATAAATAACCAAACCTATGGTTAATTTTTTAAATGTGCCCCAATTGCCCCCCCCCCAAAAAAAGTGGCTTTTTTAAAATAAAAAATAGTAGCATTAATTTAAAAAAAAACTGCACTAGGCAGTTATAAGGGGTTTAAAGTCACGGGTGTGGGGTGTAAGAAAAAAACAGCACTGAAAAGTGACTTTACATAGCGGCCTATGGAAACTGTGTGTTCCCTGTAAATATATATATATATATATATATGTATGCTTATATACATCTGTATTTATGTGTTAATATGTGTATATACAGTACACATACTAACACATAAATATATATGTATATAAGTATATACATATATATTAACAGGGAACACGCATATATATTTACAGTTTGCTGCCATCGCTGCGCTACTTACCCCCCTTCCCTGCTCTTTGGTTCTGTGCCGTGTATGACAGCATCAGAACGAGGCTCCCATTAGAGCCTATGGAAACACGCTCTCATGAGTGCAATGCTTCCCAGCAATGGTGTCAACTTGTAATACCAGTGCACATTAGCGTGCACTAGTATTACTCAGTGGAGCGCAAATATTTATTTCACGAAAGTGATATTTAGTGCCCCACTTGTAATCTAGCATTTTATTGTGTCTAATTTTCAGTTTTCTTTGTTTTCCTTCTGTTATTAACAGTATATGTTTATTATCACTATACCTTTCAATAATTAATGTATAATTTGGTCAAAACTGGCTTCCCTGTGACTTCTTTTTGCCATCTTCAATGTTCTTGTAAGCAAAATAGTAAAAGCAGCAACACACTAATTACAGGGAAGGTATTGTAAGGAACCAACAGAATGGGCCAAGTGCAGGAACCCTGAATTAAGTATAGTGCAAGGTCTATCATATGGGATAGATTATATGCTATCTCCAATGATTTTGTTTGATGATCATGAGCAACCAGTTACAGGAATGTGAGTTTAGTGTATTAAGAGAAAATATTTTGACATAAAGAATTGTTTGCTATGTGAAAAAGGTTTACAACAGCAAAGAAAAGGTAGCTATAGAGATTAAAATTTGCTCCATATATGAAATTTCAGAATATCAGAAACATGGGGTGAAATATAACTGTTTAAACTAATGTCACATAAATGTCCTGTAATATGCCTATAAGCAGTAAGGGAAATTTAACATGAATTCTGTCACTCAACCTTTGACTGATCATAAAAAACTTCCATTAAATGAAAGAAAAAAATTTTGTTTTGCAATAAAACTAAATCACAATATATATATGAAACAGTTCAGATCAAACTGATTTATTCTTTTTTCTTTTCTGGGACTGTTACATAAAACATGGTTTTCTAAATAATCTACTTGCAATAAATAGAATAGATCTTCTGCAACTACCATTTTTATGCTTCAGTGAAGTCTTGTGAACTAGCTTGAATAAATGTAAAACAATATAGTTTTGTGTTGCAATGGCTTAGAAAATAAAGCCCACTCCACTGAATCACATATAGAGTGCCAGATTACAAGTGAAGCACTCATTTATTGTGCACCCACAATAGGCAAATCGGCCTTTTTAAGGGTGAGTGATAAATAACCAGACATCCTTTTTAAATGTACCCCAATCCCCCCCCCCAAAAAAAAGTGTGTAATGGCTTTATTAAAATAAAAAATAGTAGCATTAATTTAACCCCTTAACGACCGAGGACGTACAGGGTACGTCCTACAAAAAATGATCATTAATGACCAAGGACGTACCCTGTACGTCCTCTGGTACTCAGAGCGCTGGAAGCAATCAAGATCACTTCCAGCCTCTCTCTCTATATATATATATTTAATTTGATATAAAAGCCCCATATAGCCCCCATCCCCCCACCACCATGAGGCTTCAAAGATGGCGATGCTCAGTGCATCATGGGGCTTCTGGGGGTGTCCCTAGCCTGACTAATCATAGGGGCAGGCTAGGTTCATCCAATCTGAGATTGCCACAATAAAAGAAATATAATAAAATATTTAATTTGACTAATCATGTCAATATTTGTAAATATTGACTCTGACCAGTGTGGATCTCCCTCCCTCTCCTTACTTACAATAGGAAGGCAAGGGACACCATATTGGATTGCGTCACTTGCATTGAAGAATCAGTGTACTGCGGCGACCGTATGAAGAGGATGTTCCGTGCCGGATGTCTTCAGGATGGACCCGCTCTGTGCCGGCTGGATGAAGATCGAAGAGGCCGTCTCGATGAAGACTTCTTGCCGCATGGATGAAGACTTCCTGCCGCCTGGATGAGGACTTCGTCGGATGGATGGATCCTTCAAGCGGGACTTCAAGAACTGTAATTGGATCATTGGGGGTTAGTGTTATGTTCTTTTAAGGTTTTTTTGGGTGGGTTTGGGCAGTAAAAGAGCTAAATGCCTTTTTAAGGGCAATGCACATACAAATGCCCTTTTCAGGGCAATGGGTAGCTTAGGTTATTTTAGATAGTTTTTTTATTTGGGGGGTTGGTTGGTTGGTGGATTTTACTGTTGGGGGGTTTGTATTTATTTTGCCAGGTAAAAAAGCTGTTATCTTTGGGGCAATGCCCCACAAAAGGTCCTTTTAAGGGCCATTGGTAGTTTATTGTAGGCTAGGTTTTTTTTTATTTTGGGTGGGCTTTTTTATTTTGATAGGACTATTAGATTAGGTGTAATTTTTTTATTTTTGATCATTTGGTTTGTTATTTTTTGTAATTTAGTGGGGGTTTTTTGTAACTTAGTTTTTTTTTTCTAATTTAGGACTTTGTAATAATGTTTAATTGTATATTTAAATAATTTTAGTAGGGTTAGGTTTTTTTAATATGTAATTTAGTTTATTTAATTGGTAGTTTAATGTAATTGCAGTATAATAGTTAGGGTAGGTTAATTAATAGTTTAAAATGAGTTTATTTTAATTCTACAGGTAAGTTTTAATTTATTTGAAGACAGGGATGTTGTTATTTTAATATAAAGTTAAGTGGTTGTTAGGTTTAGGGGTTAATAGCTTAATTTATTTTTTTTGCGATGTGGAGGACTGATGGTTTAGGGGTTTATAGGTTTAGTTTAGTGGTGATGTGGGAGGCCAGAGGTTTCGGGGTTAATAAGTTTATTTAGTGGTGGCAGGGTCGGGGAGCTGAGGAATAGGGGTTAATAACATTATGTAGGTAATGCTGGGGGCGGCAGATTAGGGGTGTTTAGACTTGGGGTTTATGTTAGGGTGTTAGGGGTAAACATAACTTGTTTTCTACCATAGAAATCAATGGGGAATGCTTCATTCTCTTGCAGCATCGAACATAAGCTTTCATTGCTTTCATACTCCCATTGATTTCTATGGCACCCGCGGCCTCAAGGGTGGCGGATTGAAAACCAGGTACGCTATGTCGGAAAAGACGCAAGTGTACCTGTTAAAAGTTTGATAAATGGGGAAAAGTGTCAAATAGAGCCGAATGTGTATTCGGAAACATCTGTAATGACATAAGCATCGATCTGCATCGGATTGAGATCGCGGGATCGTATGTTACGTCACAAATTTCAACATTTGCCGATCTTGAGGCTTTGATAACTAGGTCAGATCAATCTCCAACAATTATGATGTGGAATTCCAGCGTATTTTCGTGTTTAAACATTTTATTAATCCATCAGAGTATACAGATGTACACGGAGCAAATTTAGCCATGCAGGGCAGAAAAGTAAAACACAAACATTATAATTAGACATTAATGGCAATAGACCATTCTTAAAACAGTAAATGTATAGCCACTCAGGGCCATATAGCACAAAAAAAACAAAAAAAAACTTAATCTAATTTTAATCTAAGGTATATTCTTTTACCCAAAAATAAGAAAAAGAGGGAAAAAGAGAAGGAAAGAAAAAAAAAAAAGGAGGAAGGGCCCCACTCTCCCCCTCGCACTCCTACTTTTATGAATCATGCTTTCAAATCTTTAGTCTATCAGGTCATCTATTTCCCCTTGAACTTCATGTCTTAATCAAATACCCAATCTGCAGGAAAAATATCTCTCAATACTAGATAATGAAATACTTCCATACTATGTAGGTGGCGTGTAAATGTATATTGAGTTGTTAGAGGAAATAAGAGAATAGTTTTAAGCCACTTCAAGAAGAAATGAGAGATATCTATCTCTTGCGGGTAATTAAATTAAACTGTTCAAAAATAATTTGGGTGTGTATTGCTTTAATAAAACTAGAAAAAGAGGGAGCTTCTCTGCTCTTCCATTCCTTTAGTATTAAATTACGGCCTACCATAATACATGTATTAATCAAATAAGTATCTTGTCTATTTGAGCTTATATATAAAAAGATTATATCTTTAGGATATATTTCAATCTGGGAATCTAGAAGTTTGTTTAACCAAAAAGTAACTGTTTTCCAGAATTGGTTTATTTTAGGACAGGACCAGAAACAATGTATAATATTTGCTTGAGAATAATTACATTTAGTACATACTATAATCTAGTTTTGCTTCCATTTGGTTGATCTTTGTGGAGTAATGTAAACATCCTATTATATAAAAGGCCAAGTGTGTTTGTCCGAAGCTGTCAGGCGCAGTAGAGACAGCACGAGGACAAACACACCTGGCCTTTGAGTCCTACTCCCTAGCTGATAAGCAGCAGAAGTGGGCATGACCGGGTGTGAGCGGGGGCGTGGCTGGCATGAAGGGGGCGTGACCGGGCGTGAATGGCCATGAAGGGGGTGTGACCGGGCATGGTCTGGCGTGGTTGCGAGAGAGAGAGAGAGAGAGGAGGAAGATAGAGAGGATGGGAGAGAGAGAGAAGGGGAGAGAGAGAGGAGAGGGGGGGAGAGAGAGAGGAGAGGGGGAGAGAGAGAGGAGAGGTGGAGAGAGAGAGAGGAGAGGGGGAGAGAGAGAGGAGAGGGGGGGGGAGAGAGAGGAGAGGGGGGGAGAGAGAGAGGAGAGGGGGGAGAGAGAGAGGAGAGGGGGGCAGAGAGGGGGGGGAGAGAGGGGGGAGAGAGAGGGGGAGAGGGGGGAGAGATAGAGTGGGAGAGAGAGAGGAGGGGAGAGAGAAGAGAGGGGGGAGAGAGAGCTCAAAAGAGAGGGGGAGAGAGAGCGCAAAAGAGATGGGGGAGAGAGAGCTCAAAAGCAAGGGGGAGAGAGAGAGCGCAAAAGTTAAAGATGGGTGCACAATGCAGGGCAGCAGCTTAAAAGGCTAATAAGATACTAGCATGTATTAAAAGAGGCATTGACTCAAGGGAGGATAGCATAATTCTGTCACTATATAAAGCCCTGGTAAGACCTCACCTTGAGTATGGAGTGCAGTTCTGGGGACCAATCACAAAAAAAGATATTGCAGAACTAGAAAAAGTTCAGAGAAGGGCCACAAAGATAATAAGGGGATTTGATAATTTAACCTATGAGGAGAGGCTAGCCAAACTGGGTCTGTTTTCTTTAGAAAAAAGGCACTTAAGAGGTGACATGATTACTTTATATAAATATATTCAAGGCCCATATACAGAGATGGCAGAAGCTCTGTTTATTCCAAGAAAATTGTTTGTGACCAGAGGTCACAATTTAAGGTTGTAGGAAAGGAGATTTAATCTCCTGCAACGGAAACGTTTTTTCACTGTAAGAGCAATAATATTGTGGAACTCATTACCAAAGGAGGTAGTGAATGCCAATACCCTAGATACATTTAAAATATTTTGGATACATTTCTGTCTATAAACAAAATTCATGGATATGATTGCTAGTATTAAATGGGTCGCCTTTTAGTGGGATTATTTAAGCTTAACTGGAACTTTTTGTATATATGTTAGATTTGTATAGGTTGAACTCGATGGACTATGGTCTTTTTTCAACCTCATCTAATATGTTACTATGTATAATCAAAAAGCAATGTGTGTGTAAAAATGAAAATTGAAAAATTACCACCATACATGTTCTCCAAATTTTTGGCAAAAACGGTTGCATCAAAGGCATCAAAGCACACCCTATACAACACCATGGGGTGTCAACATTTAAAATATATACACTTTCATGGCAATAAATAAAACTGGGGTATGCAATAGGCCCCAAACTAAAGATAGGCCTATTAAAATAAATATTCTCACTTTTAACTAAAAGTAATAAAATTGTAACAGAACCTTCCCAAAATCCTAATGGGGGCATAGCTGTACTCAGGAGGTCTTGTAGAAAACAACCTGGAGTGTTTTTTTTTTGCAATATCTCACAACAGGCTCTCTTGGATCATAGCCAAAAAGCAATGTGTGTGCAAAAATGAAAAAATACCACCAAACACTTTCTCCATTATTTTTGGCTAAAACAGTTGCATCAAAGGCATCAAAACACCCCATATACAATACCTTGGGGTCTCAACTTCTGAAATATATGCACGTTCATGGCGAGCAAATAAATTGAGGTATGTAAAAAGGCCCTCCAAAAGAAGATAGTCAAAGAAGATGTGTTAAATTTGAAAAAAATCACAAACACATGTCAGAAGTTTGGCATTGCAAACCCCAAACAACCAAACAAATTTATGCATAGGTGGTATCAATGTACTCAGGAGATGTTGTTGAATCCATATGGAGGTGTTTTTGTCAGTAACACATAACAGTAATTGAGAATCCATGCCTAAAGTACAATGTGTATGAAAAATAACACAAAAAAATGACTACCCAAATGTTTGACAAAGACTGGTGGTTGAATTAGTGCAAGGAAAGTGTTAAAATACCAGCATTTCAAATACCCTAGGGTGTCTACTTTTCAAAAATATAAGTTTTGATGGGGTATATTACATTGGCCAGCTTCAGAAATGTCTCAAATAGGGCATGGGTGCATGATGACAGATGTGAAAATTCCAAGTTGGAAATCTGGAATGCGCCCCCTAAAAATAAGGCCTTTTAGCCCCCTGAAAATCCAATAAACTTATTCATGGATGGTATCACTGTACTCAAGAGATGTTGTTGAACACAAATTGAGGTGATTTTTTGTTTGTAACACATAAAAGGAATTGAGAATCCATGCCTAAAGTAAAATGTGTATGAAAAATAACACAAAAAAGGACTACCCAAAAGTTTGACAAAGACTGGTGGTTGAATAAGTGCATAGAAAGTGTTAAAATACCAGCATTTTAAATACCCTAGGGTGTCTACTTTTCAAAAATATATGGTTTGATGGGGGTATATTACATTGGCCAGCTTCAGAAATGTCCCAAATAGGACATGGGTGCATGATGACAGATTTGAAAATTCCAAGTTGGAAAACTGGAATGCACCCCTAAAAATAAGGCCTTTTAACCCCCTGATAACCCAAAAAACCTATTCATAGATAGCATCACTGTACTCAGAAAATGTTGTTGAACCCATATTGAGGTTTTTTGCAGTAACACACAACAGGATCTAAGAATCCATGCCTAAAATACAATGTGTGTGAAAATAACACACAAAAATAACTACCCAAAAGTTTGACAAACACTGGTGGTTGCATTAGTGCATGGAAAGTTTTAAAATACCAGCATATCAAATACCCTAGGGTGTTTACTTTTCCAAAATATATGGTTTGATGGGGGTATATTATATTGGCCAGCTTCAGAAATGTCTCAAATAGGGCATGGGTGCATGATGACAGATGTGAAAATTCCAAGTTGGAAATCTGGAATGCGCCCCCTAAAAATAAGGCCTTTTAGCCCCCTGAAAATCCAATAAACTTATTCATGGATGGTATCACTGTACTCAAGAGATGTTGTTGAACACAAATTGAGGTGATTTTTTGTTTGTAACACATAAAAGGAATTGAGAATCCATACCTAAAGTAAAATGTGTATGAAAAATAACACAAAAAAGGACTACCCAAAAGTTTGACAAAGACTGGTGGTTGAATAAGTGCATAGAAAGTGTTAAAATACCAGCATTTTAAATACCCTAGGGTGTCTACTTTTCAAAAATATATGGTTTGATGGGGGTATATTACATTGGCCAGCTTCAGAAATGTCCCAAATAGGACATGGGTGCATGATGACAGATTTGAAAATTCCAAGTTGGAAAACTGGAATGGACCCCTAAAAATAAGGCCTTTTAGCCCCCTGAGAACCCAACAAACCTATTCATGGGTGGTATCACTGTACTCCGGAGATGTTGCTGAACACATATTGGGGTATTATTTGGCAGTAACCCTTAATGTTCTCAGTAAATGTATTCTTAAATTGCTATTTTGTGAAAAAAATCACCACTTTTTTTTTTCAAACTTTGGCATAGATTAGTGGTAAAATGGTTGCATGAAAAGAGTAAAAATTCCTCAAGTTTAATACCTTATGTAGTCTTCTTTTAAAAAATATATACATGTGAAGGATTATTCAGGGATTCCTGACAGATATCAGTGTTCCAATGTAACTATTGCTAATTTTGAAAAAGAATGGTTTGAAAAATAGCAAAGTGCTATTTGTACTTATTGCACTATAACTTGCAAAAAAAGCAAAGAACATGTAAACATTGTTTATTTCTAAACTCAGGACAAAATGTAGAAACTATTTAGCATGGGTGTTTTTTGGTGGTTGTAGATGTGTAACAGATTTTGGGGGTCAAAGTTAGAAAAAGTGTGTTTTTTTCCATTTTTTCATCATATTTAATATTTTTTTTAATAATAAATTATAAATGATGAAAATAATGGTATCTTGGTGGGCGTGTCTTACCACCATTTAAGATGGCTGACTTTTTATTACATAAATAAAAAGAGAGAAGCGCTCAACCTGGGAACGAACAATAGCATAACAGCTTGTTCTATGGCTAGTTACCACCCAAGAAGCAGCCTCTTTTTGCTCAATATGTGCCTTTCACAGAGAAGAACTTTCCTGAAGCATATCAGTCTGATCCTCACTTCACAGTACAGTCCAGCCCCGAAATACCAGGCAATCTCTCTCTGAACGAGAGAAACAGCAAAACCCCAGACGTACGTTTCAACCTATTGTGGGCCTCGTCAGTGAGGTTACCACCCAAGAAGCAGCCTCTTTTTGCTCAATATGTGCCTTTCACAGAGAAGAACTTTCCTGAAGCATGGCTGCACCTCACTGACAAGGCCCATAGAAGGCCGAAACGATTGTCTGGGGTTGTCATGTTCCTTGTTCAGAGAAGAATTGCCTGGTATTTCGGGGTTGGACTGACCTTACTTGGCGGGATCAGACTGATATACTTTAGGAAAGTTTTCCTCTGTGAAAAGCATAACTGGGCTAAAAGAGGCTGCTCCTAGGTGGTAACTCGCCATAGAACAAGCCACTGAGCTGTTTTTTCGTTCCTGGTAGAGCGCTTCTCTCTTCGTATGTGACTTATTATTACGTCTGACTACTGAGGTGGAAAAATCTGCTGTTTATCACCCGTTAAGTCTACAATCCAAGCTCTTTTCAAATGTTAAGATTCAGAGGAAGCCTTGCGGACTTCCTCTGAATTTTGATGCAAAATCTAAGATCGACAGCCTAAAATGATGAAGTTCTCAGTGGAGGCCTAGTAGCGGCCTGGATCTCCAACTTCCTCATTTTTCTGATGAGTCAGGCCACCCAACCATTGGTTCTACAACCTGTAGCTAGATCATTAAACAGCCTGCTTAATGATTAAGTTGGTCGCCAGCAGCAATGGATGTGACATACTGACGGCGGTAGAAATATGGGAACAAAATATACAACAGCATCTGACTATATGTTTTCAAGGCCCTAGAAGTGAAAATGGTGCAATCCTAGAGCTCTTACACCAGAACCCTAAGAAACTGCCTGCTATGAGTCAGAAAACAAATGAGAAGAAAGCTTTTAATCCTAACACTGCAAATTTAATAAGCAACAAGCCCTCACCTAAATTAATTTAAACGGCGCCCACAGATGATCAGAGATGGCGGCGAGTACCTTCTAGTGAAGATCCACTACAGAAACTAATGGTGAGCCCAGACAGAATGAGGCATGTTGTAATAGCAGGCCATGCTGTGTGTGTAGCGGAATCTTCCCCCGCAGTGGGGAACATGTCTCCAGGGGACAGAGCACAGTCGACTACTCACGAGCAGAGGAGGAAGCGCAACAGAGAATGGGATTCCCCTAAGATAAACCCATCGCAGCACCATGGAATATTAGGGTTCCATAAAACAGACAAGGGAAAGGATCTGCAATTTCCTTTTAGGCTGCTGGATTTGGTCTGTGACAACAATAGACCAGTGAGAGCCACAAATTTGTATCTGTGTTTCAAGCCCCAGATGAGCGATATTACTTTCCATGACCCCAAAGGTAGACAATCTGCTGAGCAGATTCAGTTTAAATTTGGAATAGGTTTAACTTTCTTACAGCACGCAGACTCATTTTTTTTATTTTATTTTTCTCAAGGACTTTTGATATATCCATAATCCCCCTGCATAGTCTATAATGTGCGTTAGTGATGGCAGCTGAGCCTGATGCCTGGGGATCCTTGTTGTTTATCTTATGTTAATCATCTACCAAAGTTGATGTTATATGTTCCTCATAATTTATTTATGTGTCATTATATTTCACCTATTAGGGGTTCAAGAATTAGATAAGATATAGTATATTTTAAATTAGCTCAATGCTCAGCTGATATTCCCTTCCTTTGTTAGGAGTCTATATAATCATTTTTTAAATCCAGTTCTGATGATATACTAATTATACTTATTGAGACCCACATATAAGTAGTAATAAAACCTACTTAGCCTTCCTAAATGGTTACCAGGGAGTCATCTATGGTCCTATTACTCTTTTTTTCGTAAAAGTGCTCATGCTGTGGATAAACTTCCACTTTGCCCTTAATTTATTATTATTGAATGGAGTTTAGCTGTAATATGAGCTGTAATGGTAATTCCATTAGCATATTATATATATATATATATATATATATATATATATATATATATTATGTTTAGACATTAGCATATCAGTTAGCGTTACTGCTGAGTCTGATACACGTTTTCTACTACAGCATTGAATATTTTACCACTATGAATAAGGACCATAACTGACAGATTTTCAATCTACATGCACTAACTATCATTCTAGTCATTCTATACTATCTGGTTGTATAAGTGTTTTGCATAGGAAGGTATGGATTGTCTATGGCAAGGATAGCATACTTTAACGTGTATATTCAATACAACCAATACCATCTTAAGCATGCCTCCCCTCCAGTGTTTTATATAAAAATACATTTTTTCTAGAGACTCCTACTCTACTATCCCTACTAGTTTTGCACACTGTTGTTGACTTAGTAGGTAATATACTGATATTTGCAGCTACAGTGGTAGTCATATAACTAATCAAGTTCTCTTACAATTTGGCTCCTCTTCAGAGGATTTATTATATTATTCATTGGGGCAGTCTCCTATATTGCGCACCTATGTCTAGTTTTGGTTATGTTCTCATGGGCTCAGCCTCTTCTATAAAGGATGTATACCATATGTTAACATCCTAACATGATCATGCAGCAATGCCCTTTATTGATAATAGAATCGTTCACAGACCAAATTAAGCGAGGATGCATAGAGAGACCAGTTTTGATACAACACCCATTTATGTGTGTAAATGTGTGTATTACATATGTATATATATATGTATATATATATATATATATATATATATATATGCACATATGTACATATATATTTATATGAAAACAAATTTACTATTGTACTTTTTGTTTTTTTCTGGGTCGAGAATGGCCATCCTCGTATTTACCAATTGAAGTCAGTATATGCTGTGGGTCATAGAACATGTTTGTCTATTTTATGACTTACACATAGAAATTGTGCACCACTTGTATACTCTAGTGACCAGCTTCCCCCCTCTTTGGACACATTAGTTTGCTCGGACCTAAAGTGACCATCTATATCATTTACTGGTCTATGACTCCCCCCCCCCCATCTTATAGTATTAATACGTGGTGATTACCCACTGATTTGAACACAAGTATACACATTACTGTTATAATTACAATTATATATTCATACCCACTATGTGTCATTAGACCCATAAGGGTCACAAATATGACTACCATGTTCCAATAGTTTTTTTTTTTACCTTATGTATCAAAGGGTCCATAAGTGGTCAGCTCACTAGTCATCCATGAAAGCTTATAAAAATGTAAAATGGAGGTTTCAATAGTGCAATTTTTTCTACTCAATCTTGTTGTTTTTGCCATTATCATTGCATTGTGTTTAACTGATATTATGTTTAATTGCTATTTTGTCATATATGCCATTGAACGTTTACTAATTGTTTTCTTTTTTTGCTTAACCTCAATAAAAGATCTTTAAATAAAAAAAAATAATGGTATCTTTAGAAAGTCCATTTAATGGCTAGAAATACGGTATATAATATGTGTGGGTACAGTAAATGAGGAAAAGAGGAAAATTACAGCTAATCACAAACACTGCAGAAATGTAAAAATAGCCCTGGTCCCAAACCGTCAGAAAATTGAAAAGTGCTGTGGTCACTAAGGGGCTAAAAAAACCTGCACTAAGCAGTTATAAAGGGTTAAAAATAACGGGTGGGGGGTGTAATAAAAAAAAAAAGCACTGAAAATGACTTTATATAGATGTCAATGGGAACTCTGTGTTCCCTGTAAATATATATATGTATATGCTTATATACATGTATATTTATGTGTTAATTTGTGTATATACACATATAAACACATAAATATATATGTATATAAGCATATACATATATATTTACAGGTAACACACATATATATTTACAGTTTGCTGCCATCGCTGCGCTACTTACCCCCTTCCCTGCGCTTTGGTTCTGTGCCATGTATGACAGCATCAGAACGAGGCTCCCATTAGAGCCTATGGAAACACGCTCTCATGAGTGCAATGCTTCCCAGCAATGGTGTCAACTTGTAATACCAGTGCACATTAGCGTGCACTATTATTACTCAGTGGAGCGCAAATATTTATTTCACAAAAGCGATATTTAGCGCTCCACTTGTAATCTGGCATTTTATTGTGTTTAATTTTTAGTTTTCTTCATTTTTCTTCTGTTATAAAAAGTATATGTTTATTATCACTATACCTTACAATACTTAATGTATAATTTGGTCAAAACTGACTTCCCTGTGACATATTTTTGCCATCTTCAATATTCTTGTAAGCAAAATAGTGAAAGCAGCAACACACTAATTAGAGGGAAGGTATTGTAAGGAACAAACAGAATGGGCCAAGTACAGGAACCCTGAATTAAGTACAGTGCAGTCCGTCAAGGATCTAGTTCTCATATGGGATAGATTATATGCTATCTCCAATGATTTTGTTTGATGATGATGAGCAACCAGGCTCTGAACCCATATTCCATATCACTTGCTGAGAAAGGGCCATACCAAAGGCTGACAATAAAAGATAGTTTGCATATTGGCATTGCACACAAAAATGTAGGGACTTTATGTGAAATAATAATAAATATATAGTGATGTCGTGAATAGTTCGCCAGCGAATAGTTCCCGGCGAACATAGCATGTTTGTGTTCGCTGCGGCGGGCGAACATATTCAATGTTCGATCCGCCCCCTATTCGTCATCATTGAGTAATACTTTGACCCTGTACCTCACAGTCAGCAGGCACATTCCAGCCAATCAGCAGCAGACCCTCCCTCCCAGACCCTCCTACCTCCTGGACAGCATCCATTTTAGATTCATTCAGAAGCTGCATTCTTAGTGAGAGGAGGGACAGTGTAGCTGTTGCTGATTTAGTAGGGAAATCTATAGCTAGGCTAGTGTATTCAGTGTCCACTACAGTCCTGAAGGACTCATCTGATCTCTGCTGTAAGGACAGCACCCCAAAAAGCCCTTTTTAGGGCTGCTTTTTTTTTTTCCTGTGTAATCTAATTGCAGTTGCCTGCCTGCCAGCGTGTGTGTCAGGCTCAAAGCGTATACTGTGCCCACTTGCCCAGTGCCACCACTTATATCTGGTGTAACAGTATTGTAAATTTAAAAAAAAAAAACTTTTTTGACTGTGAAACATCAGTCTGCTTGTGTAATCTAATTGCAGTTGCCTGCCTGCCAGCGTGTGTGCCAGGCTCACAGCATATACTGTGCCCACTTGCCCAGTGCCACCACTCATATCTGGTGTAACAGTAGTGTAAATTTAAAAAAAAATAACTTTTTTGACTGTGAAACATCAGTCTGCTTGTGTAATCTAATTGCAGTTGCCTGCCTGCCAGCGTGTGTGTCAGGCTCACAGCGTATACTGTGCCCAGTGCCACCACTCATATCTTGTTTAATAGTAGTGTACATTTAAAAAAAAAAACTTTTTTGACTGTGAAACATCAGTCTGCTTTTTTGTGTCAGGCTTACGGCGTATACTGTGCCCACTTGCCCAGTGCCACCACTCATATCTTGTTTAATAGAAGTGTAAGTGTACATTTAAAATAAAAAAAACTTTTTTGACTGTGAAACATCAGTCTGCTTTTTTGTGTCAGGCTCACAGCGTATACTGTGCCCACTTGCCCAGTGGCACCACTCATATCTTGTTTAATAGTAGTGTAAGTGTACATTTAAAAAAAAAAAAACTTTTTGGACTGTGAAACATCAGTCTGCTTTTTTGTGTCAGGCTCACAGCGTATACTGTGCCCACTTGCACAGTGCCACCACTCATATCTTGTTTAATAGTTGTGTAAGTGTACATTTAAAAAAAAAAAACTTTTTGGACTGTGAAACATCAGTCTGCTTTTTTGTGTCAGGCTCACAGCGTATACTGGGCCCACTTGCACAGTGGCACCACTCATATCTTGTTTAATAGTAGTGTAAGTGTACATTTAAAAAAAAAAACTTTTTGGACTGTGAAACATCAGTCTGCTTTTTTGCGTCAGGCTCACAGCATATACTGTGCCCACTTTCCCAGTGCCACCATTCATATCTTGTTTAATAGTAGTGTAAGTGTACATTTAAAAAAAAAAAAAACCTTTTTGGACTGTGAAACATCAGTCTGCTTTTTTGTGTCAGGCTCACGGCATATACTGTGCCCACTTTCCCAGTGCCACCACTCATATCTTGTTTAATAGTAGTGTAAGTGTACATTTAAAAAAAAAAAAAAAATTGGACTGTGAAACATCAGTCTGCTTTTTTGTGTCAGGCTCACTGCGTATACTGTGCCCACTTGCCCAGTGCCACCACTCATATCTTGTTTAATAGTAGTGTAAGTGTACATTTAAAAAAAAAAAAAACTTTTTGGACTGTGAAACATCAGTCTGCTTTTTTGTGTCAGGCTCACAGCGTATATACTGTGCCCACTTGCCCAGTGGCACCACTCATATCTTGTTTAATAGTAGTGTAAGTGTACATTTAAAAAAAAAAATGACAGGCAGAGGCAGGCAACCCCACAGGTGCCGTCGTGGTCGTGGTGCTGTGATTCCCTTTGGCCCTAGAATAATTCCCAGTGTTCAGAGGCCACTTACCCTGAACTCGAACAGTTCTGAGGACATAGTTGACTGGCTAACACCCAATCTTCTACAGCTTCCGCTCAGAACTTTGACGCACCATCCTCCTCCAGCTTAGCTTCGGGCACCTCTCAAGTTACCACTCGCCCGCCTGCCACCACCACCAACACTAGCATCACAGCCGCTTCACTTGATCTGTCAGAGGAGTTATTTACACATCAGTTGGAAGAAATAAGTGATGCGCAACCATCATTGACAGAGGATGTAGATAACAGTGATATGTCTCAGTCAGGCAGCATTACAGATATGGACGTACAGTGTGATAATGATGATGTTGTACCCGCTGCTGCTTCCTTTGTTGAGTTGTCAGATACAAGTGAAATGGTTGATGATCACGATGCATCCGTGGATGTCACATGGGTGCCCGCTAGAAGAGAAGAAGAACAGGGGGAAAGTTCAAATGGGGAGACAGAGAGGAGGAGGAGATACGGCAGTGTCACGAAAGCAGAGAGTCACACTGGACCAGCACTCCTGTCCGCCCTGAACACACAGGTGGATCAGTGGCTGACTCTGCACCAACTGGAGATCGGCAAAGTGGTTTCTGACACCGGAAGAAATTTGGTGACGGCATTGAATTTGGGCAAATTGACACATGTGCCGTGCATGGCACATGTGTGTAATCTGATCGTACAACGCTTTGTGCATAAGTACCCAGGCTTACAGGACATCCTGAAGCAGGCCAGGAAGGTGTGTGGCCATTTCAGGCGTTCCTACATGGCCATGGCGCACTTTTCAGATATCCAGCAGCGAAACAACATGCCAGTGAGGTGCTTGATTTGCGACAGCCCGACACGTTGGAATTCAACACTCCTAATGTTCGACCGCCTGATCCAACAAGAAAAAGCCGTTAATGACTATTTGTATGACAAGGGTGCTAGGACAGCCTCTGCGGAGCTGGGAATTTTTTTGCCACGTTACTGGACGCTCATGCGCAATGCCTGTAGGCTCATGCGTCCTTTTGAGGAGGTGACAAACCTAGTCAGTCGGACCGAAGGCATAATCAGCGACATCATACCATTTGTTTTCTTCCTGGAGCGTGCCCTGCGAAGAGTGCTGGATCAGGCCATTGATGAGCATGAAGAGGAAGAGTTGTGGTCACCATCACCACCAGAAACAGCCTTATCAGCATCGCTTGCTGGACCTGCGGCAACAATGGAAGAGGATTGTGAGGAAGAGGAGTCAGAGGAGGAATGTGGCTTTGAGGAGGAAGGCCAACCACAACAGGTATCCCAGGGTGCTCGTTGTCACCTATCTGGTACCCGTGGTGTTGTACGTGGCTGGGGGGAAGAATATACCTTCAGTGAGATCGCTGAGGACGAGGAATGGGACATGAGTAGCTCGGCATCCAACCTTGTGCAAATGGGGTCTTTCATGCTGTCGTGCCTGTTGAGGGATCCTCGTATAAAAAAGCTGAAGGAGAACGACCTGTACTGGGTGTCCATGCTACTAGACTCCCGGTATAAGCATAAAGTGCCTGAAATGTTACCAAATTAACGCAAGTCGGAAAGGATGCAGCAGTTCCAAAAGAAATTAAAAAGTATGCTTTACACAGCGTATAAGGGTGATGTCACAGCACAATGGGAATCTAACAGAGGAAGAGGTGAAAGTAATCCTCCTCCTCCCACGACCACGCCAGCAAGGACAGGACGCTTTACAGACGTGTTGTTGATGGAGGACATGCAGAGCTTTTTAAGTCCTATGCATCACCACAGCCCTTCGGGGTCCACCCTCAGAGAATGACTCGACTGACAGGTAGCAGACTACCTCGCCTTAACTGCAGATCTCGACACTCTGAGGAGTGATGAACCCCTTGACTACTGGGTGTGCAGGCTTGACCTGTGGCCTGAGCTATCCCAATTTGCGATAGAACTTCTGGCCTGCCCCGCTTCAAGTGTCCTGTCAGAAAGGACCTTCAGTGCAGCAGGAGGTATTGTCACTGAGAAGAGAAGTCGCCTAGATCAAAAAAGTCTAGATAACCTCACCTTTAGTAAGATGAATGAGGGATGGATCCCGAAGGGACTGACATTGGGCGATACATTCGACTAAAAAAGGCCTGATGAGATGAGCTGCCTTAGGCTAAAAATGGTCCACATGCTGCTGTATTTTATCTCTGAATGCCGGATGACTTGCGTGACTTATCCACCACCAACTAGGGTTCAAGCCAAAATGTTTTAGGGCACTTTCTGCCTGGGAAACAAACATCAATTTTTCTGGCTGCTGCTACAGCAGCAGCTGCAACAATACCTAATTTTTTAGGCATGTGTACATGCCTAATTTTTCTGGCCTCTGGTGCAGCACTGTGACTTCAAAAACCAAACCAATAAAAAAGGCACATAACAGGGATTAAACTGATAGGAATAGTACTACTTAACACACCACTCCTATCTGGTGGCACATTAGATTGCACGCGCAGTGCCCCAAATTTGAAGTAGGAGGACCGACCAAGCATCTTTTTCCATCTCCCGGTTCCTAAAATCCATGCCATATACATGTCCCCTGATAGGGCACATAACAGGGATTAAACTGATAGGAATAGTACTACTTAACACACCACTCCTATCTGGTGGCACATTAGATTGCACGCGCAGTGCCCCAAATTTGAAGTAGGAGGACCGACCAAGCATCTTTTTCCATCTCCAGGTTCTTAAAATTGATGCCATATACACGTCCCCTGATAGGGGGCGTAACAGGGATTAAACTGATAGGAATAGTACTATTTAACACACCTTATAATAATGCAGAGAGAGGCAATGCAGAGAGAGGAGTCTGAAGAAGAGGAGTCAGAGGAGGAAGGTGGCTTTGAGGAGGTGGAAGACCAAACACAGCAGGCGTCCCAGGGGGCTTGTTGTCACCTTTCAGAGACCCTTGGTGTTGTACGTGGCTGGGTGGAGGAAGAGACCTTCAATGACATCAGTGAGGACAAGGAACGGGACATGGCTAGCTTGGTATCCAACCTTGTGCAAATGGGGAGTGTGCGGTTGTGCAAATGGACTGTTTGCGGTTGTTTGCGGTGCATTAAACGAGGAGTTTGGTCTGTCACTGTGAAGCAGGCGTAACCCTTACACTACCTGATCGATACAACATCATACCTGATGTTTTAAAGCACGTTATTCCAAACAATTTTGGAATGTTAGGTGATTTATGCCCTTTATGGATTAAAACCAAACTCTGCATCAACTATGTAATTTTCCTTGGGAGTTTTGCCATGGATCCCCCTCCGGCATGCCACAGTCCAGGTGTTAGTCCCCTTGAAACAACTTTTCCATCATTTTCATGGCCAGAAAGAGTCCCTATGGGTTTTAAAATTCGCCTGCCTATTGAAGTCAATGGTGGTTCGCCCGGTTCGCCCGGTTCGCCCGTTTGTGAACTTTTGCAGAAGTTCGCGTTTGCGGTTCGCGAAAGCAAAATTTTATGTTCACGACATCACTATAAATATATGAAAAACCCTTTAAAAGACTTAAATCTCCTTATACAATTGTTTCAAAATTACATTACATTAGTATAATAAATATTTTGTTTAAATTAAAATTAACATCAGAACTACATTATCTATGTAAATAGAATGAAATTAACTATTATACTTACTATGAATAATAATTACACTTCATTGTGAATCGTGTATGCATTATTTATGAGATATTAGATTTAAAAAAATGTATTAAAAAAATACTTACATTTTGACATCTACTTTCAACAAAATGATGTACGCATTTCTTGTCAAAATTGGTTTTAAGAAATATGAAAAAATGTCCCTATATCAATAACCATAAAATCTACAACATATTAAATATGCTATTAAAGGATTATAAAGCTATTGAAAATGTGTTATGAACAAAATATATACATTGATGAATGACAATCAGATTAATAACTAATAACTGACGCCTAGATTTAGAGTTCTGCGTTAGCCGTCAAAACCAGCGTTAGGGGCTCCTAACGCTGGTTTTGGCCGCCCGCTGGTATTTAGAGTCATTCAGGAAAGGGTCTAACGCTCACTTTGCAGCCGCGACTTTTCCATACCGCAGATCCCCCTACGCCATTTGCATATCCTATCTTTTCAATGGGATCTTTCTAACGCCGGTATTTAGAGTCTTGGCTGAAGTGAGCATTAGAAATCTAATGACAAGACTCCAGCTGCAGAGAAAAGCCAGGAGTTAAGAGCTTTCTGGGCTAACGCCGGTTCATAAAGCTCTTAACTACTGTGCTCTAAAGTACACTAACACCCATAAACTACCTATGTACCCCTAAACCGAGGTCCCCCCACATCGCCGCCATTCTAATAAAAAAATTTAACCCCTAATGTACCGACCGCACACCGCCGCAACCTACGTTATCCCTATGTACCCCTAATCTGCTGCCCCTAACACCGCCGACCCCTATATTATATTTATTAACCCCTAATCTGCCGCCCCCAACGTCGCCGCCACCTACCTACAATTATTAACCCCTAATCTGCCGACGCTACTATAATAAAGTTATTAACCCCTAATCCGCCTCACTCCCGCCTCAATAACCCTATAATAAATAGTATTAACCCCTAATCTGCCCTCCCTAACATCGCTGACACCTAACTTCAAGTATTAACCCCTAATCTGGCGACCAAACATCACCGCTACTATAATAAATTTATTAACCCCTAAAGCTAAGTCTAACCCTAACACTAACACCCCCCTAAGTTAAATATAATTTTTATCTAACGAAATAAATTATTTCTTATTAAATAAATTATTCCTATTTAAAGCTAAATATTACCTGTAAAATAAACCCTAATATATCTACAATATACATTATAATTATATTGTAGCTATTTTAGGATTAATATTTATTTTACAGGCAACTTTGTATTTATTTTAACCAGGTACAATAGCTATTAAATAGTTAATAACTATTTAATAGCTACCTAGTTAAAATAATTACAAAATTACCTGTAAAATAAATCCTAACCTAAGTTACAATTAAACCTAACACTACACTATCAATAAATTAATTACATACAAATACCTACAAATAAATACAATTAAACCTAACACTACACTATCAATAAATTAATTACATACAAATACCTACAAATAAATACAATTAAATAAACTAACTAAAATACAAAAAATAAAAAAAGAACTAAGTTATACAAAATAAAAAAATAATTTACAAACATTATAAAAATATTACAACAATTTTAAGCTAATTACACCTACTCTAAGCCCCCTAATAAAATAACAAAAACCCCAAAATAAAAAATGCCCTACCCTATTCTAATATAGAATTGAAAAGCTCTTTTACCTTACCAGCCCTTAAAAGGGACTTTTGCGGGGCATGCCCCAAAGAATTCTGCTCTTTTGCCTGTAAAAAAAAACATACAATACCTCCCCCATCATTAAAACCCACCACCCACATACCCCTAATCTAACCCAAACCCCCCTCAAATAAACCTAACACTAAGCCCCTGAAGATCTCCTTACCTTATCTTCACCACGCCGGGTATCACCGATCCATCCAGAAGAGGCTCCGAAGTCTTCATCCAAGCCCAAGCGGGGGCTGAAGAGGTCCATCATCGAGCAGAAGAAGTCATCATCCGGCTGAAGTCTTCTATCAAGCGGCATCTTCGATCAGATTGAGCTCGCATTCTATTGGCTGATCGGAACAGCCAATAGAATGCAAGCTCAATCTGATTGGCTGTATCAGCCAATCGGATTGAAATTGAATCTGATTGGCTAATTCTATCAGCCAATCAGAATTTTCGTACCTTAATTCCGATTGGCTGATAGAATCCTATCAGCCAATCGGAATTCGAGGGACGCCATCTTAGATGACGTCCCTTAAAGGAACCTTCATTCGTCGGGAAGTCGTCGGCCAGGATGGATGTTCAGCGTCAGCGGGATGAAGATGGAGCCGGAAGAAAGAAGATTGAAGATGCCGCTTGATAGAAGACTTCAGCCAGATGATGGACCTCTTCAGCCCCCGCTTGGATCAAGACTTCAGCCGGATGATGGACCTCTTCAGCCCAATGATGGGCCTCTTCAGCCCCCGCTTGGGCTTGGATGAAGACTTCGGAGCCTCTTCTGGACGGATCGGTGATACCCGGCGTGGTGAAGATAAGGTAGGGAGATCTTCAGGGGCTTAGTGTTAGATTTATTTAAGGGGGGTTTGGGTTAGATTAGGGGTATGTTGGTGGTGGGTTGTAATGTTGGGGGGGGGGGTTTGTATGTTTTTTTACAGGCAAAAGAGAAGAATTCTTTGGGGCATGCCCCGCAAAAGGCCCTTTTAAGGGCTGGTAAGGTAAAAGAGCTTTTCAATTTTTATTTTAGAATAGGGTAGGGCATTTTTTTATTTTGGGGGCTTTGTTATTTTATTAGGGGGCTTAGAGTAGGTGTAATTAGCTTACAATTGTTGTAATATTTTTATAATGTTTGTAAATTATTTTTTTATTTTTTGTAACTTAGTTCTTTATTTATTTTTTGTACTTTAGTTAGTTTATTTCATTGTATTTATTTGTAGGTATTTGTATGTAATTAATTTATTGATAGTGTAGTGTTAGGTTTAATTGTAACTTAGGTTAGGATTTATTTTACAGGTAATTTTGTAATTATTTTAACTAGGTAGCTATTAAATAGTTATTAACTATTTAATAGCTATTGTACCTGGTTAAAATAAATACAAAGTTGCCTGTAAAATAAATATTAATCCTAAAATAGCTACAATATAATTATAATTTATATTGTAGCTATATTAGGGTTTATTTTACAGGTAAGTATTTAGCTTTAAATAGGAATAATTTATTTAATAAGAAATAATTTATTTCGTTAGATAAAAATTATATTTAACTTAGGGGGGTGTTAGTGTTAGGGTTAGACTTAGCTTTAGGGGTTAATACATTTATTAGAGTAGCGGTGAGGTCCGGTCGGCAGATTAGGGGTTAATACTTGAAGTTAGGTGTCGGTGATGTTAGGGAGGGCAGATTAGGGGTTAATACTATTTATTATAGGGTTATTGAGGCGGGAGTGAGGCAGATTAGGGGTTAATAACTTTATTATAGTAGCGGTGAGGTCCGGTTGGCAGATTAGGGGTTAATAATTGTAGGTAGGTGGCGGCGACGTTGGGGGCGGCAGATTAGGGGTTAATAAATATAATATAGGGGTCGGCGGTGTTAGGGGCAGCAGATTAAGGGTACATAGGGATAACGTAGGTTGCGGCGGTGTACGGAGCGGCAGATTAGGGGTTAATAGTATAATGCAGGGGTCAGCAATAGTGGGGGCGGCATATTAGGGGTTAATAAATGTAAGATTAGGGGTGTTTAGACTCGGGGTTCATGTTAGGGTGTTAGGTGCAGACTTAGGAAGTGTTTCCCCATAGGAAACAATGGGGCTACGTTAGGAGCTGAATGCTGCTTTTTTGCAGGTGTTAGATTTTTTTCCAGCTCAAATGGCCCCATTGTTTCCTATGGGGGAATCGTGCATGAGCACGTTTTTTAAGCTGGCCGCGTCCATAAGCACCGCTGGTATTGAGATTTGCAGTGGCGGTAAATGTGCCTGTACGCTCCCTTTTTGGAGCCTAACGCAGCCCTTCTGTGAACTCTAAATACCAGCGGTATTTAAAAGGTGCAGGGGAAAAAAAGCATGCGTAGCTAACGCACCCCTTTGGCCGCAGAACTCTAAATCTAGGAGTTATTTTTTTCAGAAAATGATGCTTGATTTAGGTATAAATTATATTTTTGTATTTGCAGAGTGACGTCAGCTGAGACAGCCTCCCAAAAAGGGCTGTTCAATGCTCAATATATGTGGCCAATGAACTTGCTGACTTTTGAATATTCTAATCAGCTGTTGTCGCTCTCAAAATCATGTGCAGTACAGGGAGCAGGGTTTCTTGAGCAATAGATAATTAAAATATGGGGATAATACTATAATACATATTTAGAAAGTATCATAAAAAAATGTGATGCAGTCTTGGACTCCACTATTCTAAATCAGATCTGTGTAAATAGCGGAGTCACTAACTCATCATGAAGTTGAAAAGTTTAGATCATTTGATTGACATTTTTATTAAATCATTTAAATGTTACAATATTTAAATTTACTGATTGTTCAATAGTCCAGGGGTAATGATTTTAATGTGACCAATATACTTACCTAGTGTGCTGCAGCTCCGCTTCACCAACTAGCTCCTAGGATTTCTGAACGTTTTTAAACCTTTGTGACCACTGTAGTACTAAGAATGACATCACCGTCCAAACACATGCATGCACATCGGCTTGTACTTGGCACCTGGCAGCTTCCAGGTAGACCGCCGTGAAAGGACTCGCATAATGAGTCCCACAGGGATGGGGGTTTGGAAAATTATAGAGCTTTATTATAGACATGTATTAAATAAAATATATGTATTGAAGCAAACTTAAATTTAAAGCCAAATTATTTTTCAGTTTCATATACCTTTAATTATGAGTTTCAATGTAAAATGTTTTATATGCAATTCATTTCATCTACTATGAAATTTCTTATTAAAACTGCACACATCTCTATGTTGTCTTCATAATCAAAAAAGTGTATTTGCTTAATATACTTTCGTTAAGCACCATTTTCAAAAGCACCATGTGTGAAAAGTTAAAGGTGACTGTAAATACACTGACAAAAAAATAAAGCTTGACAACTTGCAATGATAAAGGACAATTTTTATATGAAAGTATGTACATGAAAATTTCTAAAATTACCTTCCAGAAGAAATAAAAATAACTACCTTTCTCAAAAAATGACATCTAACACATGCAATGTTTATAAAATTTTCAACAAACTTTTAAAACAATAAAAAAGCTCATACGTATTTCACAGCAGTCACTGCAAAAAAATATCTACTAAATAGCACATTTTAGTGGATATTTATTGCATGAGAATATTATACTTGAACAGTTTCAAGCATTTCAACAAAAAAGGTTTTGGTAATGAAAATGCCATACTCTTATTTTTAATTTACTTACACGTATCACTATGGTCTAGATTTACTAACCCCCCCCGCCCCGATAGACATCTCTCTACCTGTCCACCCAGCATCATGGCTAGCGGGCAGCAATAGTCTGCCCACATTTATCATTGCAGACTTAATCTCATGTGCAGCAGGTTGTCAATCTCTATGGCCAGAGAAGTCCTGCAGGATTGACAAAACTCCACTTAATAGTTGTCGTATAGGTTAAGAAGCAAACCTGCAACCAAAGGTGCTCCAAAGCTACATGCATAGCTTCCAAATTGGAGCCCAATAAATGTATTCCATGTAAGACACATGAGCACACTCACTATCATCCTTGAGGGAATGTACCTACCTCAAGCATTTCAATGTGATGAAGGATATGTCATGAATATTTCCAGAGAATGCTACAAAATAATTCATAATGTGCATAGAATTGTTGCAAACAATTTACACATTGATACAATGATTTGCTGTGCCAATAAAGCACATTTTGCTCTTGTGGTGCCCTGAGTGCCATATGGGGCAAACTATGGCTCCCATGACACTAGTTATTCTCCCCAGTGAATTAAAGCCCATCTTTATACTATGAGATTCCTGGCACTGTTCTTCAGGATAATTAACAGTAGCTGGTGAGATTGCCTGGTTGGTCAATTTTTAAGCTTGGTAAAATATTAAATTAAATATTATATAATAAAATATTCTAGAACTATGCTATGTTATATACATTAAATAGATTAATCTTGATCTTGCTACAGATTCATCACAAGTTTTAAACTTGCAAGCACACATACTTAACATTTCATAAAGGAATACGGGTGTGCATTTATTTTTGGAAGAATGAAAGAAAATAACGAAAATACAATTTCTGTTATTTTTTTTTTGCATACTGAAAAAGGAAACATTGGAAAACAAAAGCAAAACTAAAAAAAGAAAATAAATACACATTATTTTCTTTGGCATTTAAGTTTTTAGATGCTGCATTTATCATGCAGGCAGGCTTTAGCTAATGAATAAAAACCAGGAAGAATCAGTGAATAGATTGACAGGTTCTAGTAGCCTGTCAGTGGAAGCATTTGACATTTTCTGTCCATTCAGCATTCTCAAGGGGAGGGATTGAAGTCAAAGAGGGAATTTTAAGTTACTGCCTAATATTTTCAGCCTCAGACCAGTGTGTATCAGTGTGATAGCAGTACCTGTGTCTGTTGTGCCTCCTTACTGAGACATTTGCTATTTTTTGCTAATAATATATTATATATAGAGGCTTTTGCCACTGACTGCTTTAAAGGGACAGTCAAGTCCCAAAAAAAACATTCATGATTCAAATAGGGCATGTAATTTTAAATAATTTTCCAATATACTTTTATCATCAATTTTGCTTTGTTCTATTTTTTATTCTTAGTTGAAAGCTAAACCTAGGAGGTTCATATGCTAATTTCTTAGACCTTGAAGGCCACCTCTGCATTTGAAAGTAATTCACCACTAGAGAGCATTAGTTCATGTTTTACATATAGATAACATTGAGCTCATGCACGTGAATTTACTGAGGAGTGAGCACTGATTAGCTAAAATGCAAGTCTGTCAAAAGAACTGAAATAAGGGAGCCGCCACTATAATAAACATATTAACCCCTAAACCGCCGCACTTCTGCCTCACAAACCGCCACCTACCTACATTTATTAACCCCTATTCTGTCGCCCCCAACGTCGCTGCCACTATATTAAAGTTATTAACCCCTAAACCTAAGTCTAACCCTAAACCTAACACCCCCTAACTTAAATATAATTTAAATAAATCTAAATAAATATTACTATCATTAACTAAATTATTCCTATTTAAAACTAAATACTTACCTATAAAATAAACCCTAAGATAGCTACAATATAACTAATAGTTACATTTTATCTAGCTTAAGGTTTATTTTTATTTTACAGGCAAGCTTGTATTTATTTTAATTAGGTAGAAACATTATTAAATAGTTATTAACTTTTTAATAACTACCTAGTTAAAATAAAGACAAATTTACCTGTAAAATAAAACCTAACCTAAGTTACACTAAGAGAACAAGTATAGTTAAGCGCTAAAAGCGAAGGTTGAAGAGGAGATGTGTAAATCTATAAGTTACTATATAGTAAACGAAGCAACAGCGTGATATGATCTAATAGGGAATATATATGGATATTGAAGTAGCACTATATATATACACATATATATATATATATATATATATATATATATATATGAGCTATTAAAATAAAAGAAAGTGGAGGATGCAGATAGATACAATATATATACAATTTATTAAAACAAAGTTTCAAGCGATATGCAAAGGCAATATATAAGGGCAAAGAATATACTAAAACAAATGTATCTAAAAGTTCAGGGACGTCTCCCTTATTCGTTACTATTAGTAACACTCATAAAAAAGTTAAAAAGAGGAACTGGTTCCATATTAGATTACTTGCGTTTTTAGCAAACAGTGGAGTAGTATTTCCTGAGATGTCCAGTATAGCAGCAAGGTACCTGGTGGATGTGAGGCCGAGTTGTTTGCGGCTCGGCATTACCAGATGCTATTGAAAGCGCCTTTTTTATGGCTCTTACGTGACCGTTGTGACGTCACTGATGTTGGTTGTGTGTAGCGTTTCTATAGTTACCCCTATTCCGCAAAAGATCGTGGAAGTCCTGGGGGATATTTGTAGTACTTGGCGGTCAAATTTGATGACTTTAATATAGGAGTATGTGATCCTCAGATAGTGTAAACTGTGCGTTAGGATAAAAGTCCTCCAAGGTGCAATATTGATACAATAAACAATAAACAAAGGCTAATAGCAAATAGCACAGTGTCTCAGTCAACGCGTTTCGCCCGTGGGCTTTATAAAGCGTTGACTGAGACACTGTGCTATTTGCTATTAGCCTTGGAGGACTTTTATCCTATGTTTTTGTGCCTGGTCACAATCACACAGGAACACCTGAGTCGTTACTAATGACCGCAAAGAAAAAGGATCCCTCAGCCGCTACATAGCGACCGCCAAGTTTCTCTACTTTAAGACACTTAGTTGTTTTTAAACGACCGCAAAGATTTATTTGTCTTATCAGTCGTAATTGTACGACCGCCAAGTTTCTGCACAAAAAGAACTCACCAGCTGCTACTAGCAACTAAGGCAACTAATCGTATCCCGAGTCGCTACATCGCGACCGCACAGTTTACACTACCTGAGGATCACATACTCCTATATTAAAGTCATCAACTTTGACTGCCAAGTACTACAAATATCCCCCAGGACTTCCACGATCTTTTGCGGAATAGGGGTAACTATAGAAACGCTACACACAACCAACATCAGTGACGTCACAACGGTCACGTAAGAGCCATAAAAAAGGTGCTTTCAATAGTATCTGGTAATGCCGAGCCGCAAACAACTCGGCCTCACATACACCAGGTACCTTGCTGCTATACTGGACATCTCAGGAAATACTACTCCACTGTTTGCTAAAAACGCAAGTAATCTAATACGGAACCAGTTCTTCTTTTTAACTTTTTTATGAGTGTTACTAATAGTAACGAATAAGGGAGACGTCCCTGAACTTTTAGATACATTTGTTTTAGTATATTCTTTGCCCTTATATATTGCCTTAGCATATCGCTTGACACTTTGTTTTAATAAATTGTATATATATATTGTATCTATCTGCATCCTCCAATTTCTTTTATTTTAATAGCGCATATATATATATATATGTGTATATATAGTGCTACTTCAATATCCATATATATTCCATATTAGATCACATCACGCTGTTGCTTCGTTTACTATATAGTAACTTATAGACTTACACATCTCCTCTTCAACCTTCGCTTTTAGCGCTTAACTATACTTGTTCTCTTTGTTCTCACTTTTTGTTTTTTCCTGGAGGGGAAATACATAGTTAAGCTAGGTTGTTTTTCCTATAGCGCATATAATTTTAATCTACACTGCACTAAGTTACACTAACACCTAACACTACAATATAATTAAATAAATTAACTAAATTAACAACAATTAAATAAATTAAATTAAATTAGCTAAAGTACAAAAAAACCCCCCCACTAAATTACAGAAAATAATAAACAAATTACAGAAATTTAAACTAATTACACCTAATCTAATAGCCCTATTAAAATAAAAAAGCCCCCCCAAAATAAAAAAAACCCCCTAGCCTAAACTAAACTATCAATAGCCCTTAAAAGGGCCTTTTGCGGGGCATTGCCCCAAAGTAATCAGCTCTTTTACCTGTAAAAAAAAAAAAGCAACCCCTCCAACAGTAAAACCCACCATCCACACAACCAACCCCCAAATAAAATACTATCTAAAAAAAACTAAGTTCCCCATTGCCCTGAAAAGGACATTTGGATGGGCATTGCCCTTAAAAGGGCAGTTAGCTCTTTTGCAAACCCAAACCCCTAATCTAAAAAAATAACCCACCATATACGCCCTTAAAAAAACCTAACACGAACCCCCTGAAGATCGACTTACCGGGAGACATCTTCATCCAAGCTGGGCGAAGGGGTCCTCCAGACAGGCAGAAGTCTTCATCCAAGCCGGGCAGAAGTGGTCCTCCAGATGGGCAGTAGTCTTCATCCTGACGGCATCTTCTATCTTCATCCATCCGGCGTGGAGCGGCTTCATCTTCGAGACATCTGACGCGGAGCATCCTCTTCTTTCGACGACTAAAACAGAATGAAGGTACCTTTAAGTGACGTCATCCAAGATGTGTCCCTTAGATTCCAATTGGCTGATAGAATTCTATCAGCCAATCAGAATTAAGGTCGAAAAAATCCTATTGGCTGATGTAATCAGCCAATAGGATTGAAGTTCAATCCTATTGGCTGATCCTATCAGCCAATAGGATTGAGCTTGCATTCTATTAGCTGATTGAAACAGCAAATAGAATGCAAGCTCAATCCTATTGGCTGATTGGATCAGCCAATAGGATTGAACTTCAATCCTATTGGCTGATTGCATCAGCCAATAGGAATTTTTCTACCTTAATTCCGATTGGCTGATAGAATTCTATCAGCCAATCAGAATCTAAGGGATGCCATATTGGATGGCGTCACTTAAAGGTACCTTCATTCTGCTTTAGTCATCGGATGAATAGGATGCTCCGCTTCGGATGTCTTGAAGATGGAGCCGCTTCGCGCCGGATGGATGAAGATAGAAGATGCCATCTGGATGAAGACTTCTGCCCGTCTGGAGGACCACTTCTGCCCGGCTTGGATGAAGACTTCTGTCCGTCTGGAGGACCACTTCGCCCGGCTTGGATGAAGACGTCTCCCGGTAAGTCGATCTTCAAGGGGTTAGTGTTAGTTTTTTTTAAGGGTGTATTGGGTTGGTTTATTTTTTTAAATTAGGGGTTTGGGCTTACAAAAGAGCTAACTTTCCTTTTAAGGGCAATGCCCATCCAAATGCCCTTTTCAGGGCAATGGGGAGCTTCAGTTTTTTTAGATAGTATTTTATTTGGGGGGTTGGTTGTGTAGGTGGTGTGTTTTACTGTTGGGGGGGTTGTTTGCATTTTTTTTTACAGGTAAAATAGCTGATTACTTTGGGGCAATGCCCCGCAAAAGGCCCTTTTAAGGGCTATTGGTAGTTTAGTTCAGGCTAGTTTTTTTTTTATTTTGGGGGGGCTTTTTTATTTTGATAGGGCTATCAGATTAGGTGTAATTAGTTTAAATATTATATTGTATTTATTTTGTGTAATTTAGTGTTTGTTTGTTTGTTTTTGGAATTTAGTTAATTGTATTTAATTAATTTAATTTATTTAATTGTATTGTAAAGTTAGGTGTTACTGTAAGACAGGTTAGGTTTTATTTTCCAAGTAAATTTGTCTTTATTTTAACTAGGTAGTTATTAAATATTTAATAACTACAGGGAGTGCAGAATTATTAGGCAAATGAGTATTTTGACCACATCATCCTCTTTATGCATGTTGTCTTACTCCAAGCTGTATAGGCTCGAAAGCCTATTACCAATTAAGCATATTAGGTGATGTGCAT
The DNA here is from genome assembly GCF_027579735.1 of Bombina bombina. Classification (NCBI taxonomy): domain Eukaryota; kingdom Metazoa; phylum Chordata; class Amphibia; order Anura; family Bombinatoridae; genus Bombina; species Bombina bombina. Next base: position 247,509,016 of record NC_069504.1, on the reverse strand, counting down.
CTCTGTAATGAGAAGGGGTGTGGTCTAATGACATCAACACCCTATATCAGGTGTGCATAATTATTAGGCAACTTCCTTTCCTTTGGCAAAATGGGTCAAAAGAAGGACTTGACAGGCTCAGAAAAGTAAAAAATAGTGAGATATCTTGCAGAGGGATGCAGCACTCTTAAAATTGCAAAGCTTCTGAAGCGTGATCATCGAACAATCAAGCGTTTCATTCAAAATAGTCAACAGGGTCGCAAGAAGCGTGTGGAAAAACCAAGGCACAAAATAACTGCCCATGAACTGAGAAAAGTCAAGCGTGCAGCTGCCAAGATGCCACTTGCCACCAGTTTGGCCATATTTCAGAGCTGCAACATCACTGGAGTGCCCAAAAGCACACGGTGTGCAATACTCAGAGACATGGCCAAGGTAAGAAAGGCTGAAAGACGACCACCACTGAACAAGACACACAAGCTGAAACGTCAAGACTGGGCCAAGAAATATCTCAAGACTGATTTTTCTAAGGTTTTATGGACTGATGAAATGAGAGTGAGTCTTGATGGGCCAGATGGATGGGCCCGTGGCTGGATTGGTAAAGAGCAGAGAGCTCCAGTCCTACTCAGATGCCAGCAAGGTGGAGGTGGAGTACTGGTTTGGGCTGGTATCATCAAAGATGAGCTTGTGGGGCCTTTTCGGGTTGAGGATGGAGTCAAGCTCAACTCCCAGTCCTACTGCCAGTTTCTGGAAGACACCTTCTTCAAGCAGTGGTACAGGAAGAAGTCTGCATCCTTCAAGAAATACATGATTTTCATGCAGGACAATGCTCCATCACACGCGTCCAAGTACTCCACAGCGTGGCTGGCAAGAAAGGGTATAAAAGAAGAAAATCTAATGACATGGCCTCCTTGTTCACCTGATCTGAACCCCATTGAGAACCTGTGGTCCATCATCAAATGTGAGATTTACAAGGAGGGAAAACAGTACACCTCTCTGAACAGTGTCTGGGAGGCTGTGGTTGCTGCTGCACGCAATGTTGATGGTGAATAGATCAAAACACTGACAGAATCCATGGATGGCAGGCTTTTGAGTGTCCTTGCAAAGAAAGGTGGCTATATTGGTCACTGATTTGCTTTTGTTTTGTTTTTGAATGTCAGAAATGTATATTTGTGAATGTTGAGATGTTATATTGGTTTCACTGGTAAAAATAAATAATTGAAATGGGTATATATTTGTTTTTTGTTAAGTTGCCTGATAATTATGCACAGTAATAGTCACCTGCACACACAGATATCCCCCTAAAATAGCTATAACTAAAAACAAACTAAAAACTACTTCCAAAACTATTCAGCTTTGATATTAATGAGTTTTTGGGTTCATTGAGAACATGGTTGTTGTTCAATAATAAAATGAATCCTCAAAAACACAACTTGCCTAATAATTCTGCACTCCCTGTATTTAATAACTATTCTACCTAGTTAAAATGAATACAAACTTGCCTGTAAAATAAAAATAAATCCTAAGGCCTAGATTTAGAGTTGGGCGGTAGCCGTCAAAACCAGCGTTAGAGCTTCCTAACGCTGGTTTTTACCACCCTCTGGTATTTGGAGCCAGTCATTAAAGGGTCTAACGCTCACTTTTCAGCCGCAACTTTTCCATACCGCAGATCCCCTTATGTCAATCTTTTCAATGGGATCTTTCTAACGCCGGTATTTAGAGTCGTGGCTGAAGTGAGCGTTAGAAATCTAACGACAAAACTCCAACCGCAGAAAAAAGTCAGTAGTTAAGAGCTTTCTGGGCTAACGCCGGTTTATAAAGCTCTTAACTACTGTGCTCTAAAGTACACTAACACCCATAAACTACCTATGTACCCCTAAACCGAGGTCCCCCCACATCGCCGCCACTCTATTAAAATTTTTTAACCCCTAATCTGCCGACCGCACGCCGCTGCCACCTACGTTATCCCTATGAACCCCTAATCTGCCCCACTCACCGTCGCCTCCACCTACCTACACTTATTAACCCCTAATCTGCCGAGCGGACCACACCGCTACTATAATAAAGTTATTAACCCCTAATCCGCCTCACACCCACCTCAATAACCCTATAATAAATAGTATTAACCCCTAATCTGCCCTCCCTAACATCGCCGACACCTAACTTCAAGTATTAACCCCTAATCTGCCGATCGGAGCTCTCCGCTACTCTAATACATTTTTTAACCCCTAAAGCTAATTCTAACCCTAACCCTAACACCCCCCTAAGTTAAATATAATTGTATTCTAACTAAATAAATTAACTCTTATTAAATAAATTATTCCTATTTAAAGCTAAATACTTACCTGTAAAATAAACCCTAATATAGCTACAATATAAATTATAATTATATTGTAGCTATTTTAGGATTTATATTTATTTTATAGGCAACTTTGTATTTATTTTAACCAGGTACAATAGCTATTAAATAGTTAATAACTATTTAATAGTTACCTAGTTAAAATAATTACAAAATTACCTGTAAAATAAATCCTAACCTAAGTTACAATTAAACCTAACACTAAACTATCAATAAATAAATTAAATAAACTACCTACAATTATCTACAATTAAACCTAACACTACACTATCAATAAGTAAATTAAATACAATTCCTACAAATAAATACAATTAAATAAACTAACTAAAGTACAAAAAATAAAAAAGAACTAAGTTCCAAAAAATAAAAAAATATTTACAAACATTAGAAAAAAATTACAACAATTTTAAACTAATTAAACCAACTCTAAGCCCCCTAATAAAATAACAAAGACCCCCAAAATAAAAAAATGCCCTACCCTATTCTAAATTACAAAAGTTCAAAGCTCTTTTACCTTACCAGACCTTAAAGGATTACTTTCTGTTATAATTTTTAAGCTAAACAACTAACATATTAAAGTTAATAAACATTAATTAAAACCTTCTGACCTATATTTTCTCCAAAACGAAGTTTCATAACGTTCTAAAAGTTATATCTTTTATTCGCCGATGATGTCACGTTATCCTGCCCACTATTTTCAGCACTGCATGTTCTAAATACTTAAACCAATAACTTTGTGTTTAAAGCGCCATTTTGAAACCTAGGTATTGTAAACGGATCGGTACAGAGCAAAGGATACCCACGGAGTGGGTTTGGAAAACAATTAAATTTGCAGACAAGATTTCTGATATACTGTAGAGATATGTTAATGAAATGCTATTGATAAAAAGCGTAGTTGGGGTAGTTAGTTAGTAATAGGCATAGAAAATATTTACTTACAGTGGCCCTTTAAAAGGGCCCTTTGCGGGGCATGCCCCAAAGAATTCAGCTCTTTTGCCTGTAAAAAAAACCATACAATACCCCCCCCCAACATTACAACCCACCACCCACATACCCCTAATCTAACCCAAACCCCCTTAAATAAACCTAACACTAAGCCCCTGAAGATCTTCCTACCTTGTCTTCACCATGCCAGGTATCACCGATCGTTCCAGGCTCCGAAATCTTCATCCAATCCCAAGCGGGGGCTAGACATCCATCATCCGGCTGTAGTCTTCTATCAAGCGACGGCTGAAGAAGTACCGAAGAGGCTCCAAAGTCTTCATCCTATCCGGGAAAAAGAGTAGATCCGGACCGGCAACCATCTTCTTCCAAGCGGCATCTTCTATCGTCATCCGATGAGGACCGGCTCCATCTTGAAGACCTCCACCACGGACCCATCTTCTTCTTCCGACGACTTTCCGACGAATGACGGTTCCTTTAAGGGACGTCATCCAAGATGGCGTCCCTCGAATTCCGATTGGCTGATAGGATTCTATCAGCCAATCGGAATTAAGGTAGGAAAATTCTGATTGGCTGATGGAATCAGTCAATCAGAATCAAGTTCAATCCGATTGGCTGATCCGATCAGCCAATCAGATTGAGCTCGCATTCTATTGGCTGATCGGAACAGCCAATAGAATGCAAGCTTAATCTGATTGGCTGATTGAATCAGCAAATCGGATTGAACTTGATTCTGATTGGCTGATTCCATCAGCCAATCAGAATTTTCCTACCTTAATTCCGATTGGCTGATAGAATCCTATCAGCCAATCGGAATTCGAGGGACGCCATCTTGGATGACGTCCCTTAAAGGAACCGTCATTCGTCGGGAAGTCGTCGGAAGAAGAAGATGGGTCCGCGGTGGAGGTCTTCAAGATGGAGCCGGTCCTCATCGGAAGAAGATAGAAGATGCCGCTTGGAAAAAGATGGTTGCCGGTCCGGATCTACTCTTCTTCCCGGATAGGATGAAGACTTTGGAGCCTCTTCGGGACTTCTTCAGCCGTCGCTTGATAGAAGACTTCAGCCAGATGATGGATGTCTTGCCCCCGCTTGGGCTTGGATGAAGATTTCGGAGCCTGGAACGATCGGTGATACCTGGCATGGTGAAGACAAGGTAGGAAGATCTTCAGGGGCTTAGTGTTAGGTTTATTTAAGGGGGGTTTGGGTTAGATTAGGGGTATGTGGGTGGTGGGTTGTAATGTTGGGGGGGTATTGTATGTTTTTTTTTACAGGCAAAAGAGCTGAATTCTTTGGGGCATGCATGGCAAAGGGCCCTTTTAAGGGCTGGTAAGGTAAAAGTACTTTAAACTTTTGTAATTTAGAATAGGGTAGGGCATTTTTTTATTTTGGGGGTCTTTGTTATTTTATTAGGGGGCTTAGAGTAGGTTTAATTAGTTTAAAATTGTTGTAATTTTTTTCTAATGTTTGTAAATATTTTTTTATTTTTTGTAACTTAGTTCTTTTTTATTTTTTGTACTTTAGTTAGTTTATTTAATTGTATTTATTTGTAGGAATTGTATTTAATTTATTTATTGATAGTGTAGTGTTAGGTTTAATTGTAGATAATTGTAGGTAGTTTATTTAATTTATTTATTGATAGTGTAGTGTTAGGTTTAATTGTAACTTAGGTTAGGATTTATTTTACAGGTAATTTTGTAATTATTTTAACTAGGTAGGTATTAAATAGTTCTTAACTATTTAATAGCTATTGTACCTGGTTAAAATAAATACAAAGTTGCCTGTAAAATAAATATTAATCCTAAAATAGCTATAATATAATTATAATTTATATTGTAGCTATATTAGGGTTTATTTTACAGGTAAGTATTTAGATTTAAATAGGATTAATTTACTTAATAAGAGTTAATTTATTTCGTTAGATAAAAATTATATTGAACTTAGGGGGGTGTTAGTGTTAGGGTTAGACTTAGCTTTAGGGGTTAATACATTTATTATAGTAGCGGTGAGCTCCGATCGGCAGATTAGGGGTTAATTATTGTAGGTAGCTGGCGGCGACTTTGTGGGGGGCAGATTAGGGGTTAATAAATATAATATAGGGGTCGGCGGTGTTAGGGGCAGCAGATTAGGGGTACATAACTATAATGTAGGTAGCGGCGGTTTACGGAGCGGCAGATTAGGGGTTAAAAAAAATATGCAGGTGTCAGCGATAGTGGGGGCATCAAATTAGGGGTTAATAAGTGTAAGGTTAGGGGTGTTTAGACTCGGGGTACATGTTAGAGTGTTAGGTGCAGACGTAGGAAGTGTTTCCCCATAGAAAACAATGGGGCTGCGTTAAGAGCTGAACGCTGCTTTTTTGCAGGTGTTAGGTTTTTTTTCAGCTCAAACTGCCCCATTGTTTTCTATGGGGATATCGTGCACGAGCACGTTTTTGAAGCTGGCCGCGTCCGTAAGCACTGCTGGTATCTAGAGTTGCAGTGGCGTTAAATTATGCTCTACGCTCCTTTTTGGAGCCTAACGCACTGAAAACCCAGCCATTCTGTGAACTCTAAATACCAGCAGTATTTAAAAGGTGCGGGAGAAAAAACGCATGCGTAGCTAACGCACCCCTTTGACCGCCAAACTCTAAATCTAGCCGTATGATAGCTACAATGTAACTATTAGTTATATTGTTGCTAGCTTAGGGATTATTTTATAGGTAAGTATTTAATTTTAAATAGGAATAATTTAGTTAATGATAGTAAAATTTATTTAGATTTATTTAAATTATATTTAAGTTAGGGGGTGTTAGGTTTAGGGTTAGACTTAGGTTTAGGGGTTAATAACTTTAATATAGTGGCGTAGACGTTTGGATCGGCAGATTAGGGGTTAAGAAGTGTATGTAGGTGGCGGCGACATTGGAGGCGACAGATTAGGGGTTAATAAATATAATGTAGGTGTCGGCGATTTTGGGAGCAGCAGACTAGAGGTTCATAAGTATAATGTAGGTGGCGGCGGTGTCCAGAACGGCAGATTAGGGGTTAATAATTATAATGTAGGTGTTGGAGATGTTGGGGGCGGCAAATTAGGGGTTAATAAGTCTAAGATTAGGGTTGTTTAGACTCAGGGTTCATGTTAGGGTGTTAGGTGTAGACATACATTTTATTTCCCCATAGGAATCATTGGGGCTGCTTCAGTGAGTTTTACGCTGCTTTTTTGCAGGTGTTAGACTTTTTCTCAGCCGTCTCTCCCCGTTGATCCCTATGGGGAAATCGTGCACGAGCACGTACGACCAGCTCACTGCTGACTTAAGCAGCGCTGGTATTGTAGTGCGGTAATGAGCAACATTTTGCTCAACGCTCACTTCTTGTTTTTTAACGACGGGTTTCTGAAAACTCGTAATACCAGCGCTGTAGCTAAGTGAGCGGTGAGTGAAAACTGCTAGTTAGCACCTCACAGCCTCTAACGCAAAACTCGTAATCTAGGTGAAAGTTTTCCGTTGTTTTTACTGTTATATTACTTGTAAGTTTAAAAAGTCCTTCTTAATTTTTGGTTCATTGCTGCTAGGACTGGTTGTGTCTTTTTAACCCCTTAATGACCGGACCATTTTTCAATTTTCTTACCCTTAATGACAATGGCTATTTTTACATTTCTGCGGTGTTTGTGTTTAGCTGTAATTTTCCTCTTACTCATTTACTGTACCCACACATATTATATACCGTTTTTCTCGCCATTAAATGGACTTTCTAAAGATACCATTATTTTCATCATGTCTTATAATTTACTATAAAAAAAATAATAAAATATGAGGAAAAAATGGAAAAAAACACACTTTTTCTAACTTTGACCCCCAAAATCTGTTACACATCTACAATCACCAAAAAACACCCATGCTAAATAGTTTCTAAATTTTGTCCTGAGTTTAGAAATACCCAATGTTTACATGTTCTTAGCTTTTTTTGCAAGTTATAGGGCCATAAATAGAAGTAGCACTTCGCTATTTCCAAACCACTTTTTTTCAAAATTAGCGCTAGTTACATTGGAACCCTGATATCTGTCAGGAATACCTGAATATCCCTTGACATGTATATATTTTTTGTTAGAAGACAACCCAAAGTATTGATCTAGGCCCATTTTGGTATATTTTATGCCACCATTTCACCGCCAAATGCGAGCAAATAAAAAAACTTTACATTTTTCACAATTTTAGGTTTCTCACTGAAATTATTTACAAACAGCTTGTGCTATTATGGCACAAATTGTTGTAAAAGCTTCTTTGGGATCCCCTTTGTTCAGAAATAGCATACTTATATGGCTTTGGCATTGCTTTTTGGTAATTAGAAGGCCGCTAAATGCTGCTGCGCACCACACGTAAATTATGCCCAGCATTGAAGGGGTTAATTAGGTAGGTTGTAGGGAGCTTGCAGGGTTAATTTTAGCTTTAGGGTAGAGATCAGCCTCCCACCTGACACATCCCACCCCCTGATCCCTCCCAAACAGCTCTCTTCCCTCCCCCACCCCACAAATGTCCCCGCCATCTTAAGTACTGGCAGAAAGTCTGCTAGTACTAAATAAAAGGAGATTTTTTTTTTTTTTTTTATAAAAAAAATAAAATATTTTAGCTGTGATGGACTCCTGCCTTAGCCCCAACCTCCATGATCCCCCAACTCTCTAACCCTCTCCCCTATCTAATTGCGGCCATCTTGGGTACTGGCAGCTGTCTGCCAGTACACAATTTGCCCCAAAAACAAAAGTATTTTTTCCTCTTTTGGAATTGTTTATGTTTTCTGTAGTGTAGCAGCCCCCCACAATACCCCTATCTCCCTCCCCCTCTTAGATCCTTTTATATTATTATTTTTTAAAATCTTCCCCCCCCCCCTCTTCCCTCCTCATTGGTGTCAGTGGAGAGCTAATGCGCGCGCACGCGCGCACATGCACGCGCACATGCACCCCCCGCACGCTCCCGGCACCCGGCGTGCACATTGCACTTCTAGGAACCGGATGCCGGGTAGCGATGGGCCGCCCACCCGCCTCCCTGTTACGCTCCCACCCACCAACGAACCGGCACCATCGCTACTGGTGCAGAGAGGGCCACAGAGTGGCTCTCTCTGCATCGGAGTCTTCTAAAAAGGGTATAGCAGGATGCCTCCATATGGAGGCATCACTGCAATACTCTGAGAGCTGCTGGAAGCGATTGCGATCGCTTCCAGCACTCTGTTAGACAACTTACGTACCAGGTACGTCCATTGTCATTAACTGCTTGTTAATGCATGACGTACCTGGTACGTCAGTTGTCATTAAGGGGTTAAGGAACATTTTTGTTTTCAGTACTAAGTTAATATTTAAAAAGAGCAAGTTCTCAGTTTTAGTGTTTTTTTTTTTTAAAATGAAACTATGCTGTCTGCTTAGATGCTGTACCTTTAAGAAAATCTTTTAGTTTCACAAACATAGGAAGTGCACCAAAATGCGATGTATAAATAAAAGAATAAGTTAAAAACTAAAGGTAATAAGGCTGATTACAGCTTGAAAATGGCCAAAATGTGCACTGTAGCTAAAAAAAAAAGTCCATGAACGAACATTTTTAATAAAACTAAAATTTTGGATCCAATGAAAATTTTACCAGTGCACATCTTCATTATGAAATAAATATATTTTTTTGCTATAGATTTCCAGATCTTTATATTAGCAGTGCAAGTTTCATAACAAATCTGGCCAGGGAATTTTTATTATGATTGTCTCTTCACTCTTGAAACTAGATGTTAAATTGGATGCAAGTTCTCCCAACGTATCCAATTACTTTTTGTTCTACTTATGTATTATTGAATGAAAAATGGAATTGGTGCTTATAATCTTTATTCAGCTACCAGACAAAGAAAGGTTAACTTGTTTATGTAGAGAGCAAGAAAAACGGTCTGGAGCCCATTATTCTTAGAACTGCAGAATTGATTGCATGGCCAGCTGTCTTAAGTTAGTAGGGTATATATATTCTGAATGTATTCTTTCTTGGGTGTGAGTCTGGAAAAGGAAAATTGCACTAACAGATTGCTACAGGCTGGTAAAGCCCATTTGCGGACAAGTTCCTGGATCCTGCTAGACAAAAAGGTCTGCTCTATTACACACTGCAGTTAAGAGACATTCTGTTGTTATTTTCATTTTTAACATGGAATTCACATACAGATAAAGATTTTTTTTTTTAAATGCAAGCGTCAATAAGACTAAAACACATTTTGTTCATTTCTGCTCGGTGAATATCAACAATCATTTGTCTCACAGAAGTCAACATTGATACATGTGCATATATAATAGCGTTGGATTATAATAATGCACATGCACTTTATATGCACTAATTGAATTATATATATATATATATATATATATATATATATATATATATAGAGAGAGAGAGAGAGAGAGAAAATATATGAAGTTAAAATCTGTCATTGTGAACCTAATTTGCATATCTTACCCAGAATTCCTTGCTGCATTGGAAACAGTGTATTTCAGAGGTTTTCTTTGGGAAAAACAGGCCTACTGGCCTGTCTAGATTTGTTAATGAACTACACAATGAGTTATTTTCTCTATATTTTGTGCGTAGTGGAGGATTTTAAACTCACCTTTTACCTCCCTCTAATTTAAAATGTTGCATTTAAAGGGATATTCTAGTAGTAGAAATGGATTGAAATTCATTATTTTATTTTCCTTTTCTTTAATGTTCTTCTGAAATATATGACATGTTCTCTAATATCCAGTTGGCTTCAAGCAATCTGTATAATGATGCATGTTGATTTCCTTGTTCAAATATGCATTTAACCCTTTCTCTATTTGAAATTTCAAAGAAAAACATGCCTAAAGTACCGGAGAAATTTTAGCATTTTTGCTATCACTCCGTTTAAACAGAAACCAAGCCTTTTTTAATTTACCCATGAAAACTATATATATTCTTAAAGTAGACATTCCAATCCATTGATCTAAACTTATTTTGGTATATTTGTTGCCACTATTTTGCCACCAAATAGGGTTGTATTTTAAAAAAAAAAAAAAAAAAGTTAACTTTTTTTGCAAACTTTCTGCTAAATTATGAGTTTTGCGTTAGCCTTAAAAAGCAGCGTTGAGAGGTCCCAACGCTGCTTTTTAAAGCCCGCTGGTATTACAAGTCTGGCAGGTACAGGTGTACTGCTCACTTTTTTCCGCAACTCGAGCATACCGCAAATCCATTTACGTCAATTGCGTATCCTATCTTTTCAATGGGATTTGCCTAACGCCAGTATTACGAGTCTTGGAAAAAGTGAGCAGTACAGCCTCTCCTGTCAAGACTGATACCACATTTAAAAGTCAGTAGTTAAGAGATTTATGGGCTAACGCCGTAACATAAAACTCTTAACTAAAGTGCTAAAAAGTACACTAACACCCATAAACTACCTATTAACCCCTAAACCGAGTCCCCCCCTCACATCGCAAACACTTAAATAAATTTTTTAACCCCTAATCTGCTGACCGGACATCGCCGCCACTGTAATAAATATATTAACCCCTAAAGCGCCTCATTACTGCATCTCAAGCACTAGTTAAATTTTATTAACCCCTAATCTGCCATCCCTAACATCGCCGACACCTACCTACATTTATTAACCCTTAATCTGCCGCCCCCAACGTCGCCGCCACTATATTAAATGTATTAACCCCTAAACCTAAGTCTAACCCTAACACCCCCCCAACTTAAATATAATTTAAAATAATCGGAAAAAAAATGACTACAATTAAATAAATTATTCCTATTTAAAACTAAATGCTTACCTATAAAATAAACCCTAAGCTAGTTACAATATAACTAATAATTACATTGTATCTATCTCAGGGTTTATTTTTATTTTACAGGCAACTTTGTATTTATTTTAACTAGGTACAATAGCTATTCAACAGTTATTAACTATTTAAAAACTTCCTAGTTAAAATAAGTAGAAATTTACCTGTAAAATAAACCCTAAACTAAGTTACAATTACACCTAACACTACAATATAATTAAATTAATTACCTAAACTAACTACAATTAATTACAATTAAATTAAATAAACTAAAGTACGAAAAAAAACCCCACTAAATTACAGAAAATATTAAAAAAATTACAAGAATTTTAAACTAATTACACCTAATCTAATCCCCCTAATAAAATAAAAAAGCCCCCAAAATAATAAAAATTCCTACCCTATGCTAAATTACAAATAGCCCTTAAAAGGGCCTTTTGCGGGGCATTGCCCCAAAGTAATCAGCTCTTTTACCTGTAAAAAAAAATACAATACCCCCCAACATTAAAACCAACCACCCACACACCCAACCCTACTCTAAAACCCACCCAATCCCCCCTTAATAAAACCTAACACTAACCCCTTGAAGATCACCTTACCTTAAGACGTCTTCACCCAACCGGGCAGAAGTGGTCCTCCAGATGGCCAGAAGTCTTCATCTAATCCGGGCAGAAGAGGACCTCCAGATGGGCAGAAGTTTTCATCCAGGCGGCATCTTCTATCTTCATCCATCCGGAGCGGAGCGGGTCCATCTTCAAGCCATCCAACACGGAGCATCCTCTTCCATCCGACGACTAACACTAAATGACGGTACCTTTAAGTGACGTCATCCAAGATGGCGTCCCTTCAATTCCGATTGGCTGATAGAATTCTATCAGTCAATCGGAATTAAGGTAGAAAAAATCCTATTGGCTCATGCAATCAGCCAATAGAATTGAAGTTCAATCCTATTGGCTGATCCAATCAGCCAATAGGATTGAGCTCGCATTCTATTGGCTGATTGGAACAGACAATAGAATGCGAGCTCAATCCTATTGGCTGATTGGATCAGCCAATAGGATTTTTTCTACATTAATTCCGATTGGCTGAAAGAATTCTATCAGCCAATCGGAATTGAAGGGACGCCATCTTGGATGACGTCACTTAAAGGTACCGTCATTTAGTGTTAGTCGTCAGATGGATGAGGATGCTCCGCGTTGGATGGCTTGAAGATGGACCCGCTCCGCTCCGGATGGATGAATATAGAAGATGCCGCCTGGATGAAGACTTCTGCCCGTCTGGAGGTCCTCTTCTGCCCGGATTGGATGAAGACTTCTGGCCGCCTGGAGGACCACTTCTGCCCGGTTGGGTGAAGACGTCTCAAGGTAGGGTGATCTTCAAGGGGTTAGTGTTAGGTTTTATTAAGGGGGGATTGGGTGGGTTTTAGAGTAGGGTTGGGTGTGTGGGTGGTGGGTTTTAATGTTGGGGGGAATTGTATTTTTTTTTACAGGTAAAAGAGCTAATTACTTTGGGGCAATGCCCCACAAAAGGCCCTTTTAAGGGCTATTTGTAATTTAGTATAGGGTAGGGATTTTTTATTATTTTGGGGGGCTTTTTTATTTTATTAGGGGGATTAGATTAAGTGTAATTAGTTTAAAATTCTTGTAATTGTTTTATTATTTTCTGTAATTTAGTGTTTGGTTTTTTTTGTACTTTAGTTTATTTAATTTGATTGTAATTAATTAAAGTTAGTTTAGGTAATTAATTTAATTATAGTGTAATGTTAGGTGTAGTGATGTCGCGAACAGTTCGCCGGAGAACAGTTCCCGGCGATCTTAGCTTGTTCGCCGCAGCGGGCGAACATATGCGATGTTCGATCCGCCCCCTATTTGTCATCATTGAGTAAACTTTGACCCTGTATCTCACAGTCTGCAGACACATTTCAGCCAATCAGCAGCAGACACTCCCTCCCAGACCCTCCTAGCTCCTGGGCAGCAGCCATTTTAGGTTAATTCTGATCCTGCATTCTTAGTGAGAGGAGTGATATTGCTGCTTCTGGTGATTTTATAGGGAAATTAATAGCTAGGCTAGTGTATTCAGTGTCCGCTACAGCCCTGAAGGACTCATCTGAACTTCAGCCCAAAAAGCCCTTTTTAGGGCTAGAACTTCAGTCGTTTTTTGTTTTTGGTTTTTTTTTGTAATCTAATTGCATTTGCCTGCCTGTCAGCCTGTGTGTGAGGCTCACAGCATATACTGTGCCTACTTGCTCACTGCCACCACTCATATCTGGTATAACATTAGTGTAAATTTAAAAAAAAAAAAAACTTTTACATCAGTTTGCTAGTGTAATCTAATTTCATTTTCCAGCAGGCCTGTGTGTCTGGCTCACAGCATATACTGTGCATATTGCTCTGTTTTCCACCACTTATATCTGGTGTAACATTAGTGTATATTTTTTTTAAAAAAACTTTTACATCAGTCTGCTAGTGTAATCTAATTTCAGTTGCCAGGCCAGCCTGCCACTGCCAGCCTCAGTGCCACCACTCATATCTGGTGTAGCATTAGTGTAAATTTAAAAAAAAAAAACTTTTACATCAGTCTGCTAGTGTTATTTAATTTTAGTTGCCAGGCCAGCCTGCCACTAGTGCCAGCCTATGTGTCAGGCTCCCAGCATATACTGTACCTACTTCCATCCTCAGTGCCACCACTCATATCTGGTGTAACATTAGTGTAAATTTAAAAAAAAAAAATTACATCAGTCTGCTAGTGTTATTTAATTTTAGTTGCCAGGCCAGCCTGCCACTAGTGCCAGCCTGTGTGTCAAGCTCCCAGCATATACTGTGCCTACTTCCATCCTCAGTGCCACCACTCATATCTGTTGTAACATTAGTGTAACTTTAAAAAAAAAAAAAAAACTTTTACATCAGTCTGCTAGTGTTATTTAATTTTAGTTGCCAGGCCAGCCTGACACTAGTGCCAGCCTGTGTGTCAGGATCACAGCATATACTGTGCCTACTTCCATCCTCAGTGCCACCACTCATATCTGTTGTAACATTAGTGTAATTTTTTTTAAAAAAAACTTTTACATCAGTCTGCCTGTGTTATTTAATTTTAGTTGCCAGGCCGGCCAGCCTGCCACTAGTGCCAGCCTGTGTGTCAGGCTCCCAGCATATACGGTGCCTACTTCCATCCTCAGTGCCACCACTCATATCTGTTGTAACATTAGTGTAAATTTAAAAAAAAAAAAAAACTTTTACATCAGTCTGCTAGTGTTATTTAATTTTAGTTGCAAGTCCAGCCTGCCACTAGTGCCAGCCTGTGTGTCAGGCTCACAGCATATACTGTGCCTACTTCCATCCTCAGTGCCACCACTCATATCTGTTGTAACATTAGTGTAATTTTTTTTTTAAAAAAAACTTTTACATCAGTCTGCTAGTGTTATTTAATTTTAGTTGGCAGGTCAGCCTGCCACTAGTGCCAGCCTGTGTGTCAGGCTCCCAGCATATACTGTGCCTACTTCCATCCTCAGTACCACCACTCATATCTGTTATAACATTAGTGTAATTTTTTTTAAAAAAACTTTTACATCAGTCTGCTAGTGTTATTTAATGTTAGTTGCCAGGCCAGCCTGCCACTAGTGCCAGCATGTGTGTCAGGCTCCCAGCATATACTGTGCCTACTTCCATCCTCAGTTCCACCACTCATATCTGTTGTAACATTAGTGTAAATTTTTTTAAAAAAAAACTTTTACATCAGTCTGCTTGTGTTATTTAATTTTAGTTGCCAGGCCAGCCTGCCACTAGTGCCAACCTGTGTGTCAGGCTCCCAGCATATAATGTGCCTACTTCCATCCTCAGTGCCACCACTCATATCTATTGTAACATTAGTGTAAAAAAAATTTAAAAAAAACTTTTACATCAGTCTGCTAGTGTTATTTAATTTTAGTTGCCAGGCCAGCCTGCCACTAGTGCCAGCCTGTGTGTCAGGCTCACAGCATATACTGTGCCTACTTCCATCCTCAGTGCCACCAATCATATCTGTATTAACATTAGTGTAATTTTTTTTAAAAAAAAACTTTTACATCAGTCTGCTAGTGTTATTTAATTGCAGTTGCCTGCCTGCCAGCGTGTGTGCCAGGCCCACTTTCCAACTAGTGCCACCAATCATATTTGTTATAACAGTAGTGTAAAAATTAAAAAAAAAAAAACTTTTTTGACTGTGAAACATCAGTCTGCTATTGTAATCTAATTGAAGTTGCCTGCCTGCCAGCGTGTGTGCCAGGTCCACTTGCCAAGTTAGTGGCACCACTCATATTTGTTGTAACAGTAGTGTAAATATTTAAAAAAAAAACTTTTTTGACTGTGAAACATCAGTCTGCTAGTGCAATCGAATTGCAGTTGCCTGCCTGCCAGCATGTGTGCCAGGCCCACTTGCCAACTAGTGCCACCAATCATATTTGTTATAACAGTATTGTAAATATTTTAAAAAAAAACTTTTTTGACTGTGAAACATCAGTCAGCTAGTGTAATCTAATTGCAGTTGCCTGCCTGCCAACGTATGTGCCAGGCCCACTTGCCAACTACTTCCACCAATCATATTTGTTATAACAGTAGTGTAAATATTTAAAAAAAAACTGTTTTGACTGTGAAACATCAGTCTGCTAGTGTAATCTAATAGAAGTTGCCTGCCTGCCAGCGTATGTGCCAGGCCCACTTTCCAAGTTAGTGGCATCACTCATATTTGTTGTAACAGTAGTGTAAATATTTAAAAAAAAAAACTTTTTTGACTGTGAAACATCAGTCAGCTAGTGCAATCTAATTGCAGTTGCCTGCCTGCCAGCGTGTGTGCCAGGCCCACTTGCCAACTAGTGCCACCACTCATATTTGTTATAACAGTAGTGTAAATATTTTAAACAAAAACTTTTTTGACTGTGAAACATCAGTCTGCTATTGTAATCTAATTGAAGTTGCCTGCCTGCCAGCGTGTGTGCCAGGCCCACTTGCCAAGTTAGTGGCACCACTCATATTTGTTGTAACAGTAGTGTAAATATTTAAAAAAAAACTTTTTTGACTGTGAAACATCAGTCAGCTAGTGCAATCTAATTTCAGTTGCCTGTCTGCCAGCGTGTGTGCCAGGCCCACTTGCCAACTAGTGCCACCACTCATATTTGTTATAACAGTAGTGTAAATATTTAAAAAAAAAACTTTTTTGACTGTGAAACATCAGTCTGCTAGTGTAATCTAATAGAAGTTGCCTGCCTGCCAGCGTGTGTGCCAGGCCCACTTTCCAAGTTAGTGGCATCACTCATATTTGTTGTAACAGTAGTGTAAATATTTTAAAAAAAACTTTTTTGACTGTGAAACATCAGTCAGCTAGTGCAATCTACTTGCAGTTGCCTGCCTGCCAGCGTGTGTGCCAGGCCCACTTGCCAACTAGTGCCACCACTCATATTTGTTATAACAGTAGTGTAAATATTTTAAACAAAAACCTTTTTGACTGTGAAACATCAGTCTGCTAGTGCAATCCAATTGCAGTTGCCTGCCTGCCAGCGTGTGTGCCAGGCCCACTTTCCAAGTTAGTGGCACCACTCATATTTGTTGTAACAGTAGTCTAAATATTTAAAAAAAAAACTTTTTTGACTGTGAAACATCAGTCAGCTAGTGCAATCTAATTTCAGTTGCCTGCCAGCGTGTGTGCCAGGCCCACTTGCCAACTAGTGCCACCACTCATATTTGTTATAACAGTAGTGTAAATATTTAAAAAAAAAACTTTTTTGACTGTGAAACATCAGTCTGCTATTGTAATCTAATTGAAGTTGCCTGCCTGCCTGCCAGCGTGTGTGCCAGGCCCACTTGCCAAGTTAGTGGCACCACTCATATTTGTCATAGCAGTAGTGTAAATATTTAAAAAAAAACTTTTTTGACTGTGAAACATCAGTCTGCTAGTGCAATCTAATTGCAGTTGCCTGCCTGCCAGCATGTGTGTGCCAGGCCCACTTGCCAACTAGTGCCACCAATCATATTTGTTATAACAGTATTATAAATATTTTTTTTAAAAAAATTGACTGTGAAACATCAGTTTTTGGGTTTTTTTTGTAATCTAATTGCATTTGCCTGCCTGTCAGCCTGTATGTGAGGCTCACAGCATATACTGTGCCTACTTGCTCACTGCCACCACTCATATCTGGTATAACATTAGTGTAAATTTAAAAAAAAAAAACTTTTACATCAGTTTGCTAGTGTAATCTAATTTCATTTTCCAGCAGGCCTGTGTGTCTGGCTCACAGCATATACTGTGCATATTGCTCTGTTTTCCACCACTTATATCTGGTGTAACATTAGTGTATATTTTTTTAAAAAAAACTTTTACATCAGTCTGCTAGTGTAATCTAATTTCAGTTGCCAGGCCAGCCTGCCACTGCCAGCCTCAGTGCCACCACTCATATCTGGTGTAGCATTAGTGTAAATTTTAAAAAAAATAAATTACATCAGTCTGCTAGTGTTATTTAATTTTAGTTGCCAGGCCAGCCTGCCACTAGTGCCAGCCTGTGTGTCAGGCTCACAGCATATTCTGTGCCTACTTCCATCCTCAGTGCCACCACTCATATCTGTTGTAACATTAGTGTAACTTTTAAAAAAAAAAAAACTTTTACATCAGTCTGCTAGTGTTATTTAATTTTAGTTGCCAGGCCAGCCTGCCACTAGTGCCAGCCTGTGTGTCAAGCTCCCAGCATATACTGTGCCTACTTCCATCCTCAGTGCCACCACTCATATCTGTTGTAACATTAGTGTAACTTTTAAAAAAAAAAACTTTTACATCAGTCTGCTAGTGTTATTTAATTTTAGTTGCCAGGCCAGCCTGACACTAGTGCCAGCCTGTGTGTCAGGATCACAGCATATACTGTGCCTACTTCCATCCTCAGTGCCACCACTCATATCTGTTGTAACATTAGTGTAATTTTTTTAAAAAAAAAACTTTTACATCAGTCTGCCTGTGTTATTTAATTTTAGTTGCCAGGCCGGCCAGCCTGCCACTAGTGCCAGCCTGTGTGTCAGGCTCCCAGCATATACGGTGCCTACTTCCATCCTCAGTGCCACCACTCATATCTGTTGTAACATTAGTGTAAATTTTAAAAAAAAACTTTTACATCAGTCTGCTAGTGTTATTTAATTTTAGTTGCAAGGCCAGCCTGCCACTAGTGCCAGCCTGTGTGTCAGGCTCACAGCATATACTGTGCCTACTTCCATCCTCAGTGCCACCACTCATATCTGTTGTAACATTAGTGTAATTTTTTTTAAAAAAAACCTTTTACATCAGTCTGCTAGTGTTATTTAATTTTAGTTGCCAGGTCAGCCTGCCACTAGTGCCAGCCTGTGTGTCAGGCTCCCAGCATATACTGTGCCTACTTCCATCCTCAGTGCCACCACTCATATCTGTTATAACATTAGTGTAATTTTTTTTAAAAAAACTTTTACATCAGTCTGCTAGTGTTATTTAATGTTAGTTGCCAGGCCAGCCTGCCACTAGTGCCAGCATGTGTGTCAGGCTCCCAGCATATACTGTGCCTACTTCCATCCTCAGTGCCACCACTCATATCTGTTGTAACATTAGTGTAATTTTTTTTAAAAAAAAACTTTTACATCAGTCTGCCTGTGTTATTTAATTTTAGTTGCCAGGCCAGCCTGCCACTAGTGCCAGCCTGTGTGTCAGGCTCCCAGCATATAATGTGCCTACTTCCATCCTCAGTGCCACCACTCATATCTATTGTAACATTAGTGTAAATTTTTTTTAAAAAAAAACTTTTACATCAGTCTGCTAGTGTTATTTAATTTTAGTTGCCAGGCCAGCCTGCCACTAGTGCCAGCCTGTGTGTCAGGCTCACAGCATATACTGTGCCTACTTCCTCAGTGCCACCACTCATATCTGTTGTAACATTAGTGTAAATTTAAAAAAAAATAACTTTTACATCAGTCTGCTAGTGTTATTTAATTGCAGTTGCCTGCCTGCCAGCGTGTGTGCCAGGCCCACTTTCCAACTAGTGCCACCAATCATATTTGTTATAACAGTAGTGTAAACATTTTAAAAAAAAACTTTTTTGACTGTGAAACATCAGTCTGCTATTGTAATCTAATTGAAGTTGCCTGCCTGCCAGCGTGTGTGCCAGGTCCACTTGCCAAGTTAGTGGCACCACTCATATTTGTTGTAACAGTAGTGTAAATATTTAAAAAAAAAACTTTTTTGACTGTGAAACATCAGTCTGCTAGTGCAATCGAATTGCAGTTGCCTGCCTGCCAGCATGTGTGCCAGGCCCACTTGCCAACTAGTGCCACCAATCATATTTGTTATAACAGTATTGTAAATATTTAAAAAAAAAAAAACTTTTTTGACTGTGAAACATCAGTCAGCTAGTGTAATCTAATTGCAGTTGCCTGCCTGCCAGCGTATGTGCCAGGCCCACTTTCCAAGTTAGTGGCATCACTCATATTTGTTGTAACAGTAGTGTAAATATTTAAAAAAAAAACTTTTTTGACTGTGAAACATCAGTCAGCTAGTGCAATCTAATCGCAGTTGCCTGCCTGCCAGCGTGTGTGCCAGGCCCACTTGCCAACTAGTGCCACCACTCATATTTGTTATAACAGTAGTGTAAATATTTTAAACAAAAACTTTTTTGACTGTGAAACATCAGTCTGCTATTGTAATCTAATTGAAGTTGCCTGCCTGCCAGCGTGTGTGCCAGGCCCACTTGCCAAGTTAGTGGCACCACTCATATTTGTTGTAACAGTAGTGTAAATATTTAAAAAAAAAAATTTTTGACTGTGAAACATCAGTCAGCTAGTGCAATCTAATTTCAGTTGCCTGTCTGCCAGCGTGTGTGCCAGGCCCACTTGCCAACTAGTGCCACCACTCATATTTGTTATAACAGTAGTGTAAATATTTTAAAAAAAACTTTTTTGACTGTGAAACATCAGTCTGCTAGTGTAATCTAATAGAAGTTGCCTGCCTGCCAGCGTGTGTGCCAGGCCCACTTTCCAAGTTAGTGGCATCACTCATATTTGTTGTAACAGTAGTGTAAATATTTAAAAAAAAACTTTTTTGACTGTGAAACATCAGTCAGCTAGTGCAATCTACTTGCAGTTGCCTGCCAGCCAGCGTGTGTGCCAGGCCCACTTGCCAACTAGTGCCACCACTCATATTTGTTATAACAGTAGTGTAAATATTTTAAACAAAAACTTTTTTGACTGTGAAACATCAGTCTGCTAGTGCAATCTAATTGCAGTTGCCTGCCTGCCAGCGTGTGTGCCAGGCCCACTTTCCAAGTTAGTGGCACCACTCATATTTGTTGTAACAGTAGTCTAAATATTTAAAAAAAAAACTTTTTTGACTGTGAAACATCAGTCAGCTAGTGCAATCTAATTTCAGCTGCCTGCCAGCATGTGTGCCAGGCCCACTTGCCAACTAGTGCCACCACTCATATTTGTTATAACAGTAGTGTAAATATTAAAAAAAAAAACTTTTTTGACTGTGAAACATCAGTCTGCTATTGTAATCTAATTGAAGTTGCCTGCCTGCCAGCGTGTGTGCCAGGCCCACTTGCCAAGTTAGTGGCACCACTCATATTTGTCATAACAGTAGTGTAAATATTTAAAAAAAAAACTTTTTTGACTGTGAAACATCAGTCTGCTAGTGCAATCTAATTGCAGTTGCCTGCCTGCCAGCATGTGTGTGCCAGGCCCACTTGCCAACTAGTGCCACCAATCATATTTGTTATAACAGTATTATAAATATTTAAAAAAAAAAATTTGACTGTGAAACATCAGTCAGCTAGTGTAATCTTATTGCAGTTGCCTGCCTGCCAGTGTGTGTGCCAGGCCCACTTGCCAACTAGTGCCACCAATCATATTTGTTATAACAGTAGTGTAAATATTTTTAAAAAAACTTTTTTGACTGTGAAACATCAGTCTGCTAGTGTAATCTAATTGAAGTTGCCTGCCTGCCTGCCAGTGTGTGTGCCAGGCCCACTTGCCAAGTTAGTGGCACCACTCATATTTGTTGTAACAGTAGTGTAAATATTTTTAAAAAAACTTTTTTGACTGTGAAACATCAGTCAGCTAGTGCAATCGAATTGCAGTTGCCTGCCTGCCAGCGTGTGTGCCAGGCCCACTTGCCAACTAGTGCCACCACTCATATTTGTTATAACAGTAGTGTAAATATTTAAAAAAAAAACTTTTTTGACTGTGAAACATCAGTCTGCTAGTGTAATCTAATTGAAGTTGCCTGCCTGCCAGCGTGTGTGCCAGGCCCACTTGCCAAGTTAGTGCCACCACTCATATCTGTTGTAACAGTAGTGTAAATATTTTAAAAAAAACATTTTTGACTGTGAAACATCAGTCTGCTAGTGTAATCTAATTGAAGTTGCCTGCCTGCCAGCGTGTGTGCCAGGCCCACTTGCCAAGTTAGTGCCACCACTCATATTTGTTGTAACAGTAGTGTACATATTTCTAAAAAAACTTTTTTGACTGTGAAACATCAGTCTGCTAGTGTAATCTAATTGCAGTTGCCTGCCTGCCAGCGTGTGTTCCAGACCCACTTGCCAACTAGTGCCACCACTCATATCTGTTGTAACAGTAGTGTAAATATTTAAAAAAAAAACATTTTTGACTGTGAAACATCAGTCTGCTAGTGTAATGTTATTGCATATGCCTGCCTGCCAGCGTGTGTGCCAGGCCCACTTGCCAAGTTAGTGGCACCACTCATATTTGTTGTAACAGTAGTTTAAATATTTAAAAAATAAACATTTTTGACTGTGAAACATCAGTCTGCTTTTTTGTGTCAGGCTCACAGCGTATACTGTGCCCACTTGCCCAGTGCCACCACTCATATCTTGTTTAATAGTAGTGTAAGTGTACATTTACAAAAAATAAACTTTTTGGATTGTGAAACATAAGTCTGCTTTTTTGTGTCAGGCTTACAGCGTATACTGTGCCCTCTTGCCCAGTGGCACCACTCATATTTTGTTTAATAGTAGTGTAAGTCTACATTTAAAAAAAAAATGACAGGCAGAGGCAGGCCACCCCGCAGGTGCCGTCGTGGTCATGTTGCTGTGATTCCCTTTGACCCTACAATAATGCATAGTGTTAAGGGGCCATGTGCCATGAACGCGAAAAAAAGTTCTGAGGAGGACCTAGTTGACTGGCTAACAGAGGACACCCAATCTTCTACAGCTTCCACTCGTAACATTGACGCACCATCCACCTCCAGCTTAGCTTCGGGCACCTCTCAAGTGACCAGTGCCACTCGCCCGCCTGCCGCCACCATTAACACTAGCACCACAGCCACTTTACTTGATCTGTCAGAGGAGTTATTAACACATCAGTTGGAAGAAATGAGTGATGCGCAACAATCATTGAGAGAGGATGTAGATAGCAGTGATATGTCTCAGTCAGGCAGCATTACAGACATGGACGTACGGTGTGATGATGATGGTGATGTTGTACCCGCTGCTGCTTCCTTTGTTGATTTGTCAGATACAAATGAAGAGATTGATGATGATGCGTCCGTGGATGTCACGTGGGTGCCCACTGGAAGAGAAGAAGAAGAGGGGGAAAGTTCAGATGGGGAGACAGAGAGGAGGAGGAGGAGACAAGTTGGAAGCAGGGGGAGGTCTTCGCAAGGAGATAGTGGCACAGTCAGACAGCATGCATCGGCACCCGGGGTCAGCCAGACAGCACGCCAATAAATGCATGCTGTTGCCACCACCAGAATGCCGTCATTGCAGAGCTCAGCAGTGTGGCATTTTTTTTGTGTGTCTGCCTCTGACAACAGCGATGCCATTTACAACCTGTGCCAAAAGAAACTGAGTCGTGGGAAGTCCAACACCCACCTAGGTACAACTGCTTTGCGAAGGCACATGGTCTCATATCACAAACGCTGATGGGATGAACACATGAGTAGAAGCAGCACACAAACTCAAAGCCGCCATCCTCCTCCTGGTCCAGTATCTTCAGCCCCATCAACCACTGCTATACTCCTTGCCCCCTCTCAACCATCCGCCACTCAGTCTCTCTTCCGTAGCAGTTCCTGCTCAGCTGCCCACAGTCAGGTGTCTGTCAAGGACATGTTTGAGTGTAAGAAGCCAATTTCCCAAAGTCACCCCCTTGCCCGGCGTCTGACAGCTGGCTTGTCTGAACTCTTAGCCCGCCAGCTTTTACCATACAAGCTGGTGGAGTCTGAGGCATTCAAAAAATTTGTATATATTGGTACACCGCAGTGTAAGGTACCCGGTCTAAATTTCTTTTCACAAAAGGTAATCCCAAACCTGTACTCGATTGTGCGAAAGGAATTTATGGCATGTCTGGCACACAGTGTTGGGGCATTTAAAAAAAAAACTTTTTTGACTGTGAAACATCAGTCAGCTAGTGAAATCTAATTTCAGTTGCCTGCCTGCCAGCGTGTGTGCCAGGCCCACTTGCCAACTAGTGCCACCACTCATATTTGTTATAACAGTAGTGTAAATATTTAAAAAAAAACTTTTTTGACTGTGAAACATCAGTCTGCTAGTGCAATCTAATTGCAGTTGCCTGCCTGCCAGCGTATGTGTGCCAGGCCCACTTGCCAACTAGTGCCACCAATCATATTTGTTATAACAGTATTGTAAATATTTAAAAAAAAAATTGACTGTGAAACATCAGTCAGCTAGTGTAATCTAATTGAAGTTGCCTGCCTGCCTGCCAGTGTGTGTGCCAGGCCCACTTGCCAAGTTAGTGGCACCACTCATATTTGTTGTAACAGTAGTGTAAATATTTAAAAAAAAAACATTTTTAACTGTGAAACATCAGTCAGCTAGTGCAATCTAATTGCAGTTGCCTGCCAGCGTGTGTGCCAGGCCCACTTGCCAACTAGTGCCACCAATCATATTTGTTATAACAGTAGTGTAAATATTTAAAAAAAAAAACATTTTTGACTGTGAAACATCAGTCTGCTAGTGTAATCTAATGGAAGTTGCCTGCCTGCCAGCGTGTGTGCCAGGCCCACTTGCCAAGTTAGTGCCACCACTCATATTTGTTGTAACGGTAGTGTAAATATTTCTAAAAAAACTTTTTTGACTGTGAAACATCAGTCTGCTAGTGTAATCTAATTGCAGTTGCCTGCCTGCCAGCGTGTGTGCCAGACCCACTTGCCAACTAGTGCCACCACTCATATCTGTTGTAACAGTAGTGTAAATATTTAAAAAAAAAACTTTTTTGACTGTGAAACATCAATCTGCTAGTGTAATCTTATTGCATTTGCCTGCCTGCCAGCATGTGTGCCAGGCCCAAAGGCCAAATTAGTGGCACCACTCATATTTGTTGTAACAGTAGTTTAAATATTTAAAAAATAAACATTTTTGACTGTGAAACATCAGTCTGCTTTTTTGTGTCAGGCTCACAGCGTATACTGTGCCAACTTGCCCAGTGCCACCACTCATATCTTGTTTAATAGTAGTGTAAGTGTACATTTACAAAAAAATAAACTTTTTGGATTGTGAAACATAAGTCTGCTTTTTTGTGTCAGGCTCACAGCGTATACTGTGCCCTCTTGCCCAGTGGCACCACTCATATTTTGTTTAATAGTAGTGTAAGTCTACATTTAAAAAAAAAATGACAGGCAGAGGCAGGCCACCCCGCAGGTGCCGTCGTGGTCATGGTGCTGTAATTCCCTTTGAACCTACAATAATGCACAGTGTTCAGGGGCCACGTGCCATGAACACGAAAAGTTCTGAGGAGGACCTAGTTGACTGGCTAACACAGGACACCCAATCTTCTACAGCTTCCGCTCGTAACATTGGCGCACCATCCACCTCCAGCTTAGCTTCGGGCACCTC
The DNA here is from genome assembly GCF_027579735.1 of Bombina bombina. Lineage (NCBI taxonomy): Eukaryota > Metazoa > Chordata > Amphibia > Anura > Bombinatoridae > Bombina > Bombina bombina. Next base: position 247,484,120 of record NC_069504.1, on the reverse strand, counting down.
TCAAGTGACCAGTGCCACTCGCCCGCCTGCCACCACCACCAACACTAGCACCACAGCCGCTTTACTTGATCTGTCAGAGGAGTTATTAACACATCAGTTGGAAGAAATGAGTGATGTGCAACAATCATTGACAGAGGATGTAGATAGCAGTGATATGTCTCAGTCAGGCAGCATTACAGACATGGACGTACGGTGTGATGATGATGGTGATGTTGTACCCGCTGCTGCTTCCTTTGTTGATTTGTCAGATACAAGTGAAGAGGTTGATGATGATGCGCCCGTGGATGTCACGTGGGTGCCCACTAGAAGAGAAGAAGAAGAGGGGGAAAGTTCAGATGGGGAGACAGAGAGGAGGAGGAGGAGGAGACAAGTTGGAAGCAGGGGGAGGTCTTCGCAAGGAGATAGTGGCACAGTCAGACAGCATGCATCGGCACCCGGGGTCAGTCAGACAGTACGCCAATAAACGCATGCTGTTGCCACCACCAGAATGCCGTCATCGCAGAGCTCAGCAGTGTGGCATTTTTTGTGTGTGTCTGCCTCTGACAACAGCGATGCCATTTGCAACCTGTGCCAAAAGAAACTGAGTCGTGGGAAGTCCAACACCCACCTAGGTACAACTGCTTTGCGAAGGCACATGGTCTCACATCACAAACGCCGATGGGATGAACACATGAGTAGAAACAGCACACAAACTCAAAGCCGCCATCCTCCTCCTGGTCCAGCATCTTCAGCCATGTCAACCACTGCTATATTCCTTGCCCCCTCTCAACCATCCGCCACTCAGTATCTCTTCCGTAGCAGTTCCTGCTCAGCTGCCCACAGTCAGGTGTCTGTCAAGGACATGTTTGAGTGTAAAAAGCAATTTCCCAAAGTCACCCCCTTGCCTGGCGTCTGACAGCTGGCTTGTCTGAACTCTTAGCCCGCCAGCTTTTACCATACAAGCTGGTGGAGTCTGAGGCGTTCAAAAAATTTGTATCTATTGGGACACCGCAGTGGAAGGTACCCGGCCGAAATTTCTTTTCACAAAAGGTAATCCCAAACCTGTACTCGATTGTGCGAAAGGAAGTAATGGCATGTCTGGCACACAGTGTTGGGGCAAGGGTCCATCTGACCACTAATAGCTGGTCTGCAAAGCATGGTCAGGGCAGGTATATCAACTACACTGCGCATTGGGTAAACCTCCTGATGGCTGACAAGCATGGAATGCGTGGCTCTGCAGAGGAGTTGGTGACAACACCACGACTTGCAGGCAGGCCTGCTGCTACCTCCTCTACTCCTCCTACTCCATCCTCTTCTATAACCTCTTCCTCGGCTGAGTCCTCTTCTGCTGCTGCGTCTTGCTCCACATCAACGGCACCCCCCCAGCTCCCCAGGTACTATTCCACATCCCGGATACGGCAGTGTCACGCCATCTTGGGGTTGACTTGCCTGAAAGCAGAGAGTCACACCGCAGCAGCACTCCTGTCCACCCTGAATGCACAGGTGGATCAGTGGCTGACTCCGCACTAACTGGAGATTGGCAAAGTGGTTTCTTACAATGGAAGTAATTTGGTGGCGGCATTGAAATTGGGCAAGTTGACACATGTGTAATCTGATTGTACAACGCTTTGTGCATAAGTACCCAGGCTTACAGGACGTCCTGAAGCAGGCCAGGAAGGTGTGTGGCCATTTCAGGCATACCTACACGGCCATGGCGCACTTGTCAGATATCCAGCGGCGAAACAAACTGCCAGTGAGGCGCTTGATTTGCGATAGCCCGACACGTTGGAATTAAACACATGTTCGACCGCCTGCTACAACAAGAAAAAGCTGTTAACAAGTATTTGTATGACCAGGGTGCTAGGACAACCTCTGGGGAGCTGGGGATTTTTTTGCCACGTTACTGGACGCTCATGCGCAATGCCTGTAGGCTCATGCATCCTTTTGAGGAGGTGACAAACCTAGTCAGTCACACCAAAGGCACCATCAGCAACATCACACCATTTGTTTTCTTCCTGCAGCATGCCCTGCGAAGAGTGCTGGATCAGGCCATAGATGAGCGTGAAGAGGAAGAGGAAGAGTTGTGGTCTCCATCACCATCAGAAACAGCCTTATCAGCATCGCTTGCTGGACCAGTGGCAACGCAGGAAGAGGATTGTGAGGAAGAGGAGTCAGAGGAGGAATGTGGCCTTGAGGAGGAGGAGGAAGACCAAGCACAACAGGCATCCCAGGGTGCTCGTTGTTGTCACCTATCTGGTACCCGTGGTGTTGTACGTGGCTGCGGGGAAGAAGATACCTTCAGTGAGATCAGTGAGGACGAGGAAAGGGACATGAGTAGCTCGGCATCCAACCTTGTGCAAATGGGGTCTTTCATGTTTTCATGCCTGTTGAAGGACACTCGTATAAAAAAGCTGAAGGAGAATTAACTGAACTGGGTGTCCACGCTACTAGACCCCCGGTATAAGCATAAAATGACTGAAATGTTACCGAATTCCCGCAAGCCGGAAAGGATGGAGCAGTTCAAAAATAAATTAAAAAGTATGCTTTACACAGCGTATAAGGGTGATGTCACAGCACAACGGGAATCTAACAGGGGAAGAGATGAAAGTAATGAAAGAACCTTACCATGGTTCCCAGCATGCACGTCTTGTAATTCTCTGTCAGGGAAATTATATATCTATCAAATCTATCTATTTATCTATCGAATCTATCTAACTATCAATCGTATCTATCAAATATATATTGCATCTATTGATCTATGTAATTTGTATCTATCAAATGTATATTGCATCTATTAATCTATGTAAATCGTATCTATCAAATGTATATTGCATCTATTGATCTATGTAATTCGGATCTATCAAATGTATATTGCATCTTTTGATCTATGTAATTCGTATCTATCAAATGTATATTGCATCTATTGATCTATGTAATTCGTATCTATCAAATGTATATTTCATCTATTGATCTATGTAATTCGAATCTATCAAATGTATATTGCATCTTTTGATCTATGTAATTCATATGTATCAAATATATATGGCATCTATTGATCTATGTAATTCGTATCTATCAAATGTATATTGCATCTATTGATCTATGTAATTCGTATCTATCAAATGTATATTGCATCTATTGAAATATGTAATCTATGTATCTATCTATCAAATCTATCTATCTCGTGGCCTGACTGTTTTGTGACAGCCACTTGTGTTTCAGCCAAATTTGAAGTAAGAGGACCGACCAAGCATCTTTTTCCATCTCCCGATTCCTAAAATCCATGCCATATACACCTCCCCCGATAGGGGGAGTAACAGGTATTAAACTGCTAAGAATAGTACTACTTAACACACCACTCATATCTGGTGGCCCAATAGACTGCACGCGCAGTGCCCCAAATTTGAAGAAGGAGGACCAACCAAGCATCTTTTTCCATCTCCCGGTTCCGAAAATCCATGCCATATACATGTCCCCTGGCGCTGCAACTGCCTCTGGGAACCTTACAATGGGTCCCAGACCGCGCGTCTTGTAATTCTCTCAGGGAAATTATATATCTATCAAATCTATCTATTTATCTAATGAATCTATCTAACTATCAATCGTATCTATCAAATATATATTGCATCTATTGATCTATGTAAATCGTATCTATCAAATGTATATTGCATCTATTGATCTATGTAATTCGTATCTAAAAAAATGTATATTGCATCTATTGATCTATGTAATTCATATCTATCAAATGTATATTGCATCTATTGATCTATGTAATTTGTATCTATCAAATGTATATTGCATCTATTGATCTATGTAAATCGTATCTATCAAATGTATATTGCATCTATTGATCTATGTAATTCCTATCTAAAAAAATGTATATTGCATCTATTGATCTATGTAATTCATATCTATCAAATGTATATTGCATCTATTGATCTATGTAATTCGTATCTATCAAATGTATATTGCATCTTTTGATCTATGTAATTCGTATCTATCAAATGTATATTGCATCTATTGATCTATGTAATTCGTACCTATCAAATGTATATTGCATCTATTGATCTATGTAATTCGTATCTATCTAATGTATATTGCATCTATTGATCTATGTAATTCCTATCTAAAAAAATGTATATTGCATCTATTGATCTATGTAATTCATATCTATCAAATGTATATTGCATCTATTGATCTATGTAATTCGTATCTATCAAATGTATATTGCATCTTTTGATCTATGTAATTCGTATCTATCAAATGTATATTGCATTTATTGATCTATGTAATTCGTACCTATCAAATGTATATTGCATCTATTGATCTATGTAATTCGTATCTATCTAATGTATATTGCATCTATTGATCTATGTAATTCGTATCTATCAAATGTATATTGCATCTATTGATCTATGTAATTCGTATCTATCAAATGTATATTGCATCTTTTGATCTATGTAATTTGTATCTATCAAATGTATATTGCATCTATTGATCTATGTAATTCGTATCTATCAAATGTATATTGCATCTATTGATCTATGTAATTTGTATCTATCAAATGTATATTGCATCTTTTGATCTATGTAATTCGTATCTATCAAATGTATATTGCATCTTTTGATCTATGTAATTCGTATCTATCAAATGTATATTGCATCTATTGATCTATGTAATTCGCATATATCAAATGTATATTGCATCTTTTGATCTATGTAATTCGAATCTATCAAATGTATATTGTATCTATTGATCTATGTAATTTGTATCTATCAAATGTATATTGCATCTTTTGATCTATGTAATTCGTATCTATCAAATGTATATTGCATCTATTGATCTATGTAATTTGCATCTATCAAATGTATATTGCATCTTTTGATCTATGTAATTCGTATCTATCAAATGTATATTGCATCTATTGATCTATGTAATTCGTATTTATCAAATGTATATTGCATCTATTGATCTATGTAATTTGTATCTATCAAATGTATATTGCATCTTTTGATCTATGTAATTCGTATCTATCAAATGTATATTGCATCTATTGATCTATGTAATTCGTATCTATCAAATGTATATTGCATCTATTGATCTATGTAATTCGTATCTATCAAATGTATATTGCATCTTTTGATCTATGTAATTCGTATCTATCAAATGTATATTGCATCTATTGATCTATGTAATTCATATCTATCAAATGTATATTGCATCTATTGATCTATGTAATTCGCATCTATCAAATGTATATTGCATCTTTTGATCTATGTAATTCGTATCTATCAAATGTATATTGCATCTATTGATCAATGTAATTTGTATCTATCAAATGTAAAGAAATAAAGAAAAAAGAGCGCCCAAACGCATCTAAGTGCAGACAGTCTAAAAAATGTAATGTTTCACATATAAAAGTCACACATAAGAATAACACTCACAATTTAAAAACCTAAAACAAGCATTGTACGAAATCACCCAATGCGTTCTCCTCTCCTTCAGCTTCAATGGCGTTGCGTGCAGCGTCAGTAACCCGGCTGTCTGTGGGTGTGTAGGATCCTGGCCAATCCGGCAATTGCTTCCTTAGATCAGCTCCGCGTTGCTGATTGGTTGTTGGAGTCACTCTCTCAATATGGAGATAAGTCTCTTGATAAACTAGAGCGAACTAATAAAACTAAACACATACAATCCTCAGCCCACTCGGTGCATTCAATTGTCAAAGTTGTCAGAATTACACCACAAAACCGGCCTCACAGGATTGACGCAAATATCATTAACAGAGGCAATAGATAAGCCCCCTCACTCGACGTACGTTTCGTTCCGTTCTGGAACTTTTACAAGAGTGTTGCTGTGCTATAACTTCCTGCCTTTTATAGGAATTAATAGCCTCAGTTACCGGTATTTAACTGTTTCATTGCCACTATAATATTGATGGTAAGTTACATAGCCAAAATATCCTATACAGAATTATACCTGCTGATTAACATAAATCATAACAGTATATAAATTAATAACTATATAATTGGAAATTACATATATAGAATTAACTGTTAAAAAAACAAAAAATAATTTTTTTGGCTTACCTATGGCTATGTAACTTACCATCAATATTATAGTGGCAATGAAACAGTTAAATACCGGTAACTGAGGCTATTAATTCCTATAAAAGGCAGGAAGTTATAGCACAGCAACACTCTTGAAAAAGTTCCAGAACGGAACGAAACGTACGTCGAGTGAGGGGGCTTATCTATTGCCTCTGTTAATGATATTTGCGTCAATCCTGTGAGGCCGGTTTTGTGGTGTAATTCTGACAACTTTGACAATTGAATGCACCGAGTGGGCTGAGGATTGTATGTGTTTAGTTTTATTAGTTCGCTCTAGTTTATCAAGAGACTTATCTCCATATTGAGAGAGTGACTCCAACAACCAATCAGCAACGCGGAGCTGATCTAAGGAAGCAATTGCCGGATTGGCCAGGATCCTACACACCCACAGACAGCCGGGTTACTGACGCTGCACGCAACGCCATTGAAGCTGAAGGAGAGGAGAACGCATTGGGTGATTTCGTACAATGCTTGTTTTAGGTTTTTAAATTGTGAGTGTTATTCTTATGTGTGACTTTTATATGTGAAACATTAAATTTTTTAGACTGTCTGCACTTAGATGCGTTTGGGCGCTCTTTTTTCTTTATTTCTTTAGATTATCACTACAAGTTCGTTATGGGACTTTTCTAAGGAGCAGCCTGCACTTTTTACCAATCAAAAGGAGCATTGACTTTTAACTGGACAATCGTTTTTTAACATTTGTAAGACTTTTTACATCTATTTATATCATTGTATATCATTGTATGTCATCTTAACATTGTTTGAGGAACATTAATTACAAATTGTAATACTCATTAGAGATCTAATAGAGATATATCACTACCTAGATTTTAAGCAGCGCCTGTATACTTTCCTTGTCTTTATCTATCAAATGTATATTGCATCTATTGATCTATGTAATTCGTATCTATCAAATGTATATTGCATCTATTGATCTATGTAATCTATGTATCTATCTATCTATCAAATCTATCTCGTGGCCGGACTGTTTTGTGACAGCCACTTGTGTTTCGGCCAAATTTGAAGTAGGAGCACCGACCAAGCATCTTTTTCCATCTCCCGGTTTCTAAAATCCATGCCATATACACCTCCCCCGATAGGGGAAGTAACAGGTATTAAACTGCTAAGAATAGTACTACTTAACACACCACTCATATCTGGTGGCACAATAGATTGCATGCGCAGTGCCCCAAATTTGAAGCAGGAGGATCGACCAAGCATCTTTTTCCATCTCCCGGCTCCGAAAATCCATGCCATATACACGTCCCCTGGCGTCGCAACTGCCTCTGGGAACCTTACCATGGGTCCAAGACCGCACGTCTTGTAATTCTCTGTCTGGGAAATTATCTATCTATCTATCTATCTATCTATCTATCAAATCTATCTATTTATCTATCAAATCTATCTAACTATCAATCGTATCTATCAAATATATATTGCATCTATTGATCTATGTAATTTGTATCTATCAAATGTATATTGCATCTATTGATATATGTAATTCGTATCTATCAAATGTATATTGCATCTATTGATCTATGTAATTCGTATCTCTCAAATGTATATTGCATCTATTGATCTATGTAATTCGTATCAATCAAATGTATATTGCATCTATTGATCTATGTAATTCATATCTATCAAATGTATATTGCATCTATTGATCTATGTAATTTGTATCTATCAAATGTATATTGCATCTATTGATCTATGTAAATCGTATCTATCAAATGTATATTGCATCTATTGATCTATGTAATTTGTATCTATCAAATGTATATTGCATCTATTGATCTATGTAATTTGTATCTATCATATGTATATTGCATCTATTGATCTATGTAATCTATGTATCTATCTATCTATCTATCAAATCTATCTATCTCGTGGTTGTGCAAATGGACTGTTTGCGGTTGTTTGCGGTGCGTTACACGGGGAGTTTGGTCTGTCACTTTCAAGCGGGCGTAACCCTTACTCTACCTGATCGATACAACATCATACCTGATGTTTTAAAGCATGTTATTCCAAACAATTTAGGAATGTTAGGTGATTTAGGCCCTTTATGGCTTAAAACCAGACTCTGCATCAACTATGTAATTTTCGTGGGAGTTTTGCCATGGATCCCCCTCCGGCATGCCACAGCCCAGGTGTTAGTCCCCTTGAAACAACTTTTCCATCACTATTGTGGCCAGAAAGAGTCCCTGTGGGTTTTAAAGTTTGCATGCCTATTGAAGTCAATGGCGGTTCGCCGGTTCGCTGGTTCGCGAACAGTAGCGGAAGTTCGAGTCCGCCGTTCGCGAACCGAAATTTTTAGGTTCGCGACATCACTAATTAGAGGCAGTCTTCAAGGTCTAAGTAATTAGCATATGAACCTCCTACGTTGAGCTTTCAACTAAGAATACCAAGAGAACAAAGCAAATTGAGGATACAATTAAATTGGGAAGTTGTTAAGAATTACATGCCCTATTTAAATCATGAAAGTTTTTTTTTTTACTTGACTTTACCTTTAATTTGGATTTTACTATACCTTGAGCTGCTTCTATGAGGTTATTTGGCTTTTTAGAAAATCTTCATATTCTACTGAAATCCCTGTAGTTCTGTAAGAAGAGCTGACTAAAGCAGTGCAATGCACATTATACAAAATATATTATTGTGGGCTAGATTACACGTGTGTGCCATTTAACGCTTTTGCTCACGTGCAAACACTGCTGGAAGTAAAGTTTTGACACACTTGAGTTAGCATGCGTATTACAAGTTGAAAGTAATTTGTTTGCATTCAAGTGAAACCCGAATCATGCTAATTTAAGAACTTTGGTTATAGGACAACGCTAATGCATTCATTCCCTTAGAATTTAATGGAGTGCATGCAGCGCTAAACCCGAAAGTAGTTCTGAATATTTTACATTCCAATATATATATAATATATATATATATATATATATATATATATATATATATATATATATATATACATATATATATGTATGTGTGTTTTTTAAAAGATATATCTTTACCTATGTATCTATATGAATATATACAAGTAGATATATTTATATAGGAACATATATTTAAAAATACCTTTTCTACCATGTGAAGAAAATTGGAATGTAAAATATTTACAGTAAATATACAATAAATACACAGTAAAACACATAAAATATAAAATTGAATAAAAAGGCTTTTTTAAGTTTTAAGGTATTTGAGTGTAAAGGGTATGTGTGTATATATAATAATAATAATAATAATAATAATAATAATATAGAATACATATTTAGACATATATATGTCATGAGTAAAGTCAGAAATCTGGATAATCCTAGGATTAACCAAGCGGCTGTCGGTAAAGCCTGATGTACTGTAATTCCTCCATCGACACTATTTATTTTTGACACACCGATCCTCTGGCATCCACCCCAAGTGAACCTTTGTAAATGAGGTTTAAAAAAAGATAGTGAAGATAGGGGGATTACAGTGCACAATATATATGTTTGATGCAGTGACTCGATCAGTCTGAAGGGATTTATGATCTTACATCGTGCTTTACCCACAGCCGCTTGGGTAATCCTATCATTACCCGGGTAGTGCTAGGATTATATCTGACTTTACCAACAACATATATATATATTGTATATTAGCCCATTCCATTCAAATACCTTTTCATATACCATATAACTTTTAACCTTAACTTTTTATTAATATTTATATGAATAATTTTATCAGATAGTGTACAAATGAGTGTAACACCTTATTTGAATGTATTTATGTTTGGTTGAACTTGAGCAAACACGTTTACTTTCAACTTGTAATACTCATGCACGTTAGCGCACTCCTTGTAATCTAACCCTTTGTATTTTACACATCAAAACAGGTTTAATTCTTAATCCCTTCAAGACATGCCAAGTGTTTAACATTGGAACAATATTCCGATACAAAAACACTTGCTTGAAAAATTAAATCACTTGATCGTTGATGCAATCATGTAATTTAATGGCTGGGATCGGATCACTGGGGACTGCCTATGATACTAGGCATGGCCCCAGTCCAATTTTCCACTGCCTTAAAGTAGGAGGCTAGAGGACGCCAAAAACGGTAGGACGTTTTATGCCGCCCTAACGGCAAAAAAGCCCAGCACTATAAGGACGACATGCAACATTCTAACAGGGTGAAGCGGTTAACAATTAGGTTCTAAGTGCCAAAAGTTGACTACCAAGTTACATATCAAGAGTGCAGGGAATACTGGTGAGGGTGACATCTTCTATTCCTAATTTACCTCTCTGCTTGATTTTCTTAGAGTAAATGGATATGTAAAAAGGAACCATAACATACATTATACCCTCAATAATCGCCTATAAACTTCACAACTGCCAGGAAAACAGGTTTAAAATAATTTTTCATTAAAATTTTTAAAGGGACATTAAAGTGACAGTCTACGCAAGATTTTTTATTGTTTAAAAAGATAGAAAATCCCTTTATTACCCATTCTCCAGTTTTGTACAACCAGCACTCTTATATAAATACACTTTTAACCTCTTTGATTACATTGTATCTAAACCTCGGCAGACTGCCCCCTTATCGCAGTTCTTTTGACAGACTTACATTTTAGCCAATTGGTGCTGACTCATAAGTACAATGTTATCTATATGGCACACGTGAACTAGCACTGTCTATCTGTGAAAAAATGTCAAAATGCACTGAGATAAGAGGCAGTCTTGAATGGTGTAGAAATTAGCATAAGAGCCTACCTAGATTTAGCTTTCAACAAAGAGAACAAAGCAAACTTGATGATAAAAGTAAATTGGAAAGTTGTTTAAAATTGCAAGTCCTATCTGAATCATGAAAGTTTAATTATGACTAGACTGTCCCTTTAAACACTAAGGCCTAGATTTAGAGTTCGGCGGTAGCCGTCAAAACCAGCGTTAGAGGCTCCTAACGCTGGTTTTGGCCGCCCGCTGGTATTTGGAGTCAGTGATTAAAGGGTCTAACGCTCACTTTGCAGCCGCGACTTTTCCATACCGCAGATCCCCCTACGCCATTTGCGTGTCCTATCTTTTCAATGGGATCTTTCTAACGCCGGTATTTAGAGTCGTTTCTGCAGTGAGCGTTAGAGCTCTAACGACAAGATTCCAGCCGCCTGAAAAAAGCAGGAGTTAAGAGCTTTCTGGCTAACGCCGGTTTATAAAGCTCTTAACTACTGTACCCTAAAGTACACTAACACCCATAAACTACCTATGTACCCCTAAACCGAGCTCCCCCCACATCGCCGCCACTCGATTAAAAATTTTAACCCCTAATCTTCCGACCGCCACCTACGTTGTACTTATGTACCCCTAATCTGCTGCCCCTAACCCCGCCGACCCCTATATTACATTTATTAACCCCTAATCTGCCCCCCTCAACGTCGCCGACACCTACCTACACTTATTAACCCCTAATCTGCCGAGCGGACCTGAGCGCTACTATAATAAAGTTATTAACCCCAAATCCGCCTCACTAACCCTATCATAAATAGTATTAACCCCTAATCTGCCCTCCCTAACATCGCCGACACCTACCTACACTTATTAACCCCTAATCTGCCGAGCGGACCTGAGCGCTACTATAATAAAGTTATTAACCCCGAATCCGCCTCACTAACCCTATCATAAATAGTATTAACCCCTAATCTGCCCTCCCTAACATCGCCGACACCTACCTTCAATTATTAACCCCTAATCTGACGACCGGAGCTCACCGCTATTCTAATAAATGTATTAACCCCTAAAGCTAAGTCTAACCCTAACACTAACACCCCCCTAACTTAAATATAATTTTAATCTAACGAAATAAATTAACTCTTATTAAATAAATTAATCCTATTTAAAGCTAAATACTTACCTGTAAAATAAACCCTAATATAGCTACAATATAAATTATAATTATATTATAGCTATTTTAGGATTAATATTTATTTTACAGGTAACTTTGTATTTATTTTAACTAGGTACAATAGCTATTAAATAGTTAAGAACTATTTAATAGTTACCTAGTTAAAATAATAACAAATTTACCTGTAAAATAAATCCTAACCTAGGATATAATTAAACCTAACACTACCCTATCAATAAAATAATTAAATAAACTACCTACAATTACCTACAATTAACCTAACACTACACTATCAATAAATTAATTAAACACAATTGCTACAAATAAATACAATTAAATAAACTATCTAAAGTACAAAAAATAAAAAAGAACTAAGTTACAGAAAATAAAAAAATATTTACAAACATAAGAAAAATATTACAACAATTTTAAACTAATTACACCTACTCTAAGCCCCCTAATAAAATAACAAAGCCCCCCAAAATAATAAATTCCCTACCCTATTCTAAATTAAAAAAGTTACAAGCTCTTTTACCTTACCAGCCCTGAACAGGGCCCTTTGCGGGGCATGCCCCAAGAAGTTCAGCTCTTTTGCCTGTAAAAAAAAACATACAATACCCCCCCCCCAACATTACAACCCACCACCCACATACCCCTAATCTAACCCAAACCCCCCTTAAATAAACCTAACACTAATCCCCTGAAGATCTTCCTACCTTGTCTTCACCATCCAGGTATCACCGATCCGTCCTGGTTCCAAGATCTTCATCCAACCCAAGCGGGGGTTGGCGATCCATAATCCGGTGCTGAAGAGGTCCAGAAGAGGCTCCAAAGTCTTCATCCTATCCGGGAAGAAGAGGCGATCCGGACCGGCAACCATCTTGATCCAAGCGGCATCTTCTATCTTCATCCGATGACGACCGGCTCCATCCTGAAGACCTCCACTGCGGACCCATCTTCTTCCGGCGACGTCCAACTGCAGAATGACGGTTCCTTTAAGGGACGTCATCCAAGATGGCGTCTCTCGAATTCCGATTGGCTGATAGGATTCTATCAGCCAATCGGAATTAAGGTAGGAATATTCTGATTGGCTGATGGAATCAGCCAATCAGAATCAAGTTCAATCCGATTGGCTGATCCAATCAGCCAATCAGATTGAGCTCGCATTCTATTGGCTGATCGGAACAGCCAATAGAATGCGAGCTCAATCTGATTGGCTGATTGGATCAGCCAATCGGATTGAACTTGATTCTGATTGGCTGATTCCATCAGCCAATCAGAATATTCCTACCTTAATTCCGATTGGCTGATAGAATCCTATCAGCCAATCGGAATTCGAGGGACGCCATCTTGGATGACGTCCCTTAAAGGAACCGTCATTCTGCAGTTGGACGTCGCCGGAAGAAGATGGGTCCGCGGTGGAGGTCTTCAGGATGGAGCCGGTCGTCATCGGATGAAGATAGAAGATGCCGCTTGGATCAAGATGGTTGCCGGTCCGGATCGCCTCTTCTTCCCGGATAGGATGAAGACTTTGGAGCCTCTTCTGGACCTCTTCAGCACCGGATTATGGATCGCCAACCCCCGCTTGGGTTGGATGAAGATCTTGGAACCAGGACGGATCGGTGATACCTGGATGGTGAAGACAAGGTAGGAAGATCTTCAGGGGATTAGTGTTAGGTTTATTTAAGGGGGGTTTGGGTTAGATTAGGGGTATGTGGGTGGTGGGTTGTAATGTTGGGGGGGGGGTATTGTATGTTTTTTTTTACAGGCAAAAGAGCTGAACTTCTTGGGGCATGCCCCGCAAAGGGCCCTGTTCAGGGCTGGTAAGGTAAAAGAGCTTGTAACTTTTTTAATTTAGAATAGGGTAGGGAATTTATTATTTTGGGGGGCTTTGTTATTTTATTAGGGGGCTTAGAGTAGGTGTAATTAGTTTAAAATTGTTGTAATATTTTTCTTATGTTTGTAAATATTTTTTTATTTTCTGTAACTTAGTTCTTTTTTATTTTTTGTACTTTAGCTAGTTTATTTAATTGTATTTATTTGTAGCAATTGTGTTTATTTAATTTATTGATAGTGTAGTGTTAGGTTAATTGTAGGTAATTGTAGGTAGTTTATTTAATTATTTTATTGATAGGGTAGTGTTAGGTTTAATTATATCCTAGGTTAGGATTTATTTTACAGGTAAATTTGTTATTATTTTAACTAGGTAACTATTAAATAGTTCTTAACTATTTAATAGCTATTGTACCTAGTTAAAATAAATACAAAGTTACCTGTAAAATAAATATTAATCCTAAAATAGCTATAATATAATTATAATTTATATTGTAGCTATATTAGGGTTTATTTTACAGGTAAGTATTTAGCTTTAAATAGGATTAATTTATTTAATAAGAGTTAATTTATTTCGTTAGATTAAAATTATATTTAAGTTAGGGGGGTGTTAGTGTTAGGGTTAGACTTAGCTTTAGGGGTTAATACATTTATTAGAATAGCGGTGAGCTCCGGTCGTCAGATTAGGGGTTAATAATTGAAGGTAGGTGTCGGCGATGTTAGGGAGGGCAGATTAGGGGTTAATACTATTTATGATAGGGTTAGTGAGGCGGATTCGGGGTTAATAACTTTATTATAGTAGCGCTCAGGTCCGCTCGGCAGATTAGGGGTTAATAAGTGTAGGTAGGTGTCGGCGACGTTGTGGGGGGCAGATTAGGGGTTAATAAATATAACATAGGGGTCGGCGATGTTAGGGCAGCAGATTAGGGGTACATAGGGATAACGTAGGTTGCGGCGGTTTACGGAGCGGAAGATTAGGGGTTAATAATAATATGCAGGGGTCAGCGATAGCGGGAGTGGCAGATTAGGGGTTAATAAGTGTAAGGTTAGGGGTGTTTAGACTCGGGGTACATGTTAGAGTGTTAGGTGCAGACGTAGGAAGTGTTTCCCCATAGGAAACAATGGGGCTGCGTTAGGAGCTGAACGCTGCTTTTTTGCAGGTGTTAGGTTTTTTTTCAGCTCAAACAGTCCCATTGTTTCCTATGGGGGAATCGTGCACGAGCACGTTTTTGATGCCGGCCGCGTCCGTAAGCAACTCTGGTATCGAGAGTTGCATTTGCGGTAAAAATGCCCTACGCTCCTTTTTTGGAGCCTAACGCAGCATTTGTTTTAACTCTCGATACCAGAGTTAAATTTATGGTGCGGCCAGAAAAAAGCCCGCGGAGCGTTAACAGCCCTTTTACCGCCGAACTCTAAATCAAGGCCAAAGATTTAAATTGAATTTAACGCAATTGAAGTTAACGCACATCGGGATAGAGCGGCTTCAGAGCTCTAGTTAACTGTTTTGTGAAACAAAAAGTGTCACAAAACACATACAAAATACATGTATAAGTACAGTTACACTCATAATAACACTAATAAAATTAATTTTAAAATATTTGCACAAAAAAAAAGTTATAAAGGCTCAAAAATATGTTGTTTCTGTTGTAAGAAAAAAAGGCAAGACAGGGCTTTAATATAGAGATACTAACAAACACATGTTTAAATATGTATATGTATGTATATATACAGACATATATACACATATAAACACATAAATACATATGCACTTGTATATAGACACATATATAAGTGCGTTGGGGCCCTTTGCAGTCAAGTAGATGAAAACATGGAAAAGCATATTTATGCAATTTCATATTTAATAAAGTGTTTAATTATGTATGTACTGTAAATATTTAACATTCCAATGTTCTGCACATAGGGGAATATGTTCAAAGTATTTATAAATATATATTCCTATATATATATTTGTATATATCTATACCCAGGCCCGGACTGGCCTTACGGCAAACAGGGCAAATGCCAGGTGGGCAAGGCTCTTTTGTGGGCCTTGCTGTTATATAGAGGCCCCACACTTTCTTAATGTGGGTAACAATAGGAAAAATGTTAGTCTGCCTATTTTGTAAAGCAGACAGGTCTATTATGGCTACCAAGCTAACAGGTGTCTAACTGATGTGGGATTCTCCACCTTTAAATACCCAGCCTATTTTTGTTCCCAGTCAAGTCCTGTCTACACCTATAAATAGTTATAATAATAAATAATATATTTATAGGTATAGATATATATTGGGCAAAAATATTATCAGATATATGTAGAAATATGAATAAATATATAGAAGAGATATGTTTAATGTAATGTTGCCTCAAGTT
The DNA here is from genome assembly GCF_027579735.1 of Bombina bombina. NCBI lineage: Eukaryota > Metazoa > Chordata > Amphibia > Anura > Bombinatoridae > Bombina > Bombina bombina. Next base: position 247,467,966 of record NC_069504.1, on the reverse strand, counting down.
GTGCCTATTTTGTTTGTAGTCAAACCAGAAGAATCAAGTTAGAGTCCATATCAAGAGGATTATTTCAACATTTGCAGAGTCAAGTATAAAAGTAAATAATCCGTATCCATACGTAGAAATATGTATTTATGAATAAATAGGATATATTCTGCTATGTGAAGAACATTGGAATGTGAAAGATTCATATTTTCATCTTCGGTTAGCGCACTTGAGAATTTGCAATTGTGTTTGTGTTTGCGTTCGAGTGGGGTTTTAGTTTTTTTTGCTCTATTGACTTATATGGAGGAATACATTAACGCACGTAATATTGTAAGCTTTTTGCACGTATCAGGTTAGCGCGCAAGCAATAACTTTTTACACCTGTAATATGCGGGTACCCAACGCGCACAAAAAATATGTAGGTGTACTTTTTAAAGTTTCATCAGTTGTTTAAATATTGACAAAATTTGTGTCTATAAAACAATGGGAGCTGCCATGTTGTAACTTAGGTTTCTTTCTCTGCTAAGGCTATCAGAGACAGTTATAAATAAGTCACTAGAGTGTACAGCCAATGGCTGTGCGGAATATAAGTGTTCTGCACTTCCACATCTAAAAGTAGCTGAAAAGCTCACAATTTCATAAAGGAATTACAGAAAAAGGGGAGAAAATAATTTAAAATGTATATTGTAACTTGTTTTATATATATATACAATTTATCATTTTATATTACCATCTCAAAGTGGTTAATGTCCAAAACAGTCTAACACAAACAAAAATATTATTTCTTTAATCGTTATGTCATATTCAAGTTTTATTCACTAGAGACTTCTCTGTTTTTATGTAGAGCAGAGTGGTAAGGATTATGAATTAAACAATAGTGTTATTATAAATTGATCCTTCCGTTGTGCATTGCATATTAATAAAAAATGTCACTTGTAAATGTGTGATCAAAATGATCACTTTGTAGGCTCATTTTTCAAGACATAAATAGGCTGTATTAGTTGCAAGCCCTAAGGAATCTGAAAATCAGTGGTGGCTGGGGTAGCTTTAAGTTGATAGGCAGAATATTCTGCCATTTCCATAACTTCAATTAGTAGTTATTTGTCATTGTTTTAATACAGGAACCAGAAATTAATTCAGTAATTCATGTCTATTTGTTTTATAATTTAGCTAAAACATAGTTGACATCATATTAACTCCTAAAGGCCAAGTTTTCCCCTGTTTTTGTTCCTAAATGAAACAGGCAATTTTGGCATTCATGCTTAGTATCTGGCATTCATGCTTAGTATCTGGCATTCATGCTTAGCAGAGTATCTGCTCTCTTGTTTTATACACTGTTTTTTTTTAACAGACAAACAGGGTTTTCTTGTGATATCCTATATAAAATAACAATACATAGGGATTAAAGTACCATAAAACATTTTGAGCTATGTGCTTATTATAACAGGGTCACCCGAGGTAAAACAGTGTGTGAAAAATAATGTAAAAAAAGCGTATAAGTATTTTAAAACAATTTCCAAAAATCTGCAAAATAACTTACAGTTTGGTGTTCCAAGTGTAGCCTGCTCCGCCCCCCTTATCAGTTTCCTACTCCAAATCTTGTGGTATCATATAACAAAGTGTGCATGTGAGGATAATTACTTATGCAAGCAAGGGGGGGTTGAGGAGGGAGAGCAGGTACTGCTATTGTTTGTTGCCAAGAGGCTTGCTCATTTCCATGGGGATGTCACATGCTTTGTGAAAGCTTCAGCATTATACTCTGCACTACTTAAAGGGACACTAAACCAAACATTTTTATTTTGTGATTCAGATAGAGCATGCAATTTTAAGCAACTTTCTAATTTACTCCTATTATCATTTTTTCTTCGTTCTCTTGCTATCTTCATTTGAAAAAGAAGGCATCTAAGCTATTTTTTGTTCAGGACCATGGACAGCACTTGTTTATTGGTGGGTAAATTTATCCACCAATCAGCAAGAACAACCCAGGTTTTTCAACAAAAATAGGCCGTCATCTAAACTTACATTCTTGCATTTCAAATAAAGATACCAAGAGAATGAAGAAAATTTGATAATAGGAGTAAATTAGAAAGTTGCTTAAAATGTCATGCTCTATCTGAATCACAAAAGAAAAAAAAACTGTGTTCAGTGTCCCTTTAAGTCAGGTATCATGTGACTCTCCCCCCTTTTGTGCATGTGCACAAGTGAATTATGCAGAAGTTAGGCCTGGATAGCACCTTCCATATATGGAAATGCCCAGGGGGGGAGCTAGCTGCAAACAAAACTATGCAATAAATTATTGAGAGTTTTAGTTCATTCATTGATTTAACTAGGGACACACACATGCTGGGCACTGACATGTTTCTGTTGTTACTAATTTACTAAAATGGATCCGTTTTGAGCAAACTATCGGCTAAATTTAGAGTTTTGTCGGTAACGACCCGAGTAGCTAACGCATGCTTTTTTCCCCCCGCACCTTTTAAATACCGCTGGTATTTAGAGTTCACAGAATGGCTGCGTTTTCAGTGCGTTAGGCTCCAAAAAGGGAGTATAGAGCATAATTTACCGCCACTTCAACTTTCAATACCAGCGGTGCTTACGGACGCGGCCAGCTTCAAAAACGTGCTCGTGCACGATATCCCCATAGAAAACAATGGGACATTTTGAGCTGAAAAAAAACCTAACACCTGCAAAAAAGCAGCGTTCAGCTCTTAACGCAGCCCCATTGTTTCCTATAGAGAAACAGTTTCTATGTCTGCACCTAACACCCTAACATGAACCCCGAGTCTAAACACCCCTAACCTTATACTTATTAACCCCTAATCTGCCACCCCCGCTATCGCTGACCCCTGCATATTATTATTAACCCATAATCTGCCGCTTCGTACACCGCCGCAACCTACGTTATCCCTATGTACCCATAATCTGCTGCCCATAACACCGCCGACCCCTATATTTTATTTATTAACCCCTAATCTGCCCCCCACAACGTCGCCTCCACCTACCTACAATTATTAACCCCTAATCTGCTGACCGGACCTCACCGCTACTATAATAAAGTTATTAACCCCTAATCCACCTCACTCCCGCCACAATAAGCTATAATAAATAGTATTAACCCCTAATCTGCCCTCCCTAACATCGCCGACACCTAACTTCAAGTATTAACCCCTAATCTTCCGACCTGACCTCACTGCTTCTCTAATAAATGTATTAACCCCTAAAGCTAAGTCTAACCTTAACACTAACACCCCCCTAAATTAAATATAATTTAAATCTAACGAAATAAATTAACTCTTATTAAATAACTTATTCCTATTTAAAGCTAAATACTTACCTGTAAACTAAACCCTAATATAGCTACAATATAAATTATAATTATATTGTAGCTATTTTAGGATTAATATTTATTTTACAGGCAACTTTGTATTTATTTTAACCAGGTACAATAGCTATTAAATAGTTAATAACTATTTAATAGCTACCTAGTTAAAATAATTACAAAATTACCTGTAAAATAAATCCTAACCTATGTTACAATTAAACCTAACACTACACTATCAATAAATTAATTAAATAAAATACCTACAATTATCTACAATTAAACCTAACACTACATTATTAATAAATTAATTAAATACAATTAAATAAACTAACTAAAGTACAAAAAATAAAAAAGAACTAAGTAACAAAAAATAAAAAAATATTTACAAACATTAGAAAAATATTACAACAATTTTAAACTAATTACACCTACTCTAAGCCCCCTAATAAAATAACAAAGCCCCCCAAAATAAAAAAATGCCCTACCCTATTCTAAATTAAAAAAGTTCAAAGCTCTTTTACCTTACCAGCCCTCAAAAGGGCCTTTTGCGGGGCATGCCCCAAAGAAAACTGCTCTTTTGCCTGTAAAAGAAAAATACAAACCCCCCCAACATTAAAACCCACCACCCACATACCCCTAATCTAACCCAAACCCCCTTTAAAAAAAACTAACACTACCCCCCTGAAGATCATCCTACCTTGAGTTATCTTCACTCAGTCGAGCCACCGATGGAACTGAAGAGGAGATCCGAAGCGGCAGAAGTGATCCTCCAGGCGGCGCTGAACAACAGACCTCCGACGCGGAACATCCTGCTGGCCCGACGTACTACCGACGAATGAAGGCTCCTTTAAGGGACGTCATCCAAGATGGCGTCCCTCGAATTCCGATTGGCTGATAGGATTCTATCAGCCAAACGGAATTAAGGTAGGAAAATTCTGATTGGCTGATGGAATCAGCCAATCAGATTCAAGTTCAATCCGATTGGCTGATCCAATCAGCCAATCAGATTGAGCGCGCATTTTATTGGCTGTTCCGTTCAGCCAATAGAATGCGAGCTCAATCTGATTGGCTTATCCAATCAGCCAATCGGATTGACCTTGAATCTGATTGGCTGATTCCATCAGCCAATCAGAATTTTCCTACCTTAATTCCGATTGGCTGATAGAATCCTATCAGCCAATCGGAATTCGAGGGACACCATCTTGGATGACATCCCTTAAAGGAGCCTTCATTCATTGGTAGTCCGTCGGGCCAGCAGGATGTTCCGCGTCGGAGGTCTGCAAGAAGGATCCTGAAGAAAGAAGATTGAAGACCCCGCTTGGAAGATGACATCGCCCGGATGGAAGACGTCTTCAGCGCCGCTTGGAGGATCACTTCATCGGATGGAAGATTTCTTCAGCGCCCCTTGGAGGATCACTTCTGCCGCTTCGGAACTCCTCTTCAGTTCCATCGGTGGCTCGGCTGAGTGAAGACGACTCAAGATAGGATGATCTTCAGGGCGGTAGTGTTAGGTTTTTTTAAGGGGGGTTTGGGTTAGATTAGGGGTATGTGGGTGGTGGGTTTTAATGTTGGGGGGGTTGTATTTTTCTTTTACAGGCAAAAGAGCAGTTTTCTTTGGGGCATGCCCCGCAAAAGGCCCTTTTGAGGGCTGGTAAGGTAAAAGAGCTTTGAACTTTTTTAATTTAGAATAGGGTAGGGCATATTTTTTATTTTGGGGGCTTTGTTATTTTATTACGGGGCTTAGAGTAGGTGTAATTAGTTTAAAATTGTTGTAATATTTTTCTAATGTTTGTAAATATTTTTTTATTTTTTGTAACTTAGTTCTTTTTTATTTTTTGTACTTTAGTTAGTTTATTTAATTGTATTTATTTGTAGGTATTGTATTTAATTAATTTATTGATAGTGTAGTGTTAGGTTTAATTGTAGATAATTGTAGGTATTTTATTTAATTAATTTATTGATAGTGTAGTGTTAGGTTTAATTGTAACTTAGGTTAGGATTTATTTTACAGGTAATTTTGTAATTATTTTAACTAGGTAGCTATTAAATAGTTATTAACTATTTAATAGCTATTGTACCTGGTTAAAATAAATACAAAGTTGCCTGTAAAATAAATATTAATCCTAAAATAGCTATAATATAATTATAATTTATATTGTAGCTATATTAGGGTTTATTTTACAGGTAAGTATTTAGCTTTAAATAGGAATAATTTATTTAATAAGAGTTAATTTATTTCGTTAGATTTAAATTATATTTAACTTAGGGGGGTGTTAGGGTTAGGGTTAGACTTAGCTTTAGGGGTTAATACATTTATTAGAGAAGCGGTGAGGTCCGGTCGGCAGATTAGGTGTTAATACTTGAAGTTAGGTGTCGGCGATTTTAGGGAGGGCAGATTAGGGTTTAATACTATTTATTATAGGGTTTTTGAAGCGGGAGTGAGGCGGATTAGGGGTTAATAACTTTATTATAGTAGCGGTGAGGTCCGGTCGGCAGATTAGGGGTTAATAATTGTAGGTAGGTGGCGGCGACGTTGGGGGCGGCAGATTAGGGGTTAATAAATATAATATAGGGGTCGGCGGTGTTAGGGGCAGCAGATTAGGGGTACATAGGGATAACGTAGGTGGCGGCGGTGTGCGGTTGGCAGATTAGGGGTTAAAAAAATTTAATAGAGTGGCGGCGATGTGGGGGGACCTCGGTTTAGGGGTACATAGGTAGTTTATGGGTGTTAGTGTACTTTAGAGCACCGTAGTTAAGAGCTTTATGAACTGGCGTTAGCCCAGAAAGCTCTTAACTCCTGACTTTTTTCTGCGGCTGGAGTTTTGTTGTTAGATTTCTAATGCTCACTTCAGCCACGACTCTAAATACCAGCGTTAGAAAGATCCCATTGAAAAGATAGGATACGCAAATGGCGTAGGGGGATCTGCGGTATTGAAAAGTCGCTGCTGGAAAGTGAGCATTAGACCCTTTCCTGACTGACTCTAAATACCAGCGGGCGGTAAAAACCAGCGTTAGGAGCCTCTAACGCTGGTTTTGACGGCTAATGCCAAACTCTAAATCTAGGCGTATCTGTATTAGACATTTGCAGCACACTACTACTACTAATAATAATAATGATAATAATGATAATTTATGTTTATAAAGAACAGTTTAAAATGGAAAATTCAGCAATGTTTGCCCTTGTGAGATCTGCAGGGTGATATTATTCAGAGATAGAGGGTTTTTTAAAATCAACCCATAAGTCCTCTAGCTTGCTAAGCATTATTTTCTCAGACCAGGCATGTCTAACCTTAGGTTTGGGGCCACAATATAACTCCCCAATGAATTTTAACTGACCCTACATTTCTCCAGAGTGAATAGTTTATGTGTTGAATCAGGGTCTATTAAAATAAATAAAATATTTCTTATCTAGCAGTAAATGAGTATTAATGGAAATTAAAGAGACATATAAACAACAATGCATAACGTAATCATGAAGATACTGGCGTTAGAGTGAGAAAATGCAAAAAAAAAAGTCTATATTAAAAGGACAGTGCAGTGTAAAATAGTTTTTTTCCCCTTAATGTGTTTCCAATTAATTGTTATACCAGTTGCTGAGTATAAAATGTATGACATATTGCTTCTTTAGATATATTTTTGTTAATGAAATAGCTAGTTTTGTTCTTTGAAACCACAACCCATTACAATGTGTTGAGCTTGCAGTGAAATCAGATTACCCTATTATATCACTTTCTGTGCACAAACATTAACTTTCACAATAATGAAACTGCACTCCAATTAGAGCAGAATGTGAGACTTTTATTAGCCCTCCAGTGCAACGTTTCTGGGCACCTGCCCTTTATCAAGCTAACAAGAATAAAACACAAAGTACATTTTAAACCCCCAGTGATGACATTTGGGTCAATCCCCTATCAGATAAGGGGAGGAGCTAAAGACATCATCAGCTTGCACATAATTTTATTTTATTCTTAGCCCTTAGCCATCTACTCTTAAAGGGATGGGCCAAAAATTAAAAACAAACAGAGGAAGCAACTAGCAGTACACATGCACAAATGCATAGATACCTTAAACATAGTCACTATATTTTCAGCATATCAAGAAACTAAACATTTGCAATTCTCAACATTATATAAATTGATTTAAGTCAAATTCCTGGTTAGGGCCTGTTGGATGCAATGGGGCCCATTTATCAAGCTCCATACGGAGCTTGAGGGCCCATGTTTCTGGCGAGTCTTCAGACTCGCCAGAAACACAAGTTATGAAGCAGCAGTCTAAAGAACGGTCTGATGCTTTCATTTTATACAGGTAATATACTTAGGGCAAGCAGGACTTTTTTATTTGTAGATATATACATTGCAGCTATGCATCACAAAGTGATGTTGTTTACACTCTCAACCTGAAGGAGCTGTATTACCGGATGGAACAGTTCATGTGGATAGAAGAGTAGGAGAAGGCTGGACCTGGCTGCTACACTGTCTGGTAGTCAGTGCACAATGTAACAAGTGGCATGTTACAGTACACCATGTTGGGCATTTTTGCAGGCCCTTATTGAAGCATCACTCCTGGTAATATGAATAATATGTCAATAAATATATAAATAAACAAACAAACAAATAAATAAAAAAAAAAAAAATAATGGACCTTTTTATATTTGTGTGATGAATATTCTTTTAATATTACCTGATTCCTGTATCCATAGACTAAAGGAAGGATCACACCACTGCTACTGAGTTTCAGAAGCTGCAATAGTAGAATATCTGTAAGTCTATTAAGAATATTTGGGTAAATAAATTTTATGACCACTGCTCAGAAACTATGGGAATATTTTCATATAAAATACTAGTAGGCAAACACAAACAACCTAAAGCAGGCATACAGCATTCATTTGCATTAAAAGAGCATTGGAACCTTTTCTCTTTTGTTTAAAAATGTTCTATGTCCTACACTGTCAATAGAGGCTAAAAAGTAAATTCAGTAACCTACAAATGCTGCAAATCAACAGCTGGTTTAGGAAATTTACAGCATTTTTTTTTTTACTGCAGAATCTGTTTGTGCTCTACAAATACCTGATAATAATAATAATAATAATAATAATAATAATAATACCTAGATTTCAGATTTGGCTTTATTGCCTCCTCAGGAAGCATGGGACAAAGCACAATTTATACACAAAAGAAAGAGCTGTTAAATTCTGCTTTAATTCATCTACAAAGACTCCAGTAATACAAAACATATAGGTGAGAGTCAGACTGCAAAGAGATGTAATGACCTAATGACCAAGGGCCCAATGATCAAAGCATTGTAACAACAGAGTTATGTTCTAAATGTATCCGCATCACATCCAAAATTGCAGGTGAAATGTTCTAAACAGATAAAATCGCTGTTTGCTGCACATTGCGAAGCTGTCTAGAACATTCCGCGAATAGCAGATAACCCTCCCATCCTACAGTGCAGGATACTAAAAGGCATCTTTGCGACACTACCTTCAAAAGTTTAATGTAAATGATTCCTTAAGACAGTGTAGAATGACAACATATATTTAGTACAATATTTAAAGGAATATGAAAATCAATTTTTTCTTCCATGATTTATATAGAGTATAACATTTTAAACAACTTTCTAATTTACTTTTATTATCAAATTTCCTTAGTTATCTTGGTATGGTTTGTTGGAAATCAGGGAGGTAAGCTCAAGAGTAGACACTTGTCTGGAGCACTAAATAGCAGCAGTTTTGCAAGGATGTTATCCATATGCAAGAGCTCTAGGTGGCAACACTAATTCCTGCCAAATAATGTTCCAGAAACGTACCTAGGTATCTCTTCAACCAAGAATACCATAAGAACAAAGCAAATTTGAAAATAGAAGTAAATTGGAATTATTATTTTTTTTAATTGAATGCTGTCTGAATCACAGAATACATTTTGTTGGTTTCATATTTCTTTTTTTCGTTTAAATAGTTTTTTTATTGAGATTTCGCTAAAAGACCAAAACATATATTGGTTGCCAAGTGAAAATATTACCAAACGTTCAAAGAAAGAAAAAAAATACAATTCACAGATAACACGGCAAGGGTCAGTAACACAATAAAGGCTTCTGAAATCTCTTTTTTAGAAGAGTAATATCTTATTTGTGTGACTATTTGGGTGACCCTTCAAAGGCCACTAAGATATAGGTAATGGTACATGTGTGATAGTCACGGTCGCTTTTGGGTATTATAGTATATATTAAACTTAGATAAATTTAGAAATTTCACATTATGTTTTCAGAGGGTAAGCACTGCTTGGGGTTTTATGTAATTAGATCCAATATAGATTAATTATTGATAGCTATGGTCCCCAAGGAACCCTACCATACTTATGAATCTGAAGGCACAGAGCAGTTGGAGGGGGAGACTTCTCTTAAGTGAAATTATAGTTATATGATCCATAAACATGTCTAATTGCCCAAGGCCACACTTATAAGTAAATAAAACCGAGCAGGACAAGGAATTTAGTTTAAGGTGGTCCAAATAAATTTACACCCATGAAAATCATGTGGGGAGCAGAATGCTTTGTACTCTAATAATAATACAACTCTTTTGCCTAATAAAAACAGATATTAATGTATTGTTGTTGGGAACCCTCTATTGACAGTAGGAAACCAATAGTCTGTATTGAAATCAATGGTTGTGTGTGAGGAGCATACATATTCAGAGAACATACACATAAACATAGGAATTGCACTTATAAAATAACAATTGCGTATAGTAAGTAAGCATTCGAGTTTCAACTAAGACAAACAATTATCAAGGAAATATTTGGACCCATTTAGTAGACGTGTCATCACTAAATTCTGTAGGGATGGAGGGGTGATTCTATTATTAAAGGGACAGTCTAGGCCAAAATAAACTTTCATGATTCAGATAGAGCATGTAATTTTAAACAATTTTCCAATTTACTTTTATCACCAATTTTGCTTTGTTCTCTTGGTATTCTTAGTTGAAAGCTTAACCTAGGAGGTTCATATGCTAATTTCTTAGACCTTGAAGCCCACCTCTTTCAGATTGCATTTTAACAGTTTTTCACCACTAGAGGGTGTTAGTTCACATATTTCATATAGATAACACTGTGCTCGTGCACGTGAAGTTATCTGGGAGCATGCACTGATTGGCTAGACTGCAAGACTGTCAAAAGAACTGAAAATGGGGCAGTTTGCAGAGGTTTAGACACAAGATAATCACAGAGGTTAAAAATATATTATTATAATTGTGTTGGTTATGCAAAACTGGGAAATGGATAATAAAGGGATTATCTATCATTTAAAACAATAAAAATTCTGGTGTAGACTGTCCCTTTAAGGTTACAGGGCAGTAGGTTTCATACACTATGTGTTGCCATATGTGACAGGATTGAAGTATAGGAGATGTAATGAATGAGTAACTACTCCATTTCATGCCCAATGTGATATTAACGTCTCCCATCTATATCGTTAGAATTACTATAGGTTTTAACTAGCTAGAGGGCCAGTGAGGGTTAAGGTATATTGGTCTTTATGTAGGCCTATGTTGTCACAGTTGTTCAAATAAGACCGGTGAGGGATCATACAGATAAAACATAAGTGCATCAACCCTGTCTGAATATATTGGCCAAGTGCTCTCCTAAGAAGAACTATAAAAATATCGCCAGGAATGAATCCTCCTCTACTTCACAGGTAGGTCGTGCGAGCATGGCTTCGGGCGTCTGAGTGATGCTTGTAAATTGCGGTGTGGTAGCTACCTCCCATCAACTGCTTGCAAGCTCCATTTTGGCTGTTTCAAGAGACACGTGGAGCATTGACATAGAAGGGTACATTACTGGCTCATCCAGCTCTTCCATGTCCGTCGTTAGCGTTATTCTCAACTTTGTTATTTGTTATATATCAGACTGCCAGGAACACATTAGTGGAGTCTGCCGCGTCTCCTTGGCCTCCTGCATCTGGGTACTAAATAGATTAGAAAAAACAAGGTGATCTCCGATGCAGCAGCTTGTATAACAGACCAGTGCTCAACCCTTAAAAATCAGCACAATGTATGATAACAAGGACCCCACCTATATCTCACTCACATAGGTGTTGGTTATCAGTCTGCAAAATTGTCAAAAAGTTTGGCGTTAATACAATATATAGCGGTCAACTCAAAAAAGTCTCCTTTTATTGAAAGACAAAAGTCCCATCCAGTGTAGATCAATTAAAATATAACTTTTATTAAGCAATTGTAAAAACCTCCGATTCCCACTGTGGCGTCACTAGATGCGTTTCGCCGGAGCTTTCTCAATAGTGACTTACAGGATAGTCAAAACCACTAACTTTTAAACTTCCCTCTAATCACGTGACCACCATTGGTAGAACGGTAGCCTTGTTTCAGTACATGTATTAACCAATAGTAAAAATGGACAGAATAGTTGCTCAACTGTTACTAGGTAGAACTTTTAACCACATAGTTAGACTATTTTTATGTGTGTATATCGCAACTTTGTGTTCACAATTCTATTTAGTGAAGTATATAACCAAATAGTATATAGAATCGTTTAGAACAGACTGTACATTTTTCCAGCAATAAGCCTAAAAATTAAACTAAATATACAATTTAAAATACAAAAGTAGGAGAGAACAAAAAGAAAAGAAAAAGCGAGAGATCAGTGAACCGAAGGCTTTTCTTAACATGTCATATATATATATATATATATATATAAGCCTTCTCTATAGGGCTGCAGAGAGTGTTCTTTTTATCACCGTTATACAGTTATTTTGTATTAGTACATGAAGTTTACATTTCTAATATTTTACACTTTGGTCCCCCAAGGATTTTAATTCTTTTGGTAGTTTTAATAATATTAATGTTATTAATGGTCTGTTTTCATAAGCTGTGTATTATCATTTATTTCTTCTTGTTTCTATTGATCCAAAACATTAACTCAGCTCACGGAAGCAGACCATACTAGAATGACTCCAATATTCTTATTCAAATTATCTAAATATCTAAATCATATTTTGTTTAGTTCTTCTTCCTTGACTTATCCCAAAAATAAGTCAACATCCCATCTAGCATTTATACCATTAGGTTCTTTTGTTTGTAAGAAAAATATCCACTTGGTCTCTTTGAATAATAGATTTTTAAACATGTTACCTCCTCTTTTAGAATTACATATAAAGTCTATTGCCTGTATCTGAAAACATGCTTCAGGATTTGGAGGCATATTAAAATGTTTTGCTTCCCTTGTTCTAGGTGGGTCTGCCTGTATATCATTAATATGTTCTCTCGCTCTGTCCTTTAGCATTCGACCAGAGCACCCTACATATTGTTTATTACACAAAGAACATGTGATAAGATATACTATAAATTTTGATGTACAATCCAGACGATATCTAATCTGATATATTTTTTGTGTATTTGTAGAAATAAAAGAATCTCCTGTCTTTATATATTTACATGTTAAGCATGGATGATGTCCACACTTAAAACATCCCTTTTTGCTAAGCCAGTGACACTGTATAACGGTGATAAAAAGAACACTCTCTGCAGCCCTATAGAGAAGGCGTATATATATATATATATATATGACATGTTAAGAAAAGCCTTCGGTTCACTGATCTCTCGCTTTTTCTTTTCTTTTTGTTCTCTCCTACTTTTGTATTTTAAAGTGAAGGTCAATTTTTTCTGCTCTCAATACATAATCTCAAAGCTTATGTTATAAACATGAAAGTCGCTAACTTTATATGTCTAAATTATGATTCCTTTTAGAATAAAATTAATATATAATGTACCTTCGTTATCACCCGTTGCTCCTCCCATACATCACTTCCTTATTAGGATCCTCTGACGCCGCTTTGTTTATTCCAAGCGGACTACGCTCGTGCACCCTTGTTTTGATTTTCAGAGCGCATGCGTATATTTAGCTTAATAGCGCATGCGTTTCTTTCACGGCCGTAAGTCTGTATGCAATTGGCCAAAGAAATAGTATATTTCATTTGTTGCTCAAGTCTGTCAGTGACTCACTCGCAAGATAGGTCTGGACACTACAAAACGTTATATAATATTTCTCAAAACTTTATAAAGGGTCAGTTTAGTAATTCGAAGTTAGATTTATACATACTAAATATTAACGATATCTTTGTGCATCTTGTTATTTTATCCATCCTTTTTGGCAATAACATATATACATATAATCAAATCATATAATATTTTAATCATTGATTTGAAATCGAAAGTATTATCTAGTAATGCCAGTATAAATTTTACTTCATCAAGAGCTTATTTATGGATTTTGTCATTATAGATTTGTCTTTAGATATTAATGCTTCTAAAGTACATCGATATCGCTTTTGATTCTATAATTTAATAATCTCAAAATCAATAAAATCTTAATTTTTCAATTATATTGTACTTTTTTTGTTTTATATACTTTTAAGAATATGTATGTTATATATGTTTTTAACCCGATTGTTCACATTTTCCTATATATATAATTTTTTTCAAATATTTATATCACATTCCTATTTCTGTTCTATTTTCTTTATTTTAATTAAATGGTCTATATCATTAATTGATTTCTATAACTAGGTTGAATGCATAGCTTACATCTCATGTATATGATTTCAGAAAATAAATAGACACAGAATTTATAACCAAAGTCTTTTTATATGTATATCTTCATTATTAACAAAACAATTTTTACAAAAAAGTTAATGATTGCATTCTTAATGTATTACAAAAAGATTATGCATTAAAAAAATTAATTTAATATAAAATCAATTTTTTTTAAAAATAATTAAAAAAATTCACATGAAAGCACTTATTTCTTCATTTTGTATCTGCTATAGACATGAATTAATATACTATTCAAAATAACTCAAAATCAAATAAAGTATGTAAAAATGTGTAATCAAATTTATTGCTGTCATATAAAACATTTTGTCTTTTTATTTTTCAAGACTCTTATCTACCTGATTTATTATGTTATGCACAATCAAAAGTGTTTGTAATACACTATTTTGAAATTCTTTAGTGATTTTGGAGTCAATCTTTGGACATACTATATCTACATGAATTATTACACACATTGTCACATACATACACTCCATACACACACACACACGAACATACCTGCATAAATACACGCTCTGTCACATACACACACATAATTTCCTAAATGTAGACACATTCACATACATACACACTCACATACACATACACACACACAGAAAATACAATCATCAAAACACACCCTGTAACATACACACATATATACACAAACACACACACATGCATAAATACACAAACAGTCACATACACAAACACACATATATGCATAGATACACTCATAGTCAGATAGCTACATAATTACAAAGACACATCCACACACATATATATTCATAGATACACATATTAAAATACATACACACAAACAGAAACACATAAACACACAGTCACATACATACACATGCACACATAATTGCATAAATACAAAAAAACGCACATACATACATCTATACACCTAAATAAACCCACCTAAATTTATGCATAAATAAAATCACACAGTAAAATACTTACACAAATACAACGATATACACACAATTACACACACATATATTAATCAATACAAACATAGTGACATATAAATACACACCACGTTAAAAACATCTATAAAAAATGTTATAGAAATTCTAATACATACACAAATACACACACACATATACACACACACTCACATACAATCTCAAATATATGCACATATTTACACTAAGTAACATACATACAGGAATTACACACAAACATAAAGACACATACAGACAGAAATGAATAGATACAAATAGTGACATAAACACATACACACACATAGACCGATATATTTATAAATAAACACATTGACATACATAGAAAATAATAAACTAAACATACATATATACATAAATATACAGACAGTTACACAAATAGATACATACACTGACAGATATCAATAAATGCACACATACACACATAGACTGATATATTAATAAAAACAAAAATTCTTAAATAAAAAAAACATAAGCACACACATACACACATATATCAATAAAGTGACACATTCACATACACACACACACACACACACACACACACACAAATAGATACACACAGTCACATACATACACAAATACACTCTTATATAAAAATATATATATTAATAAAAAACATTCACATACATACAAACATAAAAACACATACATACAAAAATAAAAAATACACATACTCAGATACATATACATATACACAAAAACATAAATCAATAAATACATACATTCACATACACACACACACAGATTTGAATAGATACACACATTCGCATACATATAAACATACACACACATATAAAGATATATAAATAAATACACACATTCACATATATATACACACATACACACCCATGCATAGACATACCAATAAATAGACATACTCACACACACACACACAGATATCATGAAATGCACACAGTCACCTAAAGTAACATACAAATAGATAAACACACAGTCACATACATTCACACATAAACACACATGTATAAAGATCTCTAAATAGAAACACAAATCCACATACATACAGACATAACAACACATACATACGAATAAATAAACATACTTAGAAACATAAACACACACATATATGAATAAATACACCAATTCACATACACACATACAAATAGATAAACACAGTCACATACATACACACATATACACAACTAAAAATATATAGAAATACACACATACAAACACATGCGAATAAATACACATAATCACATACATACACACAAATATAGCGATCAATACACACATTTTCAGACACACACACACACAGACATACATACGAATAGATACATAAAAGTCACATACATAAATAAATACACACAAATATATTACGATATATAAATAAATCCACAAAATCACATACCTACACACAGACACACACATACGACTAAATACACACAGTCACATACATACCCACATACACATAACTTAATAAATTAACAGTAAATCGCAAACATATACAAATACACATACACACTTACACACACAAACAAAAAATAAAAGTGACATACATATACACATACACATGTACACATAAATGCATAATTTAATTCAAATTTCAATACATATACATACATACACACACCAAAACACACTCATCCATGAATAAGTACACACACAGTCACATATATACACAGTCACATACACACACACAAACATAAATGAATCAATATACACACCGTCAAATACATGAACACTTATTTACACACACACATGATTGTAAAAAATTCATAATTAATATATATAAAAAAAAAAAATATTTTTAAAATGAACCAACACTATCACATTAACCTTTATGAATGTGTCTTTGAATATATTTGTGGTTATTATATATACTAAATGGATTATAAAATAAACTTGAACATGAATAGTAATACACACATTCGAAGTTAAATATATATTTTTAATTTTATATAATTAATATGAAATATATATATATATATATATATATATATATTAATATTTAGAAGTAATAAAAACATTTAGATTTGTTATTTTTATTTACTCTATATGTCTATATATTTTTTTATTAACATTTTTCCAATTAATTAATATTATTTTTTAAAAATATTAATAAATATATTTTAAATTTATATTTCAGATAGATAATCAAAATGCCTGACTGTATTGTCGTTGGATGTGGTAGTTCAACTCGAAGAGGAAGGTGTCAATTGGACATTAGTTTTCATGTTTTTCCAAAAACGCATGAAAAAATTAGAATTTGGTTGAAGCAAACCAATCAGTATACCATCGAACAATTGGAACCAATGGTACAACGAATTTATGAAACCAATAGAACAATAAAATACCGTATGTGTTCCAAACATTTCAGACCAGACTGCTATTACACCCACGGTGTCAATAAAAAATTGAAGCCAGATGCAACGCCAACAGTATTCCCATCTCGAGTAACTCATTATTCATCAACACCCTCAACTTCTGCTCCAGATGCATCTGGATCTGCTTTAACTTTTGCAGAAACAACTCCATCAACATCATCAGCTTTTTTGATTGAAAAGCAACCAAGAATTTATGTATGTGACGCTTGCGGGCAAAGGTGTAACATAACTAAGAATGATGCCTCTACTAATACAGAGATTATAGAAAAAATTGACAACTCAACCACATTTAATACGTTACATGGAACACTAACTACTAGTGTACAAACAGGTAAAATTATTAAAACACTAAATAAAAATACAACAACCACAGATATGTTTAAAAAAAAAGATCAATACACTTGGACTATGGGGGATATGTCTACCGATAATTCAATCGAAAGTAGTTTGGCATTTCAAAATCAAGAATTAACTGTCAATCAAAACATTAATAGTCAAAGTTCTGATCCTATTCTACCTATACAATTGGATAATCAAGATGTTGAAAATTTAAATTTTGAACCATTAGAAGTACTGCCAGTAGTATCAGAAACAACTCTTCAAGAAGTTTCAAATATCTCATTGATTGAAGCAGAATCTGAAACAGATGCAATGTCCGTGGATGAAGAAACAGAAACTTTTGAAAAGGATCCAACTTACTTACCAGAGACTACGGAGGAAACAATTGATGAATTTTCTGTCATTGAGGAATTTAGTAATGAAAAATTAGTTCATGAACCTAAATATATTGTTTTCGAACAATGCCTGGACAAATTGTTGAAATTGATACCATGCCGTTCAATTGAAAATTGTGAGGCACCAATGATGACAATTGATAAACGATTGGTTGGAACTATGTTAATAGTTACTGGCGAGTGTGAAGCAGGCCACAATTCTGAACTTTGGTCAAGCCAACCTACTATTGGTCAAAAACCGGTTGGTAACATACTAGCATGTTCCTCCTTACTGTTTACTGGCAATCAGTATGAAAAAATTAAAGATTATTTTCAATACTTCGGAATATGTTTTTTATCAAAACAAACATATTTTACATATCAAAATCTATACCTATTTCCCACAATAGACAATTTCTGGAAAGCAGAATGTGCCGAAAACTTGAGAAATTATAGTGGACGTGGTATTGCAGTAACAGGAGACGGTCAGTGTGATAGCCCGGGTCATTCGGCTAAATACTGTACATATACAGTAATGGAGGATCAATCCAAAAAAATTTTACATGTCGAAATAGTTCAAGTTACTGAGGCTACTTCATCAGTGGCCATGGAAGCAAAAGCATTTCGTAGGGCAATGAATCACATGCTAAATGACGGATTCCTTCCAGTGATGGTTGCTACAGACAGACATGTAAGCATTAGAAAGATACTACGGGAGGAATACAAGAATATAAATCATCAATTCGACATCTGGCATTACAGTAAAAGCCTTAAAAAAAAAATCTTAAATGTCAGCAAGAAAAAGACTTGTAAAGAATTAGCCAAATGGGTGACCTCTTTATCCAATCATTTATGGGCATGTAGTGTATCATGCAATGGAGATGTAGAAATGATGGAGCGGATGTGGAAATCCTGCCTTTATCATGTTCTGAATATTCATTCATGGGTGGAGAATGGAATGGAATACAAATGCCATCATGGACAATTGGTAGTCGAGGGAGAGAGACCAAGGAAATGGCTGACCAAACAATCTGAGGCATTTCATGAACTCCAAAAGATTATATTGAATGAACAAATGCTGAAAGATTTAAAACACCTAAACTTGTTTAGCCATACCGGTAAACTGGAAGTCTTCCATAGCTTTGTTTTGAAATACCGTCCAAAACGAATACATTTCAAAATGGATGCTATGGAAGCAAGAACCAAATTGGCAGCCATAGCTAATAACAAAAACACAGAACGTGTACAATCAACTGTGAAATTCCCAACCCCAACAAGTGGAAGTTATGGAGATTTGAAATTCAATACATACTTTCCAAAAAGTAAAAAAGAGTGGTTAGTCAGACCAGTCTATGAAGACATGGATTTGTTGCACATACATGAGATGAACACAGAGGTTCTAAAATTAGCAGAAGGAACATCTGATCATTCTTGGAAATCAAAAAACAAGGATTTGCCAACGAACATTGCATCCACCCCAAGACCGGATAAAAAACAACTGATAGCAAAGCATATATCTCGATTTGGCAAAAATAAATAATTTTTGCATTAGTTGATTTTTCTAATAATTTAAAAATTTAATATGTTCTTTATTTTTAAAATCTATGTATATTCAGTTTTTGATATATAAACAATCATTAGTAAATATTAATAGTAAATAGAAGTTTAAAAACTTTATAATTTTTATTATAAAAGTATTAAAGTGTTTTACCTTACTGATATTGAGTTTATTGAGTTTTAGACATCCATATATACACATACATACTAGAATTCAAAAATAAAATTCAAAGGGACAGTCTAGTCAAAAATCTACTTTCATTATTCAAATAGGGCATGCAATTTTCAACAACTTTCACATTTACTTCTATTATCTAATTTGATCTTTTTCTTCAATATCCTTTTTTGAATAAATAGCTATGTACATGTGTGAGCAAATCACACAAGGCCTTTATGTGCAGCAAGCAATCAGCAGCTAATTGGCATATCTAGAATTGTTTTCCAGCAAGTGATATCAAGATAATATAGTGTCAATAACTATTGTTAAGGGACACCATGATTAAATATTGTCATGACCTTGAACGTCCACTACATTTTTTTGTTTCAAAAACCACTAAAAAACAGAATCTATATGTATTTTTAAACAATGTTAATTTACGGTATGCTTATGAGGAAGATTATAATTGAGTCTGAAGATTAAAGTATTTGCTAATATTTATTTTGCATTAATAAATATATACGAGTAAATTAATTTTATTTTGAAATAAATTTGTAGATGGGATGACAACAGAGAGAGATGTCAACAATACCATTATTTTTCGAAAAAAATTGACTGCGTTCACAGAAATTAGACTCAAGAATAACCAAAAGAACATTATTTTTATGAATGTGATGTAACTCATGTAGAAGCTTGAAATATAAAATTAAACTTCTTATACTTTTTTTCAAAATTTTATTTAAATAGAAATAAACAAATGCAATCAAATAATAAGGATATAACCTTCTTTTTTTTGTTTTTTAATAAAAAAATTAGAGTGAAAGAACAGTAAACATTCATTAATAATGTCGATAAAACAATTATAAGAATGAAACAATGTAACAGGTTTCAATAATAAATGTTATTCACTAATAACATAGTTTAACGAAAATTCCAAAAAAATTATAATCTTCAATATTTAAATCTGTATAATATTAAAAAAATAAAAAAACTAATCCAGGATCATTTCACTTGCTGGGCCATCATCCTCTGGATAATGGAAACCAACATAAATATTGTCTGGTGCAGGGTAATGTTCACGGATACTGTTAACGATGCACGAAGGAATAGGTTTACGGTTCTTTGGCCCAAGTTCACCATTTATCCAGGTTGAAAAACATCTATACGAAAGTTTTCGATATGCCCTGTATTTTAAAAAAACAAAAATATTAATCAATTTTAATAAATAAAAAACATTGTTATACAATAGGATTATAAATTTAAACTATTTTAAAAAAATTAGAATAATAAATAGATTGAGCGTTGAGTTAATGACATTGAATTTTATTAATTTATAAAATATATTGAAATGATCAAAATATGTAAAATAATGTACTTTATTATCGACCAAAATAATAATAAATTTAATTACCTTTGAGTCATGGCTTCTTTGGCCTGTGATCGCATAGGAAGAAAACTCCGAGTGATTTCTGTGATCCTGTTAAGAAAACCTTGATCAAGTTCATTGATATGTTTCTGGGCATCGCAAATGCAAGCTTTGCCTTCTGGGATGTGGGACATGATTTCCTCATTTTCCCTGCAGCAAAAGCTTTCGATTACAGTAGGCATTAGCTTACAATTCCCACAAAAACACCATGTCAAACTCTCCAATCTTTGTAAATCCTCAGAGCTATTGGATTCTTGAGTGTCCGCATTGCTCTCACTATTGTCCTGGTTGGATAGATCATCAACTACAGGATCCCACAGGTGACTATTAGAAACATCAATGTTTGCATTGTCGGCATTTCGTTGAGATATCAAAGTTTGCATCTTTGGAATAAGAAGAAATAAAAAAAAAAATTAAAAAAAATATATATATTTTATTAATCAAAGAAATTATAAAATTAATATATAATTTTAATAGTTTAAATTTGAAAAAGTAAGATTTATTATTTTTAATATCTTGAATTGTAAATACATATGATTTTAAAATAAATTATATTGATAACATATTTATATTATAAATATATATATCTATATATCTATTTAAATATACATATATTTTGCTATTTATATTTAGATATTTATATATCGTTATACTTATATATATATATATATATATATATATATATATATATATATATATATATATATACATATACATATATATATTTATATATTTTTGTATACCGGTGGCCATCGTTTAGCAAAGGTTCATTTTGCACTGTATAAAACTAATGAATTTATTAAAACTCATGTTAGTGCTCTTAAAAAGCATTGAGATGCAGTGTGTCAAGGTATATGTAAGGTTAATAAATATATATACTTTAATTATATATTTTACGGTTAATAAATATATCTATTTATTCAGATGTTTGGCTGGTCAGTAGAAAAAGATTAATTTCATTCAGAAAGACATTACCCCTGACACTAAAACATCTGCTCTAATCAACTTATAGTTTGAGACAGGATGAGTCATAAAAGGTTATTTAAGAGGATAGATTGTCAGATAGGTGACACCACACAGTATATGTAGACGAGGTGTCTGGAATACCCTCTTGAAGATGGTCAAAATCATAGGGAAACAGTTTTTATGCACATAGGTGTTAGTTATCCGTAAACCTCAAATACACGTCGTCATTGCTAGCGAAAGACAAAATATGTTGTAGTGTGACTTTTACAACTACTCGTGGATTGACCCTAAGCTATGTGGGTGGGGCAGTAATAAGCAAAACTATACATTTATTTTTTAAAATTTAATTTATGGGCTTTCTAAATAGATCATCTAATAAACATTTATGAAAATAATAAAATGAGTGTATAATGTACCTTATACGTGAAGTCACTCTTAAAAAGATAAATTAAATGAAAAATGCACACTCATTGTGTACCTCATTGACATATCTTGCACAGATTCCTTTGATGCTTTGGAAACAATGTACTCAGACATTTTCTATGTTGAAAGCAAGTATTAACACTTGTCTAGATTTGTAAATGTTTTACACACACATTTTTTTAAATACTGAAATTATTATTTTATAAATTTATATATATAGAGATTGAGCTTACCATATCTTGAACCTCTTCTGTGCTCATTTCCATTAGAGTTCTTCTTCTCTGTATAGCTTCATTTGCAGACATGTCTATGAAATAATAAAATACTTTAAATAAAATTAATAATATCCTGAAAAAATAATAATATATAAAGACATATTATATTTAAAGGGACACTCAATCAGAATTAAACTTTCATGATTCAAATACAGCATTTAATTATAACCAACTGTACTATTGACTTTTATTAAAACAAATAAGCACAGTCTATTATATTCCCAATTTTTGATTCACCGGATCCTAAGGAGCATGTTAAAAACTTAAATTTATGTAGACTATCCTTTGTTAATATATCAATCAACAATGGATTTAGATTAAATGTAACAGTGAAGACAATATATTTTAGTTTGAAAAAGAAACATAATACGTTGGCTATAAATTCAACAGTTTGATACTACAAACAAACTTATATTAATAGATTTTGGTGTATTCTGGTAGCATAATACAAAAATATATATATAGATTATTTTATTATATGTTTGAGAAATATTTGTTTTGAAAATGGGCAGCGTCGAAATAATTACCTACTAATATAGAATAGCAATACATTAATATATCCTTTGTGTACTACTCTACTTAAATTCTAGATTTAGCCTATACATATGAAAATATATTCTTAAGATAAAAATTAACATAATAATAATGGTTAGATGTTATTATGTATGCATTATAACTTAATATATATTTTTGGATCGATTTTTATAAATTTTTTATGTTGCTTATCGATCTATCTATCTATCTATCTATCTATCTATCTATATATATATATATATATATATATATATATATATATATATATATATATATATTATTTTTGATATATAGATATGTGATTAAAGTTTTATATCAAAATCTGCTGCAGAATAATGGGGACATGGTAGTATTGATTGCATAATAAATTCATACATAATTAGTAACCCTTTATCCTGTAATATAAGATGTAGAATTTAAGTATGCTAAAAGTATGTTTGAAAAATGCAAAGCGTAATAATGGTTACCTGTTAGTACGGTACCATAAAAAATGAATATATACTTTTTGAACGATAACTATATCATGTTATTGGTTAAATATATGTATGAGAAAATTTTGAAGTGCAGCTTCATAATGGTGACATGTTATGGGTTGCATAATAAAAAAATATATTAATTTGGATCAACACTTTTAATATGCTGAATGTAGCATATATATATATATTTCACAAACAGAACTTTGGTGCAAGGTTTGCAGAGTAATCAGGATGAAATGTTAGTATGTATGAAAGAATAACTTACTATATATATGTATGTATTATAAAAATCGTTTTCTGTTATGTGCATCTTTAAACATTATTCATATGAAAATGCTGTAATGCATTGAAAAAATTCATTATTGCAATGCCGTTTGAAACGTTTGCCCTTTACTACATTTATTAAAGAAATGTACATACCGCTTACGTTACAAGTAATTCATTCTTGCAATGCCTTTTGTAAGTTTTGCACTTGACTAAATTTAATCGAAAAAGGTATGTATCGATTATATACCAATTATAAACAAATATAAATTTTTGGATCCATTAACATATGCAACTGGATGTAGCGTATTTAAGTAAAAAATGAAATAATATTTAGGATACATAATAACTAATTGATATGTTAGCCCCAGTTGAGAATAAAAAAATAATGACATAAACAATAATAGATAGATTGTAAGGTTGCCCAAATCGTTAGTTATCTGCTCTGCCTCTTCAATCGTACCTGTTGTTAGGTATAACACAGGTAATTGCAGAGGATGCGAGCGAGCGATGCTGTGGATTACAAGTGTCAATAATTCTGGGAGCGTACAACGCATGCTCGTAACATGGACGAGCATGCCGATGATAACGCGATATTTACTTACACGCATGCGCGGAA
Source organism: Bombina bombina (assembly GCF_027579735.1). Classification (NCBI taxonomy): domain Eukaryota; kingdom Metazoa; phylum Chordata; class Amphibia; order Anura; family Bombinatoridae; genus Bombina; species Bombina bombina. Next base: position 247,443,339 of record NC_069504.1, on the reverse strand, counting down.
GCTCTCAATGACGAAAATGAAAAGGGGCAGGACGCCACGGGGAAAGACAATAGATTGGAATTAAACTCTGTCAATCAATAGAGGGTCGATGACAGGCGGAATATACCGCATAAACGGAGCGCATTCAAGTGAACAAATTTAATACTTTTGATTTCATTTACAAAGTATTTGATGAATGAACATCATATTGATTTTTAAAAACATATTAGAAACTGATAAGCAGAACCGCAGACTTGACCTTCACTTTAAATTGTATATTTAGTTTAATTTTTAGGCTTATTGCTGGAAAAATGTACAGTCTGTTCTAAACGATTCTATATACTATTTGGTTATATACTTCACTAAATAGAATTGTGAACACAAAGTTGCGATATACACACATAAAAATAGTCTAACTATGTGGTTAAAAGTTCTACCTAGTAACAGTTGAGCAACTATTCTGTCCATTTTTACCATTGGTTAATACATGTACTGAAACAAGGCTACCGTTCTACCAATGGTGGTCACGTGATTAGAGGGAAGTTTAAAAGTTAGTGGTTTTGACTATCCTGTAAGTCACTATTGAGAAAGCTCAGGCGAAACGTGTCTAGTGATGCCACAGTGGGAATCGGAGGTATTTACCAAAGTACACAGTACTGTAACTCGATCCAGGTCTGTAATCATTTGTTTTTTACAATCGCTTAATAAAAGTTATATTTTAATTGATCTACACTGGATGGGACTTTTGTCTTTCAATAAAAGGAGACTTTTTTGAGTTGACCGCTATATATTGTATTAACACGCCAAACTTTTTGACAATTTTCCTAAATAGCTTAGTTGGATCCAGTCCTCTCTCGTTGTAAGTAGGGTCCTCAGGTTCTCCCTGTTGCAGTAACGAGAGTAGATCAACAAAGTTGTGGCACATTTTCTGTTCAAGCTCTGCAATACTAGAGCATAATGATCTGTATAAGCCTTCCCTCATAAGCATGGTTATGCCTTGGCACTTTACCCTGGCCTGGGTGGGGGGATTGATGGTTACCGTGGTAGGCCGCCGCCTGTGATCAGATCGGTCTAAATACGGGTAAGAAAATAGTGATTTTGGAATGTAGCTGTTGAGCACAGAGCAGAGAATCGAATGGTGTAATCTGTATAACTATATGTCTAAAAGTACTGAGAATAGTCACCAGATTCTATGGATCTCTTTTAAAGCTTCAGAAAGTGCAGCCGGCCATCTCTGCAGCCTAGAAACGCCCCCAGGGACAAGAAAATCAAAATTCTTCTTTAATCATTCGGACAGAACATACAATTTAAAAGAAAAACGTTTTTAATTTACTTCTATTATCAAATTTACTTTGTTTTTTTTTTTAAATTCTTTGTTGAAGAGATATTTAGATATGTAGAGCACCCTTTTCTGGAGCAGTACATGACAAGAAACATTGCTGCCATCTATTGTTCTTGCAAATGTTTAACATAGTTATAATTTATAAAACTGCTGCCATACAAGCTCCTATACCTTCCTACTTGCTTTTCATCAAAGGATACCAACAGAACAAAGTACATTTCATAATACATTATTTGGTTTTATTTTTTATACTTTTACACTCTATCTGAATCATGAAAGAAAAATTATGGGTTAAATGTCACATTAAACTTGTAAACTTATAAACTAATAATAAACCTATTTGAGCTAGGGCTGTGTGGTATGTTATGCATATGTTTTATATATATATATATTATATATATATATATATATTATATATATATATATATTATATATATATATATATATATATATATATTACACTTTAAAAAATTTATATCATATACTATGTATTTTGAGTAAGATGGTGTTTTTAGGCATGTTTTTTAGCATTAGGAACAAGATTTTTTTTTTTTAAACATTGCACTATGTAAAGCTTTTTTTAAAGAAGACATTCTTTTTTTCATTGTATTTAGGCAGTTGATACAAATACACAAAAACTGTAAGTAAGTTCTCACTTTTCAGAACACGTGTAGTTCTAGTATTGCAGTTTGCACGGCACAAAATGTGTTATTAAAAGTAAACAAGTTTGGTACAGTTCTGTACAGTAAGAACTTACAGTTTTGTGCTATTATAGCGGCTGCATAAAAACAATGTTAAAAAAACCTGTCTGCTTTTAAAAATGAGATTTACACAGTGCAAAAGTTTAAAAAAAGTCGCTATTGTAAAACAGAAAACCTAAGGCCACTGACTTCTGCAGGATATAATATTGTATGTACTCGTACATAAATCTTGTTCCTAAAAATATATAAAACGCCAAAATTAAAAACGTTTTTAATAACAAACACAAGAATAATAATATTCTATTTTACAGTATAATATATATATATATTTTTGTTTGGGACCTTGACGTGGTACCTGGGCCTGTCCCATTTGGCCAAATGCAGTAACTAACCCTTCCATTTTTGCTTTTAATCTTAGCTGAAAGCTTGTAAGTGAGTGCTGGACTTTTTCTGCGTGTTGTATTAGTTTGTTTTGTAATTTTCCGTATGGTTCTTGCACCCAGACCTGTCTGAGTTTAACTGCTTGTGACTCTGGGCACAGCACAGCTTCCTGTGAGTGTCAGTGAGCACCCAGGGCTGAGCATGTTGCAGGGTCATTGGATGTGTACCCGATCCAGTCTGAGAGTGCAGTTCCTTTTCGTGTTTTGTATATGTCTGGGATGATTACATAAGCCTGGGCACACTTCACTGTATTGTATGGCTGTTTAAGGTTCCCAGGTTTTTGGAAGGGACCTTGATGTGGTACCTGGGCTTGTCCTATTTGGCCAAATGCGGTAACTAACCCTTCCATTTTTGCTTTAAATCTTAGCTGAGAGCTTAAAAGTGAGTGCTGGACTTTCTCTGGGTGTTGTATTCATTTGTTTTGTAATTTTTCCTATGGTTCCTGCCCCCAGACCTGTCTGGGTTTAACTGCCTGTGACTCTGGGGACAGCACATCTTCCTGTGAGTGCCAGTTAGCACCCAGGGCTGAGCATGTTGCAGAGTCATAGGATGTGTACCCGCTCTGGTCTGAGAGTGCAGCCCCCTTCCGTGTTTTGTATATGTCTGGGGTGATTACATAAGCCTGTACACCCTTCATTTGTTCCCAGTTTGTTGGATTGAGAGCTTGCATTGTGTGGCTGTTTTAGGGTCCCAGGTTTTTGGAAGGGACCTTGACATGGTACCTGGGCTTGTCCCTTTTGGCCAAATGCAGTAACTAACCTTTCCATTTTTGCTTTTAATCTTAGTTGAGAGCTTGTAAGTGAGTGCTGGACTTTCTCTGTGTTTTATATATATACTAGTACTAAAGCCTGTGTACACGGGCCATTTTTTGCAGTACAGCTGTCCCACCCCTTGCTCTCTCCCCCCTCTCTTTTGCTCTCTCTTCGCCCCTCTCTTTTGCTTTCTCTCCCCCCTCTCCTGTGCGCTCTTTCTCCTCTCTTTTGCTCTCTCTCTCCCCTCTTTTGCTCTCTCTCTCCCCTCTTTGGCTCTCTCCCCCCTTTCTTTTGCTCTCTCTCCCCCCTCTTTTGTTCTCTCCCCCCCTCTTTGGCTCTCTCCCCCCCTCTTTGGCTCTCTCCCCCCCTCTTTGGCTCTCTCACCCCCCTCTTTGGCTCTCTCTCCCCCCTCTTTGGCTCTCTCCCCTCTTTGGCTCTCTCTCCTCTTTGGCTCTCTCACCTCTTTGGCTCTCTTTCCTCTTTTGCTCTCTCTCTCCCCCCTCTTTGGCTCTCCCCCCCCTTTGGCTCCCCCCTTTGGCTCTCTCCCCCCCCTTTGGCTCTCTCCCCCCCTTTGGCTCTCCCCCCTTTTGACTCTCTCCCCCCCTCTTTGTCTCTCTCCCCCCCTCTTTGGCTCTCTCTCCCCCCCTCTTTGACTCTCTCTCCCCCCTCTTTGGCTCTCTCTCCCCCCTCTTTGTCTCTCCCCCCTTTTTTGCTCTCTCTCCTCTTTGGCTCTCTCTCCTCTTTGGCTCTCATTCCACTTTGGCTCTCTCTCTCCCCCCTCTTTGGCTCCCCCCCTTTGGCTCTCCCCCTTTTTGTCTCTCTTCCCCCCTATGGGTCTCCCCCCCTCTTTGGCTCTCTCCCCCCTCTTTGGCTCTCTCCCCCCCTATGGCTCTCTCCCCCCCTCTTTGGATCTCTCCCCCCCTCTTTGTCTCTCTCTCCCCCCTCTTTGGCTCTCTCTCCCCCCTCTTTGGCTCTCTCCCCTCTTTTGCTCTCTCTCCTCTTTGTCTCTCTTTCCTCTTTGGCTCTCTTTCCTCTTTGGCTCTCTCTCTCCCCCCCTCTTTGGCTCTCCCCCCCTTTGGCTCTCCCCCCTTTGTCTCTCTCCCCCCCCTTTGTCTCTCTCCCCCCCTTTGGCTCTCTCCCCCCCCTCTTTGGCTCTCTCCCCCCCTCTTTGGCTCTCTCTCCCCCCTCTTTGGCTCTCTCTCCCCCCTCTTTGGCTCTCTCTCCTCTTTGGCTCTCTCTCCTCTTTGGCTCTCTTTCCTCTTTGGCTCTCTCTCTCCCCCCTCTTTGGCTCTCCCCCCCCCTTTGGCTCCCCCCCTTTGGCTCTCCCCCCTTTGACTCTCTCCCCCCCCTTTGGCTCTCTCCCCCCCTTTGGCTCTCTCCCCCCCCCTTTGCCCCCCCCCCCCTTTGGCTCTCTCCCCCCCTTTGGCTCTCTCTCCCCCCTCTTTGGCTCTCTTTCCCCCCTCTTTGGCTCTCTCCCCTCTTTTGCTCTCTCTCCTCTTTTGCTCTCTCTCCTCTTTGTCTCTCTCTCCTCTTTGGCTCTCTTTCCTCTTTGGCTCTCTCTCTCCCCCCTCATTGGCTCTACCCCCCCTTTGGCTCTCCCCCCTTTTGGCTCTCTCCCCCCCTTTGGCTCTCTCCCCCCCCTTTGGCTCTCCCCCCCCCTCTTTGGCTCTCCCCACCCTCTTTGGCTCTCTCTCCCCCCTCTTGGCTCTCTCCCCTCTTTTGCTCTCTCCCCCCCTATGGCTCTCTCCCCCCCTTTGGCTCTCTTCCCCCTCTTTGGCTCTCCCCCCCCCTCTTTGGCTCTGGCTCTATCTCCCCCCTCTTTGGCTCTCTCTCCCCCCTCTTTGGCTCTCTCCCCTCTTTTGCTCTCTCTCCTCTTTGGCTCTCTTTCCTCTTTGTTTCTCTCTCTCCCCCTCTTTGGCTCACCCCCCCCCCTTTGGCTCTCCCCCCCATTTGGCTCTCTCCCCCCATGGCTCTCTCCCCCCCCCCTTTGGCTCTCTCCCCCCTCTTTGGCTCTCTCCCCCCCTTTGGCTCTCTCCCCCCCCCCCTCTTTGGCTCTCTCCCCCCCCTTTGTCTCTCTCCCCCCCTCTTTGGCTCTCTCTCCCCCCTCTTTGGCTCTCTCCCCTTTTTGGCTCTCTCTCCTCTTTGGCTCTCTTTCCTCTTTGGCTCTCTCCCCCCTTTTTGGCTCTCTCCCCCCTCTTTGGCTCTCCCCCCCCTCTTTGGCTATCTCCCCCCCCCTCTTTGGCTCTCTCTCCCCTCTCTTTGGCTCTCTCCCCTCTTTTGCTCTCTCCCCCCCCTATGGCTCTCTCCCCCCCTTTGGCTTTCTTCCCCCTCTTTGGCTCTCCCCCCCCTTTGGCTCTCTCCCCCATCTTCAGCTCTCTCCCCCCCTCTTTGGCTCTCTCCCCCCCCCTCTTTGGCTCTCTCCCCCCCCTCTTTGGCTCTCTCTCCCCCCTCTTTGGCTCTCTCCCCTCTTTTGCACTCTCTCCTCTTTGGCTCTCTTTCCTCTTTGGCTCTCTTTCCTCTTTGGCTTGCTCCCCCCCCCTCTTTGGCTCTCCCCCCCTCTTTGGCTCTCTACCCCCCTCTTTGGCTATCTCCCCCCCCCTCTTTGGCTCTCTCTCCCCCCTCTTTTGCTCTCTCTCCTCTTTGGCTCTCTCTCCTCTTTGGCTCTCTTTCCTCTTTGGCTCGCTCTCCCCCCCTTTGGCTCTCTCCCCCCCTTTGGCTCCCCCCCCCCCTTTGGCTCTCTCCCCCCTATGGCTCTCCCCCCCCCCCTCTTTGGCTCTCTCCCCCCCTCTTTGGCTCTCAGCCTTGCTCTGTGCTGAGTGCTGAGTGTCAGGATCCAAACGGCCAGGTGTGTTTGTCACGTACAGTCTCTACTGCGCATGACTGCATCTGACAAACATACTTGGCCATTTATTATATAGGATATATATATATACCTGTATATATATATACCTGTATATATATATATATATATATATATATATATATATATATACTGTGTATATATATATATATATATATACATATACATATATATATATATATATATATATATATACACAGTATATATATATATATATATATATATATATAGATATATATATATATAAATATATATATATATATATATATATATATATATGGAATACATTTACAGCATTTACTTTGAAACTTAGTTTGCATAGAGATTATTTGAACTACTACAAAACATAATCCATTTTTACATTTATGAAGTACATTATGGGCCCTATTTATGAAGCTGCAGATGCAGTGTTGGGGCCCAAGTGAGCAAGCCTAAAATGCTAATTCCGTAGCCTCAGTCTACTGGGCAGACAAGGTTCACTCTCCTGATAAATGGGAGCCAATGTATGGTTTATAAAATATGCTCCCTCCACACTGCTGAGATTCGCATTCATTGGCGATGTGCTGGGATTGTTCAATGTTAGTTAGCCCTATACTTTTCTATGTAAGATACATCTCCACTCATCTGTAGAGCAAGGGTCAGCCCACATTGTTAGAACAATTCACCCCATGAGAGCTTTGCAAGACTGAAGAGACATTAATGAACAATTCTTGCCCGACTCGGCGATCTTTAATCATCAAGCCCCAAGTCAAGTGTGCATTCCATAAAAGTATAAAAGCAGCAATTGGAGCCAGCAATTACAAAGGTGGTTTGTGCAGAAAAGGGCTTGCTTATCACATTATAGTAGTTAGTTCTTATTATAGCCTTATAGATGACACTTTTTCTCTGGCAGAATTTCTACAATAAACAATGTATTTTTTAAATGTGGTAATAACTATCTTAAAAGAAGATTTCTGTTCAGGACAGCGCCAGAGAATTTATTTCTTCAACCCTAACTTAGATATGCAAATTTGGAGAGTAAAACAAAATGTAATGAAATGCAATTCCTTTGTTTTCAGGAACTTTCTCTGACTCATCATCACAGCCCAATGGAGCAGTTTGCGGCTCTGTGCTCATATGCAAAATTACCTTTTTTTAAAGCCATTACAGAAGTCAATTGTCATGGAAATGCATTATTGGTAATACGATACATGTTCACCACTTATTCGTCTTTTCTTTCAAAACAGGTCAGAAAGTATATTGTGAGCATTTTACATTTTGTTACAATTTTAAGACAGCTCAGTTACTGGTACAATATACAATACAATACTGCATCTTTCCTGTGGGTAAATAAAAAAAAAAAAGAAGAGAGACCAGTTAAACTAAATGTCTATAATTAGACATACTGCACCAGCTGTGCAAAAAGGAGAAATTGTACTTGCATTATAATTATAGTAAAGGTATTGGTAATGATATGTGCACAATACACATTATTGTAGTACATCATTAAATATCTGTTCTAAAGCACAATACAACATAACATTGATAACCCAATTGATTTTAAGCCATAACGATGTTGGTTATACCATCTAACAGCTTAAAAGTGCCAAAAAGAATATTCCAGTGTGTTGGACCATTTAATACTTGCTCATTTGCAGGGATTAAGCACATAGGGTTAGATTATGAGTGGTGCATTAACAGTTAGGCAAAAGCAAAAAGGGTTTATCGCGGGTATTTGCACACTTTGAAAGTAAACGCTAGAATGATTATCGCATCTTTAGAGCTCTGGTTAACTGTTTTGCAAAACAAAAAAGTTGTGAAAAGCACATCAAAAATACAATACAAAGAACAGTTGCACTCATAAGGGCTCAGTTATATGAGGTCTAAGGTGTTAGAAAAAAAAGGCAGGCAAAGGGCTTCAACATTCAGATACATACATATACGTGTAAATATTTATATTGATGGATATATATATATATATATATATATAAACTGTATATACTGTATATATATATATATATATATATATATATATATATATATATATATATTAGTATATATATATATATATATGTTTATATGTGTGTACATATGTATTTATGTATTTATTTGTTTACATATGTATTTACAGACATATATACACATATAAGCACATACATACATATGTGCACACAAATATATATATATGGTCCTGGGCTTGATCCTTTGGTGCCAAATGTAACTCATCAATGGGGAGAGCCGGCTGGAAAAAAGTCTAACACCTGCAATAAAGCAGCATAAAGCTCCGTAACGCAGCCCCATTGATTCTTATGGGGAAACTAAATTTATGTTTACACCTAACACCTAACATGAACCCTGAGTCTAAACACCCATAATCTTACACTTATTAACCCCTAATCTGCTGCCCCTGACATCACTGACACCTACATTATATTTATTAACCCCTAATCTACTGCCCTCAACATTGCAGCCACCTACATTATACTTATTAACCCCTAATCTGCCGCCCCCAACGTCACCGCCACTATAATAAACATATTAAACCCTAAACTGATGCACTCTTGCATCACAAACACTAGTTAAATATTATTTTTAACCCCTAATCTGCCGCCCCTAACATCGCCACCACCTACCTACATTTATTAGCCCCTAATCTGCCGCCCCAGCATCACCGCCACTATACTAAATGTATTAACCCCTAAACCTAAGTCTAACCCTAACCCCCCCTAACTTAAATATAATTAAAATAAATCTAAATAAAACTTACAATTATTACCTAAATATTTCCTATTTAAAACTAAATACTTACCTATAATATAAACCCTAAGCTAGCTACAATATAACTAATAGTTACATTGCAGCTAGCTTAGGGTTTATTTTTATTTTACAGGCAAGAGTGTATTTATTTTAACTAGGTAGAATAGTTAGTAAATAGTTATTAGTTATTTACAAGCTACCTAGGATTGAACTCGCATTCTATTGGCTGTTCCAATCAGCCAATAGAATGCAAGCTCAATACTATGCCCGTCTGGAGGACCACTTCTGCCGGCTTGGATGAAGACTTCTCCCAGCTTTGTTGAGGACTTCTTGCCACTTCACTGAGGACGTCTCCCGGCTTCGTTAAGGATGGATGTCGGCTCTTCAAAACTGTAAGTGGATCTTCAGGGGTTAGTGTTTTTTTAAGGGTTTATTGGGTGGGTTTTAGTTTTAGATTAGGGTTTGGGCAATTGAAAAAGAGCTAAATGCCCTTTTAAGGGCAATGCCCATACAAATGCCCTTTTCAGGGCAATGGGGAGCTTAGGTTTTTTTAGTTAGGTTTTATTTGGGGGGTTTGGTTGTGTGGGTGGTGGGTTTTACAGTTGGGGGGTGTTTGTATTTTTTTTTACAGGTAAAAGAGTTGATTTCTTTGGGGCAATGCCCCACAAATGGCCCTTTTAAGGGCTATTGGTAGTTTATTGTAGGCTAGGGTTTTTTTTTTATTTTGGGGGGGCTTTTTTATTTTGATAGGGCTATTAGATTAGGTGTAATTAGTTTAAATATCTGATCATTTCTTTTTTTATTTTGTGTAATTTAGTGTTTGTTTGTTTTTTGTAATTTAGGTAATTGTATTTAATTTAGGTCATTTATTTAACTGTAGTGTAAGTTTAGGTGTTAGTGTAACTAAGGTTAGGTTTTATTTTACAGGGAAATTCAGTGGCGGCTCGTGGGTTATTCAAATGGGGGTTCACGGACCAGTTATGTAAAATAGTTTTATATTTATAAATATATATATATATATATATATATATATATATACAGTCCAAGTTAAGGACAGCACAATCTTACTTGTTCCAACTGCCAAGGTGCACTACAAACCATAATGCATTTTTTGGATCTCACTATCTTTAAGGTTGATGCAGAGGGTGTAACTCGATTTGGCACTTCTCTCTATACTAAGCCAACAGACCGCAATTCCTTGTTGGATGCGAGGAGTTTCCATCCTTTGCACCAAAAGAAGGGGATTCTTACCTCCCAACTCACTCGTGTCATCAGGAACAACAGTGAGTTGCCTATGTTGCAACAACAGCTTAAAGAGATGAATGACAAACTAGTGGAGAGGGGCTACGCTAAGGAGATGGTCAAAAAGGCACAAGATGATCTCATGGATCCTACCAAGTCAGGAAAGATGAAACGTATAACAAAATCTGACCCTGAACAGATCAATATGGTCACCACATATACACCAACCTCCAGACATCTTACTGAGGCTGTCCGGAGACACTGGCCAGTCATAAGCAGTAATCCTACGTTACCATTTGAGAGGGTCTCTGCCCCCAGAATAGCATACCGAAGAGCAAGTAATCTAAGGGATATATTGGTCAAATCAGATCCGGTGAAAAATTACAAGAAGGATACCTGGTTGAAGCCTACCAAGATGGGCTGTTTTCCCTGCGCGGGATGTGTCACATGTAATGGTATGCTTAGGGGCAACTCTTTCCAGCACCCTCATAACAATTATAGGTTCGACATCAGGCATCGTTTAACATGCACCAGCACATATGTAGTGTATATGATCATTTGCCCATGCTCCAGTGTCTATATCGGTAAAACCGTAACAACTTTTCGTGAACGCATGGCAAATCACCGATGTGCGATACGCGAGGCCCTTTGCACTGGTGAATCTGACCAGCCAGTAGCAAGGCACTGCCTCCAGCACAAACATGCGGTTTCCAGCTTACGCACAATGCTTATCGATCACATACCCCCCCTGTTAAGGGGTGGTGACAGAGGAAATCTCCTGCTTCAATGTGAAACCAAGTGGATCTATAGGTTGAATACTATTATCCCTAATGGCCTTAATACCTCTCTGGATTTTAGTCCTTTTTACTGAAGTGTCATACATCTGTGGAATAATAAACTTACAACCATATTCATCTCGTAACTCTCAGCTGATTATATGGACTTTAACGTGGATTACAATGGCTCTCACTTTGGTTCCTATGTTTCTACCATACGATAATCAGGCATGAATGTAAGCTAGTAGATTAAACAATATATGTAATTAGATACTGTTTTCCGATGTTATGACAAATAACCATTCACAGATCTATTACATTGTATTGGGTTGATAGTAATATTGTTAGGATACACCTATGTACATAGTTAGTTTTTATAGTTTTTTTTTTTACTTAATCATTTCTTATTGCTACTGCGCTGTTTTATAAGTGTTGGATCTAATATTACATGCATATGGGTATTTTTGCTCAGGTGTAATAAGGATTGAGATGTGTTTGACATAATATATATTCAGCATAGTTGGACATCTGAAATGATAAGTTACACTAGCATTGCCGCACGGACTGTGCATTGTATATACGTTGCCATGGCGATCTCTGCACTGCTGTTTCATGTGGCGCACAGTCTAGCGCGCCTTGATGACCTCAGATGCCGACTTCTTTCACGGAAATGGGGTGGCATGCTGTGTATACCAGGGGTATTTAGGTGGAGGATATAGGTAAGTTAGTTAGGAAGTTTTAATATTTCATCTTTGCTACATTTGATAAAGTTACAGGAATGTACCGAAACGTCATGTAAATGTAACTTTTTTTCTACGGATTAATAAATTAATTTTTTCACAAGACCAGTGAGTGCCTACGTTCTTGGAAAGAAAAAAAAATAAAAAATAAATATATATACATATATATATATATATATATATATATAATATACATGTCCACCACAGGCGCAAAAAGAGCTGCAAAACAGGGGGCCCCCATACTGTAAAGCCTATAAAACAGAAATATATTAAATAAATAACATTATGCAATACAGAGACACATATAGCCAGAGCTAACACCAACAGCTTTCTAGAAAAAAATATTAAATCTCATATACCGGTATGTTGTTCCTGAACTTGTGTGTGTGTTTGAGGGAGGTGCTCTGACTCTTTATATCAAACAGATTTCCCCAATGCTTTGTGTAAGTGCATTAGTAAGCACATTTAGTTCTAGTATGACGTTATATAGATTCAGGGCAAAATTAGAACACTCAGTCGATGAAAGGGCTTTACTTAATAGTTCAGGTTAATAAGCTATTATGGCTCTCCAGAATGTGAGTACCAAGTAGTGTGAATACCTTGTCTTGTCAACAGCAAGACCCCTGCCCGGCTGCCCTCAGACCCCCACCATCGTATCCCCATCCTACCTCTCACTGTCTTCAGAAGTACCAGTCGTTAGGCCGTCTGGATGGCTGGGCAGCTATTATGGCTCTCCAGAATGTGAGTACCAAGTAGTGTGAATACTGTGTCTTGTCAACAGCCAGACCCCTGCCCGGCTGCCCTCAGACCCCCACCATCGCATCCCCATCCTACCTCACTGTCTTCAGAAGTACCGGTTGTCTGGCCGTCTGGATGGCTGGGCATTATTACTTCACACACGTGACTCCTTTTCAGAATGGTGTTGTGGCGCCAGTCATCCCATACTATTTACCGTACCTCTTCTCAGTCTGAACTGAAGGTAACCCACGATGCTACTCCTCCCGAGTCCCACATACACACAGCTCTTAGTGTGCAAGTGTCACGTGACAGCTGGCTCTCGCACACTAAGAGCTGTGTGGTTAGGAAAGCTATGGGCTGGCCTGTAGGTGGCGCTGAAGGCAATGCAGGCTGAAAGCAGAAAGGGCTTTTGCCTAAACTTCTATCTATTGCACTGCACAGGATGTGCGATAGATAGAAGTATTAGGCAAAAACCCATTCCACACTTCAGCCTAAAGAACTAAAAACTGCAATTTTAATGTGTTTTAGTCAAAACTGCAGTGGAGCCTGGAGGATTTTTTTTATTTAGTCAACAAATAAAGTTTAAAAATGTAATTAGCTTTTTTATTTCTCACTCTTTTTTTTCATCAGGGGTCAGGGGGTTCATGTGCTCAAGTGCTCCTATAGAGGAGCCTCCACTGGGTAAATTTGTATTTAATTTAGCTAGGGAGTTAGTAAATAGTTAATAACTATTTACTAACTATTCTACCTAGTTAAAATAAATACAAACTTAGCTGTAAAATAAAAATAAAACCTAAAATAGCTACAAAGTAACTATTAGTTTTATTGTAGCTAGTTTAGGGTTTATTTTACAGGTAAGTATTTAGTTTTAAATAGGAATTATTTAGTTATTAATAGTAGGTTTTATTTAAATTTATTTTAATTATATTTAAGTTAGGGGGTGTTAAGGTTAGGGTTAGACTTAGGTTTAGGGGTTAATAAATTTAGTATAGTGGTGGCGACGTTGGGGGCGGCAGATTAGGGGTTAATAACTGTAATGTAGGTTGTGGCGATGTTAGGGACAGCAGATTAGGGGTTAAAATAACAATTTAACTTGTGTTTGCGATGCAGGAGTGCGGCGTTTTAGAGGTTAATATGTTTATTATAGTGGCGGCAATGTCGGGAGCGGCAGATTAGGGGTTAATCATTTTATTATAGTGTTTGCGATGCGGGAGGGCCTCAGTTTAGGAGTTAATAGGTAGTTTATCGGTGTTAGTGTACTTTTTAACACTTTAGTTATGAGTTTTATGCTACGGCTTTGTAGCGTAAAACTCATAACTACTGACTTTAGATTGCGTTACGAATCTTGCGGGATAGACTGTACCGCTCACTTTTTGGCCTCCCAGAAAAAGCTTGTAATATTGGCGCTATGAAAGTCGCATTGAAAAAGACTTTACGCAAATTGCTTTTAAACATTACTGTGAATCTGCTGGCGAGTGCCAGGTTTTTTGTGTGTTTAATATATATATATATATATATATATATATATATATATATATAGTACCAAAATAACATCAGATATATAGAAATATATATTTATGAATAAATAGAATATATTCTTCTATGTAAGCAACATTGAAACGTGAAATATTAATTTCTTCATGTCAGGTTAGCGCACTTAATAATATGCGATTATGTTAACGTGCAAGTAGGGTGTTTTTTTGCTTTAATTAACCTGTTGACTTCTATTGGGGGAATATGTTTTCGCATTAGTGATATTATTAGTTCAGCTTTTTTATGCGTAACAGGTTGGAGCGCGAGCAAAAACTTTTTACTTTCAATTTTTAAAACGAGTGCTACCCGATGAGCGCAAAAAGGTTATTTCTAGCAGATTTAGCGATCTAGCGGGAGCATTAATACCGCTCCACTTGTAATCTGGCCATAGTTATTTGCAGGGGTTGAAAACAAGCAAACACTGGGTTAAAGAATAAGGCAGCATAAGAGCACTATAGGAATCTAGCAGAGCACACAACAGATAATAAATTATGCACTGATAAAAGCACGGGCGCGATAACCAATATCAGTTGACCGCGTTACCATCAGTACTCAACTTTGATATTACAAGTCCATGATAAAGTGCGTTTACTAGAGAAGGGTTAGTGCGACTGACTTCATTCAAGCGTAGCCTTTACTTTCAAAGGATATCGAGACAGTGCTAATTTTTGCTGGTTTTAAAAGTTCAAAGTTATATAAGCTTGAACAAAACTGCGCTAGAACAAATAGCGTGACTTCAGACCTGAAGTAAACTTAAAGGGTTAAAAAAAAAATAGTAAAATAAACATGAAAAATACACTAAAATAAAGCATTACACACATATATACAATTTTTTTAATAGAAAATCTATCATATTATTATTATTATTAATAATAATAAAACAAATTAAAGGGTTAAAAGGGATATGGTATATATATATATAGTACCAAAATAACATCAGATATATAGAAATATATATTTATGAATAAATAGAATATATTCTTCTATGTAAGCAACATTGAAACGTGAAATATTAATTTCTTCATGTCAGGTTAGCGCACTTAATAATATGCGATTATGTTAACGTGCAAGTAGGGTGTTTTTTTGCTTTAATTAACCTGTTGACTTCTATTGGGGGAATATGTTTTCGCATTAGTGATATTATTAGTTCAGCTTTTTTATGCGCAACAGGTTGGAGCGCGAGCAAAAACTTTTTACTTTCAATTTTTAAAACGAGTGCTACCCGATGAGCGCAAAAAGGTTATTTCTAGCAGATTTAGCGATCTAGCGGGAGCATTAATACCGCTCCACTTGTAATCTGGCCATAGTTATTTGCAGGGGTTGAAAACAAGCAAACACTGGGTTAAAGCATAAGGCAGCATAAGAGCACTATAGGAATCTAGCAGAGCACACAACAGATAATAAATTATGCACTGATAAAAGCACGGGCGCGATAACCAATATCAGTTGACCGCGTTACCATCAGTACTCAACTTTGATATTACAAGTCCATGATAAAGTGCGTTTACTAGAGAAGGGTTAGTGCGACTGACTTCATTCAAGCGTAGCCTTTACTTTCAAAGGATATCGAGACAGTGCTAATTTTTGCTGGTTTTAAAAGTTCAAAGTTATATAAGCTTGAATAAAACTGCGCTAGAACAAATAGCGTGACTTCAGACCTGAAGTAAACTTAAAGGGTTAAAAAAAAAATAGTACAATAAACATGAAAAATACACTAAAATAAAGCATTACACACATATATACAATTTTTTAAATAGAAAATCTATCATATTATTATTATTATTAATAATAATAAAACAAATTAAAGGGTTAAAAGGGATATGGTATATGGAAAAGTGTTTGACTGGGAAGAGCTCCAATGTGTGTATACTGGACTGGATACACATCCCATGACCCTGCAACATGCTCAGCCCTGGGTGCTATATCACTCTGAGGAAGCTGTGCTGTCTCCAGAGTCAAGTCCAGCATTCACTTACAAGCTCTCAGCTAAGATTAAAAGCAAAACTGGAAGAGTTAGTTACTGCATCTGGCCAAATGGGACAAGCCCAGGTACCACGTCAAGGTCTCTTCCAAAACCTGGGTTCCTAATACAGCCATACAAATGCAAGCTCTCAATCAAACAAACTGGGAACAAGTCACGGTTCACAGACTTATGTAATCACCCTAGACATATACAACACGGAAGGGGACTGCACTCTCAGACTGGACTGGGTACACATCCAATGACCCTGCAACATGCTCAGCCCTGGGTGCTATACAACTCTCAGGAAGTTGTGCTGTCTCCAGAGTCAAAGGCAGTTAACCCCAGACAAGCCTGGGTGCAAGGCCCATAGGGAAAATTACAAAATAAATTAATACAACACACAGAGAATGTCCAGCACTCCCTTAAAAGCTCTCAGCTAAGATTAAAAGCAAAACTGGAAGAGTTAGTTACTGCATCTGGCCAAATGGGACAACTAACTCTTCCAGTTTTGCTTTTAATCTTAGCTGAGAGCTTGTAAGTGAGTGCTGGACTTTCTCTGTGTAAATACTGTATATATATATATATATATATATATATATATATATATATATATATATATATATATATATATATATATATAAATATGTGTATGTTTGTATGTATATATACACAAATATATACACATATACTGTAAACACATTTATACACATATAAACACTCACAGACATTCTCAAAAGTGCTAGCAAATAAATAATACATTTACAATTATATTTTCTTGTGCAATTATTTCTCGTTGTTACTCTGTCTCAAAAACACATGATTTACATTAATCTAATATTTAGTAATTGTATGTGTTGTAAATTACAGTGCATTGTGAACATTTTATAATTTTATATTTTTTAATTGATTTAAATTTTGTTTACATCACACTAATAAGTTTTTTAATCATGAAAACACTTCACGAGGTTGAAGGATAAAACATACACATATCAGGGCGTGTCCAAGCCACTGCCACGATAAGACGCAAAATTGGAGAGCTCCTCATATAATGTGATAATTCCTGGATTATCTCTTGCCTAATGAGCCATCTTCTTACCTAACTTTGGATAAGAGTCAAGCAGTAGCTAAGGAGTACGCAGATATATTTGCCACCCTGCTCCCATAAGCGGAAAAATTTATTTTTGCATGCCTAAGATTAAAAGTGGTGGCCTAATACTACCATCGCACGACTCACACCCGGTGGGTTTGTTATCTGGGTAATGCAGCCTAATCTTGTTTAATTCCACAACCCTTTTTGGCATCGCACACCTAAATATGGAGGAAGATATTTATCTGCAGATTAAACTTTTAGTTAAAGATCTTGAGCTGCAGATCCTGTGTAACTTTGACGATCTCGGCCACATCCTGGAAGCGCCAAGGAGTAAACAACATCAAGATACGTGCATGACTACTGAGGCCGAAGATATTACCACACAGCCTAAGGAACCCAATGTAGGTGCACTACACCCTCCTCCTGAATCTACAGACGACTGCAAGAGCAAGTATGGGCAGAAACCGGAGATACAGAGAGGGGTCATATTTACAAGAGAGCCTATGTTTTATTCTCCTAAGGTTTCATCTTTCACCCCTGACCCTGCTGACGGCTCTCCTGGGTCCAGTATAGGCACACATCTGCCAGTGATTGATATGCGTACAAGAAAGCTAGAGGCTCTGTCCGTGGGAGATAAATATAGCACCTTTAACTACAGGCAAGATTGCGCCACAGTGACCCCACAGATCATGGCCCGAGGAGGGGTAGCCAGCCCCCGGGAACATAGCCGCACCAAAGAAACAGAGCAGTCTGTCAAAGAAGTTATTTGTACCACGCAGAAGGCGCAAAGTGACTTGCAACATCACGCTGGCAGGGTTGAAGCAGAGATCGTCGCAATATTCAGGCCGCATGTTCCTCTGCACACGGACATTATTCAACCAAGCCTGTTTGACTTTCAGCACTACCGTGCCTCTCTTCTGACCCACATATCTGCCTCAGATCGTTCACTTAGGAGAGGTATTGGCTAATAATATGGACACACATTCCCCCTTGGGGCTCTTAGACAACTCCTTGTCTGGGGTGTATGCACCATTCTAATTTCCATGTTTATATATCTTATATAAGCTAATCAGTTTTTTTTTCTCTTTTTCTGTTTGCTTTATTTTTTTATATATCACACTGTTACTATAAGAAACCTGCCCAGATGACTTTTTGTTTCTAATAGGGGTTATACACTGTTATATAGTTTTTAATTCAGAGTTATTACAGGACCTTCGCTGAGTTTTATAAGTGATGCTGGTTTACCTGAGCTCTCATACCTAGTTACATGATGCTTGTTTATTTTTATACTAATCTCATTGTCTTGCGCTCACTCCCCAGCACCATGGAGCCTTTGCTTCCAAAATTGATTCAAATGTCCCACTATGGTTTACCAGGCTTATATTGTGTTATTCTATAGTGAAAATGTCTGTAGACAACCCCTATTATCTAGCTTTGTCTACACTTGTTTGGGCTGGTTTTCTATGCTAGAGATAAGTTTGGCAGCGGCTAAGTGGTTTCTCCTCTCTACCCGTTTATATGTAACCCCCATATTGTTCTCCATATTTGGTGGAGACTGATACTACTATGATAGCCCTCACAATATACCTACATATAAGCCAAGCAGGATTTAATGCCTGATTTAACTCTATACCTCCCCTCCAAATGTTAATGTATGAACTTCTATTACTTAGTACTAGGTTGTGGGCAAGCCTACATGGAATCTAGGAGAACAGGAGCAGGGTAACTGTGTAGATCACCATCACAAACCTAGGAGTAGCTGGTTACGTGTTAAGGCAGACAATAGCCACGACAATAGGCACACATATCACTATGTTTCTTAACCTGTAGACGATCTGTTTATATGTATTAATTGAGTTTTAAATGTTGATATAGGTTTGATATTTGCCTGTCACATCTGACTCCTATTTCTAAAATACATGGCTCCATATCATTTGACCAGAACTGTGAAATGCCATATTGCTTACCCCAGATTGACCCTTGTTGTAGTTCTCCCTAACTATCTTGTTACCACAAAAACCGCACCTCCTAAGTTGCCAGAATCCTGGGATTTCCATATTTTTTATCACGACTAAAATCTGTATATAACAGGTGTACAAGATAGAAAAGATAATCAGAGGTCATATTGAAGCCTCCCATTGTATTTACCTAGCTACTGATGTTCAGATACCAGATATATCTATTCCTACACTCTCTATATGTTAGTTTACGCCCTGGACCTTAGAGAACTTAACCTCCTTTTCTACCCTAAGGCTTATCCCATCATTTAACATTAATTATAGTTACATCCAACCTCCTGAGATCCACAGGACCTATAACAAGATACACTAGATTATATACCATCACTAGGCAAGGAGTGATTCCCTATTACGCCCAAGTTTGATTTTCTATTGTTCTGATCTATCAGACCTCTTGGACACGCTCCCCCCCCCCCTCTATTCGTGCAGCTCTGGTCTGCAGATTCCCCCCCCCCACATTTTTCATTTACTATTACATATTCAACCCTAACTATATTAAAAATGAGATTCCATTATTCTTAGTCAGGCAAAGGAATTGTGCCTAATTTTCATGTAGTTTAAGATACTCAAATAAATTTAATATTTATTTGAGTATCTTAAACTACATGAAAATTAGGCACAATTCCTTTATCTGAGATCTAGTTTCCCATGTCATACATAGACTTGAAATGTCAGCTTGTCTAGGAGATGCATATGGGAAACTCCGCAGGGGACAATTTACACTTAGATGATATGAGCCACATCTTTTGAGAATGTTTGTATATTCCAATATTCTTACAGACGGACCGTCTGTTCCTTACAGGGGCTTGTAAGTTTTATTACCCATCTTGGGAAGCAAACCCATATATAGGCATATACATATGAGGACTCCATATGTTAACATTTAATTTGAAGTGGCCCATTGGTCTTATCTATACAAAGGTCTAAATTATTTTGTTCTCTCCTGAGTAATTTTGCATGTTGAGTGGGGAGGATTGAATTTTGATGTGTAGTCAGCAAGGCATCTCATGTCTGACCTCAGAATTGCAATACACAGAATGTATTCAGCGATAAGATGAGCATGCTCAAATTTAATATTTGATAGGTTGCATACTTATTTTATCTTTTTTATATATATATATATGTATTGTCTACTGACATTCACAGATACCCTGACATAATAAATGTCTTTACCTTCACTGATATTGAAGCTGCAGCTATTGATACTTTGGTAAGAGGCCCAAGGAATTTTCTGGCCCTTCCAGACATGGACATTACTCTAAACAATAGGTAAGAGAAAGAAAAAAATAAGTCAATTGGGAACTACATTACTCTACTCTAGCATAGTATTACCAATTTAGGAGGATACCTAGGGGCTTCAGAGTGTCCTTAAGGTCCATGATATTTATGGGTGACAAAGAATATTGTTCTACATTTGAAAAAATACTTAATAAATGTTCATTCGACATTATGATCCTGACTATTCAACGTATCTAGAAAGAAATTTTAAACAAATCAAGATAAGATTAATAATTGGAAAAAGATCGACAAGATAAACTCACCTCTGCAGGATCGCAAACGTAACAAGTTCTCCCATGACGCATATGACTACCTTAGCGGTCACGTGTACAGATGGGAATCGCGTGACACATGAGGTTACAGAAACTACTACAGATGCCAAAATTGCTGCAAAAGGGATAGATCAGTGGGATCCACCATGAGGGATTCATGGAGAGGTACCCCTGCAGCATCAATGCCTCAATACCAGTCGTCTTTTTCCTCACAGGGAGGCAGACACGACAGAGGAGGAGGTGCAGCTGAAAACATCAGAAGCAGGAATCAGATTGCAGAGGTGCCGCAGAATGAAATTAATTAATATCGAAATTGAAAAAAAAAAACTACTATTTAAAGATGAAAAAAAGAATAAAAAATATAAATGAAAAACATCTAAAATAAAAAAAATAAAAAAAATAAAAATAACAGTTATACAAATTAACAGTAACGTATAAATATACCTAAATCTCAATGTAATCATTAATGATATGATAAAAAAAAATCTTTAAAATATATATATATATATATATATATATATATATATATATTTACACTAGGTGGCTATATAATTCTGTAGTAATAAATATATGTATATTTGTACCCTTTTAAATTAGAATAGATATGTGTATGTTTTTTTTGGGTTTTTTTTTTAAATCTGTTTTTATTGAGATATTAGGTAGATATAAAACATAACTTGCGTCCATTTACATCTATAACAGAAGGATCTGAATAACATACATAAGATACATAAGGGTCAATATGTAAAATAATTGGTTACAGAATATAACAGTCAGTTTACTAGTAAACACAGGCAATTTACCAACACAAGAATGTCTAAAATAATTGTCTTAAATGGAATTGTAGACAGATTTTCAATTTAATATAGACTTGCTCCCTTATACAACAATAAATTACTGCGTAAAGATGCAATAAACCTTTTTAGTTAAACTATTACCATTCAGGTCTATTAAGCAACTCAGATCTCTGCCCCTGAGAGAGCAAATGGACTAAGAATAATGGAATCTCATTTTTAATATAGTTAGGGTTGAATATGTAATAGTAAATGAAAAATGTGGGGGGGGAATCTGCAGACCAGAGCTGCACGAATAGAGGGGGGGGGGGAGAGCGTGTCCAAGAGGTCTGATAGATCAGAACAATAGAAAATCAAACTTGGGCGTAATAGGGAATCACTCCTTGCCTAGTGATGGTATATAATCTAGTGTATCTTGTTATAGGTCCTGTGGATCTCAGGAGGCTGGATGTAACTATAATTAATGTTAAATGATGGGATAAGCCTTAGGGTAGAAAAGGAGGTTAAGTTCTCTAAGGTCCAGGGTGTAAACTAACACATAGAGAGTGTAGGAATAGATATATCTGGTATCTGAACACCAGTAGCTAGGTAAATACAATGGGAGGCTTCAATATGACCTCAAATAAATATATATATTTAGACACTTATTAAATATGAACATATGAATCTGGGAGATTGCCTATGCCTAAGAAGGGTAATATGGGAAGCTGAAAGCCTAAACATTAAGATTTCAACATGTCTTAACCTATGTATTTTTGAAAACATAGAAGTCTTAAGGATTCAAATTTTGGACATATCATATATATAGTTTTCAAACATTAAATATGTGCCTCAGACTGTCCAAATAATAGGTACAAATAAATGGATATGAGATTTTCTATTTGTATAACATTAAATATGAATATTTGCTGAATTTAATAAGTAGCTATACAGTCAATTTAAAATGTCTAACTTGTTTCAAAATGGATAACATATTCTTATATTTTTCAGGCATCTAATAAGCACATATATAATTGATGCTGTAAATAATATCATATGTTTCTAGACACTCAGCAAGAGATATACAGATATGCAATATTTATATTAATATGGGATAGTAATCCAATATGGATATAATTATGTAAAACTACATCTGATTGTTGATCTCAAGGTATGTATGTGATATTAAGATGATAACTGAGAAAGTAATTGAGTCCATGATGAAGGTATTATAATCATTTAAAATCTTTTCAAAGAAAATATAAAGTGGAGTATATTAATGTTTAATCTTGAAATACTCAGGGTAAATAGTATATAATAACCCCATCTATATTAAACATGTAAGTTATTAGTGCTGGAAACTAAAGTGTATTTAATAAACATTTTAAGATTAGACAGACTGTTAGCAGTATTGAAAACAAAACTGTTTTGTCTTTGCTGCACCGATGGCCTAAATCCAGTATTACAACCAAAAAGGCATTTGGCTGTTAAAATGGCATCTTGCAGTAGCCAATCAGAGAAGAGTGTGTATCCAAATCTATCCCTACACACAGAAGAAAAAAATGGGTTGAAAAATGTTTCTTGGTAACTGTTGCAATCCTGCTTGCTGCCATTTTTGCTTATAGAGAGACCAGTGTGCGAACACAGTTTTCTATAAGACAAATATGTTGGGACACCCTTTGTGGATAAGAGACTATCAAGATTAATTCTCTTAAAAATGTGCATTATTCTCCTAAAACATATGACGATAGACATATTTGGATATTAACTGAATTCTCAAACTGGTGATCTTGTAAAGTATAAGCAATTGTATATTTTATATTTTAAACAAAGGTATTCTAAAGCTTTAATTCGATTTAGTTCTTTTGTTCTCTCCTGTGTAATTTTGTAGTAAGTATACTGGTATTAAATATTAATGTTTAGAAAGAATTTTGTATTTTAATATTATAAATTAATTACAATTATTGCTATATATATATTTTAGAATTTGCCTTATTGTAGCTAAATAAGAGGTTATTTCAGCTCTGATAAATTGGCATATTAATTGGCTGTTTGCATTAATAATATATACAATTTCTGATGTTTCTAATTGAATATTAATTAATATTAATATTAATTTAAATATAATAAAACATCTTTAAACATTTTAAACAGAACATACCTGATGTTCTTAATTAACATTAAACATTAAAACATATTGCCAATTCCCCACAGCGGTGCTAGTTCCCAAACCCACAAAAAACAACATGGCCGTTATTCAAAAAACTGGACTCAACTATATCCACATTGAGTCCGTACCAAGCACACCTCCACTTTAATAGGGAACCCCTTGTCCCTATAATAAACCAGTTGCCCGCTCACCCCATGGAGAGGCCACTTCTTAAAATCCTCCAAATCACTTGGCCATATTGCTTAAAATATTTGTCTGGGAACTAGCACCTCGCCACCGACTGGTCTGCTCAAGCAGCCCAGTCCCGCCAAACCCAAAAAATTTCCCAAAGCTTCTTTTATGTCAAACAAGAATAGCTGCAGCCTGAATTGATTGAAGTGAACCCCTTCTTTGAGATAAAATTCTTCATCCCCTTCAACTTCAAAATCTGGGTGAAAAACAACACCCCCCCAACCTTCTTACAAAGGAACTAATTATTTTATTAATTTTTTTACGGCTCCTTTCAAGCTTATCATAATCCCATGCTGATCTCCACACTAGTCGTGGAGTAATCTGTGACCAAATTATCTTTATCTCAGGATAAAGATCTTTAATATTGCCCAAATCTCTTTTTATTCTTTTGACTAGTTCCTTCTGAGGAATAATACCCAAGTCATTCCCCCCCCAAATGCAACACTAAAACATCAGGATGATGGAAAACCTTGCTGTACTCAACAAATACTGGAAACAAACGCTCCCAACACATGCCCCTAATCCCAAACCATTTGACTTCCCATTGACCAACTGGACACCCGAGCTGCAGGCCGCCCATTTTCTTACTGGCCTCAGCATTGGCCCAATAAATAAATGAATGCCCCATCACCCATACGATCCTCACACCTGAAAATACAAGAAATAAAAGAAAAAAACATTCAGAATGCTATTTGCTCAGGCATTCCCACAACATTCTCCCAATTTTTTTTAATTTTTTTTTAAACTCTCAAATCAGGCCAAATGTAAGATTTATAATGATTTGAACCCAATCTTTTTAACTAAATCTTCCTTCAAACCTAGAATAGAAGCCTCAGTAGCGGCCCCTATACGGAATTAATGGGACCCAAACTCTAATGGATTAAAACCCAATAACCCAATTGATCCCTTCAAAATGGCTTTAAATTGATACTGCAACAAAAAGGAAACATCGGAATGAATCAATAACGGGCCATCTTGCGAAGGCCGTATAGACCCATAATGCATCAATACCTGACAAGGACATACCGCTGTCCCACTAGGGAACAGAAGTATATTCTTGCCTTTTTTATAAATGTCAGTTTTACTACTCTTTAATAAAATTTCCACCCTATTTTCATCCCATATTACATCTTCTTTTTGTAAACCCCCAGAAACCCTCCTGCTAGGGCTTACTATTTCAGATATCCTGAAGGCCCCAAAAAAGGCCAAAACAAAGGCCGTTTGAAACAATGTTATTTCAAATGCTGATGAACAAATATAAGCCAGTACTACCCAAATCTTTTCCAGCAATGTAAATGTAATAGGCCTTCTCTTATCTATATTCTTCGCCTTCTTTTTCAAACCCTTAAGGACCTGACGAACCCAAAAAACCTTTGTAATGTCACACATACCCAATAAACGGAATCTAAAAGCTAAGGCCGCCAATCTTTTATCCAGATTAGATGCTGACAAACCCCAAGTTCCCCAATGCCACGTCCATTCCAATAAGCAACCTGTGACATCATCAGGCCCTTCCTTAAGTTCATCCTGACCTAACCACGTTTCCCATTATCTCCAGACTGATACATAATAATACCAGGTACCTGGAGCCAAAGAATTATTAACTAACTCAGCCAATCCTCCTCCCCAAGCCTCCATAATTGATCCGGGAAATTCGCTCCAACTGCATCTGCCTGAGGTGCAAGCTCCCGAAAACTGCTCCACTGTGAACGATATAAAGCATCTGCTATCAAATTGCACTTACCAGGGATATGTTTAGCCCTGACAAAAACATTCAAACTCAAACATTTCAAAACCAGTACTCTCAATAAACGCAAAACTGGCAATGAGGACGCAAATAACAAATTGATAGCAGAAACAACACCCATATTATCCGTGTGGAATAATATAGATTTATTAACCAAGTCACCCTCCCAAACAAATAAAGCTACCAATATTGGAAATAGTTCAAGAAATAACCGAGTCCCACCCAATCCTGAGGCCACACATCCGCACACCAATGACCCTGAAAATAAGCCCCAAAACCAACACCACCAGCTGCATCAGTTACCAAATCCAACTCAACATTGGAGATCCGAGCTTCCATGAAGATCGCAGCTCCATTAAAATTTTTAAGGAACTCTAACCAAACCCTCAAATCATCTTTGTGTCCTTTTTTAACCCTCACAAAATGATGAGGCTTGCTTACACCAGATGTGGCCAATGACATTCTCCTAGAAAACACTCTCCCAATGGGAATGATTCTGCAAGCAAAATTCAATTTCCCCAACAGTGATTGCATTTCACGCAAAGTCACCTTACGAACACCAAGAAAACGCTGAATCATTTCTGACAAATCCACAATCTTTTCCCTCGGCAACCTAAATTTCATCTTAGCCGAATCAATTGTGATCCCCAAAAAATTAAGGGCCGTAACTGGACCCTCAGATTTTTCCATTGCAATGGGAACCCCAAATTCAGATGACATTAAATAAAAACAATCCCTCAACTTCAAACAAACATCCGACTCAGGAGGACCCACAAAAAGAAAGTCATCGAGATAATGTACAATAGAAGAAAATCCTGACTTAACCTTAACTACCCATTCCAAAAAGGAACTAAAACACTCAAACAATGAACAGGAAATGGAACACCCCATCGGAAGGCAAAGGTCCACATAAAAAACTCCATCAAAACAGCAACCCAAGAGATAGTGGGAAGAAGGATGAACCGGAAGCAACTGAAAGGCAGCCTCTATATCAACCTTAGCCAGCCAAGCAAACTGACCCACTTCCCTGACCATCTTAACCGCCAGGTCGAAAGATGCATAAGACACTGACGATAATTCCTCCAGAATGCCATCATTCACAGACCCACCCTTTGGAAAAGACAAGTGATGAATAAGACGGAATTTACCCAGATCTTTCTTAGGGACCACACCCAAAGGTGAAATACGCAAATGGGGGATTGGGGGAACTGACCCAACAAAACCTCCTTCTCAAGTTTACTCTTAACAACATCTGGCCATTCCCTAGCTGACTTCAGATTGCCTCTATAATGAACAACTCCACCAGAAGATGGAATTTTAAAACCATATTCAAAACCATGAAGCAATTCCAAAGCTTTCTCCCTAAAACCCTTTTGTTTAGCGTAAAGGACGAGCCACAGCTCCATCCCGCTTAACCTCACTGGAGTTACTCCCTTTTTCAGACAACTCCTGGGCTCCACCCTATTTGTTCTTTTTGAAACACTTGGAGAATGGGTGTGCGCCCCCGCACCCCGAACACTCATGTCTGAATTTACAAGCAGATCCCCATTTGCAAATCTTCTCATTAAAAGCGAAGCAGAAACCTTTTTTAACTGTTGCCGACGACACACTCTGGAGCGACCCGCCAGCTCCCCCACAAAAAGGCTGCAAAGACCTTAACGGGGTCATTATCTTGAGCCAAAGACCCATATCCCGATCATCCCATTTCATCTCAGGCTTAACCGACAAACGTTGCCTAAATTGCTCATCATAAAACCACCAAGCCATACCCCCATATATAATACGTAGCTAAGAATCTCATAAATATAATACGTAGCTAAGAATCTCATAAATATAATACGTAGCTAAGAATTTCATAAATATAATACGTAGCTAAGAATCTTTTACCCTATATAGTTTTATTCTCTGTTTTAGGCACTTCACTGAATTTAAGGCTTTGATCATACGAATTATATATGAACTGTATGTGATCGCGGACTTTGTTCAGATGTTATAGCAATTTTAACTGTTTTAATAATTTTATATGTAACATATGATTACCATGTATGTATATTACAGTCGGTACCGTTTCCACATTCGTCATCCCCCACTCATTATTGAGCAGGTGTTACTTTCACTACAGATGTCAATCTTAACTTACGATTGGCCTCATGAAGGGTGTGGACGCAGACCGGTCTGTGATTGGACGATTCTTATGTTAAATAGAGTGGGGTTTTCAAATGTAATATCAGCCTGATGAAACGACCGGAAGGTCGAGAAACGCGTTGCTGTTTCCATTCTACTTTTAACTTATGTTTTAACAGTGATTTTATTTCAATAAATCTGTATCTACGATATCCCCGCTCTTCGTTTATTGCTTCATGGTTGGTCCGGCTACCTGCCTCTCTAACTAGGAGCTCACAGTGATTGGTTGTATCACGGACGATCTGTTTCCCTTGACGCTCCCACTATCTGTAGCTGTAGATTGGTCTCTGGAGTTCCGGTTACTTATCCCCATTGGTCTGTCTGGCGGGCGACTAAGGTTCCGTCCTGCTCAGTGAGGCATACGTTTATGCCATAATCCTTGTGAGTACCCTGACATTCAGTGTGTGCTATCCCCTGTATCTTTGATGCTGCACAACGATACTGTCCCATAAGGTGCCTCTCTTTTCTCTGCTTCTATGAGCAGCAGCAACTTCATCTAAATAACAAAAAAGAGCCGCTCCCTGTTCAGGAAACTTACCAGCAAATACACTGGCATAAATAACAAAAGCTTGAAACCAATTAGTAAAGGTTTTAGGCAGCTGTCTGTATCATTTTTTCCTCTCCTCTTTCTTTGAATTCTCAGGTATCTCAAAAGATTGGTCAAGAGGTAACAGAGAAAATAACGTAATACATTCTCTCTTCCTTATCTTTTCCCTTAACTCAACCGTCAAGTGCATACCTAAAGGCCCAATAGAACACAAACAAGACCTATCCAAAGCCGTATCAGCAATTTTAAGTTCAGGGCCCCCCAACCCTTTGTTCTCAACATTAACCACTTTTGACTGGGGCAATCCAACTGCTTGAACCTGAATTGCTGACCCTTCACCTTTATTTCCCTCAACAGAACTCACAACTGACACATTTTGCAATGCAGATCCAGGAGGAACCCAAGAATTGGCGACTACTCCTGGTACTTTAGCACCTTCTAACTTAGCTAACAACTCCCTTAAACCCGCTACAACAGTTACTGATATAGGATCAACATTCACCCCAACTTTTTCAACCCCAACATTCAATTCCATGGCACCAGATCCCCCATTACCTGTTCCAAGATCCTGAGCTGCAGCAGACTGATCCACTTGAGATGCAGCCGTGACCTTCTCCCTACTTTGGAACCCAGAAGCCTTAGGTTCCGTAATAGCCATCTCTTGTTGACTTCTTTCAGCCTGTAAAACAGAAACATGTGACAAACCCCCCGATAGTGCCCAAACACCAATACCCCTACTAGCCGTAGACATACCCAACCCACTATCAACCAAAACCCCTCTACCCTTCTTAGGAAATGTAACCTCAGACACTTCCACCCTTGAGTCCCCATACCTCTTGCGCTGTCTACCTCTTCATTGTATTCTCCCATTCCCAGACCTGTTTGGACATTGAACAGAATTAACCGAACTATTAAATGTATTGCTATGACCCCTTCTCAAATTCCCCTGATGGCCAAAATTAAAATTGTTGGCCGTACTCACCCCTGCTTCTTCTCCCCTCGAATTAGAATATCCCACCATCAGAACGCCGTCCACTATATCAAGCCTGATATTATCTGTCCAGGATTCCTGTAGGCCATAAGCTTCCCCACTCAGGCCGTCATTTCCCACCACCAGAAAACCCGGATGATTCACAGGCCGTGGCCCAATCTCATTCCCTTCTAAAAGATAAACATTATTAGAAACAGGCAAATTTTCAACCACATCAACATTCCCGCCCCTCAAATTTCTTAACTCACCCCTTAAAATTAAATCTCTCGATGCCCTAACTGCAGGCTTAAACTGGCAAAGAGAACCAACCGTACAAGTAGAAGAAGGTATAAAATCCTCCTCAGAGGAATCTAAATATAAGGTTAATTCCTCATCGCCAGTACAAGCTTCTGCATCAGGCTGATTCTCACTTACTTCAACCCCCTTAACTCTTTCATCTAATACTCGATAAGTCTGCTCCTCAAAACTGCTACTAGGCCTCAAAACCTGGGCCGTCCTTGAAACTTTATGTACCTGCGCCTCTACCACCTGAGATAAAACAGACAAGCCTAGAACCCCTGCCTCCCTTCTATCCTCGCCTCTCTGTCTTTCTAATACACCTACTGACCTAACACTACTTACTTGCTCATTACCAACACCCGCTAAGCTAGGCCTCAATGAGCAGTCACCTTTATTAACTTGCCTCCTTCCTTTACTAGCCTCTTTCTGGCCTACAATGGCCGTCTTACCCTTAGGCAAAGAATCACCCTCCTTTTCAGACACTCTCACTTGCTCCGGTACAGAAACACTGCTGCTGGATGGTATAGCAGGATGCCTGGTCTCCGCTTCAACCTGCCGACTCCCAGAACCGGAACCTGTTCTCTTCTTCATGGTCGACTTTACCCCCGGACTGGGGCTGGATCTCATACGGCCACCGTTACTTCCTTCAGACTCTGGATCCAGACGAACTGGAGGCCTAGAATGCCTTACAGGTCTAGGAGAAGCAGCCTCTTTATCCGCCCTCTCTCTGGTATCCGGAACCAACAGTGGACGTAGCTTTTCTTCGAGCCAGGTAGGGCCCCTTTTAACAGCTTCCTCCTTAAGCTACTCTAATAGAGCATCAAACTGCGCCATAGCGATAACGCAAACGACAAGCACTTTTCCACACAAATTTTACTAACAAGCTGATGACAGATTCTCCCGCTCTTTTCTTAAGTACGCAGTAGCGCGTGCTAACCCCGCCCATTACCCCTTAGTACCCAATCAGAACAAACTAGGCCTATTCCTCCAATGGTCAAGGCCCCTTCCCGTTATTTCGCACTCCCAGGGGCTCCTTTCTGGGTGCAAGCTGCCACTATCCAACCTAAATGGATAAAATATGTAGAAAAAGAATAAAAGACTGCAGCACTCCAGATATATTTTAGTGAATTTATTCCAAGCAGTCAAACATAGGCCACGTTTCGGGCAGAGCTCTTTCTCAAGCCAAGTAATTTAAACACAATACAAGCCACAAATATATAGGCAGCGAAAAAATGTAATTAGACAACTTGCATTTGTTATGAAACAGGGATATTAATTTTGTTTTCATGAAATGAATATCCGACTGAATGCACTCCAATTTTTTAAAGAAATTTAATAAATACTGATACAATTTGTCGGTATTTATTTGTTTCCTTTAAATAGTTAAATACTTACCTTTAGTTTGCTGGGGAGCTGCTCCAACTTGGTCCTCTTCTTCACATAGCATAGTCGGTGCTAACTGGGGTCTTAGGGTCTGTGCTAAAGGAAAAGGTCCTTTAGTGCAGGCCCTGGGAGCCACCACTCTAAGGCCCCCATTTACTAAGGATCGAGGAGAAAAGCTTCTCAACCTAAGAAGTTGTCAGCTCGCCTTTGCTACATATGGGCAGTGGATTAGCAGGATCTGCTGCCCTATATATCATTACACGCTGAAGTGAGCATGTAAAGAGCACCCCTCCTCTCACGTAACCAATCGCGTGACAGAAGGGACTATCAATCACCAAGAGCAAGTGAGCAATCTGTGATTTCCCCTAATCACCGCTACTTCTTACATTGCGGGGAGCAGGCTCGCATATTGCGAACCTGCCCCGCAAGGCCTCTGGAACAGCTTTTGCCGCTTAGTATATGGAGCCCTGAGCCTCCTATTAGTGTTGCTGGGGCTCTGTGAAGCAGAGGGCTGGGTTAGTCAGCTCTACAGTACGCTAAAGGTAAGTATAAAGCTACAAGTGAGCTTTTTCACCTGTAGCTTTGCAACATTTACATTTGTTTAATGAAAATGAATGTCAATGTTCTACAAATATTCAGTATTTTTTTAGTTTAAATTGAAACAAATACTGAATAGTGCTACCAACAAATATTCAAGGAAACTAATCTCTCTGAATATTTGTTCAAAAAATTCCTATTTTCGTCATATAAAAAAAAAATCCTTTGTATTTGTTAATAAATATTTCTATATACTGTACATGGGCTTCCACATAATTTTTTCAAGGAGGGGGCAAAAAATCCCTATACAAATAAAATTCCAACCTAATAAATAAATCAGTAATAAAATGTGCAGCAGGAAAGAGTTCCTTGGTGTACATGTGAGCTGCACGCTGTTATACAAATAGTGTATCATAACCTTAAAAATTACTCATATTGTAATAGGGGTTGCACCCAGAGTAATTTACTGTATATTTAAATGCATACAATATATACACATATGAAAATATGTGTTGTAATTGGGGCGTATGGAGGAGTAATGTGTAATAAATAGGGGGAGGTAGATAAGCAATTTGGTCGCTGAGTATAAGCTGGGAACTGGGCACTCCAGCAATACACAGATCTTCATGATGTTGCAGATAAACACCAAAATACACGATAATTCAAACTTCTTATAAAGTGCACAGTTCCCCAAGCACACAGAATGTGGTAAACATTTACTTGCACTCCATTGAGAAATGGTAAGACATAAATTGTAACTTTCCACTGAAACTGGTACAGGGACATGTCACACTGTAAAACAAACAGTAAAATTATAAAATATATTATACAAACACAAGCTTTTAAAATGTAACAAATACACGGCTAGATTACAAGTTTTGCGTTATGAGGGGTGCGGTACTAACTTGCACGTTATTGTCACCGCTCACTTACCTACAGCACTGGTATTACAGGTTTTTTATAAACCCGGCGTTAACAGGCAAGAAGTGAGTGTAGAGCAAAATTGTGCTCAATACCGCACTCCAATACCAGTGCTGCTTAAGTCAGCGGTGAGCTGGTTGTATGTGCACTACAATTAAATAAACTACCTAAATTAAATACAATTAACTAAATTAAATACAAATACCTAAATTACAAAAAAATAACTGCCCATGAACTGAGAAAAGTCAAGCGTGCAGCTGCCAAGATGCCACTTGCCACGAGTTCGGCCATATTTCAGAGCTGCAACATTACTGGAGTGCCCAAAAGCACAAGGTGTGCAATACTCAGAGACATGGCCAAGGTAAGAAAGGCTGAAAGACGACCACCACTGAACAAGACACACAAGCTGAAACGTCAAGACTGGACCAAGAAATATCTCAAGACTGATTTTTCTAAGGTTTTATGGACTGATGAAATGAGAGTGAGTCTTGATGGGCCAGATGGATGGGCCCGTGGCTGGATTGTTAAAGGGCAGAGAGCTCCAGTCCGACTCAGACGCCAGCAAGGTGGAGGTGGAGTACTGGTTTGGGCTGGTATCATCAAAGATGAGCTTGTGGGGCCTTTTCGGGTTGAGGATGGAGTCAAGCTCAACTCCCAGTCCTACTGCCAGTTTCTGGAAGACACCTTCTTCAAGCAGTGGTACAGGAAGAAGTCTGCATCCTTCAAGAAAAACATGATTTTCATGCAGGACAATGCTCCATCACATGCGTCCAAGTACTCCACAGCGTGCCTGGCAAGAAAGGGTATAAAAGAAGAATATCTAATGACATGGCCTCCTTGTTCACCTGATCTGAACCCCATTGAGAACCTGTGGTCCATCATCAAATGTGAGATTTACAAGGAGGGAAAACAGTACACCTCTCTGAACAGTGTCTGGGAGGCTATGGTTGCTGCTGCACGCAATGTTGATGGTGAACAGATCAAAACACTGACAGAATCCATGGATGGCAGGCTTTTGAGTGTCCTTGCAAAGAAAGGTGGCTATATTGGTCACTGATTTGTTTTTGTTTTGTTTTTGAATGTCAGAAATGTATATTTGTGAATGTTGAGATGTTATATTGGTTTCACTGGTAAAAATAAATAATTGAAATGGGTATATATTTGTTTTTTGTTAAGTTGCCTAATAATTATGCACAGTAATAGTCACCTGCACACACAGATATCCCCCTAAAATAGCTAAAACTAAAAACAAATTAAAAACTACTTCCAAAAATATTCAGCTTTGATATTAATGAGTTTTTTGGGTTCATTGAGAACATGGTTGTTGTTCAATAATAAAATTAATCCTCAAAAATACAACTTGCCTAATGATTCTGCACTCCCTGTATATATATATATATATATATATATATATATATATATATATATATATATATATATATACGTGTATGTCTATTCATCTGTTGTATACACTTCATATTTACCTTGCTAAACATATTGGCATTCAGTTCTGCTCTCAATATATGTTTTACTACATAATTATGCATGTTTATCATGCATGGTTATCACGCTAAGGATGCCTGAGATACATTCCATAATTGATCTCATTTACTTTTATTTATATATATATATATATATATATATATATATACGTGTATATATATATATATATATATATATATATATATATATATATATATATATATACATATGTGTGTGTGTGTATGTTTATTCATCTGTTGTATAAACTTCATACTCACCTTGCCAAATATATTGACATTCAATTCTGCTCTCTATATATGTTCATCTTCACAATTATGCATGTTTATCGTGCACCTAGTCCATATGGCCATTATATACATATGGTTAACAACAGAGACATTTTATTGTACACTCATGTTTTAATTACATTGTTTGTGCTCGCAAGATTCAAGAATAACCATTATTGTAAGCATTTTTACACATTGATTCTCCAGATTCCACTCTTATCTCAGAGTGTAAACAGATACTCTCCAGTCCGTAACAATATCTATATAGACTTCCGGTATAATCGAAACCGAAAATTATGTTATTGATTATTATTGTCTGACTATTGTTTGGATATTTGGATTACTCTAATCCGAGATCAGCCATCATATAACTTATACAATTTGTTTCAAGAATGTATGCTTAACCTTTAATTAAGGCATTATAAGAGTCAGCCAGACATCCACTAGCCTGTAAGAACATCCGTACAATTGTCCGGTGCAATCGAAACCGGAAATGACGTCATCATCCGAAACCGGATATGACGCGACGGAAACGTGGCCGACCAAAAAATAAACAAACTTAGCGGTCAGGCCATTATGGAGGTTTCCAAAATACATCTGAAAGAATACAATATAAGTTTTCATATACACGTCTGCTTTATACTCTTGATATAGGTTTATTATGATATTAAGACTAATACTACCTTCAAGCTTTATTAGCAACAATACCCATAAGATATCAAACAGGAAGTAGGCATTTCAAATCTCAGAGTTTGGCGCCAAAACGACCATTACAGTTAATTATTTACCCTATATAAAGCCATTAATATATACAGTTTTATTGTCTTGAAAAAGGCCTTATACAGGCCGAAACGCGTCGACACAAGCTGGTAAGCACATTTTTCTAGATTATCCACTTTATTTGTACAATCTACACTATTATATTTAATCTTTATAGGACTATCCGAATCGTATAGGAGGATTTAAAGCATCACTAGGATTATATTGGAGGATCACTACTATCAATCTGCCACTCAGAATTTGTCTATTCCCTAAACATTTTCACTTTTTTGTCATACACCTTTTTTCCCAATTTTTGTCTCTCTCACTGTGCCCGCACAACTGGAATTTTTTGAATTTTTTTGTATTTTCTTTTTTTCACACAATATTGACTCTTTGATTGATTATTTGGACACTCATTTTTCACTTGGACATTATCATTGTTGGATTTGGCCACTATCATCATCACCTTTATTTCACACCTATTGAGGTTATCCACTGCATTAAATATATCTCTTTCATCATATACTGTATATGTTTTTTATTATTTGTTGTCTCACCTTTTGAACACAGACATTATGGATCCATAATTGTAAATTATTGTGCTTGCTCCGTGTCTATCATCTGTTTTTATATTCAATTTATTCCATTGTTTTTATTGTAAATTTATTGCATTTTCATTGTGCTTTTTTAATGGAATAAACACCATTTTTAGCTTCATCACATTAGCTCCTTCCAGATCACCTCATGTCACTCAGGGATTTTAGCCACCTCGGCCTTTTTTAGGCGCTTTTTACACCACACCACTATTGTTATTTTTCCACTTGGCCGGCTAGAGTATATATATATATATGTATAAAATTATATATAGCAGGGTTGTATTGTATGTGCACTCTCACCAACAAACTGCAACTTGCCAGGGTGCTGTAGCCAGGTATTTTTGGAATTTATAATTATATATATATATATATATATATATATATATATATATGTCTATTCATCTGTTGTATACATTTCATACTTACCTTCTTACCTTGCTAAATATATTGGCATTCAGTTCTGCTCTCAATATATGTTTTACTTCATAAATATGCATGTTTATCGTGCTTGGTCATCACGCTAAGGATGCCTGAGATACATTACCTAATTGATCTCATTTACTTTTATTTATATATATATATAGGAGTAAATCTGTGCTTATAAATATATAGCTGGGATTTAGGTGATGTACCTGGACACAAGTTCAAATATATTATATTTAGATATTACTAGATGTATGAATACAATGTATTATATATTATATAAATACAATACGTAGGTACAGTATATGAGTGTTAACAGCCTATCAATGTTTACACCAATAAGTCTGTGGATAGTATCACTAGGATACAGACCTAGTCCAGCACAGTAATTTTTGAAAACAGTAGGCTGTCCACAGCAGGGTCAGATTGTAACAGCTCGTGTGACAGTTCCCAAGTGCCTTTTATCTCTCTGCTGCTTCGTCCGGGGATGAGAGTGTCATTTTAAAAAAGCGGATCCTCCCCAAGAGATTTCTGAAAGAATGAGGTTTGAACAAGCGCACAAGAAAGCACACCTAGTGAAGCTTGTTTACAACAAAGAACTCACTTAGCATAAGTATAATTAACCACTCACGTGATTTAACCTCATCCAGTATGAGGTATAGATAAGACACTTTTGTTATAGTTGATGTCTCCTTCCGCTCTCCTTATATCAGCTCCCCACTGTGGTCCCTCTGTTCCTCTCCAGCTGATCGACAGACTGTTTATCTCCAAACGTAAGGATAAATGAACTTAGAGGGTTAAACCACTTCTTAGCTCCAGGGGTGTATAAGGGCAATGATTTCTCAAGCTGCGTGTTTGTATATAATAGAACACACTTTATTAAAGTCCAAATATAAATATATATACATGTACACTTACAAGAACAGTTAAAAGGGTTAAAAGCCACAGTCAATGGCCATTATAATTAAGCAGCACGAACGGATTAAACAGGCATATATAATAATATGTATCCAAGATATGGAGAAAAAGTGTTGGAAGAGTAATCATAAGTATAAATATGTGCAGCAATGCTTTGGAAACTTTTCAACACAATCCATCTATCACTTATTATGGACTTTCATATACAATATGCATACACAGGAGGATAGTGCCCCATGAAGATTTCCCATACATCTGTGGGGGTATTTGTCTGGAGATTCATGGCTGTTCACAAACTGAAACCTAAAGGTGATATTCAACACAACTCCTTAGGATGCTCCTGTACTGTCGGGAACTCTGGGATGTGTCTTGGACCGCCTTCAATGGCGGAAAAGCCAAAATCCCTTCCTCCTGTTTAGATCCTTGATGATGTGTGTGCTCTGCGGTCAGAACCTGATAAACACACAGGATCTGTGCTTACTTCTATAATGGCCACCAAATGTAGACAAATATGAAAAGGAGAGGAGCACAGACAAGGGTATAATGCAAATAAAATAAGGGTTTATTTAAAGGTAACGCAATAGCGCTGCATGAGTTACAAAAAAACACGAGTGACAAAGGTATATACACATAGCGTGGAGGGGTTAATTACCCCGGGGTTAATATACTGAAAAAAGAAATATATGTCGGGCTTTTCATATTTATATATAATAATATACCTTGGTGTCTTTCCGTTATTTTGCTGCTGTTGGATAGAGTGTTAGAAGCAAAGTTTACACCGTGTGCTAGTAGCTCCAGATCACACAATCTAGTATGTAATGCTGGCTACTGTATCGCACCGGTTTAGCAGTGAATCAAGCTGTGCGTGTGGTGGGGGGCGGAGCCTAAATCGTTTTGCAACACCATTGGTTGTTTCGTCAGAGGTAGGGGCCGCCCCCCTCCTATCTGATCTATATAGCGTGTCAATGCTCATTTCAATTAGCAACAAATATGGCGGGTGCGGCACCAGTCTAATTGAAATGAGTTTAGTTTAGGCTAGGGTTTTTTTATTTTGGGGGGGCTTTTTTATTTTGATAGGGCTATTAGATTAGGTGTAATTAGTTTAAATATCTTGTAATTTGTTTTTTATTTTGTGTAATTTAGTGGGGTTTTCCGTAATTTAGGTATTTGTATTTAATTTAGTTAATTGTATTTAATGTAGGTAATTTATTTAATTGTAGTGTAAGGTTAGGTGTTAGTGTAACTCAGGTTAGGTTTTATTTAGGTTAATAACTATTTAGCAACTATTCTACCTAGTTAAAATAAATACAAACTTGCCTGTAAAATAAAAATAAACCCTAAGCTAGATACAATGTAACTATTAGTTATATTGTAGCTAACATAGGGTTTGTTTCACAGTTAAGTATTTAGTTTTAAATAGGAATTATTTAGTTATTAATAGTAGGTTTTCTTTATTTTAATTATATTTAAGTTAGTGGGTGTTAGGGTTAGGGTTAGACTTAGGTTTATTGGTTAATAACTTTAGTATAGTGGCAGCAACATTGGGGCGGCAGATTAGGGGTTAATAACTGTAATGTAGGTTGCGGCGATGTTAGGGGTGGCAGATTGGGGGTTAATAATATTTAACTATTGTTTGCGATGCGGGAGTACGGCAGTTTAGGGGTTAATATGTTTATTCTTGTGGCAGCGATGTCGGGAGCGGAAGATTAGAGGTTAATAATTTTATTTTAGTGTTTGCAATGCGGGAGGGCCTCGGTTTAGAGGTTAATAGGTAGTTTATTGGTGTTAGTGTACTTTTTAGCACTTTAATTATGAGTTTTATGCTACAGCTTTGTAGTGTAAAACTGATAACTACTGACTTTAGAATGCGTTACGAATCTTGCGGGATAGGCTGTACCGCTGTAAGGGTTAACTCCCTGTGTCAGTCATTGGATCCTCCCTATTCCTGTTCAGGCCTATTTAAACATGTTGTATCCCAGCTACCTTTGCTGGTTAATTGAGAATTACACTTTACTTCAAAGTGCTCAAGCATCCTGCCATACCCAATCTCCGGATTTCCTATCTACCCTTTGTTTAAGGAATTACCTGCTTCTGGAGTACATCGTTGTTCCACCGCTGTGGATAGCAACCTTCTTGCGGAGCGCTCCGAGGTCATCTGCATCACCTACACAGACGTGTCACCTGACGCGTCATCAGCTACGGCCCGCAGCTCCTCTCTGTGTCGCAGAGACTCACAGCGTGCACGCTGAACACTCGCCGCTGCAGCTCTCCGGCTTCTCTCCCAAACTCCATCTGGAAACAGGTCAGATTGAACCAATACCTTTACCGCTGATACAGTTTACTATATATTTCTACCCTAAACTCAGTAATTACATAACCACTCAGTCTGTATTAAGTTAGGCAGTCAATTACCTCATTTCTGTTAACTAAGCATATCCACTGTCTACCTTATTATATTAACAGCCTCATGGGGTTATGTTATGTTACTCAGTTAATATATACTGAACCCTAATTGTGGCTAAAACTAAATTTCACTAAGGGAAACTTTAAACTACGTTTGGTTTTCCTGGTGATACAAAATCCTTTCTTTTTCCTTGTTAACTTAGTTACCATATCATGATTACCTTGTATTGAGGAATAACCTTAGAGAGAGGTTATAAATAAATATGATCTTTACAGAATTAACCAGCCAAAGAAGTTCTAGGAACTAGAGTTAAAACTTTATTTTGTTCTTTTAGATTATCCTCAAATACTATGATTATGGATCAGGAAACAATGTGCAATAGAATACAAGCACTGACTGATAGGATGGACACTTTATCTAATTCCTTCCATGAGCTGCAGGTTGAAAATCAGGCTCTGAAAGCCTGCTTAAGGGAAGTACTCGCTCCTAAGCCTTCAACTGCAGAAATTCACCCTGAGCCTTTAGTCTCTCCCCCAGAAAAGTTCTCTGGTGATCGTTCCCAATTTAGGGAATTTAAAAATTTGTGTATGTTAATGTTTGAAATGAAGCCCAGAACCTATCCATCTGAAAGATCTAGAGTTCTCACGGTAATTTCTTACCTCAGGGGAGAGCCAAGGGCCTGGGCTGATACTTTCTATGAGTCTCAGGATTCTGTTTTGGGTTCCCTTACCGCCTTCTTTACCCAAATGTCTGCTCTATACGATGACCCTTATAGGCAGATATCGGCAGAAAATGCCTTGCGGTCACTCAAGCAGAAAAAGAATCAAGTAGAAACCTATATTACTCAATTTAAAATTTATGCCAGAGACTCAGAATGGAATGAAGTCTCACTAAAAACTCAGTTCAGATTAGGACTTTCTGAAGAAATCAAGGATGAACTGTCACGCATAGGAATCCCTACTTCATTAGAAGATTTCTTTGCCTTGACTATCAGTATAGATAGGCGCCTCAGGGAAAGGCGAACTGAAAGGGCTAGTTCTTCCAGAGGCTACCTCTCAACCACCTCCTATCAGACACGAGATGCATCCCAACCTATGGACATAGGAATCCTTAAAGGTCCCTTGACATCTCAAGAAAAATCCAGAAGGAAACAATTAAGTCTATGCATGTACTGTGCCTGTCCTACCCATGATGTCAAGGACTGTCCAGTCCTATTAAAGAACAAGAAGGGTACGACATTAAAACCATCTGTTAACCTATTAACAAAATCTAGTATCACTACTTACATTACTATTCCTCTTATTTTGCAGTGGGATCGTCACAAGATCACCACTGAAGCTATTGTGGATACTGGTGCATGTAGAAATTTTGTTGACCTAGATTTTGTCACAAAAAATAAAATTCCAGTTTTGAATAAGCATACTCCTGTCTCTGTTAAGGTTATTGATGGCACTTTACTCTCATCATGACCAGTCATTCATCAAACCATTCCCCTTCAGGTAATTTTTAATCCACAGGTATCTGACACTATCTCCTTTGATGTGATCTCTTCACCTATGTTCAATGTCATACTAGGTATTGATTGGTTATGCACACACAAACCTCATATAAATTGGGCTAACTGTACACTCTCATTCCCTAATAATCAAACCCCCTCTAAAATCAATAACGATTTATGTATTATGCATATGGAAGATTCTATTCTACCTTCCCAATACTCTGAATTTTCTGATGTATTTAACAAAAAAGATGCAGAAACTTTACCACCCCATAGGGCCTATGATTGCCCGATTGATTTACTCCCAGGGGCTTCCATCCCTTTGGGGCATATATATCCTCTTTCCAAAGCAGAATTGGAACACCTTAAAAATTACATTGATGAAAACCTAAAAAAGGGTTTCATAAGACCCAGTACCTCCCCTGCAGGCGCAGGTATATTTTTCGTAACAAATAAGGATGGTACATTGAGACCATTCATCGACTACAGAGAGCTTAATAAGCGTACCCGAAAGAATAAATACCCTTTACCACTCATTCCAGAGTTGATTGAAAGATTAAGGGGTGCCACGGTTTTCACTAAGTTAGATCTCCGTGGAGCCTACAATCTGATACGAATGAGGGCTGGAGATGAATGGCTCACTGCTTTTAGGACCCGATATGGGTTATTCGAGTATACAGTGATGCCATTCGGACTTTGTAATGCTCCAGCAACATTTCAGTGCCTCATCAATGACCTATTCAGGGATGTGTTGGATGTTTACATTGTAGTCTATTTAGACGACATTTTGATTTATTCCCAAAATCTTGAGCAACATAGACTACATGTAAAAGAGGTCTTAACCAGATTAAGGAATAACAATCTGTATGCTAAACTCGAAAAGTGTACTTTTGAGTCTAACGATATATCTTTTCTAGGATATCAGATATCCCCATCCGGCATTAAGATGCAAAATGATAAAATTCAAGCAATTCTTAATTGGCCAATTCCCCGCACTAAAAAAGATGTACAACGTTTTTTAGGGTTCTCTAACTTTTATCGAAAGTTCATTCCTGGATTCGCATCTATAACTAAACCCTTAACTGAACTCACCAAGTTGGATCATCCATTCAAATGGTCCAACCAGACCCAATCTGTGTTCGATCTTCTGAAATCAAAATTTACCACGGCCCCCATTCTACAATACCCAGATATGGATAAACAGTTCATACTGGAAGTTGATGCTTCTGATTTTGCTATCACAGCTGTTCTATCACAGAGGAAGTCATTTAAGGAACCTCTCCATCCAGTGGCCTATTATTCCAGATTGATGCAGCCAGCTGAATTAAATTATCCCGTCGGAGAAAAAGAATTACTTGCGATCAAGTCTTCCTTCGATCAGTGGAGGCATCTATTGGAAGGGTCCTCTCACCCTACAGTCATATATACAGATCACAAAAACCTTCAATACCTACAAACCAACCGTACTTTATCCTCCAGACAACTCCGTTGGAGTTTATACTTCTCAAGATTCCAGTATGTCACCTATAGACCCGGAACGAAAAACGGAAAGGCTGACGCACTTTCTAGACAAGGACAAAAGATTAAAACAGAAAACTTGCCTTCAACGATAATTCCTAAACATTGTATCCTGGGCTTGCTCACTGATTCTAATCAAGCATTCAGTGATTCCCTAAAGACTGATTCATCACTGCCTCTACCAGGTCTCACCACAGGTTCGGATGGCTTACTGTATAGGGATGGTAAATTGTATGTAC
Source organism: Bombina bombina (assembly GCF_027579735.1). Taxonomy (NCBI): domain Eukaryota; kingdom Metazoa; phylum Chordata; class Amphibia; order Anura; family Bombinatoridae; genus Bombina; species Bombina bombina. The sequence goes on along the minus strand of NC_069504.1, from coordinate 247,400,988 downwards.
CCCCTACCTTTCGTTCAGCAATTCTCAAGTCCGTACATGATTCTCCCCTAGCTGGTCACATGGGAAAAATTAAAACTACTGAACTCCTTAGGAGATCTTATTGGTGGCCTACCATGCTTTCTGACTTAAAAGATTTCTTAGTTCAATGTACTATTTGTGCCACCTCCAAACATTCCAAAAATCTCCCGATGGGACTACTTCAATCCCTACCTATACCACACAGATCTTGGGAAGTGGTTTCCATGGACTTCATTGTAGACCTTCCTATGTCAAATGGTTATTTTGTTATCTTCGTTGTTGTGGACCTACTCTCTAAGATGGCACACTTCGTTCCCGTCACTACATTGCCCACTTCAAAACAGACTTGTGACTTAGTTATCCAGAATGTCATCCGTCTACATGGCATACCTAAGGCTTTTGTAAGTGATCGGGGAACCCAATTCACGTCCAAATTCTGGAAGAATCTTTGTGAAGCACTCCACATCGAACGCAAACTCAGCACCTCTTACCATCCCCAAACAAATGGGCAGACGGAGAGGGTGAATCAGTGGCTGGAGCAGTACCTACGCTTCTACTGTTCACATCAACAGGATTATTGGGCTACCTATTTGCCTCTCGCAGAGTTTGCTTATAACAACCATCAAAGCTCTACGACTGGATTCAGTCCATTCTACGTGAATTATGGTATGCATCCTTCATTCTCTCTCATGCCCAGAGTGGAGACTCCATGTCCTCAGGTGAACGATCTGGTAAATAATATAGCTGCCACTCTTACTATCGTACATGACAACATACTTCAAGCTCAAGCATCTCAACTTCGATACTACGACCTACGTCACCGAGCTAACCCAATTTACTCTGTGGGACAATTCGTTTGGTTGTCCACGAAAAATTTGAGAATTCCTTACCCATGTAAGAAATTGGGCAAGTTGTTCATTGGACCCTACCATATCCTCCAAGTACCTAGTACAGTCACTGTTACTTTACAGCTCCCTTCCTCATTTAAGATCCATCCAACCTTCCACGTCTCTTTGGTTAAACTCTGCAATACCCCTCCTATTGACTCAGCTCCACCACTTCCAGCCGATATTGTAGCTCCTGATGAACAGTATGAAGTTCACAGCATTTTGGACTCTTGTTCCAGACGTGGTGTACTCTACTACCTGGTACATTGGAAAGGTTTCGGTCATCAGGATGATTCTTGGGAACCTGCCTCCAATCTGTCTGCTCCTAGGTTGGTTTCCTTATTCCACCAACGTAATCCTGATAGACCTAGACCCTGAACCTCACTGTGGTTCTTTAAGTGGGGGGCTCTGTAAGGGTTAACTCCCTGTGTCAGTCATTGGATCCTCCCTCTTCCTGTTCAGGCCTATTTAAACATGTTGTATCCCAGCTACCTTTGCTGGTTAATTGAGAATTACACTTTACTTCAAAGTGCTCAAGCATCCTGCCATACCCAATCTCCGAATTTCCTATCTACCCTTTGTTTAAGGAATTACCTGCTTCTGGAGTACATCGTTGTTCCACCGCTGTGGATAGCAACCTTCTTCCGGAGCGCTCCGAGGTCATCTGCATCACCTACACAGACGTGTCACCTGACGCGTCATTAGCTACGGCCCGCAGCTCCTCTTTGTGTCGCAGAGACTCACAGCGTGCACGCTGAAAACTCGCCACTGCAGCTCTCTGGCTTCTCTCCCAAACTCCATCTGGAAACAGGTCAGATTGAACCAATACCTTTACCGCTGATACAGTTTACTATATATTTCTACCCTAAACTCAGTAATTACATAACCACTCAGTCTGTATTAAGTTAGGCAGTCAATTACCTCATTTCTGTTAACTAAGCATATCCACTGTCTACCTTATTATATTAACAGCCTCATGGGGTTATGTTATGTTACTCAGTTAATATATACTGAACCCTAATTGTGGCTAAAACTAAATTTCACTAAGGGAAACTTTAAACTACGTTTGGTTTTCCTGGTGATACAAAATCCTTTCTTTTTCCTTGTTAACTTAGTTACCATATCATGATTACCTTGTATTGAGGAATAACCTTAGAGAGAGGTTATAAATAAATATGATCTTTACAGAATTAACCAGCCAAAGAAGTACTCAGTTGAATTAACCAGCCAAAGAAGTACTCAGTTGATATATACTGAACCCTAATTGTGGCTAAAACTAAATTTCACTAAGGGAAACTTTAAACTACGTTTGGTTTTCCTGGTGATACAATAACCTTTCTTTTTCCTTGTTAACTTAGTTACCATATCATGATTACCTTGTATTGAGGAATAACCTTAGAGAGAGGTTATAAATAAATATGATCTTTACAACCGCTCACTTTTTGGCCTCCAAAAAAAAGCTTGTAATACCGGCGCTATGGAAGTCCCATTGAAAAAAGACCTTACGAAAATTGCGGAAGTTAATTTGAGTATGGCCAAAAAAGTGTGCGGTGTCCCTAAACCTACAAGACTCATAAAAGCAGCGGTAGTGAAAAAGCAGCATTATGAGCCTTAACGCTGCTTTTTTACTCATAACGCAAAACTCGTAATCTAGCCGACATATAGCCCCTTTTTGCACAGGGGAATAAATTTATAGGCCCCACTCCAAGCCCCGGACTCAGTCTCCATTACGTATTGTATAATGGAGACTGTGTGGTGCTGTAATAGAGACTGAGGGTGCCTTGGTGGGAAACTCTAATGTAGACTTAAATGGGTCTGCAAGGGTGGCTTCTAACATACACTTAAAAATAATTAGGACAGAGGGATTGTGCCCAAAAAAGTGGCTGTCCCTCATAAATAGGTACACTTGGGACATATAATAAAGATTAAGGGGGCTTGGAAAGGGCTTTCAATTTAACCCCTTCACTACCGGGACAGAGAAAAACTTGGCCAAAATACCAGATAATTTTTGCTATCACTCCATTTAAACAGAAATAGACCCTTGTTTTTTTAATTTACCTGTCAAAACCATCATTTCACTGTAAATGCAATCAAATAAAAAAGTTAACTTTTTCACAAGCTTTAGGTTCCTCACTGAATTTATTTACAAACAGCTTGTGTAATCATGGCACAAATGATTGTTAATGCTTCTCTGGGATCCCCTTTCTTCAGAAATAGCAGACATATATGGCTTTGCCATTGCTTTTTGGTAATTAGAAGGCCGCTAAAACGGCCCTGAGTCAGCCCAGCCCTGTAAAGTGTCCCACATGATTAGTCTGAAGTTCTCAAAGGAAGTTAGTGGAAGTCACATGATCGGGACAGCTGGGAAGTGTTTAGACAGGCTCCCCCACTATGAGGCATCTATTAGAGCTGCCTCAATAGGGGTTTTATTTTGACATTGAAAATTGATAGTGGGTTTGAGCAGGGCTGGCGCTCATGGCTCAAGTTACCACTGTAGTGGTACTGCAGTGTTGCATAATGGAGAGAGGCAGACCTGCACCCTTCTTCCCTCCATAGATTACAGGTTTTTTTAAAAAGTGATTTTTTTCTACTTATCTTGGGATTGCTTTTCCCTTTGCCATGACAGGGGAGGCAGTGCCTCACCTGCCTCCTCTGACTGCACTTCCCTGCTAAACACAGGGGTCCGAAGAAGATTTTTTTATATATATGCATTGCATATATTATTAATTACGAACTGTGTTGCAAAAGCTCTGTATGCCAATCTTATTTTATTTTTTAAATCATTAGAGGGACAGTCTACTCAAAAAAAATTATTATTTAAAAAGATAGATAGCGCCTTTTCTACCCATTCCCCAGCTTTGCACAATGAACATTGTTATATTAATATACTTTATAATCTTTAAACTTCTAAATTTCTGCATGTTTTAAAGCCTCTGCAGGCCTCCTTTATCTCAGAACTTTCTATCTCATGTGTTCCCGATAAAAACATTGTACTCTGTTCTGTAGAGTTATGCATGAGTCAGCACTAACTGGCAGAAATGCAGGTTTGTAAATAGCACTGAGATAAGGGGGCAGTCTTTAGAGGCTTAAATACAAAGTAATCAGAGAGGTTAAAAATAGTTTAATATATCTGTGTTGGTTTTGCAAAACTGGGGAATGGGTAATAAAGGGATTTAAGCACTGTCATTTTGTTAGCACAGTTTACTTGGTCAGTTAGGGGCATATGCAAATGAGCTTGTGATCTGAACTAAACCATCAGAATGTAAATTGTTGCAGATAAGTGTTACCATGATTAGGTAGAATAAAGGTAATTCATTTTTTTATGGGGTTGTAACAGCTACAATGTGCAGAGGTATTTTACATTGTAAACAGGGAACATACATAATTACAATCTTACTGATTGAAACACAGAAAAACGTAATAACTCCCACAATATATTTCTATCTTCAATCAATGGCATCTCTATTTTCCATCGCCAAAAAAATTTGATACACATAAATATCTATTTAAAGTCTCCTCGCTTTCTCTCTCTGCAAGTCACAACTGACAATATCTTGTGGATATGTTTTCATCATGTATTTACATTTAATTGATGAGGATGAGGCATTTAATATCATTTTATTATTTGGTGTGATTCAATCATCATCAAAAAAGGCCATAGTTATTCATAGCATTGGCAGTGACATCTTGTTTTTGAGGTTTGAGCATGTGCACATTGGTGGTCAATATCAGAATCATCTTTCCGATGCTATCAGTCATTCAGTAGATGTTGTACATTTATAAAGTGCCTTTGACTGTTGAATTTGATGTATCCATTTAGTCAATAACTTGTAGTCAGGTGCATTAAATGGTGAAGTTGATGCTGATCATACATTGTATGGGGGAATTTTCCAATATCTAATAAAATATTTTTCTAATATAGAAATGGTGTTATTGTTAGATCATTCCAAAGTCATTCTAAAAGGCATATAAAGAACTGAAAACAGCCAATTAAAAAGACGGACAAGATTGGAATAGTTTTCTAAGGTCATGAATCCAAACATGGCATACTCTAACAAATTAGATCATTTATGTTTTGTATTGCACTGTACCTTTTTTTTAATGTACAGTATTTTCTTTTTGTTTTATATTTTTTTTATTGAGGTTGAAGGAAAAAATAACATTCAATAGTCATTCCACATAGGTTAAATACTTTCTAAAATGCAACAATAGAAGTTTACAACAGCGAATATAGATTGTCCTATTCAATATAAAAAAAGTTACCTAATAGCAGAGAAATAAATAGGACAAAGAGAAGTAACCTGTGTAGAAATAATAAAAACCTCTTTTTCTTTAAATCAGACACTACAAGGTATAATGAGTCATAGTATGATATAGGTGTATAAATTTGGAGAACTTAATAAGGTGTATGGAATATAGGTGGCTGAATGTTTAAGGTTGATTAAACACCTTTAAGGGGTAAGAAACCAAGGGTTAAATTTATAAAGTGAATGCTTTAATGCAGACATGGGTAGTAGTATGGCTTGGGTGTGTGATGGGGAGATCAGTGGGCAAGTGCCACTCCTAATTTGGAGGTGGGGGTCCTACATGGTAGGAATAGATTCTGGGATCTAGGGAAACTCTAAATATTATAGCTACATTACTGAATAATCTGTTGTGAGTGATAGGCGTGAAGGACCTGGGGAAAAGTAATAACCATCTGGTTTTGGTAAAGTGTGGTAGGTAAAACGCCATCCACTGTGTAGTAACTGGGTCATTGCAACGTAATAAGGATCTAGCAGTAGGTTAAATATGGCGGGTGATTATACTCTGGGGTCCAGGCCACAGATCCAGGAATACTGAGTACACTAGGCAACTTAGACCTAGGTACTAGCTTTCTTCAAATGTTTTGGTCACCACAGTGAAACATTTCCTAAACCGAAATATGAAAATATCAGACTATCCTTAACCGTCAGTTATGTGAGAACTTGAGATTGTGGGCTGCTATAGCAGCTGGTTACATTGCTCTAACAGGGGGAAGCGTGTAGGAATGCTTCCATGTGTAAGTCTGTAGCCATAATGAGACTCAGAGTAGATTATGGCTTAAGATAAAGAGTCTCTAACCACTCAGCTCGAGATGTAGGGCATCTAAAGGTAAGGTGTTCTTCGAATGCGTAACAGGCTAGGAACCCAGAGGGGATAAGTATATTTTGGAGCTTATATATGTGTGCGAGACTACACACTAACCTTACATAAAGATATTCTTACTCTGGGGTAGTATAGTTTAAGCACTATTATATGGAAGAGCCTGTATATCCGGTCTTTTTATGAGTGGTATAAAGATGCAAGGAAATAAGCAGCGTGAACCTGTCAGTAGCCCCTACTCCTTAGCCTATAGGAGACATTGTAAAAAATCTTGATTAGTATATGGGGTGGAGACCACATGGGTTAAAGATAAAGTAGCCATAGTAAATATACAATGATTATGCAATTTTAATAGTGGAGGAAACAAGAAAGGAACATATAGCAAACAAATGTGGTGTTCTATGACTCTAGGCTATAGACGCATAGGTGTGAACAAGGTTTTAGTCAAGTGCTATAGGATATCGCATAACTAATATAAACATTTTAAATGAAAAACGTGATATAGGAGTTAATTAGTCGCTAGAACTATGTATAGTATTGTATTGACACAAGAATGACTAGGTGTCATGTTAAAGGTAGATCCAAATATTAAAACTGTTATATCTGTCTTGTCCCCCTGCAGAGACTTAGAGTGTCATAGTCAAAGTAAAAAATTAGGGAGATTATATTTACAGGAGCCACTAATAGGAAGTTAAAAGGTCAAGTTTAATATCCAAAATATTAAAAGTAGAGCTAAATTAAGTAGATTATGCTTATTTATAGAATAAAAAGTGTTCAGACTATAGTATAAGGGCTACCTTTGCTCCCTGTAAGATTATTAAGGGTCCTCGTGTGAGTATCATCTGGTTTAGCTGTGTAAAACACCATATAATATGCTAGTAAAAAAAGAAAGAAACATATAGTATATTGGTGTGGTGATCTATGACTAGCGAGCAGTCCTGGATAATTGTACTAATCACCTTATGGCACATCGGAAACTAGAAGATTTATAATCACAATATATCAATATGGTGTTTGATGAACATTGGCAAAAAACAGCGCAGTTTCAAAACACACAAATATGTCATAGCAAGGAAGAAAATTATGTACCAGTATGCACCGTAGTAGGAACAATTACACTAATATGTAAACAAAAACTGGGGTAGGGGAGTGCAGTATCTCAAACCTGGTGAGTAACAAAAATCAAGTTTAATTCAAATCCTGTGCCCCAAGAATCAGGTATTAGGAAGGGCTCTAAACTTCTGATGATAACACTGCTTTAAGTCTGAATGAGGCCTTAAATAGCTGAAATGGGTAGCAGCCTCGACCTACCCGATGCCTATTCTACATAGTATGGTCGGAATGGCTCCGGAGACTCTCACCGCTATGACAAGTAACTGTTCCTATATTCTTGGGATAAGAATAAGGTGTACCAAAAAAACAAACACATTCTTGGAGTTAGTTTTTCCTCTATCTAAATATGCTATAACCTCAACTTATGGAACAGTCTGATTAAATGACAAGCAAACATTATAAGCTTTATAATTGAGTTAGCTAAAAGAGAAGTAATAATAGAAACATTATAAACAAAACATTCTTCTTGGGGAACTATGTAGTCTTATATTAGAAGACCTGTACATTACTCGGTCTTAGCCTATCCCAGATTGTCTCTGGCCTCTGAAGGTATCCCATAGAAAAAATTAGGGTGTAATGAAACACCCCAATTATTAGTTATATACCAACATGAGATACTATATTTGTAGGGAAAAGTATAAAAGGGCAACCTGGTAGGATTTACAAAATAAAGTTGGATACTCAGGGTAATGGCAGAGTCATGCTGTAGCCTGTGAGGAGAAGTACAGTTCAGTGAGTGTCTCAGCTATATCCAAATTAATCCACTGGTAGGAGATAAGAAAAGATGAGCACTTCTCACAAGGCTAGAGCAAGTAGCAATATTAGTCAACCAATGCCACTTCTGAAGAAATGGAAGTTTTGTGGCTCAGATAGTGAAATGTTCTTCCCATCTGGATTGTGTGACCTATACAGCCGTATATAGCGAATTAGAGACGGCTTTGTTAATGGGATAGACAACAATCATGTATCTTTTCTATGTAGCTGATCTAGTCTGGGTGAGCAGTATAGATAAGGCATGAGAGCCTGCTCATGAAGGATTGTCAAGTGTGCTTGTCTGGTCCGTTTGTGGAAATGGCAGGAAAAGTGGCTAAGGTAGTATATAGGGACCAGTGAGCTTCCCACCGTGCGAAGCTTATGGGTCTGTTGCGTCCGAGTCAAGGGTGCAGACATAGCTATAGATTGTATCTCTAAGAAGGTCCTTTACTTTTCCAGAGCAAGCATGGAACTCACTCAAAATCCTAAGCTCCAAATTTGAAATTACTGCTCTCTGGATATTTCCTAGGTGATCGACTGCATCGCTCTGAGCGGCAGTTGTAATTCGCAGGCCTCCAGTCTGGATTGTAGGAGTCTGACATGGCACTGGGGCACTGTCAGAACCTGGGTATGAGTCTCTGATGTCTCAGCATCCATATTAAGTTTGGCTGGTAGGTTCCTTGCTGCTTTCGAGTGATCCTTCTCTCTAGACGACAGAGCGCTGTTACTGTGTATAGCTCGACAAAGTGCAGAGAGATCAAATCCATCGTCCATTTTGGATTCTAGGGATGCAAGAATGCTCAGTATAGTAGATTAGAGGTCCTCCATAATGAGTGCCAGAGTAGAGTATGAGATTTGGGTGTAGCAGAGTATCCCGTATGTGTTAGCCTGCTTCTATAATGTCAGCAGTTACTTCAGCCTTGTGGTTATTTTAATCGGTCTAATCGGTCTAAATCCAAATAATTGTTGTTGGTAGTTTTTAAAACTTCATCAAACAAATCTTTAGACAGGTTAGTTTCCCCCTTCGTAAGTACTTTATATATCACAAACTTAGTTAAAAGTCTGTTAATTAAGCCTTTAAATGAATACATTTTTCAGGAGCTCATGAAGTGTGCGTCTTTTCTCTTCTGTATTTGGTTCTGCCCCCCACACTGGTTACTTTCCCCCTTCGTAAGTACTGTATATATCACAAACTTAGTTAAAAGTCTGTTAATTAAGCCCTTAAATTAATAGATTTTTCAGGAGCTCATAAAGTGTGCATCTTTTCTCTTCTGTATTTGGTTCCACCCCCTGCACTGTACCTTTAAGTTTTAGATCTCCCTCTCAAATGTATTAGGTGGGCACTATAAAAAAAATTTCCAGCGCACCCTTAAGACGACGCTGGTTTTATGAGCTGTCTGAATGGCTGCATTAGCCTCAGAAAAGGGAGTGTTGAGCCAAATTTAGCTCCACTTCAACTCTCAATACCAGCGTTGCTTATGGTAGCGGTAAGCTGGAAAAACGTGCTTGTGCACGATATCCCCATAGGATACAATGGGGCTGAGCTGGCTGAAAAAAAACCTAACACCTGCAAAAAAGCAGCGTTCAGCTCCTAAAGCAGCCCTATTCTTTCCTATGGGGAAACACTTTCTAAGTTTGCACCTAACACCCTAACATGAACCCCGAGTCTAAACACCCCTAACCTTACACTTATTAACCCCTAATATGCCGCCCCGCTATCGCTGACACCTACATTAGATTATTAACCCCTAATCTGCCGCTCCGGACACCGCCGCAACCTACATTATAGCTATGAACCCCTAATCTGCTGTCCCTAAAATCGCCGACACCTATATTATATTTATTACCCCCTAATCTGCCGCCCCCAACCTCGCCGCCACCTACCTACACTTATTAACCCCTAATCTGCCAACGGGACATCGCCGCCACTATAACAAATGTATTAACGCCTAAACCGCCGCACTCCCGCCTCGCAAACACTATAATAAATTTTATTAACCCCTAATCTGCCCTCCCTAACATCGCCACCACCTACCTACAATTATTAATCCCTAATCTGCCACCCCCAACGTCGCAGCTACTATAATAAAGTTATTAACCCCTAAACCTAAGTCTAACCCTAACCCTAACACCCCCTAAGTTAAATATAATTTAAATAAAACAAACTAAATTTACTATAATGAAATAAATTATTCCTATTTAAAACTAAATACTTACCTATAAAATAAACCCTAATATAGCTACAATATAACTAATATTTACATTGAAGCTATTTTAGGATTTATATTTATTTTACAGGCAACTTTGTATTTATTTTAACCAGGTACAATAGCTATTAAATAGGTAATAACTTTTTAATAGCTACCTAGTTAAAATAATTACAAAATTACCTGTAAAATAAATCCTAACCTAAGTTACAAATACACCTAACACTACACGATCAATAAATTAATTAAATAAATTAGCTACAATTATCTAAACTAAAATACAATTAAATAAACTAAACTATAATACAAAACACAACACTAAATTACAGAAAATAAAAAAAATTACAAGCACTTTAAACTAATTGCACCTAATCTAAGCCCCCTCATAAAATAAAAAAGCCCCCCAAAATAATAAAATGCCCTACCCTATCCTAAATTACAAAGTAATCAGCTCTTTTACCAGCCCTTAAAAGGGCTTTTTGCGGGGCATTACCCCAAAGTAAGCAGCTCTTTTACCTGTAAATAAAAATACAATAACCCCACCAACATTACAACCCACCACCCACGTACCCCTACTCTAAAACCCACCCAAACCCCCTTAAAACCTAACACTAACCCCCTAAAGATCTCTCTACCTTCAGTTGTCTTCACCCAGCCGAGAAAAATTCTTCATCCAAGCGGGGCAGAAGAGGTCCTCCATCCGGTTGAAGTCTTTATCCAAGTGGGGCAGAAGAGGTCTTCCATCTGACTGAAGTCTTCATCCAAGCAGCATCTTCTATCATCATCCATCCGGAGCGGCGCGGCAGCATCCTGAAGACCTCCGACGCGGAACATCCATCCTCGCCGACGACTTCCCGACGAATGATGGTTCCTTTAAATGATGTCATCCAAAATGGCGTCCCTCGAATTCCGGTTGGCTGATAGGATTCTATCAGCCAATCGGAATTAAGGTAGGAAAAATCTGATTGGCTGATCTAATCAGCCAATCAGATTGACCTTGCATTCTATTGGCTGTTCCGATCAGCCAATAGAATGCAAGGTCAATCCGATTGGCTGATTGGATCAGCCAATTGGATTGAACTTCAATCTGATTGGCTGATTGAATCAGCTAATCAGATTTTTCCTACCTTAATTCCGATTGGCTGATAGAATCCTATCAGCCAATCGGAATTCGAGGGACACCATCTTGGATGACGTCATTTAAAGGAACCGTCATTCGTTGGGAAGTCATCGGCTAGGTTGGATGTTCCGTGTCGGAGGTAGGTGGTGACGAGGTTGGGGGCAGCAGATTAGGGGGTAATAAATATAATATAGGGGTCGGAGATGTTAGGGGCAGCAGATTAGGGGTTCATAGGGATAATGTAGGTGGCGGTGATGTCCGGTCGGAAGATTACGGGTTAAAAAAAATGATTATAGGGTTTGCACTGTGAAGGGGCCTCGGTTTAGGGGTTCATAGGTAGTTTATGGGTGTTAGTGTACTTTGTAGCACTGTAGTTAAGAGCTTTATGTTCCGGCGTTAGCCCATAAAGCTCTTAACTACTGACTTTTTTTTGCGGTTGGAGTCTTGGTGGTAGAGGGTCTACCGCTCACTTCTTCCAAGACTAGTAATACCAGCGTTAGGTAAATCCCATAGAAAAGATAGGATACGCAATTGACGTAAGGGGATTTGCGGTAGCCTCGAGTCGTGGAAAAAAAGTGAGCGGTAGACCCTTTCCTGCCTGACTCGTAATACCAGCGTTAGATAAAAAGCAGCATTAGGACCCCTTAACACTGCTTTTTAAGGCTAATGCAGAACTCGTAATCTAGGCGATAGTTAATAGTGATCTGCATATATTACAAAAGACCAACTCTCGTTAAATATTATTCTTCTTTTCAGCTGTAATATTTTAATTCATCAGTCAAAAAACTAGCAAAATATATCACTGGCAGTATGCTAACAAAGCACAGCTTTTCATATTAACATGTCAATCATTTTCAGTGGATTACATTCATAGAGCTCATATTTCATAACAATGTATATTTCTCAGTATCTGCATATTCATGTTTGGCTACACAGAACTGCTGTATGAAAAATTTAAGACTATTGTGTTTGTTTGTTTTTTTGTATTTTTTTTTCCTGTTTTTTTTTTTTAACTGTGTCTCAAACATAGGCATTCAACAAGCTAATGAGCATTGCTCTCTGTGCCAAATGTAATGTCCTGAGTTATGCCAAGCAACAGATGGGATAGAAATATCCCACACTTGTTTTAAGCAGGCTATTGTTGTTTGTTAATGTTACCAGTGTTAGAAAAAGTCTAAATTGTTGTTAAAATGCACAGAGGTTAGTGCCACACCTGGGACAGACTGCTTTGGGGTTCAAATAAAGTTTGATAATGTTGCACTCCAGAAGGCATGATCTATAAATGTGGCAATGAATATATTTTGTTGTTGTTGCTGTGGTTATTGTAAAAGGACAGCAGTCAGGCTAATACTCTTGAGATGCTACAGTTACTGTGAATAAGCATCAATTAAGACTAAATATAAGTATTCATTTGCAGTAGACTATAACTACTTGAACAGAACCATGCTGGTGCATGTTTTTAATTTTAACACATTCCTTCTAAATCAAAGGCGACTGTTGCTGTGAGCCTGCAAGGTGTTTGTAAAAAGAATTACGTGTAAATTTATATACTTCACATGAAATATACAAACTATTTTCATTAGAGACTGGATCAATAAATATATATTTTAAGGGGGAAAAACAATATTTTATCAAGGGTAGTTGGTCCAGGAGTAATTTGCAGAAGCACTTCTTCACAGAAAAGGTATTTTTTTTCATGGAATATACTTACATTAAAGGTGATCATGACAAATATTATGCCTGCGATAAGCATTAGGCTCTCATAAAAACTAAATAAGTTTATACTTTTAGGAAATTGTGGGCATATGTTTGGACCTATGGTTCTTATCTGCCATCAAAAGCTATCGGCTAGATTACGAGTTTTGCATTAGGCTTAAAAAGCAGCGTTAGCCGGTCCTAACGATGCTCTTTAAGGCCCGCTGGTATTACAAGTCTTGCAGGTACAGGTGTACCGCTCACTTTTTTGGCCAGACTTGGAAATACCGCAAATCCACTTACTTAAATTGCGTATACTCTTTTTTCAATTGGACTTGCATATCGCCGGTATTACGAGTCTGACAAAAAGTTAGCGGTAGACCTGCTCCTGTCAAGACTGGTAACGCATTCTAAAGTCAGTAGTTAAGAGTTTTACACTACAACGCCGTAGCATAAAACTCTTAACTAAAGTGCTAAAAAGTACACTAACACCCATAAACTACCTATTAACCCCTAAACCGAGGCCCTCCCCTATCGCAAACACTTAAAAAAATGTAACCCCTAATCTGCCGAACCGGACATCGCCGCCACTATAATAAATATATTAACCCCTAAACCGCCACACTCCCGCCTCGCAAACATTATATAAATATTATTAACCCCTAATCTGCCCTAAACTGTCTTTGTGACCGCTGCTTCATAACTGCTGTTCTGGCGAGCCTGCAGGTTCGCCAGAAACACGGGGCATCAAGCTCCATTCGGAGCTTGATAGATAGGCCCCAAAATGTATTTCCCCATAGGAATCAATGGGGCTATGTTAAGGAGTTTTACGCTGCTTTTTTGCAGGTGTTAGACTTTTTTTTAGCCGGCTCTCCCCGTTGATTCCTATGGGGAAATTGTGCACGAGCACGTTACACCAGCTAACCGCTGACTTAAGCAGCGCTGGTATTGGAGTGCGGTAATGAGCAAAATTTTGCTCAACGCTCACTTCTTGTCTTTTAACGATGGGTTTTTAAAAACCCGTAATACCAGCGTTGCAGGTAAGTGAGCGGTGAGAGAAAACTGTTCGTTAGCACCCCATATCCTCTAATGCAAAACTTGTAATCTGGGCCTATGTTTCCATGTTTCTAATTGCAATTCTGAAAACATGTATGAAAGGTAATATTAGTATACAGAATCTAAAGGTAATAATGATATACATTATAGCCAAGATTCAGACAACCTCATTGTCATATGTATTAAAAGGGTCCTGTAGAGAATTAATTTATAATTAGGTTCTAACCTACCAGCTGTATTTAGTTCTCCTATTTCACCTAGGGCCTGATGGTCAAAAATTCACTTGCCGGGGGAGGAGTCAGCCAGGAACACGAGCGGTTGCATTTGGCTGCAGCTCCGGCAATAATTTGCTTCAAACATCAATCCTGAAACATAGTTATTTAATATAAAGGGTCTGGACTGTCATCTTAACTCCCTGGTGGTCCTTCTATTGACTTTGGAGCACGGAGTTGTTCTTGCAATGCACTGATTTTGCAACTGCCGACATGTGGCCTACAGTGATCACAGAAATGGTGGCCACCTTTGTACACTGTGCAATAGAGGTAGAACCCATAACTACAAGCAACCCCAAGTATTTTTAAAACATTGCACAATTTTAGTTCTCATAGCCACACTGGAAGGATTTTGAGTAATCTCATAGTACTCACTACAGGCTTCCTCACATATATAGTGTAGTCTGTATTCCTTCCTACAGCCATAAAGTTAAACAGCTAACTTTGGAAATATTGGCAAACTCTCACTGCACTGCCTGGATCTTGCAAGTAGTGCAGAAACTATTTTACCTTTTATCCTATGCTTCACTTAAAAATGATTATCTCACTCTACTAGATGAGCTAACAAGGTTGCTCAATGAACACCATAGAGCCATTATCGTAACTCGGAAAGGCGCATTTTATTCTTCTGATACAGATACTACTGTCAATGATTCCTTTAAAAGCCCTTGGGGCCCCAGCACCTGTAGTCAATTTACCTTGATACTATTGAGGATCTAGGTAAAATTAGCTGTGATGGAACCTTCAGAAGTATTTAAGTTGATACAGCTGAAATATATAGTTAAGACTCAAGATACCAGTTTGAGGTATGTCATATTGAGCAACGCAGAGCAGATGAATGACTTCCGAAATAAAAATCCTACAGAAATATTTTGCTCGCAAGGAGTCTATTTGAGATATACTACATGTAGAGCTGTGCTCTATATTGCACTTGTGAGAGTTGGTGTAGGCTGACTTTCTTTCTATACAGGGTTAAAATTGGCCATGCTGTCAAATGGCTGACTAAATAACTATTTTGGATTATCAGCTACCTTTCAACACATTGTGAGACTTTTTTTTTATTTGCAGGATTGCTTTAATTTTTTACTCACAGGTTGCAATAGCAATATTGCTTGAAAGTCAAGGATTGATTGATGGTTGTTCATCCCTCTCTTCCATAAATCTCTTGTAGGTGAAACTAATCAGGACACTTACCTGAGAACTGGAGTAGGGTAATTTTATGCTTCATCGTACATTATAACTTTTCTATCTCCAACTCCTCCACAGGAAGGTTGCTGATAAATAGTTATTTTTTTTATACATAATCTATAGGAATTCTCTTGTCTTATTATGATAAGATCTGTCATATTTTCTTTGTGTTTTAGTTTGAGCTAAATAGATCTTATAATAATATATGGGCCCGAAAGTGGCTGTTTTTTTTATTAATTGGGGTAACTCTCCTCTTCTATTGTTTAAATATTTCTAGGGTTGTTTATTTGTTTAAGTACAAGTTCACCTACAAGTACTAAAAATGTGAATGTTTATAACCTAGTGAAAAAATATAAAACTAGATGATCTATTGGACCTATAAGACACACAGTCCATTATGACAGACATGAATTCGCTAAGAATATTATATTATTTTCTGCATGTCTAAACATATTCACAATTATGTTTCATAAGCTTGTATAAATCATATGCTTTCTGTTTATTACTCTTTCTGTCAAACAGTCTTGTATTATTAAAACTCAGTAAAAAAATATAAAAAAAAAAAAAACAACAACTCGCATGGAAATAACACAAAATTTATTAGACATAGTTATATTATTTATTTTGCCCCCTTTTCTTGCAATGTAAAGGGACAATATTTCCCTTCCCTTTTATTTGTTCCAAATAAACCATTGTGCATGCTGAAGTGTATGAAATTGTTTACAAATAGTTCATTTACCTTTATTTTGACATTTTAAAAAGATGCTTTTGCCTTTGTCCCCAACTATACTAAATATTTGTATTTGATAGAGGAGGCGCTGGCCAAAGGTGTCTTGAGGGTGTTAAAATACCACGGGATGTTGTCACCACTTTCCGGCTGTGTATGTGACTTCTCACCAGCACTATGGAGAAATTCACGATAATGTACTATGCCAACCGATAGGAACATGAGCATAGGGGAGAAGAAAGCTTTATTTAATTTGAGAGAAAGATTTTTTGAGAACATCGAATCCCAGCGTTGCACACTATTACCATTTACCAAAAATACACAAAAATATTTAACCTCCCCGGCTGCCCTATCATAGTGGTAAATGGGAACCTCACATACAATTTATCATATTACAAACAATGTTTGTAATAACTTTACCATCATATATCAAATATAGCACACATTTTTTACAACAGATTGAGAATATAAAAAATCCAGAGTGCAAACTTTTGTGGATAACGTGCAAAGTAAGTTTATTATATTCTAATATTGCACACAATTTGGCCATGGGGACCAGGTTCCCTCCGTTCACTCCCAGTTTTGCAAATATTTTTATGGGTATCTTTGAGGAGAAATATATCTACAACTGCCAACTGGGGGTGGCCCTGGTCTACTATGGCTGGTATATCGATGATTTAATTTTTATTTGGGATGGAGATCCAATTTCAGCCAATTCTTTTATAGCACATATTAACCATAATGATCTAGGAATTTCTTTCACGGCCAACATACAAACTACATCAATAGAATTTCTTGATTTGGTGCTAAGTTAGGATTCTTTTCACAATTTCGAATCCAAAACTTACTTCAAAGAAGTGGATAGCAATAGCTATCTGGAATATTCTAGTAACCATCACAAGTGATAGATTAAAAACATTCTATGAGGCCTATTTATCAAATGTCTGTCACACTTGATTCGACAGTAAGGATCAGGTCCGACAGACATCACTGAATGCGGAGAGCAATACACTCTCCGTATTCAGCATTGCACCAGCAGCTCTTGTGATTGGCCGCCAGCAGGGCGGTATCAATCAACCAAATAGCACTCGATCAGGTTGAATTGTGGCGATTCCTGTCTGCCTGCTCAGAGCAGGCGGACAGGGTTATGGAGCAGTGGTCTTTTGACCGCTGCTTCATCACTGCTGTTTCTGGTGAGTCTAAAGACTCACCAGAAACACGGGCCTCAAGATATTCAATTCAGGTGAATTAGAAAGAATTGTACTAGTACAGATATGTTTTTGGAACAAAGTATGGTTCTATATGATAGATTTTTAGAGAAAGGTTATCCTACACATTTATTGGATCAAGCCCTAGAAAAAACTAACAATTTGGAAAGATCAACTCTATTCAAAAGAGAAAACAAAAACAAAACCATTGCAGAATCAGAATCAGTTTCTATGTTTATAACACAATATAATAGTAATCATTATAAAATGAAAAAAAGGTGTGGGAGGCGCCTAAGGCAGTCTGTTTTAGAAGTTTAAATTTTTATATTTTTGAAAATAAAACTTTGAAAATCAAAACAAGTATTCAACTCAAACCAGTAAATTCCCTAGGCAGGAGAGTAAAAATTCAATTTGAAAATTGCATCAATAATTTATTTCACAAAACCAAAAATAAGCTACACATAATAATAAAAATGTTAGTTAATTCTTTTAAGGACACCAGTGTCTCAAGTTAAAATACTAATGACTTTTTTATGTTTTTAGCATAAATTAAGCCTAAATTGATTGGGTTAGAAATGCTTAGAATCAATATAAATTCTGTACTTAAAATTGCTTCTAAATAGTTTTTACACATATAATACATTTGTATCTTCTAAAACAATATATAGAACACAGTGTATAAATTATCAAAGTCCCAATGATTTAATGTATCCGTGTTTACTCAGCAACGTATTTGCCAGTTTGCCAGTTTGTTGGCCCAACTTTCAAGGTCTTTAATGCAAAAATTGATAGTTCCCAAGTTAGTAATGGTTAAAATCGTACCTGCAGGTTTTTTATGAATATATACAACTTGGTACCTTTTTCGTGTGAGTCTCCGGTATCTAACACCGCTGACAGTGGTTCAGAAATATCAGAGGTTGTAACTTAATTTGATTCAATCTTCCATCCTCTGCTGAAATCCTCCACTTTAACAGCTGTTGTGATGTTTCATCCGTTGGTGCGCGCACTTTTTTGAATACTCCTACCGCTCCACCTATACACTGACGTTTGTATCAGTGTATAACACCTCTTGTTACTTGAATGTTGTGGTTATGGGAGTCTTGATGGTAAATGCAGGTTTTTCTTTTTTTTATCGGTCCAGACCTCTGAATTTAGGTCCTGTATTTCTGCAGCTCCAGACAGTTATCAACGCGTATCGGCTCCCATAGAGCCTTTTTAATCATTACAAAATCAGAGATATACTTCACAAACATTGGCACATTATAAAAAGGGATCCGATCTTGAGGAAGATTGTGAATGACAAACCCAGTATAGTCTATAGAAGAGTTCCTACTTTGAGAAACAGACTAGAACCTAGCAAAAGGGTAAAACAAATTAATTTGCTATCAAAGAACAACAAACAGAACAAGGATGGAATATTTGGACTAAAGGGAGTTTATAAATGTGGCAAAAGAAGCTGTAACTCCTGTAAATATATATGGTCCAAAAAGAAATCAATTACATCCACAGTAACTGGAGACATTTTCCCCATTTTGGGATTTTACAATTGCGATTCAAACATTGTAATCTATTTAAAAGAGTGTTTATGTGGCCTACAATATGTGTGCCGCACCTCCAGAAAAATATGGACCCGCTGGGGTGAACATTTCCACAATTGTAAAGAATTGCCGAATTGGAAAAATAAAACATAGTATCCTCAACCATTGCCTTATGGCCCATGCTGGTGATGCTCATATTTATAAATTTCTACCAATTGATTATGTCCCAAAATCCAATGATTATAACAGATTAATCAGATTGAAACAGCGAGAGACTTTTTGGATTTTTAAAGTAAAAACATTATCACCACTAGGACTTAATGCCAACATTGATGTGGCTGCATTCAACTGATATGGCTCCCAATACTAATTTAGGCCTAGATTTGGAGTTTGGCGTTAGCCGTGAAAACCAGCGTTAGAGGCTCCTAACGCTGGTTTCTTACGGACTCCGGTATTTAGAGCTCATTTACCGACACTCAAAAATCACCCAACGCACAAATCTCTACCGACAGCTCAAACCCAGTAGTTAACATCTACCAACAAAATAAACATCCACGAATCACAAAACAAATATTACACAAACTACACTTACACTCATACAAACACAACACTATATTTATTTTTATGATTTAATAATTTTTCTTCAAAATACAAAGGATAAAAGTTGCGAGATCTCGGGTGTTAGAAAAAAAACAACACAAATCCATTTTCCCATTGACTTACATTGACACACGGGAAAAGACCCTCATATAGCTACATCTAACTAATAATATTATCACAAACATACACTCATCGATGCATACAAAAAATATACACCACATTACATACACAAACAAGTTATTTATTACAACACAATTTAGCTACTTTTTCACACAAGCTCATGACGTCACTCACTTTACGAGGAAAACCAGTCTTAGAAAAAAAAAATGACCAAAATTTGGAGCCTCCATTGACTTCTATGGGGAAGACGTGCTCGTGCACGCGAAAGACAGATTTCCCTAACGCACGCAAATAGCGTAGACCTAAAAACTCCAAATACCAGCGCTAGAAAATACATGCTTTTCTGCGTTAGACCCAGCTATGATAAATAGATCAAGAAATGACTATTTCCCTATGGTGGACTTAGGGATTTTACTTATTGAATATTCACAACACCATTAAATTGTTTCAGACTTTTATATTACATCAACTACAAATCAACATCACTAGTAACAAACTTTTTAAAAAAAAATATTACATTTAAACGGACACAAAAATAATTCAAACTTTTCAGGATTCACAAACAGTACACAATGGGAAACACCTCTCATTTACCTTTATTATTGCATTTCATTTATTCAACTCATATGCTTGCAGCAACTGCATATCTACATAGGCTTAACACAAGATCAGTCATGGATTCACATACATTACTTTTAGCATTCACTCATACATGTGCATTCAAATGATGGGGGAAAAACACATTACATTCTCTCTAGGAATCACAAAACAGAACATATGGATTTTAATGTACTTTTAACATCATGATTCCATCACAATAAACCATTAGGAATTACGTACAAGAAGAACATCATTACACAAGATTACAGATGTCACTTTATGGGAAGGAACAACAATACCAGACCGCTATATAGAAGTCAGCATATGTGGGACACAATCACAATATATACGTATATGTACATAACACGCATCACCCATCACGCAACCACAAAGCACACATTTATATTTTATTCAGCACACAATAACAATGTAGCACAATACAACAACACAATGAGGATTTCAGAAGGTTAATAATATGATGACGTCATTAGAAGATTCAACCATACACATTACAGATTCACCACTGTACCGCCCCTTTCTGAACTTTAACACTCAATACTACAATACAACATATACGTAAATAACAGTTTGGAACAGCATTATTAGGGAGATTTGAATGGGACAATTAATAAATATTGTAAGATCGCAAATCACTTATATATATAATACTACAGATGACAGCCGGAAGTTATTCAGTATTAGTGCGATTTGAATGGGACACATACAATATTGACAGCTCGGAAATCACTTATATATAGAATACTACAGATGACAGCCGGAAGTTATTCAGTATTAGTGCCATTTGAAAGGGACGCATACAATATTGACATCTCGGCAATCACTTATATATACAATACTACAGATGACAGCCGGAAGTTCTTCAGTATTAGTGCCATTTGAAAGGGACGCATACAATATTGACATCTCGGCAATCACTTATATATACAATACTACAGATGGCAGACGGGAAGTTCGGAATTATTATTGCGATTTTAAAGGGATGCATACAATATTGACAGCTCGGCAATCACTTATATATACAATACTACAGATGGCAGACGGGAAGTTCGGAATTATTATTGCGATTTTAAAGGGACGCATACAATATTGACATCTCACCAATCACTTATATATACAATACTACAGATGGCAGATGTTACTTTATCGTTTTCAAACAATGTTGCAGCAACATTGATCGATCACATTCGATGCACATTATACACAACTATGCACTTTCATTCATGTTAGCCTGGACGTGTGCTTGTTACTATAAGATCGCGTTTAAGAAATATTGATTACGCATATGATCAAACATTACAAACATGCACTGTATGTGTGATATTTGACACTTTCACATTGAGATTCATTGGGGGAAAACAACATTTCAGCCCAAACAAAAAAAAACGCCCACTGTGAAAGCATTCGCGCCACTCACATACAAACAAGTGAATACAATCAGCAATCATTACAAACTCACTACCATTGGACTAATTGTACTATAAATCCCCCAAACAACATGGCCAAAGCATCACTTGTGATCCACATCAGATCAAGTGCATACCTTGTTACGCTGTTTTGAAAGATGGATGACGATGACATGGTAGACGCTGCTGGTGCTGCTATTGGCGAACTAGCTGTTGATTGAATCAGGCAGCCTCGGCGGCTCAGACTGAGACGAAGGGGTCGTCTGGTTCGAGGTCCTCGTGTCTACAGGGTGAGACCCACCTTGGAAAACATGAGCGACTTTGAGGTTTATGATAAGTATCGGCTCAATCGCGAACAGCTCATTGGCCTTTACGATCTTCTTAAACCTCATTTGGAGCCACGTATAATAATAAGGACTGCTGTTCCCGCCATGAGTAAGATGCTAAGTTGTAAATAGTGGATTATCGTGTACAAAAACTTTTATTGGAATCAAAATACTATTTTGAGGATTCAGTTTGAATTATGTTCTGTTCATAATTTATAGGTGATTCTGGGTACATGAGCCGGCCTTGGCTTATTACCCCCTTGCGTAGCCCGACTGATGTGTCTGAGGAGCGCTACAATAGGGCTCATAAGAGAACCAGGGCGGTGGTTGAACGGATGTTCGGGCTCCTGAAGATGAGGTTCAGGTGCCTGGACCGGTCGGGAGGAGCCCTCCAGTACAACCCAAAGAAGGTGGCTAAGATTGTTGTAGCCTGTAGTGTCCTGCATAATATTGCACAGCGGGCTGGGATGCTGCAGGGCGTCCAGGCGCACCGAAAGCTCCTCAGAGATGAGGAGGATAATCCTGTTCTAGAGGGGCCATTCCGGGACGAGGGGCTCAATGTCAGAGCAGACATCATCAACCGCCACTTTAGACGGTAAATAATAGAAGTTAGACTGGAGTATTGTCAATAGATGTGAACTCTAGGGAAATGACAAGTGGAGAATTGTGCAAACATGTTAGGATTGTTCATCAAATGCTAAAAATGTGTTTGATTTCTTAATATAGGTGATGCTCTGGTCATTGGGTCCTGTAGCGAGTCTTTGCCACCTGGTTTTTAAAGAGGACATCAGATGGTAAGTATAAATGTATGGACTGTTGCTGGCATGAATTGTACACAAATACATCATATGGCATACATTTTCAAAACTAGTATTTAGTTTACACATTACTTAAAATGTACATACTCAGAAAGGGATCCTCTAGCATAACTATCCTCTAGCATGACTATGGTTCAATGTCACACATTAGAGGTTCGTTCTGCTCAATATGACTCATCTTCACACTTGATAGAACATAACACAAGATGCTACACACGCTTAGTAAGCTAGTGACAGAAATGTATTCTGAAATGGGGGGTGGTAGAGGGGTACAGAACTGATTCACACACTTGTAGTAATTTTTATTAAACTTTTTCTGCCATTAGGGAGCTGACTTAATCTAAAGACTGAAAGGGAAGAATTAGAAGCCTGACAGTGAAGATTGCCCAGACTGACAGTGGAAAAAGCCAAGATTGAAATTGAAGTATACCAATGGGATCATGTCTGGCATTATCTTTCCAAGCTGCTGACCTTGAAAAACATACAAAGACATGTTCACATGGTAAGTGCCAACTATTTGATAGAATAAGGCTGTGGAGGCATCCTATTGGAGACACTTAGATTATTTTCTAATTTTTAGATGGTATTTCACAGTCCTCTATTTTTTAAATGATGAATAAGGCACCTATTGAAGATCAACTGTTTACCCCTGAATTGACTTTCAAAGACCATGCATTATCCAGGTTGGTGTACCAATGCATGCTAGTGAAGAATGTTGAATATTAGTAGCTTACATACATTAGTCATATTTAGTTCATAATTAGATATTTAGGGATCACAATCAGACACTTAGATGATTTTACTTTTTTAGATGGTATTTCAGTCCTCTATTTTATGAACTGATGAATAAGACACCTATTGAAGATCAACTGTTTACCCCTGAATTGACTTTCAAAGACCATGCATTATCCAGGTTGGTGTACCAATGCATGCTAGTGAAGAATGTTGAATATTAGTAGCTTACATACATTAGTCATATTTAGTTCATAATTAGATATTTAGGGATCACAAACAGACACTTAAATGATTTTACTTTTTTAGATGGTATTTCAGTCCTCTATTTTATGAACTGATGAATAAGACACCTATTGAAGATCAACTGTTTACCCCTGAATTGACTTTCAAAGACCATGCATTATCCAGGTTGGTGTACCAATGCATGCTAGTGAAGAATGTTGAATATTAGTAGCTTACATACATTAGTCATATTTAGTTCATAATTAGATATTTAGGGATCACAATCCGAAAAAGGAATACATATTATAGTTGATATAGAGGTATTTGAATGGACATGAAATATTACATTTATGTTCAGCATACATATATATTTATTATTGGAATGTGATATAGATTATTATGTATAATTTGAAATTCTGATATTTAAATTTAATTTTTATTACACAATATAATGGTGTATGTTTATATTATTTATTTTTTAATTTAAATCATAAATATCTTGATAAAATGTTGAACAAAGTTAGAGCATAGACACAAGATGATTGTAAATGTATTTTATGAATATTTGACAACGTGTGTATTAACTTTGTAAAAAAAAAAATTTTAATTTCAGATTTTCTGATGACTTCCAGGAATATTTTTTTGTTTTTGTTTCAAAAACTTTTTTTATTTAAAATGGTAATAATCAACATTTTATTATTAAATACACTCTTTTGAACAGATTATAATAAATATCCATATAATCTGTCAATAAAAAACAATTTGACTCCCATGACTGGTAGTTGTCTATTTGACAAGCACATGCATAAGATCAAATAATGCATTAATTTTAGAAAATCCACTGATTCAGAGAATATTAAATTAAACTATCTTTTTTAAATTAATTGGGGAGTGAGATCCATCGATGCTTTTCTTTTGAAATTCTTAGATGTTAAAATAAATTCGGATATGTAGTCAAAACTTTACATAAATTATTTCGTTTCACTTTTAAGAAGGGGAAGTGGTTCACTTACATTAAAGTGACAGTGTTGTTGAATGTAAAATTAATTTTATAAGATCTTGTATCTTCCTTAGGTATCTCAAAACATTAGTTTATTAAATTTATAAATGTTTACTTTTATAAATGGTAGGTCATTTAACTTCATATTTTTCACAAGCTAGTTATTGGATGCCATGTTAATAGATTTTATTTTCTAGTGGAGTCATTTAAAGGGACATTTAACTATAGTTATTAATATTATGTATTTTTTAAAATCTTACCTCTTGGGTTAGACATCACATATCTATATTTAATTTTCATTCCCCTTTAGTTTCTTTTGACAATGTTAAATCAACATTCAAAATGTTTTGGTCCTTAAAGGGACATTCACAAAGTATATTGTGTCTTGATTTTTAAAAAACAATAAAAGAATTTAAACATATTTAGAAAGTACTATAGAATTACATTCAGTCTTTAAATATACTTCGAAAAATATACATCAATGCACATATCTTAGTCAATTACATAAGGCATCTATGTGCAACCAACAATCAGCATCAAAATAGCCTATCTAGATATGTATTTAATCCAAGAATATATATAATTACAATCTAATGATTGAATACCAAAACATATTAAGTTGTTCAAATATTATAATCTTATCCAAAATGCATACATAACATATAGCTTAATGTCCCTCTAAGCTGAAGACTGCGAAATACATCCATTACAATATATATTTCAGTCAGTGTGTAAAACAATCCAGAAGTTAATCTAAATATGCTTTATTCATATGTTATACTAATTTAGCAAAAGGAAGGTGGCTAGGTTTATGATTTTTCAAGCATTATTGTGAAATGTCTCTTTAAAGGGACATGAACTCAAAATATACTTAAAGGGAGACAGTTAAAAAATTAATGATTTATACATTATGAATGAGTATTCTATTTTAAGCAACTTTAAAAATTGTCTCATATTATCAATGTTCCTCGTGATGTTGCTATCATTACTTTAAAAATAAGGCATTAAATAGATAATTTATTTGCTTCAGTACTCTGGACAGACCTTTTTTTTTTTTGGTTGGATTAATTGATCCAACAATCATCAAGGACAACCCAGGTTTTTTTTGCAAAAATTGTCCATAATCTAAAATATCATTATTGATTTGCAAAGAAAGATAACAAGATAATTCTTAACATTTGAGAATCGGATTAAATTATAAAGTTGCTTAACATTTCATGCTCAATCTGAATCACAAACGCTAAATTTGTTTGGACAGTGTCCCTTTAAGAGATTTAAAGAGTGTATTTACTTCTCTTCTTATCTTGACATACTTTGCTTGAAAAGCATATCGAGATAGGCTCAGTAGATGAAGATTGGTGGATGCACAGAGATGCCTTATGTGATTATGTGATTATGTGATTGGCTCAACCATGTGCATTTAAATTTCTTCTGTTGAGGATATCTAAATACTAAGATAAATTGAGTTACATTTTAAAGTCTAAACAATTTTCTATCTCTACAGATCTTTTGATACAATTGTTTGTTTGTAATGTCTATTTAAAAGACGCCATTGCACAATAACATATATGAGCACTTCAGACAAATACAAGCTCGAGGTTTATTTACTAATAACAAACAAACCTGTAGTTTAACATTTATAAACAGATTATACAAGTTACGGACATTATAACCTGAATTTGAACATTCAGAAAGATTGCGTGAGAAACGGATCTTGAAACACCAGATTTGCATCTTTAAACATTAGAGTCTAATGTCACGCAATAGCACATAATCAATGTGCATTATGAAATACATTTAATAGAGCAATGTCAATACTTCACAATAAGTCAACAAATTGATTTAATGAACAATAAAGACATACAATATTAAATGTGTATTTGTATTAAAGAAACAGACCGTTATTAAACCGAAAAATGTATACAACATTTAATAATGTGATAGTATTAGATTTTAAAGAGAATTTAAACATTAATATTTAACGGATCATGGATATTAAATCTATGTCACACATATCCGCATGACAGGCCCATGAGTTACAAATAAGTTTACATGAAAAATGAAGTAACAGTACCACCAGGAGGTATGTGTGAGGAAGTTACTAAGATATGAAACATTAAGGAACGGCCAATCAGAGTTCATCACACAAACACAACTTGAGTCAGGATGGTCTCACAGACATTCTAACAATATTTCAAACTTTTATCCAATCAGATGTACAGATAACTTGTCCCATGGTACATCTCATGTTTACTTCACCATATAAAAGTCCATTACACGTTGCCATCTTTGTCAGTTCTCTAATGCCTGCAGGCAGTTATATATTTATAATATAATATAAATATTTATATTAGACAACCTAGCAGACATGACGTCTCCCAGGTTCACCAAGCCAGAGAGTGCTGCACTGGTCCACGCTGTCAAGGACTTTTATCCCCAGCTGTTTGGGAACAAGAGGAGGTCGACAGATGCGCATGTTAAGAAGGCCCTCTGGGAGTCTATCACCAATGCGGTTCAATTGGTGTGTGACGTCCAGAGGAGCCAGGATCAAATCATGAGGAGATTCGGAGATATGAGGTTGCGCTTGACAAAAAAAGTCAACCTCATAAGGGACTGGGTACAAGCCCGTAAAAGAGGGGGCCAAAGAAAGGCCCCGCGGAAACTATACCTACTCCCTTATGAGGTGACTTTATGCGAGCTCCTCAATCTCCGGGTCCCCAAAAGATTTAGATCCTCGCCATCCTCGGCCTCCTCTTCTTCCCTCCCAGCTGCGGGATCTGAAAGTCCTGACGCGGGGGCCAGGGCAGCTGCTTCTCCGTCCGGTGGCCTGGGAGGAGCTGATAGAGAATCTGAACCAGGTAACTATCCAACTTCATATAATATCTTAATATTTGATTATTTTTTTAAAAAAATGTGTATATAGTCAGATACTAAACCTATACAGATCTCACAACATACACTACATATGATGTTTAGATATCTGATTTTAGATTAGTGACACATGAAATAGGAATGATGTTTCTTGCGCTCTACAGAATATGCGTCACAGAGCGAAAATTGAATTGCGCATACACGTTAACATGGGTTTGCTGTAAGTGGCATTGCTTTATACATGTTGGTCAAATGACGGATGCGTAATTCAGCTTGGAATCATTGCGCAATGATCGCGAAAATTATAATTGCGCATACACGTTAACATGGGTTTGCTGAAAGTGGCATTGCTTTATACATGTTGGTCAAATGACGGATGCGTAATTCAGCTTGGAATCATTGCGCAATGATCGCGAAAATTATAATTGCGCATACACGTTAACATGGGTTTGCTGTAAGTGGCATTGCTTTATACATGTTGGTCAAATGACGGATGCGTAACTCAGCTTGGAATCATTGCGCAATGATCGCAAAAATTAGAATTGCGCATACACGTTAACATGGGTTTGCTGTAAGTGGCATTGCTTTATACATGTTGGTCAAATGACGGATGCGTAATTCAGCTTGGAATCATTGCACAATGATCGCGAAAATTAGAATTGCGCATACACGTTAACATGGGTTTGCTGTAAGTGGCATTGCTTTATACATGTTGGTCAAATGACGGATGCGTAATTCAGCTTGGAATCATTGTGCAATGATCGCGAAAATTAGAATTGCGCATACACGTTAACATGGGTTTGCTGTAAGTGGCATTGCTTTATACATGTTGGTCAAATGACGGATGCGTAATTCAGCTTGGAATCATTGCGCAATGATCGCGAAAATTAGAATTGCGCATACACGTTAACATGGGTTTGCTGTAAGTGGCTTTGCTTTATACATGTTGGTCAAAATGAAATGTGAATTATTATATATGTGAAGAATACAGTATTCTTATTTTCAATATTATACATAATAAAAAAAAGCAGAATCAAAAACAAAAATAACATATGCCCATCAATTGATGAGAATGAAATAACACCAAAAAATAATTAAAGCTACAGTAAACAACACAACTGATTGAAAATAAGAGTACAGGATATATTTATCATGAATTTAATTGAGGAAACAATTAACTCATGGGACTACCAAAAGATTAACAGTTTTTAATTGATTTGCTAATAATGTAAAGATTTTAAACATGGTATGATTTGTATTAATGATATCCAATCCTCATTTAATATATTACAGATCTGGATGTTGGTGCTGGATCCTCAAGCCAGGGCTTGTCACAGTATGGTATGTCTCATTTGAATTGACATTTGTCTTAGAAACATGGACAGAACATTACATACTAAATCCACATTGTTCAATATTTATATGTATCTGCAAAATGGATTAGTAAAATATTTACAAATAAGAATTAAAAAAAAATAAACAGAGGATTACATTGTAAGACTACTCTGAATTTTTATCAAATTTAAAATATCCCATCTATTCTGGATATCTTAATTTTAATGTAAGATTCTTTGAATGTCCAATTTATATTCTTCCCTTGTGTATTGCTTAATCTTATTTGTATAAATTTTTAAAAAACTCACACACTTTTGCATATGATTTTTTTTTAAAAAATATAGATTCCATTTTTGAAATTGATCACATCATTTAAGGGACATGCCAACGAAATTTTACATTGAATGATTTGTAAACCTGATTTTATTGTTTTGTTTAAACATTTTATGAGCTACATTGGTTCAGTCTATTGTTTTAGTTCTTCTAAAAACATATTGATTTTGGTTTAGGTTAAACAATGCATTACTGGTATTATCCGGCTGTTTTTTTATGCATAAATTGGCATTGGGTCAAAAGTTAAAATCATGTGTTGAGATAACAGTAGTACATAGTTTCAAAAAGTATACAATTACACATTTAGAGCTTCATGTCCCTTTAATAGATGAAAATTAAATAATTCTTAGGATATCCTTAAATAACATATTAGATTTGAATTGCATGCTCAATCCCATTCATTGCATCAACATATGGAGTAGAGAATTCATTAACACCAACTTTGTCAAATCAATATATTTTTATATTAAAGGGACACTGAGCTAAAATTATTAATGTTGTCATTCAGATAGAGCATGCAATATTAAGCAACATTTAAATATAATACTATAATCATATGTGAAATATTCTATTGCTAAATGTATTTTAAAATCAAGAATGTACGTTTATCTGCAGCTCAATTTTGGTTGACCAACCTGGGTTTTTATTGATGATTGGTGGATACCTTCAACAAACAATATTTATTGAATCCAATATTGCTTATCTGCCTTTAAGATTAAAATGTAGCAACATTACAATTATAATAGGAGTCAATGTTAAATCATTTGGAACAGTTTGAACAGTGAAATCAATGATTGAAATAAATCATGTCAGTGTCCCTTTAATAAACAATTGATTCATTAATCCTTACATTCTTTGGATTAGACAATATTGATATATAATTCACATATTCACTGTTGGAGTTACTTTCTAGATATAAGCATACTCTAACAGCACCATGATTACATATTTGTACTAATCAATTTGGTTTGGTATTGTGATCAATATGTGTTGTGTCCTAAACAAGATTACTGTACATTGCACAAATGGATCGATGTGCCACATGTCTTTGTTTATATTTGTCAACAGCTTTTGCGGTCTTCTGGTAAGTCCATTGACTCATTTATATGTCATTGAAGGTGTATTGGTAATCAATATTATGAGCATGATTCTGATGAAGCATAACATTTGAAACAAACATATAATTGACTCCTCTGATTATATATTAATTTTATTTGAATATTGAAAGATTAAGAATTAAAACTTTCTTAGTCTACACCTTTGTTATTCAGAAGATGTATAGCATATGTTTATTTCCATGTTCATTTTTGACAACAATCATCAAGTGATACACACATGAGAAATCTTAAATGTTCAATGTACTATGCTTTTATGATTTTAAAATTAATACAAACAATAAATAGAAAATCGGAATCATTGATAATAACAAATATAATGTCATTTGTATGCTCCATCAAAATGATGTAAATCATAACTTTGGTTGTGTATATCTTTAATGCAATATTGATGTGTGTCTTTGAGCAACAGTAACATATGTTATAATATCTGATCTTAATGTGTACACAACATGTTATGTTTTACAGAGATTGATTTAACATGTGGGACGGAGGAGGAAAAGGTTCCCTTGGAGTCGTCTGATGGTATGTGAAATATATCTAACATGTATCCAACATGTTTTTTTATTGGAAATCATTTTGATTTTTGAAGACATTCAAAGTCTACAGCTTTTGCACTTTAAAAAGGAATATTATTTGTCGGTTCAAATACACTACTGCCCCCTTTATATATCAGGCAGCATGAAGATATGCTTGGATTTGTTTAAATATTTGGATTGGAAATTCATGCCATCATGATGTCACATGCATATTCTAGGGCAAACCACAATAATAATTTTAGAATTGTACAGACAGTCATTGATATTTATCTGAGTGCCTATATGCATACCATATCCTCATGTCATCATTGTTTAGAAATTCAAACACACTTCTAAGTATATTGCAAACATAATCAAGTTGAAATGCGTTGATTTGATTTCATGATGTATGAGATGTTAATATATTTATTATATTTATTTCAGATGGATCCTCTGCTTCTGGTCATCATTGTTCCTCCCCTGCCCAGTCCCCTGCCCAGCCCCCTGCCCAGTCCCCTTCCCCTCCCAGCCCTTCCCATTTGTCCTGTCGTATCCCTCCCAAAAAACGCCCCTTCATCCCCCTTTGCCGCTCTCCCCGTCTTTTGCCCCATACAGCTACCCCAGCTGCCCAGCCCCCAACTCACCACTCCCCAGCTGTACGGGCTACCCCAGAGCAGCAGCCCATCCCTCCCCAACCCAATCCCATCCCTCCCCCCTGTCTCAACCTTCATTGTCCTGGGTGTCGGATTGTCCTTCCCAGGCACAGCTGTAAGTATCATTCAAAATCAACATTATAAGATACTTAAAGGTACACTGACTGAAAAGTTTTACATTGTGATTCAAATAGAGCATGCAATGTTAATCAAATTTATAATTTACTACTCTTATCAATTATTCTTCATTCTCTTGCTATCTTTATTGAAACAAAGAAATGCCTATATTTTGTTTTTATTTTAAAAAATATGGACATAATTTCTTTATTGTTGGATGGATGTATCCATCAATCAGCAGGGACAACCAAAGTTGATAAACAAAAATGGCCTGCCCTATAAACTTACATTCTTGCATTTAAAATATAGCTCGAGAATTCAAACATTTAAAGAATACGAGTAAATTAATAATTCTTTTTAATGTCATGCTCTATCTGAATCAGTAACTAAAATATTTAGGTTTACTGTCCCTTTAATTTGATATCACTACATATACCAATCACCACTATTTGTATCCAAATATTTATGTCCAAATGATCATACATTATCTCTTGTATAACCCAGTGGGAATGTAATTTCTTCTGGTTGCTATGTTTACACAGCTTGTCCTCAACGCCAAAATGTTTAAGGATAGGTGTGCCTACAACAGTATAACTAAAATCTTAAAATTGCTAATGTAAGTACAATGTAAATCCGTTAACAAGATTTAAGAGCTGTAAAAGTGGATCATCAAAAACCAATTAAAGGGGACAACATGTTGGATTAAAATGTCCATTTAATGGTTTAGGTCTGTCTGAATAACATATTTCATGTGTAAATAATCAATGTCAACAAATTAATTTAAAAAATTATTTGTCTTTATGATGACAATGTATATTTGCTTTTTATTTTGTCTGTTGTGTAATTATCATTAATATTTTATGTATTCTTTATTTTAGGCTGTGACTCAACATGGCTCATGCTAGAAGGTATAGCACGTGTAGAGCAGGCCGTGTTGAGGAACGCAGCTGTCCTGAGAGGGATGAACGACACCATGCAGGCCCAGCTCCAGGTTCAGCATTTGACTCTGCGGCAGATCATGCGATTACATTCAATGCCTGAATCTGGAGCTGGACATGCACAGGACGATGAAGGGGATGACCAGTAAGTGGAGGATCTGGAGATGCTCCAAGGGCACAGATAAGAATCCTCCGTCCACATGTTGATGTTTTTGTTATGGTTGCCATTTGGCCTTTTTTTCTTATTATTGTTGTGCCTGTTGCACTCTTTTACCTTGTCATATGGCTCAAATGGGGCTGTGCTGGCCCTTGGCAACTCTCTTCATGGACTGTGATGCACTCTCTTACCTTGTCATATGGCTCAAATGGGGCTATGCTGGCCCCTGGCAACTCTCTTCATGGACTGTGATGCACTCTGTTACCTTGTCATATGGCTCAAATGGGGCTATGCTGGCCCTTGGCAACTCTCTTCATGGACTGTGATTCACTCTGTTACCTTGTCATATGGCTCCAATGGGGCTATGCTGGCCCTTGGCAACTCTCTTCATGGACTGTGATGCACTCTGTTACCTTGTCATATGGCTCAAATGGGGCTATGCTGGCCCTTGGCAACTCACTTCATGGAATGTGATGCACTCTGTTACCTTGTCATATGGCTCAAATGGGGCTATGCTGGCCCTTGGCAACTCTCTTCATGGACTGTGATGCACTCTGTTACCTTGTCATATGGCTCAAATGGGGCTATGCTGGCCCTTGGCAACTCTCTTCATGGACTGTGATGCACTCTGTTACCTTGTCATATGGCTCAAATGGGGCTATGCTGGCCCTTGGCAACTCTCTTCATGGACTGTGATGCACTCTGTTACCTTATCATATGGCTCAAATGGGGCTATGCTGGCCCTTGGCAACTCTCTTCATGGACTGTGATGCACTCTGTTACCTTGTCATATGGCTCCAATGGGGCTATGCTGGCCCTTGGCAACTCTCTTCATGGACTGTGATGCACTCTGTTACCTTGTCATATGGCTCCAATGGGGCTATGCTGGCCCTTGGCAACTCTCTTCATGGACTGTGATGCACTCTGTTACCTTGTCATATGGCTCAAATGGGGCTATGCTGGCCCTTGGCAACTCTCTTCATGGACTGTGATGCACTCTGTTACCTTGTCATATGGCTCAAATGGGGCTATGCTGGCCCTTGGCAACTCTCTTAATGGACTGTGATGCACTCTGTTACCTTGTTATATGGCTCAAATGGGGCTATGCTGGCCCTTGGCAACTCTCTTCATGGACTGTGATGCACTCTGTTACCTTGTCATATGGCTCCAATGGGGCTATGCTGGCCCTTGGCAACTCTCTTCATGGACTGTGATGCACTCTGTTACCTTGTCATATGGCTCCAATGGGGCTATGCTGGCCCTTGGCAACTCTCTTCATGGACTGTGATGCACTCTGTTACCTTGTCATATGGCTCCAATGGGGCTATGCTGGCCCTTGGCAATTCTCTTCATGGACTGTGATGCACTCTGTTACCTTGTCATATGGCTCAAATGGGGCTATGCTGGCCCTTGGCAACTCTCTTCATGGACTGTGATGCACTCTGTTACCTTGTCATATGGCTCAAATGGGGCTATGCTGGCCCTTGGCAACTCTCTTCATGGACTGTGATGCACTCTGTTACCTTGTCATATGGCTCAAATGGGGCTATGCTGGCCCTTGGCAACTCTCTTCATGGACTGTGATGCACTCTGTTACCTTGTCATATGGCTCAAATGGGGCTATGCTGGCCCTTGGCAACTCTCTTCATGGACTGTGATTCACTCTGTTACCTTGTCATATGGCTCAAATGGGGCTATGCTGGCCCTTGGCAACTCTCTTCATGGACTGTGCTGCACTCTCTTACCTTGTCATATGGCTCCAATTTTCCAGATATTTACATGATTATTTATAAACGTTGTTGATGTTTTCTGACATACTAATAAAAGACATGTCATTGCCCGATTATTTGTCCTCCTTATTCATGTCATTGATTGAAATCTCTAGTTTATCTGGTTGATCCTTAAAGGGACCTTACCAAAAAATAATGGTGTTTCCTGAATCATATATGTAATACAATTGTAAATGACTTTAAGATTAACATCTCCAATGTAATTTTATTATTTGTCTTTATATATTTTTCGAAAAGCTTTATCATTGCATGATTATGATTAGCATAGTAATTGTTTATATATATATATATATGTATATATAGATAGTTATTTGTGTATATATATGTACAGGGAGTGCAGAATTATTAGGCAAGTTGTATTTTTGAGGATTAATTTTATTATTGAACAACAACCATGTTCTCAATGAACCCAAAAAACTCATTAATATCAAAGCTGAATAGTTTTGGAAGTAGTTTTTAGTTTGTTTTTAGTTATAGCTATTTTAGGGGGATATCTGTGTGTGCAGGTGACTATTACTGTGCATAATTATTAGGCAACGTAACAAAAAACAAATATATACCCATTTCAATTATTTATTTTTACCAGTGAAACCAATATAACATCTCAACATTCACAAATATACATTTCTGACATTCAAAAACAAAACAAAAACAAATCAGTGACCAATATAGCCACCTTTCTTTGCAAGGACACTCAAAAGCCTGCCATCCATGGATTCTGTCAGTGTTTTGATCTGTTCACCATCAACATTGCGTGCAGCAGCAACCACAGCCTCCCAGACACTGTTCAGAGAGGTGTACTGTTTTCCCTCCTTGTAAATCTCACATTTGATGATGGACCACAGGTTCTCAATGGGGTTCAGATCAGGTGAACAAGGAGGCCATGTCATTAGATTTTCTTCTTTTATACCCTTTCTTGCCAGCCACGCTGTGGAGTACTTGGACGTGTGTGATGGAGCATTGTCCTGCATGAAAATCATGTTTTTCTTGAAGGATGCAGACTTCTTCCTGTACCACTGCTTGAAGAAGGTGTCTTCCAGAAACTGGCAGTAGGACTGGGAGTTGAGCTTGACTCCATCCTCAACCCGAAAAGGCCCCACAAGCTCATCTTTGATGATACCAGCCCATACCAGTACTCCACCTCCACCTTGCTGGAATCTGAGTCGGACTGGAGCTCTCTGCCCTTTACCAATCCAGCCACGGGCCCATCCATCTGGCCCATCTAGACTCACTCTCATTTCATCAGTCCATAAAACCTTAGAAAAATCAGTCTTGAGATATTTCTTGGCCCAGTCTTGACGTTTCAGCTTGTGTGTCTTGTTCAGTGGTGGTCGTCTTTCAGCCTTTCTTACCTTGGCCATGTCTCTGAGTATTGCACACCTTGTGCTTTTGGGCACTCCAGTGATGTTGCAGCTCTGAAATATGGCCAAACTGGTGGCAAGTGGCATCTTGGCAGCTGCACACTTGACTTTTCTCAGTTCATGGGCAGTTATTTTGCGCCTTGGTTTTTCCACACGCTTCTTGCGACCCTGTTGACTATTTTGAATGAAACGCTTGATTGTTCGATGATCACGCTTTAGAAGCTTTGCAATTTTAAGAGTGCTGCATCCCTCTGCAAGATATCTCGCTATTTTTGACTTTTCTGAGCCTGTCAAGTCCTTCTTTTGACCCATTTTGCCAAAGGAAAGGAAGTTGCCTAATAATTATGCACACCTGATATAGGGTGTTGATGTCATTAGGCCACACCCCTTCTCATTACAGAGATGCACATCACCTAATATGCTTAATTAGTAGTAGGCTTTCGAGCCTATACAGCTTGGAGTAAGACAACATGCATAAAGAGGATGATGTGGTCAAAATACTCATTTGCCTAATAATTCTGCACTCCCTGTATATTTCAAATTTCACATCCATGTGTGTATTTATAAACTCTGCATGAATTGATGCACCTTTAACAAATGATCTGAGGATTGATACAATGATATAATCCCTGTAAAGTGTTCATGTTATTGAATTAGTATTGTCTCTGTGTATCCTCTTTTTGTAAATAAAAATCATGTCCCTTTAAGTGATGGTGAGCACAATTGTTAATGAATGTATTTCCATTTCTAAAGCGTTTTTGTCCTTTTTACATAAACAAGGACATATAATCTTATTAATAAACAATCTTATTGTAATGTTAACAGCACATGTATTTCATTTCAATTCTATCTTATTGTAAAAGTGTAACCAAATCAATCTCTTTGTGTAATGCGCATATTTTAGATGAGGAATATTTTTCCCCAAATATTTTTAAAAAATACTTCTTCTCCCATATATGGCTATAGGTAGGCTGACCATATTTCAACTTGAATAAATGACACGTTTGATGAATACATGTGTCATTATTGTTATTCCAAAACAATCTAAACATATCTTAAAACATCAATGGCATATGTATTTCTCATGTGTATCTTTTAAATGTTAAAGATATACACCATAGCTATAGTTAAAGGGACAGTCAAGTCCGAAAAGATGATTCATGATTTTGTGACATTCCTAGATAGCAATCTAGACACATACTAGTTACTAAAATATAAATACGTTTCTTATTGATATGCCAAGCTGTCAACTGAGTCCTTGTATTGTCTGCGGTTTTTCAGCGATCTCGGATGCGCCATGTTGCTTAAGACCTCACCTGCCAGGCTGTCCAATGATTCCTTGTATTGAGTGACGTTTTTACGCGATCAAGGATGCGCCTTTTTTTGGTTTGCTTTCTTAAGCGATCAAGGATGCGCCTTTTTTTGGTTTGCGTTCTTACGCGATCAAGGATGCGCCTTTTTTTGGTTTGCGTTCTTACGCGATCAAGGATGCGCCTTTTTTTGGTTTGCGTTCTTACGCGATCAAGGATGTGCCTTTTTTTGGTTTGTGTTCTTACGCGATCAAGGATGCGCCTTTTTTTGGTTTGCGTTCTTACGTGATCAAGGAAGCGCCATGTTAATTAAGACGTCACATGCAAAGGTAAAAAAACGTCTGATTGTATTACGTATTCCCGCAATATTTGTTTGTGCACGTTAAACACGTTTGTGAATGAGAAGACAGGTTTAAAAACATTGCGAATATGGATTGTTTGCATCATGTTACATTGTTGACCCATAGCTGATAAAGACCACCACATTCTCTTTTGCTGGATGTCTGGTTGAATAAACAAACGAAAGCAAAATGTTTTCATGCATAAGATATTTCGAGGCAAGTGCAAATCTCTATAGTCCATGTTGTTTAATATGTTGGTCAACAATATGTTCCTTTTTATGAAAAATGACTGTTGTGTTTAATGTTAAAGATATCTAATTCATAAATATGCGCTATTGTGTTAGAATCAAGTAATCAATATGCATTTATCTTTATCATATGCTAAATATATGATGCCGACTTCTTCTAAATGTAATTTCACCGTATATTTTATTAAAGGTTCATTAGACACTCACATTATAAATCAAAATATTTTATTTGGTCTCTAGTTAGATAGTCCATTTTTTTCAAAATACATGTCTCATTTTCCTTCTGTTCAAATAAAATGTAAGTAATTTTAAGACTCCTCGCCAAGCCTCAAAGTTTCATGTGAGTACCATCTCCAGCTTTCTCCTGAACTTGTGCTCATACAGCATATTATTTACCATGTATTGATCATTGATGTCTAAAATGTTGTTATGTCAGAACAACAAATAAGTGGTCATTTTTCATAGTCATAGATACAAGGGTAAGCACATAAGTCACACATATTTCTCCATGTTTTGTTGTTTCCAACTTGATAATGCGTAATACAGTGTTTTCTTTGTAATCAATAATTTATTGACTGTCCCTTTAAGCTGTGTTATTGGCATTCAAACAGTAATATGCCATCATGGATAATTGTAATGGTAATTTTGTTTGCGATTCGGGAAACAGTTTGGACATCACATCACAGAAACCAATCAATATCATGAACAAGGATAGGTATGTGATGTGGTTTTCACACACTTATAACCCACACTCTGCAAACAATCTGCCTCCATGGACCCGGTCCCATAGAAGTAGATTATATACAGAGTGTGGTCCACAAGTGTATGAAAACCACATCATTACATACCTATCCATTACACATTAAAAAAAAATAACATTAAACATGAAAACAAATACTTACTTCCTCTTCCTTCCCCTCTTCCCAAGGGGCTGAGGCTCTGGGAGGGTCAACTGCCGACTCCCACGAGTTCTCATTGGATATGTTGTGGGAAGAGTGGAAGGAAGAGTACTGGGACGACCAAGGTGAGGAGGAGGAGATGGCCCGGCAGGAGGAGATGGCTCGGCAGGAGAAGATGGGCCGGCAGGAGAAGATGGGCCGGCAGGAGAAGATGGGCCGGCAGGAGAAGATGGCCCAGCAGGAGAAGATGGCCCGGCAGGAGAAGATGGCCCGGCAGGAGAAGATGGCCTGGCAGGAGAAGATGGCCCAGCAGCAGGAGGCCCAGCAGCAGGAGGCCCAGCAGCAGGAGGCGGACCAGGAGGCAGACCAGCATGCGCCTCCCGGAAAAAATTAAACATCTCTTGGTGTAGATTAAAGGTTCTGTTTTGCCCTTCTTCTATTCGAGTAAGTATGTTTATTATTTGGTTTTGGCCTTCAATTATTTTGTTTTGTCCTTCAAGAATTCTAGTTCGGCCTTCTATATTTTGTATCCGGGAGTTACGCATCTGGTCTATTTAGTCTAGTAGAACCCGCACCTCCGCTATTTCCTCTTGTTGTGCTTGGCGGGGTACCCGTGCACGGCGGGGTGCCCGTGCACGGCGGGGTGCGGGTCCTTGAGGGGCCTCTGGTTCTGCGGTCTCCTCCTCTGCTTCCGGGGCCTCTTCATCTGCTTCCGTGCCCTCTTCGTCACGGGGGGCCTCTTCCCTCCGAGGTGGAAATTCCTCCCCATCATCCGGGGGAGAAGGAGGAGGCTGTATTTGCTGTGCTGCCTCCTCCCCAGACTCTGTATATTAGAAAAATAAAGAAATGTATATATTAGCATATTTCCAAATCAAGCTTTAAATGACTTAGCTTACGATACAATTACAAATGCAGCCTCATTAATCCACTTTGAAATCTAACAATCAATACGATTTCCGCATTTTCTAAACCGTGTTTGTGATATCTCTGGTCAATCTGAATGTTTTAGCATTTGTTTTCAGTCTGTTTAAATGCACACCTAACCTATAGCCTAGAT
This sequence comes from Bombina bombina, assembly GCF_027579735.1. Classification (NCBI taxonomy): domain Eukaryota; kingdom Metazoa; phylum Chordata; class Amphibia; order Anura; family Bombinatoridae; genus Bombina; species Bombina bombina. The sequence continues at coordinate 247,361,194 of NC_069504.1, read as the reverse complement.
ACTGATGTAACCGCAAAGTAATTGTGAATGCGTGTAAACAACGTTATAGCATTAATCTGATCCTTAAAGGGACATGAAACCCAATGTTTTATCTTTCATGATTTAGAAGCATACAATTATAATCAACTTTCTAATGTACTTTTCTTATCTAATTAGCTTCATTCTCTGGATATTATTTGCTGAAAAGCATATCTAAATATGCTTAGAAGATGCTGATTGGTAGCTGAATATAGCTGCCTCCTCTGATTGGTTCACCGTGTGCATGGCTATTTCTTCATTAAAGTATATCTAAAGAATGAATCAAATTAGGTAATATAAGTAAATTGGCATTTTTTGGAAAATTGTATTCTCTACCTCAATCATGAAAGTAAAGGTTTGTGTATAGTGTCCCTTGAAATACATTCGTATGTGAATTTATTCTTAAATGAGCTTACCGTCAGATGAGAATGGCAGGTTCCCGGTATCAATTCCTCCGATACCGACTACATCCACCTCGGAGATGCTGGGACGCAACATTTCCTCCCATCGGCAGTACTCGATTTCCAGTGCAGGGCCACCACCGGCATGTCGGGCCTCCAGGCTTAACTTTTTCTTGAGATCCATCTTGCAGTCCCGGTATCGATGTTTTATAGAGTCCATATCTCTATTCCGTCCACCCACGGCATTGACTGCATTCCTTATCTCATGCCAGAGCTTCCTCTTCTCAGTCGGGGTGGTCTTCTGATGCTGCAGCTTCCTATACCTGGCCATATAGGCTTCTACGAGGGCCTCCTTCTCCTCCATCGAAAACCTTGCCTCCCTAGTCGCCTTGGCCTTCCCCTGTGACGATGCCCTCTGTTTCCCAGACTGTGAAGCCCTACTCTGTCCGCCACTGGGCCCAGCCACTTGTTCATCTTGAACCAAGTGGCTGGGTCCACCCACCGCTTCCACCCTCGCTTCCTGCCCCCTTCCTGCTCCCCTTCCTGCCCTGTTGCTCTCCCCCTCCCTCTCCTCCCCCCTCTACCTCTCCCCTGCCTGCCCTCCATCTCTTCCCTAAACTAAACTCCAACTAAGCAAAACAAAAGTGAGTGTGATCAAATGAAAGGGGGTCAAAATAAAGAACTAAAAAGACCAAAAAAGTGCTGAAAGTGTGAAAGGGATATAAATAAAAGAGGGTAAGGAGTATTTAAATGAACAAAATGAAGAAGAAGACAAAAAGGAGGATATGTAAACTAAATGTAACTAGGGGATGGGTATAGGATGGGGTATGGGATAAGAGTAAATGGGATTACAGGGAATGGGAGTACAGGGAATGGGGTATGGAGTGTAGTATGAGAGGGTATGGAGTGTATGTAGTGTTATTGATAAGTGTATGTATGTATTGAATGTGTTTGCGTGTAAATATGTTAAGTGTACAGAAAAAGCACTCGCTCGCTAACTCACACTACTACTAATTCTCACTAACTCACACTACTACTAATTCTCACTAACTCACACTACCACTAACTCTCACTAACTCCCACTAACTGACTCTATCACAGTACTACTAACTCTCACTAACTCCCACTACCACTAACTCACTCACGCTCCCACTAACTGACTCTCTCCCACTACCACTAACTCCCACTCACTCACTCACGATAACACTAACAACTGACTCTCTCACACTAACACTAACTCACTCACAATAATGCACAAACTCTCTAATCTTAAACCTCCAATCTCCAAAGACCCACCAGCAACACAGTCAAAGAAGCCATGCTTGTGTGGTGCTTATATACCCTGTGTAAATGTTTAATGATGTACCTATTTGCGTTGTGAATTGTGTTCATGTGCTTTATTAGCAATTCGTATTTGTGCAATGTGTATTAGGTGTGTGAATTTGCGCATGCTCATTTTGAGTTAGTATTTGTGGAATGTGTAGAATGCGATGATGTCATAGTGGTCGTTTTCTATAACATTGTCCAATAGTATTATGTTTAAATGTTAATTTGCGATGGTGTGGTATTAGTGAAGTGTTGTATATGTATGTTTGTCCTAATATATATTGATATTGAATGCGATTATTTTGCTAGTGTATGTATTATTTTTATTTTTCTTGTTGTTATTTTGCGTATTTCCGCATCTTAAAGTATATGCGTATTCCGTGTATTTTATTTCAATCAAATTCCCCCCGCTTGTGAATGTGTAATGCTTCTGTGCTTTGTTTAGTGATTGTTGTTGTGACATTTGCGGCGTGTTATTGTTGTGCATGATGTGGTATGCGTCATATGACCGAGCTGTGCGTATTTCTCGCGAGAACGAGTGTTAGATGAAAAATGCATGTTTGTTTGCATTTCCATTGATCTCTATGGGAGACTGTCTAACGCGGGCAGGATTCCGCGTGTGAAATACACGCGTTAGGAGTATCGATAGAAGGTTTTTTTTAACTCTAAATACCGGAGTCAAACAATGCCGTGCATTAGACATAAACCACGCGTAGCGTTAACAACCCATCTACCACCAAACTCCAAATCTAGTCTTTTCCTAATATAACAAATCATGTCCCATTCTATTCAGTTTAAGATTTATATTTATATTTATTAGCCATTATTTGTTTTCTTTTTTATGATACACATCATATCAATCAACAACAAATTTCATGTACACATACACACACTCACAAATTCTTACATTTAATTTCACCCATTCCATTACAAACAATTTTTTCATACACATCTTACACCAAATGCATTCATCATTTGGATATTTCAATTCAAGACAAATAACCAGTGACCACCCATTTTTTATGCACTCATTTATGATTTTTTTTTATTTATTTTTTTTTAAAGGATATTTTTATTGAAAAAATTAACATGTTCTACAAAACATTTGAAGTAACATATTTTCAATTTTCAGGTTATTTTTTGACAGACAAATTATAACTTAGCATCAAAGTAACAAAAGTTTCTTCAAGTCCATCCAGGCTCTATGGCCTTACAATTATATTCAGTAGTATTTAACGAAAAAGAGAAAACAAAGTCAAATAAGGAGTCATTTGTGTCAGATCACTCCAGAATACAGTATAAATATTTCTAAAGTGTGATAAACAATGAGAATAAACATTGGTTCTCGCTGTGTTACGGCGTCACGGTTCACCAAGAGCAAGCAAATAAGTGTCTTCCCATTTCCCCATCTAACCTATGTGCAAGTCAGAATCCTCGTGTCTCTATTAGATGTATAATGATTACTTGCATTGGCAGTCACATCTCCCTCACCTATGTTTACAATCTTATGAGCGTTATCACTGGTGATTGCTATTACTTTCTTTCCACAGCTGTAGCATAAGGTCATGTATGTCTGCAGTTCCCTGTTGGAGATGATGGTACCTTTCCAAATGCAAGAGGGTGTCAACTTGTTGACTCCACTCCGCCATTGTTGTTATTGTCCGCGTTTTCCAGTGTTTTGGAATCAGCATTTTGTCGCTGTTTAGCATAATCAACATCAGCGCCTTACTCTGCTTATTCTCTACGTTGGGTAATGATAAGTACAGTATCGTTTTAGGGCTGTTTTGCAGTGTCTTTCCTGTCGTGCGTTCTATCTGGTTTAGCACATTCACCCAGTACGTGTCTAACTTGGGACAAAGCCACCAAATGTGTGTCGGTGTGCCCTCTCCCCCACAGTCTCTCCAACACTTCCCCGATGCTGTCTTATATATTTGGTGTAGTCTACTGGGCGTGAGGTACCATCTTGACAAAAATGTATAGCTTGCTTCCTGTACTTTTACAGATATTGAGGCTTTTTTAGTGACTTGGAACACAGCCTGCCATTCTTTGATGTCTATCTCTGTTTGTAACTCTTTCTCCAATGCCTTGGTATATGTGGGAAGGATGTGTGTCTCTTCTATTGCTAGAAGCCTGTATGTTAGTGAAATAGCGTGAGCCGTGGGAGCATCCCGCAGACATATGCTTTAGAATGCTGTCACCTGTCTCGTCAGTGTGCGTTTATAGCGATGAGTTGCAAGATAATGAGTGATCTGTGAATATGATAGCCAGTTCAAGTGTGTGCCTGGTGTCGTCTCCCGCAATTCAGCTAATGGCAAGAGTTTGTTTCCTTCTAGAAGAGATAGTAGCATAAGGCCTTTAACGGGAATCATGAGTCTTGGCTTCTTCTCCCTATAATTCCAAGGTACATCAGGGTTCTGGTATATGGGGGTTAGTGGCGTGTTTGTGGAGGAGATATTTGTGGATGTGCGTATGATTTTATCCCAGTGTGTATAAAAATCTAATAGCAGGGGGTATGTGGTAGTGGCTTGAGACCTAAGCTTCTCCGGGACCCATGCCTGGAGGCCAGCGTTTTTTGTGTCTAGTATGTCACAGTCTAATTGTACCCACATCTTATTTGGATCATTGTGGCACCAATCTAATAGTCTCTGCAATGTGATGGTCTGCTTGTATGTATGTTTGGAACTCCGAGTCCTAGGGAGGTAGCTATCCGTGGCCTAACGTCACCCCAAATGTATTGCTCTAAGATATTTTGTATCTTATGTATATAGCCTATTGGCAAAGGTATGGGGGTGGTCTGTAGTAAGTATAGTAGCCTGGGGACCACGTTCATTTTTTTTAATTTTATTTTATTTATTTATTTTTTTATAATTTGTTTATTAAAGAGAATAAATTAAACCAACAATGTTAGGAGGCACAGCTCCTATACAGTACAAATCAAATACATCTCAATTTCCTTTGTTGCATGACAAAAATTAACTTAGCAATATAAGATAGACAGTGAAATTTATTTCCATTTCATCCAATTTAAACAAAAAAAACAAAAAACCTAAAATTATGAGAAAATACAAAGAGAAAGAGAACATCCTTTCTTAGTTACATAATACCTAAAAATAGATCCTCTTCTCCTGGTTCTAAATTAACACTCAAGTCCATGCATACCTAATTCTGCTCGAACTGACTAAAATAGTCCCTGAACCACTGGATACTTCGATATCCTAAATGATTATCATTAAGCTTTTTAAAAGTATAGATTCTCTGGGAGCGTTCCGAGGCCTAAATACTAACTCCTAGTACCTATGACAGGAAATAAGATCTACTAGTAACTTCTCTTCTACAGATTCCTCCATGATTTAAACCATTACGGGATTCCTATAGTTCCTTCTTTGATTTATCATACAACCCTACTAAAGATTAAGCGCACAGCAGGACCAGACAGAGGGGGGAGGGGGAGAGGGCCGAGAAGAGGGGAGAGAAAAAAAAAAAAAAAACCCAAGCGCACACACACACACACCCCCAGCATCCCCATCTTCCCTCTATTGATTACCCAACCATAATCTAGGGAGCAGGCCACGTTCTATTTGGCTTTGTAACCAGGGTGAGGATTTATACTGCACCACCACCTGTTCCTGCAACTCCTCAGGGAGTGAAATAATATATATCTTCCATTTGCTAAAAAATCTAGAAACTTGTTTGGAATTAGTAGATCTTGTATTATATTGCTCCAGCACCATTTGGTACTGGACTTCTTTCAAAATCTCAGTGAATTTAAGTGGTTTACGGTTTCTCCAATTCCTTAAAATTAAATTACGTGATGTCAGAATACATAGATTAATAAATCTGTTATTAGGGAGGGCAGTCGTATATTTACATAAGAACACTATCTGATGTAGCGTAACTTTAACACTTGTCCCCATGATCTTAGAGACCCAGAAATTGATCTTCTGCCAAAATTGGGATATTTTGAGGCAGGTCCAAAAACAGTGAACATAGTCTGTGAATTCCTTACTACACTTAGAACAGTTCCTTTTTTCCGGACTCCATTTTGCAAGTCTAGCTGGAGTGAGGTACGCCCTATTAACTAATTTCATATGAGATTCTTTCCATGGATGCATGTAGGTTGCCCTGGCTACCAGCGAAATACTCTGTGTAATAGTCTCGCTTTCTACTCTCAGCTTTTCTTTTGCCCATTTTGTGGAGATATCCACAAGGTTATTTTGGCCCCATGCTCTCATAATAGCAAGATATGGCTGGGAGATAGTGCTCAGCCCATCATGGTATTGAGTAATTATATGTTTCAAATCTTTACTATCTATCCCCACCCCTGTATCTAATCTCAATTTCTCCACCCAGTGCCTGATTTGCAAATAAGCAAAAAAACTGGACCTTGGAAGATGAAACTGATTGGCAATGTTCTCAAATGAACCACGTTCATTTTAATAACATTGATTCTTCCTAACCGCAATATCGTTTTTTTTTTCCAACTAGACAGGTCTGAGACCAGTGTATGTTCCAACGCTTTGTAATTGGCCTGGAATAGAACCTGTGGGTCTATGGACATATAAATACCTACGTATTTCATTTTGGTCTGTTGTGTTCTGAATGGGCAATCTCGCAGGATTTTTGGTAATTCGTCAGGTTCGTATGTGACATTGAGTATCTTAGACTTAGTTATGTTAAGGTGGAAATTAGAAACCTGTCCGTGAACACCTAATACAATTAGAAAGGGATGTCTTTGAAGGAATGACTTCCTGTTGGAGGCGGGGCATGCAGGTAGCTGCAGGTAGCTACAGGTGCTCTGGAAGCTCCGCGCCTCTGTGTGAGGCCTAAATCCACCCCAACATATGCTTTGTCTCCCTTGGCCAAGCACTGGTCTGGGTACTAGGATCTCGATCCTGCGTGGGAAGTCTATGCCGGCAGCCTAAGATTGCACGTTGGCTGGTGCATGCCATCTCTACACAGGCTCTTTAATAAATGCAATAAGAAGCCCTGGGCTAAACGCCTCTTAATTATACTCAAGACTCAGGTTACTGCACCTGTCATCTACCACTGGCTTGCTAAGAGGCACTTGGATCTTTTCACACAAAGAGTGTTCTACATCTATCCTAATTGTACCCTGGAGTACGCCTAACAGAGCCGTGGAGGCAATACTGGCTAGTTAAGAGGCATTTGGATTTTTTCATACAAAGAGTGCTTTACATCTAACCTAATTGTACCCTGGAGTACGCCTAACAGAGCCGCGGATGCAACCCTCACCTGGTTGAGATTTCTCCGTTTTCAAACAGCAGCTCGTCTGTAGCCTGTCTGGCTTTGAACCACATACAGAAGGTTGCAGCTCCGTGAGTTCACTTGCAGTAACCAACAGGATAGCCGGCAGAACCCCTCTCCCTGGTTGAGAGTTGATGGATGGCTGTTTCAAGTTTGCCGCGTGAAGGGTGAGCCCCTGGAACTGGCCAATCACAAAAGCAATCTTACCTTTCTCAACCTGAGGAGTCGTGTGAGAAGCTGTACAGCGGTTCAGTTACGGCTGGGCCGGGGCCTCTCTCTCCAGTAGGCTGCAAGCAAGCGGAGGAATTGCGGCTGGAACAATTGTCTGGATTGCGGGTTGTTACATGGTTGTTACATGGTTGGTGATGTTGTTCCGCCGCACAAGCAGTTTTCCTCCCGGTTACAGCAGAGGTTCTCTTTTTCCGGCAGCACATAGGATCTGAAGGACGAGCAGTCAAGCACCTGATGAGATCTTCTGGTATCAATGGTGAGATGCTGTTTGTTTAACACTCTATGCTCTGTGGAGAATAAAATTAGCCTGCATCCTATCTCCATAACCCCACTGACTGTCTAGGCATTTTGACTTCTATATGGTTCACCTGCTTCGCTTTGAAGCTATCGAGCGGGCTCCAGGTGCCAGTTGTCTGGGCAAGTTGCTGCTAAAGCAGTGAAGGGGACGAACTTTACCGCTGAGTGGTTTGAATATCTCAATGTTTATAGTCTCTGATAGAAGTGTCTAACTCCCCTGAGTATGCTAGTGTGGGGATTAGTATAGCCATAAGAATTTGCTATAGACAATCTTCAGGGGTTAAGGCACAGGGAGGTGAGGGGCAGAATTTTTTTTTTACCGGATATTCAGCATCTAAAACAGATGTCTGAGGCTAAGATTCTTATGTTATAGCTAACAGGTATAACATGGGTATTATGTTGAATCTGTTTTGGTACATCTTTAACACTAGTTTTTTCTTTTTTATATATGTTCTCTAAACTGATAACCCTGGATTCAAGGATAGTGAGCTATAGCTTTAATATGCAATTGTTTTAGCTAGCTATTATTGCATGAGTATATCTACAATATATTTGATGCATGTTGTGTTTGGGTTACTTCATAGTAAGGAATCGAGTACCTTTTAAAAGCTGAGGACATATAACTTAAACTTCACTTTGCAATATATACTGTATTTGACCCTGAAATAAGGAATAATTTTTATAGAAAGAAAATCTCAGGGACTTATTTAAAATAGGCACTTGAAGTTAAAGCACTATAGCACTTTAGAGCAGTTAGCATTACACTCTGCTTTGCACAAAAAAAAAGCTAGCACTTAAGGTCACTTTTTTTCTTTTCTTTTTTTTTTTTTTGAGATCTACATTCACCTGTGAAGTGAGATAAATTAGGCACTATGATACACATGTTTTGTTAAAATTTAAATATCAGCTTTTTTGGTAACGATTTCCTCCAAACTAGCAGCGCTGAACTCAAGGATACTGACGTTACGCATTAGGTGCACAGATATCCATTATTGTAGGCACATATGTATAATCCACCTAAGGTAGCTTTTTTACCGGACTAGTACAAGAAATTACTTAACTAGCCTTAAGGGCGGTGCTACAAAGCTTAACCCCACGTTCCAATCACTTGTGGTGCAGAATTAGAGAAAACTATATTTTGAGCTGAGTTAAATATCACACTTGGGAAGCTAGCACCTCCCCTTTTTTCCTGTAAACCCTGGTTTGCTCCCCATATCTGTCTAAGCTATATAGATAGTAGAGGTCATAATTTTTAAAAAATAAAAGGTACGTCCTGTTCATGGACAAATACATACATCAAAGGAGTTCTCCTTCTAATATGCCTCCTAAAGCCAAAGAAAAAAAAGGGAGCAGCAGGAACCTGGATTCTAGTATTGTTTCCCCCCCCTAGAAAAAAGTATCTCTAATCCGTCTCCTAATAATTTAACAGAATTCGCAGCTGAAGTGGCAAAAATCTTGACACCACAATTTGACATGATTAAACAGGACATCAGAAACGAGATCTCCAGTCTCACTTTAGAGGTCAGACAGTTTTCATCAAGGTTAGATGAAATGGAGACTAGGATCTCGGATCTGGAAGATAGATTTAATGTAGTAGATCCAACATTGGATACCCATAGTAAAATTATCAATTCTTTGCAAGCCAAGATTGAGGATCTTGAGGATTGATCGAGACGGAATAATCTTAAAGTGATTGGTCTGCCCGAATCTCCGGAGTATCAAGATTTAATGAATTTTGTCACCACTACATTACCACATGCCCTGCAGATTCCAGTTCCTGCTGCTCCCTTTCAGATTGAAAGGGTACACAGGATAGGCCAACGACGGGATCATAATGAGGCTTCAAGACCTAGGCCAGTAATTTTCAAATTTGTGAACTTCCAGGACAAATTATTATACCTCAAACACTATAGGAAAAGTGGTCCTCTTTCTCTAGGCTCCCATAAGCTACTTATGTTTCAAGATTTCTCTTCGGAGACTCTAACCAAGCAAAGAGATATGGCTTTTTTTATGGGAGACTGCAGAAGGATAACTACAATATAAGGTTGATTTATCCGGCAAAGTTAATAGTTTTGAAAGATGGTGCCACACACACACTCAATAATGTTATGGAGGCGGAGACTTTCTGCAGGGAAGCTGGGGTACCATGAAGAGGTATTCAGTTTTAGTAGGTAGATGTTTCAGTTGGTCGAACCAGAACATATGCCATTAAGTGATATGCATCTGATAAATATGTCGTTAAATTTCCCGATCAGTGTAGTGGTAGGGATGGTGTTTGGGGGTTTGTTGGGAGGGTGGGGGTTGCTGTGTGTGTTGGGGTTCCTTTTTTTTTCTCTCTCTTTTCCCTTTTCCCTTTCTCTCTCCTCCCCTTCCCCTCTTCCTTTAGGTCTGTTGCCTTTTGAGGTGTGGTTTCGGGATTTCCCTCAGAAGGGATATCAATACGAACCACCTTCTTTTGCTTGTTCGGTTCTTAGGTGAATAGTGTCAATGGCGCATAACCTTAATCTATTATCTTGGAATTTAGGTGGTATTAACTCACCAATTAAAAGAAAAGCCATAATAAAACATTTGGGGAAATTTAACCCAGATATAGTTCTTTTACAAGAATTACATCTAAATGCTATTGAAATACCCAAACTTAAGTCCAAGTGGGTGGGGGAAGTGGTGGCAGCCCCATTCACCTCAAGGAAGCGGGGGGTCGCAATCCTACTAAATCGAAATCTAGAATATCAAATAATAAATATTGAATCTGACCCCGATGGTAGATTTTTAATATTGGAAATGGAAGTTAGGAATATTAGATATATATTCTGTAATATATATGGACCCAATCAAATTGACCATAAATTCTGGGCAGCCCTCTCAGTGACATTATATAGATTTATAGGGTTAAATTTAATCATCGCGGGAGATTTTAACTTATTAGCTGACCCTATCCTCGACAACTCTAGAAAAAGGATATTAGACAGCAGAGGTAGAAAAGTACGGATTTTTCAGAAATTATGCTCCCAATTAGGTGTGGTCGATTTGTGGCGGGTACAAAATCCGGATGTACGTACCTATACATGTGTTTCCCATGTTCAACGTTCTTTTTCTCGTCTTGACTATTTTCTAGTCTCAGAATCACTACTCGTCCGGAACTGGGTCACTAGAATTGATGACATAGCCATCTCTGATCATGCGGTTATAGCTCTGAACCTAGTTACTGGCCAGAAGCACTTTGGTAAGAATCATATTTATTTCCCTAGATATCTGTCCAATAACATCAAGTTTCAGAATCACCTACGTTTAAAGTGGGCAGAATATCTTAAGAATAATGAGAATTATATAGATAAAATTGAGACATTCTGAGAGGCCTCTAAGGCCATCTTACGCGGAGAGATTAAATCCTTTACTCGCTATTGGACAAAAAATTGTAGTTTAGTGTCCAGGCAGCTAGCCAATCGTGTTAAGAACTCATATCGAGCCTATATCCATAGACATACTAGAGAACATTGGGAAGCCTATACTACAGCAAAGGCACTGCGAGATACACATATGAAACAGATTAGTGCCCAGGAAGAACTTAGACTGAAAGCAAGATACGGGGGCTTCACAGGTAGATCGGCTAAGTTTTTAGCCAGGCTAGTTAAATCTTCGCCCAGATGTGCAATAGCTTCTATTAAGCAAGGAACTAGGAGATATACGAATCACGCTGACATAGAAAAAGTATTTTTTGAATTTTTTCAAGATCTATATAGGCAAGAGCCCCTTAAATCTGATAAGAAAGAAGTATTTTGGGGTAAGATTAAAGTACCACGTCTATCTACTGAGGCCAGAGATGCCATTAATGCGCCTATCACCGGGGAGGAAATAATTTGTGCAATCAAGAATGCGAAACCCAATAAAGCTGCCGGACCAGATGCTCTCCCTATTGAATATTATAGAATTCTACAAACCCAGATGATGCCTACATTAATTAGACTATTTAATTTCTATTTTTCTGAGAATACAAAATGCTCTGCTTCTTTTACAGCGGCAAATATTTCATTGATTCTAAAAAAGGGTAAGGATCCCGAGTTACCAAGTTCTTTCAGGCCTATCTCGGTCTTAAATACCGATTATAAGCTGCTTGCAGCTATTGTATCTGCACGATTGAAACCCCACATGGGCGATTTAGTTCATGAGAATCAATCGGGTTTTATGCCTGGTCGCAATCCCGTAAGGAATATGAGGAAACTATTAATTTTGATTGAATTTTTTTGGAACAGGCATAAGGCTATGGAATTCCATGGAAGCATAGACAAGGCTATCTTAACGGTTGACGCGGAGAAGGCCTTTGATAGGGTTAGTTGGGACCATCTATTTTCCACGCTGGATCAATTTGGTTTCTCGGGATCTTTTAACAATTATATACGTTTAATCTATAGTGTGCCTTCTTCCGCGGTGATCATTAATAATACATCTACTCAACGTTTTGATTTATTTAGAGGGACTAGACAGGGTTGTCCACTCTCCCCTTTCCTGTTCAACCTTAGTGTTGACCCTATGGCTATTAGACTACGGCAAGAACTGGATGGGATTTCACTGGCAGGGGAGAAGCTGGTCCTATTACTCTATGCGGATGACCTCCTGGTATTTCTGTCTAATCTTGAGGTTTCTCTGCCTATTTTACAGAGTATTACCCAAGAGTTTGGGGAAATTTCTGGGTTTAAGATCAATACTTCCAAATCAGAATTAATGTGGCTATATAAGAATCCCGCACTGGATATAACCCATCCTTTCCGAGAAGTCTCCCAGATTGCATATCTCGGTTTACAATTATCCAGCAATTCGGAGGACTGGTATAGGTTAAATCACAGGATGGTGATAGAGTCCTGTAAGAAAAAGCCTGTGGAATGGGCCATGCTACCGATATCCCTATCTGCTAGGGTGACCCTAATTAAATCAGTCATCTTTCCAAAACTTCTTTATATTCTGCAAAATATTCCATGGTTTTTGCACAAGAAAGATATCACTATATACAATAAGGCCTGTTCCAAGTTTTTGTGGAATGGCAAGAGACCGTGGATCGCCTCCCATAGGCTTATGAATTCCAAGGTATCAGCCGGCATGGCGCTCCCTAATATTCAGTCATATAACTTGGTCATTATAGCTAGATTTGCATTGGATTGGTTAACTGGGAAGGAGCAAATTTCCTCTTTTACCTGGGAATCTAAGATTGTGGCCCCCTTTCAGTTGAAGGCTCTGCTACACTGTCCACTCACTTCAATTCTATCTAATATATTTTATCTAGGTACCTTTAAGAATGTCATTGGAGCCTGGCAAAAATTATGTTCAGAAGTGGGTTGGCAACCCCGAGTTCGGTCCCAGTCTCTCTAATCAGATATTTAAAGACTGGGAGTCTAAAGGTCTCCAAACATTGTGGCAAATACGAGATATAGGGGGTCATCCATTACTATTTCAAGAAATTGCAATGAGATCTGATCTAGGCGCACGTGAGTTTTATGCCTATCTTCAAGTAAGACACTTTCTCCAGGAGCTTCGTAGGAAATATGGGAATAACTGGTCCATGGGCGAACTACAGACTCTGATCTCTGCTTATGCGGCAGGTATATATGCAGTTTCCCCTTTGTACCTACTGTTAAATCAGAAAATGTCTAATCTACAAGTGAGTGAGATGGTTGCTAGGTGGAGTAGTCAATTCCCGGATATAAACGAGCAGATTATTGTGGGGAGCTTTAAAATAATTCAACAGAGTTGGGTCCCGACATCATGGAGGGAGTCACAGATAAAAGTTGGGTTGCAGAGATACCTTACTCCAGAGGTTCTATCCAAATGGTACAAAACAAGAGCTATCTGCTCTAGATGCTCATCTATAGGGGCTGACTTATTTCATTGTTTATGGAGATGCCCTAAAGTAAGCCAATACTGGGGAAAAATTACATTTTGGATGACGGTGGTCCTGGAATTAGATCACAAAATAACTCCAATTGAGGTTTTCTTCTTGGTAAAATTTCAGGGTAGAATTAAGAACTATAGCCTGATAAATACTATTATATTAACAGCACGTAATCTCATTTTTAAATCATGGAAAGCATCCGCTGCACCTACAATGGCTCAATTTAAAACGGCCCTGCGTACCCAATTTATAACAGAGCAATTTAACATACCATACCCGCAAGATAAATATCTAGCGGGATTCTTTAAAAAATGGGAGATTTTCGTAAGATCCCTGCCTTTAATACAGCAAAAAAAGCTTATCAACCCATTTAGAAATTCGGAATATGTCCAGATGAATATCCTGGCAGGCCATTTCCCCAGAGAATGGGCGGAGGTCAGCGACTGAGAGTTTGATGGAGGAGGGGGGGGGAAGGGGGACGGGGGGAGAGAAATGGGGTTCCCTTTTTTTTTTTTTCCCTGATTTTGTCTCGTCGTCTGATTGTTGTAGTGTTGCTTGTGGGGGGGTGGGAGTAAAAGAAGAAAAACAACAAAGATGTAGGAAGATTAGTTTACTGATAAGAGCTACGTGTTCACTTTATGCACTTTTCACTTGCACGTATAAGCCCGATCTAAAGGATTTTGTATGATTTGTAATGATATACGGGCATCTTATTTACCTATATACATACATTGTCTCTACCTAATTATGCATGCATCTCTTCTTTTTTATTGTGACACTTGTTTTTATATTTGATGACTAATATTGTAGTAATTTTCTTTGTCTTTGTCATAAATAAATCAATAAAAAAAAAAAAGAAACCTGTCCGTATTCCCTGAAGGTGACAAGAGCCCTGGGCAGCGAGGTCTCTATGTTTGTCAAGGTGAGTAACACGTCATCCGCATACAGTGCGAGCTTGTGTTCTTTTACTTTTACCTGTATCCCTGTTATCTGCGAGTCATCTTTTATTTTTTGGGCCAGCGCCTCTATAGTGATGGCGAAGAGGATTGGCAAGAGAGGACATCCCTGTCTTGTGCCATTTTGAATATTAAACTTATCAGATAATAGGCCATTAACTTGTACCCGCGCCATCGGGTGTCTATACAGTGTAAAAATTTGGGCTATGAAATTTTCGCTAAACTTCATTTTGTGCAAGACCGCCTTTTAGAAATACCAATGAACTCTGTCAAAGGCTTTCTCTGCATCTGTGGACACCAAAATTGCTGGTATATTTTGTTGTTGGGTATAAGTCATCAGTTGGAGTATTTTTAACCTGTTGTCCCTTGCCTCCCTCCCAGGGACGAATCCCACCTGATCCGGGTGTATTAATTTTGGTAAATACCGATTAGTTCTAGTGGCCAAGATCTTAGCGAAGTGTTGGTGTGTTTTCCCTAAAGTAGTGCCCAAGTGTCTCGTCTATATCTAATTTAACTAATGGGTTAGATAAGTCGGATTCGTCCATTCTCCACAAGGAGGAGTATGGTGGTATGTCCAGCCATATGACTGAGCACGTCACTGGTGCGTGATCAGACCATGTTATCGGCAGAATGGAGGCATTCTCTATCATGGACAGTCCTAGCTGGTCTGTTATGATGTAGTCAATCCTGGTGTAAATGTGATGTGGGTGTGAGTAGAATATAAAATCTGAGGCGTGTGGGTTTTTGGATCTCCATATGTCATGGAGCTTTAAGGTATATAATTGAGCGTTTACAGATTTAATTACTTTCAGTGGTGTGCTTGTCCGCCCTGCTGAAGTATCACATGTGGGATCCAGTGGCAGGTTGAAGTCACCCGCCATGAACACCACACCTTTCATATGTTCCAGCAGTAGCTGAGTCACTTGTTTAAGAGTTGTATGCTGTCCCTGATTGGGTAAATATACATTCACCAATGTAACGTAGGCGTTGAACAGGAGCCCTATGACTATTAGGTATGATCCTCTGGGATCTTTAATAACATGTTTTGATTGAAAATGAGCAGAGTTTTTCAAGAGAATACCTACTCCCCCTTTCTTTGAGGGCCCCGAGGCCAGGAAGTAGGTCCTGTATCTATTGTTTATGAACTTAGGTTCCCTTCCCTTTTTAAAATGAGTTTCTTGTACAAAGAGCAAGTTCCCTGAGGCTTTGTGTATCTGTCAAAATGCAACTGAATGCTTTTCAGGACTGTTAAGTCCTTTGGCGTTTATTGATATGAATTTAAGGGACCTCTCCTGTGGGTCCCGTTGATTTGCCATATTTGTGTTTTCCCCTCCTTCTACACTATTTGTGGTAATGGGAGAAGGGCGGTCCCCACCTGTATTCAGGTTGTTAGGTGTAAGTTACTAAGGTGAGTATCTGCCCTCTGGTCTCTATCTGAAGTTCAGGCGTATCTTGCAAGTCTACGTGGAGAGTGAACTGTCAAGTATAGAGGGTGAGTTGTGGCTAAGTGCCTAAGAGTCAATTATTTTTTTTTAAATAGTTTTTTATTGAGAAAATTCCAAGATAATAAAAATATGCAACAATTCCATGAGTGAGATAAATCCCATTAAAACAAACGACAATAATAAACATGTTACAGGAGAAGTTTCCAAATAATTTTCAACATATTCTAAGTAAAGACTTCCAATATCCTAATATATGAAAAGAGAAATGAAATAGATAGGTAATAAACTCAACTATCTCCAAACAGATCTCACAAAAATGTTGCTTTTCACATTTAGCTTTTCTCTTTTTTTCATGTTATAACATTATACACAATAAATGGACCCCTCCTTGTAATAGATAGTATGCATAAGGTTATCTTGCTCCATGAAGATTAAGGCAAGGTGGGGGTTAGCTTCATGGTTTTTTGATTGGGGGGAGGGACAAACAGCGGGCAAAGAGCCGCTCAAAAATAGGGGGGATGGGGGGGGTAGAGGAGATTGAGGGGCGGAGCCAATTAGCATGCCAAACCTAAGAGCACTGTGTACCTCTGAGTTTTTAAGAACAAAACAGATAAGGGGAGTTCCTATCTATGCTAAGTGTGGGGGCGAGTAACGGAAATATATGTTTAATTTTAACCCTGCAACACATATTAGAACTGCATATTTCCCCCACCAAACTTTATATCTCTCTGGTATGTGCTTAAGGACACCATTTTAACCCTGCAACACATATTAGAACTGCATATTTCCCCCACCAAACTTTATATCTCTCTGGTATGTCTGTATTACCTTAAAAAAAAAGCTTTCTTTTCTGTGTCTTCCATTTTGGTAAGAAAGGTGCCATTTGCAATGTTTGTTTAGGCCTTGTTTGATCCTGCTCTAATTTATGACCTATGCTAATTAGGATCATGTGACTGTTTATTACCTTTAAATTGAATATCCCCAGCTTGTTACATCAAGCTTAGATTGTTAGATCATAGCAGCACTGTGTGTAGTTCTCTAAGTGTGCTAGTTCATAAGGGTACTGAAACAGTTCAATGTGGAACAGCACTAGAGGACAGGAGTGCTCGTGAAGACAGGTGAACTGCCACTTCACCAAAATGTGTATAGTAGAATGAAAATGTCCACAGCTCTCCAATGCTAGAAAATTTCTTTATTAGGACAAAATAGCGACGTTTCGAGGCCAATGCCTCTTAATCATGCATAGGCTATTACAGACTTATCACACCTTATATACCTGTTGGTTTGGCGCCACAGGGCCCACACCTGTTAAAAAATAGTGACACCTGCTGGTGTTCTTATGTATTACATTAAAAAAGCATTTATACACAATTACATATACATGCTTATAGAAATCGACTGATATACTGATGTAACAAGACAAGTTTGTATCTTTTAAAGAAAATCACATGGTTAATGTTGAACCATTTGGATAGTACCCTTATCCCAATGAAAAAGATTAATTCATGAGATGTGAGCAAGCAGGTTTATAGCAATAATGGATTTCTATTATGTACTGATCCAATATAAACTAAGATAAAAGTTTAATTCTTAATTTATCTTATGAAAATTATTTTATTAAATTATATTGGATAAGAGTATGTCTGGTTTAATATTGCTGATAATGAAACTATATTGTAACCCATAAAGTGTAACCTTTATTTGAACATGCTGTAGCATACTTAAAGGTAAACTGATAGATCTAATTCTCTATTTAGGCCTCTAGGGGCCAATGTTTCTAGTTTATGAATCCACCATGATTCTTTCTGTTTTAATAAAGTTTCCCTATCTTGGCCACTTCTCTGGGGTTTTATCTGATCAATTACTTGCCATCTCATTTGACTGATATTGTGGCATTTTTCTATGAAATGACTAGATACTGGGGCCTCTTTGTTTTTACAGCGTATATTAGAGCGATGTTGGCTCATCCTATCTTTTACTTTACGGGTGGTCTCTCCCAAGTAAACCAGAGAACATGGACACTTAATCAAGTATACAACGTGTGTAGTGTCACACGTGTAGAAACCTCTGATATCATATCTTGTACCATTATGGGGATGATGAAAAAATTTGCCTTTAATTATAGAGCTACAGCTCATGCAATTTAAGCATGGGTATGTACCATAGTTTTTACTACCTATATGGGTTTGGATGCTCCCTCTGCTTGGACCCACATCAGATTTTACCAAGTGATCTCTCAAATTTTTTACACGTCTGTGGGCCATTAGGGGGGGATTTTTGAAGATAGGTATTTTGTCATTACAGTCACTAAGTATATGCCAATGTTTTCTGATGCTTTTAGTAATTTCTTTACTATAGTGACTGTACTGAGAAACAAAGACCATCCTATTCTCTTTTTGTTTAGTGGTGTTATTCTTATTTTGTGGCTTTAATACCTCATATTTCTTTTCTTCAATTAACCTAGCCGGATAGCCTCTTTCAATAAACTTATGTGCCATTTCATCTATACGTTGATTACATTTCTGTGTGTTGCTTACTATTCTTTTTACGCGAAGAAGCTGGCTCTTGGGTAGAGATTCTACCAAAGGTCTTGGATGAAAGCTGTCAAATCTAAGTAAGGTGTTTTTATCAGTGTTTTTAGTATACAAATCAAACTCTAATATATTGGCAGCTTTTATGACCTTAGTATCTAAGAACGTAATACTTTCTTCACTATAAGTGATAGTCAATTCCAAACCTTGAACAGATGAATTTACCTCTCTTACAAATTTTTCCAGGGATCCAATGTCACCCCACCACACGCCAAAGACATCATCTATGAATCTCCACCAGATGGAGCCATATTCTTTAAAGATGGTATTCTCATAAATGATTTTCTCCTCTATCTCATTCATGAAAAGATTGGCGTATGACGGGGCCACATTGGATCCCATGGCTGTTCCTCTCAACTGTACATACCATTCATCTTCAAATAGAAAATAGTTCCAAAACAAAATTAATCTTAATAGTTCTTCAATGAATTTACCCTGTTTTCTAGTACATATATTGTTATTCAATAAATTTTTCATGACAATAGAAATACCTGTTTCATGTTTTATACATGTATATAAGCTTTTTACATCCATAGTGAAGAGTATGTACTTACTAGAGGGGAATTCTAGGCTTTTGGCTTTTGCAAGAAAATGATTAGTATCCTTAATATATGAAGACATTTTGTTAACCTCTGGCTGCAAAATTTTATCTATGAATATAGAAATGTTAGAAAATATAGATTGCACACTGGAGACAATAGGCCTGCCAGGAGGCTTTTTTACATCCTTATGGACCTTAGGAACACAATAGAATATAGGGGTTCTGGGATTCTGCACAAAAAGATATTCCTTTAGCTTTTTATCTATGATATGATCATTATAAGCTTGTTCTAAAATATGTGAAATCTCTTTTTGTAATAACTTCACAGGATTGCTGTTCAGTTTTTTGTATGTTGTTTGGTCCTGTAATTGCCCCTTAATCTCTTCTATATAATATGTTCTATCCATAAGCACTAAGGCCCCACCCTTGTCTGCCCCTTTAAAGATTAAATCTTTTTGGTTTTTTAAGGAGTTTAAAGCTTTTTGGTCATTGGATGTAAAATTAGTAGAGCATTTTTTCTTGTTATGTGTTTTTCTTAATCTTTGTATATCCTGTTCTACTAGCTTTATATATGTGTTAATGCTGTGTTCATTTACATTTGGATTAAATGTGCTGTTCTTTTTAACAAGACCCATTTCAGAAAGAGACCATTTGCTGCAACTTTCTTTTTGAGATGCATTGTAATCACATGTATAATTTGCAAACCAATATTTAAGCTTAACACTCCTGAAAAATTTATAAAGATCCTTTTCTAACTCAAAAAAGTTAATACTAGTAGAGGGACAAAAGGAAAGGCCCTTGTCTAACAGTCCTTCTTCAAGATCTGTCAACAAATGTCCAGATATATTAATGACAGTACTGTCTCTCTGCATTGTGCAGTTTACTTGCGGTTTTGAGTTTTCTTCGATCCGTGATATCTCCTCGTTGTCATTCCGCTTTTCTTGGTGCCACTTGCTGTGCTTCCTGCCTCCTCTGCGCTGCTTTCTTCTCCACTTGCTTCTAAAGGGGAGGCCGATTGCTCGGAGGAGCTGTCCTGTGATGGCGTTCCTGACGTCGCTCTCTGATGACGTGGATTACGTGCGTGCGTGTTACGTCTCCTTCTATTGGTTGGTTGGTTGCCGTGACCACTTTGACGCCATTTGTACACAAAGCCTCTGCGGTAATCGTCCTCATCTCTAAGGAATTTAACCCTTTTGGTTTCCTTGATTTCGCTCTGTGCCGTCTTGATCTTTTCATCTATCTGTGTCTCTAATAGGGTGAGATCCTCCGGTGACATCATCTTTGACAGATCTTCACGACTTTGCTTGATTTTAGCATCTTGGACCTCCATCTCCTTTAGCAGAGACTCAACGGTAAGTACCATTAAGTCGTATGAGCATTTATTGAGAATTGCTTCAAAGGTGTTACAATATGTTTGATTCTCACGTAACAGAGTAGGGCAGGTGCTCATCCGTAGTCCCCTGGGTATTCTTTTAACGCGGTAATACTCCGCCAAAGTAGTAGTGTGTAGATCCCATTTCATTTGTCTCATTCTTAGTTGTTCATAATCCTTTCCCAAATTTTCACTGGGAGCTGTTCTGAGAAAGTCTCTAGACCCCTTCACTAGGGTGGTTATCCTTGCTGCATCGATCTCTGAATATGCAAACACCTTGTTTCCATCAGTGCCCATGTTATTGTCCTTATCCTTTTCCTTTTGCATATTTTATATGCTCCAATGTGCTCGTTCCTGGCAGAAAATGTATTACTGAAACAGTTCAATGTGGAACAGCACTAGAGGACAGGAGTGCTCGTGAAGACAGGTGAACTGCCACTTCACCAAAATGTGTATAGTAGAATGAAAATGTCCACAGCTCTCCAATGCTAGAAAATTTCTTTATTAGGACAAAATAGCGACGTTTCGAGGCCAATGCCTCTTAATCATGCATAGGCTATTACAGACTTATCACACCTTATATACCTGTTGGTTTGGCGCCACAGGGCCCACACCTGTTAAAAAATAGTGACACCTGCTGGTGTTCTTATGTATTACATTAAAAAAGCATTTATACACAATTACATATACATGCTTATAGAAATCGACTGATATACTGATGTAACAAGACAAGTTTGTATCTTTTAAAGAAAATCACATGGTTAATGTTGAACCATTTGGATAGTACCCTTATCCCAATGAAAAAGATTAATTCATGAGATGTGAGCAAGCAGGTTTATAGCAATAATGGATTTCTATTATGTACTGATCCAATATAAACTAAGATAAAAGTTTAATTCTTAATTTATCTTATGAAAATTATTTTATTAAATTATAGAACACCAGCAGGTGTCACTATTTTTTAACAGGTGTGGGCCCTGTGGCGCCAAACCAACAGGTATATAAGGTGTGATAAGTCTGTAATAGCCTATGCATGATTAAGAGGCATTGGCCTCGAAACGTCGCTATTTTGTCCTAATAAAGAAATTTTCTAGCATTGGAGAGCTGTGGACATTTTCATTCTACTATACACATTTTGGTGAAGTGGCAGTTCACCTGTCTTCACGAGCACTCCTGTCCTCTAGTGCTGTTCCACATTGAACTGTTTCAGTAATACATTTTCTGCCAGGAACGAGCACATTGGAGCATATAAAATATGCAAAAGGAAAAGGATAAGGACAATAACATGGGCACTGATGGAAACAAGGTGTTTGCATATTCAGAGATCGATGCAGCAAGGATAACCACCCTAGTGAAGGGGTCTAGAGACTTTCTCAGAACAGCTCCCAGTGAAAATTTGGGAAAGGATTATGAACAACTAAGAATGAGACAAATGAAATGGGATCTACACACTACTACTTTGGCGGAGTATTACCGCGTTAAAAGAATACCCAGGGGACTACGGATGAGCACCTGCCCTACTCTGTTACGTGAGAATCAAACATATTGTAACACCTTTGAAGCAATTCTCAATAAATGCTCATACGACTTAATGGTACTTACCGTTGAGTCTCTGCTAAAGGAGATGGAGGTCCAAGATGCTAAAATCAAGCAAAGTCGTGAAGATCTGTCAAAGATGATGTCACCGGAGGATCTCACCCTATTAGAGACACAGATAGATGAAAAGATCAAGACGGCACAGAGCGAAATCAAGGAAACCAAAAGGGTTAAATTCCTTAGAGATGAGGACGATTACCGCAGAGGCTTTGTGTACAAATGGCGTCAAAGTGGTCACGGCAACCAACCAACCAATAGAAGGAGACGTAACACGCACGCACGTAATCCACGTCATCAGAGAGCGACGTCAGGAACGCCATCACAGGACAGCTCCTCCGAGCAATCGGCCTCCCCTTTAGAAGCAAGTGGAGAAGAAAGCAGCGCAGAGGAGGCAGGAAGCACAGCAAGTGGCACCAAGAAAAGCGGAATGACAACGAGGAGATATCACGGATCGAAGAAAACTCAAAACCGCAAGTAAACTGCACAATGCAGAGAGACAGTACTGTCATTAATATATCTGGACATTTGTTGACAGATCTTGAAGAAGGACTGTTAGACAAGGGCCTTTCCTTTTGTCCCTCTACTAGTATTAACTTTTTTGAGTTAGAAAAGGATCTTTATAAATTTTTCAGGAGTGTTAAGCTTAAATATTGGTTTGCAAATTATACATGTGATTACAATGCATCTCAAAAAGAAAGTTGCAGCAAATGGTCTCTTTCTGAAATGGGTCTTGTTAAAAAGAACAGCACATTTAATCCAAATGTAAATGAACACAGCATTAACACATATATAAAGCTAGTAGAACAGGATATACAAAGATTAAGAAAAACACATAACAAGAAAAAATGCTCTACTAATTTTACATCCAATGACCAAAAAGCTTTAAACTCCTTAAAAAACCAAAAAGATTTAATCTTTAAAGGGGCAGACAAGGGTGGGGCCTTAGTGCTTATGGATAGAACATATTATATAGAAGAGATTAAGGGGCAATTACAGGACCAAACAACATACAAAAAACTGAACAGCAATCCTGTGAAGTTATTACAAAAAGAGATTTCACATATTTTAGAACAAGCTTATAATGATCATATCATAGATAAAAAGCTAAAGGAATATCTTTTTGTGCAGAATCCCAGAACCCCTATATTCTATTGTGTTCCTAAGGTCCATAAGGATGTAAAAAAGCCTCCTGGCAGGCCTATTGTCTCCAGTGTGCAATCTGTATTTTCTAACATTTCTATATTCATAGATAAAATTTTGCAGCCAGAGGTTAACAAAATGTCTTCATATATTAAGGATACTAATCATTTTCTTGCAAAAGCCAAAAGCCTAGAATTCCCCTCTAGTAAGTACATACTCTTCACTATGGATGTAAAAAGCTTATATACATGTATAAAACATGAAACAGGTATTTCTATTGTCATGAAAAATTTATTGAATAACAATATATGTACTAGAAAACAGGGTAAATTCATTGAAGAACTATTAAGATTAATTTTGTTTTGGAACTATTTTCTATTTGAAGATGAATGGTATGTACAGTTGAGAGGAACAGCCATGGGATCCAATGTGGCCCCGTCATACGCCAATCTTTTCATGAATGAGATAGAGGAGAAAATCATTTATGAGAATACCATCTTTAAAGAATATGGCTCCATCTGGTGGAGATTCATAGATGATGTCTTTGGCGTGTGGTGGGGTGACATTGGATCCCTGGAAAAATTTGTAAGAGAGGTAAATTCATCTGTTCAAGGTTTGGAATTGACTATCACTTATAGTGAAGAAAGTATTACGTTCTTAGATACTAAGGTCATAAAAGCTGCCAATATATTAGAGTTTGATTTGTATACTAAAAACACTGATAAAAACACCTTACTTAGATTTGACAGCTTTCATCCAAGACCTTTGGTAGAATCTCTACCCAAGAGCCAGCTTCTTCGCGTAAAAAGAATAGTAAGCAACACACAGAAATGTAATCAACGTATAGATGAAATGGCACATAAGTTTATTGAAAGAGGCTATCCGGCTAGGTTAATTGAAGAAAAGAAATATGAGGTATTAAAGCCACAAAATAAGAATAACACCACTAAACAAAAAGAGAATAGGATGGTCTTTGTTTCTCAGTACAGTCACTATAGTAAAGAAATTACTAAAAGCATCAGAAAACATTGGCATATACTTAGTGACTGTAATGACAAAATACCTATCTTCAAAAATCCCCCCCTAATGGCCCACAGACGTGTAAAAAATTTGAGAGATCACTTGGTAAAATCTGATGTGGGTCCAAGCAGAGGGAGCATCCAAACCCATATAGGTAGTAAAAACTATGGTACATACCCATGCTTAAATTGCATGAGCTGTAGCTCTATAATTAAAGGCAAATTTTTTCATCATCCCCATAATGGTACAAGATATGATATCAGAGGTTTCTACACGTGTGACACTACACACGTTGTATACTTGATTAAGTGTCCATGTTCTCTGGTTTACTTGGGAGAGACCACCCGTAAAGTAAAAGATAGGATGAGCCAACATCGCTCTAATATACGCTGTAAAAACAAAGAGGCCCCAGTATCTAGTCATTTCATAGAAAAATGCCACAATATCAGTCAAATGAGATGGCAAGTAATTGATCAGATAAAACCCCAGAGAAGTGGCCAAGATAGGGAAACTTTATTAAAACAGAAAGAATCATGGTGGATTCATAAACTAGAAACATTGGCCCCTAGAGGCCTAAATAGAGAATTAGATCTATCAGTTTACCTTTAAGTATGCTACAGCATGTTCAAATAAAGGTTACACTTTATGGGTTACAATATAGTTTCATTATCAGCAATATTAAACCAGACATACTCTTATCCAATATAATTTAATAAAATAATTTTCATAAGATAAATTAAGAATTAAACTTTTATCTTAGTTTATATTGGATCAGTACATAATAGAAATCCATTATTGCTATAAACCTGCTTGCTCACATCTCATGAATTAATCTTTTTCATTGGGATAAGGGTACTATCCAAATGGTTCAACATTAACCATGTGATTTTCTTTAAAAGATACAAACTTGTCTTGTTACATCAGTATATCAGTCGATTTCTATAAGCATGTATATGTAATTGTGTATAAATGCTTTTTTAATGTAATACATAAGAACACCAGCAGGTGTCACTATTTTTTAACAGGTGTGGGCCCTGTGGCGCCAAACCAACAGGTATATAAGGTGTGATAAGTCTGTAATAGCCTATGCATGATTAAGAGGCATTGGCCTCGAAACGTCGCTATTTTGTCCTAATAAAGAAATTTTCTAGCATTGGAGAGCTGTGGACATTTTCATTCTACTAGTTCATAAGGGTAGAGAGAGTTATAACAACCGAGTTAGACAAAGTAGTGGACAACAGAAATAAGTACTTTCAAATTACAACAATTAAATGCAAACATGCTACACTTTCTAATGTCTGCTTTAACCTTGTCCTCCCTTCTCTTTAAAGTCACAGCTCTTCATTTCTCAAACAGCACTCAGAACATTCATATTTCTCCTTCCCTTCTACCTTCCCCCCTCTACAACACACATGAACTTTATTCCTATCTCACATCCCTCAGCCAGCCATGCTTTACTGATCCTAAACTTAAACACTCACATAAGACACATTCTCATCTCCTTTCACTCACCATCTTTCTTCTTCTTGCAGCTGGGGATGTCTCGCCTAACCCAGGTCCACCCTCTGCTTCCCTCAGATCACTACCCCAAATTACACATCATACACCTTGCACACGTAACCCTCTAAACCTCATTAACTGCACCTCTATTTGTACACCCCAATTCTCGTGTGCTCTTTGGAATGCACGCTCGGTATGCAATAAGCTTACATCTATTCACAACCTATTTATTTCACGTTCACTTAACCTGTTAGCCCTCACTAAAACTTGGCTCTCCTCCTCTAACACAACTGCTGTAGCCTCTCTGTCCTATGGCGGCCTGCACTTCAGTCACACTCCCAGGCCTGGAGACAAAAAAGGAGGAGGAGTAGGAATTCTCCTGTCTCCACACAGTACCTTTCACTGCATTCCTTCACCCCCTCTCTTTCCTTCTCATCTTTTGAAGTTCACGCTATCCGCCTCTTCTCCCCTATAGCTCTTCGTGTTGCAGTTATCTATCGGCCCCTTGGCCCAGCATCACAATTTCTGGACCACTTTGAAGCCTGGCTTCCACATTTTCTCTCTTCTAATGTCTCTTCTCTCATCTTAGGGGACTTCAACATGCCCCTTGATAAGCCTAACACGCCTGCTGCCTCTAAACTTCTATCCCTTACCACCTCTTTAGGCCTGTCCCAGTGGACAACATCTCCAACACACTGTGAAGGCAACTCCATAGACCTGGTCTTCACAAATCTTTGTGCTGTTTCCAACTCCCTTAACTTCCCCTTCCCTCACTCTGACCACCATCTATTAACTTTCTCTCTCACTCTACCTGCTACATCTTTGCAAGCCCCCAAAAAACTGCTACCTCAAAGGAATTTAAATGACTTGGATCTCACAGACTTTTCCACTCAACTGAGTCCTCTGCTCTCTGACATTTCATCCCTCTCTTGTCCAACCCTAGTGACTCTACAGTATAATTCGGCACTAAAATCAACACTTGACAAAACTGCACCCTCCACTCTTCGACGTACATCAATCACTCGACGGCAACCGTGGCACACTAAACAGACCAGATATCTTCAGCGATGCTCACGGGCCGCTGAACGGCAGTGGAGGAAATCACGCACCTTTGCTGATTTCCAACATTATAAATTCACCCTTAAGGCCTACAACTCTGCGCTCAGCCTGGCAAAACAAGTCTATTTCTCATCCCTCGTGTCATCTCACGCATCCAACCCCAGAAAACTGTTCTCAACCTTTAACTCCCTTCTACGTCCACCTGCCCCCCGTCCACTACCAACCTCACTGCTCAAATTATTGCTGATCACGTCAAAAATAAAATTGACACCATTAGAAAAGAGATCTGCACCTCGCACCCCGCAAACCCAGCGATCCTACCCACCCCTTCTATTAACAAAAATCTATGCTATTTCCCTCCTGTAACAGAGGAAGAAGTCTCTACACTCCTATCTTCGGCTCATCTCACAACCTGCCCACTTGACCCTATTCCTTCACAACCTATTCCCCCTCTCTCTGCTTCACTAACCCCTACCCTAACTCATCTCTTTAACCAATCTCTCACTGCTGGCACATTTCCTGACACATTCAAGCATGCCTCAATCATACCAATCCTAAAAAAGCCCTCGCTTGACCCCTCCACGCCTTCTAACTATCGACCGGTCTCCTTACTTCCCTTTGCTTCAAAATTATTGGAACGACTAGTCTATAATCGGCTAACTCAATTTCTCACAACTAACTCCTTACTTGATCCACTACAATCTGGTTTCCACCCTAAACACTCAACAGAAACCGCTCTTGCTAAAGTAATAAATGACCTGTTAGCAGCCAAAGCAAAAGGCCATTACTCATTACTAATTCTTCTTGACCTGTCCGCAGCTTTTGACACAGTTGACCATCCTCTCCTCCTAAAAATACTACATTCATTTGGCATCCGAGACACAGCCCTCTCCTGGTTTGCATCATATCTTTCAAACCGCTCGTTTTCAGTTTCCTTTAACAACATATCTTGTGATCCTATGCCTCTCTCAGTTGGAGTACCACAAGGCTCTGTCTTGGGTCCCTTGCTTTTCTCTCTTTATACATCCTGCCTTGGAAAACTTATAGCCTCCTTTGGATTCCAGTACCACCTATATGCTGATGATACCCAAATCTATCTTTCCTCTCCGGATATCTCTCCCTCTTTACTCCAGATTTCTGACTGCCTCTCTACAATTTTCTCTTGGATGTCTTCACACTACCTCCAACTAAATCTGTCCAAAACTGAGCTGCTTTTTATTCCCCCCTCTTCGAGACATCCGACACCTGACATTTATCTGATGGTTGGAGACTCTATTCTCAACACCTCACCCCAGGTCCGCTGCCTTGGGGTCACACTAGACTCAGAACTCACATTCAACCCACATATACAAACGCTTACCAAATCCTGCCGTTCACACCTACGCAACATTTCCAGAATTAGTCCCTTCCTTACTCAAAATACTACAAAAATACTTATTCATTCCCTCATCCTGTCACACATTAATTATTGCAATCTACTCTTAAATGGCCTTCCAAAACACCACCTCTCCTCCCTCCAATCTATTATGAATGCTTCTGCTAGACTCATCCACCTAAGTCGACGATCTAAATCAGCTGCTCCACTCTGCCAGTCTCTACACTGGCTCCCCATACACTCTAGAATACAATTTAAAGTATTAGCCCTAACCTACAAAGCACTCAACAGTCTAACTCCCAACTATATTTCCTCTCTCATCGTGGAATACTCCCCATCCCGTCCTCTTCAATCAACCTCTGACCTACGTCTCTACACTCCTGTTATCTCTACATCCCACTCCCGCCTCCAAGACTTCGCACGTGCTGCTCCTGTCCTCTGGAACTCTCTACCCCGCTTCATCAGACTGTGTCCAACCTTGTATAGCTTCAGAAGATCCTTGAAAACCCACCTATTCAGAGAGGCTTACCATCTCTCCTCCATCCCGCATCCGAACCAAGCTAATACATGTACATAAACTGCCTGACTCACTGCTACAAATACAACCGATGTAACAAGCTACCCCAACCTTATGTCTCTGCACCCTAAACCTATAGACTGTGAGCTCTCCGGAGCAGGGCCCTCTTCCTCCTGTGCTAGATTTGTTTAGTCTTGTTATGTTTTGTATTGTATCACAAATCTTTGTCATTGTATACCCCTATCATTGTACCCAGCGCTACGGAATTTGGCGGCGCTATACAAATAAATGATAATAATAATAATAATAATAATTCTTTTACAAAAAATAATAATAGAGGATTAAAGGGACACTAAACCCAAACATTTTCTTTCATGATTCAGGTAGAGAATATAATTTTAAATAACATTCCAAATGAATTCTTTTATCTAATTTGCTTCATTATTTAGATGTCCTTTGTTGAAGAAATAGCAATGCACATGTGTGAGCCAATCACACAAGGCATCTATGTGCATCTACCAATCAGCTGCTACTGAGCATATCTAGATATGCTTTTCAGCAAAGAATATCAAGAGAATGAAGCTAATTAGATAATAGAAGTACATTAGAAAGTTGTTTAAAATCACATGCTCTTTCTAAATCATGAAAGAAAAATTTTGGGTTTCATGTCCCTTTAAATACTCAGTTAGATGGGTTGCAGTTGGAGATCAGGGTATAAGTAGTTCACTATTAACTGATGTGGGGTGTAAAACTGAATAGATTATGACATAAAATAAATCTTTCTGTGTCTCGTTAGTGGAACTGGTCAGAGGCATAAAAGTTATATTAGAAATACATTGTAGCCTAACAAGAGAAAACAACAGTAATCACACAATAATAGCATGAACTGAGCCTTATATAATCAAGACGGTCACCTGGGGGCTATGGTTTATTAGGGGGTTATAAGAGTTGTCAGTGATCTGTCCCTCTCCTGGGGCAGGTGCTCTATTTTGAGCAAATGAGGTAAAAGGGACATGGGATATGACCCGTAGGCAATAAGGGCCGACAGGAAAGGAGGGAGAGAGAACAGAGAGGAACTATAGGTAAATGTATAGGTGGACGCAGGGGATAGTATTATAATAAGAGGCGATTCCCTATCTCTACATCCCAGGAGACCACTCTTCTAGGTCCCAGCATATGGCTTTATGATATAGACATTGTCCCCAAGTCATATTACTGCAAGCGACAATGTCATGTGAAGATCTATGAGTTTAGCTAATGTCACGTAAACGGTTGCACTCTAAACTATATAGCATCGTTATATCCTCAAACAGAAAAAAGAAACTATGGAGATCAGTAATAAACTAGTAGGGGAAAAGCACCCTTAGAGATGAAGTAGATAACATTTGAGACCCCAGTATGTGAGCTGTATTGAGATGTTGAAGTATTATCAGCAGAGTGGTTTAACTAGACAGATGTAGGTATGTAAAGGAATGGGTGTAAGGTATACAAACTGCAATGCCTTTAGTATGGACACAGGATAATAACAGTTGCCTAACAATTCTCTACCGGCAATAAGGGTGCAATACTGGACTCCTACCTCTTCTAAGTGTACAGAAGTATAAAAGCAATCTCGTATTTTGAACAGGCTAGTTATAGTGCATTCAACATATCTAATATATCGCAATATCCCTGGGGCACTACATCCATCCCAAAATAATGTATGCTAAAAAGAGGTTAAAATATGGTGATTCAGAGTATGTGGTCAGGGTGGGGGGTATGGGAGGATTGTGTGCTAGGTGAGCTCCATGTACCTATCATAGTCACTGACAGAACGTAGGTATTATATTAAAGTGGTAAAAATCCTCATTACCCACAACTATATAAATTCAAAAGTTTTCTGTTATGCCCCTGACTGATAAATTAAAAATAAAGAGAAAAAATTCCAGATGGGTAAGGAATAGACCTACAGAGGGTGGGAGCTTAAGTAAAGAAAACATTTCTAGCAACATAGGACCAATCTAATATAAATCTAAATTTCACTGTCCTTTTATGCACTGGACTTGTATAACACACCCATCTGACTGGAGGCATGAGACTTAGGTTCTCATTACTCGTTGACAGCCCATACACCAGATGAAAGTCTGGTCTCCTAATGTATTAGAGCTTATATGTTCCCTATAATTAGCAGGATAAAGAATAATTACAGTTGTCTATGAATATTCAACAATTACTAGATAAAAAGCTAACAAAACAAAAAAAAAATCATGCAAGAGAACTTCAAAACAGGTCACTACCTCACTTAAGGTTCAATATGTTTAGAGTAGTCAACAGTAACTACTGTGGAGATATATAACTATCTGAAAGGCATAAAGAATGACCAAAATAAACTGCACTAAATTCACTTAACTTTATAATGGTGGTAGTTCTATGGCGTAAGACACCAATAAGAGGGTATTATGTCTCAAGGGTTTCAGCCGACACCTCTTTTCAGCCCTTTGTCGCTGAAGAGCTTTAACATAAATCGAAGTGTCAGCAACTGGAACTCTGTAGGGGGCAAAGAATTATCAAAGGGACACTGCAGCATGCTATCGCCCTCCAAGATCAAAGACGGCTTAAGGGCTGTACTCCTCATGACTGGCACCGTGGCCGCGAAGTCACCAATTGAGTTAATTGACAGGTCAGCCTCTGGAAGATATGAAGAGGTGAAGAGATCAGCAGCCAATGTCCCAAACAAAGAGAGTGATGTCTGTGGTATGTATCCATTAGTCCCTGAAGTGAAGTATACCGGCGATCTCGGTTCACATCCTTGGGGAGGCCATTCCAGAGTCACTGCAAACAAAGGGGTTGGGATTGTCTTCCAGCTCTGCGAGGTGCTCTCTGCTGCTGGAATCGGAATCCAGCGTCTCTGCTGGGCTGCGTGTGCTCCATGTAGACCAAACGATACCCTCTAAGGTGATAGGTAAGTGAGCGCCCGTGCTTGTATGGGTGAGGCTGTTTTCAGACTTGAGCCCCTGCACTTGAAAGGAGGAGGAGGCAGTTGATAAATCATCTAGATGCTGAGGTTGCCTTGTGAAGGGTCCGTAGTCCTCTCTTGCAGTGTTCCGCTCCAACACAAGTTCTTCGCGCAGCTTAAGGAAGTGGGTGTCCATCTTAGCCTCCAGCTGTTGTAATTAAAGCAGGACCGTCGCCATCTTGGTTAGGATTCAGCTCTAGTGCAGAATAATAGCCCTTATGGGGAGTTATCCGTATGGGTGGTTAAATTAAGCGTTGTTGCTGTTTTTAGCAATATGAGTGTTCGCTGAGAGGTTTACTGCTGCATATAAGCCACGTTAACGGCTGGCTCTCTGGTTTATGACATGTTATGTCGCGTGGTTGTTCCTTGGCAAAAGTGCAAAAACCTCCCTCAAATCTCTACTCCTCTGATGTTTCCTCAGCTCAGTATTCACTACTATTCCTTCTTAGATTCAAATTAATAACATTTGGGGATAGTTTTTGAGGATATTAGCTGATCGAAAGTAGATAATGTCAGGAGCTTCATCGGAACATCAGAGTCAAATGTTTTAACCTGGCTTACCGTGACACCTGTAACAAAGAAAAATTAAAAAACAACAGTAACAATGTCAACCAACAATTAAGAGACAAAGAAACTATAACAATTTTAGGGCAATATCCCCGCCCCTAAGCCTGTATACTTAAGTATAAATATGTAACATGCGACCTGTAGCCATCTAGCATTATTAAGAGTCCCCACAAACTGAAGAGTACACACTCTCTGGAAGCCTGCTAGAGTCCACTTGGCTGTTGTGTGTATTTGATGATGTAGATTGTTTTACAGGATCTGATCGTAAACCTTCTCCTGAAGACTGAAAGTGCCTGTCAAGTGGTCTCTGCATCTCCATGTTGTCATGCTCTGTATGTTCTGGAGGTTGGATGGTGATCCGCAGTGCCTTGCAGAAGCGTGGTAAATCCTCTCTGGTCCTGTAGACAGCAGTGGTTCCATCCCGTGTTGCTATGATACTGACTGGGAAACCCCACCTGTAAAGTATTTTCTGTGCACGCAGAACAGTAGTAATATAGTTGAGGTCCCTTCTTTTCTGAAGGGTTGTCGGGCTCAGGTCAGCAAAGATTTGAATGCGGTTGCCCGCATGGGTAAAGTCCTGTTTCTGCCTGGCATGCTTGAGGATTTCTTCCCTGTCTTTAAAGAGAAGGATTTTGAGAATAACATCCCTAGGGGGTGCCTTAGGTGGTGGTTTGGCTCTCAGGGCATGGTGTACTCTTTCAATAGACACCTCTGGTGCATTGCTGTCTCCCTTGAGTGTCCTAAATAAATCTTGTACACATCCCTCCAGGGTTGGGCTGCCGGTTGTATGGTCTCTGGAATACCACGTATCCGGAGGTTATTCCTCCTGCCTCTGTTGTCTAAGTCAGGTGGTAGTGATCACAGCGCCAAAAAAGGCTAAAAAGGTAATTACACACAAGTATGATAGATTTTAAAAATATATTTATTTGGTGTAAAACAATGGAGGTTAAAATCTCCTAGGAAGATTTTAAAACAGATAAAATAAACTAGTAATCTCTAGAAATATTAGCTGCGTTAGCAACAATGTTACCATAACATAACATAAAGTAACTCAAAATGATATTGGAAATAATAATGTAAAACTCACATTAGTTTTATTAGACCCTTTCCCAAAGCATATGGATAGGAGTGGGGTATAATTAACCTCCCGTAAAACACGGTGGGAATAACTAAAAGTGCAGAGCTTGATGGTACTGTTCTTTAGGCTACGAGACTGATAAATAGGGTGCTAAAAATGGGAGCACGGTATATATCAGTGGAGCTATGGATCCATAACAGTGTAGCAGCCGCAGTTAGGATTCAAAAGAGGGAGTGCTTGACAAACGCCGCACTCGATTTAGAATCTTTAACACTAACCTCTTGTTACAAGGGTAGCTGCGGTACCAAAAGGAAATATATACATAACATAAATACGTAATTATGTATCACAAGCTGGTACATATATACTGAAGAAAAATCAAAAACAATGGTGTCAACAATCTGTGCAACACTTAAATTAGAATACAAGTGCAACAAATTCTGTGCAAATGTAAAAATCAATACATACAATTAAAAATCAATACATACAATAAAATTCCAAAAAATGACAGTGTCAATCCTAAAAAGCAAATATGTGAAACAATGAGTGGGTGACAAGTAGTAAGTGTAAAATTGGGTAAAAAGAACAATATCACATAAAAAATCACATAAAAAGTCGTGCGTGAACGCTAAAAACTGTGCGTGAACGCTAAAAAACTTAAATTGAATTCCTGACTTGTTAAAAAATGTGTATATAACGATCCAAAAAGCGTTCGTGGTGGTATAAAGTTAGTGAAAAAAAGAAAAAATCCCTTAAAAATAGAAAGTACAAAAAGCCAATGTCAACTTAACCAACAAGGTGATTATAAGTACAATCTTATTCCCTGTGAGAAAACTTGTTACAATTGCTGGTGAAGGATCGTCCAAAGGAATCCTTTTGGGGATCTCAGCTGGGTCTGTTAGGTATCGATGTGCCCTAAAAACAAAGATACAACATAGTGTAGCCGAATTTCCAAAAAAAAGGTCTTGAAAAAGGTCTTGTATGGACCGAAACGCGTAGACAGCATTGGTAAGCATCTTTTTGATTATTCTTTTTTTGGAAATTCGGCTACACTATGTTGTATCTTTGTTTTTAGGGCACATCGATACCTAACAGACCCAGCTGAGATCCCCAAAAGGATTCCTTTGGACGATCCTTCACCAGCAATTGTAACAAGTTTTCTCACAGGGAATAAGATTGTACTTATAATCACCTTGTTGGTTAAGTTGACATTGGCTTTTTGTACTTTCTATTTTTAAGGGATTTTTTCTTTTTTTCACTAACTTTATACCACCACGAACGCTTTTTGGATCGTTATATACACATTTTTTAACAAGTCAGGAATTCAATTTAAGTTTTTTAGCGTTCACGCACAGTTTTTAGCGTTCACGCACGACTTTTTATGTGATTTTTTATGTGATATTGTTCTTTTTACCCAATTTTACACTTACTACTTGTCACCCACTCATTGTTTCACATATTTGCTTTTTAGGATTGACACTGTCATTTTTTGGAATTTTATTGTATGTATTGATTTTTAATTGTATGTATTGATTTTTACATTTGCACAGAATTTGTTGCACTTGTATTCTAATTTAAGTGTTGCACAGATTGTTGACACCATTGTTTTTGATTTTTCTTCAGTATATATGTACCAGCTTGTGATACATAATTACGTATTTATGTTATGTATATATTTCCTTTTGGTACCGCAGCTACCCTTGTAACAAGAGGTTAGTGTTAAAGATTCTAAATCGAGTGCGGCGTTTGTCAAGCACTCCCTCTTTTGAATCCTAACTGCGGCTGCTACACTGTTATGGATCCATAGCTCCACTGATATATACCGTGCTCCCATTTTTAGCACCCTATTTATCAGTCTCGTAGCCTAAAGAACAGTACCATCAAGCTCTGCACTTTTAGTTATTCCCACCGTGTTTTACGGGAGGTTAATTATACCCCACTCCTATCCATATGCTTTGGGAAAGGGTCTAATAAAACTAATGTGAGTTTTACATTATTATTTCCAATATCATTTTGAGTTACTTTATGTTATGTTATGGTAACATTGTTGCTAACGCAGCTAATATTTCTAGAGATTACTAGTTTATTTTATCTGTTTTAAAATCTTCCTAGGAGATTTTAACCTCCATTGTTTTACACCAAATAAATATATTTTTAAAATCTATCATACTTGTGTGTAATTACCTTTTTAGCCTTTTTTGGCGCTGTGATCACTACCACCTTTTTTAGTATACATTTTTGAGGGGATTGGTTAGACCCCTTCTGTGACTCACAGCTTAAGGTATATCTTAGCGCTGATAAATCACATTATCCTTTATCATCTGTTGTCTAAGTCCTCCACTTTATCCAATAGATGGTGAATGGTTTCCTCTTGCTCATACGCCAGACGTGACATGTGTTGAATATCATTGTAGGTGGTATTATGGTTTTCCTCCAAATTTGTCACTCTTTGTGTTACTCTTGACAGGTCTCACTTCAAATCAGTATACCAAGTTTTAACTTCTGACATAATCTCTTTAACATCATCCTTGGTACATAGAGATCTTAAATATTCCCTTGTAAGATCTGAGGGACTAGTTGCGGATTGCTGTATTTGAACCTCTTCCATTGATGTAGAGGTATTAGGAATAGGTGTAACAGGGGTTGTGTGTGGTTCCATTGGTTTCAGATATTGTTGCAGCATTTTGGAGTTTGTAGCTCCATCCGGTTTGCTCTGCTTGCGGGCTGGCATGTTAAGTAGTTATTGCAAGTTTTTAAAGTGGGCACTTCTGAGTGCGTGAGTGAGTCTGTGGTCCCAGGTTAATTACCCCCAGTAAGGGTAAAGCAGTCTCATTTATCTGTAGTTAGGGCAGAGAGAATTACAGGGTTATATACTGTGTGATTCCTCCACCTTTTCTACACACTGCTTCTTAATTTGGGGTATGCTGCTGTAATCAGATTAACTATGTATTTACTGCTGTGCAATCAGCAGTGACTGCGCACTTTACTTTTGTGTGTTAAGGTTTAATTTCCTTATTATTAGGTTTCCCCTTGTAGCTTGTTGTCACACCCCTGGAAATGTTAGCACATAAGATTGCCCAGTGCTGTGAATGTTAATTCCCAGTGTCTACTCATGAAGGGAGGTATGTAGCTGGTTTATAAGGGCTTACAAACTACTACATGCAGGTTCCACTAGGCCCCTCTGTTACTGTGCGTGATATTAAGTGTTGTGACCGCCTTTATGGTGAGGCCGGTGGTGGAAAAGATATGCTGCGGCTGGTTTGGATGTTTAATAAAGTATTTTCCCCTGCGTGCTTTCCTGTTCCCCAGCTCCTTTGTCAACACTGTCTGCATTTTATTTGCACTTTGTGGCCCAGTGTTTATGTGCGGTGGATGTTGTCCACCTATTAGTGCCCTCCGTTTGACACTGACCTGCTGCTTTGATGTATTTGCCACTGTGTGTGAGCCGATTTCACTTGCGGCTGTTACCGCGACAGCACCATGCGTCCTCCTGAGGCCTGTGAACAGGATGTCGGCCTGCCGATTCTTAGAGGCAACAGCTGATCGTTATGTTCTGATCCCAGGGCCAGCTTTCCGGGTCTCCTAATCTTGCAGCAGATGGTAATGCTCTGTGGGGAATTGTAAAAAAAAAAAAAAAAAAGTGATATCTGGCTAGTTATTGTGGGCTTAGGTTGCGTGGGCCTGGGAGCTGTCTCTTTACACAGCCATTTTCCAGAACGGCTAAGCTCCGCCCCCATTTTTTAAAACTTTCTAATTTACTCCTATTATCATTTTTTCTTAATTCTCTTGCTATCTTTATTTGAAAAAGAAGGAATATAAGCTAAGGAGCCAGCAGATTTTTGGTTTAGGACCATGGACAGCACTTGTTTATTGGTGCTGTCCAATCAGTAAGGACAACCCAGTTTGTTCACCAAAATGGGCTGGCATCTAAACTTACATTCTTACTTTTCAAATAAAGATACAAAGAGAATGAAGAAATTTTGATAATAGGAGTAAATTAGAAAGTTGCTTAAAATTGCATTCTCTATCTAAATCACAACAGAAAAAAAAACGGGTTCAATGTCCCTTTAAGCATACTTTGACTCTTTTCCATCTTCTGCTTAGGATTTTCCCTGGGACTTGATCATTTGTAAGTTCCACATACATAGGTTTCGTAACACAATATATATTTTTTTCATCAATATATTATTACGTTTTTTTACTTGCTTTTTTATCCTATAATATTGTCAGGTGTGTGTATATATGCGTGTGTGCACACATTTTTGTGTGCACATGGGTATGTATGTATACACATATACGCCTAGATTTAGAGTTCTGCGGCCAAAGGGGTGCGTTAGCTACGCTGGCTTTTTTCTGGCCGCACCTTTTAAATACCGCTGGTATTTAGAGTTCACAGAATGGCTGCGTTAGGCTCCAAAAAAGGAGCGTATAGCATATTTTTTTTTTTTTTAATTCTTTTTATTGAGAGACAGGAAATAAATACAGTATACAGTTACATAAGTAATTCCCCTAGGAAGGTTTACAACACAATAAAGGCTATGTTCTATGATATAGTTTCTGAGATTAAGCCTGTATCCACAAAGAGAGGTTCTGTTTACCTATACAATGGGCTTAGGTATAATAATAAGTAATATACAGTCTAGGGGACAGAACCAGTGTGCCTCTTTTTTTTTTAACATAAAACAACCAACAAACAAACAAACAAAGTAAAACAATACAACAATAACATAGTCAAGCGTTGATGACATATTACAGTAGCGGGGCTGAGTTGAATTATGTTGTAATTGTAAGACATAATTTCCCATGTATGCACAAGGGTGGATTATCAGTGTGAGAAGAAAAAAAAAACCGTGCTGCATATGTCTGAAAACTAAAAACAAGGTCTTGTGAGCGGTGCGGAGTGCCCCTAACAAACTAAATTAGAGTCAAAATGAAGACTCAGCTAAACTTAACTAAAAATGTGGAACAAACATTACCCTTCTTACCAAATATTGTCCAGGAAGTACTGCATCTACTGGGTCCTATAGCGCCAGTTTAGAATACAATTAGAAAACAGATTGATCATTTTGCCCTAGGGGTCTATCATACAGGCAAAGTGTGATCGTTATTGCCCTATCTATTGTTAGCTGGGCAGGAATTATACTGCCTGTTAATAGTAGATGCCATACGTATTATGGTCTGAATGGCTATAGGATTTTATCTCATAGGGACAGAGCGATAAGCTGAGCGATTCTGAGCAAACAGCCAGAGCAAATGAGCAAGAGCTAATCTACGGCTATAATAATAATAACACAGTGAAGCATCCGCGCAAGATCAAACTCTGGGCAGTGTCTTTGTTTTCATGACCCCAAGTTAGAACACAGTCAAATATCTAGCATGCGCAGGTTATACCTTAGACTGAGTCATCTTCTTCCAGCATTCAAGTACCCTGGCTAAGTGCAGAATAAATGCTGATGTACACTAAGTTAGTGCAGAAGCATATACATAATATAAGTAAACAAACAAAAATACAACAGGCGGTAGTTTGTGCAGTCATCGAGGAAACACTGGGCAGAAGGTTCTAATTAATGTTATTCAATATAAATTGAGACCAAGGGGCAGTAAGTCTCCTAGCAGATATATGTCAGATTGCAGATCAGCCAACTCCCGTAGCTAGCCTAGCCTTTCTCTGCCTCCACCAGCAACACCCCCCAGTGCTGCGGTAGCGATATAGCTCCTGTAGGTCCGTGTCCCACTGTGTTCTCATTACGCTCCCCCCAGCTACAGCGACTGTCTCCATACTTCCAGAGTCTAGATTTGATTGAGCAGGTATCTTTAAAGTGTTGTGTGGCCCGTTGTCCTGTGAGAAATCACATACACAGGTGCAAATGTCTTGCAGTTCAGAAAAGCCAGCTGTCTCTCTTACTGGCTCTGAAGTGCTGTAAGCGGCTTTCATTTCCTGATGTGTCCCGAGATCCGCAGCTACATTCATGTACGTTGTCGGATAGGGTATGTGAGGTATCATTAAACTTTTCAGCATTTGGCCCCTCAGTCTCTCCCCATGCTCCATTCGATATTCCGCAGGATTCATGCAAGCATAGTCGCAAAAGGGCTCTGTAGTGAGGCGGCGCCATTTTGATGAGGGACCCTTGATCTGAGTTTCGGTCAGCAAGATTTGCAGGGTAGTTTCCAGCTTGTCCAGTGCTGGCAAAAGCAAGTCCTGCAAGGTAGTTAAAATGTCGTTATTGCTAGGTTCCTTTTTAGCTGGGAAGATCTCCATGCTCGTATCTATCTTCCGCTATGCTGCGTACGGTGGGTATCACAGCTCTCTCCTTCTCTATACTTTTCTGTCGTTCCGGGGGCCAAGAGTTGTAAATCTTGATCCCTATAAGTGCCCGAATAGCTAAAACCATTAAGGGCTAGCAGGATGGCCAAGAATTAATCCTAAAATAGCGTAGTCTTAGGCAGAGAAGGTCAGACTTGCAACCATTTTGATATGCCACCCACCGGAAGTCTCCCGCGTATAGCATATTTAACGCAACTTCAACTCTTGATACCAGCGGTGCTTACGGACGCGGCCAGCTTCAAAAACGTGCTCGTGCACGATTCCCCCATAGGACACAATGGGGCTGTTTGAGCTGAAAAAAAAAAACTAACACCTGCAAAAAAAAAAAGCCACGTTCAGCTCCTAACGCAGCCCCATTGTTTGCTATGGGGAAACACTTCCTATGTCTGCACCTAACACCCTAACATGTACCCCGAGTCTAAACACCCCTAACCTTACACTTATTAACCCCTATTCTGCCGCCCCCGCTTTCGCTGACACCTGCATATTTTTTTTAAACCCTAATCTGCCGCTCCGTAAACCGCCGCTACTTACTTTATCCCTATGTACCCCTAATCTGCTGCCCCTAACACCGCCGACCCCTATATTATATTTATTAACCGCTAATCTGCCCCCCACAACATCGCCTCCACCTGCCTACACTTATTAACCCCTAATCTGCCGAGCGGACCGCACCGCTATTATAATAAAGTTATTAACCCCTAATCCGCCTCACTCCCGCCTCAATAACCCTATAATAAATAGTATTAACCCCTAATCTGCCCTCCCTAACATCGCCGACACCTAACTTCAATTATTAACCCCTAATCTGCTGACCTAATCTCGCCACTACTTTAATAAATGTATTGACCCCTAAAGCTAAGTCTAACCCTAACACTAACACCCCCCTAAATTAAATATAATTTAAATCTAACGAAATAAATTAACTCTTATTAAATACATTATTCCTATTTAAAGCTAAATACTTACCTGTAAAATAAACCCTAATATAGCTACAATATAAATTATAATTATATTATAGCTATTTTAGGATTTATATTTATTTTACAGGTAACTTTGTATTTATTTTAACTAGGTACAATAGCTATTAAATAGTTAAAGGGACAGTTTACTCAAAATTTTTCTCCCCTTTAATTTGTTCCCAATGATCCACTTTACCTGCTGGAGTGTATTAAATTGTTTACAAGTAGCTCCTTTACCCTTATATTGGCATTTGAAATTGTTAATTTAGCATGTGGTATCCCCACCTATTCTGAAAGTTTGTGGCCGCGCGTACCAGCTATAGATAAGCTTTGTAAACACAGCCAGCAGAAGAAATTACACTCCCAGTGTGATAAAGCAGAGATAAGGTAATAAAATGTTGATTCTCCATTGTTCTCTCAAAGTATTGGTGATTGTTTTAAGGACAGATATAAGATAAAGAAGCAGGTATATGTGCACAATGTGATACAGTAATGAAATCTGATTATACCTACAAGCTCAACCTATTTTATTAGGCTGTGGCTTCAAAACACAAAATCAGAGCTTTAATATACAGAAATAAACCTTAAAAAGCTAATTTTCATAAATTTTTTACTCTGCAGTTGGTAAAAAAAGCAATTGTAAACACATTAAGGGAAAAACTATTTTACAGTATACTGTCCCTTTAAGAACTATTTAATAGCTAAAATAGTTAAAATAATTACAAATTTACCTGTAAAATAAATCCTAACCTAAGTTACAATTAAACCTAACACTACACTATCAATAAATAAATTAAATAAAATACCTACAATTACCTACAATTAAACCTAACACTACACTATCAATAAATTAATTAAATACAATATCTACAAATAACTACAATTAAATAAACTAACTAAAGTACAAAAATAAAAAAGAACTAAGTTACAAAAAATAAAAAAATATTTACAAACATTAGAAAAATATTACAACAATTTTAAACTAATTACACCTACTCTAAGACCCCTAATAAAATAACAAAGCCCCCCAAAATAAAAAAATGCCCTACCCTATTCTAAATTACAAAAGTTCAAAGCTCTTTTACCTTACCAGCCCTGAACAGGGCCCTTTGCGGGGCATGCCCCAAGAAATTCAGCTCTTTTGCCTGTAAAAAAACACATACAATACCCCCCCAACATTACAACCCACCACCCACATACCCCTAATCTAACCCAAACCCCCCTTAAATAAACCTAACACTAAGCCCCTGAAGATCTTCCTACCTTATCTTCACCTCACCGGGTATCACCGATCGGTCCTGGCTCCAAAATCTTCATCCAACCCAAGCGGGGGCTGGCGATCCATAATCCTGCGGCTGAAGAGGTCCAGAAGAGGCTCCAAAGTCTTCATCCTATCCGGGAAGAAGAGGCGATCCAGACCGGCAACCATCTTGATCCAAGTGGCATCTTCTATATTCATCCGATGAGGAACGGCTCCATCATAAAGACCTCCAGTGCGGACCAATCTTCTTCCGATGACGTCCAACTGAAGAATGACGGTTCCTTTAAGGGACGTCATCCAAGATGGCGTCCCTCGAATTCCGATTGGCTGATAGGATTCTATCAGCCAATCGGAATTAAGGTAGGAAAATTCTGATTAGCTGATGGAATCAGCCAATCAGAATCAAGTTCAATCCGATTGGCCAATCCGATCAGCCAATCAGATTGAGCTCGCATTCTATTGGCTGATCGGAACAGCCAATAGAATGCAAGCTCAATCTGATTGGCTGATCGGATCAGCCAATCGGATTGAACTTGATTCTGATTGGCTGATTCCATCAGCCAATCAGAATTTTCCTACCTTAATTCCGATTGGCTGATAGAATCCTATCAGCCAATCGGAATTCGAGGGACGCCATCTTGGATGACGTCCCTTAAAGGAACCGTCATTCTTCAGTTGGACGTCGTCGGAAGAAGATTGGTCCGCGCTGGAGGTCTTCACGATGGAGCCGTTCCTCATCGGATGAATATAGAAGATGCCGCTTGGATCAAGATGGTTGCCGGTCTGGATCGCCTCTTCTTCCCGGATAGGATGAAGACTTTGGAGCCTCTTCTGGACCTCTTCAGCCGCAGGATTATGGATCGCCAGCCCCCGCTTGGGTTGGATGAAGATTTTGGAGCCAGGACCGATCGGTGATACCCGGTGAGGTGAAGATAAGGTAGGAAGATCTTCAGGGGCTTAGTGTTAGGTTTATTTAAGGGGGGTTTGGGTTAGATTAGGGGTATGTGGGTGGTGGGTTGTAATGTTGGGGGGGGTATTGTATGTGTTTTTTTACAGGCAAAAGAGCTGAATTTCTTGGGGCATGCCCCGCAAAGGGCTCTGTTCAGGGCTGGTAAGGTAAAAGAGCTTTGAACTTTTGTAATTTAGAATAGGTAAGGGCATTTTTTTATTTTGGGGGGCTTTGTTATTTTATTAGGGGGCTTAGAGTAGGTGTAATTAGTTTAAAATTGTTGTAATATTTTTCTAATGTTTGTAAATATTTTTTTATTTTTTGTAACTTAGTTCTTTTTTTATTTTTTGTACTTTAGTTAGTTTATTTAATTGTAGTTATTTGTAGATATTGTATTTAATTAATTTATTGATAGTGTAGTGTTAGGTTTAATTGTAGGTAATTGTAGGTATTTTATTTAATTTATTTATTGATAGTGTAGTGTTAGGTTTAATTGTAACTTAGGTTAGGATTTATTTTACAGGTAAATTTGTAATTATTTTAACTATTTTAGCTATTAAATAGTTCTTAACTATTTAATAGCTATTGTACCTAGTTAAAATAAATACAAAGTTACCTGTAAAATAAATATAAATCCTAAAATAGCTATAATATAATTATAATTTATATTGTAGCTATATTAGGGTTTATTTTACAGGTAAGTATTTAGCTTTAAATAGGAATAATTTATTTAATAAGAGTTAATTTATTTCGTTAGATTTAAATTATATTTAACTTAGGGGGGTGTTAGTGTTAGGGTTAGACTTAGCTTTAGGGGTTAATACATTTATTAAAGTAGCGGCGAGATTAGGTCGGCAGATTAGGGGTTAATAATTTAAGTTAGGTGTCGGCGATGTTAGGGAGGGCAGATTAGGGGTTAATAATATTTATTATAGGGTTATTGAGGCGGGAGTGAGGCGGATTAGGGGTTAATAACTTTATTATAGTAGTGGTGCGGTCCGCTCGGCAGATTAGGGGTTAATAAGTGTAGGCAGGTAGAGGCGACGTTGAGGGGGGCAGATTAGGGGTTAATAAATATAATATAGGGGTCGGCGGTGTTAGGGGCAGCAGATTAGGGGTACATAGCTATAATGTAGGTGGCGGTGGTGTACGGAGCGGCAGATTAGGGGTTAATAATAATATGCAGGGGTCAGCAATAGCGGGGGCGGCAGATTAGGGGTTAATAAATATAATATAGGGGTCGGCGGTGTTAGGGGCAGCAGATTAGGGGTACATAGGGATAACGTAGTTGGCGGCAGTGTACGGAGCGGAAGATTAGGGGTTAAAAAATTTAAATATAGTGGCGGCGATGTGGGGGGACCTCGGTTTAGGGGTACATAGGTAGTTTATGGGTATTAGTGTACTTTAGAGCACAGTAGTTAAGAGCTTTATAAACCGACGTTAGCCCATAAAGCTCTTAACTACTGACTTTTTTCTGCTGCTGGAGTTTTGTCGTTAGATTTCTAACGCTCACTTCAGCCACGACTCTAAATACCGGAGTTAGAAAGATCCCATTGAAAAGATAGGATACACGTAAGGGGATCTGTGGTATGGAAAAGTCGCGGCTGAAAAGTGAGCGTTAGACCCTTTAATGACTGACTCCAAATACCAGAGGGCGGTAAAAACCAGCGTTAGGAGCCTCTAACGCTGGTTTTGACGGCTACCGCCCAACTCTAAAACTAGGCCGTAGTTTTTCAAGAGATAGAGTTATTCTTTTACATATGTATTTTTCCAATGTAACAATGTTGCTTATTATGCTCTAAACAAGTTTGTTTCCATTTTTGTATTTTGACGGCATATTATTTATGCAGAACAATTTATATAGTTTTAATTTTTCCTTTTTGTATATAATTTGAGCAAATATTATTTATCATTCTTTATTATAAATATTTTTTATTGATTTTCCATACATAAGTTGACAGATTTTATATACAGAGGCATATAATCATTGCATATAAAACATTTTGGTAAGTCTGATTACTAGTAAGGGTATACATCGTTCAGTCTTTACTTTTGAAGTAATATCTGGGTTCGTCAGTCTTTTGTTCTTTTCCTCAGTTGGGGAGCCTTCAAAAGACACCACGTTATTTGAAAATGTATTGAATACCAAGTATAAATAAAATACTTACAACATATTAATTAGAACTGGAAAACCAATTTAACTTTTACAACAATAACTTATAGAAACATGTAGATTACATTGTGACAAGTAAAAGTCTACGTTCAGTACTTC
This sequence comes from Bombina bombina, assembly GCF_027579735.1. Classification (NCBI taxonomy): domain Eukaryota; kingdom Metazoa; phylum Chordata; class Amphibia; order Anura; family Bombinatoridae; genus Bombina; species Bombina bombina. The sequence continues at coordinate 247,316,254 of NC_069504.1, read as the reverse complement.
ATCCTTCAGAACATAGTGTGAGTAAGTATTTTTGTTGGTATATGGGAGTATTGTCTCTCTAAGTCCCCAAGTCAGTGGGTGGTTATACAGAGGAGATTCATCTAGTCTAGTTGTGTTAGTTTCTCATCTCTTATACATCATGGGGGCGCTTCTAATGAGTTTAGCAATGATTCCCAGTAGAATTTGACATCTAGGAAAATAGCAAGCTGATTTTGTTTATACTACCCATATTGCTCTAAACGAATGGTTTCTGTGACTCGTGTCAGCCACTGTTGAGTTGTGGGGACAAGTGTAGATTTCCAATGTTGTGCAATTAATGACCTGGCACGTTTAGGTATATCTTTATCAAGATGGAGCCGATTTTACAATTACAATCAGGGTTTTTGTTTAGCAATGCTATTTCAGGAGATAGCACAAAACCTGAGTCTACTATAATTTGTAACATCTGTTCTACTGATTTCCAAAAAGGCGTGATTTTGGAACATTGCCACCACATGTGAGACATAGTTCCTATCTCAAAGAAAAAGTAACCAAAATTATGCTGGAAGAGGAGGGAGTAATTACAATTGCTAGTGACCTACATTAAATACAGTTCCTATCTCGCCACACCGTCTCCAGCATAATGCGGAGGAAGAAGGGTAGATCCTATGTAATCTGTGTGAGGTTAACTACCAGCGTAAAAGGATCTTGAAATTAATTTTGATTATTTGTGTGGAGGTAGATAATTTGCATGTGTTGTTATATATTCTCCTCCATTCTTTCTCTTTTAATTGTAAATGTAGGTCATGTTTACAGTGTGTAGTGTATGCTGGGAGTGTAGGTAGTTTTGCATTTTTTTGTGTGTTTTTTTGCGAGTGAGAGGGTGCCTTTAAAGGGTATTGCCGACAAACATAATTGTTTAATGGGAGTGGGAGACCTAACCAGATCCTCCCTAAATTAATTACTGTATATGATGTGGTTTAGTTGTGAGTGTTTAAGCCAAGACTTAAAAGCTCCATTCAGTATATTAGACATGTTATGATATGATTTAAGTGTACATTTGTCCAGTAGTGTGCTAATGAGTTCCCATGTGACTCTGGTTTTCCACAGGGGTTCATATATACCTGTGAGCTCCATATTTGGTGATATTGGAGTAAGTGGGGATTGGGGTGAAGGAAGTTTCGGAAATCACTGAACTAAATAATCCCATGTATTGAATATGTGCCTATAGAGGGGCAATGTGTGGCATAAGGGTGGTCTAAGGTTTTTGGGAATCCAACATATTGAACCAGGTTTAGGAGGTCTAATCTATTGACACCCAAGCCTTAATGCCCCTCTTGCTATGTCAGTCTTATTGCAAGTCTTATATGTGTTGTAGGGTTATTGAGTGGTAATAAGTTTCCAATCTCGGTACTCCCAATCCTCCCCCCCTCTTAGTGTGCAATACATTATAGCTGTGTTTATAAGTGGAGTTGCTGAAGGTAAAGTTTTGGTAGTTTGACTAGTATTGTCTGGAATATGTAAAGTATTTTCGGAAGGATATAGCTTGGACTCTCCCCCACCATGATAACGGCTTGTCTTGCCATGTCTGTAGGGTATGCAATATTTATAATTGTTGTCAAATCATTGTGATATCTTAGGGGTTAATAGGACTCCTAAATATTTTAGGTGAGAGTTTTGTATTTTGTAAGGGCATATAGCCTTGATAGATTGGAATTCTTTTGGGGACAGCGAGACATTTAGGATTTCCCATTTTTGTTTATTAATTAAAAAGTTATATAGTAAGCCAAATGTGTCAAATTCCTCCATGAGTGCTGGCAGGGATTAAATAGGAGATGTCAACTTGAGTAAAACATAATCCACAAATATTGACACATTGTATTGATTTGGACCCATAGTTACCCGCAATATGTTTGGGTTAGCCCAGATATGTGATGCTAGTGCTTCCATAATAAGCACAAATAGGATAGGGGACAATTGGCATCCCTGCCTCGTTCATTTTGTGATTGAAAAACTTTGGGAAAACACACCATTAACTTTTACCCTTACTGTGGGGAAGGAGTAAAGTTGGAAAATTCTATTGACAATGCTGTCACCAAAGCTGAAATGGTGTAGTGTACATTTGAGAAAGGGCCTAGCAACCCTATCAAAGGCCTTCTCCGCATTAGTGGAGACCAGGACCGTGGGAATTTTATTTGATATGGCATATTCCATTATATGCATGGTTCTGATGGTGTTGTCTCTGGTCTCCCTGAACAGAACAAAGCCTGCCCAGTCTAAATGGACAATAGACGGAAGGACAGAGTTGATTCTTCTCACCAATATCTTGGCATAGAATTTTATATTGCCATTTAACAGTGAGATTGTGCGGTAACTGCTGGGATTTGTCGTGGGTTTACCATCTTTGTGAAGGACAGTGATGTGAGCTTCTAAAAGCTGTGGAGACAAATGACCTCCTACATCTAAGGAATTAAACAAAATTGTTAAATGTTGTACTAGGGTTTGTTGGAATTGTTTGTAATATGTGTTGGTTAAACCATCCGAGCCTGGACTTTTTTGAGTGGGGAAGCTTTTGATTGCTGATATTACCTCTTGCTCCAAGATTGGCTCGTCAAGGGTCTTGGCTAGTGAATCTTGATATTGTGGATAGGTGAGCTTTTCATAGATATTCATCAATTTGAGGGTGGGTTTGTGTAATATCATCTGTGTGAAAGTTGTATAAGTAATGGTAATATTTGCTAAATGTATTTGCAATTTCTTTAGAGTCGAAAATGTCTTTATTCGCGGTGTCTATCATTTTATGTATGTAGTTTGTGTATGTATTTTTTCTCAATGCCTTGGCAAGTAGTGGTCCCGCTCTGTTCCCTTCTGTAAAGTATAGTTTCTTGAAATAATATACTTTCCTATGCATCTCACTAGTCAGAAGATTGTTTAAATCGGTCCTAGCCTTTGTGAGATTGCTGGAGTTTTCAGTTAAGGTTGGATGTATCATGTGACATGTGTTCGTCATTGAGTCTGTGCAATAGTTGGGCATAGTGTTCTGAGACTGTAAGTTTTTGGCCAGTGAGCAATCAAGTTTAGGGTTGAGTGCAATGTTAAAGTCGCCTGCTAGTATCGTAGTTACTTTTGCTACCTCTAGTAGTTTCCCTGTGATTTTCTTAAAGAACCGTGCTTGTCCTGTGTTTGGGGCATATATATTTGCTAATGTACTTGGCCTTTTAAAAAGATCTCCTACTAATATTAAGTATCTACCTTCCAGGTCAGAGTACGTGGTGTAATAGTATGCCTACTCCATTTCTCTTTTTATGTGCGTGAGAGCTAAAATGACCAATTGGGTAGTGCTTGGATGAAAATGTGGGTTTTGCATTATGTTTGAAATGGGTTTCTTGGATAAATACAATTTCACTTTTATGCTTAGAAAACCAATTACGTGCAATCGATCTTTTTGCCGGGGAGTTCAGCCCTTTGGTGTTTTGCATCAGTATTTTAAGATTTCTCGTATTCATTTGGACAGACAGGAGGACTTGTACTATTGTCTGGTCAACTCATTTTTATGTAATACCTGGCATAGTAATATAGACAGTAAACCCTGTATATCATTGCTAATTGTCTGAAGGACATTGTTAGACCTTACAATTTTTTTAACTACAGTTTCAGTATTAACAACTATAACAGTAATAAACAATAAAATACATATACAAACATAACAATTGCATATATCCATATACAATACATGAGAGTATAGGGGATACTTCCCTGTTCCCAATAAGACATGAACATGAGAGTATCTGCTACTTCCTTTTGACTTTTTGTAAATGTGCATTCAAAATCTAAGATAATGTTAAACTATCTTGCAAACCTGTAATCATGAGATTAAGTGTACTCACGCTTCCAGGCATATCAACAAAAAAAAAAAATGAGAACTGGACAGGTCTTTAGCTATAAGAAGTTCTCAGGCGGGGTTAGCTTCAGGGTCTCTGGAACTTTAGGCTGGTTGAGATCTTTTCATATTTAATCTGTTCCAGCTGTTTCTTTGCAGCTAGGGATCGCTTGATATATTTGTTGTTTTCGGGGAAGCTGGTCTCTCCATGGATGGTAAGGAGGGTTGGGGTATGTTAAGCTGCTTGCAGAAACTTTCCAAATAATCCAGGGTTCTGTAAGTGGCGATTTGTGTGCCTTGCAGGACTTTAATGCACAATGGATAGCCCCATCTATATGGGATTTTTAGATCTTGAAGGTGTATGGTTAAATATCTTGCTTCTCTTCTCCTGTTTTAAGGTAATAGTGCTCAAATCAGCATATATCTGAAAGCTATCTCCTTCATGTGTGATTTGGCGCATTTTCCTGGTGGCCTCCATTATTTTTTCTTTAGCAGCAAAGATTTGTAACTTCAAGACTATATCTCTGGGGGGTTCACCCCCCAGTGGCTTCGGCCATAAGAATCTATGAGCCCTTTCTATGGGCATGTTTGGTGGATCATTGGCTTGTAGCAGAAATTGGAACAGGCTTTGTAGGTACTGAGGTATTTGGGTTGGGATTATTTTCTCAGATACTCCCCGTATCCTAATGTTGTTCCATCTCCCCCTATTACACAGATCTTCTAGTTAAAGCTGCATTTGTTGTATTAAAGAATCATGGATATTCATGGATCTGTTGCGCAGGTCGGTGTCATTATGTATGTGATCTATATCCTCTTCAAGGTGTGCCACTCTATCCCCTAATTCAGAGAGGTCTTTTTTTCACTTTGGTGAGGCCATCCTTGATCATTTTCCCTACTTAGGAGATGAGAGAGGCAAAGTCTGCCTTTGTAGGGAGATTGTTGATGTCTGCCCTACTAAGTGGTCCACTTACTAGTGGGTTCTGTGTAGTGGGTTCTCTCTCCAAGGGCATAATATCTGGCTCTTGAGAAGGAGGTGATACTGAGTCTGGCGCTTCAACTACCTTGAAGAAGTTATTGAGTTTTGTCGCCGTTGAAGTGTGGTTCTTAGCTGGTTTATCTTGCTTAGATGACGTTCTTGAGGCCACTGCAATTTGCTATATATAGAGCAAGACTCCTACCCTTTGAAGCAGGTAGCGATAGGTATGTCTCTTGTGCCCCTTAGTTTTCCGCTGCTTATATGGAGGTGTGCTGCAACTTTAAGTGCTATTCAAATCTAGCTCAATTATCTGGGTATATAGATTTAGCCTCACTTAAGTTGCGTGGTTGGGCACTATTATGACAGATTTACTCTTCCCATACACACCAGGCTTGTTGGATATAGTTGTGCATATTTGTGTTTGTATCATCCAACAGTGGCGTTTCTGTAGCCCTTAAGTTGTTGCAGGTTGAAGTGAGAGTCCCTTTTGCTACAATCCCTGATGTGGATGCAAAAAGAAATAGAGCTGTTGTCGATCTGAATGCATTTACAGAGCGTTTCTATTCATATGCCTTTTACTTTTCTGCTGCATAAATCTTTTCTTTCCACCTGGCTTGTGCCGTTATGGATGCTGTTCTGTCTCAGTTTAAAGTGCGTCACGTAGTCGGGCCATGTGGAAAAGACTAGTCTCTAACCTTGCTCAGTGTAACTTTGCCATCTGTGACGTTAATCAAACGGGAGTTGTTTCCATACCTTCCCTGCTTAGTCCAGTGACAGATTCTCTGGTTTGTCGTCTGGTTTGCATCCCGGTGAGTAACTAAAATGTGGCCTGGAAGTGCATGTAGCTACGGAGCTTCACTTTTTAGCAGCCATGGTGATGGCTGGCTCCACCCCCTATTTATCATTCTTTATATGAATTGCAAAACTTGTTTTCTTTTTTGAATCTTTGCATTTGGTAATAATCTTTTTGAATTTAAGGATTGCTTGTTAGTTGTCTTATATCCGTTTTAATTTTACTTGCCTGATGAAACAACCTTAGAACGGTCAAGAAACGCGTTGTAGTATTGTTGCAATTTTATGTCATTTTAATAAATTTGTTTTAATATTACGGAGATTGGTCCGTTAGTTCATTGTGGAACCCTAGAAACTAACTGCAGTCTCGCAGTGCTCCTTACAGAGCAGCTTCCAGAGTGGTTCCTGGAACCAATTTGATTACAACGCCTGATGTAGTGAGCTGTTCCTGGATAAAAAACCTGGTGCAGACAAGCTGACGGAGTGCCTGTGATAAGTGAGTTAACCGCTGTTAAGTGTTAGCCAGCCCATTTGCACCCTGAACCAGGACGGGTGCCATAATTTCTTGTGAGTGTATTCTTACCTTCTTTTGTCAAGATTGAATCTTTTCGTATCACATTATGAGGCACCCCCTCTCTTTCTCTTGCATTGACTTCTGCTTGGATGTAAAACATTTGTGTGATTTTTAACGACTTACAACCAACTTTATACTTTGCAAAATCAATTGAATATTATCAAGTTTTTAATTTCAAATCATGGTTGCATTTTGCATACAATATGGTATTTTAATTAAATACCAATGTTTGATAGTCAAAATATGTTAGCAGTTTGATAATAATTTTATTTCACTATTCAAAGTGACCTAATTACATATTTACACCTTTTATATCAGCAAATCAAACCTATCTTCTGCTGATGAGAGCTAATGAGCATGAAATGGCAGACCTGAAGTGGTTTTTAATTTGTTTCTCCTGCTACATAAGGGGGTTTCTTTGGTCAAACACAATGCTGAAAGCAAAAAGCATGAGATGTTGTATATATCATTTTCTTATCTTACCTAGAGGTTTCCTGTACATTGCTAACAACTTATACAGAATGACAAATTAATATTGCATTTGCTCTAGAAACAAGCATCACTTAGCAGCAAATCAAACCCATCTTCTGTTGATGAGAGCTAATGAACTCAAAACAGCTGTCCAGAAGTGGTTTTGAATTTTGATTTTGTAGCTTACCGGTATTGGTAAAATATTACACATGAAGCATGTTACAGTTATGTTTTAAAAAAACGAAATATAGCAATTTGGTAGAAGATGAGCTTATGGCTTGCAACCACTTGCTTGAGACATAGGGGTAGATTTAACATGTCTGCTCGACCTTGCTAAATGCCGACAGCTTACGCTATCAGCATTTAACATTGCACAAGCATTTCTGGGGAAATACTTGTGCAATGCAACCCCCTGCTCACTGGCGGCCAATCACGGCTGGTTAGTAGAGTGAGTATACCCAAACTGTCATCATGATGTTACTGCCACACCACTAATACGATTGTCGCTACTACATTGACGGTTCTGGCGGTGGGTATACTGGCTCTACTAACCAGCCATGGTACATGGCCCCTGTAACTGATGCAGCAGTTTTCTTGTGCTTATCAGCATAAGTACACCACAATTACCTAATTAAGTAATCTCTTTATTACCCTCTATGTATTTAGGATTGAATCTGTAGTATGTATAGGTTTGATTAGACTACATGTGGTTTAGTTAGCACTACCAGTGTTGCCTGTTGCCTATTATATAATATAAGGAATCATTTAGATAATCTTAGCTGCTAATTGTATCCTTTTTTTATGACAGACTGTAAAATTTATGTCTCAGCATTGATGATGGGTTTTGTTTATTCTTGTATTATACACTGAGGGGATATTGGTTTCGCTTATGTCTATATATATGTGGTATGTTGGTGTTTAATATTATGTTTCTTTTTTTATTATAATTGTGGGTGTAGGTTGTCAGGGTAACCGCTTGACATTTTTTCTGATAGTGGGAGGGGCCTAAGCCTTTAAGTTGTTTGTCACTTTGTTCACTATTATTGGTCTGATGAAGGTGTGAACACCCTGAATAAACTTAATTTGGAATATGTTTCAAGTCCAGTGAGTGCTTTATTACTCATCTATTATTTTTTTGCATCCTAGCACCCTGGCATTTGAATACAGTTGGTGTGAGTGCACATAGCCTACCTCATATATATATATATATATATATATATATATATATATATATATATTTATATATATATATATATTTATATATATATATATATATATATATATATATATATATATATGTATATATTGTTAGTGGTATGTGATATTTCTGAGTTGATGTATATTATGTGTATCATTTATACATATATACCACCTAATAAAGGAGATTGTATGATAAAGGGGTGTGTAGGTATTGATTATTTTGATTGGTTTTTGCTCTCTTTCTTAAGAAGGTATAAGTAATGAGCAGAACATGCCTGATGCAACAGCCAGAGTGGCTGAGAAACATGTAGAATTTCTGGCTTGGGAGCAATGATCTGACTTTATATGACATTTTAAAGTTTTAATAAATAATCTACAAAACTGTCTGCATCTTCTGCTCTTCTTATAATGCCTACAAAGTTGTGAGTTAAGGGATATCTCTGTACAGTACATTATCACGCTAGGTGGTGTGTTTTTGTTCTATGCTTGAGCTTTGCAAATATTTGTGAACCTGTCATATGTAATTTGTATGTTCTAACTTTTTACTGCTCTCTACCTTTAAGGGGAGGTATTATCATCATATCCACCTGTATATAACTCACTATTCCGTGCTTGTTAATTGTTTGACGCTTCTCTCTTGGAGTCTCATTTGTAAGCCTCTGCTAAGTTCATACTATTTGCCTGTGTGAACTGTCTCTTGAGGATTTAGCTACCAGAACTTTGTCCACTCTTTTCTGTAGTTCCGTTGGGTTCCTACTTCAACCAAACAATCTCTATTTTCTAGGGAATTACTGAAGTATATATATATCCATTCTTACACTATTACCAAGCCCAGAATAGTGCGTGGGTTGGAGTTATATACAGGTGGATATGATGATAATACCTCCCCTTAAAGGTAGAGAGCAGTGAAAAGTTAGAACATAGGAATTACATATGACAGATACAGTTTCAAAACACAGTACTCAATGACCCTAAGGGAAATTACTCTCTTTACCTACTCCAAAGAGACCCTGAACTGACATTGTAGAATTACCCAAGTCATCCAACTACAATACTATATTGGTAGTAGTGGAAATTTTAGTAAAATGGCACATTGTATTCCCACTTTCAAACTACCCACTGCTTCTGAAACAGTACAACTATTGATACAGCATGTAATAAAGTATCATGGACTTCCACTTACTCTAACTTCCGACCGCGGATCTCAATTAATCAGCAAAGTCTGGACCGAAATGTGTAAAACTCTAAATATACAACAAAGACTGAGCATCTCCTTCCATCCACAGTCTAACGGACAAACGGAAAGGACCAACCAATGGTTGGAACAATTCCTTCGATGTTTTACTAACTCAAAACAGGATAATTGGGGGGCGGAGCTGGCCGCAGCAAAGATGGCTGCGTAACACCTTAGCTCTGCAAACCAGCTCCACAAATCTGTCTGAAAAGACCCAACTAACTACAGATTAATGCCAAATTTATAGTCGCAAAAGATGTCCTACATCTAGAGACCAGAGGGACCTGGGCAGATCCAACATCGCTGCGCAAATACCGCTGCAGCCACTAACTACGTCTAACACTGAGGCCTCAAACGCACGCTGCATCTACCCGGCGCTGAGAACGGCAGAAGAAAGTGAAAGTCAGCGCGCCATCAACAACGGGGCAGACCGGAGAGCAGTGAGATTGTTTGCCTGAACACAGACACAGACACGGTCTGTAACACTTACCCACCGGAACGATATATATCACGCTATAAATAGCGAGCCGTCACTCTATATATAGGTCAGTCGGTCCCGGTGATATTACAAGCAAGCCACGCAGACTAGGCATAACGGCTCTGGTATACGCAAATCAAATATACATGCATGCTTACATTGGCCCTACTCACAGATCCATCATAGGACTCTCCTAATTGAAATAAAAGGCCGCAACAGAAAGCAACTGTGATTACAGTGTTAGCTGTGCTCAAGATCAGCCCCACTAAACACACTCAGCTAACCACTATACACAACCCTGTGAAAGTCTGATCCTCACTCCATATACAGCAATATAGTGGTATAAGCTCATTTCAGACAATAAGGTGTCACAATCTACCCAAATCAGAAAGGCCAGCTGTGGCCTGTAATACACCTTGTAGAAGAGACTTTATTCAGCAGAACCAAACATCCTGTACACAGCAACAGTCTAACATAAGGGCACTGTTTCTCTGCTCACAGTGGGGCTATTGAGGAGGCAATTGAGTACAGACAGAGGTCACTGAGACAACATGTATGCCAAGCGCTCTTCAAAACCCCATAAACTGTTAAAATCAACTAGTCATAAAGACAACCTGGTAGAACAGTTCTTCTCCCCCACAAGCTCTAAGACCTCAGCAAACGAAGAGCACAGAAGATCGCTCTCACAAAAGCAATCAACACCACAAAAAAACATGGAGGAACCAGAAGAAAGCACTCCAGTCCCGAACAACATCCTCTCCACGTTGGCGTCCAAACAGGACATAGCCGACATCATACGCTCATGCATTCGCGAAGAAATTGCCGAAATAAAACAAGATCTGCACTCTGTGAATACCAGAGTGGAGGCACTGGAAGAGTTCTCTGACCACTTACAGGAAGAAATTAACTAAGTTCATGATACAACCACCAATCATACAAAAATTATAGCTGATCTTTATGACAAAATAGAGGACCTTGAGAACCGAAGCAGACGAAAAAACCTTAGAATTCGTGGGGTTCCTGAGTCTGTGTTACCCAAAGACTTTCCAACATATCTCCCGGCACTTTTTGCTCATCTCAAGAATATTCCTCCCTCCACAGACATCCCCTGGGTTAGAGCACATAGAACCCTCAGGCCTAAACCCCCAGACACGGCACCCCCAAGAGACATTATCATGAAATTCAAGGACTTTGGGGTGAAAGAGGAGCTGCTAAACCTTTCTCGCAAACATCAACCAGTAAAATTCAGAGGTAATGTGCTCCAATTTTACCAGGACCTTTTGCAACGGACACTCCAAAAGAGACGGGACTTAGCCCCATTGACAGCACTTCTCCGTCAAAAGAAGATTCTTTATAGATGGGGATTCCCTTTCCATCTATATGTGCTGCATGGCAACAGGAAATTGAATTGCAGATCCCATGAAGATGTCAGCGATTTTTGCTCTGCATTGGAAATAGAGCCGCCAGAGGGCGTAGCGACTGATGATCATTCAGAACCCCCCGGGAAAAAAGCATTGAGAACGGCCCCTGGAGAGTGGCAAAAAGTTGCCCCAAGATCTAAGACCCAAACTCTGACTAAGACTCGGGGCACCCTACCCCAGCCTGTGACCTAAGGAGAACTATTCACATGCTTGACTACTTCATAAACTGAATTCAAACCCTTCTGCATACTCTGTGAACATCATAAGTGCATGGTGCTCTGGTAAAGTATGGCATATGGTGCTCATTGACTTTTTCTGTGAACAATTGCGTTAATAATGTTTCTAATACGTTGTTTTATAGAGTTTCCTGTTATACAAAAAGTTAATTATACTATCCCCTAGAAACTGAACCCTTATTCATTTTTAAAAAAAGGGAATCTGAGGCACCATTGCTATAAGAGCTACATCTAACCCAATAATGATACTATGCCAAGCGCTCAGATGAAAGGGTCAGTTTATTTCAGACACTTTTTAGATCCTTTTACAATAAAATATATATTTGTTATAAGGAGCTGGTTCATAGCCCCTCATGAACCAGAAAAGTCGCATGACATTACGTAATTTAAGATATTCTTTATCAAGATTTGATTTATGCTACCTGCTTATTTTTTTTCTTATTCTGTTTTGTATTTTGTATGTTACTGCTACACATTGGAGGCATGGGTGTGGGGATCTGCTTGGAGCTCCATACATAACTAGAAACTATAATGACAGAGAATACTTTCATCCTCATAACCACTCTAATAGATATCTTTTCCCGGACTAGCTATGACCACTAAAAATAGAACAATCACATTAATTAGTCAAAACACCAGGGGTCTAAATTCAGCACAAAAATGCTCCTTAGCTATGAAAGACCTCCACAGGAAGGGTGGTGATGTCCTTTTTTTACAGGAGACCCACTTTTTAAAATCAAAAGAACCTAAATACTTTGGAAGACATTACACACAATGCTTCCATAGTTCATATGACCATAAGCGTAGTGGCGTAAGCATTTTGATAAGCAAGAACATTTCTTTCACTCCCATACAATCACACGCTGACACAGAGGGTAGGTTTCTCTGCATCACGGGCCTGCTATTTGGCACCCCGGTGACATTGGTCAATCTATATGCTCCCAATACCAAACAGCTCTCATTTTTCAGAAAAGTTTTCGCACAGGTACTAGACTACACAATAGGAGCACTCTACATAGGTGGGGACTTTAATATACCTCTTCAACCAAACTTAGATACCACTAACCCCAAGCCCGCAACACCTAAACATGTAACTAAACAATTATGGAGACTGATGTATGAACAAACTCTGTTCGACATTTGGAGATTCAAGAACCCCGAAAAGAGGGACTATTCCTTCTTCTCTTCCCCACACCGCACATATAGCAGAATCGATTACCAACTTACCAACCAAAGGGGACTTACTAACGTACTATCCTCTAAACTCTCACATACTGTATGGTCTGACCACTCCGCAGTACTCACTAGGCTCGACTGGCCCTCCGCACCACAAAGCACATATCAGTGGAAACTGGAGGATAATTTACTAAAGTGCCCCTACCTCAATAGAAAAATTGAAAAATTGCTTCCAGAATACTTTCAATTTAATTCACTACCTGAAACAGATCCCTTGATAGTCTGGGAGGCCCACAAGTGCTTCATGAGGGGAGAACTTATAAAGTACCAAGCACACATTAAACAGAAAACAAGATTATTATACAAATCATCCACCGATCTCTTATCCAAGTTAGAATATGAACATAAACGAAACCCCACATCCCCACAAATTCTCGCAGAACTCGTACAAGCTAGAAAGGTAGTACATGATCAATTAATAAAGGAGGCTAACACTTTGGCTTTAAAAACTAAACAAAAGTTCTACTTTGAAAGCAATAGAGCAGGAAAGCTCCTGGCACGCTCCCTCAAACTGAAAAAACTCAAAACCTTCATACATGAAGAAAAAACCCCCTTGAATGTGAAGGTACACACTACACCAGAAATCCTGCCCCAGTTCCTAACATACTACTCCCAACTTTACAACCTCCCAAAGGAAAATAGTCATCCCGTAGACACGCCACAATTGATCAACACGTACTTAGCAGACTCCCTATTGCCCCAACTGTCAGAAACACAGGCAGCAGAACTGGAAGTTCCCTTTTCTGCAACGGAAATACTTTCAGCCCTTAAACAACTCCCCACTGGCAAAAGCCCAGGACCAGACGGCTTCACCGTCTCATATTATAAAAAGTATGCACATATCTTATTACCACATTTGTGCAACATTTACAATACGGTCGACCAGACACACCCATTCCTACCCTCAATGCTGGAAGCACATGTCACAGTAATCCCCAAACCCGGGAAATCACCAGATACCCCCTCAAACTTCCGTCCCATTTCATTATTGAACGTGGACGTGAAGCTATTTACGAAACTAATAGCCATCAGAATGAATAGATTCCTACCCCAACTAATTCACTTAAACCAGGTGGGCTTTGTACCCCAAAGGGAAGCGAGAGACAACACCATTAAGGTTCTCAATTTATTAGAGTACACACAAGCACTTAATATCCCAACAGTTTTTCTAGCTGTCGACGCCGAAAAGGCGTTCGACAGGCTGGATTGGATGTTCCTGAAACTTGTTCTAAATAGGTATGGTATAGGGGAAAAACTCATAGAGAAAATTTTTGCCCTATATCAAATGCCAACAGCCCGTATTAAGTTAAATGACTCTCTGTCTGAACCGTTCCGGATTTCAAACGGAACAAGACAGGGCTGCCCCCTATCCCCCTTATTATTTATCCTTGCCATGGAGGTTTTAGCCTCAAGAGTTAGGGAAAATACAGATATACAAGGGATTCAGATAAACAACACAGAATACAAGTTAACACTATATGCTGATGATATCCTCTTCTCGCTCACCTCCCCCCTACAGTCTCTCTCGTCACTACTCCCTGAGATTGAGACATATAGTACATATTCCAACTTTAAAATAAGCATGTAAAAATCCGAGTTTCTTGGCATAAGGATCACAGACCAAGTAAACACCCAGATCACATCACAATTTCAATTTACATCTAAAAACATCTTGATCAAATACTTGGGGATACACATAACGAAATCCAGAGATTGTTTATACCAACTAAACCACCTCCACCTTCTAGAGTCTATTAGATCGGAGTTAAAATCTTGGTAGGGTAAAAGTCTCTCATGGTTGGGAAGGATACAAGCTTTTAAAATGAGTACGCTACCCAAGCTCCTGTACCTGTTTCAGACTATCCCCATCCAACCCCCACCACATTACATCAACACCGTACAAAAAATTGTTAACACCTTCATTTGGGCACACAAACGCCCTAGAATAGCAAAACCGGTTCTTTATAGAAGCAGAGATAACGGAGGCCTCGGGGTACCCAATCTCTTACTCTACCAGCAAGCAGCCCAACTCATCAGGGTGATTGACTGGTGCAAGAACACACCGAACAAGGAATGGGTCAAATTGGAACATGACCTAGCGGGCTCACAAAGCTTAGGAGCTATGTGCTGGACACATAGACAACATAGAGATAGTCTTACATTCACTTCCCCACTGGTATTAGATACACTAACTACATGGGACAGTCTTACCAGATCTCAGAGGAATATATCCACAATCCCCTCACCCTTGACTCCCTTATGTCACAACCACAACTACCCTCCACTTAGACACCTATGGGCGAAGGGCTCATATTCTATCACAGCAGGCCTACCTATATGCACAGTGCTAGATCAGGGGAATATCTTAACAAAAGCATCTTTGGAAGAAAAAAATATAACACACTTTAATAGATGGTTCGAATATCTCCAACTATCACATTTCCTCGCACACCACAAAGATAAGCCCAACCTTACTCGGAACCTTAACCCCTTCGAGCAACTGTGCCACTCACCGCAAGTAACGAGAGGATCACTATCCATGACATATAAAATTCTAACAACCTTACATTCGACAAACCTACCATCATACACTAGGGTTTGGGAGACGGAGATGAATGCCACGATATCCCCAAATACATGGAACACCATCTTCCAACAGATGGGCAAGGCACCCTCATCAATGGGAATAACTGAGACAAACATGAAGCTGTTAGGGAGATGGTACTTATACCCAAGCAGATTAGCAAAAATCTTTCAACACTCTGACCCCCTCTGTTGGAGAAATTGCAAACAGACAGGAACACTATTCCACATTTGGTGGGAGTGTCCTATACTCCTGCCATACTGGAAAGAGATACATGGGGAAATTCAGAAAGTTCTTTCACAGACAATCCCTTTCGACCCTTTAACATAATTATGTAACAACCCTCCAAAGATTAAGTGCAAATATAAAGCCACCCTATTTTACATCATGCTCAGTAGTGCAAAACAACTAATCCCAAGACTCTGGAAACAGTGTAGGATCCCGTCCAAACAGGACTGGTCCCAAAACGTCACACTTCTCCTGTCTCTAGAGAGGTATCATTACCTCAAAACCGAAAGAATGGACTTCTATTGCGCCATGTTCCTATACTGGGAAACATACATCCACACTGATACAGCAATAACCCCTGGTTAAACAATCCCAAATGGACACTAACATATAAATCAATCCACCGAAACTTCAAGAATCTATTGGCCACTACCTTTCCCCAAGTCACATTTAAGCATACCCAGCCCTACCTATCTCTGCTTTTACTTATTACCATTAGCACCTCTGGGGTTTTATTTCTCCACACTCACCACTCCAAAGAACTTGTACACAATCTATACAGCCACAAAAAAGGAGTAGTTTCTTGACATTTGTTCTCCTATAGCTCAGAACAATCTCAAACCCCTAAGAAATGCATCCAGATATAACTGAATTAACATAAACCATCTAGCAAACACAGAACACAACAAGCTAGGAGTGCCCACATGCCCAGCCACGTTAAAAGACAATCTGTATAGAATTTTGTACTTGAAATAACATTTTCAGACTCAAGCAATGTGTAGCAATGTTTATAGGTTTTTCTGTTATTAAAATTAGAAGTTTTGTTATGAATAAATAAGAAGAAAATACCGCAAGCTTAAAAAAAAAAAAAACTCTAAAGAGACATTGAGAACTTGATTATGTTGGACACATGATGAGTCACACTTGAATGCCGCCTGTAATACTTACCATTTATTTGTCCCTGTATGTTCTATGCTGAATGTCTCTTTACTCATTTGTATAACAACTTTTTTTTATTCTTCAATAAAGCTTGTTTGAAAAAAAAAAAAAAACAGGATAATTGGTCTACTCTTGCCGTATGCAGAATTTGCTTACAATAATGCCATTCATACTACCACTAAATGTTCACCCTTCTTCATAAACTACTCGTAAATACTACAGTATTTCTGAAACCTTCACAGTGATACACGAGAATATTGCTCAGTCCAAGAAGTATCAAAAATTCTAATTTCGATAAAAAAGATCTCCAACCCCTAAATATGGAGATAAAGTTTGGCTCTCCACCCATAACCTACGACTACAGTATTCTTCTCATAAACTATCGTCTTGTACATTGGGCCTTATGACATAAAGTCCATTGTAAATCAAAATGCAGTTACCCTGTCGCTCCCTAAAGGCTTGAAGGTACATCAAACCTTTCATGTCTCCCTGATTAAACCATTCTACCCAACGCGTGATTTAGAAGCAACTTCCCCAGATTATCCTGATTTACAAGACCTAGGAAATTAATATGAGGTCCATTCAATTACGGACTCTAGACGCTGTAGGGGACATTTGCAATATCTCGATCATTGGAAGGGTTATCCTGATGATGATGACTCCTGGGAGCCTGCAAATAATCTCTCTGCCCCACACTTGGTGTCCCAGTTCCACCGTAGGCACCCTGACAGACCTTGATCCCCTGAGTGGATCTTTGGGGGGGGAGTTCTGTCATATGTAATTCGTATGTTCTATCTTTTCACTGCTCTCTACCTTTAAGGGGAGGTATTATCATCATATCCACTTGTATATAACTCCAACCCACGCACTATTCCATGCTTGGTAATTGTTTGATGCTTCTCTCTTGGAGTCTAATTTGTAAGCCTCTGCTAAGTTCATACTATTTGCCTGTGTGAACTGTCTCTTATGGATTTAGCTACCAGAACTTCGTCCACTCTATTCTGTAGCTTTGTTGGGTTCCTACTTCAACCAAACAATCTCTCCTTTCTAGGGAATTACTGAAGTATATATAACCATTCTTACAGAACCATATCTCAAATATCTGAATCTGGAGCTTCTTAAGCAGGGATTTGCAACTGTTCGATAGTCATTTTTGTTGTATATGAATTGAATATTATTTGAACTTCAGTAGGCTTTCATATTTAATTGTCTTTCAGCTATTTCAGGGATAGATTACAAGTGGAGCACTATTTTGCATTCCAGCTTGCACATTAACTTCACTAGACTGAGTTTTTTGCGTGCATCGCGTTGCCCTCGTATTATAAGTTGAAAGTAAAAAGTTAATGCTCGAGTGAAAACCTGATGTGTGCAAAAAGTTGAACCTCAAATATTGCAACCCTGTTAATGTATTTTCCCATATAATTCATACTTGCATGCTCATACTTGCATGCTAACCCGACCACATTTATTCAAGAGTGCTAAACTTGACATGAAATGTAAATAATTTAAATTCCAATGTTCTTTTCATAGAATATGTTCTATTTATTTTTAAATAAATATTTTTTGCGTCTCTTTATTAAGATACAATAATACAGGAAATATGTACACAAAATATAAAAAATATACAATTTACAGAACAAAACTTATTCTTCAGGCAAAATTCAGTATTTAGTGTGACCTCCCTTGGTACTAAGCACATCTTAAACTCTTTTGGGGAGACTGTCCTGAAGTTTCCTGATGTAATCTTCTGGTACATTATACCAGATTTCTTTCAGCACTTCCAAGAGCTCTTCTTTAGATTAAGGTTGTCTTTGATTTCTTTTTTTGTCCATGTGATCCCATACTGCCTCTATAGTATTCAGGTATGGACTCTGTGGAGGCCAGTCCATGACTCTTAGGGTTTTATCAGCTGTTTTTCTCTCCAAATATGATTTCACTGCAGTAGCAGTGTGCTTGGGATCGTTATCTTGCTGAAAAATAAAACCATTTCCAAATCATGCACTTTCCTGAAGGACTGGCAGGATGAATTAAAACCTGACTGTACTTCTCAGCATTCATGATCTCATCAATTTGGACCAACACCAACACCACTGGCAGAAATTCAGCCCCAAACCAGGACAGCACTTATTCTTCCATCTCTCTCCAACTCATCTCACATATCATAGACAAATGGTCCCAAAAATTTTGAACGTGAATTTGTCACTCCATAATTCCCTTTTCCACTGATCTTCATTCCTTTGTGAGCTTTATCATATCATAGCTTTTTCACCCTGTTCCCGTTCCAAAAAAGGGATTTCTTGGATTATATCCTGTCACAAAGACCATTCCTGATCAAGCTTCTTTGGACTGTAGAAGTATCAACTTCACATCCAGATGAAGCTGCCAGATGATGAGCCAGGTCCTTGCTGGACTTTTTTCGGCCTCTCAAAGAAGAAACCCTTAGAAAATTCTAATTATATTTTGAACGTTTTCTTGGCCTTCCAGTCCTTTTATGTCCTTGATCTCTCCTGATTCTTAAAATTTCTTTAAAACATCTTGAATACCACATCTTGATTATCCAGCTTGTTTGCTGATTTCCCTTTGAGAGTGGCCTTGCTGATGCAAAAGTATGATTTTATGTCTGTCAAATTCTGTGATCTTTGAAATTTTGAACGGAATAATGTGATTAAAAGTTGGTCTTATTAGCAAGCTTCCAATGAATTAAACTCATACCACATATGTATGTAATACTGAAGCATGTAATGTGCATAAACAAATTTCCACAAACCTCAATGAACTGATGCAACGTTGTAAAGAAGAGTGGGCCAAAATTCCTCCACAACGATGATTACTTCAGGTTATTGGTGGTACTAAAAGCTATTGAATCATAAGGTGTACCTAGTTTTTCACACATGGCTTCTCTATTTTGGCTTTGTTTTTGTTAAATAAATTATGACAGTTTAATATGTCATTAATTGTTCATCTGAGGTTGTATTTACCTAACTGTAAGACCTGCTAAGGACCAGATTATTGTTTGTATGTCCTGATACGTAAAACCATAGAATTCAAAGAGGGTGTATATTCTTTTTAACAAGACTGTATACAGGGATCAAAATGTCAAGCCCTAAGATATTAGCCAGCCCAAAATGTTACTCACCACTTTTGATCACACCCACCCACACCACACCCACTAACCCTCCCTCTTTGAAAATGTTTAGCCAATGTAAAACACCTTATTGTGCAGAATTTTTTTTTAATATTGTTTATGTATTATACAATAAATTAAATAGTGCTACATACAGTAATAAATTAACAAAAATAAGTGCATAGCAGTTAGCAAAATCAATAAGGGTTCTGGGGAAGACAACAGCTGGACAGAAAAAGGAAGTTGCTGACTTGAGAGAAAGCAGAGATTGTGGACATTAAAGAGACATAAAACCCATTTTTTTCTTTCATGATTTAGATAGAACATAACATTTTAAACAACTTTCTAATTTACTTCTATTATCAATTTTTTTTTTTTTATATATATTTATTTAACACCAACAGGGAGTACAGTAAATCAATCATAAAATTAACATCTCACAGGGAGTCAAAAGGGCAGGGTATACATAAATATATATGCTCTACAAAACCACCTGTGTTAAATTCCTTGTAACCCGACTGTAGGGATTTTCTGATAGAAAGTAAATAATTCCTTACATATTATTCTGTAACAAGAATGAAACACAAAAAACAACTTATCATATATAGACAACCACACACAACAACAACAAACAAACAAACAAAAAGGGGGGGAGGATATTAAGTTAGAGAGATGAAAGATGAGATAGTTGAATTGAGTACCCTAGTTAGGGGAGTCATATCCCTTATGATCCTAGCCACCTACTGGGTAAGTGTCCGGCATAAATATTCAATTTGACATAGGCAGAGTTTATTAGTGAAATGGATTTGAACTGCCTCAGGGAGAGTACACATAAATCCAGTTAATTTTTTAAAATATGTGGCTAGTTGTGAATCACAACGATATAAGTGAAGTGGGAGATACTCTTCAAATATGCAAACTACGATGCAAACAAACATGCATAACTTTTCGTGTTGTGTCCGGGACTTACCCCATATGAGCTCCAGCCGCCCCCTTATTTTACGAACCTTCTGTGTCAGAGCTCTGGGCTGCCGGGAGACCTACACGGTCAAGATCGGAGGTATATCGATGGGCTAATAGCTCCAAAAGACATCCGGCACTCACATACGGCTTTAGCAGCGTTCCTGTCTTGCCAAGCGCGTCCTCTGACGTCAGTCGTGACGTGACGGGAATCTCCAGTCGGGGGGCGGTGCTCACTCTTCACCCGGGTTTAACAACAAGTTACTAGTACACAGAGGCTAAGCAGATCCAAGTGCTGGTGCAAAAGCGAAAAGTCACAAAGAAGGGCAGGATCCAGCTTTAGTGCAAAATAAAATCCAAGTTTATTGGGCTCAGTTAAAATGCCAAATAGGCCAGAAAACAGCATTAACAAGAGAGGTGTGTGTGAGCGTGACACCAAAGCTTACATGTTTCGGCACGCAGCCGTAATCATAGCCATAGGTGTCATGCAGGTGAATGCATTCTTAAAAAATCAGTGATACAATACAATTGGACAAAAGGTATATACAAAGCACGCCCACACTCCACAAGTTTGAAGAATAATTAACTCTTTGTTCCCTGGACTTAACAACAGTAGTACACTTACTATTTGATACACATTAGGATTTTATTATATTAGTGAAAAATTTGTACTCAATGCAAAGTGGTCTGGTAAGCAAACATGTATAACATATTATGTAATAAAGATTCTGTACATAAGAAAATGTGCTAATTCTAAAGACCACTGCTGAATTTAATACTTATAAGCTATATGTAACAAAAGAATGTAGGTTATATTACATCAAATTAAATTTAATGTTCCCTGTTGGGGAAATATTATACCACAGTAAATGTTACAAACAAATGAGCACTTTCAGAGTAGAGAAAGACTTCAATCTGCCCATTGTATATTTGCTGAATATATATTCTAGCATATATGCTCATACGTGTAACATATCTCTGCTATAATCTGTATAGAACCACAGAAATGTTGATGTGTATAGACCCCATATATCAAATATAGTATAAGGGAAATAGAAGATAGGGGAAAATAAAACAAACATAGAAGTTGAAGTTCAAAATACCAAATACAAAAAGCACTAAGCTGAATGTATAAGTGGAGTATGTAAATGGATGGTGAAATATGAGATATGTAGATAAGTTCACTGTATATATTTTACTTATATTCAACATGTTATCCTAATAAATGAAACATATCACATGTCTTTTACAGCTAAATAAAGAAATATGTGACAGATGTAGTATCAGGAGAGACCACCAAAGCTATTCCCAAAAGTTGATTAAATCGTATCTCGAATTTAATCCTAAAGGTAACCTTGTTCTCAGAGTGTAGATCCAATACACTTCTCTTTTTGCAAGTATAGTTTCAAGGTTACCTCCTCTCTTGGGCACCTTGGCTTGTTCAATTGCCACCCATCTGAGAGAATTCAAGCTACAACTATGTTTGGTAGCAAAATGTTGAACTAGAGGTGTGCTGGATGTACCTTTAGTGATAGTTGAGAAGTGTTCCCTAATACGGGAATTTATATCCCTAGAGGTTAACCCTACATATTGGACCTTGCACATGGTGCATACGATGACATATATGACATCAGTGCTTTGGCAATTAAGGCCGAATTTGATAGGGAATGTCTGACCTGTTATTGTAGAGGTAAATTCTTTTGTGACCCAGACAAAGTCACAGGGTTTGCACTTTCTGTGCCCACATTTAAACATACCTAAGTGTTGTAACCATGAACTATTGTGTTGTGATGTCTGTTTTAATTCTGTTGGGGACAGAATGGATGCCAATGTAGGACTTTTTTTATAAGAACACCTAACCCCTTGTTTTACGGTTTCTACCAGCTTATCGTCAGCTGCCAGTAGAGGGAAATGTTTCCTGACTATATTACAGATCTGTGGGTACTGTGTACTGAAGGTTGTCACAAAGTGTACACCTTTGAAGTCACTATGTGTGGTTTTGGGGTTGTCTACCAAAAGTTGGTCCCTATCCAGCTTATCAACAGCTAATCTAACTTGTTTGATATGTCTACGGGCATATTTTCTGTCTTTGAGTCTCTTTTCTAGACACTCAGCCTCATGTACATAGTCCACAGTGTTGCTACAATTCCTCTTAAGCCTGGTAAACTGGCCTTTAGCAACAGCATAAGATGTGTTCTTAGGGTGGCAACTGGAGGCATGCAGAAGTGTGTTGCCTGAAATGGGCTTACGATATACTTTAGAAGTGATTTTACCACTGCTTTCTCCAGTAAGGCTTAAGTCTAAATAGTTGATCCATTTAGAATCTGTAGTGTAGGTGAAACTTAAGTTCAAATTGTTATTATTGATCATCTCAGTGAAACTTATAATGTCTGCAGGTGAACCTGACCAGATAAAAAGGAGGTCATCAATATAACGTTTAAAAAAACAGATATGTGATCTGTATGGGTTACTATGGTCAAAAATGTTGTCTAGCTCCCATTTGCCAAGAAATAGATTTGCATACGAGGGGGCGTATTTCGCCCCCATGGCCGTACCGCATTTTTGCACATAGTATTGCCCTTCAAAAGTAAAGAAATTATGAGTCAATAGAAACTCTAAAATTCTTAGAACATATTTTTGAAAATCAGATGTATATTCAGTATGTGTAGTGAGAAAATATCTAACTGCCTCTATGCCCCTGTGGTGTGGTATCCTTGAATATAGAGAGACCACATCTACTGAAAGCCAGTGGTAATTGGTTTGCCAATTGATGTCAGTTAAAAGATTGAGTACGTGTTTTGAATCTCTAGGGTATGTAGGTAATTGGTTGACCAATGGCTGTAGAATGGCATCTAGCCACTGGGACAATCTTTCAAATATAGAATCTATACCACTAACTATTGGTCGACCCTTTACGTTAGTGAGAGATTTGTGGACCTTAGGAAACATATGAAACACCGGGATCTTGGGGTATTTGACATAAAGATAGTCAGCTGTATTTTCGTCTATAAAACCATGTTCAACGCCATCATCCAAAATGTCAAACAATAATTTCTTGTACTCATTGGTTGGATTCCTTGGTAGAAGCGAGTAATCTGAAGGGTTACTTAGCTGCCTAAGAGCCTCTGATATATAGTCTTTCCTATCTAGGACTACAATAGTGCCCCCCTTATCTGATGGACGAATTACCAGATCTGGTTGTTGTTGTAATGACCTTAGTGCTTCAGATTGTCTATAAGTCAAGTTGTTAGTTGTTCTATCTGTGGTTTCCTTTAATTTCTGCAGATCTGATTCTACTCGTGAATGAAATGTCTCTATTATTGACCCTCTATTTTGTATCGGGTAGAAGGTAGATTTATTTTTGAATGAGAATGCCCTATTGAGTGTTCCAGGGACACTGTTATCCTCTGTGGCAAGTTTTTGGAGGGATATAAGATCACAAATTTCTGAAAAGGTGTTTATACCTATGTTAGATGCAATATGAGCTCTGTCTGGTTCAAAGTTAACGTTTTCATGTGGGGCATCTGCAAAGTGTTTCTTTAATGTGATGTTCCTCACAAACTTATTAATATCTATAAGTGTCTGAAAGATGTTGAAGTTTGTAGTAGGTGCAAAACCTAGGCCTAGGGATAATACATCTATTTGATTATTAGTCAGTGTAACTGAAGATAAGTTAACCACACTGTTTATTTGTATTTGGTCTGCGTGTGGTTGCCCCGTACTGGGTACCTCTCTTGATTGTTGTGTGTTGTCCCCCCTATGCCCTGTAGTGGTGGGTCCATGGGAAAAACCTGATTCAGTAATGTCATGTCTTGGGTCCCTGCATTCACAGCATGTGCACTCATTTGTTTATTTGGTCTGTTTGTAGAGGTATATTTAGAGATAGGGTTTTTATCTTTAGGTCTCACTATTTGTGGTGTTGAACTAGTGGATACAGTATTGAAAGTATTAGATACATTGGAGACATTAGAACAATTAGGCCCTATAGGAGCCTTAAGAATGCCCTGTTGTGTGTTAGAGATGGTATTTGTCTGAGTTACTATGTCTATGTCATTATCGCCACCTGAATTATATTCATCTGACGATCTGTCTGTATCGCTATCAGAAAAGCTAACCTGTTTGCGGTGACCCCTTCCATGCCTACGGTTACCCCTACGGTTTTTGTTCTGTGGTAAGCTTCGTCTATAGTTGGAGCGTTGCTTTTTGTTCCAAATATAGACTGAATTTTTCTGATAGTCTGTTTTGTCACGTACAAACTTGGTATGTTTGTTCTCCATTATAATTTGCTTACCACGGGCCAAAGACTCTTGTAAAATCTTATCAAATTTAGCAAAGTCAGGGTCAACACTTCTATTATTTAGCTCTATCTGAAGTGCATCTATTTCATGTTTAACATCATTCAAATGTTGTGTCCTATATTGTATTAATAATAACATTAGTTGACATGAACATTCTGATAACACTGCATTCCATTTATCAACAAATTCTGTGTCCGTAGTATCAACATCAAAGGTGGGAAATTTGAAAATTCTCAGTCCTCTGGGAATCATTTGTGCTTTAAGATATGATTGGAATGTCCAAATGTCCCACTGTGCTTTTGTTTCTTTGAACAAGAGAGTCTCCATAGTTTCAAATAAAGTGCTAAGTGAAAGTGTCCCCTTATCCTCAGAGAATATTTTTTCACATTCTGTGGAACTGTTACTACGTGCTGTAGCAGGTCTCAGGGAAAAATATTGTTGTGCCGTTTCTTCCATTTCAACTCTGTGCTGATTTAAATATTCACAGCCCAAGTAGAATAACAATATATTCAATGATAAAGCCCCTGTGTTTGTATACTGCAATGAGGAGTCTCCCTGGGTATCACCAGTAATACCCCAAATGACAACGATATAAGTGAAGTGGGAGATACTCTTCAAATATGCAAACTACGATGCAAACAAACATGCATAACTTTTCGTGTTGTGTCCGGGATTTACCCCATATGAGCTCCAGCCGCCCCCTTATTTTACGAACCTTCTGTGTCAGAGCTCTGGGCTGCCGGGAGACCTACACGGTCAAGATCGGAGGTATATCGATGGGCTAATAGCTCCAAAAGACATCCGGCACTCACATACGGCTTTAGCAGCGTTCCTGTCTTGCCAAGCGCGTCCTCTGACGTCAGTCGTGACGTGACGGGAATCTCCAGTCGGGGGGCGGTGCTCACTCTTCACCCGGGTTTAACAACAAGTTACTAGTACACAGAGGCTAAGCAGATCCAAGTGCTGGTGCAAAAGCAAAAAGTCACAAAGAAGGGCAGGATCCAGCTTTAGTGCAAAATAAAATCCAAGTTTATTGGGCTCAGTTAAAACGCCAAATAGGCCAGAAAACAGCATTAACAAGAGAGGTGTGTGTGAGCGTGACACCAAAGCTTACATGTTTCGGCACGCAGCCGTAATCATAGCCATAGGTGTCATGCAGGTGAATGCATTCTTAAAAAATCAGTGATACAATACAATTGGACAAAAGGTATATACAAAGCACGCCCACACTCCACAAGTTTGAAGAATAATTAACTCTTTGTTCCCTGGACTTAACAACAGTAGTACACTTACTATTTGATACACATTAGGATCTTATTATATTAGTGAAAAATTTGTACTCAATGCAAAGTGGTCTGGTAAGCAAACATGTATAACATATTATATAATAAAGATTCTGTACATAAGAAAATGTGCTAATTCTAAAGACCACTGCTGAATTTAATACTTATAAGCTATATGTAACAAAAGAATGTAGGTTATATTACATCAAATTAAATTTAATGTTCCCTGTTGGGGAAATATTATACCACAGTAAATGTTACAAACAAATGAGCACTTTCAGAGTAGAGAAAGACTTCAATCTGCCCATTGTATATTTGCTGAATATATATTCTAGCATATATGCTCATACGTGTAACATATCTCTGCTATAATCTGTATAGAACCACAGAAATGTTGATGTGTATAGACCCCATATATCAAATATAATATAAGGGAAATAGAAGATAGGGGAAAATAAAACAAACATAGAAGTTGAAGTTCAAAATACCAAATACAAAAAGCACTAAGCTGAATGTATAAGTGGAGTATGTAAATGGATGGTGAAATATGAGATATGTAGATAAGTTCACTGTATATATTTTACTTATATTCAACATGTTATCCTAATAAATGAAACATATCACATGTCTTTTACAGCTAAATAAAGAAATATGTGACAGATGTAGTATCAGGAGAGACCACCAAAGCTATTCCCAAAAGTTTATTAAATCGTATCTCGAATTTAATCCTAAAGGTAACCTTGTTCTCAGAGTGTAGATCCAATACACTTCTCTTTTTGCAAGTATAGTTTCAAGGTTACCTCCTCTCTTGGGCACCTTGGCTTGTTCAATTGCCACCCATCTGAGAGAATTCAAGCTACAACTATGTTTGGTAGCAAAATGTTGAACTAGAGGTGTGCTGGATGTACCTTTAGTGATAGTTGAGAAGTGTTCCCTAATACGGGAATTTATATCCCTAGAGGTTAACCCTACATATTGGACCTTGCACATGGTGCATACGATGACATATATGACATCAGTGCTTTGGCAATTAAGGCAGGATTTGATAGGGAATGTCTGACCTGTTATTGTAGAGGTAAATTCTTTTGTGACCCAGACAAAGTCACAGGGTTTGCACTTTCTGTGCCCACATTTAAACATACCTAAGTGTTGTAACCATGAACTATTGTGTCGTGATGTCTGTTTTAATTCTGTTGGGGACAGAATGGATGCCAATGTAGGACTTTTTTTATAAGAACACCTAACCCCTTGTTTTCCGGTTTCTACCAGCTTATCGTCAGCTGCCAGTAGAGGGAAATGTTTCCTGACTATATTACAGATCTGTGGGTACTGTGTACTGAAGGTTGTCACAAAGTGTACACCTTTGAAGTCACTATGTGTGGTTTTGGGTTTGTCTACCAAAAGTTGGTCCCTATCCAGCTTATCAACTAGCTAATCTAATGTGTATCAAATAGTAAGTGTACTACTGTTGTTAAGTCCAGGGAACAAAGAGTTAATTATTCTTGAAACTTGTGGAGTGTGGGCGTGCTTTGTATATACCTTTTGTCCAATTGTATTGTATCACTGATTTTTTAAGAATGCATTCACCTGCATGACACCTATGGGTATGATTACGGCTGCGTGCCGAAACATGTAAGCTTTGGTGTCACGCTCACACACACCTCTCTTGTTAATGCTGTTTTCTGGCCTATTTGGCGTTTTAACTGAGCCCAATAAACTTGGATTTTATTTTGCACTAAAGCTGGATCCTGCCCTTCTTTGTGACTTTTTGCTTTTGCACCAGCACTTGGATCTGCTTAGCCTCTGTGTACTAGTAACTTGTTGTTAAACCCGGGTGAAGAGTGAGCACCGCCCCCCGACTGGAGATTCCCGTCACGTCACGACTGACGTCAGAGGACGCGCTTGGCAAGACAGGAACGCTGCTAAAGCTGTATGTGAGTGCCGGATGTCTTTTGGAGCTATTAGCCCATCGATATACCTCCGATCTTGACCGTGTAGGTCTCCCGGCAGCCCAGAGCTCTGACACAGAAGGTTCGTAAAATAAGGGGGCGGCTGGAGCTCATATGGGGTAAGTCCCGGACACAACATGAAAAGTTATGCATGTTTGTTTGCATCGTAGTTTGCATATTTGAAGAGTATCTCCCACTTCACTTATATCGTTGTCATTTGGGGTATTACTGGTGATACCCAGGGAGACTCCTCATTGCAGTATACAAACACAGGGGCTTTATCATTGAATATATTGTTATTCTACTTGGGCTGTGAATATTTAAATCAGCACAGAGTTGAAATGGAAGTAACGGCACAACAATATTTTTCCCTGAGACCTGCTACAGCACGTAGTAACAGTTCCACAGAATGTGAAAAAATATTCTCTGAGGATAAGGGGACACTTTCACTTAGCACTTTATTTGAAACTATGGAGACTCTCTTGTTCAAAGAAGCAAAAGCACAGTGGGACATTTGGACATTCCAATCATATCTTAAAGCACAAATGATTCCCAGAGGACTGAGAATTTTCAAATTTCCCACCTTTGATGTTGATACTACGGACACAGAATTTGTTGATAAATGGAATGCAGTGTTATCAGAATGTTCATGTCAACTAATGTTATTATTAATACAATATAGGACACAACATTTGAATGATGTTAAACATGAAATAGATGCACTTCAGATAGAGCTAAATAATAGAAGTGTTGACCCTGACTTTGCTAAATTTGATAAGATTTTACAAGAGTCTTTGGCCCGTGGTAAGCAAATTATAATGGAGAACAAACATACCAAGTTTGTACGTGACAAAACAGACTATCAGAAAAATTCAGTCTATATTTGGAACAAAAAGCAACGCTCCAACTATAGACGAAGCTTACCACAGAACAAAAACCGTAGGGGTAACCGTAGGCATGGAAGGGGTCACCGCAAACAGGTTAGCTTTTCTGATAGCGATACAGACAGATCGTCAGATGAATATAATTCAGGTGGCGATAATGAAATAGACATAGTAACTCAGACAAATACCATCTCTAACACACAACAGGGCATTCTTAAGGCTCCTATAGGGCCTAATTGTTCTAATGTCTCCAATGTATCTAATACTTTCAATACTGTATCCACTAGTTCAACACCACAAATAGTGAGACCTAAAGATAAAAACCCTATCTCTAAATATACCTCTACAAACAGACCAAATGAACAAATGAGTGCACATGCTGTGAATGCAGGGACCCAAGACATGACATTACTGAATCAGGTTTTTCCCATGGACCCACCACTACAGGGCATAGGGGGGACAACACACAACAATCAAGAGAGGTACCCAGTATGGGGCAACCGCACGCAGACCAAATACAAATAAACAGTGTGGTTAACTTATCTTCAGTTACACTGACCAATGATCAAATAGATGTATTATCCCTAGGCCTAGGTTTTGCACCTACTACAAACTTCAACATCTTTCAGACACTTATAGATATTAATAAGTTTGTGAGGAACATCACTTTAAAGAAACACTTTGCAGATGCCCCACATGAAAACGTTAACTTTGAACCAGACAGAGCTCATATTGCATCTAACATAGGTATAAACACCTTTTCAGAAATTTGTGATCTTATATCCCTCCAAAAACTTGCCACAGAGGATAACAGTGTCCCTGGAACACTCAATAGGGCATTCTCATTCAAAAATAAATCTACCTTCTACCCGATACAAAATAGAGGGTCAATAATAGAGACATTTCATTCACGAGTAGAATCAGATCTGCAGAAATTAAAGGAAACCACAGATAGAACAACTAACAACTTGACTAATAGACAATCTGAAGCACTAAGGTCATTACAACAACAACCAGATCTGGTAATTCGTCCATCAGATAAGGGGGGCACTATTGTAGTCCTAGATAGGAAAGACTATATATCAGAGGCTCTTAGGCAGCTAAGTAACCCTTCAGATTACTCGCTTCTACCAAGGAATCCAACCAATGAGTACAAGAAATTATTGTTTGATATTTTGGATGATGGCGTTGAACATGGTTTTATAGACGAAAATACAGCTGACTATCTTTATGTCAAATACCCCAAGATCCCGGTGTTTCATATGTTTCCTAAGGTCCACAAATCTCTCACTAACGTAAAGGGTCGACCAATAGTTAGTGGTATAGATTCTATATTTGAAAGATTGTCCCAGTGGCTAGATGCCATTCTACAGCCATTGGTCAACCAATTACCTACATACACTAGAGATTCAAAACACGTACTCAATCTTTTAACTGACATCAATTGGCAAACCAATTACCACTGGCTTTCAGTAGATGTGGTCTCTCTATATTCAAGGATACCACACCACAGGGGCATAGAGGCAGTTAGATATTTTCTCACTACACATACTGAATATACATCTGATTTTCAAAAATATGTTCTAAGAATTTTAGAGTTTCTATTGACTCATAATTTCTTTACTTTTGAAGGGCAATACTATGTGCAAAAATGCGGTACGGCCATGGGGGCGAAATACGCCCCCTCGTATGCAAATCTATTTCTTGGCAAATGGGAGCTAGACAACATTTTTGACCATAGTAACCCATACAGATCACATATCTGTTTTTTTAAACGTTATATTGATGACCTCCTTTTTATCTGGTCAGGTTCACCTGCAGACATTATAAGTTTCACTGAGATGATCAATAATAACAATTTGAACTTAAGTTTCACCTACACTACAGATTCTAAATGGATCAACTATTTAGACTTAAGCCTTACTGGAGAAAGCAGTGGTAAAATCACTTCTAAAGTATATCGTAAGCCCATTTCAGGCAACACACTTCTGCATGCCTCCAGTTGCCACCCTAAGAACACATCTTATGCTGTTGCTAAAGGCCAGTTTACCAGGCTTAAGAGGAATTGTAGCAACACTGTGGACTATGTACATGAGGCTGAGTGTCTAGAAAAGAGACTCAAAGACAGAAAATATGCCCGTAAACATATCAAACAAGCTAGATTAGCTGTTGATAAGCTGGATAGGGACCAACTTTTGGTAGACAAACCCAAAACCACACATAGTGACTTCAAAGGTGTACACTTTGTGACAACCTTCAGTACACAGTACCCACAGATCTGTAATATAGTCAGGAAACATTTCCCTCTACTGGCAGCTGACGATAAGCTGGTAGAAACCGTAAAACAAGGGGTTAGGTGTTCTTATAAAAAAAGTCCTACATTGGCATCCATTCTGTCCCCAACAGAATTAAAACAGACATCACGACACAATAGTTCATGGTTACAACACTTAGGTATGTTTAAATGTGGGCACAGAAAGTGCAAACCCTGTGACTTTGTCTGGGTCACAAAAGAATTTACCTCTACAATAACAGGTCAGACATTCCCTATCAAATCCTGCCTTAATTGCCAAAGCACTGATGTCATATATGTCATCGTATGCACCATGTGCAAGGTCCAATATGTAGGGTTAACGTCTAGGGATATAAATTCCCGTATTAGGGAACACTTCTCAACTATCACTAAAGGTACATCCAGCACACCTCTAGTTCAACATTTCGCTACCAAACATAGTTGTAGCTTGAATTCTCTCAGATGGGTGGCAATTGAACAAGCCAAGGTGCCCAAGAGAGGAGGTAACCTTGAAACTATACTTGCAAAAAGAGAAGTGTATTGGATCTACACTCTGAGAACAAGGTTACCTTTAGGATTAAATTCGAGATACGATTTAATCAACTTTTGGGAATAGCTTTGGTGGTCTCTCCTGATACTAAATCTGTCACATATTTCTTTATTTAGCTGTAAAAGACATGTGATATGTTTCATTTATTAGGATAACATGTTGAATATAAGTAAAATATATACAGTGAACTTATCTACATATCTCATATTTCACCATCCATTTACATACTCCACTTATACATTCAGCTTAGTGCTTTTTGTATTTGGTATTTTGAACTTCAACTTCTATGTTTGTTTTATTTTCCCCTATCTTCTATTTCCCTTATATTATATTTGATATATGGGGTCTATACACATCAACATTTCTGTGGTTCTATACAGATTATAGCAGAGATATGTTACACGTATGAGCATATATGCTAGAATATATATTCAGCAAATATACAATGGGCAGATTGAAGTCTTTCTCTACTCTGAAAGTGCTCATTTGTTTGTAACATTTACTGTGGTATAATATTTCCCCAACAGGGAACATTAAATTTAATTTGATGTAATATAACCTACATTCTTTTGTTACATATAGCTTATAAGTATTAAATTCAGCAGTGGTCTTTAGAATTAGCACATTTTCTTATGTACAGAATCTTTATTACATATGTTATACATGTTTGCTTACCAGACCACTTTTCATTGAGTACAAATTTTTCACTAATATAATAAGATCCTAATATGTATCAAATAGTAAGTGTACTACTGTTGTTAAGTCCAGGGAACAAAGAGTTAATTATTCTTCAAACTTGTGGAGTGTGGGCGTGCTTTGTATATACCTTTTGTCCAATTGTATTGTATCACTGATTTTTTAAGAATGCATTCACCTGCATGACACCTATGGCTATGATTACGGCTGCGTGCCGAAACATGTAAGCTTTGGTGTCACGCTCACACACACCTCTCTTGTTAATGCTGTTTTCTGGCCTATTTGGCGTTTTAACTGAGCCCAATAAACTTGGATTTTATTTTGCACTAAAGCTGGATCCTGCCCTTAGTTGTGAATCAGTCATATTCTCTAATCTATATTGATTTGCCGAGCACTGTACAATCACAGCCTGTTTAAATGTTGAAAACTTTGAAGCCAAATTATTTTTCCAGGTTCTAATTATGAGGTTACATGCAAAGAAAATTACTGTATTAATTAACGGGAAGTTTTTATAAGTACCCTGGAACTTAGCAAGCAAAAACGCATCCTGTGCTAAAATGGAGAAGTCTAGTGCTAATACTGAATTAAACCAATGATTAATTTCCCCCCAGAAATTAGCAATTTTAGGACATTCCCAGAAACAGTGGAAGATATCTGCAGAGGAAGCCCTGCATCTTTCACAATAAATGTTTAATTTGTACCATCTAGTTAGATCGTTTGGTGTTAAATAGGCCATATAAATTAATTTTAAAAGTGACTCCCGCCAGGGAGTCAATACCCAAGCCTTATCTAATAATCTAAAACTATCTGGTATATCTTTTGAAGTGATGTTTGGGAGATACCGGGGCCTAGTTATCAAGCCGTCAACCTCAAATACGCTGGAATTCCGCAGCGTATTTGTGGCAAGGCTGATACGCCTTAGTTATCAAAGGCTCGAGACCGGCATAAGTAGAATTTTGTGACTTAAGCATCGATCCGCCGGACTCAGTCCGACACAGATCGATTCTTACGTCACTCCAGATGTTCCGCACACAAGTGCGGCACATTCTCACTACTTTTGCTAGTTATCAAAAAACTAGCAGGTACGCTCGGCACTTTTACGGCCCAGCGTACCTGGTTTTCAAACCGCCACCCTGGAGGCGGCGGATCCCATAGGAATCAATGGGAGTCTGACCATAGCGAAAGTACAAGTTCGCTGCTGCCCGACATCCCATTCATTCCTATGGGAGCTGTCTACACCTAACACCCTAACATGTACCCCGAGTCTAAACACCACTAATCTGTCTACCCTACACCGCCGCAACTAAATAAAGTTATTACCCCCTAAACCGCCACTCCCGGAGCCCATCGCAAGCTACTCTATACATATTAACCCCTAAACCGCCGCTCCCGGAGCCCACCGCAACTATAATAAATGTATTAACCCCTAAACCGCCGCTCCCTGAACCTGCCGCAACCTATATTAAATGTATTAACCCCTATCCTGCCCCCGACTACACCGCCGCCACTGTAATAAAATTATTAACTCCTAAACCTAAGTCTAACCCTAACCCTAACGCCCCCCTAACTTAAATATTAATTAAATAAATCTAAATAAATTAACTCTTGGTAACTAAATGAATCCTATTTAAAACTAAATACTTACCTTTAAAATATACCCTAATATAGCTACAATATAAATAATAATTATATTCTAGCTATCTTAGGATTTATTTTTATTTTACAGGTACCTTTCAATTTATTTTAAATAGGTACAATAGCTATTAAATAGTTATTAACTGTTTAATAGCTATCT
This sequence comes from Bombina bombina, assembly GCF_027579735.1. Taxonomy (NCBI): domain Eukaryota; kingdom Metazoa; phylum Chordata; class Amphibia; order Anura; family Bombinatoridae; genus Bombina; species Bombina bombina. The sequence continues at coordinate 247,282,194 of NC_069504.1, read as the reverse complement.
AGTAAAAATAAACTGAAATTTACCTGTAAAATAAATCCTAACCTAAGTTACAATTACACCTAACACTACACTATACTTTAATAAATTATTCCTATTTAAAAATAAATACTTACCTGTAAAATAAACCCTAAGATAGCTACAATGTAATTAATAATTATATTGTAGCTATCTTAGAATTTATATTTATTTTACAGGTAACTTTGTATTTCTTTTAGCTAGTTAGAATAGTTATTAAATAGTTATTAACTATTTAATAACTACCTAGCTAAAAGAAATACAAAATTACCTGTAAAATAAATCCTAACTTAAGTTACAATTAAACCTAATACTACACTATCATTAAATTAATTAAATAAACTACCTACAAATAACTACAATTAAATACAATTACATAAACTAACTAAAGTACAAAAAATAAAAAAAGCTAAGTTACAAAAAATAAAAAAATATTTACAAACATGTTAAAAATATTACAACAATTTTAAGCTACTTACACCTAATCTAAGCCCCCTAATAAAATAACAAACTCCCCCAAAATAAAAAAATGCCCTACCCTATTCTACATTAAATAAAGTTCAAAGCTCTTTTACCTTACCAGCCCTTAAAAGGGCCATTTGTGGGGGCATGCCCCAAAGAAAACAGCTCTTTTGCCTGTAAAAGAAAAATACAACCCCCCACAACATTAAAACCCACCACCCACATACCCCTAATCTAACCCAAACCCCCCTTACAAAAACCTAACACTAATCCCCTGAAGATCATCCTACCTTGTCTTCACTCAGCCGAGCAGCGATGGAACCGAAGTGGACATCCGGAGCGGAAGAAGTTAATCCTCCAAGCGGCGCTGAAGAAATCTTCCATCCGATGAAGTCATCATCCAGGCAGCGCTGAAGAAAAGTCTTCGATCCGGCCGATGTCATCTTCAAACAGGCGCTGAAGAGGTCTTCTATCCGGGTCTTGAATGTTCCTTCCGCCGACGCGGAACCTCCTTCTTCACCGACGGACTACGACGAATGAAGGCTCCTTTAAGGGATGTCATCCAAGATGGCATCCGCTCAATTCCGATTGGCTGATAGGATTCTATCAGCCAATCGGAATTAAGGTAGGAAAAATCTGATTGGCTGATGGAATCAGCCAATCAGATTGAGCTCGCATTCTATTGGCTGTTCCGATCAGCCAATAGAATGCAAGCTCAATCTGATTGGCTGATTGGATCAGCCAATCGGATTGAACTTGAATCTGATGGGCTGATTCCATCAGCCAATCAGAATTTTCCTAACTTAATTCCGATTGGCTGATAGAATCCTATCAGCCAATCGTAATTGAGGGGACGCCATCTTAGATGACGTCCCTTAAAGGAGCCTTCATTCGTCGTAGTCCGTCAGTGAAGAAGGAGGTTCCGCGTCGGCGGAAGGAAGATTCAAGACCCGGATAGAAGACCTCTTCAGCGCCTCTTTGAAGATGACATCGGCCGGATTGAAGACTTTTCTTCAGCGCCGCCTGGATGATGACTTCATCGGATGGAAGATTTTTTCAGCGCCGCTTGGAGGATTAACTTCTTCCGCTCCGGATGTCCACTTCGGTTCCATCGCTGCTCGGACAAGGTAGGATGATCTTCAGAGGATTAGTGTTAGGTTTTTGTAAGGGGGGTTTGGGTTAGATTAGGGGTATGTGGGTGGTGGGTTTTAATGTTGGGGGGGTTGTATTTTTCTTTTACAGGCAAAAGAGCTGTTTTCTTTTGGGCATGCCCCACAAAAGGTCCTTTTAAGGGCTGGTAAGGTAAAAGAGCTTTGAACTTTATTTAATTTAGAATAGGGTAGGGCATTTTTTATTTTGGGGGGTTTGTTATTTTATTAGGGGGCTTAGATTAGGTGTAAGTAGCTTAAAATTGTTGTAATATTTTTAACATGTTTGTAAATATTTTTTTATTTTTTGTAACTTAGCTTTTTTATTTTTTTGTACTGTAGTTATTTGTAGGTAGTTTATTTAATTAATTTAATGATAGTGTAGTATTAGGTTTAATTGTAACTTAGGTTAGGATTTATTTTACAGGTAATTTTGTATTTCTTTTAGCTAGGTAGTTATTAAATAGTTAATAACTATTTAATAACTATTCTAACTAGCTAAAAGAAATACAAAGTTACCTGTAAAATAAATATAAATCCTAAGATAGCTACAATATAATTATTATTTATATTGTAGCTATATTAGGGTTTATTTTAAAGGTAAATATTTAGTTTTAAATAGGATTCATTTAGTTAATAATAAAAATATTATTTAGATTTATTTAATTATAATAAATAATTAATTATAATTAATTATAATAAATATAAATATTTAAGTTAGGGGGGCGTTAGGGTTAGGGTTAGACTTAGGTTTAGCTTTAATAATTTTATTACAGTGGCGGCGGCGTAGTGGGGGGCAGGATAGGGGTTAATAAATTTATTATAGGGGGCGACGGTGTAGGGGAGGCAGATTAGGGGTTAATAAATTTATTATAGGTGGCGACGGTGTAGGGGGGCAGGATAGGGGTTAATAGGTTTAATATAGGTTGCGGCGGGTTCAGGGAGCGGCGGTTTAGGGTTTAAACTATTTATTTAGTTGCGGAGAGGTGCGGGATCAGCAGGATAGGGGTTAATAACTTTATAATAGAGGGCGACGGTGTAGGGGGGGCAGGATAGGGGTTACTAGGTATACTGTAGGTGGCAGCGGTGTCCGGGAGCGGCGGTTTAGGGGTTAATACATTTATAAGAGTTGCGGCAGGGTCTAGGAGTGGCGGTTTAGGGGTTAATACATTTATAAGAGTTGCGGCGGGTCTAGTAGCGGCGGTTTAGGGGTTAGTAACTTTATTGAGTTGCGGGAGGCTCCGGGGGTGCCGGTATAGGGAATAGAACAGTGTAGTTTAGTGTGAGTGCTTAGTGACAGGCTAGCAATAAAGCTGGGAAAAAGCCGAAGGGCAGCGAGATTGGATGAGTGATAATTCTCACAGTCCGCTGCTCATCGCCCCGCAGCTTTTTGACAGCTTTATTTGATAACTTAGGCGTATTTTTTCAGGTCCGCGGCGGCGATGTGAGGCGAGCTTAGGCGGGCGTATTGGGCCGGCGAAGCCAGAAAAGTAGACGGCTTGATAACTACCCCCCACCTTATCCATTTATTTTTTACATATTCCAAAATGATGACTGGGACGGGGCAGTTTAGAGTAGAGTATACAGGAGTAATGAAGTATATCCCATTACGATATAGGTGGATTCTGCTAAATAGATCACCCAACGACCAATCTGACCCATATTCATGTTTCAACCCTGTGAAAAAGGGCCGCAGCTGTAGATAAGCATAGAAATCTCTCTTCTCTATTCCATATTTGCTACAAAGAGTTTGGAAGGATTCGGGCGTAAAGTCTATTCTAGCAATTTGTTCAACCCAAATTAAACCTTTCTTCTGCCAACACCGGAATACTCTGTTTGATAAGCCCGGTGTGAAGCTTGAATTTCCTGTGATTGGAAGATATTCGGACACAAAAGGCATACAGTTGACCTCCAAGCAGGCTTTCTGACATGCTGTTGTTATGTTTTTAAATAGTGATTAAGTTATAAATATTCAATGGGAGAAAGCTTGGTGGGCAATGTAGTATATATTTCAACTGGAATGGCGCTATTAAGTTTGATTCATACTTCAGGAGGGTAACCTGCTCCTTCTCTGTGATCCAGTCTATCGCAAATTTGACAAGCGCAGCTAGATTATAATACTTAATGTTGGGTAAAGCTAGACCTGCCGCTGCTTTAGGTTTTGTAAGGTGCTCAAAGACTATTAGAAGTTTATCTCCATTTCAAATAAACCTGGAGCAAGCCTTATTGAACCTATTGATATCTGCTTTAACTAAAAATACCGGTATATTCTGTATTAGATATAGTAATTTTGGAAATATTAATGTTTTAATGAGGATAGCGCGTGCAGAGAAATATATTGATAAACTGATCCAGTCCCCCAATTTACATGCATTTAAACACTTAGGACAATTTAATTGATACCACTCCTGAGGGTTCACACTTAGTCTAATGCCCAGATAGTTAATTACTTGGGTCTCTATAAAGAAGTGCTTGATGTTACTATCTTTAGATTTATATAGCCATAAAAATTCAGATTTTGTCAAGTTAATCCTGTATCCTGCTACCAAATAGATTAATATTGGTTATGGCTCTTGGTAAGTTAACCTTAAGATTACTTAAAAATAGTAACAAATAATCTGCATATAATGATAGTACGAGATTCTGGTCTCCTTTTTGAATTCCATCGAGATTTTGGCATAACAGGATAGCTAGGGGTTCCAATGAAATATTGAAAAGGAGTGGAGACAGTGGACAGCCTTGTCTAGTACCTCTATGCAAGAGAAATCACTTAGACAGTGAGTTATTAATAACTAGGGTGGATACTAGTGTACTATATATCAAATGTATAAAATTATTTATATGGCCTGAAAACCCAAACTGTTCTAATGTAAAAAAAAGATGGTCCCAACTAATGTGGTCAAAAGCTTTCTCTGCATCAACCGTTAATGGTGCAGAATCTGTTAGATTCCTAACCTCGGAATCTCTAAATTTGTTCCAGAGAGAATGTAAAGTCAACATTACTTTTTGCATGTTTTTCACCGGATTTCTGCCTGCCATAAAACCAGTTTGATCCTCGTTATTAATATTACCTAGGTATCCTTTCAATCTCTTTGCTATGATAGAGGATAACAATTTGTAATCATTGGTCTATACCCTAGGGAGTTCTGAATCTCTTTTTTTTTTTTAATCAGCGTAATATTTGAGGCCGCGAAGTACGGGGAGCATCTAGTGTCGTCAGAAAAATATAAGCTAGAAAGTTTATGCAATACAGGGGTAATCATCAAATTTTCTTAGTTTTCTTGTTATGCTTTGTGGAAAAGCAGAAATGTAAGCTCAAGAGTGTGCACGTGTATGCAGCACTATATAGCAGCAGTACATTAGCAGGGACACTAGATGGCAGCACTATTTCTGTTGTGTAGTGCCTCAGGCATGTGCATGCTACCTACCTAGGTATCTCTTCAACAAAGAATAACATGAGAATGCAAAAAATGTGATAATAGAAGTAAATTGGAGACTTTTTAAAATTGTATCCTCTATCTTAATCATGAAAGAAAGTTTTTGGGTTTAATGTCCCTTTAATGTGAGGTCATAGCAGACCTGGAAAAATTGTTTCATAATTATCATCTCTCATTTATCTTTCTCCACTCGCTCATCTCTTCAATCTCACTTTTTACCCCCTCACTTCTCTCTCAGGCTAAATCTTCTCTTTACACTCTTTTTCTCTCCTCTCTAATATCTCTTAACTAAATTTTTTCCCTCCAATCTTTCTCCACATTCCCTTTTCCTCTCCAATTTCTCTGCCCCTGTTTACCCTATTATAAGTAACGTCTAAGCACTAATGGGGTCCATATAGCCATAGACGAATATCATATCCTTGCCCTTTTTATGGATAGATACTATTTGTAGACATTCACTTACTAACTTTCGCTCACCACTGTTAAATTTTTACTCACCAATAGCTATTGAGCTTGTGGACATTTTGAGCCCTGCTATATGTATGTGTATGCGTTTATTTGTGTGTATATATATATATATATATATATATATATATACATACACACACATATAATTGAATAAATATATTTGTACACACACACACACACACATATATATATATAATATATAAATACACATACACACACATATTTAGTTAGACATGTTTATGTATGTGTCTCTATATTAAAGCCGTTTGCAGCCCTTTTTTTTTTCTAAGACCTTATGTTTTTGAGCCCATATGACTTTTTAATGCAATGTTTTAATAATCTTTATCAGATAGTGTTAATAGTACAGTTACACTCATACTAACACTGTCTGATACAGATTATTTAAAAACAAAAAAATTTATTAAAATGTTATAAGGGCTCAAAAATATGAGGTCTTATAAAAAAAAAAAAAAGGCCTGCAAACGGCTTTAAACATAGAGATGGAAAATGTATTTTTGATGTGTTGTGCACCACTTTTTTGTCTCGTGTAGCAGTTAACCAGAGCTCTGAAGTCACACTAATCCGACGCTTGTTAAATTTAATTGCGCTCAAATGAACATGTTTAATTTCAACTCATAATTCACAGGGTATTTCCGTCATGTGCAAAGATCTGAGAAAAACCCCATATCGTTCACATGCTACAGTTAGTGCACCACTTCTAAGGTGCAAAATGGCACAAACTTCAGCTATTGTCATAAGCAAACTGGATGTAATGTATCAGGAAGGATACTTATATTTGTAGGTATCACCTACACAGTGAGTCTACCAGTCTAATATGCTGTGGGCTAGATTACAAGTGGCTATTATTTAGAAATATATATAAGCAATATCACAGTCATGCTTACTTGCATGTGTATTACGAATTGACAGTACATGCGTTCCCTCAAGCACAAACATAATTAGTGCATGTCGGGTTTGCGCTGGTGGAGATCTAGCGTAAAGTATAAAAGTTTTGAAAAAATGATGCACCAAATATAACATAAATACATTTAAAATAAAGTGTTATAGTCATATATACAATATCTGATAAAACATATTAATAGAAATATTTATTTATATATATATATATGTGTAGGTATATGTGTGTATGTATATGTATATATATATATATATATATATATATATATACATTCATTAAAATTATGGTGGGAGATAAAAAACTGAAATTAAAATCCTCCATGTCTCAAATTAAATAAATGTAAATATTTGCATAGGAAATTAGCACATCTAGGCAAGTATCCCTGCTTGCTTTCCCCCAGAAATAACTCATATACAATGTTACCAATGCACAAGAGAATTCTGGGTAAGTTATGCAAATTATATACGCAAATTCTCAGGTTTTTTGCTTCAAAATAATACTGTTTTAACACAGCTATCCTTTTAACAGGATTATTACAGCAAACTAGAAATCACTCACTAGACAGCCTGTTTCGTTCTGTCTAGTGAGTGATTTCTGGTTTGCTGTAATAATCCTGTTAAAAGGATAGCTGTGTTAAAACAGTATTATTTTGAAGCAAAAAAACTGAGAATTTGCATATCTTATTTACATAACTTACCCAGAATTCTCTTGTGCATTGGTAACATTGTATATGAGTTATTTCTGGGGAAAAGCAAGTGGGGATATTTGACTATATGTGCTAATTTCCTATGCAAATATTTACATTGATTTATATATATATATATATATATATATATATATGTGAATATATATATATATATATATATATATATATATCGTGCTAGGGAGCCATTAAAACTAATAGCAGATTACATTTGAAATGACTCTTTGTACATTCAAATCTGTAAGAAGCAAATTTATGAATATCGGAGGAGGAAGATGTTTGCCGCATAAAGATCCGACAGTGGGTGAGTTCAGGTGTTACCGCTCTTAGAGTAGGTTACCTAACACCAACTTCTTGTTTCCGCAGAACTTGCTCTCACTGAAGACGAAACAGGGGTAGGAGGGTTATATCCCCAGTCCCTTGGCTTACCGGAAGTCAGGCTTGAGATAGGGGTAGGAAAATTACCCATGACCGACTATGTAAATAAGCATATACTTTACTATATATTCAATGGTTTAAATGTAAGAGGCAATTTACAGGGGGTGGACTCTCTCTTTGTCTGTTTGTATATATGTGTGATGTGGAAAGTGATGAATTGATAAGTTAACACGGATTAAATCCCCTTTGGATATTTCCTTTATATATATATATATATATATATATATATATATATATATATATATATATATATATATATTTATATTTATATTATATAGATGTATACACATACACACACACATATGTCTATATATTTGTATATACATGTGTATTTATATATTTACATTATGTTTTTATATATGTATAAACACACACACACATATATATATATATATATATATATATATATATATATATATATATATATATATATATATATATATATATATATAAACCAAAAAGGGTACAGGACAAATGGCTACTATAAATGTGTCTTTTTCCATGGAAAAGATTATCAAAATTTAGAAAACATTAATGTTATGTTAGATTATAATTTTAATGTGGTGCACACCCTATAAAAAATTATTTTTCAACAAACTACAAGAGGAGAACAAGGACCATCAAAAATTTCCTAAGGCCCTGTATAGATAGGGAATCAAGCACTCTTTTTATAAAAATAGCTCAAAAGTGTAGCTAAATAAAGCAAATGGAATGAATCTCTGACCAGTACAATCACAGAGAACAAAAAATAATTTATTAATAGTACAAAAAGAAGTAAATCCTAACTGTCCAAACATAGCAATAGCCAAGTTGTGCGCTTGCCTCGGGTATATGTTAGCAACACAAAGTAAAGTATGTTGAACAAACAATATAGTACATGTGGCCAATTAAAACCCTGAAGATGTGCACATCATAATCATAATATTGGCAAAAATACAATCCAAAGACACCTAGTACACTGCTACAACCAAGCTGTACACGGTACCCAAGTCAATACAAGGGATAATTCCCGGACAGGTACATTTTTAGGGATCTAAGTAGTGATAGGTGCTTTGTAAAGATTTCAGGAACAACAATAATGGCAGTATAGCAACAATTACAAAGAATTACATACAAGTATGAAGAATAGCTATTGCAATGGTTATTAGCAATAAGATAGATAGTGAGTTACATACAAGTATGAAGAATAACTATTGCAATGGTTATTAGCAATAAGATAGATAGTGGAACATAGTAATACATCCTCCATAATGAATTGCCTCAGTACATCAGTTACATAGAGACACAGCAGTTTACATAGAGATGCCTGCATATATTGAGATAAAATTCTCACAAGAGTGTATTGCTGAAGAAAACAACCAAATCACACCAGGATGATTTTCCACATATAGCGGTATTGTTTTCAGCCAAACTTAGCATAAGTCCAAGGTATGCAAAATGGGATAAGTGCTGCCAAAGCTGCATGTGTGTTAGTAAAGCATAGTACGTCTTATTGCTGAAGATATTGTGTGAAAACAGCAAACAAGCCAAATGAGCAGTGGGAGTCAGTCCAGGCTAACCCCCCATATTGCATGTGAAAGCAGCTATATTCCTATGTTAAGCCGTAAGCATGCACTTATCTGATTCTGGAGGTGTCCACAATTGAGGTCTGCTGTTTGTTACCAGTTGCCTCCTGAAATACTGCCTTGTAATTGAGTCCCATGAAACAGTTTGTTGAGCCAGTTGAATGCTACACACTGAGACTGCAGCATGGTAGGACTGTGTGCTTACTTCCTGGTTGGTCACATGTGCGTCCGTGAGCCAATGCCTACGATCCTGATCGTTTCACCCACAATGCCAAATGATAGACGGGGCTTCCTCAGGGCGGATGGATCTTAGCCCTGCTGGGAGGGAATATATCCACAAAGACTCCTCCCAGTTTCAACCAATTATGTACCTTAATCTTGATGCTAAACAATGTGTAACATACATACCAAACCTAACTATTTCTAAAGAAGAAGGAAGTAAATAGCAAAAAATTGATGAGACATAATAAGTCAAATTAGTTAATAACGTTCACAATTACAAACAAATAAAAAAAATAAAAAAAATAAAAAAATGAAAAACAAAAGATAAGCAAAAGAATGAAATAAGTAGTCTTTAATTGAGATTAAAAATAGAAACTCAGGGAGCAAGTAGTGATGTTAGAAAGCTATTCACTTTAATAACATCCAAATACTCTAATATAAATGAATATTATAATAGAAAGGGGCTTTTTTAGATTAAACTAGCCATATCCAACTTTTCATTAAGACCAACTGGTGAAAGAGTGTTCAAAGTAAAAATCCATTTACACTCTTTTTGGAGCAGACATTTATCGTAAATATTTTACATTACAATGTTCTTCACATAGTAGCAAATGTTCTTTGTATTTTTAAATATATATTCCTATATTCTATATATGTATACATCTAGACCTGTATAGATATATAGATATATTGTATATTTTACACACAAAAAAAATCAGATATATTTACATATATATATTTATATATTTAAATTCTTCAATTTGAAGAACAATGGAATGTAAAATATGAATAACTCACTTCAGTTTTAGTGCTGTAGGGAGAAAACATTGGAATGTAATAATAATTATATATATATATATATATATATATATATATATATATTATTTATTTTTATGTAACAAAAAATTTGAAGTGGGTCTACTAGCGACTTGCAAATGCTAATTGCCAAAAAAAATAAAAAATGATACATACATATATCTGTCTATCTATTTATTTATCTATATATATAGCTATCATTCAACTTTTAGACCCTTTCATTTCACTTAATGCTTTGGTGCAAGTATTTGCTGCTTTGTAACCAGTCATTGAAATTAAAAAATAACATTTTTGACATTTATGATGACTTGCAGTTAAATAGACAGTGTGCCATTTAGCATCTCTCTGCTTATCCCTATGTCTTATCCTATGAAATTCTCAAAATTATTTCATAATTTAAATTACCTATTTATTTTTAAAAGGTCCTGATAGTCCCATTTCCACATTAAGTTGAAATAACATATCAGGGAGCAAATAATACACATGCCATTGCACATCTTATTAACACCCCTACTAGTTCACATTAAAGGCTCTTAAATATACATAGCAAGTAAATTCACTGTTTTGCAACTCAGTAGGATTTAAATAGTCAATTTGCTTCCCATCACTTTAGTATTCTCTTCCCAGTGATATACAAATCTTCTCAGATTTTATGCTCCGGACAGTTATATAAATATTATAGGCTTGTGCCAATATGCTTGATAAAATGATCTGTGGCCCATGACGTTTTTGTAATATATATACTCCATAAATGCATAATAAAGAGTTGCCTCTTGGTGCTTTTTATTCATTTTGGAAGACATTTATATACTATTTTAAATTGTTTGTCAGCTATTAAATGGGAAAAAAAAATCACAATTTATGTAAGGTTTAGATTAAATATTGTTAAACTATTTATATTATCTAGCATTGCACAGTATCAATCTGTAGATGCTTTACAAACAACAGCTAATAATAGTGTTTTAATGTAGTTCCAGTGATGAGTTATGCCATCTTCCTATTATTCTTTTTCTCTATTTACGTATTGTAAGCAAATGACTCAATATGATAGTGTTTTGTCAGCTGGGTTACAGAAAATGTTTCATACACATGTATTTGAATATACAGTTAAAGTGTTTAAAAGCCTTTCTAAAGGTATATATTTCTGACCCCTATTTGTATGGATACAGCCATATCTTGTGTGCACGTGTATAGTATTAACACTGATCTATGAAATTCCTATGTAAACAATGCCTGACACTTGTCAATAGAGGTGGTGGCTTTCCTAGCATTATCACTGAATTGAAAAGCATAAGTCATGCTAAAAACCACTTTGCACAGCTAGGTATTTATGTACTGTACATCATGCTGTTTCCTCTGTTTTTGTTTATGTCAGAATTGTTGACTTCTCTGGAATGTCACAGTTTAACAATTGCTGCAAACTATAGTTTTCTAAACATACTTGCTTTTGCTTGAACATTAGGATTTGTAGTGTTCTTACCTCTAAGCCGTTACAAGGCCAGCAAAAGTACAGAGGGGACAAGAAAAAGCAATGCTCCCAGCATCCCAACCCAGCTGATTTGCAAATATGGAGTGATACATGCAACATAAGAATCTCCCTCTCATAATTTAACCCCCTCTCTGCCAAATAAGAATATATTGCTATATATTCTAAGGGTAATAAATAGTATCTTTAATTTCTGGAGAAGCAAAATGTTTTCTCACACAAACATATATTCTTTGCTTTTTTCCATTACTGAAACACATTTCAAGGATATAAAAGTAATATTTCAGCTATTTCCCTTTAAGTTCACATATGCTTATATTACTATTGTAAGAACCTTGCTGAGAAGCTCAGTAAAAATATATTAAACGATATATCAATCTGTATATAGTCCCCATATTCCTTTCTCTGTGTCATTATTCAGTTATATTCATTTCTACAGCACATAACAGCCAACGGCCATTGAAAACTATATTGTTTAAAAGTCAAATAATGCTAACAGATAGGCTTGACTGAAAATAGCATTTTGTAGATTTAGTTAAAAAATCACCATGGCTTTATATAATATATTCTTTAATGTAAATAAAGCTTTTTAAAAGACAAAAGGCCATGCAATCTAGCCTACAATTCAATAGGCTAGCATATTGGGATTATTATCCTTTATCTCTATTTTTTTTCCATCCAGCATTCAATATAACAAATCTGAAAAATATTGACCCATGGATACAAGTCCACAACTACATTACACATCTGAGTACAAATCATAGGTGGCAATGAACAGTCCTAACCTGCAAGAAATATCAGATTAAACGTCAACCAAACACTTTATAAATTAAAAGCTAGTGTAGAATGTGTCCTGAAAAGAAACAATAATAAAAAAAACCGAAGGATAAGGTTCTTTGATCCAAAAGCTCCTGAAAAGTTTAATGTTTGTACAGAAAGTATTATATTGTTATGACCTCTCTTCCTGCATTCATTCTTCTTTGTTCATTTTCTGCTTGAGTTGGCTCCTGGACTCAAAGTCTATTAACAGGGAACTTCCGGTTGGTTTTATAAAAAGAGTCAGAAAATATCACCTGGATGGAAACAAATACATGGAGGTGTTTAGAAAAGTAGAAATTCTTCTGTCTTTCTAGCTTGAGAATGTAAATACATAGTAATAAGAAATTATTAGACCGGTAAAATGTTTATAAATAGGCACTCATCTCTAATTAGTATTTATAAACATTTAACCAGTCTATTAATACAAATATAAATAACTAAAATTTACCATCTTGCATTATGCTTCTAAAATCAGCAAACACCTTTTAAATTATTTACTCTTGCCAGTTCATCTTTCTGATTGTTATTAGACCTCCCTCACCCAATACATTAGAGTTTGCCATGCAAAAACAATATAGCTAGCTCATTGTCAAGTTGTTTGCTTTTTGGCTTCCATCCGTGGCATTCCTATTCCATTAGAAATAAATCACTTGGAATCTATACTATAATTGCATTTGTAATGTACGTTGCTGTCGGCAGTTGCACACGCATCGTCAATGGAATGTTGGTGGTGCGAGGCAGCCTGCATGCGGAGCCAAAAGAATTCACCTGGATGCGGGGACATAGACTTTTTTTCTTCTTTAAAAGACCTGTTTATCTTGGGGCAATGCCTTGCAAAAAGCCATACTAAGGGCTACTGGCAGTTTATTCTTAGATTAGGGGATGTTTATTTGGGGGGGTGGCTTTTTTATTTTCATAGGGATTAGGTTTAATTTTGTAAACTTTGGTAATTAGTTTTTTTATTTTCTGTAATATAAGATTGTTTTTTTCTTTCTATAATTGTAGCTTAATTTAATTTTGGGGGGTTAGACTTTTTTTTTAAATATTTTTTTTCTTTTTTAGATTAGGGATGGGCGGCAAAATAGCTGAATGACCATTTAAGGGCAATGTCCATACAAATGCGCTTTTCAGGGCAATGGATAGTTTAGGTTTTTTAGTGTATTTATTTTGGGGGGGTTTGGTGGGTGGTGGGTTTTACTGTTAGGGGGGACTTAGAATTTTTGGTAACTGCAAAAGAGCTGTTTAACTTAGGACAATGCCCTACAAAAAGCCCTTTTAAGGGCTATTGGTAGTTTAGCATTAGATTAGGGGGTGTTTTTATTTTGGGGAGGCTTTTTTACTTTCATAGGAATTAGGTTTTATTTGTTTATGTCTTTCTGTAGTTCAATTATTATTTTTTATTAACAACACAGACTGAGAGGGGAGAGAGAGCAAATGAGAGGGGAGGGAGGTCAAATGAGAGGGGATAGAGAGAGCAAATGAGAGGGGAGAGAGAGAGCAAATGAGAGGGGAGAGAGATCAAAAGGGAGGGGGAAAAGAGAGGTAAAGAGAGGGGGGAGAGAGAGCAAAAGAAAGGGTGGAGAGATCAAAAGAGAAGGGGAGAGAGAGCAAAAGAAAGGAGAGAGAGAGCAAAAGAGAGGGGGAGAGAGAGCAAAAAAGAGGGGAAGAGGGAGCAAAAGAGAAGGGGAGAGAGAGAGAGCAAAAGAGAGGGGGGAGAGAGAGAGCAAAATAGAGGGGGGGAGAGAGCAAAAGAGAGGGGGGATAAAGCGCAAAAGAGTGGGGAGAGAGCAAAAGAGAAGGGGAGAGAGAGGAAAAGGGGTGGTGAAAGAATCCACCTGAATGGATTCTTTTACCACACAGCTTTTTTCATAAGCTGCATCCAGGTGGATTCGAGAAAAAAGAGGGGGCGCCCTAAAAGGGGATAAATCTAAAGTCCTACAAGGGTAATGCTAAATAGCAAAGGCTTAGATATAATATGTCAAATACATACACCTCATAAGAGAAACATTATGCTGATAGACTGGTTGTGGGATTAGCAGTCTAAATAATTACAGCATGTGGGATATAATAATTACCTCCTAAGAGAAAGACAAATAAAGAATATATATACACACAGTGGTAAAGAAGTGGCTCAATTTCAGATATACTCTGCTATAAATACCTCCTAGGAGAAAGACAAAATAAGAAAATATATATACACAATAGTAAATAGGTAGCTCAATCTTAGATATACTTAATTCACAATGGTGAGTGAATTGTAGTATCCAATACAATGTGTAGCAAACATATGGAGGATGACAAATACTCTAGGTGATATAGTATCTAATAATGTTGGTGGAAAGTCACTGTAATGGAAAAAAGGCAGCTATCTGTGGAGATCCAGGCCGGGATCCAAAGCAGCAATCTACAAAGACAAGAAGAGACAGAAGCGCCACATGGCCCAATATTGTCTGGTCCAGAAATAAAGTAGATGTATGTGCACAGAGTAAACTCACATTTGTAGAAGCACCTCAATTAGTGCTATAGTGGCAGTCTGGGATTTCTTACAGTCACCCAGGGGACCAATCTCTGGTATAGGTATGATGTTTAAATTAACGACATAAAAGAACACAGGTGCCTATATGGCCTAGTATTGCCTTAACAGAGGTGAGTTTAGAGTGTTGATAGAAAGGTACTCACATTTGTTGTAGCATCTCCCTTGATGCTATAGAGGCAGAATGGGATCAATATAGTCACCCACCAGACTTAAGCAAAGGCAAAAGCAGCGCACTATGTGGCAGTGCAAGTCAGGCAGGCTGGATAGATCAGAGCCCACAAGCTGGCCCACTCCAGATCGTGGATATACCAATGGTTGAAAAGTGGCGCACTATATTGCAAGCTGGGTTAATATAAGCCCACCAGCTAGCTCACTCAGGCAAACAGGTACCCGATCCACAGTTAAAATAAAAGTAAAAAAACTCTCACAGTTTTAGATAAAACCAAAATAACCTCTATGCATTAGAGGACTATTTAGTGAGAAAAATATATATATACATTTAAAACTGCCTGAGGAAAGAGTGTCATAAGCACTTTAAAACATGTTGCAGATTATATTTAAGTTTTAAATTTATATATTTTTCTGGTGGGTGACTATATTGATCCCATTCTGCCTCTATAGCATCAAGGGAGATGCTACAACAAATGTGAGTACCTTTCTATCAACACTCTAAACTCACCTCTGTTATGACACTACTAGGCCATATAGGCACCTGTGTTCTTTTATGTCGTTAATTTAGACATCATACCTATACCGGAGATTGGTCCCCTGGGTGACTGTAAGAAATCCCAGACTGCCACTATAGCACTAATTGAGGTGCTTCTACAAATGTGAGTTTACTCTGTGCACATACATCTACTTTATTTCTGGACCAGACAATATTGGGCCATGTGGCACTTCTGTCTCTTCTTGTCTTTGTAGATCCAGGTGGATTCTTTCACCACCCTGCCATTTTGGGAATCCACCTGGATGCAGCGTAAATGGCAGGGTGCTTCCTTCACCACAATAGACTGCCCTTTTGAAAATGGCAGGATGGTTTGGTGATTCCGTCACCACAATAGACTGCCCTCTGGGCAGGCTTTCCCACTAGTAATAATATAATAAGAAAAGAAAATGTGATTTGGGGATAAATGCAAAAAACTAGGAATCTGCTTTTTACAGGCTATTTGTTGGGGATTCTGCATACTGAAAGCAAGATGTTTGCAATCAATGACAAATATGAAAAAGTAACAACCAATATTGGGTCATATATATTTTTTAGCTCGGGCACTAATTTTGGTAAAAGTAAAAAAATAGCGCAGTCAGATTAGCATGCACATTACAAGTTAAAAGTAAAAATGAGTGAAAAGAATCATGCACTATTTATATTGGATATATATATATATATACACACACATTGGAGCCCTTTCCAATCAAACACCTTACCATATACCATATCCCTTTTAACCCTTTTAAAACATTTTTATTAATATTAATATTATTTTTTTTTAAAAAATTGTATTTCTGAGTGTAATAGTTTAGTTTAATATGTTTTTGATGTATTTTGTGAATCAAATTTTTTAACCCTTACACTCTACTTCAGGTCTCAAGTTGCACTAAATATTCTAGTGCATGTAGCTTGCACTAGAGTGCAACCTATAACTATCAACTTGTAATATGGGTACTATTTAGTGCGGTCGCGATATACATTGAATGTATAGGTTGCACTAGAGCAATGTTGGCAGCGTTAACCCTTTTCTGGTAAACAGGATTTACCATGTACCAGTAATATCACATTTTGTGCTAATCCACAAAGAGGCAGTCCACTAAGGGGATCACCTCCAAAACGTCGCTGTTTTTATGTCTTATTAACGTGTAACATTGATATAAACATTTCCGCAAGCATAACACTTACGCTTGAGAGTGATAAAAATAACATTTGTAATCTTCAGAGCTCCTTTGGGCCTTCCAAATTTTGCTCTTCATTAAAGGATACTAAGACAATAAAGTATATTTGATATCAGAAGCTGGAAACTTTTTTAGAATTGCATTCTTGATCGAGACCATGAAAGTTTACCTTTGAATCTACTGTCCCTTTAAGATTTTCTTCAAATAACAGCAAGAGACCAGGAATCTCTGGGATATTAGTTTTATAACACTCTAAGGACATTATTTATTTACAAAGTACTTATTTATAGCAGGACTTTTTTCGCGTGCCTTATTTTTACTGTACTGAGCATACATGGGTCCTTTGAGTCTCATTATTTTTCCTCCCTAGAATGCCTTTTAATGCATAATAAAAATTCTTACATATCAAAATGAGAAGGGCTTTTTGGGGAGATGAAATATGAGCAACAATAGTAAATGCAGAAGTAGAACAACATCATTTTCAAGGTCTTGACTTTTTTCATAGCAAACTTGTTTCCTTAAAGGTAAAGTCAACATCAGAATGTTTGTTGTTTTAAAAGATAGATAATCCCTTAATTACCCATTCCCCAGTTTTGCATAACCAACACAGTTATAATTATACAAGTTTTACCTCTGTAATTGACTTGTATCTAAGCCTCTACAAACTGCCCCCTTATTTCAGTTCTTTTGACAGACTTGCATTTTAGCCAATCAGTGCTCACTCCTCAGTAAATTCATGTGCATGAGCTCAATGTTATCTATATGAAACAAATGAACGTATGCCCTCTAATGGTGAAAAACTTTCAAAATTAATTTAGATTAAAGGCGGCCTTCAAGGTCTAAGAAATTAGCATATGAACCTCCTAGGTTTAGCTTTCAACTAAGAATACCAAGAGAACAAAGCAAAATTGGTGATAAAAGTAAATTGTAAAGTCCTATTTGAATCATAAAAGGTTTTTTGGACTTGACTGTCCCTTTAAAGGAGCATGCTCAAAACTGTGCTTTTGGAAGTAACTTGTCCCGAAAAATTGCTATTTTGTATTTTATTTTGTTATAGTTTATTTTGAAATTTAATTAAAGGGACAGTCTAGGCCAAAATAAATTTTCATGATTCAGATAGGGCATGTCATTTTAAACAATTTTCCCATTAACTTTTATCACCAATTTTGCTTTGTTCTCTTGGTATTCTTAGTTGAAAGCTTAACCTAGGAGGTTCATATGCTAATTTCTTAGACCTCGAAGGCCACCTCTTTTCAGAATGCATTTTAACAGTTTTTCACCACTAGAGGGTGTTAGTTCATGTGCTTCATATAGATAACATTGTGCTCGTGCACGTGAAGTTATCTGGGAGCAGGCACTGATTGGCTAAACTGCAAGTCTGTCAAAAGAACTGAAATAAAGGGGCAGTTTGCAGAGGTTTAGATACAAGATAATCACAGAGGTTAAAAGTATATTAATATAACTGTGTTGGTTATGCAAAACTGGGGAATGGGTAATAAAGGGATTATCTATCTTTTAAAACAATAAA
Organism: Bombina bombina; assembly: GCF_027579735.1. Lineage (NCBI taxonomy): Eukaryota > Metazoa > Chordata > Amphibia > Anura > Bombinatoridae > Bombina > Bombina bombina. The sequence continues at coordinate 247,263,745 of NC_069504.1, read as the reverse complement.
AATTCTGGTGTAGACTGTCCCTTTAAAGTCAAAATTAATCTTTCATGCGATAGATAGAGCTGGAAATTTTGAGCAATTTTTCAATTTTGTGTTCTCTTGGTATACTTTGTTGAAAACAATACCTAGATAAGCTTAGTAACCGCAATTTCCAACTGGAAGCTAGCTGGTTATTAGTGGCTACACACATATGCCTGCTGTAATTAGCTCACCAGATGTTTTCAGCTAGCTCCTGGTGGTGCATTGCTGCTCTGGGGGTAAATTTCACTGTATGGTATCCCCTCTACAGGAGTTATAGTTATAACATAGTTATATGTACTCCATAGTGCAACCATAATAAAACACTCTAATGTATAATTGATAAATTGGTTCTGCATTATCAGGCGGAACAAGGTGTCCCTGTGGCAATGTTGGAATGAGAAAACCTTTAGCAAACATTATTGTTGTTGTTTTGTTTTATTCTAGTTAATAACTATTCTTAATTAATTTAAACTGATGATAAGTGCCTTCAAATAAAGATCACATTCAACCCTGAGGTGTGTGTAAAGGGTGAAGAATACACGGCCAATTATATTTAATAGGACTGATCTTGTGTCTGACTATCACCCTAAGGTTTAGCCCCTTTTCTTTAGGATTTATTTAATCACTTGTTCATCAAGACATGGCAGATAAAGTAAAAGTTGCAGATTTTATTGTGTCGACGCTATTGTATTGTCATCAGGGAATTGTGTGAAACTGAATTTCAAATCAAAGCAATTATTGAATAGATAGAACTTGGATAGAGCAAATTACCTATAAAAGAGGGTCTCTCCCTCCAAAATGAGGGTTAGTTTGGAGACATGTAATTCCAACTAAAACTTCTGTTTAATATTTCAGTATCTAAACAAAAAGAAATAGCTAATCACTTTCTGAAATTCATTTTTATATTCAGCAGACGGACAATTGTTTCATTTTTGTAAACAAACTTTTGTGTTACACATGAGATTTCACTGGTCTTCGAAAATGGCCTGATTCAAACATTAACCAAATAAATAATTAATTCTAGTTCTATTTGGTATCTATCAATGCTGTGATGCAATGTAGATTAGAACATAACAACCACAATGTAGTTTTTTAAAGCTTCTTATTACTTAGAATGTGTATACAACATCAAAGGCACTTTTTAATTAAACATAAAAGTAAAAGTAAATAATATATCTCCAAGCTGTAACTATAAGACTGTACATTTCAGAAGACTGAGAATGCAAATTCAATAACACAAAATGTCAATAAAGACTAGACATTAAATTAACATTTCCATGTTAGACAATATCTGCTCACACACTCACTGTTCCAAACATATCATGCAAAGTTGTCATCTATTATGTTGGCATGCTTGTTTAGACATGGCCATTCCTCTAAAATATAGATTTTTAACTTTTTTTTTAAATTAATTTCACGTGTCTTACATTTCCAAATGTGTTTGGCAACCAGAATTACTAACTTAATTTAATTTAATAAAATGATATAAAGATTAAAATAATGAGGTTTACATGTATATTATGTAAAATGTGTGCCAAAAACACCCATTTAGATCTTTTATTATTATTATCAGGTATTTGTAGAGTGTTAACAGATTCCGCAGCGCTATAAACATAGGCGGTATACAAGATAACATTTATAGGGATCAGATTAGTAGCTTCACCTTAACATGTGGTGCACCATAAGCTGAAAGCTGCTATGCATTGTTTTAGAATGCCTGCTCTTAACAGCTTTGCGGTTTCAGACCTCTATGGAGTTTGCAAGGTGATATATACATTGTTAATAGCCATTGTCGTTAATGATCTCTAAAGATCAATAATTGTACTTACTGTATAGTAAATAATCTCATAGAGTGACTACCTCCCCCTCTTCTGCAAACCTTATGGTATGAAGGTGTAACACAACACATTTAGATATTTGCCTTAAAAGCTATCCCTTGTTAGTACTTTCGTGATTTGTTCTAGAATATATTTGTTGTATTTTTTTCCCATCAGGTCAATACCAACATTAACCAAATGTAACCATAACATGAGGGAATGAATGCCCATCTTAGAGTTAAATTAATAAAAGTCATAATAAAAGTAAGGTTGAGTTGTAGACATAGGGCCAGATTACAATGATTTTGTTTTTACTTGTGCACTAACTGCGCTCAAAGTAAATTTTTAACATGGGCGGGTTAGCATGCATTTTACAAGTTGAAAGTAAAAATTTAGCACAAGAGCGAAACCCAATGCATGCTAGCTTCAGAGCTTCAACTATTGTGACCGCTTTAACTTATCTCTTGCATGCTAACCCAACACGCATTAGTCCAACTGCGCTAAACCTAAAGGTATAGTGCATATTTTACCTTCCAAGGCATATTTTACATTCCAATGTTCTTCACAAAAAAGAAAATGTTCTTTTTATTTAAAAAAAATGATATATACTGTATTTGTGTGTGTGTGATATATTTTTTTTTAAAATAATGTATATCTTTACCTATATGAATATATACAGGTAGGTATAGATCGATATACAGATATATAAAAATATCTATTTAGAAATGGAAATAAATGTTTCTTCAAAGTGAAGAACACTTGAATGTAAAATATTTATAGTAAAAACACAGTAATACATATTAAAAAAAAAATCTGTTGAGGGAAAATTTTGTTTGCACTAGAACGCCACCGTTTACTTTCAACTTGTAATATGCACACTAGTTATTGCAGTCACAATATTGCTTATCACGTCCAGCGCTAACAATATGGCGCTACTTTTAATCTAGCCCTTAGTGTCCTGGAAATTAAGGGACCTTGTACATAGTAGATCTAATATTCTCCTAATTAGCCAAGGTTTATTAAGGTAAAATACCTGTTAAATATAAGTCATAGTTGTGGTACAGAATATATTTATGCAACACACATTTAAATAATAAATTATTGAGCACATTATTATTATTATCAATCGGCTAGATTACGAGTTTTGCGTTATGAGGGGTGCAGTGCTAAATTGCACATTATTGTCACCACTCACTTATCTACAGCGCTGGTATTACAGATTTTTTTCTAAACCCGGCGTTATTAGGCAATAAGTGAGTGTAGAGCAAAATTGAGCTCCATACCGCACTCCAATACCAGCGCTGCTTAAGTCAGCGGTGAGCTTGTTTTTCGTGCTTGTGCACAATTTCCCCATAGACATCAATGGGGGAGCCGGGTGAAAAAAAGCCTAACACCTGCAATAAAGCAGCGTAAAGCTCCGTAACGCAGCCCCATTGATTCCTATGGGGAAACAAAATGTATGTTTACACCTAACACCCTAACATGAACCCAAGTCTAAACACCTCTAATCTTACACTTATTAACCCCTAATCTGCCGCCTCCGACATCGCCGACAACTGCATTATACTTATTAAACCCTAATCTGCCACTCCGGACATCGCCGACACCTACATTATACTTAGTAACCCCTAATCTGCTGCCCCCAAAATTGCCGACACCTACATTATATTTTTTAACCCCTAATCTCCTGCCCCCAACGTCGTCGCCACTAGAATAAACATATTAACCCCTAAACTGCTGCACTCCCGCCTCACAAACTCTAGTTAAATATTATTAACCCATAATCTGCCACCCCTAACATCGCCGCCACCTACCTACATTTATTAACCCCTAATCTGCCACCCCCAATGTTGCTGCCACTATACTAAAGTTATTAACCCCTAAACCTGTCTAACCCTAACACCCACTAACTTAAATATAATTAAAATAAATCTAAAGAAAACCTACTATCATTGCCTAAATAATTCCTATTTAAAACTAAATACTTACCTGTAAAATAAACCCTAAGCTAGCTACAATATACCTAATAGTTACATTGTAGCTAGCTTGGGGTTTATTTTTATTTTATAGGCAAGTTTGTATTTATTTTAACTAGGTAGAATAGTTACTAAATAGTTATTAACTATTTACTAACTACCTAGCTAAAATGAATACAAATTTACCTGTAAAATAAAACCTAACCTTAGTTACACTAACACCTAACCTTACACTACAGTTAAATAAAATGAAATACAATTAACTAAATTAAATACAAATACCTAAATTACAAAAATAACCCCACTAAATTACACAAAATAAAAAACAAATTACAAGATATTTAAACTAATTACACCTAAAAAAGCCCCCCCAAAATAAAAAAAAACCCTAGCCTAAACTAAACTACCAATAGCCCTTAAAAGGGTCTTTTGCGGAGCATTGCCCCAAAGAAATCAGCTCTTTTACCTGTAAAAAAAATACAATCAACCCCCCAACAGTAAAACCAACCACCCACACAATCAACCCCCCAAATAAAACCCTAACTTAAAAACCTAAGCTCCCCATTGCCCTGAAAAGGGCATTTGGATGGGCATTGCCCTTAAAAGGGCATTTAGCTCTATTGCTGCCCAAACCCTAAGCCGGGAGAAGTCCTCAACGAAGCTGCAAGAAGTCCTCAGCAAAGCCGGGAGACATCTTCATCCAAGCTGGGAAATGTTGTCCTCCAGACGGCAGAATTCTTCATCCAGACAGCATCTTCTATCTTCATTCATCCGGCGCGGAGCGGGTCCATCTTCAAGACATCCGGTACAGAGCATCCTCTTCTTCCAACGACTACCCGACGAATGAAGTTTCCTTTAAGTGACATCATCCAAGATGGCGTCCCTTAGATTCCGATTGGCTGATAGAATTCTATCAGCCAATCGGAATTAAGGTAGAAAAAATCCTATTGGCTGATGCAATCATCCAATAGGATTTAACTTTAATCCTATTGGCTGATCAGGCAATAGGATTGATCTTGCATTCTATTGGCTGTTTGGAACAGCCAATAGAATGTGAGCTCAATTCTATTGGCTGATTGGATCAGCCAATAGGATTGAAGTTCAATCCTATTGGCTGATTGCATCAGCCAATAGGATTTTTTCAACCTTAATTCCGATTGGCTGATAGAATTCCACATTGATTGTATGAAGATAGAATATGCCGTCTGGATGAAGGAACAATTCTCCCGGCTTGGATGAAGACATCTCCCGTCTTCGTTGAGGACTTCTTGCCGCTTTGTTGAGGACTTCTCCCGGCTTCGTTGAGGATGGATGTCGGCTCTTCAAAACTGTAAGTAGATCTTCAGGGGGTTAGTGTTACGTTTATTTAAGGGTTTTATTTTTAGGTTAGGGTTTGGGCAGCAATAGAGCTAAATGCCCTTTTAAGGGCAATGCCCATCCAAATGCCCTTTTCAGGGCAATGGGGAGCTTAGGTTTTTTTAGTTAGGGTTTTATTTCGGGAGTTGGTTGTGTGGGTGGTAGGTTTTACTGTTGGTGGATTGTTTGTATTTTTTTTACAGGTAAAAGAGCTGATTTCTTGGGGGCAATGCTCCGCAAAAGACCCTTTTAAGGGCTATTGGTAGTTTAGTTTAGGCTAGGGTTTTTTTTTTATTTTGAAGGGGCTTTTTTAGGTGTAATTAGTTTAAATATCTTGTAATTTGTTTTTTATTTTGTGTAATGTAGAGGTTTTTTTGTAATTTAGGTAATTGTATTTAATTTAAGTAATTGTATTTAATTTAGGTAATTTATTTAATTGTACTGTATTAGGTATTAGTATAAGACAGGTTAGGTTTTATTTTACATGTAAATTTGTATTTATTTTAGCTAGGTAGTTAGTAAATAGTTAATAACTATTTAGTAACTATTCTACCTAGTTAAAATAAATATAAACTTGCCTGTAAAATAAAAATAAACCCTAAGATAGCTGCAATGTAACTATTAGTTATATTGTAGCTAGCTTAGGGTTTATTTTATAGGTATTTAGTTTGAAATAGGAATTATTTAGTTATTAATAGTAGGTTTATTTAGATTTCTTTTAATTATATTTAAGTTAGTGGTTGTTAGGGTTAGACTTAGGTTTAGGGGTTAATAACTTTAGTAGAGTGGCGGCGACGTTGGGGGCGGCAGATTAGGGGTTAATAAATGTAGGTAGGTGGTGATGATGTTAGGGACAGCAGATTAGGGGATTAATAATATTTAACTAGTGTTTGCGATGCAGGAGTGTGGAGGCTTAGGGGTTATTATGTTTATTCTAGTGGTGGGGATTTCGGGAGAGGCAGATTAGGGGTTAATAATTTTATTTTAGTGTTTGCGATGCGGGAGGGCCTCGGTTTAGGGGTTTATAGGTAGTTTATGGGTGTTTAGTGTAATTTTAGCACTTAAGTTATGAGTTTTATGCTACGGCTTTGTAGTGTAAAACTAATAACTACTGACTTTAGAATGCTTTACGGGATAGGCTGTACCGCTCACTTTTTGGCCTCAAAAAACAAAACTTGTAATACCGGCGCAATGGAAGTCCCATTGAAAAAAGACTTTATGCAAATTGCGTAAGTTAATTTGCGGTATGGCCAAAAAAGTGTGCGGGACAGCTGTACCTACAAGACTTGTAATAACAGTGGTAGTGAAAAAGCAGCGTTATGAGCCTTAATGCTGCTTTTTTACTTATAACGCAAAACTCGTAATCTAGCCGATTAATTTGTAGAGGGCCAATAGCTTCTACAACGCTGCATAATATTACTGTTGGCTAATGGAAAATGGGGAATCATAGAACAATCTTGTGACCTACTGTTTAGCATTTTGAGGTCTACTGGTACTGACCTATATTTAGGTACAGCTGCTTTAATGGCTACTAGTAGTTAGTTACAAGCTGTATTTTGGCAGCACCCGGCATGACAAGATGTAGTTAGCTATTTATATGCAGAAGACCACATACTGTCCTCCGCACTACAGGTACCTACAGTATATGAGAAGTGTTTATCAAGTCTTTCCTTGTGAGGTATACCATCTCATTGATGTGCAGTGATGAATGCAATATCATCCTATAGTGTGTGGAATTATGTCATGTGTACTGAAGTGCCAAATGGCACAAGCATTTCCCTACTACTTGGGTTGTGGGTGGATTATTAATACTCTTCGTGGAGATAATATCATTATTCAAGAGATGGGTCTCATATCTCTCTAGGTAACTGATGATTGCTTTAAAGTATCAGAAAACACCTTGAGCTTTTTATATAACATTTTTAGCTTTGCATAATGAAACATCTTTGCAATCTAGTTTAACTATGTATTTTGCCCTGTTTTCTTGAAATTTAGCTCTGAAAAGTGAAGAAAGTCAGTAGAGTCAAGTACACTAATACCTGAATGCACACTGCCAGGGAGACTGCAGTCTCACAAATAGCAAAAAACAACAAAGGGGCAGCAGCATAAATAATTACAAAGTTTATTGGCAAAAAGCCCACAACATTTTGGGGATCACCCCTTAGTCATGTGGATACAGAGTAGCACTGAATCTCTACTTTTTATACACAGCTTTGATTAACACATCATTATCAATTACTGGTACAAATTCCTGTTCATCAACCCCCTCTAGTGGTGGTTTCATAAAATCACACCATTCAATATGGAATACAAAAGAACGTGTCACAACTCAGAAATAACTAAAACATACATTAAAAAGCAGCCTATACCTAAACCATGACTTAACCTCTCATAGGAAAATGGACCAATCAAGGTCCCTATTCATACCTTTAGGTTGCAAGGCCCCTAACTTGAATATCCAGAAAGTCTCTCTCATTTTTAGTAAAACCTCCCTATTACCACCCCTCTTAGGTCTATGAACTTGTTCAATAATTTGAAACCTAAGTTGCGAAATTTGATGATTTGCATGAATAAAATGATTAGCTACAGGGGCATTCAGGTTCTTCCTTCTGATGCTGGATTTTTGCTCGTTCATCCTTACTTGAGCCTTCCTCATCGTTTCACCCACATAGAGCAAACCACATGTGCATTAAATTAAGTAAATAACATACTCACTATTACATTTGTAATAGCCCTCCATGTCAAATATTTTGCCTGTATGTGGGTATAGGCTGCTTTTTTTGATGTATGTTTTAGTTATTTCTGAGTTGTGACACTTTGTTCTTTTGTATTTCATATTGAACAGGAATTTGTACAGGTAATTGATAATGATGTGTTAATTGCACCTGTGTATAAAAGGTAGAGATTCAGTGTTACTCTGTATCCACATGACTAAGGGGTGATCCCCGAAATGTTGTGGGCTTTTTGCCAATAAACTTTGCGATTATTTATGTTGCTGCCCCTTTGTTGTTGTTTGCTCTGAAAAGTGAGCAATTTCTAATTCTCTGGATTTGAAATGTACCCTGTTGATTTCTCAATGCAAACTCTGCTACACATCTGTCCCTAGTTGGCTTTATCAGATAACAACTGCAAAACAATGCATTTCATACTAGCTTTATGACCATGGCTAGTTTTGTTGTCTGTGGATTAAAACCCAGATTGGCTCTCCAAATAAAGCAAATGGTGGATGGAGTTTGGCTATTGAAAAAAAATTCCAATAAAAAGGATGTTAATTTGTGTTTAAAACGTTACAACTTGGCTGGTAAGTTATCCTATAGCAACAAAACAGAACTACCTTATTATTATGAGGTGTTTACGGTCCTTTAAAGAAAGGAAATTACCTTTCTAATAGGTAACTTTAGGGTCCTCAGAATTCTAAAAGGGACTCTTTCATGACCATATAAGCACAAATAGGGCAAGTCATCCTTCTTATGAGAGTTTAACATGTCCAGTTAACTATTAGGTAAACATCATTGTAACACAGTTTTCAGCTGATAAAACTATAAGCAACTGGAACACTGTGATGGGGGTGGCATAGATTTTCTCTCACCTTACAGAAAGGGGTGTTAGACTCATTTTTTGGAAGACACATTCCTAAACCTTCAAATGATTGGTCCTGTATCCATTCAACTGACTGATAATTATTATAGCAACATCAAATACCTCAGATAATGGTACTATTGTGGAGGCTTTTGTGACACTAAAAAACTCCCTACCACCCCATATTCACATAAAGTATTATAAAACCCATATATTAAATAAGATATTTTATGTCCTTAAAATAGTCAGACCACTGGCATAGTAAGAACAATAAAAAAAATTGTATTATCAGTATCAAGGCTTACAGGTCCTTGATTATCTGAGGAACACAGCTGTTGGAACAATAAATGGGAAAAGTGGTTAAGGGTAAAAATAGGTGACATTTTTTTGAAGATCATTATAATATTATTTTTATGCTACATACTTTATTCCTACTCATTTTCTGCACAAATTGCAATGTAGAGTGAGGTGAAGAAATACATTTTACATTCTAATTTTCAGTTTCCAATTTGTTTTGAAAAATATAGGTATATAATTCTAAATGTGAAGGATAATTAATGCTAAATGTTCATCCATAAAGTATTTGATTGCAATGTTTTAAAAATAGTATACTGTACATGCTGCTTACCATGTACAGTATATAAAATAATGCCCCAAATGTAAAAAACAACAAACTGCTGTCCCCATATTTCGCATGGCCATTGATCAAGGTCACTAGCCCAATGTTTGAATTTGATACATTCCCAAGAGTAGACAGCAAAGCTACCAGTATAGCCCATAGTGTATACATTGGTAATACCTTAAAGGGACAGTATAGTCAAAATTAAGTTACCATTATTCAGATAGGGCATGCAATTTTAAACAACTTTCCAATTTACTTTTACATTAAATTTGCTTTGTTTTCTTGGTATTCTTTGTTGAAAGCTAAACCTAGATAGGCTCATATGCTAATGTCTAAGCCTTTGAAGGCCACCTCTTATCTCAGTGCTTTTTGCACTAGACAGTGCTAGTTCATGTTTGTGGTATAGGTAAACATTGTGCTCATTCCGTGTAGTTATTTATGAGTAAGCACTGATTGGCTAAAAGACAACTCTGTCAAAAAAAACGGAAATAAGGGGGCAGTCTGCAGAGGCTTTGATATAAGGTAATCACAGAGGTAAAAAGTATAATTATATAACTGTGTTGGTTATGCAAAACTGGGGAATGGGTAATAAAGGGATTATCTATCTGTTTAAACAATAACAATTCTGAAGTAGACTGTTCCTTTAAAGGGTTTCATTTTTGTCTAGCTCTTTAATTAAAAGCTGACTAGTAGGGGACACAAAATGTAAATGTATTTTATTGATGGTATTGCTTAAACAGATCACTCCCTCAATAGAAAATATTGTTCAATCCCAGTATATAAATGTAAAGTAAAGAATTCAGTACTAAGATTTCTTATGGTCATCTTAAAAAGATGGTAAATTTCAGACTTAAAGGGACACTGAACCCAATTTTTTTCTTTCGTGATTCGGAAAGAGCATGACATTTTAAGCAACTTTCTAATTTACTCCTATTATCAAAATGTCTTTATTCTCTTGGTATCTTTATTTGAAATGCAAGAATGTAAGTTTAGATGCCGGCCCATTTTTGGTGCACAACCTGGGTTGTCCTTGCTGATTGGTGGATACATTCATCCACCAATAAAAAAAGTGCTGTCCAGAGGTCTGAACCAAGGAAAAAGCTTAGATGCCTTCTTTCTCAAATAAAGATATCAAGAGAATGAAGAAAAATTGATAATAGGAATAAATTAGAAAGCTCCTTAAAATTGCATGCTCTATCTGAATCACAAAAGAAAAAAATTGGGTTCAGTTTCCCTTTAAAGACTGTTGCAATGAAAAATATACTAGTGTACAAGCAAAACTGCTTAATTATTATTTAAAATATATATATATATATATAGATATGTATATATATACTGATATATATATATAATAATACAATATCTTCTGCTCCTCCGCACCCCTTCATTTCCTCTTTTGGCTTTGCCGTGACATAGTGAGCACTCACACCCACTCTCTACAAAGGCTTTCAAAGGGCTGGACTCCAGGTGTGTCATATGACACACACACTGATTGAATGTTCATCAGAATTTTCATTAAAAAAAGAGTTCATCCCAGTGGGCTGACATAACATTGTAATAGAAACATTACTATTTAACCCTTTTCATGGATATATTAAAAAAAGGTACACATATACCTTTTCAATGGCAAAGATTACATATATGGCCTTTGATTAGCTAAAGTTTACCATCACTAGATTCAAGTACCAGTATAAGACGTATGGGGATCAAAATGGACATGATTTTAAAACATATTTATCTTTAAATTGTCTATTTTGCTGAAGAAAAACCTTTACATGAGCTTCTATCTGAGTTACCTATATTAACACCCAGTAAATGTTACAGCCCTTACCAGAGATACATTTATGTCTGTTCCATTAGAGGACTGCTGCATTAATCTCCGATTCCTAGTGATATCTTCTTAAAAAAAAAAAAAAAAAAGAGGCCATCAAAGCTATAAGAAATAGGACTCTCTTTTGAATAAGGTCAATGAAACAGCTTTTTCATTGGGAACTAAAAAAGCTTGTGTGATTACAGTGAAGGAATACATTGAAGAGATTATCCAACTGACTGGCTGATTTCACACTGTTCAGTCTAGTTTTAGCAGAAGCTTGAAACATCTACCATGGCTTGTTCAACAAATTTGTTTTGATCCACAGATAATGTTTACAATGTAGGATCATAACATACACTGAGAAAGAAATGTCATATTGCCATTAATTATTATTATTGTTTTTAATTGTGATTTGGCTTTGTAGAGCTAGTAATTTCTTAAAGTCACAAAACTCATATTTTCAAATAATAATATGAAAGAACCATAATGATATGGTTTAAACATATGAAGTATATAAAATATGATATTATACTGATATTGAAATAAAAAAAACATTTTTTTATAAAGCAATGCTTAAAAGTGAAACAAAACTGATCACTCTGCTAGATATTCAGGTTATTTGCCAATCATAAACTTAAAGGGACAGTATACATACATTTTCATATAACTGTATGTAATAGACACTAGTTTAAAGAATATGCACATATACTGATATAAAAATCTAGTATAAAACCTTCTAGAAACTTACTTAGAATTTCCCAGTTTAGCACTGTTGATGAGATTAGTCTGGAACCCCCACTGAAAGGGGCTTAGAGCAGACCTCCCTCCTTGTATATGAATAGACCCATTATACAAACAGAAGCAATGTGAAGTCTGTATACATCAGTATACATCTAAAACTTCGGGGCTTGGTTAGGAGTCTAAAAATCAGCACAATGTTATTTAAAAATATGCAAAACTATACATTTTTACAAAAACACCCACTAATGGGCTATATACAGTGGGGTAAAAAAGTATTTGGTCAGCCATCAATTGTGCAAGTTCTCCCTTTTAAGAAGATGAGAGAGGTCTGTAATTTTCATCATAGGTATACCTCAACTATGAGAGACAAAATGTGAAAACAAATCCAGACAATCACATTGTCTGATTTGGAAATAATTTATTTGCATATTATGGTGGAAAATAAGTATTTGGTCAATATCAAAAGTTAATCTCAATACTTTGTTATGTATCCTTTGTTGGCAATGACAGAGGTCAAAGGTTTTCTGTAAGTCTTCACAAGGTTGTCACACACTGTTGCTGGTATGTTGGCCCATTCCTGCATGCAGGTATCCTCTAGAGCAGTGATGTTTTGGGGCTGTTGCTGGGCAACATGGACTTTCAACTCCCTCCAAAGGTTTTCTATGGGATTGAGATCTGGAGACTGGCTAGGCCACTCCAGGACCTTAAAATGCATCTTACTAAGTCACTCCTTCATTGACCGGGCGGTGTGTTTGGGATCATTGTCATGCTGAAAGACCCAGCCACTTTTCATCTTCAATGCCCTTGCTGATGGATGGAGGTTTGCACTCAAAATCTCACGATACATTGCCCATTCATTCTTTCATGTACACGGATCAGTCGTCCTGTTCCCTTTGCAGAGAAACAGCCCCAAAGCATGATGTTGCCACCCCCATGCTTCACAGTAGGTATGGTGTTCTTTGGTTGCAAATCAGCATTCTCTCTCCTCCAAACACGAAGAGTTGTGTTTCTACAAAACAGTTCTACTTTGGTTTCATCTGACCATATGACATTCTCCCAATCTGCTTCTGGATCATCCAAATACTTCAGAGGGGCCTGGACATGTACTGGTTAAAGCAGGGGGACACGTCTGGCACTGCAGGATCTGAGTCCCTGGCGACGTAGTGTGTTACTGATGGTAGCCTTTGTTGCATTGGTCTCAGCTCTCTGCAGGTCATTCACTCCCCTGTGTGGTTCTGGGATGTTTGCTCACCGTTCTTGTGATCATTTTGACCCCACAGGGTGAGATCTTGCGTGGAGCCCCAGATTAAGGGAGATTATCAGTGGTCTTGTATGTCTTCCATTTTCTAATTATTGCTCCCACAGTTGATTTCTTCACACCAAGCTGCTTGCCTATTGCAGATTCAGTCTTCCCAGCCTGGTGCAGGTCTACAATTTTGTTTCTGGTGTCCTTCGACAGCTTTTTGGTCTTCACCATAGTGGAGTTTGGAGTGTGACTATTTGAGGTTGTGGACAGGTGTCTTTTATACTGATAACAAGTTCAAACTGGTGCCATTAATACAGGTAATGAGTGTAGGACAGAGGAGCCTCTTAAAGAAGAAGATACAGGTCTGTGAGAGCCAGAAATCTTGCTTGTTTGTAGATGACCAAATACTTATTTTCCACCATAATATGCAAATAAATTATTTCCAAATCAGACAATGTTATTGTCTGGATTTGTTTCCACAGTTTGTCTCTCATAGTTGAGGTATACCTATGATGAAAATTACAGGCCTCTCTCATCTTCTTAAGTGGGAGAACTTGCACAATTGGTGGCTGACTAAATACTTTTTTGCCCCACTGTAAATGGATGATCTACAACACAGTTGTGCAAAGAAAAATCTAGTTTACAATGTCCCTTTAAGCAAAAACGTTGTACAAAACAACAGAGCCTACATTTTTGACTATTTTAAACTTAAAGGGACAGTAAACGCCTTGAGATTTTTTATAACTATTAATGCGTAATAACACAACTTTCCAATATATTTTCATTTTTATTTTGTCCCTTTTCATGTAATTTAGCTCTGGAAATTGAGCAATTTCTAATTCTCAGAACTTGAAATTTATCCTGAAGAGTTCCCATGGCTAACTCTGCAACATATATGTACCTAATTTGCTTTATCAGATAACTGCAAAACAATATAATTTATACTAACTTTATGCCTTGTTGTTTGTGGACTAAAGCCCATATTGGTTCCACCCAATAATACAAATGACAGATGGAGTTTGGCTACTGAAAAATAATTCTAGTAAAAGGGTTATTCATTTGTTATAAATTAATAAATTTGTTATATGTTGTGTAATTTAGTGTGTTTTTTTTTTGTAATTTAGTTTAGTTTATTTAATTGTATTTTTAGATAGATATTTGTAGTTTCTTTAATTTATTGATAGTGTAGGTGTATTTGTAACTTAGGTTAGGGTTTATTTTACAGGTAATTGGGTAATTATTTTAACTAGGTAGCTATTAAATAGTTAATAACTATTTAATAGCTATTATACCTAGTTAAAATAATTAACAATTTACCTGTAAAATAAATATAAACCCTAACATAGCTATAATGTAATTATTAATTATATTGTAGCTATCTTAGGGTTTATTTTATAGGTAAGTATTTAGATTTAAATAGGAATATTTTAGTTTATAATATGAATTAGATTTATTTAATAAGAATTTAGTTAGGGGTGTTAGGGTTAGATAGAGTTAATATAGTTAATATAAATACTATAGTAACTATATTAACTATATTAACCCTAATATAATTATGGTTAATATAGTTAATATATATAATGTAATAACTATATTAACTATAATATACTTAGGGTTAATATAGATAATATAGCTGGCGGCGGGGTAGGTAGATTAAATTAGGGGTTAATAGTTTTAATATAGATGGCGGCGGTGTAAGGGGTTCACATTAGGGGATAGATCAGTTAGATGGTGGCAGTTTTAGGGGCTCACAGTAGGGGGTTAGTTTATGTAGATGGCGACGGTTTAGGGGTTAAATACTTTATTATGGATTGCGGCGGGGGATCGCGGTTGACAGGGAGATAGACATTGCGCATGCGTTAGGTGTTAGGTTTATTTTAGAAGATTGCGGTTGACAGGGAGATAGACATTGCGCATGCGTTAGGTGTTAGGTTTATTTTCTATCTAGTTTAGGGAGTTACGGGGCTCCAATAGTCAGCGTAAGGCTTCTTACGGCTGCTTTTTGTGGCGAGGTGAAAATGGAGTAAGATTTTCACCACGTAAGTCCTTACGCTGCATATTGGATACCAAACTGCGCTGGTTTGGTATACCTGCCTATGGCCCAAAAAACTACGGGCGACGGCAGAAATATACGGGCGTAACTTCTAGGTTACGCCATATATAGGATACCAAACCAGCGCAAATATTGGCGTCGCCGGCTTTTGCGGGCGACGATTTTTATCGGATCGACCCCCTGTATTTTAACATAACTTTTTGCCATTGAATCTCCTGCTTTTTGTTTTTGTTTGTTTTTAGGAATATAAAGAATGTGATTAATCTCCTATGCTACAATGTATTGCTACTATTACATAATTTTTGTTATAGCCAAACGATGGTGGGATTTGAACCAAGAACATATCCAACAGAAGCCCATTATTTCACTGGTGTGTACATATATTTAGAAGTTAAGGGCTTTCATTTCATTTCAAACCCTGGTACCAGAAACTGGGATTTCAACTCCACAACACTTGCATTACAGTGCAGTAGTTCTATAAGTAGACTACGTATATTCATTATAATATCTATGGCAGAATACCATCTACTAGTGACTGCATAAAAAGGTGCATTTTACACAGATACAGCTCTCAATGCAAACATTTTTATAGATGCGTTTATGTTTAAACTATTCCTTTGCAATTACATATAAAATCCATTTTAGATTATCTAATTCTCAAATATCTACATAAAAAGAGAAAGATTTTGATTAGTATAAAAATGTAAGCCTTCAAATGTTGTTAATAAATACTCTATATAAATTCTATGTGAAATTATTTTGTTAGCAATGTATGGTCAGAGAAGTCAGTTTGTCTAATCAGGTCTCTGTCATTATCCATAAGTCAAAACAGATTTGACGTACTCTCCCTAGAGGCAAAAAACACTCAAAAGCCTGCCACCTTAACAAATAATAGCATGGCCCCTACAGCTTCTGATTGGCTGTAGAGTCCTCAGCCTAGTTTTGATAGATGATGGTGCAAGTACAATATATGTTTCATTTACAATATGTATGAGCAAAGCAATGAATATTTTAAATTCTTGCATGTGCTACAGTCCTTCTATGGGCATTGAAATAGTACATTCACGTACATGCCTTTACATCCTTTACAAATACTAAATATATATGTATTTTTTTTTCCCATGTGCAGGTGTAAATGAAAATATACAGCGCTTAAGTGATATATTAAAGTGGGTTCTAAAAATTCAAACATAACCATATGCAGACTCGGCACCAGAATGAATGAAATGGGGGGACATTTTTTTTCACGAGGGGGCAGGCTATTTTTACAAAGCATGTATGAGAGTCAAAATAAGAGTAGAGGGAGGTGACATCCCTTACAAGAGAAATAAAATAATGCTACACTGACAGTGCAATTATCACTCAGAATGACATCAGCATTTCTTCTCAAATACACTCGCAACAGAAGCATCTGACAGAAGCACTTTTAATCCATACTGCACTGAGACTATAGTGGATATATCAAGCAAATGCATATAGAGAGTAAACTACTGGTTAATGTAATCAGCTGGTAATGTTAGTAAACAACATAAAATATGCGTGACGTGAAGATATATTAGCATCAGGAAACCAACACGCTTTGCCTGTGCAAGGTCGTGAGTGACCTGCTATGCCAGTCACAGGCTCAGAGCAAATGCTGCCCACCTGCCCAGTGGGTATATAATGCAGGCAGAGAAAAGTGTCAAAGCTCGGTTAACACTGAATAATATGGTAAATAAAAAAGCTTGGGACTTACTGTGATACAACAACCGGCATGCGCCTCTGAGGGCCGCCATGGTTATGTAAAGTGGAAGCATTCCCTTAGTTAGTGTGCTGCTGCTGTGGGATGAGAAGGGTTCCCTCCCCTACTGCTTCTTTTGCTGGCCCAGTGCAGGCATTAGACTGTAACTTGAGCACGACACGCATATGAGCTGGACAAGATGTTGGCATTCTTTAAAGGGACACTGTACCCACATTTTTTCTTTTGTGATTCAGATAGAGCATGCAATTTTAAGCAACTTTCTAATGTACTCCTATTATCAAATTTTCTTCATTCTCTTGGTATGTTTATTTGAAAAGCAAGAATTTATGTTTAGATGCTGGCCCATTTTTTGTGAACAACCTGGGTTGTCCTTGCTGATTGGACAGCACCAATAACCAAATGCTGTCCATGGTTCTGAACCACAAATTTGCTGGCTCTTTAGCTTAGATGCCTTCTTTTTCAAATAAAGATATCAAGAGAACGAAGAAAAATTGATAAAAGAAGTAAATTAGAAAGTTGCTTAAAATTGCATGCTCTATCTGAATCATGAAAGAAAAAATTTGGGTTCAGTATCCCTTTAAGGAATCACCCACTGTGTGTGACTGATATAGATAGACACACTATGCTGTGAAAACCCACTGCGTGTGACTGGTATAGACACACTATGCTGTGAAAACCTACTGTGTGTGACTGCTATATACACACCATAATAGGAACACCCTCACCATGATTGGTATGTACACAATTTGCTGAGTGGTTGCTGGTATCATTTGTGAACTGTTCCCATTGAGTGACTGGTTTACAAAGTGTTTTTAGATTGTTTACAGTTTGGGGCTGGTGTCACAGCTACCCTAGGTGAAGGCACATTGCGTGTAAGAGATTTATTCTATACAGCATCATTCCACTGAGAAAGTGATACACACACAATATGCTGTGTGAATACCCACTTGGTGTGACTGGTATCATAACTAGTGTTACCACCTTTCCAGAATTATGACACACTTATTTATACAATAACAAAATTATTATTTTAAGGGGGGCTCAGCATTCCATTTGGGTGGGCATTGCTCGTCAATGCCCCCCCCCCCCCTTGGAGCCGACCTTGACAATATGTGTAAAAACAGAGATATTGCAATAATTTATACCATCCACTCAGGACTAAAGCAGAGAGATGGAAAGGGTAAAGCTTTATTTAAAGGTAAGCTTCCCCAGCTGCAGCCTTTAAAAGGCTTTATACACGAACAGAAGCCTCTTTCTAAGCCCAGATATGTATATACAAACCATAATGCTCTATCGCCATATATACAAGTGTGGAAAAAATGAAAGCGGGAGACAGATAAACGGTACCTAAGGTCACTAGAGATGTAAATGTAATCTGTCATCTACTACAATGGTTTTCAGTGAACTATTAAATGTTCCTAAAAAATAAATGTACATTTATTTCATAACTAACATACCATGTGAAAACCTTAACATCTGAAACAAAAATAAATTGCTCTCTTCCTCTATATTTGCTCCAACAGAGCAAATGCTGTCACTCACAGATTTTCATTTTTCTCTGAAGCATGCATATCAAGAAACCCTACTGATTCTTTGTAACTGGCATTGTTCCAACACAGCTGGGCAGCGTCTGGTACTTTATATTATACATTACTCCACAAGATGGCGCTGGTGAGAACTAATTTCTTAAAAGTCCAGTTGTACAATTGAGGTATGATTCTTTTTCCTAGCACTTTTAACAAATTCACTTTACTATGAAAAGCATGAAGACAAAAAAGTATCAACTTAAAATTGTTTTCTCTTGAAAGAAATTGTTATAAAATTGTAATATATTAAAAAAACATATGCTGCAACAATAGTAGCACTTAGTGTTGAACTGTTTTTACCTATAGAATACCTTTGCATTGATCACAGTAAAGGTAATATAATGCAATTTTATTCTTAAGACACATGACATGATGGTTCAAGTAATGTATAAATTACATTTTCCCATAGTTAGAACTATCTATTTTACAGGAACGAACAAAACTTAATGACCCCCTATTTCCCAAGGTCTTGAATAAATTACATCTTATTGATCCTGTGCAAATCATCTGCTTTCTTAATTACACCATAAGCCAGAAACTGACTTTGCTGTGAACCAAGTTAAGAGACCATTTTTTTTTTAAAATATCAATTTAGATAAAACATTTCCAGTTTTGAAGGGAAATATCATATTAAGATATCTTCAGCTTTAAAAAAAAAACTAAGTCAGAAAGAGAAGGAAATGTTGGATCTTCTCTTAGTAAGAACGTAAGCTCTTTGGAGAGTTATTAGCATTTATTGAGTGCTGAAGCACAAAGGGAATAAAAGTTAAGATACAATATATTTGAAGTACAAGTCTGTCTGACCTTTTTCATAATTACTTTGTGTTCATAGCTAGCAGAAACTAAAACACTTGAATCACAACTTCAGCTAATAGAGAATGATCAGCCATGAGATTTTAATGTGATGCTGAAAATCTCATTTTTAAATATATCAGTTCAGGAAAACAAATGATATGATTGTTTTATCCACACATGAACCACGTGCATCTGAGGTGAAATGTAAAAAAAAGTAGACTAAGAAAGAAAATCTAACTTTATGAAGAACATGAAGAAGAATATAAATATAATAATCTTGCCATATAGACATTGATAAATGTTTTTCATTTAACTGTTGATATTTTCCCAATTTAAAATGGTACTAACATTTGCACAACAGGTTAACAAATATCTGTCAACCCTATAAATATGATTATTTTTCCCATTCGTCTCCCATATTCTGACAGTTCCTCTTCGAGCAAATTCAATGTCTGTATTTCATTTGATACTAAGAATAGTTTAAAGTTCCTGTTATTTTGAATTTCACAAGCAGGATGACATGTTTGTAATATAAGCACCGTGGTGATGAGCAGATACAAGTTTGCAACCTTTGCATGGCCTATGCATTATCAAGCAGTCTGACTTAATTTCCTCTAAAGCTGTTACATGCATAATGGATGTATGTTTCATAACAGTACTGCATACCTTAAAATGCTATTGCTAATCTAATGCACTTCCACATTTAGATCTTTTAATGCCTATATTAGATTTAAACAGTTTGGTTATGATTGAAATGTTTCATTATAAAATATAGAATTGTTTAATGAAATCCATATTTATTAGATCTTTATTACACTATATAGCACAATCTGAATGCATCAGACAAACACAGAAAAAAAAAAGATACATAGAGATCAGACAGTACAAAGGAAAATATGTTTTGTGATCTGACACATCATATTCCATCAGTAAGAATCTGTCACTGAAGCTGAGATAGATATATCAGCAAGGAGCCCAGAGTTTCTCCAGCTGCACATCCTATTATTGCCAGACATATGCACATGAACTGGAAAAGGGGGAGGGAGAGGTTGACAAACAGTTTGATTAAGAAAAATAAAGAAGGAAGGACTGGGAGATTGATAACTAACAGAAGAGGTACAGAAAAAAAAGATATACTGAGAAATGCATGCAGGATAACGAGGATCTAGATGAGACTTGGCACTGATAAGGGCTATTGCACAGCCTGTATTACACAGCTGAGACCCCCTAAACAGGGATGGGTTTCTTCTGTGATGTCTCTGTTTTCAACCACTCTCACAGCAACTTGTCCCTCCTACTTTAGAATATACCTCAGGCTCAGTATTAAACATTTATGTTAATTTGTACTCTTTTTAATCAGACCTTCACTAAAATCCTCATACAAAAATACCATGAAATTCTCTGCAGCTCTGCCAGTGCTGTAATGAACAGTTTACTTATTTTACAATGGTATCCGTGAGTGAACAGAGACACATTTAAAGGTTACCTGGAAAAAGCTTAAGACCTCGTCCCCATCCTTGATAGGTGTAGTAACAGATTCAGTATCCCCAGCAGGTCCTGTATCATTCTTCCTCATGTACCAGCATCAGCTCCAAACCCCACCTCAGCTCTCTCACACATTTGTTTATTTAAGGTGGATTAGCTCTGTAATTCCTAAATGCACATGCTGAAGTAAATAAAGGGCTATTTAATATTGTCATGTGTCCTCTGCAAGCTCCAAATCAGGTAGTTAATAAAAGCAGATTGCTATCTATCTATCTATCTATCTATCTATCTATATATTTGTGTGTATATATTTTTATTTACATATATATATATATATATATATATATATATAAATATATATATGTATATATATATATATATATATACACACACACACACATTGATGCGTATGTAAGCTAAGCCCAGGAACATTGGTCATTAATGTTAAAGGGAAAGTAAATGTTATTGTTTAAAAAGAAGATAGATTATCCCTTTATTTACCATTACCCAGTTTTCCATAACCAACACTGCTATAGAAACATACTTTTTACCTCTGTAATTACCTTGTATCTAAGCTTATGTTGACTGCCTCCTTATCTCAGATTTTTGACAGACTTGCATTTCAGGCAATTAGTGCTGACTCTTAAATAACTTCATGTGCGTGAGCACAGTGTTATCTATATGAAACACAAAAACTAACCCCCTCTAGCTGTGATAAACTGTCAAATGCATTCATATGAGAGGGGGCCTTCAAAGGCTTAGAAATTAGCATATGAGCCTACCTAGGTTTAGCTTTCAAATAAGAATAACAAGAGAACAAAGCAAATTTAATGATAAAAGTAAATTAGAAAGTTTTATTTTTAATTGCATGCCGTTTCTGAATCATGAAAGTTTAATTTGGACTTTACTATCCCTTTAAATAGCTGTATCACATAACTGTTGAGCGATCTTTCACACAGCCATTAGCCATTATATGACAAATTAAACAGTATGTGTTTATATATTTGTTTTACCCAAAATGTATGGTAGAAAGGGTAAGTCCTGTTGACACAAGGACACTGAAACCTCAGGTTTAAAATGCATTAGAAAATAAAATTGACAACTGTTTAAGTCTGCGAGCTGTGCATTGTTCCCACATTTATTTCTTTTAACTATTAGCAGGTTAGTGGGCAGAGGCCAAGGAGAAGCTGTGCCACCCAGGTGGAGTCAGGATGGTCACTCTGCACTCCTGGAGTATCATGTGATGATGATACATGGGCGTGGCTAGTTTAACCATGGGAAAAAAGTTTTTTGTTTCCTTAAATATCTGGGAACCCAATTACAGGACAGCAGAAAACATGTCCCAAACGGGGACCATCCCAGAAATCTAGAACATTTGTAAATAAAAATGTTATATTTATGTAGAAAATATATATTATTTTGGGAATGTATAAGTGTTCATATTAAAAAAACAGTTATAACATGACTGCTATATCCTGCAGCTGTACATAATGAAACAACTTTGCACTATATTTTTGTACTTATTTGGCTCATTTTTCATGTAATTTAGCTCTAAATATTGAGCAATTTTTAATTTTCAGAACTTGAAATGCAGCCTGCTGACTTTTCAAGGCTAACTCTGCTACATTTTCTGTCTTTAGTTGACATTATAAAATAACTGAAAAACAATGCATTTTATATGACAGTGACTATAGATATTTTCTGTGAACTAAAGCCCAGCTTGGTTCCTTCAAGTAAGGCAAATGGTTGGTGGAGTTTGGACGAAGACAAAGTTAGAATATCGTGACATTGTTGACATATTCCCCCATAGAAGTCAAGGGAGCACAAAAGTGGGAAAAAACAACACACTACTCACATGCAAACCTGATCGCATTTTCTCAAGTGCGCTGACCGACATGTAAATATTAATATTTCATATTCCAATGTTTTTCACATAGAAGAATATCTTCTATTTATTTATATATACATATTTCTCTCTCTCTCTCTCTATATATATATATATATATATATATATATAATGGAATTTTTACACTATGTATCTATATATATATATGTATATATATATATATATATATATATATATATACATTGGTATAGATATATAAACAGAAATATACATATATGAGGAAGGGGACTGTGTCCCCGAAACGTCACGCTTTTCTATTAAAAGTACACTTGAAAAAAGACCAGTGAGTGCCGTCTTCTACCTGATAAATATATATATATATATATATAAATTTAAAAATACTTAGAACATATGCCCCTATGTGAAGAACATTGGAATGTCAACTATTTATAGTACAGACACAGTTAAACACTTTATTAACTATTAATATTGCATAAATATGTTTTTAATGTTTTGAGCCAGTTGACTGCAAAGAGCTCCAATGCACATATATATGTCTATATATGTATACATATGTATGCATGTATGTGTTTTTAGTGTATATATGTCTGTAAATACATATATACATACACATATACATACATATGTACACACATATACTGATATATATATATATATATATATATATATACTGTATATATATATATATATATATATACTCACATATTCATGCATATACATATTTAGAAATTTATATGTTTGTATCTCTATGTTAAATCTCTTTGCATGCCTTTTTTTCTAATACCTGAACCCTTAGAACTTTAAAAAAATATATTTTTTATTAGATAGAGTTTTTATGAGTGTAACTGTACTTTCAAATATATTTTTGATGTGTTTTATGACAATTTTTATTCGAGTGTAACAGTTATCCAGAGCTCTAACCCAACATGCTTTAAATTCAATTGCACTCAATCTATCACATTTACTTTGAACCTGCAATACGCACGCCACTTCCGACACACTCAAACCCGATATCACTTGTATGCAACAATTTGCTCCCCACTTGTAATCTAGCGCTTAATCAGGTTCATCTGTCTATTTAAATAGTAAAAAGGTTGTTCTAACACAAACACTGCTGACAATATAACACAATTAAAGTATGTCATATAAGAGATAGAGAGATAGATAGATGATAGATATAGATAGATAGATAGATAGATAGATAGATAGATAGATGATTGATAGTATAGATAGATTGATAGATAGATAGATAGATGATAGATAGACGATAGAGACCAACATTCAGTCATCTATGCCAAGCTCAGAAATCAAATCAGATTTGTACAGTGTGGGACAAATTTTAGGGACAATTGTACTGCCCCAACAAAATCAGGACAGTTGTACTATGCCATACTTTTTTTCCCCTTTATATTCATTTGCAAAAAGAACAGAAAACCTCAATCTAATCCTGTGATTTTATTTATGGCTGTAACATTTTTCTTAGTTTGATTATTTATTTATTTTAAACTCAATTTGCACTGTTTTTTTTTTTCTTTTTCTTTTTTTTTTTCCTTTATGCTTCTCTATTTTGGATGTGAATTTAAAAGTTTGAGGCTTCCACTTAACGCAGCCAATTGTCTTCTTCTTACCTGTTTGCATTTGCTTTCATAAAATAGAGAAAAAACAATTATGCAGATAGAGGAATGTAATTTCACGGTGAAGCTCTTTGCAATCTCTGATGAACTGATAAATAACAAGAGAGTGAGAACGAAAGTGGATGGAAGGCAGAGGATAACAGTGAAAAGAGAGATGTTATAGATAATTTAAAAAACTTGTTTGCATTTTCCATTTCATAATCAGCAACTGTTGTAATCCCCCTTAAATATGGAAAGGGAGAGAGGCAGTGAGAAGTAGGGGCGGGCTTTGGTGCTGAATGCTGGTGCATGAGAGAGAGGGATACAGGATCTGCTGGGGATACACAGTTTGATACTACACCGGCACCTGGCACTGTCTGCGATCTGTAGCAGAAGCTGCCAGAGGAAGCCGCATACACCGAGCAAAGTGTGTGATTAGGAAAGCTGTTCAGGGCAGATGGGGATGCTCTAGGACATCAGCCTGCTGGAAGCACAGCAACTTCCCCGGGATGTATTTCTGTCTTCTTTTTATTCCTCCTGTTTTTTTATTTATATTCATGATGAAGTCACAACAACATAATCAGAAGTCTGTCTGAATTTGTTGCAAATGATTGGAGTTGTGGGAAATGCCAAGGAACCTTGTCACTTTTCCTTCTTAAAGCAAATAGCTACATTGATTAAGCTGCTAGAAAGTGCTTTGCTTAGGATCAAGTCATATGTGCTATCAAGTTGATACTGTGATTGCTCTGACAGGATCCTGAGTGGGACGGATTTCTATTGGGGAGGGGAATATTTCAGTGATGACAGCAAAAGGTTACAGCCAGCAATAAGGATTTTAATGGCAGTGTCACTCTATGCAGCTGAACAAAATGAGGGAAATTTTAAAGCCCCTGGTCGTAGAAGGAATTTTCTCTCCGCTGTTTGTTAGCTTGGTGTTTTTCTTTTACTTGGGCTCCTCTGTAAACTGCTATGGCTTTGGACAGTAAACAGCAGAAGAAAAGTTTATTTCATAGCTCTATGATAATAGAAGACAACGGGATGAGGAACGGCAGGGGGCTCCAGGATCAGTGGGCTGACACTGTAGCTGTGAGACCCAGGACCACTGAGAGGCAGATCACTGTGCACAGGAAGCTGGTGCTGGGCTTTGCCATATCTATTTTGGCTTTAATTGTTGTGACTATCGTTGCAGTGTTGCTGAGTATTAGGTATGAGGAATGTACTGATGGCTCTAGCAAGCCAATTAACAGTAGCATCTTGGATGCAGCTAGATTGAATCAAAACCTGGAGACAGGTAAGAATGCAGGGCATGATACTAATCATTTAGCTGTGAAGGATGTAGAAGAGGACTGGAAACCTTGGACTTACCTGAGGTTACCTACTCACCTGAAACCTCTGCACTATAACTTAATGATAACAGCTTTTATGGACAACTTTACTTTCTCTGGGGAAGTCAATGTGGAGATTGAATGCTTGAATTCAAGCAAGTATATAGTTGTGCATGCTCACAGGTTGACTGTGGAGAAGGTACAAGTGGCTGAAGATAAAGTGGCTGGGGAAGTACAAGTTGCCAATTATTTTGCATATCCATCCAATCAAGTTTTGGTGGTGGTTTTAAACAGAACCTTGGAGGCTCAGAAAAGTTACAACCTGAAGATAATTTACAGTGCCATCATAGAGAATGAACTACTTGGCTTCTTTCGAAGCTCCTATGTTTTACATGGAGAGAGAAGGTAATATTTTATGTTTCTAAATAAGTGTTATTGTTAAGGAATATATAAATGTGTAAATTTATAGCAGCAGCAATGATCAGAACTAATTGTCATTTCACATTGTGAGATAATGTCTTTTAAGAATTTTTAACTAACTGATATTTCTCCACTTTCTGTTTAACCCATTAATTACTGTGGATTTACCATGAATTGGTGTTGTAGGATACATAAATTACAATATTAACCACTGAAGGAATTCATTTTATATAGTAACAAGTATAAGGTGTGTTAAATTATCTATCTATCTGTCCCTCTGTTTGTCTATTAAAGGGTCATTGAAATCAAATCTTTATAAAACCTTATATATATATAATATATCTGGAAGAACAAAATTAGTTGTATTTGTATAAAAATGATTAATTAAAAGGTATTTAAATGTAATTTTGAAACTACTTTAAAATGCATGCACTGCACTGCATACCACAGTATTACTTTAAAATGGTTGAGTGAGCAAACTCCAAAAGCTGAGTTTATGGACGGCAAGCTTCTACAGGTATGACAATGCAAACAGGTTAATTCAGCATTGCAAAATCTGCTTAAAATTTCTGACACAGGTCAAGATACACTCTTTTTAGAATGAACAGTCAAAATGGGAACAGTGTTCCTTTAAGATTTGAATATACATAATGGACAGGATGTTAAAAAATAATATAGCACAGCATATAGATTTGCTGTAAGGAAACTCATGCTACAGTGTTATATAGAGCAAAATATTATACTAGTCTTCCAGGGCCAACCTTTCAGTGATAGTAGCACATGCTCAGGGTAAACAGCACTTAAGCTAAAGTGCCTATTTTTGTATTGGTGTTCTTAATGCCTTTACATACACACTATAAGAATTATTTTTATCATGAAGCATGATTCTCACTTTTTGTCCTTATT
The DNA here is from genome assembly GCF_027579735.1 of Bombina bombina. Lineage (NCBI taxonomy): Eukaryota > Metazoa > Chordata > Amphibia > Anura > Bombinatoridae > Bombina > Bombina bombina. The sequence goes on along the minus strand of NC_069504.1, from coordinate 247,236,786 downwards.
TTGAATATGTCATATATCATAGGATAAAGAGATGAAAGCAAAAATGTAAATTTTAGCCCTTTTTTATCAGTTCCCAACTGGCAATGAAAGACTGGCAAACTTCTTCCTGGCAAGGCTCATTATCATGCACTTTATTTGCTATGCCTTCGTTTTAATTACTGCACTGGGGTAGACTCTCAAAATCTGCATAAACTGCTTCTAATTTGTATAATTTGCATATAATTGAAAAGCCTCCAGCACAGTGTCACACAGTGCATGCCACTCTGTGTAAAAATGACAGTAACTGTAGATTACATTTGACAAACCTTGGAAAAATGTATAGCACATTGTCCTACTTTTGCAAAGTATGCCCTTTGGTACTTAATGATTTCCATCATGAGCTTGTTTTTAAATCAGCAACATAGTATTGATTACAAATACTATAGCATTTGGGGATAGCAACACACAGACAACACAAATCACATACAAAGAAACACACAATATACAAGTACATATACACACACAAACATCCACCAGACACACTTTGGTTTTTCTTTCTTTCTCTCTCTCTCTCTCTCTCTCTCTCAATCTCTCTCTCACATACTTTCTCTTACTTTTTCTCTATCACTTTTTTTTGCTCCTTATCTTCCCCTCTCCCCTTTTCTCACTCTCTGTCTTTCTCTCATACTAATCTTTAGTGGTATCCATTAGTCCAATATTACTTTTATGTAGGCTCTAGAATCTATCCATTACTTCTTAAATACTTTTAATTAAAACTCTATTTTAGATAAATTTACTACATACAGCCTTATATTCTAGCATGTACCTATGCAAATGATAACTCAACCACTGTTAAAATGATATTATATACACATGTCAGAATTCCAATGTGTTCCATTTAAAGTTAAATATTTTTTTTTTTTTGAAGAAAAAAAAAATGTAAGCACTAACCAAAATACATTTTCAAAGTGTCCAAAAAAGTCACAGAATCATCTGGAAATATGTCAGATGCCATTGTGTTGATCAACAAGTTGTTTATCTAGTTTGCAAAGTATAAACATATATGCAAATATTCCAAACTTGCGATGTATGTTTATAGTTAATAAAAGGGTGAAATATAGTCTTTAGAATCAATAGTACCCTTTTAATTTGCACTGCGAGCAAAGAAGTTTACATGGATGAATTTTATTGGTAAGGTAAAAAATAAACAGGGATTAGAAATAATTTAAGAAGGAAACAAACTATACACATTTATTTAGGTCAAACTATAAGGACTTAATTGTTCAGTGTCTGTACTTTTATTAATATATATATATATATATTTTTTTTTTTAAAGAATTTGTTTTTTTAAACTTGCTTATCCGAGAAACAAACCACCAATACCATAAACTTTTACATTGCTATGAATGGAGCAGACTGTAGTTCTTTAGAATTTGTTTAAACATACTATATAGTTAAAGGTATACATGCTTGTGATATTGATTGAGAAATATGGAATATCAGTACTTTGTAGTGAAAAAAATAGAGTTTCACTGCAGGTTGTGAAATACATCATTAAATCTATGAACAACTCACTGGTGTGTGATAAAAATTAATGGATCAAATAAGGCTATTCCTTGAAGGCATATTAAACAGTAATTGTGTGTGGCACTTTCAATAATAGATAAATAGATAGATAGATAGATAGATAGATAGATAGATAGATGATATGATATAAACATGATCGATAGATAGATATAAACTTGATAGATAGATATAAACTAGATAGATAGATAGATAAATAGATAGAAACTAGACAGACAGACAGACAGATAGATAGATGATAGATAGATAGATAGATAGATAGATAGAAACTAGATATATAGATTATATAGATAGAAACTAGATAGATAGATGATATGATATAAACATGATCGATAGATAGATATAAACTTGATAGATAGATATAAACTAGATAGATCGATCGATAGATAGATAGATAGATAGATAGATAGATAGATGATAGATAGATAGATAGATAGATAGAAACTAGACAGACAGACAGATAGATAGATAGATAGATAGATAGATAGATAGATAGATGATAGATAGATAGATAGATAGATAGATAGAAACTAGATATATAGATTATATAGATAGAAACTTGATAGATAGATAATGATAGCTATCTAGCTAGCTAGCTAGATAGATAGATAGATAGATAGATAGATAGATAGATAGATAGATGATAGATAGATAGATACATACATGGTAGATAGAAACTAGATAAAGATAGATAGATAGAAACTAGATAGATAGATAGATAGAAACTAGATAGATAGAAACTAGATATATTGATAGATATATATAAATAGATAGATAGATAGATAGATAGATATAGATAGATATAAACATGATAAATAGATAGAGGATGGATAGATAGATAGATTGATAGATAAATGATAGATTGATAGATAGAAACTAGATAGAGCGATAGATAAATAGATAGAAACATGATAAATAGATAGATAGAGGATGGATAGATAGATAGATGATAGATAGATAGATAGATAGATAGATAGATAGATAGATAGATATGATAGAGACATGATAAATAGATAGATAGATAGATAGAGAGATAGATAGATAGAAACTAGATAGATAGATAGATAGATAGATAGATAGATAGATAGAAACTATATACATAGATAGATTGATAGATAGATAGATAGATAGATAGATAGATAGTAAGATAGATAGATAAAATACATATAGATAGTTTTGATAGTTTTATAGCTACTATTCATAAGGCATTGTCAAAAACTTTGCAAAGACATCTGTACCTCATTCATATAAAAAAAATAGCTCAAAGAATAGTTCAAAAGCTCTTGGTCACAAAAGGATTTAGCACACATTTTCTCTATTTTACTTAATTGATTTGTTAAATACCAATGGCAAACAGACCCAGCAGAGGATTATGCAAAATAACCAGTTTAATGTTTCATTGTTTAATTAAGACTTATCTTTATAAATTAAGTTTAAAAAAGAGTAAAAAGTTAAGAGAGAAGATATAAGCTTTTATATCTTGACATATTTTCATATTCACATTTTGTATTAATCATGCATCCTTTTTTTCTTAAACCACAGTAGTAAATGTAAATTATGAAACTATGCAAAATATAATATCCCACCCAAAAATAAATTGTAATTATACATATACTACATATTCTATTAGTTGGAATATCTTTAAAAGCAAAGGTGATATTTCATCAACAGGTGGACCTATGAATGTACCAGGCTCTGTTATTAGCTAGACCTATGAAATATTATGCCCCTATTCAGTTAGCATGGAAAATATTGGGGAAAGTATGCATCAGATATTGGAGTTTGTATATATGTTTTTGTATTTGGCAGCATTTTCCATATGATTTGTTGTGTATTCATACCATTTGCAAAGTTCAAAGTCTGACTGAATTTTATCTGATAATAATCCTCAACTCCTGAAGCATTAATATCATGTAAATGAATGGTGTAAACAGTATACACAAACACATGCTTCATTTAATGTTTAATCAATTAAACTGCAATAATAAACAATTTCATTATTTTTTCTTAAAATTGACTGCCGAATGGAAGAGCATATGTCCTTAAGTGTCATGTATGCTAAATATACTTTTTAAATATTATGATGTTTCATGTCTAAGAATTTAAACTAGGTAATGGTTAAACGCACTTATTTCTGTTAGTCAAGATATATCGAAAAAATGTTATATAACAAAGTTCTATTGTAAGTCGGCATCACATTGTCATGATCTTCAATTAGGTAAAATATACGTATCATTTTTAGAAAATATTACAAATATAATCAGGTTCATCTATTGTGCTGAACCTAAATGTCGGAGGTTGAAACACTGTCCTCTAAATGATAAATGTTTCCTGTAAGAAGCTGATTTAGAGAAGTTGAATGTACAATAAAGTAGCATATAATGTATAATCAAAGTTGTTATTGTAAAGACCTTGTACTTTAATTTCAGAAAATGAGATTCTTCTAAAAATCAATTGTTTTGGTGCTAAATTCAATTACATCAGTTCTCTGTTTTGTATCTTATGCTAACATAAGTCAATTACCCTAGTAATCCAGAAATAGAATGTAATTCAATGGAATCATAGTTCAGCCGATTCAATCAATAAGCATTGCCTGCATTGTTAGAGCTTGAAAAGTTTATTTCCAATTTTCCTATATACTAAATATTACTTATCATAGTTATCTATATATAAAGTTCCATTGACATAAAATGATTTTCATTTGCAAAAACAAAAGTATTTACTAGTTACAAGTCCAACTACAGTTTTAATCATCTATCTATCTATCAATCTATCTATCATCTGTCTATCTATCTATCTATCTATCTATCTATCCATTTATTATCTTTCTATCTATCTATCTATCTATCTATCTATCTATCCATCCATCATCTATTTATCTTTCTATCTATCTATATACATGCTTATCATATTTAACTATAACTAGTATAGTGTCATGTGAAATTACCCCTGATCACTTTATATGCTAGGTTACACTTTGTCATCATAATAACTGTGACTTCACAACAGAAGGGGAACAGACACACAGTTTACACATATAGACACACACACATATTTACGCACATGCACACACTCTATTCTTTATTGATATCAATCTCTAGTTATACATGTTCTACATTTAATTACCTTGTATATTATATTGTGCTAAAACCAGTTGAACATTACATTGAAGATCTATCAATTGCAAACGATATTATATATTTTTTTCAGTACATCATCTGCAGACAATGTTGTTTTAATCTGAATCACTTTTACCTGCTCAAAAATTAGAAAATTAAATAACTTGGCTTCAAAAGTAAACAAAAACATAAGATTTCTTATATCTTAAGAGTGAAAATGTTGTTAGTATATTGTATTTTACAATATTAGAAAAGTTTATATGTTAAATGGTGCATTGCTACAAATTACATTTTTAAATCCTTAAAATATCGGTTTACAAATGTTTAGGTTTAGAGAACACGTGAATGAGTTTGCTTTCAGTTTCAGATGTAAGAAGTCAAGAAAAAAACAAACAGCTTTACGTGGTGACTTATAACTGGACATATCCACCATGTTTCTGTGCTAAAAGACATGGAAATTCATTTTGCGGACCTTAGATTGATTCGATACCTCACTATAAATGAAGACTACATTTCCAGCTGAGAGTTACAATAAGCCTCTGAGCAGAAATGGCAACTTCCAATCCATATTACGAAAATGAAAGCACTCAACCTTGGAACATTTTCTAAGGTTCAACAATGTTTTCCTTCTTCTGCAAAGAAAGAACAGAGAACAGAAGAAAAAAAAAATTAGTATATGGCTATAGTTCAATTTTGAACACCTAATTGCTATAAAAGTACATTCTGCAAAATTAGAAATACTGACATCTGTGAATTGCATAAAAAGAATTAACATTATCTAAACTAAGTACTCACTTGTGTGATGCTTGCTGATTTCAGCATTGTTAGCATAAACTGCAGAGTCTGGTTCATCTATTTATATTGTTTTATTGTTTTGGTACCAACAATGTATGCAGTGAATTTATGGCGTAATGATGTATTACAAGAAAATTAATGTCAGTTTTTGGTATAGATAGTCATCACATGAAGATACATTTCTCTTAGTCTTTTTATTTCTTCTAAATAATGTATATAAAATTTGCCTGTCTTAAATAATAATACTTTTTTGTTTTTATGTATGTGAAGGTGTGTCCCTGCTCACCAAAAGAGAAGTGAGAGATGTCCCTATAAGCCAGTAAATGTTAGATAAGTTAAGCTCACACACATGCATTTCTTGTTCAGAGTTGTAAGTTGTCCAGTGTTTCAACTGGATAGTCCAATATTTCAATGGGCTGTCAAATAAAATATTTTGACACTCAAATATCCAATTTTTTTAAAGTACCCAGAGTGGCAGATGTATTTCAAAAGTCTGCCATTCCTCTACCCATTAAAAATATAGGGCTAGAGAGAAGTTACATTGTGTACGCACTACTCTATATGTTGTCGGTAAACATAAAGGATAATGCAATAATTGTTTTATATGTTACTTGCATTCAAAAGGGAAATAAAACACTGCTCTGTATGTTCTGCTGACAGTGAGGGGTCAAATCATTAATGTGTTTGCTATTGGCAGTCAAAGCAGTAAAATATACAAAACTGCTGGTAACACTGCCGTGTCCAACTCTAGGGGGTGCAATAGTACAAAGAGATGAGGATCATATGAACTAAAAACATTAATATCGGAGTGTTCAAGATATATAACGTAAATACTGTATGGTTAAAGAGAAAGAAGCACAATAATTTTTTCACAGATAGAGACACCAACACAAGTTCTTATCTGAGTCCAAATTGAAGACCGAAATACCTTTCAGTGTCAGGAGTAACTTCAATTGCAATTGGTACAATCCAAGGTGGTGCAATCCCCAATAAACGTTGCGGCTGCTCCTCTCAAAGATAAACAACAAATCCAAAATTGAAAAATCTGTAAAAGAAGATCACATGCAGAGGGTGCCTCCTAGTGTAATATTGCAATTATAAAGGGGAGCATGTATGTCTTGTGTTATGGTAATACTCACAACAGTGGCAGCACCCAATGTGCTAAATGGCGCAGGCTGGGAGCTCTCAGTGTTCCAGCTCACTGGTCCTAGGAGTGAGGTCCCAATATTTCCCTCTTGAATGTCATCAGATTCTTGAAAGAGGTAAAATCATTGCTTCCTTTGTGTTACTGGCAGCCAAATGGGAGATATAATGATTGCTCTGTGTGTTACCGACAGCAATGAGAATTAAATGACTGCTTAGATGCAAAAAATATAAGCCAGAATTTTGGGGAGGGGCTATTGCCTGACTTCACCTTTTACCCTTGTTCAGTCACTTGCTAGTATTTTGTAACTGGTAAGTGACAACCCTATTCTTGTGAGTTTCAATATCAATTTAAGTTGCTTTAGATCCCTGGTTTTCAAACCTGTCCTCAGGCCTCCCTAACAGGCCAGATTTTGAGGATATCTTAACTAAAGCACGGGTGAAATTTACTCACTCAAATCTCCCAGTGGAGAGTTCTAGGTTAACAGGGATTCCTGACAGATATCAGTGTTACAATGTAACTATCGCTAATTTTGAAAAAAATGGTTTGGAAATAGCAAAGTGCTACTTGTACTTATTTCCCGATAAATTGCAAAAAAAGCAAAGAACATGTAAACATTGGGCATTTCTAAACTCAGGACAAAATTTAGAAATTACTTACCATGGGTGTTTTATGGTAGTTGTAGAAGAGTAACAGATTTTGGGGATTAAATTTAGAAAAAGTGTTTTTTTTTCCATTTTTTCATCATATTTTATAAAAACAAATATAGTAAATTATAAGATATGATGAAACTAATGATTTCTTTAGAAAGTCCATTTAATGGTGAGAAAAATGGTATATAATATGTGTGGGTACAGTAAATGAGTAGGAGGAAAATCACAGCTAAACACAAACACAGCAGAAATGTAAAAATGGCCCTGGTCCCAAACGGTCAACAAATGGAAAAGTGGTCTGGTCACGAAGGGGTTAAGACATGTTTAGAGTTGATAGAAGCAAATGAATGATTAACTGATATTATATTTTGCATATGTTCACAACCCAAAATCATTAAATGAATATAAATATAAGTAAATACTCCAAAGCATACCACCAAAATTTCTAGGGCAAGGAAGTAAAGAAAACTTTTTTTTTAAAATATCAATTTTATTGAGGAAATGTGAAAGCTTACAAGGTATACATAGAAGATACAGCTATAAATCACTAACTTGTCAGTATACAGATCCTACATATTATCCTTATAACAACTAATACAAACATTGATCAGTTGTGTAACGTATCTTCAAATCAAGTCCATATCCTTAGGTTTCAAATATGGAATTAAAATATAACAACAAATAGGTACAAAACCATTTGTTCTTTGGGTTCAGTACAACATGTCAGTAGCAGGGGTCAAGTGTATTGTATTAGGTGTCAAAATGTGTTCAACAACATCTCCTGAGTACAGTGATACCATCCATGAATAGGTTTGTCAGGTTCTCAGGGGGCTAAAATCCCTTATATTTAGGGGGCGCATTCCAGTTTTCCAACTTGGAATTTTTACATCTGTCATCATGCACCCATGTCCTATTTGGGACATTTCTGAAGCTGGTCAATGTAATTTACCCCCATCAAACCATACAATTTTGAAAAGTAGACACGCTAGGGTATTTTAAATGCTGGTATTTTCCATGCACTAATTAAACCACCAGTCTTTGTCAAACTTTTGGGTAGTCATTTTTTGTGTTATTTTTCCCATACGTAGTTTAGGTATGAATTCTCATTTCCTGTTATGTGTTACTGACAAAAAAACACCTCAATATGAATATCTCCTGAGTACAGTGATACCACCCATGAATAGGTTTGTTGGGTTCTCAGGGGGCTAAAAGGCCTTATTTTTAGGGGACGCATTCCAGTTTTCCATCTTGGAATTTTCACATCTGTCATCATGCACCAATGTCCTATTTGGGACATTTCTGAAGCCGGCCAATGTAATTTACCCCCATCAAACCATATATTTTTGAAAAGTAGACACCCTAGGGTATTTGAAATGCTGGTATTTTAACACTTTCCATGTACTAATTCAACTACCAGTCTTTGTCAAACTAGTGGGTAGTCATTTTGTTTTGTTATTTTTCACACCCGTTGTACTTTAGGCTTAGATTCTCAGCTTCTGTTATGTGTTACTGCCAAAGAAGACCACAATACGTGTTTACCAACATCTCCTGAGTAAAGTGATACTACCTATGCATAGGTTTGTTGGCTTGGGGGGTACATTGCCAAACTTCTGACATTTATTTGCTTGCCATGAATGTGCATATATTTGAAAAGTTGACACCCCAAGGTATTGTATATGGAGTGCTTTGATGCCTTTGATTTATAGTTTTAGCAAAACAAATTGGAGAAAGTGTATGGTGGTAATTTTTCAATTTTCAATTTTACACACACATTGCTTTTTGACTATGATTTAGGAGAGCTTGTTGTAATTTATTGCAAGAAAACACTCCAGGTTGTTTTATGCAAGACCTCCTGAGTACACCTATGCCCCCATGCATAGGTTTGCCAGAATTTTGAGAAGGTTCAGTTACAATTGTATGATGTGCCAGGATTTTGAGAAGGTTCAGTTACAATTGTATGACTTGTGCAAGGATTTTGAGAAGGTTCAGTTACAATTGTATGACTTGTGCCAGGATTTTGAGAAGGTTCAGTTACAATTGTATGACTTGTAATTTGAGTAGAAAGTGAGAGTATTTCTTCTGATATGCCTATCTTTAGTTTGGGGCCTATTGCATACCCCAGTTTTAATTATTGCCATGAAAGTGTATATATTTGAAACGTTGACACTCCAAGGTATTGTATATGGAGTGCTTTGAGGCCTTTGATGCAACCGTTTTACCCCCAAAAAATTGGAGAAAGTGTATGGTGGTAATTTTTCAATTTTCATTTTTACACACACATTGCTTTTTGACTATGATTTAGCAGAGCTTGTTGTAAGTTATTGCAAGAAAACCTCTAGGTTGTTTTCAGCAAGACCCCCTGAGTACACCCATGCCCACCATGCATAGGTTTGACAGGGGTTTTGGTAAAATACAGCACCAATTTTAGAACTTATAAAAAAATAGAACAGTAAAATGTAAAAATCTGGCACAGCAAAAGTAAAAAAAAACAAAAAAAAAAAACTCATTAACAGTAAACGTAACCAAAACCCCCCCTCAAAAAAACACAATGGCAAATGTAAAAAAAATAAAAAAATTACCAGTGTGTGATACCACTTGAAGCAGTCCCCAATGCGGAGTCCAGGCTGTCCAGGGCAATCAGGACAGTAAAAGGTGGTGTCCCTTCTCTGCCCCCTTTTGGTATGGAATCTGCATTTCTTCTGAGGATTCTGCTTTCACGCAGTAGGGGGGATTTTGAAAATAAAATTAGTAGGCCCAACTCTGCTCTCTCCCATCACCGCCTGGAGAGCAGGTGCATTTTGGTACAAAATCCCCAAAATTATCTGGAGCTGAAAATGTAAAAAAGTCAGTTTCATTCCGGGGTTTGTTTTTTTGAACAACAAAAAAGCTTTATGGGTTGCAATCTGCATTAAGTAAATTGCAACCTTTTTGTCCTCCGCATAATTAGGTAGGGCTGTAGCAGCTGATCTGCCAGATCAACCCCACCCATATGCCGGTTATAAGCCTTGATGCACACTGGCTTCCTTATGCTCTCAGCTCTGCCACGTACAGCTACCTACCACAGTCCTCTCATTGTGGGTGGTGGTAAGAATATACACATCCTTCTTGTCTCTGTACTTAAGTGCCAACAGCTCCTCTTGGCACAGAGCTGAGGTCTCCCTCCTTTGTACCCGGGTGCGTACAAGTTGTCCTGGGAAACCTGTGCGGTTCTTTTTAATTGTACCACAAGCTACTGTATCAAAGCAATACAGTAGCTTGAACTAAAGGACACTTGTATAAAAATTATCTAAATACAAGTGGTACCCTTTGTTCATTAGGGGTAATATCAGGTCCCAGACAATCTTGCCAGTTGTTCCCATATGTTCTGGGCAACCTGGAGGGTCAAGGTGGCTATCCTTTCCCGAATACACCCGGATAGGCCTGAATATACTCAGTCTTACAGAGCTTATACAATTTTACTCCATATCTGGAGCGCTTGGAAGGAATATACTGCTTGAATCCCAGCCTTCCTTTATATTTCATCAGGGATTCATCCCCACATATTTTCCTTCCAGGTGTATAAGCCTCTGCAAACCTGGCAGCATTGTTGGTAATCAGGGGATGGATTTTATAAAGTCTGTGAAACTGGGGATGCTCCCTAGGAGGCACAGGCTGTTGTCGCTGAAGTGCATGAAATGTAGAATCATTTCATACCTCATTCTCGACATACACTGGGAGAAAATGGGGGTAGAGCAGATAGGGTTACTGCTCCAGTTGGAGCAGATGGAGGGTTTCATTATTATGCCCATCAGCATAGTTAATGCCCATAATTTATTAAATTCTGGCACATTGATGAAGGCCTATTGCTGCTTTGCCAAATATGAGTCAGGCTTTGCAGAATGGAACTGATGGGCATATAAATTAGTTTGGGCGACAATGTTCCCCAATACATCATCGCCCAGAAACACCTCCATAAACTGTTGGGGGCTAAATCCTGCCACATCCACATTTATGCCAGGATTTGCTGTGAAGGGTGGGATATCTGGCATCTGGTAATGAGGCATTACCCACCCTTCAGCAGCAATGACAGCTGGAGCAACACGTCTCATTCTGGCAGGGGGGCTAGCGGGGGGGGGGGGTAGCAGCCACAGATACATCACTATCAGTTGAGACTGTATCTAATGATGTATCTGAGCATATGGCAGGGTCAAAATTGGGGTCTGAGTCTGATATAGAGGCTCTCTGAGAATGAAGCAAATTTGATAATAGAAGTAAACTGGAAAGTTGTTTAAAATTGTATGTTCTACCTAAATCATGAAATAAAATTTTGGGTTTTCATGTCACTTTAAAATAATAGTGTACTCTGGCAAGCAGCAGTTAATTATCTCATTATATTTAAAGTTGATTCAGGAACACCCTTTATAAAAGGCTGCCTCCTACTGGTAACTGATTTACTTTTATGCATCTTGTTTACATAGCTTTTCTGTAGCCATGACTGCAGTGCTGAATTGTTAGTATGGGTAAAGGTTTCAACAGGAATGGAGCTATTTCAAATAAATAAATAAATATAAATATTTATGTGTAAACATTTAATGAGAAAATATTACAGTACATTGTCCCTTTAATTATAGTTCAGAAGAAAACAATATTTTGAGTTTGAGGAAAGCCAGACAGATGTTTTTTTATGAACTAATATTCATCTGGAATTTTTAATTTATAAATATAGTTATACCCTAAAAAACAGATCTCAGTGTTAAAATAATAAACATAAAAACTCTTATAAATCTAGTATGTGTAGATACAAGATGAATAAAGAAGACATCATTGAGGTTTAGTATATTTGCATTGAATAGACTGCAATGACAAACAAATTATAATTGAATGGAGACCCAGCAATAATGCCTTATCTTTTGTTGCTGTTAAGAAATAAGTTAAAACTTAGAAGGGTTTAGAAAGATGTTAATTGAACATGACTGGATATTGTGCCAACTGAATTATATTGGCTGTTTTGTAAAAGAGAAAGCTGTTAAGTGATGAGGAAGGAAACATGTAAAATTGACATAGTGAAAATAAGACTTTTTTTACACTCAACTTCTGAGCCAATTTAGAACTTTTTTGTTTTACACCCAAATGCTGAGCCAATTTTTAACTTTTATTGCTACCTACATTTAAAACCTATTGTAAGTCAAATTTTAGTGAGTGACCCACACAAATTATATATTGTTTTTTTTCAGCCAGCCCATCAGATTCCCAATATATCATTATTATATTTATGTCATGGCATGTCAGAGAACTGTGGCAAAAACTGTAAAATATATATATATATATTTTTGCTTAGATTTTAGTAAATAATATTAAAAATGGCAAAGTGATCTCTGCTGTTACTGTGATCAATTTACTAAATTGTTATCACAGGTAGTCACATGTGAGAGGGCCATATGGGGTATTGGAGGTTAGAATGTAGATCAGAGGGGCCCCATTGTGCACTACAGAAATACAATCACTTTTTTTCTTGCAGGGTGTTCACTGTTACCACAGTGATTACCTGCCTATATAGATCCAATTTATATAGTTTTTTTTTAAGAAAGGGACTTGTCTTTTTTTTTAAAAAACTCTATTAGGGGTCTATAAGCATACCAGATTTTTTTATTGTGTATATCATGTCCCATTCTAAAGCAAATCACAATAATTTTTTCAAACTTTATTTTTAAAACATCTTCTTTGTAGTACTGCTCCAAGACCCCCACCATTTGAAACAGCATGATATTCTTTAAAGTGAGGGGTCTTGGAGATTTGTAGTTGCTAAGGGAGCTGAGATCAATGGGTTTGAAGAACCTCCCCTTATCCAGCTCCCTTGCAGCTACCCAAGCTTCCTGGTTCTGCCTCTTTTGTGACGTCACCACATGCGTATGGGATGATGAAATCTGGGAGTCCCATCCACTAGGCCACAAATGATCTTCAGCCTGTAGTATGAGGGATTGCCAAAAACAGCATTTGATCAGCGATCACCATGCATGATGAAAACATTTATGGCTTCAAATATCACCTCTATGCTGATGCCACCCAGATCTACCTCTTAACCCCCGCTCTCTCTCCCTCTGTCCTTTCTCATATCAGCGACTGCTTATCTGGTATTTCTTCCTGGATGGCCCCTCATCACCTAAAGATTAACATGTCCAAAACTGAGCTCCTTCTAATCCCACCTCAAGCTCTACGCCAACATTTGACTTTTCTATCCCTGTTGACGGCATCACCATCTCCCCATCGCCCTAAGTGCGCTGCCTCGGAGTTGCACTTGACTCAAATCTATCATTCATCACCCACATCCAATCACTTTATTCATCCTGCCGCAACTACCTATGCAATATTTCCAAGATTCACCCTTTTCTGAGTGCAAACACCACAAAGCAAATAATTTGCTCCCTTATTATTTCCAGACTTGACTACTGCAATAACCTACTTACTGGCCTTCCTCTTTCTCGCCTCTGCCCCCTTCAATCCATCCTAAATGCCTCTGCCAGACCTTTCCCGTTGATCTGTATCTGCTGCACCTCTCTGAAAGTCCCTTCATTGGCTCCCCATTCACAGCAGGATTAAATAAAAAATTCTCACCCTTACATACAAAGCTCTCACCAACGCCGCTCCCCACTACCTATCCTCTCTAATCAACAAGTATACTCCAGCCCGCCCACTAAGATCCAACAATGACCTGCTCCTTGCAACTGCGACTATCACCTCTTCCCATGCTAGACTGCAGGACTTCTGTCATGCAGCACCTACCCTCTGGAACTCTCTCCTTCGTGCTGTCAGGCTTTCCTCTAATCTTTCTTTTAAATGCTCCCTGAAGACTGTTTTGTTCAGAGACGCCTACCACCCAACTCTGTAATAAATTAATTTCACTTACCTAACATTCCCTCATCTAACTCTGCATTAACATCTTTCTCAATCTTGTAGTCCTCACCTCCTGTTTCTTAACCTCCTACCCTTCTAGATTTTAAGTTCCCACGGGAATAGGACCCTCAATTCCTCCTGTATGTGTTTGTTAACTTTTGTCCTTTCTCTTGCAAGTTTTACATCATTGTTTTATGTAAATGAATTGTACCCATGGACAGCGCTGCAGAATATGTTGGTGCTTTATAAATAAAGTATTATAATAATAATAATAATGAAAAGGGCTTGTCATGCATGAATATGTTACGCTAGAAATCACAGTATAGAGAGAAAAGTGGGAATATTTTGTTTAAACTTACCAGAGAATTAAGTAGAAATGTTAAAAAAAAAATTATGATGTAGGAGTCTTAAAAGAAATAATTAAAGGGACAGTATAGTCAAAATAACCAATAGGATATATAGCAATAAGGGAGTCTGATAAGAATTCTATGTATCACCTAATAAAATCCTAATATTAGTATACCCATAGGGTTAACAATCACACAAGGGCAAATAGGAGTTTTCAGAACAAGCCCCTATATAGCCAATATCCTATTGGTTTACAGCTGGGACTCTGACAGGGCTTGCACCGCTCCAGCATTGCACTAGTGATAGGTAACTTGTTTTGAGGTCAATCCTCTTTTTAGATTAGTAATTCTGTGCAATCCGTGAGCATTTGTGGGTGCTTCCCTGCCAGATATACCCACAATATTATCTATAACACACTGTATGGTTGTTACCTGGGCATATATGCTTTCCCTTTCTTTCATAATAATTTTACTTGTTTTTATATACACACACTAGCAAGTGTCCCTTGATAATTTTATTAACTTCTTATTAAATGTTAAGTTTTATTTATTAACCGATCCCAACCAAGCCTCACTGTTGGTTTATACTAATTTGCTTGAATCACATAGTACCAACTGAGTGCTCTGAACTATCCATGTTTCTTCTTCTTTTTGACGTAAAATTCAATTTACCACAAAACACAAACATACCACACTCACTAGATAAAATGACAGATGAACAATTTTTAATGTAATGTGTATGTATATACTATGTATGTGTATATATATATATATATATATATATATATGTATATATATATATATATATATATATATATATAGATATAGATATAGATATATAGATATATATATATATATACACATATACATACACACACACACACAAATATGCCATGTGAGTGGTTTACACACATACACATTTTTATTTTGCTAGTTAATCTTTAGTAATCAAGCTCTTTATTTATAGCAACAGCCTTACAGTCTACAAACATCTTGTCAAAGTGCCCTAAAGGCTGTAAATCAGCAGAGCAGCTAGTCCCACATTACCTCCTCACCTCCAAGGCCTTTATAGAACAAAAACATACATCCTGAAGCAGAATTTAACCCTGGCTATAAAAAAGGAATACAGCACATAACAAGTGGATACACTGCAATCCTCTCTGGTAGCCAAGGGGTTAAAGTGTGCTCTGCTTGTTATGTTGTCATTCTAGGCAGCATTAGAAGCCTTGTACAGTCCTAACCTGTCCTGAAGCCTTAATTCCTTCAACAAAAAATGTCTGCTCCACATCAGCATGGAGCTTGGCTGTGTGAGGGATGCAACAGAAGCACAGAAAATAAAAGTGAAACTAAGAGTAAGCATGCCTGGCAAAAAATGGGAGGGGTTTAGTTTTAATCTTTATCCCTCTCTCCTTCGTGGCTTCCTGGACTGCTGTAACATATTCCCAATGAAGCACTCAACTCTGTAAGCAGCTGGCAGCACAATTCTTACTAAAATGAATGCCCTCAGGATTTTTTTTTTTTTTTAATACACTGACTACAGGCAGGCGCCCCCTCACTGCAAGAAGCCTGTAGGCACATGCCTACTGTGCCTAATGGGAAATCTGGCCCTGATTATGCATAGTTGCAAACTCTGCTGCAATTAAATGCTAAATACATTGGTGCACTCTCCTAAGCTCTTATGAGCCTACCTAGGTTTACTCTTCAACAAATGATTCCAAGAGAATGAAACAAATGTGATAATAGAAGTAAACTAGAAAGTTGTTTAAAATTGTATGTTCTACCTAAATCATGAAAGAAAAGTTTTGGGTTTCATGTCCCTTTAATAACATTTTGATACAACTACAATGTGCTGCATTTCTAAGAAGGGCTAAGTGGTTATGGTTTTTTCTAAATTAGAATTGTTGATTAAAATTGGAAACTATGTCTGAATCATAAAAGATTAGTTTTGCCTTTACTGTCCCTTTAAATACAGAATTAAGGAGAGCACCATACGATTGTACTATACAATGTTTTTGTTTATAAAAAAAAAAAAACACAGCTTTGAAATATATTCTCATTATGTAGTTCCCTGCCTTTAACTCTGCTTTCTGAGAATTGGATGTGCAAATTACAGAATTCCCAATACTAACTCTGCTACATATCTTTCCCAAGTTGGCAGGAAAGATTGGATAAGATCTAGCAAAATAATATATATGTTTTTTATTGTCAATTTCAGCAACAAGTTCAAATTATTTTTTCCAAATAAGGCAAGTGGCAGGTGGAGATTGAACACTGAAATCTGGTACAGCAAACAAGGGGCTAGATTTATTGGTGTCCGTGAGATTGCATTGGGCCTCCATAGGAAATGTTTCACATATATTTTGTACTGATTTGTAAGTTGGTGTTAATGCCATTAAGATCTATAGTTGTGTTAAAAGCCTGATACATAGTCTCACACATAAAATCAGAACTTATTGTTGACCGGCTAAAGGACCAATGAATAGAATTGCATAATCAACAAGTGCATTATAAAAAAAGACAATGCAATAGCATTTACTCTGAATTTTAAATGAGCAGTAGATTTTTTTGGGGGGACAAATTTCAAAATTTGCTCCAATTTGCTGGCCTCCTGTACCATGGGATACCCATTAGCCTATCACAGACTTGTATACACTATGAACTCTTGCACATACTTTGTAGGAGCTGTTGCCTCAATGTGCATATACAAAAACTGTGCACAATTTGATAATGGAAGTAAATTAGAAAGTTTCTTAAAACTGCATGTCCTATCTGAATCATGAGAGTTTAATTTTAACTTTAATGTCCCTTTAAATCCATTACAACTGCATAAACATTAGAAACAAGCATGAACTAAAGCATGCAATTTTAAGCAACTTTCAAATTTATTCCTATTATCAATTTTTCTTCGTTCTCTTGCTATTTTTATTTGAAAAAGCAGGAATATAAAGCTTAGGAGCCATCCCGTTTTTGTTTCAGAACCTGGCTAGCGCTTGCTAATTGGTGGCTAAATTTAGTTCTCACAGATCTACAGTGCCTTTCAAAAGTATTCACCCCCTTGGCATTTTCCATTTTTTTGTTGCATTACAACCTGGAATTAAAATTGATTTTCATTTGGATTTCATCTAATGGACATCCACAAAATAGTAAAGATTGGTGAAGTGAAATAAAGAAAATAACTTGTTTTTAAAATTTCTAAAAAATAAAAAACTTAAAAGTGGTGTGTGCATATGTATTCACCCCCTTTGCTATGAAGCATCTAAATAAGATCTGATGCAATCAATTACCTTCAGAAATCACATAATTAGATTGAACACAGGTGGACTTTATTTAACTAAGTGTCACATGATCTCAGTATATATATATATATATATAGGCCGTGTTCCGCATTAGTTGAGGTAAGAAGGGTGATGGCTCCTGCCGTGGCTCCTCAGTTCCATATGCTTATGCTGGCTGTTTGTAAATGAGTTTAATGCTATCCTGTGTGCACCTGTCTTGTACACTGAATAGTGCCTCACCTTTGCTGCTTGAATAAACCACGTTGGTTATTCATTTCTGTGAGTCCTCATCCTTTTGTTTGCTTATATATATATATATATATATATATATATATATATATATATATATATATACCTGTACTGAAAGGCAACCTGAGTCTGCAACACCACTGAGCAAGGGACACCACCAAGCAAGCCCCACCATGAAGACCAAGAAGCTCTCCAAACAGGCCAGGAACAAATTTGTTGAGAAGTACAGATCAGGGTTGGGTTATAAAAGAAAATATCAAAAATTTTGAACATCCCACGGAGCACCATTAAATCCATTATTAAAAAATGGAAAGAATATGGCACCACAACAATCCTGCCAAGAGAGGGCTTCCCACCAATTAAAGGAAAATTCTCGAGGGAAACCTGTTTCAGTCTTCCAGAGATTTGAAACTGAGACAGAGGTTCACCTTCCAGCAGGACAAGCATACTGCTAAAGCAACACTCAAGTGTTTTATTCCCAGACCTCAATCCAATTGAGAGTCAGTGGTATGACTTAAAGATTGCTTTACACTAGCGGAACCCATCCAACTTGAAGAAGCTGGAACAGTTTTTCCTTGAAGAATGGACAAAAATCCCAGTGGCTAGATAAACCAAGCTTATAGAGACGCGTCCCAAGAGACTTGCAGCTGTAATTGCTGTAAAATGTTCATCTGCATAGTTTTGACTTGGGGGGGGGGGGGGGAGTAAATAGTTATGCATGCTCAAGTTTTCTGTTATTTTGTCTTATTTTTTTGTTTGTTTAACTTAAAAAAAAATATTTAGCATCTTCAAAGTGGTAGGCATGTTCTGTAAATCAAATTATACAACCCCAAAAAAATCCATTCTAATTCCAGGTTATAATGCAACAAAATAGGGAAAATGCCAAGGGGTGAATTCTTTTGAAAGGCACTGTATGAACTTTAATTAATCTAAGAAAATGAGTTTCAAACAAAATATAAGAGTATTTGAGGTACAATGTTAAATATTATTTGTTTCCACGTGCAGACAACTATGTATTTGATTTAATGAAACATTGCAGCTCTTACAATGTAATGCATTTTTCTTGATATAGTTAATTGATGCAGTTTGTGTATTTTCCTTTTTAGTATTCTGATTGGAAATGGAAATAGTCATTTCCTAATAATAGAATTTTCATGCAGCAAGGCTACATATTCCCTAGCTTTATAATTTCTTTACTTGTCCACATGTTTTATGACTAGTTCAATGTTTTATTCAAAGGTCTGAAACACATTCCTATGCTATAATTTTACTCAGAATGTAAATTGATAACAACCATTTCACAATGAAGAAAGGAGAACCATACGTCTATTATAATAGTTACCTCTGACAAGATTTTAAAGTTATTTGTGCTAAATAAAATTTAGATGCTGATCCTTCATAATATATTTTGTCTATGAAATAATGCAACTCATGGTGCAAAACTAGTTTTATTGGTTGTCAGTGATCTGAGCAAAAGGAAATAAAATATAAACTACATGTTTTGTGTGTTTTGTTAAGAAGACCGTAGACCAAATCATAGGCATGAGCTTTAAATGCTGACTGAAAGGGATGAATGCAATGACATAAAGAAACATTTTAAGCAGGTATTCATGTTCTACTAAGGTGATATACCACTTTTGAGGCAAACCCACATATACCTTTCTTGTGCCTATGGAATTATGCCGCTTTAACTATCAGGCATGGGTACAATTCTATACTTACCAACAATTATTAGATGCTTTCTGAGGCAGTTTGTTGAGAGAACTTGTGGGCGGTGGTGCACTGGTGTTTTCTGGGAAGGGCCATGGAATTGTTGTGGGCTGGACTGGGCCAGGACGTGTTTTGGACCTAACCAGGACAGAGCCTCAAACAGGACATTTGCCCCTGGCCAAGAAGCTACAAATAAGAAATCTGCAATCCTGACAGAGCAAGCATGATCCTGAACTTTTTTGTAATTCAAATGTTAAAAGAGTCAATTTTGTTTGATACTAAATATTGTTTTTTTTATTATTGCTTTCTTTACAGAATGTATTACTGACATGAAAACTCTGGTTACTGTTAGCTAGAGCATCCTCCCATGTACAGTTTGCAAGCGTTCAGCTTGATTACGAGTTTTCAAACAGCTGGCTTGTGTGTGCGATATGGGGTTTTTTAAGCTCCATACCACACATAATTCAAGCCCTGTGCTCGTGCACCCTTTCCCCATAGACCTCAATAGGGAAAGCAAGTCAAAAAAGTCTATCACCTGCGATCGCGGAAAGAAAACTCTGTAACGCAGCCCTGTTTAAACCCTAAACACCCTGACATAAACCGAAAGTCTAAACACCCCTAATCTGCCGCCCCAGGCATCGCCAACACCTACCTACAGTTATTAACCCCTAATCTGCTGCCCCGACATCTCCGCCACCTACCTACAGTTATTAACCCCTAATCTGCCGCTCCAGATATCGACGCCACTATATTAAAGTTATTAAACCCTATTCCGCCGCACCCCAACATCGCCCCACTATAATAAAGTTATTAACCCCTATTCCACCACTAAATAAAGATCCCACATCACTACCACTAAATAAACCTATTAGCCCCTAAACCGCCAGCCCCCCACATCGCAACAACCTAAATTAAACTATATTAACCCCTAAACCTAACCCTAACCATAACCCTAATGTAACCCTAACACCCGCTAGCTTTAACATAATTACAATAGAGCTAAATTAATGTTACAATTATCAACTAAATAATAACTATTTAAAACTAAATACATACTTACCTGTGAAATGAAACCTAAGTTAGATTAGGTTTTATTTTTATTTCACAGGTAAGTTTGTATTTATTTTAACTAGGTAGACTAGCTAGTAAATAGTTTTTAACTATTTACTAACTACCTAGTTAAAATAAATACAAACTTACCTGTCAAATAAAACCTAACCTGCCTTACACTAAAACCTAATATTATAAAAATAAAAAACACTAAAATTACAAAAAATAAAAAAATCTACCAATACAAAAAATAACAAAAGAAATTATACAAAACAATAAAAATTATTCCTATACTAATACCCTTAAAAAAAAACCACCCAAAAATAAAAAACCCCTAATCTATAATAAACCTCCAAGGGCCCTTAAAATGGCCTTTTGTAGGGCATTGCCCTAAAGTTAACAGCTCTTTTGCTATAAAACAAAACAAACACCCCCTAACAGTATATAAACTCCCAGCCTCCAAACCCACAAAATAAAAATAAAGTAAAATCTAATCTACCCATTGCCCTGAAAAGGGCATTTGTATGTGCATTGCGGTTTAAAGGGCATTTAGCTCTTTTGCTGCCCAAGCCCTAATATAAAAATAAAAACCCACCCCAAAATGAAAAAAAATACATTACACAAAATAAAAAACAAATTATCAAAAATAATAAAAATGATTCCTATTCTAATACCCTTTTAAAAAACACCCCAAAATAAAAAAACGAATATATAATAAACTACCTATAGCCCTAAGTTAAACAACTCTTTTAGCTGAAGAAAAAAATTACAAACACCCACTAACATTACACCCCCCCCCCCAAACCCACAAAATAAAAAAAAACTATCTAAAAAACCTTTAGCTGCCCAACCCCGAATCTAAAAAAAAACTACCCAAAAAAACTTTAAAAAAACCTAACACTTGCCCATACAATGCCCATAAAAATGCCCTTTTCAGGGCAATGGGTAGCTTAAGTTTTTGTTAGAGTTAGGTTTTTTAGTTTGGGGGTTGGTTGGGTGGTGGATTTTACTGTTGGGGGGGTCTTTGTATTTTTTTTTTTACAGGTAAAAGAGCTGTTTAACTTAGGGCAATGCCCTACAAAAGACCCTTTTAAGGGCTATTGGTAGTTTATTGTAGGCTAGGTTTTTTTATTTTGTGTGGGCTTTTTTATTTTTATAGGGCTTTTTTATTTTGGATAATTTCATTTGTTATTTTTAGTAATTTAGTGTTTGTTATTTTTTGTAATTTAGTCTTTTTTATTTTTGTAATTAGATACTTTGTAATTTTTAGAGTAGTGTTAGAATTGTTTTAATGTGTAGTTTAATTTTATTTAAAATATTAGTTAAATAGTTATATTAGTTTAATTGTTAGTTTAAACTTAGTTTTTTTAATTTGACAGGTAAGTTTTAATTTAATTTGATAGGGAAATTGTATTTTTAATATAACGTTAGGGGGGCGTTAGGTTTAGGGATTACTAGTTTAATTTAGTTTATTGCGATGTGGGGGCTTGTGGTTTAGGGATTAATAGTTTACTTTAGTATAATTCGTTGTGGGGCGCTTTCAGTTTAGGGGTTAATAGTTTACTTTAGTATATTTCATTGTGGGGAACTTGCGGTTTAGGGGTTAATAGGTTTATTATAGTGGCAGCGGTGTAGGGCTTAATAACTTTAGTACAGTGGTGGCGATGTGGGCAGATGGTAAATTAGGGGTTAATAATATCTAAATAGTGTTTGCGATGCGCTAGGGTGGTGGTTTAGGGGTTAATAACTTTATTATAGTGGTGACGATGTCGGAGAGCGGCAGAATAGGGGTTAATAATTATTTTTAATGGCAGCGATGTTGGGAGCAGCAGATTAGGGGTTAATAAGTTTAATATCTATCTATATCTATCTATCTATCTATTGGGTTCTTGTAAAGCGCGGCTATTCACCTATAAGGGTCTCAAGGCGCTGAGGGTTGCAGTTCAGTCGAAGATCCAGGTCTTGAGGTCCTTTCTCAACTTAGTTAGGGTGGTAGCTTGTCTAAGGTGCAGCAGGAGGGTGTTCCAAGTCTTGACTGCCAGGTGAGAGAAGGATCTGACCCTCGCTGTGGTTTTCCTGATGCGGGGGATGACTGCAAGGGCTTGGTCAGCCGATCGAAGTTGTCTGGCAGGGGTGTAGAAGGTAACGTGGTGGTTCAAGTATTTGGGACCGATGTTGTGGAGGGCCTTGAATGTATGGGTGAGAAGCTTGAAGGTTATTCTTTTGTTGATGGGGAGCCAGTGTAGGTTCCACAGGTGTTTTGTGATGTGGAATTGACGAGGGATGTCGAGGATTAGTCTGGCCGAGGCATTCTGGATGCGCTGTAGTCTCTTTTGGAGCTTGATGGTGGAGCCGGCGTAGAGTACGTTACCGTAGTCCAGTCGGCTGCTGATGATGGCATGAGTGATAGTCTTCCTGGTCTCGGTTGGGATCCATTTGAAGATCTTTCGCAGCAAGTGAAGTGTGTGGAAGCATGCAGAAGAGATGGCATTGATTTACCGGTCCATGGAGAGCGATGAGTCCAGGATGACGCCTAGATTTTGTGCATGGTCGGTGGGGGTTGGAGGGTGTCTGAGGGCTGTGGGCCACCAGGAGTTATTCCAAGTGGATGTGGTGGGACCGAGGAGGAGGACTTCAGTCTTGTCAGCCCTTCGTGGACATTTCTCTTGGCGGTGGTGGGATCACCGGTGAGTGAGATGATTAGCTGGATGTCATTGGCGTAGGAGATGATGTTGAGGTTGTGTCATCGGGCGATGGCAGCAAGAGGGGCCAGGTAGATGTTGAATAGGGTGGGGCTCAGCAAAGAGCCTTGGGGTACACCGCACCTGATTTCTGTGGGTTCTGCCGGTGAGGAAGGAGGTGATCCATTCCAGGGCTTTGTAGTATATGCCGGCATCGTTTAGTCGGTTGCAGAGGGTGAGGTGGGAGACAGTGTCGAATGCTGCTGAGAGGTCTAGGAGAATGAGGGCAGCAGTCTCTCCTTGGTCAAGTAGGTTGAGGATGTCGTCTGTTGTGGCAAGGAGGGCGGTCTCGGTGCTGTGGTTGCTCCTGAAACCAGATTGGGAGGGATCCAGGGTGTGGTTGACTTCGATGTAGTCAACAAGTTGCACATTGATGGACTTCTCAATGACTTTGGCCGCAAAGGGGAGCAGAGAGATGGATTGGGCGGTAGTTCTTCATATCATTGGGGTCAGCTGTGGGTTTTTTCAGTAGGGGTTTTAATTCTGCGTGCTTCCAATCATCCGGGAAGTTGCCGGTTTCTATGGAGCAGTTGATAGTGCTGCAGAGCTCTGGGGTGATGGTGTCACCCGCTTTGCTGAAAATGTGATGCGGGCATGGGTCCGAGGGTGCTCCGGAGTGGATCGATCTCATGATTCTGATGGTGTCCTCTGTGGTGAGGGGACTCCATATGGTCCATGGGGGGAATGTGGTGGTGTATTTGGGTGAGGTGTAGGTGGAAGTTGGTGTGGTAGGCGGTGGTGGGTGAGTTCTGGGGTGCAAAGCTGTCATAGGTGTCGACAATCTTGCGGTGGAAGTACATTGTGAGGTTATCGCAGAGGTTCAGGGAGGGCGGGATGTCGTTGGTGTCGCTGTTGGGATTGGAGAATTCCTTGATGACTGTGAATAGCTCCTTGCTGTTGTGGACGTTGGCATTGATTCTATCTTGGATAGCTGTCTTCTTGGTGGTTTTGATGAGGTGGCGGTGGGTAGTGATAGCTTCTTTGTAGGCTGTTTTATTTGAAGGGGTCTTGCTGGATCTCCAGGTACTTTCCAATTGCCTGCAGTGGCTGTAGAAAGAAAGTTAACAAAGGGAGTTACCTGTGCTGTGCTGGGAGGCGGGGGCAGGGCAGTGGCTGTGGCATGGGAGAGACAAGCAGGAAGGAGAGCCGGCTGGAAGAATCTGCAGTCTCAGACTAAGGCAGCAGCGACCTCCATTAAATAGGTGCTGGGAGGTGGGAGCGCTGGGAAGCGGGGGGCAGGGCAGTGGCTGTAGAAAGAAAGTTAACAAAGGGAGTTACCTGTGCTGTGCTGGGAGGCGGGGGGCAGGGCAGTGGCTGTGGCATGGGAGAGACAAGCAGGAAGGAGAGCAGGCTGGAAGAAGCTGCAGTCTCCTAATAATGTATTTGCGATGCGGGAGGGCCTTGGTTTAGGGGTTAATAGGTAGTTTATGGGTGTTTAGGGCACTTTGTAGCAGTTTAGTTATGAGTTTTATGTAACAGTTTTGTAGCATAAAACTCATAACTACTGCTCTCAGATTGCGAAACGGATCTTGTCAGTAAAGGATGTAATGTAGTTTTTTAGCTTCACCGCAAAACTTGTAATGGCAGCGCTTTGGAAGTCCCATGAAAAAATTTAATTTTTATGAGTGCGGGACTGACTTTGAGATACAGGCTAAAAGGCTTGCGGTACAGCTATACCGACAAGACTTGTAATGGCTGCAGTGCTGTTTTAACGCTGAAATGGCCATTTTTTTCAGTGTTAAAACGCAAACACAAAACTCGTAATCTAGGTGATTGTTAGAAGCCAGTAGGAGTGCTGCCCAGGATATGGGATTTACAGTCCATTACCATGCTTTATATATGAACAGATAGCAGATAGATAGATAGATAGATAGATAGATAGATAGATAGATAGATAGACAGACAGACAGACAGACAGATAGATAGACAAATAGACAGACAGACATATATATTGATACATGCCTATATGTTTGTTTGCATGTGTTGTCAGAGCATTCCAAAAAAGAAAACAAAATGTAAATGCCTCTATGCACTATTGCTAGTGCAGCCAGCTTTCTCCCTAAAGAAAACAAGGTTGAACACATAGCAATAAACATCAATAGGTAATTGCCAAGCAAGTGGTCTTGTACTATCACTCCTCAAGGAATAAAAAGCTTCTTTATTATGGCTGCAAAGATAAAAATGACAAAAAAGCAATTGGGAAACAGACCTATCTATGCTCTTGATTATAATGATACTTCCTGGAAGACAGAGCACATTGTTTTCCTCTCTTTGATGGTTTATGTAAATATTTGTTATTCAGATTCCGTACAGTTTTGTACATTTGTCTGCAGCAATAATGAAAAATAAAATATATATATATATATATATATATATATATATATATATATATATATATAAACATTTTGGGCCAGATTACAAGTGGAGAGCTAAATATCACTTCCATGAAAATGATATTTGCGCTCCACTCTGTAATACCAGCACACGATAATGTGCACTGGTATTGCAAGTTCACAGCAATGCGAACCTCACATTTGCATTGCTGGAAAGCCTTGTGCTCATGAGAGCGCGCTTCTATAGGCTCCTATGGGAGCCTCGTCCTGATGCCGCCAGAGACGGAATCAGAACATTGTGCAGCGAAGGGGGTAAGTAGCGCAGCAATGGCAGCAATCTTAAATATACAGTATATATATAGATAGATATATATATATATATATATATATATGTATATGCTGATATACATATAAATGTATATGTTTATATGTGTATATACACATTTATATGTTTTTACTGGGAACACACAGTTTCCATAGAACACCCCACTCCCACCAACTTTACCCCAAAATACTGCCTGGTGCAGTCATTTTATTACAAATAAACAACACAGTATTTTGGGGGCATTTGGGGCACATTTATAACATTAACTAGAGATCTGATCTTGCTACCACGAGCTAATGGCTAATTAAGTGTCGCCCACCCGCAAACGTGCAAATTGCCCATTCACGGGCAGGTGATAATTTAGCGCTCCACTTGTAATCTAGCCCTTTATTTTCCAGAACTATTTTTATATTAAATAAGTAATTTGTAAATGAGCAATACCTATACAATATGTTTTAACTGAACTTTAAAAGATTGTTAACCTCACTGTAGTCTGTAGATAATATTCTTTTTAAAATTATTCCTAGACATAGATTTTTGTTTTTTTTACCATGCATTGCTTTTCCTCTCTTAAGGAATCCTGATTGGATAGTCAAAACTCTACCCATATAGATGAAATATGAGAGTCCGAATACATGCAGTGTTAGTTCATCAACACTGCGAGAGTTTCTGGCAAAAGTACACAGTACAGCAGGCTTCTTAGGTTCCAGTTCTCAGAGCTGACTAACAGGCCAGTATATCTGAACTATGGGCTTCAAAGCTGTTAATTGCAGCTCGATAAATGGAGCCCTACATCTCAAATAGAGCACAGCTGAAATAATAAGTTGCTCTGTAACCATAGTTACCAAATTGCTCTCATGTATCCTGAAAATCTGGCCTTTTAATAGGTGCTGAGGACTGGAAATGAAGAACTCTGCAGTAGACCGTGTTAAATGTGCATGTATGGGTTCTTGCTTGCTGTGTTTATCATACACTGGCATAATTGGTTATTACAGGTACAAATCCCCAATTCCTGAATTCCAAAATCCAAACAACCTGAAATCCAAACTTTTTCATTAATTTGTTTTAAATAAAATGATTAAAAATGACTATGTTTCCCTGCCTGTAAGCCACAATCTTCTATGTCTGTGTCTTTTTTTTTTTTTTTTTTTTTTTTTTTTTATGCTGAAAAATGCAAATAACAGTCTATAGTTATTTAAAACAACAAATATTTCCTTTCTGATTACAGTACTGTACCTTTATTATCTTTATGATGGTACTATGTATACAAAATGTATACAAAATTACATTTTAAATATTTGTATATAATATTAAAGATTATATAAAACTTCCCTTAGCTTACATGTATACGCTGTATTGTGACAAATAAAATATTGATTACACTTGTTCCATCCAATCCCCAAACTGGCCCTTTTTGAATGTGCAAATATTCCAAAAGCAAAACAATTCCAAAATCCAAATCTTTTCTGATCCCAAGCAGTTTGGATAAATTGTTTTCTACCTGTATTGTTTGTTAGTGGGTTTATCGGTTAATAGTGGTATTAGGAATACATTAAACATCCTTTCAAAGGTAACGTTATGATTTTATGCACTATATTTTTAAACTAAAATACTGCTAGGGCTTTTCCGATTCATTTTATTGTCATACTTCTATGGGATCCTAAGGTTGAGAATTAATGTTCCCTTAAGTTGCCATGAGCCAGTTTGACAAGCAATTAATTTACTCTGTGTAACAAGCATTGCAAACATAACAAAATAGAGTCTTGTATATGGCTCCAAGCTGTGGAATAAAATTAGGGGAAACACTCACGTCTGTTAGCCATAGCACCCTCTAATGCCCAAACCAAACTTAGATAGATAGAAGAAAAGAAAAAAAGAAAGGATATCTGCATTTTGACTCTTGTCTGTCTCTCTATCTGTCTGTTTGTCTGCTTGCCAGTCTATCTATCTGTATAGCTATCTGAGTAACATATAATGTGTCTGTCTGTCAGTTTGTCTGACTTTCTGTCTCTCGTTCTCTGTCTATCTATCCATCTATCTATCATATAATGTATCTGTCTGTCTGCCTGTCTTCCTGTCTTCATCTTCTTTCTTGCATCATGAAGCAAGGAAATAAATATTTTTCAATAAATCAAAATCAGTAACCTAATGAAATTTGACCTTATGGTTTGTTATTCCATTGTAGTTTTAAACATATTTTTTTCTGTGGAATCAAGAATTTTTATTATTATTATTATTATTATTATTATTATTATTATTTATTTAATAACTTTTTGCATTTAATAATAATGCCTTTTTCATATAATGTCAAACGGAATTTTCCTATACAAAATATGACTATCTAGATATGAAAAATTAAGCTATTTAAAGCAACCTGTGCTCTTGCATTATTAATAGATTGCAATGGCTGTATATTAATTTTAAAAAGATACAAAATAAATTAACTTGAATCCTTTACTTGAGATATATGACCTTTTAGTAAGATACAGCTAGTATAATCAATTATGTAGTGTTCTATATGAGCCTTTCTACTGTAGATGTAAGAACATTTGCATTGCAGTCTCTAAGTTTATTATAGGAAGTTGAAGCTTAAAATATAATGTGGCTGGTTGGTCTCTGCATAATAATTCTTAAAAATGTTGCAGTATACTTTTATATTTTCTTACCGGATTAAATATTACCCCATGATATAATAGTTTAACAAAGTGAGGGACAAGATGCTGACACAAGTGGGCTGCATATTAACATTTAGAAGCCTTAAGGGCTTCATAAAAATGTATGGATTTTAAACATAAACACAGAGTCAGATTGAAATAATGTTGTTAGTTTGCCCACTAACCAGAGGTCCACAAAACACATATATTCAGTTCTGCTTTCTCCTGGGAACATAAAATTAACAGTTCTGCTTTTTCCCTAAAAACTAGTGCAGAGGGCCGCATGTGGTCCCGGGCTGCCAGTTGACCATCCTTTGTTCAAAATACCAACCATTGTTTTGATAGTAACTTCTAACATATTTTCTTACAGGTCTTCTAGACCTTTAGGTTTATATCCTTTACAACCTTGTTTCCCAACCTGTGGTACATGTTCCTCTGGGGTTACCTAGAGATTTGTTTTGGAGTAAATTGCCATTTCAATATTTTTTTGTAGTAGTGCAGCTAGGAAAACATTCAATGTATCACAGAAATCACTGTTTCTCAGTTTTACCCTCAAGCACACCTAGCGGACCAGATTCCCTGCATGTGCTGTTTCAGTCTCACTGTGACTGACTCACCTGTACTCAGCTTAATGACATTTAAGGATTGGAGTTCAGAAAAGATGATAAAGTGTGTCACAAGGAAAGTGCCAGGTAAAGTGTGTAGCACTGTGAAAGTGCATCACAGAGGCATGTGCCCAATATAGGGCCACACCAAAATATCACCAAGAAAACATGTAAATTGCAAGGTAAATTGTTCTATACCCAAGGATGCTGCATATGGTATAAAGTTAGATGCAGAAATAAAGTG
The DNA here is from genome assembly GCF_027579735.1 of Bombina bombina. Lineage (NCBI taxonomy): Eukaryota > Metazoa > Chordata > Amphibia > Anura > Bombinatoridae > Bombina > Bombina bombina. Next base: position 247,207,109 of record NC_069504.1, on the reverse strand, counting down.
CTTTCTTTATTAACCGTTGTTTTAATATTTCCAAAGATTTCCTGCATTTGCATTCAATAAAACTGGATTTTGAAATAAATTAATGGAAACAGGATAGATATATCCAATACCAATTTGTCACATTCTGTGGTATGCACAATTGTCTGTATTTATTTTTTTGCATAATAATATTTATGTATTGCAGGTGGGGGTAATTAGGGCAACAAATTATGTCTATAGCAGTGGCGGCTGGTGACTTTTGAAGATGGGGGAACACTAGCCCCGCCCCTCAGATGGCTCCACCCATTTTAGTGTGTGTGTATATTTACACATACATACACACACACATAGCCCACCCACAGACACACAGCCCCCCACACACACACACACAGAGAAGGGACTGCAAAGCACATTGTATTTAGTATAAAGTTACTATCAGACCATCAGTTCTTCACATCTAGGAGCAAAATGGTTAATAAAAAGGCTGTGAGCTGCAGGGAGAAGGGTTGAGACCTCTTGCCCTGTAGAGCAATACACATCAAAGAGGCTTGAGTCCTTTAAAAATAAACAGGAGACATGAGTAAAAGCTACCCTTGTCTGTCTTCCCTCTTACCTTGGTTCACAAACTATCTCCTGCCTGAACATTCATCATGACCTGTGTGCAGTGCACTGGCTCAAGCAGAGGATCAGGATGTCAGCATGACTGCACCACACACACGGGCAGGGAGAAGGGGGGGCCGTGGGGTGAACTTCCATGATGATTTGTGCTGTGTGTCATTAGCATGGCGTGTGGGACTATTAAAGTGGGGGAATCGGATTACAGTTAGCACTAAAGTCAATCTAGTAGTCTGCAGCCATTAACCCTAGCATTGCCAAATACACCCCATCCATGATCATCAGTATTAATTCACACTGGACTACAGACAGTATTACATGATTTGTCTGCCTGCCTGGAACACAGTGTGTGTGTGACAGAGAGAGAGACTGTGCCTGTGTGACAGAGAGAGAGAGAGACTGTGCATGTGTGACAGAGAGAGAGAGAGACAGCGTGTGTGTGTGACAGAGAGAGAGTCTGTGCTTGTGTGACATAGAGAGAGAGAGACAGTGTGTGTGGCAGAGAGACGGTGTGTGTGTGACAGAGAGAGAGACTGTGTGTGTGTGACAGAGAGAGAGAGAGAAAGAGACAGTGTGTGTGTGTGACAGAGAGAGACAGTGTGTGTGACAGAGAGAGACAGTGTGTGTGTGAGACAGAGAGACAGTGTGTGTGTGTGAGACAGAGAGACAGTGTTTGTGTGACAGAGAGAGAGACTGCGTGTGTGACAGAGAGAGAGAGTGTGTGTGTGTGTGTGTGTGGCAGAGAGAGACAGTGTGTGTGATTGACAGAGAGAGACCGTGTGTGTGTGTGTTTGCATGTGTGTGTTTCTCAAATACTGAGCCCCAGGCCCCTAGAAGATTGGAGCTAGATGAATCCCTATATATATATATAATATATATATATATATATATTATCAAGAAATAAATACGGGAGAGAAGCAATTGCTATGGGCTAGTGAAGCGAAGGGTGCCGTAATCGGCCCTTATATAGCTTATAAATAAATGTGGTGCAGACCCTTATATAGTAATGTATAGTGAGACATAACAAGAGAACTCATCCTGGAAAGTAGCCAGGTTGAAAAAAAGACAGGGAAACAGCACTCTTTTAAAGTAATCAATATTTTTTACTAGCCCAATATAATATACATAAATGGTAAAGGAGATGGCATACGGGTGTCCTCCCTCCGCCTTGGCACTGCAAGGATAGGCAGAATCCACCGTGTGTGAAAATACAGAATCTGATTGCAACAAAAATATATTACAAAGAAACAATACTATAGGACCTATCGAGTCCAATAGACAAAAACCTGACCGGTCAGGGGATGTGCGAAACAAATTGCCCAAAAATAGTAAATGCAGCAAGATGCAGAGCTGGCTAAAGTAAAGCCTGTCACACTTCCTACACCCGGCTGCACACAGCACCCCTGTGAAGAGGTAATTGCTGGGCAGGTAAAACGGAATGTGGGATCTAAGAAAGTAATGACAGCCTTATGACAAGCGGAATATGATAATCAGGCGTACCTTGCAATATGTACAATATAGAAAATATATACAGAGGGAAAGTGTGTACCAAAGATGAACTACTCCCTGCTGCATCCGACACCTCTCTCAGGAGGTATGACAGGTCGGGCAGGTTGTGTAATGGGAACTAAGTGATCAAATGGAGACACGCCCTCAGGATATGTACATGGGATAATGAGCCATACATTTCAATCTTCATATGGAAATGACATAAATAAACTCAAAAACAAGGCATAGGTTAATGTCTGAAATGACCAATTGACACATTAAAGCAAACAGCGTTAGTATATGCTATGCAGAGAAGCAAAAGAATATGTTAGTACTCAGCATGCATCCATCCATTTGTTATTAGATGAGCTATGATCCTTGTAAGTTCTTAAGGAGAGCCGTGCCCCCTCTCGACAGAGTGGCGTTTGCCAGGTGCGAAAGTTCACGCACATAAGCCAGAGCTGGTTAGTACAGTTAGCGGCAAGGAATCTAATAACAGTAAGGAACCATACGACCTGTTAGATTCAGTGGTTTGTCGGCCGTGCCAGGTTGCTGTTAGTCCATGACAGTAAATGCCAGAAGTTTATTCGGACTTTGCTTTTGAATGTGGCTGTTGAGTAACAGCTGGGCTTGTTGTAAGTTCTTTACTTTGAAATCCTCACACGCACATCACGTGATCCGGTCGGATTTCAAAGTAAAGAACTTACAACAAGCCCAGCGGTTACTCAACAGCCACATTCAAAAGCAAAGTCCGGATAAACTTCTGGCATTTACTGTCATGGACTAACAGCAACCTGGCACGGCCGACAAACCACTGAATCTAACAGGTCGTATGGTTCCTTACTGTTATTAGATTCCTTGCCGCTAACTGTACTAACCAGCTCTGGCTTATGTGCGTGAACTTTCGCACCTGGCAAACGCCACTCTGTCGAGAGGGGGCACGGCTCTCCTTAAGAACTTACAAGGATCATAGCTCATCTAATAACAAATGGATGGATGCATGCTGAGTACTAACATATTCTTTTGCTTCTCTGCATAGCATATACTAACGCTGTTTGCTTTAATGTGTCAATTGGTCATTTCAGACATTAACCTATGCCTTGTTTTTGAGTTTATTTATGTCATTTCCATATGAAGATTGAAATGTATGGCTCATTATCCCATGTACATATCCTGAGGGCGTGTCTCCATTTGATCACTTAGTTCCCATTACACAACCTGCCCGACCTGTCATACCTCCTGAGAGAGGTGTCGGATGCAGCAGGGAGTAGTTCATCTTTGGTACACACTTTCCCTCTGTATATATTTTCTATATTGTACATATTGCAAGGTACGCCTGATTATCATATTCCGCTTGTCATAAGGCTGTCATTACTTTCTTAGATCCCACATTCCGTTTTACCTGCCCAGCAATTACCTCTTCACAGGGGTGCTGTGTGCAGCCGGGTGTAGGAAGTGTGACAGGCTTTACTTTAGTCAGCTCTGCATCTTGCTGCATTTACTATTTTTGGGCAATTTGTTTCGCACATCCCCTGACCAGTCAGGTTTTGTCTATTGGACTCGATAGGTCCTATAGTATTGTTTCTTTGTAATATATTTTTGTTGCAATCAGATTCTGTATTTACACACACGGTGGATTCTGCCTATCCTTGCAGTGCCAAGGCGGAGGGAGGACACCCGTATGCCATCTCCTTTACCATTTATGTATATTATATTGGGCTAGTAAAAAATATTGATTACTTTAAAAGAGTGCTGTTTCCCTGTCTTTTTTTCAACCTGGCTACTTTCCAGGATAAGTTCTCTTGTTATGTCTCACTATACATATATATATATATATATATATATATATATATATATATATATATATATATATATATATATATTAAAGAAAAATAATATTTAACCCAACACAAGTAACAAGTATAATATTTTTATTATCATTTACACTGACTTCCCCCCTTTAGATGAATACTTTAAGTATTCATCTAAAGGAAGGGTGTCAAAGTGTAAATGATAATAAAAATAAATATTTACTTTGTGCATTGCAATATTGAATATTTTTTCAACAAGAAAGTGAAACTTTGGAATGACACAGCCCAGGTGCACAAACAAAAATGGAAGTTTTTTGCAAGAAACTTGTTTGCATATATAGATATATATTCCAACACTCTCAAGCACACATCAGAAAGACACTACATCACAAATAACACTTGTACCTTTTTGCCTCCTGCTTTTACCTGCTTAAAGTCCAGTCATATCTCTTATGCAAATATCTACAATTGGACTCGCAGGAGCAAAGGAGAAAGTGAAAGTTACAGCCTGCTACCGATCTGAAGGAGACTAAGGATTGCATTCCTGACATTCTCTCTGTAGCAGGCTGTCCAGATTTTCAGCTCTTAGGCTTTAATTTATTGCAAATTGTGCTTTCAGGGGTCATAAGAGAAGAAACAGTCATGTAATAAATCGTATGTACATGTACTGCCAGAGTGAAACCGTCCAGTGCACATCAGACAGGGCTTATAAACTGCCGTAACATGTTCCCTGCAGCAAGATACAATCTGTCCCCTCATTTGCAGCGTAAATAATAATAGGCAGCACCATACATGATGAAGCTGCAGCAGATCATGATCCAGGTTTAAATTCCTATTCAGGCACACCCCGGGCAAAGCTAAACTGTTTCTGAACATCACCCACCTGACAATAATGCTGCACATAGCCTGCACTTCTAGAGTTCTGGTTGTAGCTGCAGGATGGTCCAACTTCAACACAGCAGAGCGCGCTTTCCAGTAATATTTTCTCCTAGGCTAGAGCCTAACTACAAGCCCTGCCCCCACAAAGCATAAGACACCCACATTCAGACCCACTTGTTTTAAGGCAACAGCAACACTCACAAGTGACTAAATAACTTTATACACGGGGGCTATTAAAAAAGAATTAAAAACAGAACCTTAGCCTGCGGCTGCCTGTAGTCCAAGTTGCTTGCTTCCGGCTACTTCCCTCGCCTAGCCTGAGTGAGTCTCAATCTTCTCCTCCAGCACACATGCCCACATGCTGCTATGCTGCTCCAGCCCCTAACTTTATGCGCAGTTGCGCATGGCCCCTGGGTGGGGTGGGAGCTGGCTGCTGACTGACTGTCTCACTCACTCTAGCTGGCAGTCCGTCCCGGCTCCACCTCCTCGCTGCCTCTCTGCCCACAAAACAATACTCCTCCTCCCACAAACACAGCTCTTAGTGTGCGAGTGTCACATGACATCTGGCTCTCGCACACTAAGAGCTGTGCAGTTAGGAGACCTATGGGCTGGCCTGTAGGTGGCGCTGCAGTCAATGCAGTTTTAAAGTGGAAAGGACTTTTGCCTATACTTCTATCTATCGCACTGCACAGCATGTGCGATATAGATAGAAGTATTAGGCAAAAGACCATTCCACTGTAAAACTGCATTGACTGCAAATAAATAAATAATTAAAAACAGCAATTTTAATGGAGCCTGCAGGATTTTTTAATATAAATAAGCAAAAAAGGTTTAAAAATTATAAAAAAAAAAAAATATTTCTCAATCTTTTTTTCGTTCATCAGGGGTCAGGGGGTTTGGTCAGGGGGTTTGGTCAGGGGGTTCACGTGCTCAAGTGCTCCTATAGAGGAGCCTCCACTGGTCTGTAGAGGTATTTCTTACAAAAAGGTTGAGATATACTGCTTTATCATGTCCACCGCACATTGATAAATGCCGATAAATGCATCAATAAAAGCTTGTTCAATGCCGCCGCTGCACAATCAGCCTCTAGCAGGGGGTGTCAATCAACCCCATTGGATTGCTGTCCGCCACCTCAGAGGTGGCGGGCGAGTTAAGGAGAACCTGTCTTAAGACCACTGCTTCTTAACTCCTGTTTCCGGCGAGCCTGATGCATTGATGGGCTGATAAATTGACCCCTTTGACTCTTCTAGTATATAAGCTCTAATTTCAATAAAATTGTAAATGGCCTATCAATTAAAGTAATTGATAGAGATTATTTAAGATTTTACGGGCTCTATTTTTGAAATGGCGGGTGGACGAGGTTCACTATCATGAACCTCAACTCTCCAGCCTGCTGCCCATATTTAACATTGCACAAGCTGCTGCTTTTACAATGTCGCCCCCGGCTTGCATGCATCCTGGCAATCACCCTGATTGGATCTGAATGTGATGATTGAAATCCAACACGCTTTTGGTGGCAGAGAGTCTTAAGACTGCTGCTACTTAAAGAACCAGTGCGTAACTTAATAGTAAACAAACATATTTAAAAAACAGAGAAGTATGTCATGAAATAGTCATGTAACTGAAATATATATTTTTTAAAGTTTAATTTACAAGTCGGCGTGTGTCCAATGCCATGTTGGTCTGTCCTTACAGAAGTGCATAGCTAGCTAAGATCTGGCATGCATGTTATGAAGCAGCGGTTTGATGATGCATCTCACAGCTTTATATATTTCCCTCCATATATCTCCAGCTTGTAGGTGTATTCTACCATGAGAGCACTATTCAATATAGTATTAATGAGATTGTTATCATATTGTATTATAAATAATTGTATCCCCGACTTAAAAATGTCACACACTGGACTTAGCAGCACCTCCATTATCAGCTCTGTTGTCACTCCATGAAAACAGCAACAAGTGCCCAATACAAAAAAACTTCACTTAAGTTACAGAAGCCACAGCACTGCCAAGCTCAATTATTGGCAAAGATCTAGCCTCTTCTGTCAGCACTACTGTGAAAGAGATGTTTATTGCACTGACTTTACAGGGATCCCCACGCATGCACAGTTGACATCAGCAGGAAAGGAGCAAGCAGGGGGGATTTCAGAAGTGTGGACGAACGTATATATATTTCGGTTAACAAGGCTTGGTAAGCAGCAGGAAAGCGAGCAACATTGAAATTACATTTTTAATACATACTAAGTTTAAATATTGCTGATAAAGGGTTAACAAAGTTATCACATTTTAAAATATATAATAACAAAAAAAAAATGCATAATGTCCCTTTAACTAGTGTTTCATGCATGCTCACAATTCTGGACAAGATGGGTTCATTATGAAATATATTTTTAAAACTTCAAAGATATTTTTGGTTTACATCTCGTTTTCTCTTTTTTTGACTTCTGACTCTGGTAGCCTTCTACCACTAGAAGTGCAAATTATGTTGCTCCCAAAACTTGTGTACCCATAGATCCCACGGCAAACTTTAAAATCCTTCCTATTTATTTTTTTTTATATATCTTTATTTCTAGTAAGTTGCTCAGACATCATCACATGTGCATATGTAAGTTACACTGTAATAAAATCAAAGACATTAAAATACAGATATTAGCGGTATCTCATGAGAAGTTATCATCTAAACTGAAATACATGTCTTTTTTGCTCTATAAGGCTTGTGCGATCTCTGAGTTCCTCTTTTTTAATTTTTTCCTAAGTGAGAAATTAAAACATCTAACTACTTTAAAAAACTAAACAAACACAATAAAACAGAATAATAATGCCTAGACATCTACCCCTTTACTGCTGCAGACTATACTATAAACAGCCATATAAAGACATTAAAGTGCAAGTATTGGTAACTAAACTTAAATTGTTACATTCTAATCAAGGTTATGGGCGCCATGTACTAAGGCGTAAATTTTTTAGCACAGACCGTATCGAATTAACCCGCCGGCATTCGCACCATGCGGATAGAACTACGTTACATGAATGTACTAAAAACCAAGCCGTAAAATTTCGCGTCTATTGTGTCTCGAAGACAATCGGATTATTGATAACTTTGAAGCTTTGTTTGGCACGAAAGAGCAAAGTTACGAAGCAGTCTGCGACCTGATTGGTTTAGTTCTTTACCCACGTGACGATCTAGGTGTCATAATCGTCAGACAAGCGGCAACGTCTGGCTGCTGACATGTATAAGAATGTGCATTTTCCCAGAAATCTTAGAATATTGTTTATTTACTTTTTGGTATTCACTTTGACAAGATGGCTTGCTCCGGAGATTCAGCTACTTCAAAGAAGACTCTCCTTCTTTGCAATCCATTGTTGTCAACCAGTGCCTGTATAGCAATTCTTCCTCGTAATTGAATCAATTGGAAAAGAAACATGTGTAAAAGTGTCTCCATTTTCATTCAGTGATCCAAAAACCAATAATGATACAATAGTAGTCTAGTCCTTTCACTTAAGTACTTCTACCTGGCGTCAGGTTTATACCCCCTTTAGTTTTTTATTGTATTCGCTACCTAAATGGTTGCGAAGCAAATCACGCGAAGTTACAGTGAAAGTTGGAGCGGACGGATTAGTTGTAACATTCATAATTTCCGATTACAGCGTATTTACGTGCGATTGAACATGTAGTAAGTGGAAAAAGACTTCGGAACGATCACTTGCGTAAAATTACGATAGCTGATGAAAAATAGTGGTTTTTCGATTCGATCGCAGATTGGTAAATACAAGAAGCAGATCGTGAGCGAATTTTGATGCGGAAATACAGTCGGACGGTCACTTTGAAGCTTAGTACATGGCGCCCTATATGTCTTAGTCGCATTGTTCAGGGTTATAAGATTTCCAAGCTCTAGAAACTTAGTGACAATGAATCAACTAAATAACTTACTATATCCAATTAAAACATTAGTGCAAGAAATAGTTATCTGTGAAGGACTCGTCAAATTAATTCTCAAAAAATCTAAAAATCTATTACCTTTCAGGCCTTCGTTGGATGTTTGCTACCCTCCATGCCCCGCCAGTCATTTCGTGAGGGAGTCTGAGGTTTATTTTATTTTACGCTAATTTAGGGGGTGGTGGCACAGCACTTGCCCTGTAAATTTTCAGTCAGCTTGAATAATGAGTTTTGAAGGGAATCAATATCCTATTTCAAAGGTTTGTTGGGATGTGTAGAAGAAAAGGTTCCCATTTATGGATAAAATACTTTATTATTGGTTCTATGTGTCCCTGAGTATCGACTTGTTCTATCAACAGTTGGTTGTGCATGGCTACCACTAGCTTTTTGAAGGTTGACTCTCTGTTTCTAACCCAGTATTGTAAGATGAGTTTCCTAGCTATCAGTATCATCATGTCTAAGAATCTAGTATACTGCTGTACCGGGTTGTCAGCCAGGAATAAAATGTAGTGTGGTGTGACGTGAGGTTTATCTTGGTTTTTTGATTACTTTAGAAAGCCAATTTGTTCCAGAATCTTTGCATTCTTGGGCAAAACCAGAACAGATGCCCATCTGATCTGGGTGGTCTAGGGAAGGTAAAACTGTGGCAAGTCTGTCTGCCAATATTTTTGTGAACAGCTTGTAATCGCTGTTGAGTAGCGATATTTCGCCTATAGGAAGACGCGTGTGGGGTCTCTGTCTGGTTTGGGCAATACGCAGATGTAGGCTTCTCAAAAATGCAGCTCTGGTTTTTGTTTACCCGATTGGTATTGTGAGAAAAGCAAGGTTAAAGTAGGAGCTATATCTGCACTTAGGATTTTGTAATACTCTATGGGGAGGGAGTCGGGCCTGCTGATTTGCCTAGTTTAGAGTTCTTGATTGCTTTAAGGACTTTTGCACTTTGAATTGCGGTGTTTAATGTAGCTCTCTGTTCCTCTGTTGTGGTATTCTAATTTTGCCCCAAAATTGTCATTTTTCCTGGACATCTATCTTTTGTTTGGTGTAGAGTGTTTTATAGTAAGAAACAAAGGCTTGCATGACTTATGGGGTACATGTCTGTAACAGGGAATCTGTTTTTATTTCAGTTATGTAAGTTTTAGGTGTGACGAGGCGCACCATGTTTGCTAACAATTTCCCTTCCTATTTGCCGTACCGGTAGAATTGTTGCTGTATGAAAGTGTCCCTTTCTGCTTTCAAGTTGTAGTATACTTGTCTAGACTGTGGTGTAGGTGTAGTTAAATATTGGTTATAGGTCTTAGTGAGGTCGGCTAGTATTTGTGCTGTGGTTTTCTTTTGAGTCTTATTGTGGTGGGCTGTGTGAGCTGTAATTCTACCCTGCAATACTGCTTTAGATGCATGCCAGTATAAATCTAAAGTGTCCCTATGCTGTGCATTGTCACAAGTGTAGTCTATCCAGTATGAGCGGAGTTGTTGTCGAAAGTCTGCCTTTTGGTACAGGTAAGTGGGAAAGCACCTTGATTTTTGTTGCATGTTTGGGGGCATAGTCTAATTGGAGCATGGTCGGAGATAGTAATCTGTTGTATGGATAGTTGTGAGATGTGTGGTGTAAGGGTTGGTGATGTGAGGAAATAATCAATGTGGGAGAGCGTATAATGAGTCTTTGAGATGCTGGTAAAGTCATGGTGGTCAGGGTGTCGTGCCCTCCAAGTGTCAAAGAGTCCCAGCCCATCTCTCAACCTCGCTATGAGTCTCATTTCTTTTTTATAGTGAGAAGAATTCACTCTGGCTGTGCTAGGTTGTATTGGATCTGTAAATCTGCCCAGTGGAATTTTCTGGGCCAGATTGAAATCCCCTCCCACTATCACTACGCAGTGTAAGGTGTGATTGGAGGGACTCCCAAAAGACGGGATCTAGGTGGTTAGGTCCATATACGTTACACAATCAAATTGTGTGATTGTTAACTTGTAGATCTGTAATAATGTCTCTGCCCTTTGGGTCTGTCCGTGCGTTTGTAAATGTTATAGGAAGTCCCCTCTGTGTTAATATTGCTACTCCTCTTTTTCTACCCTCTGTTGGGGTGTATAAAATATGTCCTACCCATCTTACTCTCAATTTCTTGTGTTCTTCCTTAGTGAGATGGGTTTCTTGAAACAGGGCAACATCGGCATGTATAGTTTTTAAGTAGTGTAGGATTTTGCTTCTCTTCGCAGGAGAAGTGACTCCTCCCACATTCCATGAAATTATGTTAAGTCCCATAGCCATGTATGTGTGGTAGACGCTGAGTGAAAGGGGTTGGTAAAATTTCTTAGGTAAGGTGGCTTTTTGTGTGTATGGGTGTTACTCACTTTTGGAAGGGTGAAATGGCTGAGCCTGTTTTGTAGAGACTGGCAGGGACTTCCACTACTAATAGTCCAAATGTAGATAAGGCAAAATATAATAGTAGCAGTAAACATTTAAGTGCACTAATTGGAAAAGATTCCAGTCCTCCACAGTGACTAGTCAAGAACATAAATATCACAGAATAAAAGTCCTGAATTTTCTGATAAAGGTGGTTATTTCTTAGGCCAACAGGGCCTATTTGGTCAAAACCTATAACTAATAATGCCCCCTGTGGGGCAGTGTCTCCCTTTTAAATTAAAGATATTCTTAGTTAAGACCTCTCCGTTAATTGACATCAGAGGCCCTTTCTCAGGTGTTGCTATCTGCTGCAACACGATTAGCTGATTTGATGGAATTGTGGTATAAAATACCATTTTTATGTTAACTGTCCCAACAGTTTGGAATTAGTATTAGCTCTTCTCTGCTTGGTGTTCAGTGTCCAAGTAGGTTTAGAGTTATGTTGGGTTGCGAAAGAATTTTGGTCCTGAGTGGGTTTGCAGTGAAAGTTTTGCTGGAAAGAGGAGCACCACTTGTCTGTCCTGTTCATAGAGCTTGGTACAGTAGGGAGCAAACTCTTTTTTCATTTTTCATGACCTCGAAAGAAAAGTCCTGAAAGATTAATAGCTTGTGGTCCTCATACAAAGGTCTGCTTTCCTTGCTCTATATGATCTTAGCAGGCCTAGCTTCACTTGGAAGTCCAGGCATTTAAATATAACTTGTCTGGGCCTGTTCTGAGTTGTTGTGAGGCCACGATAAGGTCCCACTCTATGTGACCTCTCAATGTCTAGAGGAAGATTATCTGGGTTCATGCCAAGGAACCTGGTTAAGGTCAGGGCTGTAAATTCAAGCAGGTCTTTCGGTTTCATGGATTCAGGAACTCCCACCACTCTGATGTTATTGCCTCTGCTTCTGTTCTCCAGGTCATCCACTTTTTCCTGTAGCAGTTGATTCTGTTTCAATTCCTCTAATTTAAAAAAAAAAAAAAATCTGCGTAATACCTCTAGTCAGATGAAAGAATAATATTATGCTAAGTAGAAGTATTATGGAGATTTTTACCCTCATTTAGCTTTATATTTTTTATCTTAATATTTATTTGCTTTGGTATCCAATGATGGATTTAAATTAATGTGTATTTGAACTTTTTGTCACTTTTGTAATTAGTAATGTGGTATATAACTATCTATTATCTAATATATTAAGAATAGGTATATGTAGCTGATGTAAGCATGTTCTTGCATTTTTCAGTGTTTTTATAGTTTGAGAGGACTGTTGGTGACAGTCTTTTTTTAAATTGACATTGAACAGTAAATGCATGCTACATACTGTATAATGATGTATTCAAAGTAAATATTACACTGTTAACAATATGTAGATATACTTTAAAAATTATATTTGTTGTTTAAATATTGGATACGTGTAATGTTTTAGTTTCTATTAACATAGGTTTCACTTATCTAAAATCTTCTACTGAATACAATTAGGGACGGCTAAAGTGTCAAAAAATGGCTATAACAATATCAAAATAATTTTATTTGTCAGGATTTAAAGCCCCATTGATATTGCTATAATCCACACAGCCATTAATAAGTAAACTTTATCTGTCCCTATTTTTTTGTGTGTTTTTCACTTCCATTTAATATAAATAGCCATGAGTTTACAGAAGGTTTTGTTCTGCCTCACATCAACTTTGAAATAATATATAAAATCATCTCTTTTTGTCAAGTTCTAAATGAGGGTAACCTACAAGCAACAATTGTCCACTGTAGGTGATGGAGTTTTTTGTGCTAATAGTTCTTCTGTTTAACCACTTTTTGCTCTACACATCCAATGAAGCCCACTTGTACATGTATACCATATAGCCACTTAAACATCTTGTAAATTTACTCTAAATCCTGTGCACTCCTTTATCAGATATTGCCTAAAGAGCTTATGAATGTATTCAAATCTTCCTCTTCATGTAGTATCATCTAAGATAATTAAATACATATATTATTTGATTAAAGCACTGTCCTAATATCCCCAGAATCTTTTTAATGCCAAAAGGTCAATTTTATGGCGTCTCTTTAACTACTCTTTTGATTTATTTATTGTTTTTTTTATTATGCCTAACCCACGTGTTATTTTTGCCCAATGTTTGCTCTGCTAAAATGTTATGCCAATTGCCGTGCTATGGCATGCAGTATCTGCAGCTTCTAGCAGCTGCACAACCAAGTAACTGCAGTTCCCTGCATGCAGCTGGTGTCTGATTGAGAATGAGCAGCTGATGAGCAGAGACAGAAAGTTCAGCAGAGACAGAGTTGGACAGCTAAAATCTGAACTACAGTGAAAGAAATTCCCTGCAGAGAGAGTTGAACAGCAGAAAGAGAGAGTTGACTAGCAGAGATACAAAGTTCAACAGCAGAGACAGAGATTTGTGAAGCAGAGAAATATTTTTAACATTGCACAAACAGTTCTGGTGAACTGCTTGTGCAATGCCGCCCCCTGCAGATTCGCGGCCAATCGGCCGCTAGCAGGGGGTGTCAATCAACCCGATCATATGAGATCGGGCGAATTGATGTCCACAGCCTCAGAGGCGGCAGACGAGTTAGGGAGCAGTGGTCTGCTTCTTAACTCCTAAGAAATAGGGGCATTCAGGGCCATTCGGCCCTTAATAAATTAGCCCCATTGGGCCTAATATTCAAAACCTTGATGGCATGGAGAGAAATCAAGCAAAATATCTGGGATTGTTTTTTAGAACCTGTATTGCAATGTAGGAGCCTCTGTTTCACATAAAGAACACTGCGGGGCATATTTATCAAGGTCCGTAAAGACCGCTGCTCCATAACCTGTCTGCCTGCTCTGAGACGGCACACAGAAATCAACCCAATCGAATAAAATCGGGTTGATTGACACCCCCTGCTAGCGGTGGCCGCAAATCTGCAGGGGGCGGCATAGCACCAGCAGTTCACCAGAACTACTGGTGAAATTATAAATGCAGACAGCGTATGCTGTCGGCATTTATCGCTGTGCAGCGAACATGATCCACAATATCGGATCATGTCAGCTCGCAACATCATAAATAGGCCCCTACCAATCGGCCTGCATTTCTCAAGATTAAATTTGTGTTTCTAGATCATCTCACCTGTGGGGCAAGGATTTGAATATTAGTCCTATTGTGAGCACTAGTAGCCATTGTGAAAATCAGACAGAGACATTGAATCTGAGAGACACTGAAGTAAAGAGACTGTCACTGGTAACTACTGAGTACTTAGCACACACAAACCAAAGGATGAATGTTTGTTTTCATTCTTTGGTTTTGAGCATGTTGTGTGATTTTTATGAATGTTCATTTAATCTTTATCAGATCTGGTCACCCAAGCATATTCTTAACTGCTTCTAACACCACAAACTACTTTTTAAACTCTTCTATAACTACGCTTAACAAATAACTGGATTTTGCAGAAAAAATCTAGAAACTTACAACAAATTCTCCTCATTTTAAACAACACAAAGTGCTATTTGAAATTGTCACCAATCAAACATTATGAATATTACCATTTTAGAAATAATAGAAATAATATTACCATTAAGTGCATTCCACTCTTTCCCTAAAAAATACTAAATTGCCAATTAACAAATCAAATATTTGACACCATGGGGTCAATTTATTAAATGCCGGGCAGACATGATTTGCGCCCGACATCGCTAAATGCCAACAGCATATGCTGTCGGTATTTAATATTGCACAAGCATTTCTTGTGAAATGCTTATGCAATGCTGCCCCCTGCAGCCCTAGCAGGAATAATTGCAGTCCACCACCTAAAGAGTTGCAGGCAAGTTAGGTAAAATGTTTTTTTAATTTTTTTTAAGGCAAGCCGGAAACTTTGGGTGGAGAAAGCAGAATCAGCTGCTTGTTAAATCTAGCCCCATATATAGTCCTTGTCGCCTTGGAAGAAGCCAAGCAGCAAAGAGTTGTGGTCAATGACCATATGCAAAAACAAAAAATGTATTGGCATGGCTGTGCATTTATAGTCTCAGTTTAGACTGCAGAACAGATCTCCCATACTGGGAAATTCCATTTTCTTATACTGTAACTGCAAAGGAGAAGGATTGTTGAAATTACCAAAAAAATATATGGAAAGTAATAATACAGTTTTGGTAATTACATTTTAAATAATATTATAATTTACTTTATTATCTAATTTGAAAAGCAAACACACTTATGAGCTAGGAGCTAGCTGCTGATTGGTGGCCTCACATACAGTATATTCTTCTTGTCATTGGCTTACCGATGTGATCAGCTAGCTCCCAGTAGTGCATTGCTGCTCTTTCACAAAATGATACTAAAAAAAATGAAGCAAAATTGATAATAGAAATAAACTGGAAATAAACTGGAAAGTTGCTTAAAATGATATGCTCTATCTGAATCATGAAAGAAAAATGTGGGTTACATGTCTCTTTAAGTATTATGGTGTTGATCACAATCTATTAACGATTTGCTTCTGAAATGTCTTTTTTGCTTTTTGGCCAGACTGGTCAGTGTGTGGTTTGAGAAATCACAATAAAAAATAGATCCGTGCATTAAAAGCTTCCAGCTGAGAACGTGTTTTCACTTGTTATCCTGATTGAAAGTAGGAAGCCATCAGAAACTGACATATACAATAACTTTTTTACACCTCAGTAAAGTTCTTTTCTGAATGCCATATGTATATAGGCATGATGGGTATCCTATGTATGTTTTCTCAATCACTATATTGTTACTTTTAATATATTAAAAGTATTGTTTTTTTTTACAATATTTATAGTAATTGATCTAAAAATGTAATTTATATCTGAAAACAAGAACAAGACTATGGGGCCAAATTATCAATGTGCAGACGGACATGATCCACTGTAGCGATCATGTCCACCGCACATCCATAAATGCAGACAGCAGACGCTGTCGGCATTTATCATTGCACAAGCATTGCACTAGAAATGCTTGTGCAATGCCTCCCCCTGCAGATTCGCGACCAATCGGCCGTTAGCAGAGGGTGTAAATCAACCTGATCGTATGCGATCAGGTGGATTGCTGTCCGCCACCTCAGAGGTGGCGGACGAGTTAAGGAGCAGCGGTCTTAAGACCTCGTGCAGAAACAGAGGCATTGGGGCTGATACGGAGCATGTTAAATTTGCCCCTACGGATTTCAATTAGAGGAACTTATATTTCATTCTTATATTGGCTTTTAACAGTACTGAAACTGTAAGTCATTACTGAAAACTGTCATCATTAGGTTCCTTAATAAAGTCCAATGGGTTTTAATATCATTTGTATGCCGATGACAACCAAATCTACCTCTCTGCACTAGAACTATCCCCTTCCTTACTAACCTGTGTCACTAACTGTCTCTCTCTCATATCTCATCTTGGATGTCCTCTCACTACCTTAAGCTAAATCTATCCAAAACTGTGCTCCTTTTTTTCCCCCCTTCTTCCAAAATCTCCAGCCTCCAATTTTCTATAACTGTTGATGACTCCATAATTACCCCTACCCCACATGCCTAATGTCTTGGGGCCATATTTGACTCAGACTTTTATTTCACTCCTCACATTCAGTCCTTGGCTAAAGCCTTCCGCTTCCACCTTAAAAACATCTCTAAAACTAGACATTTCCTTACACGACACAACTAAAATTTTAATCTACTTGCTCATCCTTTCCCACCTCGTCTACTGCAACTCTATCCTCTGGTCTCCCTATTTGCCGCCTAGCTCCTTTACAATCCATAATGAATGCCTCTGCCAGGCTCATCTTCCTTACATATCATTTTTCATCTGCTGCACCTCTCTGGCAATCCCTTCACTGGCTTCTTGTTGCCTCCAGGATTAAACACAAAATCCTCACTCTGACATACAAAGCCCTCAACTGTACTGCTCCCCCCTACATTTCAGACCTTGTCTCCAGATACTCTCCCTCCCATCCCCTTACCTCTGCTCACACATTTCTATTCTACTCATCTCTTGTTTTTTCCTCACATTCCCGTTTACAGGACTTCTCCAGAATGGCTCCCATCTTGTGGAACTCCCTGCCTTGTTCCACAAGACTCTCCCCTAGTTTTAACAGCTTCAAGCACTCCATAAAGACTCTACTATTTAGGGATGCATACAACCTACACTAACCTTTTCTAACTCCATTGCTTTCCCCTTGAACCCCTTAGAATGTAAGCCTATGAGCCCAGCTGTTTGAAGATCGCCTACATAAGAGGTGACTACAACAGTGCAACTCTCGGCAGGGCTCTCTACCCATTTGATCGCTATAAATGTTATCTTGTATACCGCCTATTTTTATAGCGCTGCAGAATCTGTTGGTACTCTACAAATACCTGATAATAATATAAAGCATAAATCCCCTCTGCAAAATTGTATCTGCAAAGAAGATGTTAAAATGGGATTGTACCTTCATGACTGGATGTTTATAGGGATGGCACCTTCATGCATACACAGTCACAACAGTTTTATGGTATAATTTCTTTATTGTAATTTTCAAATATACAAAAAAATGTAAATGAAGAATCAAATTAATAATAATTTAACAATTTCCATCAATAACATATTTTCAAAATAATTCTCTCAATAAACTAATTCCACTATCTAGAACATTAGCTTTACCCACTATCTATTTTCAAAACAAATACTAAATAGTACAATTCTACATCTGGGAGTGCTAAACCTGCATAAGATAAAGGTGCACTGCATATAGTTTTTTTCTGTGTTAATCTTGGTCTAGATGAGTTCCAAAGATACATATTCAGATCCCTTCTTTTGGATTCACTGATACATGAAACAAAACATGTCTACTATAATCAAACAGGTGTGTGAAGACAGCACAATAGACAAGGGAAGTTTACTATGCCATCCCAAAGCTGTACATCTGTCTCACATATCAGAAAAAAAGTTCCCCTCCTCACGCATCACATACCTCATATGTTTGAGGTATATTAAGGTGAGCAAGCATTTTTGGCAAACAAGTTTTTCACATGTTGAACACCAAAAATATTACACCATTAGGAGTTTTTTTTTCTCTCTCCCTCCCTCTGTTGTGTGCTGCACCTCCCTCTTGTATTGTCATATTTATTTATTTTTGCTGTTTTTGCATAGACTGTTGTATAAACAAAACACCAATGTAAAATGTGTCAGGTTCCTTACCTGCAATGGGTCAAGTAGACACGGTCTCGGAGAACACAAAGGATGCTGCGCTCCTCATCGCCCCACGTAAAGAGACCCCGAGATCCGTCTGACTCAGCTGCAGCTCTTGACGTGCGCGCGGCCACGCACTGCCTAAATTTAAAGGGACATCCATTGATTATAGGAACTCCCACCTGGAAGACTCAGGTATGGGAGTCCCTATAAAAGCTAAATCAGCCCTTCATTCTGAATTATTTGCCCTATACAGAGCATTCTTCTCTGATTTATGTGTTGGCTCACCTTGTTCCTGAGACCAAGCATACTTGCCTTGATATCTGTGTATGCTCACCTTGCTCCTGAGACCAAGCATACTTCCCTTGATACCTGTATATGCTCATCTTGCTCCTGAGACCAGCTATACTTGCCTTGATACTTGTGTATGCTCACCTCACTCCTGATACAAAGCATACTTGCCTTGATACCTGTGTATGCTCACCTTACTCCTGAGACCAAGTATACTTGCCTTGATACCTGTATTTGCTCACCTTGCTCCTGATACCAAGCATACTTGCCTTGATACCTGTGTATGCTTACCTTGGTCCTGAGACCAAGCATACTTGCCTTGATATCTGTTCATGCTCACCTTGCTCCTGAGACCAAGCATACTTGCCTTGATACCTGTGTAAGCTCACCTTGCTCCTGAGACCAAGCATACTTACCTTGAACCCTGTGTATGCTCACCTTGCTCCTGAGATCAAGCATACTTACCTTGATACCTGGGTATGCTCATCTGGATCCTGAAAGTTAAGCATTCTTACCTTGATACCTGCGTATGCTCACCTGGATCCTGAAAGTCAAGTAGAATAACCTGATACTGGTGTATGCTCATCCTGTCCCTGAAGTTGTATCTGCTGTACCTAACTAGTATTCCGTGACAGTCTCACCAACAGTACCCACTGGGTATCCTGTGCCTGCTGAGAAACATGTGTCTATTATACTAGTTGCAGCCTTCTTTGAACCAACTGTGTCTGTGGTACCTACATGGTATTTCATGACAGTCTCGCCAACAGTACCCACTGGGTATCCTGTGCCTACTAAGAAACCTGTGTCTACCATACCAGTATCAGCCTTTTTCAGATCAGATGTAATAGGTATTCTGTACCTTTTACTATTCTCATAAAATACCAGTGTTTTGGGGACTTTGTTTCTGCTAAAGACTTTAGTGATTTCCATCAGGTCATTTCTGTAATCTTAAACTGTACTACCTGCTGTTCTTTTTCTTCTTTGCAATCAGTAAAGCTTTCAAGAAATACTTTCCTTTGTTCTGTTTATATGTTCCTGCATTCTGAGTTCCACACATACACCCTGAGAAATGAGTTCCCAAAATCAACAAATAAGCTTGACAAGACAAAAGTAGTTTCCAACAGCCCCAACATGTATTTCTCAAGCCTGCAGCACGTATAAACCAAGCCCAACAAGTATTGCCCACTTGCCAATACTCCCGAAATGAAAAGCTCTTCCTTATAAATACTAAACCTTGCCTATGTGACTGCCTATCTTCTACCAAAAACTTAACATCTACTCTCAGACTGCTCAAAGTCTCCCAGTCCCAAAATCACATAGGAAGTTTGTTTGTGGGTATTATATAGCACTGAATTTATGAAGTATACCCATTCGTATATTTACAAGGTTATCTTGAAGGGCAGTCTTGCAAGTGTTGATAAAAAAAAGAAACTATGCAAAACCAGAAGCAAATACAAATTAAACTGTACTAACAAAACCCCATTTATCTAGATATTGATTCATTTTAAGCTAAAGAGCTTCTGTCAGTGCTAACATGTTAAACTTTGCAGTCTTTTTGAGAGGCGGCTTTACAGATAGCCCCATACATTCAATGGGAAGCAGCTTGCTGTCTTCAGAAAGGATGCAGACCTCTATTTCATAGCAAGACACCTTTAGGAAGTCAAGTTTCTAGCAGTATTCATGATACAAGCTTAAATAAAGGATGCTGAGGCCCATACTAGGAGAGGTTATTATAGAACACAATCACAGTGTGTATTCTGTCATGCACCATAAAAACTCTGATCATCTGTGTCACACTTGATAATTATGCTCCTATAAAGTGAGAGATTTCTCCTGGCAAAAGTAAAAATCTGAAACAAGATTCTTATTGTTAATGCTTGCCTGATTTTGTTGCATGTTACAGAAGTACAGTGGGAAGCAATGCTGTGCCCAATAAAGTGTAGGTCACAGTTCAATGTGTATTTTGCACTTATTCCACTGTAATTTTCACCCTGAAATTTGGCAAACCCATCAGTCTATCTTTTACTGTTTACTAAATCTCACATTTATTGCAGTAGCTTTACATATGTTTAAAATACAATTTCTTCTATTTTTTTGCTAACAAACATTGGCTTTCTGCAGGCACATTTTATATCATAGTGTGCACGGTTAATACATCTGTGTGTATTTAGAGGATTTCATTAACCCTGTGCATCGGAGCATCACTGTTCTATGCTGTTTGTTCAGGTTGAATCCGTGCTAAATGTTTATCTGACTTTATTCTTTGCATAAAAATGTACTGCATTTTAAAAAAAAAATAAAAAAATAAAGATTTGGATAGAATGAAACAAGTTTGACTTGGCAATGTTTATTATTTATTGTTTGACTTTCAAAATGAAAAGATTAAGCTATTCCTTGGAGCATAGCATCTAAGAAAAACAACAAAGATTAGCCCCCGGAAGTATACTTACTTTAGCTAAGATTAATGAAGGTGTTTAGAATCTGTTTGCCTCCTTGTTACTAGGCTTCCTAGTAGGGTAGATAAGATGATAGCAATTATTCAAGAGAACTGGAGACAAAAGGACATAGGTTTGTTTATTAAAACTTTCCAGTCAATCATTCTAATTTACAATTTACTATTTATGAAATGATGCCCATTTAAACTCCACCTTAAATTGTTACATAAGAAAATCTGGCCACTACTTTAGTGAGATATAAAAAAAACATCTAAATACTGCTGAAACAACACTGTTCATTTTAAGATCTGTCTATGTTGTCATGGTTACTAAAGATTTTAAAGCAAATGATGTTTGGATTGCAGCCAGGGGTTTTATTTCATTTGTGTGGTGTTTTAAATTCTCTCTATATTTCATATTGAATTAACATTGAGTGACACTAGTAACAAGCGCTCCCGGTCTTGTAAAAATGTTGCATAGTTATTTGTAGCATATGTAGCTTCAAAGAATTCTTAGTTTAAGTATATTAATTATACAGCACATGTTTAATTCTTGGCGTTGACAATCAATTGCCATTCCCTATTCTTAAAATACCACTAAAACACTGAAACAACTAATAGATACGAACAAGAAAACCCTTTAGTAAGTAGTTACTCAAAAGTGTAAGGTAAAGGGTCAATAAATGCAGTTATTTAATTAAGTGTTTGTGGTTAAGAGAGATCATTCAATTGTAAATACATTTCCAATTTATTTGTATTATCAAACTTACTTTGTAATGTAATCTATGTATCTTTTTGGAGCATGCCCATATCTTTGGACCCCTATGGCAGCAGTGTTTACAACAATGTATAAAACTACTACTAGCTTTGCTGGAAGACACTTCTGTCATAGAGTTATAAAGATGTACACACGCCCCTGAGCTCCTATGATCCTTGCTATGTTTAATTTTCAAAACAAAACACCAAGAGAACATAACAAATTTATTCATAAAAGTAAATTAGAAAGTTGTTTAAAATTGCATTATGTATCTGAATCATGAAAGACATTTTTTTTACTTTACTGTCCCTTGCAGCTTCCTGAGAGTGCTATTGAGCATGTTGCAGGGTTGTGCATGTTGCAGGGTCATGGCATGTGTACCCAGTCCAGTCTGAGACTGCAGTCCCATTCCGTGTTTTGTATATGTCTAGGGTGATTACATAAGTCTGTGCACCCTTCGCTTGTTCCCAGTTTGCTTCATTGAGAAATTTTTTAATATTAGCTGAGTGCTTCTTTTCATATATATATATATATATATATATATATGTATATAAATTTGTAGAGATGAAAAAATGCACTCACTGGTCTTGCATGATAAAATATAACTTTTAATATCACCAATTAAATCGCAAAGCATGATGTTTTGGGAACATTACGTTCCCTTTTCAAATGCAGAGTACAGCAAAGATCTATACAGAGCAGTGTGACAATCTCTAAAAACCGTTACCTTAAATACCATAAGTGTGATGTCTCTGGACGCCGATCCGCATCTGCGGCCCATGTGCTTTGTCCCCTAATAATGAGGTCATCAGCTCATGACTCATGCTGACAACCCAGGAACCAATCATGTCATGCCCATCATGCAACACCATAAAACAAAGACACAGATAGCGTAACACACAACAGTAACCCTGGTAACCTTATGGATCACAACAACACTAAGCACGGCGTCGAGACATAATTAAAATCAATAAAAAACATTCAAATAGCAATCCCTTATTAGGTGCAGCATCAATCAAACATCCTATAATTATCGTGCATCAAGAAGTATGGTAGAAACTTAGCAGAGGGCTTAGGTAGTCAGGGATTTCGAACAATGTTAAAGACACAGTCACTAAGAGTCTTGTTGTAGTAGTTACAACAGTAGCAGTAGTCATGCAGTCTTAGAAAGTGATCAGGGTTATGTTGGTTCTACTTTAGAACATACAAGACAAACATCATGTAAATCTTAATCCACTGAGAAAATGGTCCAAAGTCCAGCATCATGTTTAACCCCTTAGGGGCTATAGTATCCAGGGTATGAAT
Source organism: Bombina bombina (assembly GCF_027579735.1). NCBI lineage: Eukaryota > Metazoa > Chordata > Amphibia > Anura > Bombinatoridae > Bombina > Bombina bombina. The sequence continues at coordinate 247,184,083 of NC_069504.1, read as the reverse complement.
CCATCTAGTCTCCAGACGGAGTAATTGATTTGCCCTATTGCCTTCCCTTTGACAGTGGTGGTACTTGGTCTATCAGCATAGTCCTTAGACTAGATACACTGTGTCTGCAGCATGCAAAGTGACGTGCCACTGGCTGATCAGAGTTGCCTTTGTCAATGGCTTCCCTGATAGCACATCGGTGATTGGCCATTCTTTCCCTGAAAGTGGTGACCGTTTTACCCACATAGACTAGGGAGCATGGACAAATTAAGATGTAGATAACATAGGTGCTGGAGCAAGTAAACCTATGATTTATTTTGTACCTCCTGTTTTGGTGTGGGTGCTTGAAAGTGTCTCCTTTTAACATACTGTTACATGTAATACAGTCCCCATATTTGAAACAGCCCTTTTTTGTGAACTTCAACCAGATGTGCCCTTCATAGCACCTTACAGGGTCTGTTTTAACAAGCAGATCTCTTAGGTTGTTCGCACAATGATATACCATCCTTGGATACTGTGTGTACTGGAACGGTAGAGTCTTTTTGTATCAAATCCCAATGTTTCTTAACTGCAGAGCTAACATGATGATGCATCGTGTCATAGGTAGTGATAAAGTTAATATTATTGTCCTTCCTGGTTATGCCCTTACTATTTGAGGGTCCTTCCTGGAATCGTTCAACCACTCTGGTCCTAATATCTATGACCATTCTGTTATCATATCTTCGCTTTATTAATTTATTTGACATTTCATCAAGTTGTTTCTCCTTGACTAGTGCCTCTGTATTATTGTGCAAAACCTGAGTGAGTTGAGAGGCTACAATACCACTTTTTGGTGTAGGGGATGATAGCTATGAGGCTCCAATAAAGAGTTATGATCTGTTGGTTTAGTTTATAGGGATGTACCAAATCTCTATTCTCCCTCTCTGTCAACCTTAAATCCAGAAAATAGATCTGTTGTATATAATTTTCCATTTTAAAGTTGATTTGTGTATCTAATTTGTTTAACATCCCTATCCATTTGTTAAAACTCTCCTCTGTCCCTCGCAAGACTAAAAGCACATCATCAATGTACCGGGTATAGTAAACAATCTCCCTCATGTCCTGTTGTTTTAATTATCATCTGTTCTTACCAAGACATGAAAAGATTGGCATAAGTGGGTTCCATGTTTGAGACCATTGCAGTCCCTAGAATCTGCAGATAGAAGTCTTTTTAAAATCTAAATAATTTTTCTCAAGGCACAACCTTAATAGTTCCAGTGGAAGCTCAACTGGAGGGCCTGTATAGCATTTAGACTCAGTCACCATGGTCCTAAAAGCCTGGACACTCCCATTATAAGGGATAGAGGTGTACAAGCTGTCAACATCCATGGTGATCAGTATATCATTAATTTGCAGTGTGTAAAATATTTTTAGAAATCTAATTAGACTAGGAGAATCTTGTAGATACACAAAAAGTCCCTTTAACCACTGGTTGCAAATGATGGTCTAAGTACTTCGCTATGTTTGAGAATAATTATCCCCTCGCAGACACAATGGGGCATATTTTTCAAGCTCCGTATGGAGCTTGATGCCCCGTGTTTCTGGCGAGCCTGCAGGCTCGCCAGAAACAGCAGCTATGAAGCAGCGGTCACAAAGACCGCTGCTCCATAATCTCTCCGCCTGCTCTGAGCAGGCGGACAGACATCGTCGGAAATCAACCCGATCGAGTACAATCGGGTTGATTGACACCCCCTGCTGGCAGCCCATTGGCCGCGAGTCTGCAGAGGGCGGCATTGCACCAGCAGCTCTTGTGAGCTGCTGGTGCAATGCTGAATACGGCGAGCTTATTGCTCGCCGTATTCAGCGAGGTCTGTCGGACCTGATCCGCACTGTCGGATCAGGTCCGACAGACCTTGATAAATAGAGGCCAATGGGTCTGCCAAGGAGGTTATTCAAAGTTTTATGCACTTTAGGCAGTAAGTACAAGACCGGTATCTTTGGAAAATCAGTGGTCAAAAATACGTACTCATTCTCGTCCAGAATATATGCTTCAAATTCAGATTTTAGGGACTGATTAGTAAATTTTTTTAATGAAAAGGTAGGATTACCTCCTTATCGAATATAAACACTAGTGTCAGCCAACTGGTACTTAGCTTCTTGGCGATAATCACTATAATTCATTATAACAATACTGCCCCCCTTATCAGCAGGGTGTATTATTATTGAATTATCACTACTTAGGTCTTTTATAGCCTTATATTCCTGTCTAGACAAATTAGGGAATTATGTAGATTCATTATCAGAGTTTACTTCATTGCATATCATGCGTGTGAAACTCCTAATAGAGGGGTTAGTCGTAGTCGGTTCAAAAAAGGACTGTGGTTTAAAGCTAAGCTTAAAGTCATCAATTTTTTTCTCTTTATCCTTAAAAAAATCTTTGTTTCAATTTCCTCTGTAGGACGTGCGTATCAAATTTTTTACTAAACTTATCTTCCCCCCCTTCTGATGTGTGATCCTTTATGTCTTTTGCACCATTTGTCATTAGTGGAGGTTTTGCTGCTGCTCTGGTCATAATTCCATAAAAAGAAGCTGCATTTGACTGTGAGGGTTGTAAAACAACCAAATCCTCATTGGTGTTGGTGTCACCTTCAGAAGTATCACCACCACCAGTGTGAACTGTTTCTAAGATATTTTTAGGTTTTTGTGCCTGTGTCTTCTCCTAGGTGTCTCCTAGTCCTTGCAATAGAGCCACCTATAAATTAGTTTTTCCCTATAGTCTCCTTCTACAGTGGTTAGTTTTCTATTCTTAAAAGAAATAAGGTCAGTTTTATATTTCTTCACAAATGTTTCTAATTTGTTAATCCAGTCCTGAGTTTTTTCATCTACCATAATTTGGTAACTGCGCTGTTTCAAAATATCAATTTCATCTTATTTTCTAACCTGTTTACTTCCTCAATTACTAATAGTACAAGTTCATATGAGCACCCCTCAACTCACTCAGATCTGCCAGTATGCAAATCCTGTTTGCGTTCCTCTGTGTACACAAATGTATCCGTATTAACTTCATCCTCATCCAAGGATGCCATATTGGTAGCCGGTTTGATTGCAGTGTTAGCAGCACCTTCCATGGGATCACTTAAAAAACAAGGTTAAAAAGATGAAACCAGTTCCAGTATAGATAAATACGAACGCAAAAAAATAATCAAAGATAGCAGCATAGGCATAGGGTGCACAATCCAAAAAATGTACAACAAAAGTCAATAGGGTAGGCACTCCATATTTCAATTTAAACAGCTTCCAGGGTGCAGCTTCAAAGAATATCCAAATTTGTAGAGATGAAAAAAGGCACTCACTGGTCTTGCATGATAAAATATAACTTTTACTATCACCAATTAAAAGTGCAAAGCATGACGTTTCGGGAACATTATGTTCCCTTTTTCAAATGCAAAGTACAGCAAAGATCTATACTACCTCTATCTGAAAGATCCTAATGTAGCTTTTTACTACCACTTACCAAAAGTGCATAAAAATACTCTAAATCCCCCTGGACTTCCTATAATAGCTGGTATCAGGAGCCTCACAGATAATATTCCAGCTTACATTGACTCATTTTTGCAGAAGCATGTAATAGTACTGCCTTCATTTATTAGAGACTCTTTTCAGACCTATTGACTAAATTAACAAATTTAGAAATCACAAAAACTAGTGATGACCTTTGGTGGATAACTAGTGACGTTAGCTCACTTTATTCTAATATTCCTCATGACAAAGGTATAGTAGCAATCCAATCGTATCTTAAAACAGATATATATATATATATATATATATATATATATACCTGGTAAACAACAAAACTATATTAGTGAACTTATTCATTTTATTTTACACCATAACTATTTTAAATATCAGGGTTGTTATAATCTCCAGATCAAGGGTACGGCCATGGGCACCAGATTTACCCCCAGTTTTGAAAACCTCTACATGGGACACTTCAAAGAAACTTGTATTTATGTGTCTCCCATGGGGCAAGTCTGGTGTTCTTTGGCCGCTACATTGTTGAACTGATCTTTTTATTTAAAGGATCTTTCTCTGAAGCATCCTTATTTACTGATTCCATTAATACCAATAATTATGGCTTGGAGTTCACTATTAATATCCAACCCACAGAGATAAATTTTCTAGATTTGACGCTTTCTTTTTCACCTTCAGGTCACATAGTTTCTGAAACTTTCTTTAGGAAAGTTGATTACAATAGCTTTCTAGACTTTAATAGCAAAAATTATTTAAGCTGGAAGAGAAATGTTCCCTACGGACAATTTAGGTGTATAAGGAGAAATTGTAGCACCAAGGAGAAATATGAAATTCAATCCACTATCCTTAAAGATAGATTTCTCGAAAAGGGATATCCTCTAGAGCTTATACAAAAAGGTTACCTTAGAGTCCTCAATGATGGTAGGAGCAAATATTTCTCAAAGAACACACACAAGAAGAGTAAGAAAGATATAGTGACCGAAAAATCACAAGGTGAATCTAATACCCCATTGTTTGTAACTGGCTTTAGTAGCCATCATCATGAGATTAAGAAAATTATCTCAAAACACTGGTCCATTATGTGATGATCCTTTTTTTAAAAATCAGATTTCATCTAAACCTAGAGTAGTTTTTAGAAGAGCCCCAATGATTAAAAATAAACTGGCACCAAGTAAGATAGTCAGAGAGAAGATATATCCTAACAATACCACTATGCCTAAAAATAAATATAAAAAAAGTTTTTGTGGGGGACGTGCCTGACCATCGCCCAAGATGGCTGCTTAAAACTTGGGCTGTGACTTAGTGCAATTCAATCCGCTGGTTATTGCCTAATTACCACACAATTTACAGCATTCCTGAGGGGAATAGTTTATTTAAACATCTGAGGAACAGACATATATTTTTCTCCTACGACAATCCAGCCCAGCAGACCATATTAGAGGAGGTATACAGCGGAGGCCTTCCTGCGGCCTAGACCTTCATCTACCCCCCCTCTATACCTGTTTAAGGTTTGAAGTACACAGATACTATCGTTGTTCTAAACCCTTGCGCTATTCTCTGGACCTATTGAGAGAACTTTACTTGGTTTATGCCGCTGTCTAACATGGAGGATATCCAGAAAGTGCTGCAGGCCCTCTTTGCAGATTTCAAGGTGGAGCTAGGGAGGCAGCTGGAGCGGCTGGGAAAGATTACTAAACCCAGTGTGATGCAATCACCGGATCACGGGCAAGTACCTACAGATGCGCCATTGATCGCATCTGGGTATGGGACAGCTTAGCCACGGGGAAAGCAGCAGACCCGGAGACATGGGAGGCAACCCAATCGACTTAAACAGGTGGCAGACCAATACCCATACAGAGCAACCCCCAGGATTGCATGGAGTCCTACATGTTTGTTTGGCCGTTTTTCTCTGTGGAGTGGGATGGCTGCATTCTCACGCAGCTGAGTCTGAAGGCGCTATCCTCAGTACTACAAATCTGCTTCGTAGGAGCCGGAGTCATGGGTGTGCAGTCCCTACCTAGCTGCTCTGAAACCACATTGGGATGTATTGTCTGGCAATTTGATACGGGGTAAGATAAACATTACTTCACCGGTCGAAACTGTCTTGTTTGCTAGTGAGACACTGTCCTCCTTCAGACTGTCTAGCTAGTTATAGGAGATATGAATGGCAAGACAGCAACTGACATTACAGCATGTTAATCTCCTACTTGAGGCTATGTTATACTCTGTTATGTGATGCTGGGGACGCTTACAGCACCTACCGGTCAATTCCCTCAATAGAGCAGGAGCAGCACACAGCTCTTTACGGGGATGTGAGGAGTGGAGAGGTTTGCTTTGGTCATACCTTTTGGCGGTTCTCACAATATGCCTGTTTACCGGAGCCTGGCCACTCAAATGATTACTCACCTATCTTGAGCCCCACAGCCTCTTCTAGAGCCTTTCTTGAGGAGCCAACAGGTGTTGGTTGACAGAAAGCTGCCCATGATACCTTACTGCCTACACCATGTTTGACTCCTCTCTGAATAATCCCGACACTCTTAATTCAGATATCGGGTTCAGACTACTTTGGCACTCCAACCTCAATTCCTTTCATAGCTGGACTAATATGTCTCGATGATAGCCTCTGGGCTTGAACCTTGGGAGCTGTGATTATTGATTATGTTAAGGTTACTTTCCGTGTTCTCTTTTAAACAGTATTATATGTTAACCATATAGGGGTATTTTCCTGAGATATAGTTAGGGTGTCACATATTTTACTTGCCAGTTGCTAGCTCATTCCACGTATTTAGACTTCATAATGGACCATTCCTCTAGACTCAAATGTATAGCCTTTTATTATTTTAGTTGTTAATTTACTGTACCGTCCTGATGCTGTGCTTGTTGAATGTGGTAATCTTGCGATAATGACAGCAAATGCCCATCTAGAAGACCTTACTCTGTAATCATACTTAGCCTCTAACATTTTATTTATGTTTGTTCAGACCCTATATTTAGTTGTAGACATTATACAGTATGTAGGGGTCTTTGTTTTGTTTTTATTTATCATATTGGTTGCGTTTTTGAGTTGGATTCATAATTGAGTGTAATTCACATTTTCACCACTAGATGGCTATAACGACATATCAGATAGAACTATGTTAATTATAATGTAAATATTTCTTTATGCATTGAGAAAATATTATTCTTTTAGCCACCATGAGCTACTTACCATGTAGGTTCAGCACTTGTAAGTATGCCATTACATTTTAAAGGTCTTTTTTTTTTTTTTTTTTTTTTTTTTTCTTTATGCTGGAAAAGGATACTTCTCTGATGCAGTCCTCACATGCTAGTTAAATAACCAGCTTTAGATCTTGTTTCCCTTTGCTATTTTTCTATTATATATTGACATAGCTCTTAACTTATCTTAGCAACATTTTTGAATATAGATAGCATATGATTTATAAGTGTACAGGGACATAGGAGGGGCACTTTTTGGAGTCCCTGCTCCAACTGCATTCATGTGTTAAGCCATTATTTGGGTAACCCTGCACTGTATATACAATGTTCTCTAATGTTTGATCTTGCACTGTCTATGCAGTTGGGTTCTTTAATATGTACTTAAAGTTTTTATATAATGTGTAATGTTTCGTCTTCAACACTGGTATAATGGGCTGCTGTATTGAATGTGTTAGAATAGATTGTGCTAATAACCTCAGACCTTTCTTTATGCCTGATAGATAATAATATTTAGTTCTTACATACCAAGTGCTACCTGGATCTTAACATTTTCCCACTTTTTTGAATATTTTAGTATCTCCAGCCACCCTAATTTAAGCCTGTGGTATAGACCTTATTTACCCCTCTAAAACTACCCAGTAAGATTTAGGCTTAGAGCTAATTCCATACAACAGGGATATTATACCTAGAGAGGCGCCAGCTATTTTCTGTTATCATTTTTGATCACATACTTCCTAATATTTAATGCCAGCTCTTACCTAATATGATATTTTATCTTGTTAAAGTACTCAGTACTCGCTATATAATGTTTAATTTTCAAAGATAGTCCTTTCCTACATAGTTATAATCTATATCATATGGTTGAACAGTAGATAGGTTATATAAAAATAAAATGAGGTTCATTATCTGAGACCCAACAGTGGTCTCCTTTTATCTGAGATTACCCTCTATTATTTTGCATTCACCGCAATATTGAGAGGTCCAAGAGTGGCCTCATGTGTCACCTAGAGGGTATATAGTTTATTAGGCAATTATCTGTTGTAGTACATGTGTAATTTGTCATAAGAATATATGATGCACTTTTCTGTTTCTCCTGGATATATACAGTGAATTTATGTTTCTGTATTTATCACTTATGGACAAATACTGCTTGTATGCCTTGATTTGAACCTCAATAAAAAAAAATAAAAAAAAATAAAAATAAAAAAGTCCTTAAAAGGAAAAAAAAAAAAAAAAAAAAGTTTTTGTTTAACTTTATACCTCGGTCTGGTGCATTTAGATGTTATAAGACTAGGTGCAGCATGTGTAAGAGTGTGAAAAATGGCATTAAGACCTATCAGTCAAATATCACAGGAGAGAATTTTGCTATTGGAAAGCGCCTTACATGCAAATCGACTTTTGTTGTATATTTGGTACAGTGTGTCTGTGTGGCTCAATACATAGGGTGCACAAGCCATAAGGTCAAGAGATGCTGGAGTGAACATATTCATTATGTAAAAAAATAAATTTTTGAAACATAGGGTTTCAAGACACTGCACTCATGTTTATAGAGGAAGCTCTAAAACACTATTCATTCTCCCCATTGAACAAATATCCAGAAACACTCATAAACCTTATTACAACTTAGGCATAGGGAGACTTACTGGATCCAAAAATTACAAACGTTGACCCCAGAGGGTCTCAAGGAATGTGTGGATCTAGCAGCCTTCCACTTATGAACTGTCTGTCTATTTATTCTTTATCTTTTTTTTTGACATATACCCCACATGATAATAACTTACTACCATTGTATAATATTCCCATTATCATCTAGTTAGTGAAAAGACCATCTACTAATATTAATATTTATACACTATAGTTATAGTCCCCCATATAGGTCTACAGTCACTCACTACCGGTATATTACAAACAATTGTTTGGTATCTGTACTACCCTGAATTATTATTTGCACATAGGTACCATCATACAACCAATTTATTTTTCACAGTAGGTTTTCATTCATAATATCGTTTTATTATTCACACACTTAATTTTTTATATATATTTTTATTCACATACTATTATGATTAAACATAAATATCACCCCATTGAACACATTTATGCTATTTCATTTTATTTATTATATATATATTTTTGATCTATTACTATATATATGTATATATATACAGTATATATATATATATATATATATATATATATATATATATATACAGTATATATATATATATATCTATATATATATATATATATATATATATATATATATATATATATATATATATATATATTTATAGAATATGATGTTAGTATCATATTATCCCTCTCATCTTCACATGATTATTATGGGTCCCCAATTCATACTATTTAGTCACACTAGTTCTAAACACATATCCACATTCTATTTAGTCAGATATTGTATTTTATATTTTTACACACTTTTTGTACAATTTACTCCTCATTCCCCTCATATTATTAATAAACTGATATCTGATATGGATCATATTTTGTAGTTAGAAGCATATATTTGATAGCGAGTTATATATAAATATATATATATACAGAAAGCATTCACCGTGTCTTCAATAAAAAAAAATTATTAGAACATAGTAACGTTTTCTGAGAGGTTATCCCTATCTACAGACCATAAACCTAACATAACACATACCTGTCTCTTTATACCCCAACACCAAACACCTCAACCGCAAACCGGAAATCACCCAGAGTTGAGACCGCACCACTGCGCAAGCCCATCCGTTGCCATGGATACCGGACGTAGCGTGACGTAAACTAAAAGCAAAACAGAACACAGGGGGACATTTCCATCAATAGTACACAGCAATACATCTTATGTAATTCAGAATCGACAGTGCTATGGAATAATCAAATGTAACAGTTACTTGAAGTGTGACATCCTTCTCTTGCTTCTTGCTTGCTTATATTAATACAATTATTGACCATATTCCCCCTCTGGCTAGAGGTGGTGATAGAGGTAAATTGCTGTTGCAGCGTGAATCTAGGTGGATATTCAACCTGTGCACCTTGGTGCCCAAGGGTTTAAATGCATACCTAGATTGGCATTGCTTTCTTTAATATAGGTTTAAAAAAATGCTGACAGATATGTTGCTATTTGAATATCTATGATAGATTTATGAAAGCTTACATTTGTTAGAATGGTTTAAACAGCTCGGTTGAACAGATGTTTTTATAAGTAAATTCCAGCTATTCTTTGCTGACTTTGAATTGAGCTTAAGCATATTCTAGTTAGATTTGCTTTAGTGATTTTTCAAGAGATTGGGTTGAGAATTAGATAGCCTCCGATAATGATATCTTATATGTTGCTACAACTAATATTGTATTTCCCTTGTAAGTAAAAACATATACGGCTAGATTTAGAGTTTGGCGGCCAAAGGGGTGCATTAGCTACGCGTGCTTTTTTTCCCCCGCAACTTTTAAATACCACTGGTATTTAGAGTTCACAGAATGGCTGGATTTTCAGTGCGTTAGGCTCCAAAAAGGGAGTGTAGAGCATAATTTAACGCCACTGCAACTCTAGATACCAGCGGTGCTTACGGACGCGGCCAGCTTAAAAAACGTGCTCGTGCACGATTCCCCCATAGAAAACAATGGGGCCATTTGAGCTGAAAAAAAACCTAACACCTGCAAAAAAGCCGTGTTCAGCTCTTAACGCAGCCCCATTGTTTTCTATGGGGAAACACTTCCTACGTCTGCACCTAACACTCTAACATGAACCCCGAGTCTAAACACCCCTAACCTTACACTTAGTAACCCCTAATCTGCCGCACCCGCTATCGCTGACACCTGCATATTTTTTTAACCCCTAATCTGCCGCTCCGTAAACCGCCGCTACCTACATTATCCCTGTGTACCCCTAATCTGCCCCCCTCACCGTCACCTCCACCTGCCTACACTTATTAACCCCTAATCTACCGAGTGGACCGCACCACTACTATAATAAAGTTATTAACCCCTAATCCGCCTCACTCCCGCCTCAATAACCCTATAATAAATAGTATTAACCCCTAATCTGCCCTCCCTAACATCGCCGACACCTAACTTCAATTATTAACCCCTAATCTGCCGACCGAATCTCGCCGCTACTGTAATAAATTTATTAACCCCTAAAGCTAAGTCTAACCCTAACACTAACACCCCCCTAAGTTAAATATAATTTCTTTCATGTAATTAACAAGAGTCCATGAGCTAGTGACGTATGGGATATACATTCCTACCAGGAGGGGCAAAGTTTCCCAAGCCTCAAAATGCCTATAAATACACCCCTCACCACACCCACAAATCAGTTTTACAAACGTTGCCTCCTGTGGAGGTGGTGAAGTAAGTTTGTGCTATATTCTACGTTGATATGCGCTCCGCAGCAGGTTGGAGCCCGGTTTTCCTTTCAGCATGTAGTGAATGTCAGAGGGATGTGAAGAGAGTATTGCCTATTTGAATTCAATGATCTCCTTCTATGGGGTCTATTTCATAGGTTCTCTGTTATCGGTCGTAGAGATTCATCTCTTACCTCCCTTTTCAGATCGACGATATACTCTTATATATACCATTACCTCTACTGATTCTCGTTTCAGTACTGGTTTGGCTTTCTACTACCTGTAGATGAGTGTCCTGGGGTAAGTAAGTCTTATTTTTGTGACACTCTAAGCTATGGTTGGGCACTTTTATATAAAGTTCTAAATATTTGTGTTTAAACATTTATTTGCCTTGATTCAGGATGTTCAATATTCCTTATTTCAGACAGTCAGTTTCATTATTTGGGATAATGCATTTGAATAATCATTTTTTTCTTACCTTAAAATTTGACTTTTTTCCCTGTGGGCTGTTAGGCTCGCGGGGGCCGAAAATGCTTCATTTTATTGCGTCATTCTTGGCGCAGACTTTTTTGGCGCAAAAAATTCTTTGTTATTTCCGGCGTCATACTTGTCACCGGAAGTTGCGTAATTTTTTTGACGTTTTTGCGCCAAAAGTGTCGGCGTTACCGGATGTGGCGTCATTTTTGGCGCTAAAAGCATTTAGGCGCCAAATAATGTGGGCGTCTTTTTTGGCGCTAAAAAATATGGGCGTCATTATTGTCTCCACATTATTTAAGTCTCATTATTTATTTGCTTCTGGTTGCTAGAAGCTTGTTCACTGGCATTTTTTCCCATTCCTGAAACTGTCATTTAAGGAATTTGATCAATTTTGCTTTATATGTTGTTTTTTCTATTACATATTGCAAGATGTCTCAGATTGACCCTGAATCAGAAGATACTTCTGGAAAATCGCTGCCTGATGCTGGATCTACCAAAGTTAAGTGTATTTGCTGTAAACTTGTGGTATCTGTTCCTCCAGCTGTTGTTTGTATTGAATGTCATGACAAACTTGTTAATGCAGATAATATTTCCTTTAGTAATACTACATTACCTGTTGCTGTTCCATCAACATCTAATACTCAGAGTGTTACTGTTAACATAAGAGATTTTGTTTCTAAATCCATTAAGAAGGCTATGTCTGTTATTCCTCCTTCTAGTAAACGTAAAAGGTCTTTTAAAACTTCTCATTTTTCAGATGAATTTTTAAATGAACATCATCATTCTGATTCTGATAATGATTCATCTGGTTCAGAGGATTCTGTTTCAGAGGTTGATGCTGATAAATCTTCATATTTATTCAAAATGGAATTTATTCGTTCTTTACTTAAAGAAGTCTTAATTGCATTAGAAATAGAGGAATCTGGTCCTCTTGATACTAAATCTAAACGTTTAAATAAGGTTTTTAAATCTCCTGTAGTTATTCCAGAAGTTTTTCCTGTCCCTGATGCTATTTCTGAAGTAATTTCCAGGGAATGGAATAATTTGGGTAATTCATTTACTCCTTCTAAACGTTTTAAGCCATTATATCCTGTGCCATCCGACAGATTAGAGTTTTGGGACAAAATCCCTAAGGTTGATGGGGCTATCTCTACTCTTGCTAAACGTACTACTATTCCTACGGCAGATAGTACTTCCTTTAAGGATCCTTTAGATAGGAAAATTGAATCCTTTCTAAGGAAAGCTTACTTATGTTCAGGTAATCTTCTTAGACCTGCTATATCTTTAGCGGATGTTGCTGCAGCTTCAACTTTTTGGTTGGAAGCTTTAGCGCAACAAGTAACAGATCATAATTCTCATAGCATTGTTAATCTTCTTCAACATGCTAATAATGTTATTTGTGATGCCATCTTTGATATCATTAGGGTTGATGTCAGGTATATGTCTCTAGCTTTTTTAGCTAGAAGAGCTTTATGGCTTAAAACTTGGAATGCTGATATGTCTTCTAAGTCAACTTTGCTTTCCCTTTCTTTCCAGGGTAATAAATTATTTGGTTCACAGTTGGATTCTATTATTTCAACTGTTACTGGGGGGAAAGGAACTTTTTTACCACAGGATAAAAAATCTAGGTAAATTTAGGTCTACTAATTGTTTTCGTTCCTTTCGTCACAATAAGGAACAAAAGCCTGATCCTTCCCCTACAGGAGCGGTATCAGTTTGGAAACCATCTCCAGTCTGGAATAAATCCAAGCCTTTTAGAAAGCCAAAGCCAGCTCCCAAGTCAACATGAAGGTGCGTCCCTCATTCCAGCCCAGCTGTTAGGGGGCAGATTACGATTTTTCAAAGAAATTTGGATCAATTCGATTCACAATCTTTGGATTCAGAACATTGTTTCACAAGGGTACAGAATAGGCTTCAAGATAAGGCCTCCTGCAAGAAGATTTTTTCTTTCCCGTATCCCAGTAAATCCAGTGAAGGCTCAAGCATTTCTGAAATGTGTTTCAGATCTAGAGTTGGCTGGAGTGATTATGCCAGTTCCAGTTCTGGAACAGGGGCTGGCGTTTTACTCAAATCTCTTCATTGTACCAAAGAAGGAGAATTCCTTCAGACCAGTTCTGGATTTGAAAATATTGAATCATTATGTAAGGATACCAACATTCAAAATGGTAACTATAAGGACTATTCTGCCTTTTGTTCAGCAAGGGCATTATATGTCCACAATAGATTTACAGGATGCATATCTGCATATTCCGATTCATCTAGATCACTATCAGTTTCTGAGATTCTCTTTCCTAGACAAGCATTACCAGTTTGTGGCTCTGCCGTTTGGCCTAGCAACAGCTCCAAGGATTTTTACAAAGGTTCTCGGTGCCCTTCTGTCTGTAATCAGAGAACAGGGTATTGTGGTATTTCCTTATTTGGACGATATCTTGGTACTTGCTCAGTCTTCACATTTAGCAGAATCTCATACGAATTGACTTGTATTGTTTCTTCGAGAACATGGTTGGAGGATCAATTTGACAAAAAGTTCATTGATTCCTCAGACAAGGGTAACCATTTTAGGTTTCCAGATAGATTCAGTGTCCATGACTATGTCTCTGACAGACAAGAGACGTCTAAAATTGGTTTCAGCTTGTCGAAACCTTCAGTCTCAATCATTCCCTTCGGTAGCCTTATGCATGGAAATTCTAGGTCTTATGACTGCTGCATCGGACGCGATCCCCTTTGCTCGTTTTCACATGCGACCTCTTCAGCTCTGTATGCTGAACCAGTGGTGCAGGGATTATACAAAGATATCTCAGTTAATATCTTTAAAACCGATTGTACGACACTCTCTGACGTGGTGGACAGACCACCATCGTTTAGTTCAGGGGGCTTCTTTTGTTCTTCCGACCTGGACGGTGATTTCAACAGATGCAAGTCTGACAGGTTGGGGAGCTGTTTGGGGGTCTCTGACAGCACAAGGGGTTTGGGAATCTCAGAAGGTGAGATTACCAATCAACATTTTGGAACTCCATGCAATTTTCAGAGCTCTTCAGTCATGGCCTCTTCTAAAGAGAGAGTCATTCATTTGTTTTCAGACGGACAATGTCACAACCGTGGCATATGTCAATCATCAAGGAGGGACTCACAGTCCTCTGGCTATGAAAGAAGTATCTCGAATACTGGTATGGGCGGAATCCAGCTCCTGTCTAATTTCTGATGTTCATATCCCAGGTATAGACAATTGGGAAGCGGATTATCTCAGTCGCCAAACGTTACATCCGGGCGAATGGTCTCTTCACCCAGAGGTATTTCTTCAGATTTTTCAAATGTGGGGACTTCCAGAAATAGATCTGATGGCTTCTCATCTAAACAAGAAGCTTCCCAGGTATCTGTCCAGATCCAGGGATCCTCAGGCGGAGGCAGTGGATGCATTGTCACTTCCTTGGAAGTATCATCCTGCCTATATATTTCCGCCTCTAGTTCTTCTTCCAAGAGTGATTTCCAAGATTCTAAAGGAGTACTCGTTTGTTCTGCTGGTGGCTCCAGCATGGCCTCACAGGTTTTGGTATGCGGATCTTGTCCGGATGGCCACTTGCCAATCGTGGACTCTTCCGTTAAGACCAGACCTTCTATCGCAAGGTCCTTTTTTCCATCAGGATCTCAAATCCTTAAATTTGAAGGTATGGAGATTGAACGCTTAATTCTCAGTCATAGAGGTTTCTCTGACTCTGTGATTAATACTATGTTACAGGCTCGTAAATCTGTATCTAGGAAGATATATTATCGAGTCTGGAAGATTTACATTTCTTGGTGTTTTTCTCATCATTTTTCTTGGCATTCTTTTAGAATTCCTAGAAATTTACAGTTTCTTCAGGATGGTTTGGATAAAGGTTTGTCTGCAAGTTCCTTGAAAGGACAAATCTCTGCTCTTTCTGTTCTTTTTCACAGAAAGATTGCTAGTCTTCCTGATATTCATTGTTTTGTACAAGCTTTGGTTCGTATAAAACCTGTTATTAAGTCAATTTCTCCTCCTTGGAGTTTGAATTTGGTTCTAGGGGCTCTTCAAGCTCCTCCGTTTGAACCTATGCATTCGCTGGACATTAAATTACTTTCTTGGAAAGTTTTGTTTCTTTTGGCCATCTCTTCTGCTAGAAGAGTTTCTGAATTATCTGTTCTTTCTTGTGAGTCTCCTTTTCTGATTTTTCATCAGGATAAGGCAGTGTTGCGAACTTCTTTTAAATTTTTGCCTAAGGTTGTGAATTCTAACAACATTAGTAGAGAAATTGTGGTTCCTTCATTGTGTCCTAATCCTAAGAATTCTAAGGAAAGATCTTTGCATTCTTTGGATGTAGTTAGAGCTTTTAAATATTATGTTGAAGCTACTAAAAATTTCCGAAAAACTTCTAGTCTATTTGTTATCTTTTCTGGTTCTAGGAAAGGTCAGAAGGCCTCTGCCATTTCTTTGGCGTCTTGGTTAAAGTCTTTGATTCATCTTGCTTATGTCGAGTCGGGTAAAACTCCGCCTCAAAGGATTACAGCTCATTCTACTAGGTCAGTTTCTACTTCCTGGGCGTTTAGGAATGAAGCTTCGGTTGATCAGATTTGCAAAGCAGCAACTTGGTCTTCTTTGCATAATTTTACTAAATTCTACCATTTTTATGTGTTTTCTTCTTCTGAAGCAGTTTGTGGTAGAAAAGTACTTCAGGCAGCTGTTTCAGTTTGATTCTTCTGCTTATAATTTCAGTTTTTTTCATTATAAGATTTAAACTTTGTTTTGGGTGTGGATTTTTTTCAGCGGAATTGGCTGTCTTTATTTTATCCCTCCCTCTCTAGTGACTCTTGTGTGGAAGATGCACATTTTGGGTAGTCATTATCCCATACATCACTAGCTCATGGACTCTTGCTAATTACATGAAAGAAAACATAATTTATGTAAGAACTTACCTGATAAATTCATTTCTTTCATATTAGCAAGAGTCCATGAGGCCCACCCTTTTTTGTGGTGGTTATGATTTTTTTGTATAAAGCACAATTATTCCAATTCCTTATTTTTTATGCTTTCGCACTTTTTTCTTATCACCCCACTTCTTGGCTATACGTTAAACTGATTTGTGGGTGTGGTGAGGGGTGTATTTATAGGCATTTTGAGATTTGGGAAACTTTGCCCCTCCTGGTAGGAATGTATATCCCATACATCACTAGCTCATGGACTCTTGCTAATATGAAAGAAATGAATTTATCAGGTAAGTTCTTACATAAGTTATGTTTTTTAACTAACGAAATAAATTAACTCTTATTAAATAAATTATTCCTATTTAAAGCTAAATACTTACCTGTAAAATAAACCCTAATATAGCTACAATATAAATTATAATTATATTGTAGATATTTTAGGATTAATATTTATTTTACAGGCAACTTTGTATTTATTTTAACCAGGTACAATAGCTATTAAATAGTTAAGAACTATTTAATAGCTACCTAGTTAAAATAATTATAAAATTACCTGTAAAATAAATCCTAACCTAAGTTACAATTAAACCTAACACTACACTAACAATAAATTAATTAAATAAAATACCTACAATTATCTACAATTAAACCTAACACTACACTATCAATAAATAAATTAAATTAAATTCCTACAAATAAATACAATTAAATAAACTAACTAAAGTACAAAAAATAAAAAAGAACTAAGTTACAAAAATAAAAAAATATTTACAAACATAAGAAAAATATCACAACAATTTTAAACTAATTACACCTACTCTAAGCCCCCTAATAAAATAACAAAGACCCTCAAAATAAAAAAATGCCCTACCCTATTCTAAATTACAAAAGTTCAAAGCTCTTTTACCTTACCAGCCCTTAAAAGGGCCCTTTGCGGGGCATGCCCCAAAGAATTCAGCTCTTTTGCCTGTAAAAAAAAACATACAATACAGCCCCAACATTACAACCCACCACCCACATACCCCTAATCTAACCCAAACCCCCCTTAAATAAACCTAACACTAAGCCCCTGAAGATCTTCCTACCTTGTCTTCACCATGCCAGGTATCACCGATCGTTCCAGGCTCCAAAATCTTCATCCAAGCCCAAGCGGGGGCTGGCGATCCATAATCCGGCGGCTGAAGAGGTCCAGAAGAGGCTCCGACGTCTTCATCCTATCCGGGAAGAAGAGGCGATCCCGACCGGCAACCATCTTGATCCAAGCGGCATCTTCTATCTTCATCCGATGACGACTGGCTCCATCTTGAAGACCTCCACCGCGGACCCATCTTCTTCTTCCGACGACTTCCCGACGAATGACGGTTCCTTTAAGGGACATCATCCAAGATGGCGTCCCTCGAATTCCGATTGGCTGATAGGATTCTATCAGCCAATCGGAATTAAGGTAGGAAAATTCTGATTGGCTGATGGAATCAGCCAATCAGAATCAAGTTCAATCCGATTGGCTGATTCAATCAGCCAATCAGATTAAGCTTGCATTCTATTGGCTGTTCCGATCAGCCAATAGAATGCGAGCTCAATCTGATTGGCTGATCGGATCAGCCAATCGGATTGAACTTGATTCTGATTGGCTGATTCCATCAGCCAATCAGAATTTTCCTACCTTAATTCCGATTGGCTGATAGAATCCTATCAGCCAATCGGAATTCGAGGGACGCCATCTTGGATGACGTCCCTTAAAGGAACCGTCATTCGTCGGGAAGTCGTCGGAAGAAGAAGATCGGTCCGCGGTGGAGGTCTTCAAGATGGAGCCGGTCGTCATCGGATGAAGATAGAAGATGCCGCTTGGATCAAGATGGTTGCCGGTCCGGATCGCCTCTTCTTCCCGGATAGGATGAAGACTTCGGAGCCTCTTCTGGACCGCCGGATTATGGATTGCCAGCCCCCGCTTGGGCTTGGATGAAGATTTTGGAGCCTGGAACGATCTGTGATACCTGGCATGGTGAAGACAAGGTAGGTAGATCTTCAGGGGCTTAGTGTTAGGTTTATTTAAGGGGGGTTTGGGTTAGATTAGGGGTATGTGGGTGGTGGGTTTTAATGTTGGGGGGGTATTGTATGATTTTTTTTACAGGCAAAAGAGCATGCCCCGCAAAGGGCCCATTTAAGGGCTGGTAAGGTAAAAGAGCTTTGAACTTTTGTAATTTAGAATAGGGTAGGGCATTTTGTTATTTTGGGGGTCTTTGTTATTTTATTAGGGGGCTTAGAGTGTAATTAGTTTAAAATTGTTGTAATTTTTTTCTAATGTTTGTAAATATTTTTTTATTTTTTGTAACTTAGTTCTTTTTTATTTTTTGTACATTAGTTAGTTTATTTAATTGTATTTATTTGTAGGAATTTTATTTAATTAATTTATTGATAGTGTAGTGTTAGGTTTAATTGTAACTTAGGTTAGGATTTATTTTACAGGTAATTTTGTAATTATTTTAACTAGGTAGCTTTTAAATATTTATTAACTATTTAATAGCTATTGTACCTGGTTAAAATAAATACAAAGTTACCTGTAAAATAAATATAAATTCTAAAATAGCTATAATATAATTATAATTTATATTGTAGCTATATTAGGGTTTATTTTACAGGTAAGTATTTAGCTTTAAATAGGAATAATTTATTTAATAAGAGTTAATTTATTTTGTTAGATTTAAATTATATTTAATTTAGGGGGGTGTTAGTGTTAGACTTAGCTTTAGGGGTTAATCCATTTATTACAGTAGCGGCGAGATTCGGTTGGCAGATTAGGGGTTAATAATTGAAGTTAGGTGTTGGCGATGTTTGGGAGGGCAGATTAGGGGTTAATACTATTTATTATAGGGTTATTGAGGCGGGAGTGAGGCGGATTAGGGGTTAAAAACTTTATTATAGTAGCGGTGCGGTCTGCTCGGCAGATTAGGGGTTAATAAGTGTAGTCAGGTGGAGGCGACGTTGAGGGGGCAGATTAGGGGTTAATAAATATAATATAGGGGTCGGCGGTGTTAGGCGCAGCAGATTAGGGGTACATAGCTATAATGTAGGTGGCAGCGGTGTACGGAGAGGCAGATTAGGGGTTAATAATAATATGCAGGGGTCAGCGATAGCGGGGGCGGCAGATTAGGGGTTAATAAATATAATATAGGGGTCGGCGGTGTTAGGGGCAGCAGATTAGGGGTTCATAGGGATAATGTAGGTGGCAGCGGTGTGCGGTCGGCAGATTAGGGGTTAAATTTTTTTAATAGAGTGGCGGCAATGTGGGGGGACCTTGGTTTAGGGGTACATAGGTAGTTTATGGGTGTTAGTGTACTTTAGAGCACAGTAGTTAAGAGGTTTATGAACCGGCGTTAGCCCAGAAAGCTCTTAACTACTGACTTTTTTCTGCGGCTGGAGTTTTGTCGTTAGATTTCTAACGCTCACTTCAGCCACGACTCTAAATACCGGCGTTAGAAAGATTCCATTGAAAAGATAGGATACACAATTGACGTAAGGGGATCTGCGGTATGGAAAAGTCGCGGCTGGAAAGTGAGCGTTAGACCCTTTAATGACGACTGGCTCCAAATACCAAAGGGTGGTAAAAAACAGCGTTAGGAGCCTCTAACGCTGGTTTTGACGGCTACCGCCCAACTCTAAATCTAGACCATAGAGAATTGTAGTAGACGTTCTATAGCAAGCAATTTAGGTTAGATCTCGTTTTATTATTATAAGCAAGAGGCAAGAGAAGGATGTCACACTACAAGTAACTGTTAGATTTGATTATTCCATAGCACTGCCGATTCTGAATTGCATAAGATGTATCGCTGTGTACTATTGATGGAATTGTCCCCCTGTGTTCTGTTTTGCTTTTAGTATACGTCATGCCGTGTCTGGTATCCATGGCAACTGCCGGTTCTGTGTAGTGGTGCTGTCACAATGCCGGGTGATTTCCAGTTTGCGGTTGAGGTGTTGTTGTTGGGGTATAAAGAGACAGGTATGTGTTATGTTATGTTTATGGTTTGAAGATGGGAAAAACCTCTCCGGTCCGTTACTATGCTCTAATAAATTTTTTTTTTTTTTATTGAAGACCAGGTGAGTGCTTTCTGATTGGGAGATATGGATTGGATTTAAATGCACCCTGGGCCATTGTAGATATCAAGAGTGTGTGCAGGGCCCTACAGAGGAATTATATATAGTGTATATATATATATATATATATATATATATATATATATATATATATAAATATATGTATTCACATATTTTGAAATGTATTTGTATGTATATATCCATTATAGCCCTTTGCAGACAAACACCTTGTCATATACCATATACCTTTTAACCCTTATAGCTTTATTTTAATATTTCTGTGAATAATTTTATTAGTTAGTGTTTATATTGGTATAACGGTATATTTGAATGTATAATTATGTTGTGTTTAGTACAACTTTTTTTAACACACTACCCTTTACATTGGGGTTTTAGTTACACTAATCCGACAAGCATAAAATGCCATTGTGCTCAGGCATTTACTTTAACTTGTAATACGTCTGCTATTTCCATGGCGCAAAATTACTAAAATTACTAAAAAAAACATATTGTGCTCCACTTGTAATCTAGTGCTATAAATGTAACAATTACTAAGTTCTGATAGGTGGTATTATTGAACACAGTGAAATGATTATTATGCAAATTAAGAAGAACTCACTTGATGATTAAAGATATAGAACATTTAATAAAACATTTATAAGTTACAAAAAATGTTCAAATTATTAAAATTACTTTATTTTCAACCCAATCCTTTGTTACACCAGAAAATCTGCATATAGTATTATATTTATAGTCCTGATAACCAATCCTGATTAAGTGGCTATGTAAAGTATTACATTTAAAAGCTTTGCAAGAATTCAACAGATTAATAGCATTATCAGTAAACACAGCTTTATAAATCATGTACGCCAATCAGAAAGCTTCATACAATGCTAACAAATATATAGGCTTGTCAATGAATACAATATGATCAAATGATAACCTGGTTAGATTATTATAAGCCCAATGTATCAATTGCAGACTTTATAATAAATCAACAATCAGTACCAGTAACCAATTATAAACACAGTATCTAATCAAAAAATGGGGAGACTACAATTAGGATCCTTAACCAACAACACAATTAAAGCACTCTATAACACTTTATATAGATCAGCAGCATCTACCATTGGATACAATATGACCCTTACAATGCTTTATAATAAATTAAAATCAGCATTCATTAAATAACCTATTATCTTTCGATAAATGTTAGTTTATTCATTAGTATTAAATTAACTCAATGCCCAGGTAAATATTATTCAGAAAAATAACCATATGTAAGATATTAAATTGTATAAAATACACTTTTGATCACAATAATAACTCAAGGATTTCCCAGTACCCATATACTAATACAATTTTAAGGCCTTATATGAATACCGCACACCAATAAATATTGAATTTCTTATAAAACAGGTTTTAGAAGTTAGACACACTGTTAGATCCTGAAATAAATATAGGCAAATTCTAACAACCATCTAATTCCTTTATTTCTAAATATAACAATTATTACAATAATCAAAACACTATTATACTTTACCAGTCACAGTTAGACAGATCTTTGTGTCTGTTTGGGCCCCTGTGTTTCTGTTCTGTGTATGGGGTGTCCCTCTGAGGTGCTCTGAGTGGGAGCTTTGCAAAGGTTTCCTGGTAAGTGTGCTTCTGTCTCCTCAAAAAAGATGTAGAACCCTCTTCAGTGGGTTCTGAGTTCACAAATCTATTGTGTATTGAGGTGAGAAGGCAATGGTTCTGTTTCTCACCAAGCCAGACAGAGAGTGTAAGTAAGCTTGTGCTCAAGAAGATATTGTCATCCTATCTTTTAGAGAATGTTTTCTCCAATCAGCAAACCAGGAAGTGATTCTGAGAATTTTTAAGCTAATGCCCAATAAAGATCTTTCTAGTCATTAAAAAAGAACAGTGCAGGCAATACTGAAATGTGTGTGGCTCTTTTGTGTCCAGTCCTAACCACACCCCATGGTCCACCAGCCACACAAACTGTGGTTTGAGGGACTGTTAATTCTTATTGGGCGAGCATCCACTTCCCCATGTGACTTAGTAATTATCTAAGTTACCATAGGTCAAAATATATCAGGGCATTATTTAGGATTACCACCGGGTAGCGCCTTGAGTTGAAATGTAGAGTAGCTTCAAATAAGAGTAGAGTAGCTTCAAGTAAAGTCAATTTTTATTTATAATATTTGAGTGTTGGGTACTAAGATATTCTAAAATTTAGTTACTTGATAATAAGTTATTCTTATAGAGTAATTATTTCATGAATCTGAATTCTTTAATTATGACAAGGCATTGGGGATCACAACTAGTAATTTTTAATGGTTTAGTTGATACATATAAATACAGTATATCTGTAATGCTTAGATATGGCTAGGTACTCAAATAAATATTAATATTCATAGGTTCTTATTACAATTATTATATTCAGGTATTAGTTTTTAAAGTTGGACCTGACAAATATATATGTGAAATTTTCATAGAATTCATAGAATTTTATTTCTTTAGGGGTTTATCTGGGGATTAAATCATATTAATAATGGTAACCATGAAGTTATCCTGGTAATGTTTGTAATGGTATTATTTGATACATCTTATCATACCTTATAGTTTATTTAAATAATATATATGTATATCCACCTATGCATAAGGGGAAATCTGTGGTAACTTCTTATTTTTTGAATGAGGTTCATTATTATAGTGTTATGTTTTCTAACCCTTAATTTAGAATGATGTGCATAAACCTCAATTCTGAATGTATAGGGGTCTATTTATTATAGTGGGAGCAGACATGATAAGATGTAGCATATCATGTCCGCTGCACATCGGTAAATGCCAACAGCATACGCTGTCTGCATTTATTATTGCACCAGCAGTTCTTGTGAACTGCTGGTACAATGCTGCCCCCTACAGATTCGCGGCCGCTAGCAGGGGGTGTCAATCAACCCGGTCGTATTCGATCCGGTTGATTTCTGTCTACTGCCTCAGAGCAGGCGGACCGCTGCTTCATAACTTCTATTTCCGGCGAGCCTTCCATACGGAGCTTGATAAATCGGCCCCATAGTGTATTTCTTACCTAGTTTTACTGTTTAAGAGCATATTTTTTATACATACTTTTTCTGATTTATTTAAAAATGTTACACTTTTTTTCAAATTGGAAATGTTGTTACTTTGAGATTGAATGAAATTAAGATATCGTAAAAAAAAAAAAAAAATTATGAAACATGGTTGATATTCACATTTGTATATAATAGAATACCACTGTTCCTTAAAATTCTAATGAAGTAACACTGAACACATATATTCACTTGATTTCACTGCCCATATATTTGTGGCTTTGGTTATGTATTAATCACTTGGCTTGAGAAAGGGCACTGCCCAAAACATTGCCTATGTTTGTGAGCTTGTAATAAATCCCTGAATTGCAATCCAGGAGTGCTGCAGTCTATTTATTACGAGTTTTTGTCGGTAAGGCTGTGCGGTGCTAACGCTCCTTTTTTTCTCACCGCTCACTTAAGACAACACTGGTATTATGAGTTTTCTGCAAGCCGGCGTTAGCCTTAGAAAAGTGAGCGTTGAGCAAAATTTAGCTCCACATCTCACCTCAATACCAACGTTGCTTACGGTAGTGGTAAGCTGGCTGAACATACTCGTGCACGATTTCCCCATAGGAAACAATGGGGCTGAAACGGCTGAAAAAAAAACTAACACCTGCAAAAAAGCAGCATTCAGCTCCTAATGCAGCCCCATTGTTTCCTATGGGGAAATAAAAGTTATGTCTACACCTAACACCCTCACATGAACCCCGAGTCTAAACACCCCTAATATTACACTTATTAACCCCTAATCTGCTGCCCCCGACATCACTGACACCTACATTATATTATTAACCCTTAATCTGCCCCAACATCGTCGAACCCTACATTTTATTTATTAACCCCTAATCTGCCCCCCAACGTCACCACAACTATATTAAATTTATTAACCCCTAATCTGCCGCCCCCAATGTTGCTGCCACTATAATAAATTTATTAACCCCTAAACCTAAGTCTAACCCTAACCCTAACACCCCCCTAACTTAAATATAAATTAAATACATCTAAAAAAAATTACTATCATTAACTAAATAATTCCTTTTTAAAACTAAATACTTACCTATAAAATAAACCCTAAGCTAGCTACAATATAACTAATAGTTACATTGTAGCCATGTTAGGGTTTATTTTTATTTTACAGGCAACTTTGTATTTATTTTAACTAGGTAATATAGTTATTAAATAGTTATTAAATATTTATTAACTTCCTAGTTAAAATAAGTACAAATTTACCTGTAAAATAAATCCTAACCTATGTTACAATTACACCTAACACTACACTATCATTAAATTAATTACCTAAACTACCTAAAATTAATTACAATGAAATTAAATAAACTAAAGTACGAAAAACAACAAACACTAAATTACAGAAAATAAAAAAATATTTACAATTTTTTTAAACTAATTACACCTAATCTAATCCCCCTAATAAAATAAAAAAGCCCCCCAAAATAAAAAAAATTCCCTACCCTATACTAAATTACAAATAGCCCTTAAAAAGGTGGGTTTTAATGTTGGGGGGGTTATTGTATTTTTTTTTAAAGGTAAAAGAGCTGATTACTTTGGGGCAATGCCCCGCAAAAAGCCCTTTTAAGGGCTATTTGTAATTTAGTATAGGGTAGGGATTTTTTTTTATTTTGGGGGGCTTTTTTATTTTATTAGGGGGATTAGATTAGGTGTAATTAGTTTAAAAATTTGTAATTTCTTTTTTATTTTCTGTAATTTAGTGTTTGCTTTTTTCATAATTTAGTTTATTTAATTTAATTGTAATTAATTGTAGTTAGTTTAGGGAATTAATTTAATTATAGTGCAGTGCTAGGTGTAATTGTAACTTAGGTTAGGGTTTATTTTACAGGTAAATTTGTACTTATTTTAACTAGGAAGTTATTAAATAGTTAATAACTATTTATTAATTATTGTACCTAGTTAAAATAAATACAAACTTGCCTGTAAAATAAAAATAAACCCTAAGCTAGCGACAATGTAACTATTAGTTATATTGTAGCTAACTTAGGGTTTATTTTACAGGTAAGTATTTAGTTTTGAATAGAAATAATTTAATTAATTGTAATTTTATTTATATTTTTTAAAATTATATTTAAGTTAGGGGGGGTGTTAGGGTTATTGTTAGATTTAGATTTAGGGGTTAATACATTTAATATAGTAGCGGCGACGTTGGGGGCGGCAGATTAGGGGTTAATAAATGTAGATAGGTGTCAGCGATGTTAGGAACGGCAGATTAGGGGTTAATCAAATTTAACTAGTGTTTGTGAGGTGGGAATGCAGCAGTTTAGGGGTTAATACATTTATTACAGTGGCGGCAATGTCCGGTCGGCAGATTAGGGGTTAAATAATTTAATTATAGTGTTTGCGATGTGGGGGGGCCTCTGTTTAGTGGTTAATAGGTAGTTTATGAGTGTTTGTGTACTTTATAGCACTTTAGTTAAGAGTTTTATGTTACAGCGTTAACGCATAAAACTCTGCGGTAGGAGTCTTGGAGGTAGAGGGTGTACCGCTCACTTTTTCAAGCGGCGTTAGGAAAATCCCATTAAAAGATAGGATACGTAATTGACAAAAGGGGTATGCGGTATGCTAAAATCGCAGAAGATAAGTGAGCAATATACCTGTACCTGCCTGACTCGTAATACCAGCGGGCGTTAAAAAGCAGCGTTGGGACCCCTTAATGCTGCTTTTTAAGGCTAACGCAAGACTTGTAATCTAGGCGAATATGAGTTATTTAGTCATTACATATTAGAGTCTCATACTAAACCATGCATTTTTAATGAGTCACTGTTTCTCTCTTAAACAGGCAGAGTTGTGTATTCAGGAACAGGCAGAATTACATAGCCTCTTCCTGTAAAGAGGTCTCCATTCAAGGGTAATCACAGCAGGAGGTAACTTTCCCTTTTGGGTTATTTACACTGCAGGGGATTCCTGTGCTTATATCCTTCAGGTCTCTAGCTGGTTCATCTCTTTTGTGTATAAACACACCAGGGTGCCTTCATGAGATATCTTCCTGCTCCATGGAGTTATTTGGTATCTTAAGATAACATCTTAAACATATGGGTTATGTGTAGTTCTGCTTATTAATTTTTTTTTACAAATTGAGCAAATGGATTTTTTTCTGTGGCAATGTTCCAGCGCCTGTGTATACATTCTCAGCAATGAAGTCTTTTTCCAGGTTACCACTTCCCTCATGTATAAATTATTTCAAACATGGATACAATAGTTATAACTGATTTATTTGGGTTCCATGTGCGAAGCAGCTTAAGCTGCTCCGGACCCCTTGCAGGGCAGGTTCTCACATGCGAGCCTGCTTCCCACAATGTAAGATGACTCCTTCTCACACTCTTCACCATCTCTGAGGTGGCAAAGAGAAATCACTGAGAGCTTGCTCGCTCTCGGTGATTGACAGTCACTTCTCTCACGATTTTGGTCACGCAAGAGAAGGGTTGGGCATTACACACTCAGCAGAGTGTGTAATGATGCATACAGGCCAGCGAACAAACAGATCTCCTGCCCGTATGCAGAGAAGCCATGTAGAAAGCTTCTCAACTTGAGAAGCTGTCCCATGTCATTTAATACATGGGGTACATATTGTATAAAAATATATTATACTTGGTTCCCCCACAAATTGTCTAACAAAGGGATTGTCAGATCCAAGAGAAATACAGTGCTCATTTCAGTATTGCCAGTCTAGCAATCCATCCGCCAGCTGAAATGTTATAAAAAAGTGGATTTACCCTTACTGTCTACATGAGTGGTGATATGCCTTTCATAGGAAACAATAGGGCTCACTGCCTGCTCAGCAATCTACCCACATCACCAGTGAATGTGGATCTCGGTAGTGTTGAAGGAGCAGGTTTTCAAAGCATCTTAACACAAGTTGTCCTTTCCTTTAATATAAAAATTATTTCTATTTTGCAAAAGTTTACATAATGGATATGCAAATTAATGTTCACTGTACATTCAATAGATTTCTTACAGTTCCTGGTCTTGCCACTGAATGAATGGTGAGACAGGTACGTGTGAAAAGGTTCACCTAAGCTTGCAGATATTGTTTTCAACTTTAGTATCTCCCAGCAGTGTTTCCCTATTTGA
Source organism: Bombina bombina (assembly GCF_027579735.1). NCBI lineage: Eukaryota > Metazoa > Chordata > Amphibia > Anura > Bombinatoridae > Bombina > Bombina bombina. Next base: position 247,156,314 of record NC_069504.1, on the reverse strand, counting down.
GTACAGGTTACTACCATGGACTGCCCATGAAACTCCCATGGAATGCCTATATATTTAAAGTAATTTCATTATTTAAATGAACAAGATTTCATGTACGGGATATTAAAACCCACAGAAGATAGTAGCTATGGCTAGTTTTATATAGGAACAGTAAACCTTGAAATGTTTATTTAAAATGTTTAGTTATGTATAATGAAACAACTTTGCAATATATTTTCATTATTTATTTTGCCCCTTTTCATATAATTTAGCTCTGAAAATCGAGTAATTTCTAGAAATGTTCTCAGAAATTTAAATGTACCTTGTAGGCGTATCAAGGCTTACTCTGCTACATATCCATACCTAATTGCCTGCAAAATAATGTACTTTATTCTAACTTTATGTAACATAAAGCTTCAGTTTATCCTTAGTGACTTATAACCCAAGGTAGTTAGTACAAAAGAGTTAATGATTTAGTATCTTTTCTTTGAGACTCAGTCTCTGTATTATAACTATAGTTGTAATAGAGTTGTATCATGTCTTAGATATAGGTTAATACTTTGATTTATAGTATCACCTATGTCTAAATATGAAGGTTTAATCTTAGGGAAACTTATAGGGTCATGCAGGATTGGAGATGGTATTACCAACAGAGTAAATAACAACAAACGCTATGTTTCCCCTGTAAAATACTGCAGAATTTGTAATTAATTGCTAGCTAACAGAAAAAAATATATAAGAACAGAAGATGGCATGGAAAATAAGGAGTGAGACTTACCCCTTTCTTAGAAGTAATCAAAGTTTGTAGTTATTGAGCAGGCTAGCAATCAGGGAACGCTTCAGACACACGCTGTAGGAAGATGCGGCCCAGGAAGGTGACGTCAGAGCCGACAGCGTTTGCAGGTCAGGCAGCGTAAGCGGGGAGTGCTGTGAGGGATCCTAGAGGTAGGAGACTAACACTTCAGAAAGAAGGCAGTTGAAGTGAAGGTAATATCCACAGATGAAAAAAGGAGGACTTTTGAATAAAGCTGGTAGCGCTTTGGAGGATTGCGAGGAATCCAGGAGTTCTGTCAGAAGGGCACAGGAATGGCTTAGGAGAAGCTGGATACTTCAATACCAAGCAATGATTTTTAGTATCCAGCGCAATAAATAGGCCTGAAGGAAAAAAAGGTACCTCCCCTTAAAGAGATAGGATGTTACACTTTATGACTAAAGCTAGCCATGTTGTCTATGTACTAAAGTCCAGATTGGCTCCTCCAAATAATGAAAATGGTGGGTAGAGTTTGGCTGTTGAAAAATAATTGCAGTAAAAGGGATCTTTATTTGTTTAAAACATGTTTACACTTGGCCAATATGTTATTTTATAGCAACACATCAGAAATATCTTGTAATTACAAGGTATTTATTGTTTCTTTAAATTCCCCCATATTGTGTAGGGCTGAATATATAAACAGGGAGCACCAAAGCACTAAAGCTATCTCTTTCTCTTGCATGATAAAATCATACAATTTTAACCCATTTACTTATATCCTGGCTCAACCATTGCAACTACAAACAAAAAGAGAAGTATCTGCCAGGAATGAACAACAGCTCAGTAGCTTATTCTATGGCCTGGTTACCAACTGTGGGAGTAGCTTCTTTTAGCCCAATTGTGATTTTCACAAAGGAAAACTTTCCTAAAGTATATCAGTCTGATTCCAACTAACAAGATCAGTCCAGCCCCAAAATACTAGAGAATCATTTCAGCCTCCTTTGGGCCTTGTCAGTGAGGTGCATCCATATCCCTCTAATCACATTGGGTAATATGTCCACGTCTGGTATCCACACCTTCTTAATGGGTCCACTATATACCCCCTCCACTCTGTCCATTATCCCTCTACCAAAATGTTGGAAAAAAATCCATACTTCATTCTTTGTCACTCAACTGTGTCAATCCCTACACTGGCTTTTAATTGCCTGTAGTATTTTATTCAATTGAAAAGTATATGCCTTTCTTACAAACTCTTCTACAACACTGCACCTCTACATATATCACTAGTAAATGCACTACATATATCAATAGTAATGTGTCCTTGTTCTGCTTCTCCCCCACCCATCTACAATCCCAACCATATATTTAATCTATAAAAGTGGTCTTGCACTGTACATGCTCTGTGGAACCCTCTTTAATTCTGGATACATTTTACTCAAGCAATGTAACAAGCAATGGATCTTTTTAATACTAGATGTTTACATTTGTTCAGCTTACTTCACAGTGTGCCAACCATTTTATTTACAAAGCATTTACCATACTTTGGTTAACAGAAAAAATGCACACAACTTTATTCTATACCCTGGTCTGAAATGGCAAATATTATAAAATATTAATATAAAAGAAAATTGATAATAACATGACACACTTGTTTTAAAACATATGATTCAAGGTTTATATTCTCACTTCTAATAGGATAGGCATTTGAAACAATGCATTTTGGTGACACTGACTAGTTTTAAGTAAGCATTTTTTTTTAATATGCAGAAGGTAAGAAACATCTTTATGCACACACTAAGCAGGATTAAAGCTCAGCATACATTGCATTTTTTTGGTAGAGTTCCCATGGTCCACGAACAAGTCCCAAAGAAATACAAATAGCAAATGTGACCTCTTGTACTGACCTCACATAATGACCACTTAAAGCAAGTCCTTGTTCTAATGTTCATCAGTAATCATTTGCAATGATATCCTATGGTGCCCATCTGTGCTATCCCGACACATTCATTTAAATGCAGTTCTGCATGCAGTGATGCCAAGTGACAGAAGGATAGCACCCTTAAAGCATGCTGCATCACATAGAAATAACAGGAAACAGAATCATTTGTTTTCAAACTACTCACTACACCTACTCAGGAACCAAACCACTATTTGCGGTGTATTCTGCATATCCTGAAACAAGAAGCTACTGGCTGTTCTGCAGCCTGTGCACTTCTCTCACTGCAAGGATGAATCACTGACACTGGAGAAGACTTTGTTCTCTACAAAAAGGTTCCTTAAAGGGACATTGTCTAAAACCTTTTGTTTTGTGTAAAAAATGTGATAGTCCTATGATCCATAGAAAGGCCCAAAAAATATATATGTAGCCTAGCTTTTCAAAATGCTGCAAATCAAATAGGTAGTTTAGCAATGTATGGCATTTTGAAAATCTGGGCTACAGGGTTTGCTTTTTTTGCCTCTCATTGTAACATGGAAAAACATTTTGTTTGGGGGGGGGGGGGGGTTAAACAAAAGATGTGTTTAATGCCCCTGTAATGACTATGAGAATTTTGTAGAAAAGTTACTTAATAAGCTTTTTGTAAATGTAATATAACCAACCCCAATATATCTATTTGCAACCAGTAGTCAACCAGTGCAAGTAGTGTGTCCACATCTAAGAGCAGTCAGCTACATGTACAATACTGAATAATGTATTTTTACCTTAAAGGGACAGTCAAGTCCAAAAAAAATTTCATGTTTTAAATAGGGCATGCAATTTTAAACAACTTCCCAATTTTCTTTTATCACCAATTTTGCTTTGTTCTCTTGGTATTCTTAGTTGAAAGCTAAAACTAGGAGGTTCATATGCTAATTTCTTAGACCTTGAAGACTGCCTCTAATCTGAATACATTTTGACCACTAGAGGGCATTAGTTCACATTTCATATAGATAACATTGAGCTCATGCACGTAACGTGACCTAGGAGTGAGCACTGATTGGCTAAACTGCATGTCTGTCAAAAGAACTGAATAAGGGGGCAGTCAGCAGAAGCTTAGATACAAGATAATTACAGAGGTAAAACATGTATTATTATAACTGTGTTGGTTATGCAAAACTGAGGAATGGGTAATAAAGGGATTATCTTTCTTTTTAAACAACAACAATTCTGGTGTTGACTGTCCCTTTAAAGGTACTTTACTTAATATGAACTGCATTTGCAAGTGAGTGACAAGTGTATTCATGTGCGCCAAGGAGATCATACAGAGAACACATTTTTTTCTCTCAAATGTTCCTATCAAAATTTAGGTGGACATTTTATGACAAAAATATAGAAACATTTGAATGATTATTTTTAACAAGAGTTACAATATGAAAACTGACAAAAAAGCATAATTCAAAGCTCAACATTTGAATGTTGGCTGTCATAATGCAAGTGTACAGTAACTAAAATTTGAATGTTAATTTAGTTATGTTGAATATTTTTTTCTTAAAAATATTAGATATAGGGATATTAACATTTGTTATGTTAATAATATTTATTTTTCAACCCATAACTATGCAATTAAATGCACAATTATCAGAAATATTGTTCCCTATCTATACTGTATATATACAGGGAGTGCAGAATTATTAGGCAAGTTGTATTTTTGAGGATTAATTTTATTATTGAACAACAACCATGTTCTCAATGAACCCAAAAAACTCATTAATATCAAAGCTGAATAGTTTTGGAAGTAGTTTTTAGTTTGTTTTTAGTTATAGCTATTTTAGGGGGATATCTGTGTGTGCAGGTGACTATTACTGTGCATAATTATTAGGCAACTTAACAAAAAACAAATATATACCCATTTCAATTATTTATTTTTACCAGTGAAACCAATATAACATCTCAACATTCACAAATATACATTTCTGACATTCAAAAACAAAACAAAAACAAATCAGTGACCAATATAGCCACCTTTCTTTGCAAGGACACTCAAAAGCCTGCCATCCATGGATTCTGTCAGTGTTTTGATCTGTTCACCATCAACATTGCGTGCAGCAGCAACCACAGCCTCCCAGACACTGTTCAGAGAGGTGTACTGTTTTCCCTCCTTGTAAATCTCACATTTGATGATGGACCACAGCTTCTCAATGGGGTTCAGATCAGGTGAACAAGGAGGCCATGTCATTAGATTTTCTTCTTTTATACCCTTTCTTGCCAGCCACGCTGTGGAGTACTTAGACGCGTGTGATGGAGCATTGTCCTGCATGAAAATCATGTTTTTCTTGAAGGATGCAGACTTCTTCCTGTACCACTGCTTGAAGAAGGTGTCTTCCAGAAACTGGCAGTAGGACTGGGAGTTGAGCTTGACTCCATCCTTAACCCGAAAAGGCCCCACAAGCTCATCTTTGATGATACCAGACCAAACCATTACTCCACCTCCTCCTTGCTGGCGTCTGAGTCGGACTGTAGCTCTCTGCCCTTTACCAATCCAGCCACGGGCCCATCCATCTGGCCCATCAAGACTCACTCTCATTTCATCAGTCCATAAAACCTTAGAAAAATCAGTCTTGAGATATTTCTTGGCCCAGTCTTGACGTTTCAGATTCTGTGTCTTGTTCAGTGGTGGTCGTCTTTCAGCCTTTCTTACCTTGGTCATGTCTCTGAGTATTGCACACCTTGTTCTTTTGGGCACTCCAGTGATGTTGCAGCTCTGAAATATGGCCAAACTGGTGGCAAGTGGCATCTTGGCAGCTGCTTGCTTGACTTTTCTCAGTTCATGGGCAGTTATTTTGCGCCTTGGTTTTTCCACACGCTTCTTGCGACCCTGTTGACTATTTTGAATGAAACGCTTGATTGTTTGATGATCACGCTTCAGAAGCTTTGCAATTTTAAGAGTGCTGCATCCCTCTGCAAGATATCTCACTATTTTTGACTTTTCTGAGCCTGTCAAGTCCTTCTTTTGACCCATTTTGCCAAAGGAAAGGAAGTTGCCTAATAATTATGCACACCTGATATAGGGTGTTGATGTCATTAGACCACACCCCTTCTCATTACAGAGATGCACATCACCTAATATGCTTAATTGGTAGTAGGCTTTCAAGCCTATACAGCTTGGAGTAAGACAACATGCATAAAGAGGATGATGTGGTCAAAACACTCATTTGCCTAATAATTCTGCACTCCCTGTATATGTAAATATATATAGTGTATAATATTTTGTTAATATTTTATATTGACCGATTTAATCCTCCTATGCATTACTCCCATAACTAGTCATTAAGCTGGTCCATTTGGAATTCTTTCCTTCATACACATTTCTTTTTTATTTTCTTTCTTCCTAATGCACCCTTTTACTCATGATTTAGTTCATATTTTTTAGAGAAAACAAATTAATAGAGTTTCTAATTTTTTTATGTTACATTTTTAGATAGTTCCCTGTGTTTTTTTGTTTCCTTAAAACTTTCCTGAAATATACTTTATGTTGCCCTGGATATTATAAGCTTTTTTTGTGTAAAACTTTGTATATAGTATTTCAAGTACTTTAAAATGTTGATTTAGTATTTTTGTGCTGTTTGCAAGGTTAACATTTTCCTGTTGACATTCACATGGTGAAACTGTTATTACTGTAATATTTTTATTGGGTGGTTCAATTATAAGCAAGAGCTGTCCTTGCTCAATCCTGTGTGAGGGTTAATAGTCATTCTGTTAGCTTGCAACATCAAGGTCAGATTTTTTTTTCATGAAACAGTACATGTAACATGACCTCTAAGCTTCCATATTTCAAGCCTCTAAGAATTTTTTTTTACCATGGTGCAGGAAAAAAAAATATTTAAATGTGTCTCATACATGTTTTTTTCAGCAACAGAGAACAAATCTAACATTAAAGGGATAGTAAAGTCCAAATTAAACTTTCATGATTCAGATAGGGCATGTAATTTTAACCCCTTAAGGACCAAAGCACTTTTCCATTTTCTTATATTTCTTTTTACATTTTTGAGGTGTTTGTGTTTAGCTGTAATTTTCCTCTTACTCATTTACTGTACCCACACATATTATATACTGTTTTTCTCGCCATTAAATGGACTTTCTAAAGATACCATTATTTTCATTATATCTTATGATTTACTATAACAAAAATTATAAAATATGAGGAAAAAATGGAAAAAACACACTTTTTCTAACTTTGACCCCCAAAATCTGTTACACATCTACAACCACCAAAAAGCACCCATGCTAAATAGTTTCTAAATTTTGTCCTGAGTTTAGTAATACCCAATGTTTACATGTTCTTTGCTTTTTTTGCAAGTTATTGGGCCATAAAAACAAGTAGCACTTTACTATTTTCAAACCACTTTTTTTCAAAATTAGCGCTAGTTACATTGGAACACTGATATCTATCAGGAATCCCTGAATATCCCTTGACATGTATATATTTTTTATTAGAAGACATCCCAAAGTATTGATCTAGGCCCATTTTGGTATATTTCATGCCACCATTTAAAAAAAAAATCGTTCACTTTTTCACAAATTATTTCACAAACTTTAGGTTTTTCAATGAAGTTATTTATAAGCAGCTTGTGCAATTTTGACACAAATGGTTCTACATGCTTCTCTTGGATCCCCTTTGTTCAGAAATAGCAGACATATATGGCTTTGGTGTTGCTTTTTAATAATTAGAATGCTTCTAAATGCCACTGCGAACCATACGTGTATTATGCCCAGCAGTGAAGGGGTTAATTAGGGAGCTTGTAGGGTTAATTTTAGCTTTAGTGTAATGTAGTAGACCATTGATTTGCAACCTTTTTTTTGCCGTGGCACACTTTTTTACATTAAAAAATCCTGTGGCACACCACCATCCCAAAATTTTACAAAATCACACATTGTAGCCTAATACAAGATATATATACATTATGTATGTATATATATATATATATATATATATATATATATATATATATATATATATATATATATATATATACAGGATGAAGGAAGGCACTCACTGGTCTTTTTATCAAATCTTTATTATCAAGCGTGACGGTTCGGGGACACACTCCCCTTCCTCAGACGTGTGTATATATATATATATATATATATATATATACAGGATGAAGGAAGGCACTCACTAGTCTTTTCATCAAATCTTTATTATCAAGCGTGACGTTTCGGGGACACACTCCCCTTCCTCAGAGTGTGTCCACGAAACGTCACACTTGATAATAAAGATTTGATGAAAAGATCAGTGAGTGCCTTCCTTCATCCTGTATATTTACCTGCTGGCACCCTGGCACTAAGGATTTTGAAAGTGAGAGTGCTCTCTATCAATATATATATATATCAAAATAACAAGAGTATTGCATTGAGCAATGATACTTTTTTTATTGGACTAACTATACACACACACACACTGTACTGTGCTGTCATGCCTCCTACAAACTAAACATGACATATTGACATTCATTCACAAACAATCATAATGATTGTCTGTGAATGAATGTCAATGTCATGGTTGTAAATGATGCCTGATGAGCCTGTCACATACCTCCCAATATTTCAAAATTTGAAAGAGGGACACCCCTGCACTGTTGTCAGTCTGCCGCGGCACACCTGAGGATCTCTCACGGCACACTAGTGTGCCACGGCACATTGGTTGAAAAACACTGTAGTAGAAAACCCAAAGCAATGATCTAGGCCCATTTTGGTATATTTCATGCCACCATTTCACCACCAAATGCGATCAAATAAAAAAATTGTTTACTTTTTCACAAACTTTTTCACAAATTTTAGGTTTCTCACTGAAATTAATTACAAACAGCTTGTGCAATTATGGCACAAATGGTTGTAAACGCTTCTCTGGGATCCCCTTTGTTCAGAAATAGCAGACATATATGGCTTTGGAATTGCTTTTTGGTAATTAGAAGGCCGCTAAATGCTGCTGCGCATCACATGTTTATTATGTTTAGCAGTGAAGGGGTTAATTAGGTACCTTGTAGGGAGCTTGCAGGGTTAATTTTAGCTTTAGTGTAAAGATTAGCCTCCCACTTGACACATCACACCCCCTGATCCCTCCCAAACATCTCTCTTCCCTCCCCCACCCCACAATTGTCCCCACCATCTTAAAGGACCAGTCAACACAGTAGATTTGCATAATCAACAAATGCAAGATAACAAGACAATGCAATAGCACATTCAAATGAATAGTAGATTGTTTTTCTGCCAATTGTGACAGCCATCAGCCAATCACAAATGCATATACACTTATTCTATGAATTCTTCTACATGCTCAGTTGGAGCTGGTGACTCAAAAAGTTTAAATATAAAATGACTGTGCACTTTTTTAATGGAAGTAAATTGGAAAGTTGTTTAAAATGGCATGCTCTATCTGAATCATGAAAGTTTAATTTTGACTTGAGTGTCCCTTTAAGTACTGGCAGCCAGTACTAAAATAAAAGGTTTTTGTTTTTTGTTAAAAAAAACAAAACACATAATTCTGCTGTTTAGAATCCCCCTTAGCCCCCAACATCCCTAATCCCCCCCCCCACACAGCTCTCTAACCCTCCCCCTCTAACTTATTGGGTGCCATCTTGGGTACTGGCAGCTCTCTGCCAGTACCCAGTTTGAAATTAAATGTGTTTTTTTTATATATATTTTATTAACAATTTTTAAATCTTTTCTGTAGTGTAGCTGCCCCCCTCAATATCCAACTCCCCACCCTCTCCCAGATCCCTTAATTGAACATTTCCCCCCTCCCCAGTACTCTCTCCCACCTTGCTGTAGAACATTTTTGTGCCATAGTGTAGGGTTCCCACCGCGCTTGCTCCTGTGCATGCACACTCACCCACCGCGTGCATGCACGTGCCCCTACGTGCACCCCCGCATGCGATCCTGCCTCCCTCCAGCACTTCCTCCACCGATGGCCGCCCACCCACCTCCCTGCATCCGGCTCCCACCCACCAACGATCACGGCCATTCATGGCCGATGCAGAGAGGGCCACAGAGTGGCTCTCTCTGCATCGGACTGCTAGAAAACATTATTGCAGGATGCCTCAATATTGAGGCATCACTGCAATAACATGAAAGAGGCTGGAAGCGATGAGAATCGCTTCCACCACTTTCAAAGACCAACGATGTATGGGGTACAGGGCTGGATTTACATCTCAGGAGCCTGTAGGCACAAAAATCTGAAGCGCCCCCCCCCACCCCCCACCCCCCCAAAAAAAAAGGGAAAATAACTCTAGGAATTTTTTTTTATTATTATTTAGGACAACTAAAAATAAATATTAGATGTAAAACATTAAAGCTTAAGGTAACAAGGTATGTACAGTATTACTTTTAACTCTGTGGCTGTGTAAAATCACAATAAAGAAAATAATCACAGAGGTAAAAAGCGTATTAATATAACTGTGTTGGTTATGCAAAACTGGGGAATGGGTAATAAAGGGATTATCTATCTTTTAAAACAACAAAAATTCTGTTGTTGACTGTCCCTTTAAAATCAAATTGTACAAAAAAAGGCACCGGAAGCAATCTTTTAGAGCAAATAAAATATGTTTGCTATACAACTTAAACCATAAGGCCTTTTTATGGAGATACACTAACTAACACACATACACCTATTATTGCTATATTTGTTGTAATTAAAGCTACACCAAAAATCAATATACACGTAAAGGGGCATTAAACCTAAAAAAAATATTTCAAGATTCAGATAGAGAATACAATTTTAAACAACATTCCCAGAATTATTTTATCTAATTTGCTTCATTCTTTAGATATCCTTTGTTAGAGAAATAGCAATGCACAGGGTTGAGCCAATCACATGAGGCATATATGTGCAGCCACTAATCAGCAGCTACTAAGCCTATCTATATATGCTTTTCAACAAAGGATATCAACAGAATAAAGCAAATTAGATAATAGACGTAAATTGGAAAGTTGTTTTCAATTGTATTCTCTATCTGAATCATGAACAAATAATTTTGGGGTTATGTCCCTTTAACTTAACTCAAATGGCCATACAATTGAAAACAGTTATCAAAAATGGACGGAACATTACATATACACCTTTTTAAATGTATGTATTGCAGATATCTCTGGTAATTTATTTTGTTTATTTATTGATAGAGGCTCCCAGGACAGGACTTATTCAGCATCTTGGGGTTACATTTTGTACCCCACCCTCACTGAGAGGGGGACAAAAAACATTTTTGTGGTTTAAACCGTTTGGGTGAGAAATGAACGGTTCACTATAAAACAGTGTGTTTGTTTAGTAATCACTATGCTATGAAGCTGACACTGGTCTCAAAGTTTACTATAGGAAGAAAAAAAAATTGGACATTGTTTTGCAGAAGGAAAAGTGTTTAAATACATTACTCTGAGTAATTTACTCAGAGACTCAGACAGACATATTCAAACACTTTTCCTTCTGAAAAACAATGTCCAATTTTTGGATTCCTATAGTAAACTTTGAGACCAGTGTCAGCTTCATAGCATAGTAATTTACTCTGAGATAGAGAGATGGATGATTCCAGACACTATTTTTTTATTTACCCTCTGGAAGCCAGAGAAAGGGGCAAGCAGGCTCTTTGGTTTGCTGCGTCACAGACAGTCAGATAACTTTTACTGGTGTTAGTCACCGACTGTCTGTAGTACTAGTCTACAGCACAGAAGAGAAGACATAGTTCAGTTAGTTACAGAGAGAGTCAGACAGGCTGTGAAATGGATGATCATGCTTGTTCCAGACCTGAGACCAGACCCTATTTTTTATATTTAATTACCCTCTGGGATTGGGAACAGCCAGAGAAAGGGGCAAGCAGGCTGTTTGGTTTGCTGCGTCACAGTCAGATAACTTTTACTGGTGTTAGTTACTGACTGTAGTTAAAGTTATCTGACTGTCTGTGATGCAGCAAACCAAACAGCCTGACTGCCCCTTTCTCTGGCTGTGTTCCCAATCCAGAGGGTAATTAAATAAAAATATGAGGGTCTGCCTGGTCTAAGGTATGGAACACACATAATCATCCATTTCACAGCTGCCTGTCTGACTCTCTCTGAAAGTTGTAACTTACACAGTTAGTAGTAAACTATTTCTGTGCTGTAGACCAGTACTACAGACAGGTCAGTACTAACACCAGTAAAAGTTATCTGACTGTCTGTGATGCACTAAACCAAACAGCCTGCCTGCGCCTTTCTCTGGTGCCTGTTCCCAATCCAGACGGTAATTTAAATAAAAAAAATTAGGGTCTGGCCTCTGCCTCTGAAACAATCAACATCATCATCTATTTCAAATCGCAGCCTGTCTGACTCTCTCTCTGGCTACTGTAACTTACAGTTAGCAGTAAACACTAGTTCTGTGCTGTAGAATAGTACTATACACAGTCTCAGACAGTCAGCAGTCAGTAACTAACACCAGTAAAAACATTCTGACTGTGACGCAGCAAAACAAACTGCCTGCCTACCCCTTTCTCTGGCTGTTCCCAATCCAGAGAGGGTAATTAAATTAAAAAAATGAGGGTCTTGTCTCAGGCCCTCAGGCCTGGAAACATCATCCATTTCACCCTTAGTTAGTTAGTAAATAATTTTAGTAAACAAACTATTAGTAGTGTACTACTAGGTTTTTGATGCTGCGTCACAGACTACTCACTGACAGTCAGATAACTTGTTTTACTGTGTTTGTTAGAGGCAGCACGCTGCACGCTCATAACCAAGTTGTACATCATCTTCATCAAATTTATTCATCATGATTGATCATCATTCACTATCACTAATAATTAATCTAAAGCAACTTAGCATGCAAGCCTACAGACAGAGAAGAGGACTGTCACTCAGTGTCACTACTAGTCTCTCATAGTCTGTCAGACAGCGCTAAGTTGGTCACGCACTTTAACTTAGGCTGCAGAGAGGTGTCTAAGGGCCCCAGGGCGGGCAGGCGACAGGCTCCACTTTGACAGCGTTACTCAGCAGTAGGTGGACCGGTGGAGGAGCAACCAGAAATGAGCATGAGTCACGACGCACTACCCCTTCCTCAGCTCACTGTACCCGCCGTCTCTGACTCTGAGAGGCAAAGGGCGGCACCTGGCAATGCCGGCATCGGCGTGACGCCCCCCGGCATTGCCCCAAACAAAATTAGCGGCGATGGTGCGCATGCTGCGCAGCGCTTACTAAAGCAGCACACTCACCTACCTGGGGACGACTTGACTTGTTGCTGCATTGTCTGCCACAGTGCCACTGGAGACTAGCGAGGGTGGAGTCAGGGGTGGGAGGGACTCGGAAGTCAGCCGGAAGAGCAGACAATGACATGCTTACTCTCTACTTCCTAAAGTTGTTTGCTGTTGCTAGTTGAGTTCTGCGCCTGCTCTGACTGTCCTAAATCTGATAAAGCACTAACCAAATTATTAATTAAACACGGTTTACAGTAATAAAGCACTTACTCCCAGGCTCAGCAGAAAAAAAAAAAAGTAAAAACATTTTTTTTTTTAGACACTGACTCTGGCGCACCCTGCTGCAATGCGCCTGTAGGCACATGCCTACTGTGCCTAATGGCAAATCCGGCCCTGTCAATTCCGTATCCTATTTTTTCAATGGGATCTGCCTAACGCCGGTATTTGGAGTCTTGTAAGAAGTGAGCGGTAGAGCCTCTACCGACAAGACTCCTACCGCCAAAAAAAGTCAGTAGTTAAGAGCTTTATGGGCTAACGCCGGAATATAAAGCTCTTAACTACTGTGCTACAAAGTACACTAGCACCCATAAACTACCTATGTACCCCTAAACCGCAGCCCCCCACATCGCCGCCACTCTAATAAAAAAATGTAACCCCTAATCTTCCGACCGGACACAGCGCCACCTACATAATAGCTATGAACCCCTAATCTGCTGCCCCTAACATCGCCAACCCCTACATTATATTTATTAACCCCTAATCTGCCCCCCCCAATGTCGCTGCTACCTAACTACAATTATTAACCCCTAATCTGCTGACCGGACCTCGCCGCCACCATAATAAATGTATTAACTCCTAAACCGCCGCACTCCCACCTCGCAAACACTAGAATAAATAGTATTAACCCCTAATCTGCCCTCCCTAACATCGCCGCCACCTACCTACAAATATTAACCCCTAATCTCCCGCCCGCACCATCGCCGCTACTATAATAAAGTTCTTAACCCCTAAACCTAACTCTAACCCTAACCCTTACACCCCCCTAACATAAATATAATTTAAATGAAACAAAAAAATATTCCTAAAATTAACTAAATTAATCCAATTTAAAACTAAATACTTACCTATCAAATAAACCCTAATATAGCTACAATATAACTAATAATTACATTGTAGCTATTTTAGGATTTATATTTATTTTACAGGCAACTTTGTATTTATTTTAACTAGGTACGATAGCTATTAAATAGTTAATAACTATTTAATAGCTACCTAGTTAAAATAATTACAAAATTACCTGTAAAATAAATCCTAACCTAAATTACAAATACACCTAACACTACACTATCATTAAATTAATTAAATAAATTACCTACAATTAGCTAAATTAAAATACAATAAAATAAACTATTTGATAATACAAAAAAAAACAAAACACTAAATTACAAAAAATAAAAAAGAATTACAAGAAGTTTAAACTAATTACACCTAATCTAAGCCCCCTAATAAAAAATCCCCCCAAAATAAAAAAATGCCCTACCCTATTCTAAACTACCAAAGTAATCAGCTCTATTACCAGCCCTTAAAAGGGCTTCTACCCCTGAAGATCTCCCTACCTTGAGTCGTCTTCACCCAGCCGAGCCAAATTCTTTATCCAAGGTGCGCAGAGGAGGTCCTTGATCCGGTGGAAGTCTTCATCCAGGCGGGGCAAGAAGAGGTCCTCCATCCGGTAGAAGTGTTCATCCAGGGGGCGTCTTCAATCTTCATCTATCCAGAGCGGAGCAGAGCCATCTTCAAAGGAGCCGACACAGAGCCATCCTCTTCAACTGACGACTTCCCGACGAATGAAGGTTCCTTTAAGGGACGTCATCCAAGATGGCGTCCCTTCAATTCCGATTGGCTGATAGAATTCTATCAGCCAATCTGAATTAAGGTATAAAAAATCTGATTGGCTGATGCAATCAGCCAATCAGATTGAAGTTCAATCCGATTGGCTGATCCAATCAGCCAATCGTATTGAACTCGCATTCTATTGGCTGATCGGAATATTTTCCCTGGCAACCTTTTACTAAATCTCGTTCATATCTTATTTATTTTGTAAAAAAAAGTCTGTACAGTAACAAAGGATTGAGTGGTACTGGAGAGGCTGTTAGGGAACTACACCAGTACGCCCTGTTTCTTCATTCATTTTATTTTCTTTCTGAGTTCTGTCTTTTACATCAAGGAAATAAATGGAGAGGATTAAAAAATACAGATTTCATGAACTATAAAAATCAATAGTAATTGTCCTATAAAAATAGTTTACATCAATTTGTCCTAATGCTCCCCTAATTAGATAGGTTACAAGTAATTCTGATCTCATTAAAATATAATGATTTACTTCTAATGTAAGCCATGCTTTTTTTTATCTGCAATAAACTTATAAGTGCACACAAGGGAATGTGTTGAAGTTGGTATCTTAATGCTTATAAATATTTATTTACAAGGAGAGTATGTCCTTTGTTACCACTTCATAAGGCTTTTAACCATATGGATATATTGTTGTATCCAATGCATTGTAAATGTTACATTTTATCCATTTAGAGCCAGATTACAAGTGGAGCTCTAAATATCGCTTTTGTGATATTAGCACTCGCTGAGTATTACTAGCGCACGCTAATGTGCACAGGTATTACAAGTTAATTGCAATATGAACACGAGTTCGAGCACACATTGCTAGGAAGGATTGTGCTCACAAAAACACGCTTCCATAGGCTCCAATGCCTCATTCTCATGCCGTCAGACATGGCATAAGAACCTCGTACAGCGAAGCATGTAAGTAGCGCATGGATGGCAGCAAATTTTAAATATATATGTATATATTCATTTACTGTACAAATATATTTACAGGGAACACACAGTTCACATAGACCGCAAAGTAAACACACTTTTTAGTGCCGTTTTTTTTCCACCCCAAACCCGCTAATTTTTAGCCCTAATAACTGCCTAGTTCAATTGTTTTTCATTTAAAAAAAAACCCGCTAAGAACATTCTAATTTGACTGCATTTGGGGCACTTTTAGAAAATTAACCAGAGCTCTGATCTCTGGTTAATATTCTGAGCGCTAATTGCTAATGCAAGTTTGCAGTAGCAATAACCAACCCTATTTGTAATAGCTGGTTATTTATTGCGTACCAGCAAACGGGCAAATTTCCCTGTTTGCGGGCAGGCAATAAATTAGCGCTCCACTTGTAATCTATCCCATATTTAGTTAAATAGTGTGTACTTTATTAGCTGATGTTTTATAATGATTACAGACATAAAAGTCTTATATAATGTCATATTTTTCAGTACCATTTTTTCTACAGATGATGTTTACTCAAAGGTTTTGATTTTATTGTATTAATGTTCTTTTTATTTTTGGCTGGTATAGATTAGCAAGACAATCTGTTCTACATTGTATAATGAAAAATGGCAAAAACATTTTGGATTTTTTATTTTAAGTTTTTCAATGAAATAATTTTTAATTGAGTTCAGTATATGGTTAAAACGTATTGGTTAGATTTTAAAGGTGTGCTTTTTACTTCTAGTAATATGTCCATTGTGATATCAACTGCTTCTGTGTAAATCTACCTTAACAATGTACAAAAATAACTTCTTAGAAGTTATTCACAAAGTTGGAATTTTTTAATACATTGTCCTAGAATCTATTAAGCTTGCCATGAATGTGATCTTTAAATACAACGCTTAACCCAAATACAATCTCTCTGGAAGGAGTTTATATTAAAACCTTTATACCTTACTTATAGGGACATAATACTCATATGCTAAATCACTTGAAACTGATGCAGTATTACTGTAAAAAGCTGACAGGAAAATATCACCTGAGCATCTCTATGTAAAAAAGGAAGATATTTTACCTCACAATTTCCTCAGCTCAGCAGAGTAAGTTCTGCGTAAAAAGTTATACTCAGCTGCTGCTCAGCTGCAGGTAAAAAAAAATAAATGAAGAAATGAACAGCAGCCAATCAGCATCAGCAGTACTGAGGTCATGAACTCTTTTACTGTGATCTCATGAGATTTGTCTTAACTCTCATGAGATTTCATTGTAAACTTCCTTACACTGAATAGGGAAATAACATGAGAGTGCACGAGGCTCATCCCTTCAGCTGTCCTGGGACAGACATACTGATACGCTGCTTAGAAGTCCTTTACAATGGGATGTGGCTACTGAGGAACTTTTGAGGTAAAATATCTTTCTTTTTTACATAGAGATGTTCAGGTGATATTTTCTAGTCCGCTTTTTACAGCTACCTATGCTGCAGCACTTTCAAGTGTTTAAACATTTGGGTATTATGGTCCTTTAAATGCTTTTCTAAATTTCACAGTTATTAAGACATGTCAAATGTCAAATGTGATCTAAAATAATATTAAATTAAATGAATGTGAATTTTATTTACTTTAGACAAAAAAAATTATCATTTTATTTTTTTAATTTATGCATTATAAAAATAATGTTTTTTTGGGTGTTTTAAATTTTCTCAAGGTTTTCACTTTGTCCCCTACCATTTTATCTCTGTATTTTGGCAATTGTATGCTAGGATAATTGTATCAAATTACAAAACACACATTCATTTATTTAACATTAAATTGTAAATATGAAAATTGAAACAAATAGTTAAGGGGACTATAAACATATAAAAAGCATATGAAGGAACAGTAATCAAACATGGTTAAAGGACCACTGAACACAATTGAATAGCATAACCAATACATGCATAATAAAGAGACAATGCAAAAGCACTTAGGATTTTAAATGAGTAGTAGATTTTTTGCGGACAAATGTTAAAGTTAGTTACATTTTCATTAATAATGCATCATGTGACAGTTATCAGCCAATCATAAAATACATATACGTTTATCCTGTGAATCTTGCACATGCTGAGTAGGCGCTGTTGTCTCAGAAAAGTGGGCATGTGAAATGGAAAATTGTTTAAAAATTGTGTGGTCTATCTAAATCATAAAAGTTTAATTTTGACTTTCCCTTTAAATTAGTTTAAAATTATATTGAACATAACTGGGAATCTAGGATTCTGTGCTAATAGGGACACCTCTCAGATTTCTATTTGTGGACTGGGGCACATCTTAATAAATATAAAAATAATGTAGTTTTATTCAATAATAAATCTGGGAGGTGGATGCTACCTTACTAACTCAATTAGAGGAGGAAAGGTTCCCTTGGTGGAAACATCCATTTGCTCCTTAAAGGGACACTGAACACAAATTTTTTTCTTTCATGATCCATATAGAGCATGAAATTTTAACCAACTTTCTAATTTACTACTATTGTCAATTTTTCTTTGTTCTCTTGATATCTTTATTTTAAAAACAGGAATGGTTCAGCACCATGGATAGCGCTTGCTTATTGAAGGCTTACATTTACCCACCAATAAGCAAGCATAACCAGGTTCTCAACCAAAAATGGGCCGGCTCCTAAGCATCACATTCCTACTTTTTAAATAAAGGTAGCAAGAGAATGAAGAAAAATTGATAATAGGAGTAAATTAGAATGTTGCTTAAAATTGCATGCTCTATCTAAACGATTAAAGAAAAATGTGGGTTTAGTGTCCCTTTAATAACTGGCATTACCTTTTTTAAATTTGAGATCTCTCTAATCCATTTAAAATGTGTTTGTTTTTTAAATGCTTTTCTTTTTTCTCTTTTACTTTGTATTGGATTTAATTGTCACATTTTTCCCATTTAAATACCATACCAGCAATGATCCAAGTTATTGGAAAACTTTTTAAACATATTTTTACATGATTTTTGCATATTATTTTTGGAAAAGAACCCCATAATTAGTTTCAAAGACAATTAAATAAATAAATCATTAAAAACAAAAATTGATACATGTATTTTTCTTAAGAAAAAAATAAACAGACAAACACATTAAACTATCTTGGCACTGTAATTAGCACTGCATGCAGGTAAATTCTACACAAAAACATTCAATTTTATGGATGTATATATAATTTATTCTTACTTTGGGCCAGATTACAAGTGGTGCTCTATTTAGAGAACTTCAGGACTTTGGTATTGTGTTCATGATAACTTCTTCTCCCCATAGAATTTAATCCAGCGTGCTATACATTTTTTTTTTTTTTAAACGAACGCTTGCATGCTATCAACGATAAACCCGAAGGTAGCTATGAATATTCTTCATCCCATTGTTCTTCATATAAAATAAAATGTTCTTTTTATTTATAAATATATAATACTATATATATATATATATATATATATATATATATATATATATATACACTATAAATATATATATATATACATATATATATATATATATCAGATTATTATTTATTTATTTTTAAAAATATCTATACCTATATATCTATATGTATGTATGCAGGTATAGATATATACAGATATATAGGAATAAAAAAATTAAATTCTAAGAATATTTTCTACTATGTGAAGAACATTGGCATGTAAAATATTTACATTAAATACACAGTAAAGCAAATTTTAAAATATTAAGATTGAATAAAAATGATGTGTATATATATATATATATATATATATATATATATATATATATATATACACACATATACCATATACCCTAAATCCTTATATTGATTTTTTTAATTAATATTTATATTAATAATTTTATCAGAGTATATGAGTGTAGAAAATTATTTTAATGTATTTATGTGGTTTTTGGTACACTTTTTTTTAACTCTTGGGGGCATATTTAAGAAGGTGTGAGCTGACATGATCCGATATTGTGGATCATGTCCGCCGCACATCGATAAATTCTTGTGAATTGCTGGTGCAATGCTGCCCCCTGCAGATTTTTGGCCAATTGACCGCTAGCAGGGGTTGTCAATCAACCCAATCGTATTCAATCGGGTTGATTTCCTGTGATGTCTGTCCGCCTCCTCAGAGCAGGCGGACAGGTTATGGAACAGCAGTCTTTGGCGAGCTAGGTCTCCAATCTCCACTTGTGTAAACTCAACAAGTGCTCATTTGTTTGCGAATGAGCTAGTGCTTTTACTTTCAACTTGTAATATGTGTGCCTAACAATAGCTCGCCATTTGTAATCTAGCTCTTTATTAGGACTTTTGCATTGATTTTTTTCTGTAATAAATCATTATTATTTTGACACAGTCTCTTTTCTCCTAGTTTCAAATGAATTTTAAGTTATATAGCTTTTTATATATAAATGGTTGTTACTGGGTCCACTCATCTCTACCTATAATAAGTGGCACAAGAGCTAATCTGTTTTTCACAGTATATATCCTTCCTCACACAATTTCTGAGCTGTCACAAAAAAAGAGAAGAGTTTGTTTCAGCAAATCAGTAATCCAGAACATTTTTCAATTATTTTTTGGAGCCTCAAGTGCAAAACCCAGTATGATATTTTATTTGTTACGCTGGGATATCTTTTAATAATTTTAAATTAACATGAGGAAAGCAAAATCGTAGTAATCTGGTGATAATGTTCTTGAATTATACGGTGTAATTTATTGTTAGATCCCAACAAGAATGCACACACTGATTAGTTCAGCTTGACACAGATTGTTTGTTTACATTAACTAAGTGCTCTACAGATAAGAATAAATCAATTGTCTACATCCCTGCACTCAGAATTCCTAGTGTAGTTTCTGTAATTTTCTCTTTTAGACAGCAAAAATAAAAGGTACATGAGTTTTTTTTATAATAAAATTGTTACCATTTGAAAAAGGAATTCTGAATATACTTTTAATAGTTGTATTGTTTTTTCTTATTATTGCTCTGTGCATGTTAGTCAAACTCTTGGTAAAGTATGTGCCACCAATCAGGGATGTAACTTGACCTTGATTGGCACTGAGTCATAGGCTGTGGTAGCCCCCTCCCCAACGTCAACAGCACTCTTCCCTATGAATGTGATTCATCCTTCCAGCTTGGTTAGTCTGTTCCATAGTACAAGCACAGCCTTTCTTTATAAATATAGTCACCGGCTTTTCTTTACATCAACACTCTAGTTGTCACCTTTGAATCCCTGCCACCATATTTTAAAGGCAAATACATATACTTTCCTTATACTGTGAGCACTTTTTCACAGGGGGGCACACAGAGAGACCAGGCATGATGCATGTGAAGTAATGCCACTACTGTTTGCAGCACCCCCTAGAGTTGTAGGGCCAGTTTCAGTCTCAATTATGATCACTGAGACCCCTGTAGTTAAGTTCCTGTCAACAATAAGTGTAACAAGTAACGTTCTTTCTCTTGCATAAGGTATTTATGTTTTGTGCCCCCCCTACCAAAAAATAATTATTTGGATGCTGACAAATTGTGCACATTTTTTTCCCCTTGTATATGTGCTGTGATCAATTTAACAACACTGAGTTTTACTTTATATTTGAACAGGCTAAATTGTGTGCACAGAGCATACGGTTTAATTGGGAGTTTGATAAAAATGGGAAACAGGTAAAGTTCTTAAACAAATTATACTGACTTTTTACAGAAGTTGAGGATTTTGTACCCTAAAACAGGTATGATCATCGTGCAGCCATTCAAACTAGTTTATGCTTCCCCCAGCAAAAAGCAGAACTAAGAATATGTGGCACTGAAACGCCCCCAATAATTCCAATCAACGTCACCTGAATAACCCTTGTATGTAAAATAGAGACACAATCCATCCATTGTATATATGCTCAGTTAATCTAAATGTTCTTACTAAATTTCCCCATTCATAACACATTATTTTAACTCCATTGCATATACCCAGTCACTAAATCTAACTCTCCTTGTGTTCCCTTGAGTAGCAACATCCCTTCCTATAGCCTATTTGCCCAAATTAAAGAAAACTATGCTCCTTGAAAGTATCCTTACATGAAGTGCAATTGAATAATCTTTATTTCTGTCTCCTTAGGACTATCAGCACCACAGGTCCTCCATTTTTTAATTACTCACTGCAGACTGGCATTCCTTTGTATTTCCTAGATAGATAGATAGATAGATAGATAGATAGACAGACAGACAGACAGACAGACAGATAGATAGATAGATAGATAGATAGATAGATAGATAGATATTCTAGCAGCCCTTTGCTTTAAGAGTAGCAACTCTTATGACCAACATCAAGTGAGAACATTTTGGAGAGGAGTTTTAGAGTTGTACATTTGACTGTATAACCAATGCTTAAAGTGAAGGTCAATTTTCATGAGAAACTGCCCTATTTTAAAAAAAATGATTAATAAAAAGGGCACTTTCATTCATGAAAATTGATATTTCAGCCGTTTTTTTTAACTATACTTACCTTTTCTTCTTGAAGCTGCTCCAGTGCTTCACCAGCCCGTCGCAAGCCTCTTCATAAGTCAGCAATAACGATTCCACCATTCTCCAATAACGGTTTCCCCCCCGGGGTAATCATTGCCTGAGGCAACACCGTGATTGGAGGAAGCCAGTTTCGTCATTGCTGGTTAAGTAAACAAGGAAGAAGCAGACGGGCATTGTTTCAGAACGGCAATCCGGCGTTTCAGAAGAACAAGGTAAGTATTTTTAAAACACGGTGCTATGTCAATTTTCATAAATGAAAGTGCCCCTATTTTTAATAGTTTTTTTTTAAAAAACGGGCACTTTTACGTGAAAATTGACCTTCACTTTAATTCCAGTCCTTTATGGGAATATATTAACAAAGAGGGTTTATTTGAAATATTTTATAGTTAAAATGTAATATTTAACTTCCATGCCGTTTGCAACCTTTGGCCTAGATTTAGAGTTTGGTGTTAGCCGTCAAAACCAGCGTTAGAGGCCCCTAACGCTGGTTTTGGGCTACCGCTGGTATTTAGAGTCGTGTAGGTAAGGGTCTAACGCTCACTTTCCAGCCGCGACTTTTCCATACCGCAGATCCCCTTGCGTCAATTGCGTATCCTATCTTTTCAATGGGATCTTTCTAACGCCGGTATTTAGAGTCGTGCCTGAAGTGAGCGTTAGAATTCTAATGACAAAACTCCAGACGCAGAGAAAAGCCAGGAGTTATGAGCTTTCTGGGCTAACGCCGGTTCATAAAGCTCTTAACTACTGTGCTCTAAAGTACACTAACACCCATAAACTACCTATGTACCCCTAAACCGAGGCCCCCCCACATCGCCGCCACTCTGTTAAAAATTTTTAACCCCTAATCTGCCGACCGCACACCGCCGCCACTTACATTATCCCTATGTACCCAAAAGCTGCTGCCCCTAACACCGCCGACCCCTATATTATATTTATTAACCCCTAATCTGCCGCCCCCAACGTCGCCTCCACCTACCTACAATTATTAACCCCTAATCTGCCGACCGGACCTCACCGCTACTATAATAAATGCATTAACCCCTAATCCGCCTCACTCCCGCCTCAATAACCCTATAATAAATAGTATTAACCCCTAATCTGCCCTCCCTAACATCGCCGACACCTAACTTCAAGTATTAACCCCTAATCTGCCAACCGTACCTCACCGCTACTCTAATACATTTATTAACCCCTAAAGCTAAGTCTAACCCTAACCCTAACACCCCCCTAAGTTAAATATAATTTAAATCTAACGAAATAAATTAACTCTTATTAAATAAATTATTCCTATTTAAAGCTAAATACTTACCTGTAAAATAAACCCTAATATAGCTACAATATAAATTATAATTATATTGTAGCTATTTTAGGGTTTATATTTATTTTACAGGAAACTTTGTATTTATTTCAACCAGGTACAATAGCTATTAAATAGTTAAGAACTATTCAATAGCTACCTAGTTAAAATAATTACAAAATTACCTGTAAAATAAATTCTAACCTAAGATACAATTAAATCTAACACTACACTAGCAATAAATTAATTAAATAAAATACCTACAATTATCTACAATTAAACCTAACACTACACTATCAATAAATAAATTAAATTAAATACCTACAAATAAATACAATTAAATAAACTAACTAAAGTACAAAAAATAAAAAAGCTAAGTTACAAAAAATAAAAATAATAATTACAAACATAATAAAAATATTACAACAATTTTAAACTAATTACACCTACTCTAAGCCCCCTAATAAAATAACAAAGCCCCCCAAAATAAAAAAAATGCCCTACCCTATTCTAAAATTAAAATAGAAAAGCTCTTTTACCTTACCAGCCCTTAAAAGGGCCTTTTGCGGGGCATACCCCAAAGAATTCAGCTCTTTTGCCTGTAAAAAAAAACATACAACACCCCCTAAACATTACAACCCACCACCCACATACCCCTAATCTAACCCAAACCCCCCCTTAAATAAACCTAACACTAAGCCCCTGAAGATCTTCCTACCTTGTCTTCACCATGCCAGGTATCACCGATCGCTCCAGGCTCCGAAGTCTTCATCCAAGCCCAAGCGGGGGCTGGCGATCCATCATCCGGCTGAAGTCTTCTATCGAGCGGCGGCTGAAGAGGTCCAGAAGAGGCTCCAAAGTCTTCCTCCTATACGGGCAGAAGAGTAGATCCGGACCGGCAACCATCTTCTTCCAAGCGGTCACAAGCGGCTCCATCTTGAATACCTCCGGCGCGGATCCATCCTCTTCTTGCGATGAAGGTTCCTTTAAATGACGTCATCCAAGATGGCATCCCTCGAATTCCGATTGGCTGATAGGATTCTATCAGCCAATCGGAATTAAGGTAGGGAAAATCTGATTGGCTGATTGAATCAGCCAATCAGATTGAGCTCGCATTCTATTGGCTGTTCCGATCAGCCAATAGAATGTGAGCTCAATCTGATTGGCTGATTGGATCAGCCAATCGGATTGAACTTGAATCTGATTGGCTGATTCCATCAGCCAATCAGATTTTTCCTACCTTAATTCCAATTGGCTGATAGAATCCTATCAGCCAATTGGAATTCGAGGGACGCCATCTTGGATGACGTCATTTAAAGGAACCTTCATTCGGACTTAGGACGTCACAAGAAGAGGATGGATTCGCACCGGAGGTCTTCAAGATGGAGCCGCTTGTCACCGCTTCGAAGAAGACGGTTGCCGGTCCGGATCTACTCTTCTGCCCGGATTGAAGGAAGACTTTGGAGCCTCTTCTGGACCTCTTCAGCCGCCGCTTGATAGAAGACTTCAGCCGGATGATGGATCGCCAGCCCCCGCTTGGGCTTGGATGAAGACTTCGGAGCCTGGAGCGATCGGTGTACCTGGCATGGTAGGAAGATCTTCAGGGGCTTAGTGTTAGGTTTATTTAAGGGGGGTTTGGGTTAGATTAGGGGTATGTGGGTGCTGGGTTGTAATGTTGGGGGGGGTATTGTATGTTTTTTTTACAGGCAAAAGAGCTGAATTCTTTGGGGTATGTCCCGCAAAATGCCCTTTTAAGGGCTGGTAAGGTAAAAGAGCTTTTCTATTTTAATTTTAGAATAGGGTAGGGCATTTTTTTATTTTCGGGGGCTTTGTTATTTTATTAGGGGGCTTAGAGTAGGTGTAATTAGCTTAAAATTGTTGTAATATTTTTATTATGTTTGTAATTAATTTTTTTATTTTTTGTAACTTAGCTTTTTTATTTTTTGTACTTTAGTTAGTTTATTTAATTGTATTTATTTGTAGGTATTTTATTTAATTAATTTATTGATAGTGTAGTGTTAGGTTTAATTGTAGATAATTGTAGGTATTTTATTTAATTAATTTATTGATAGTGTAGTGTTAGGTTTAATTGTAGATAATTGTAGGTATTTTATTTAATTAATTTATTGCTAGTGTAGTGTTAGGTTTAATTGTAACTTAGGTTAGGATTTATTTTACAGGTAATTGTGTAATTATTTTAACTAGGTAGCTATTAAATAGTTATTAACTATTTAATAGCTATTGTACCTAGTTAAAATAAATACTAAGTTGCCTGTAAAATAAATATTAATCCTAAAATAGCTACAATATAATTATAATTTATATTTTAGTTATATTAGGGTTTATTTTACAGGTAAGTATTTAGCTTTAAATAGGAATCATTTATTTAATAATAGTTAATTTATTCTGTTAGATTTAAATTATATTTAACTTAGGGGGGTGTTAGTGTTAGGGTTAGACTTAGCTTTAGGGGTTAATAAATTTATTAGAGTAGCGGCGAGGTCCGGTCGGCAGATTAGGGGTTAATACTTGAAGTTAGGTGTCAGTGATGTTAGGGAGGGCAGATTAGGGGTTCATACTATTTATTATAGGGTTAGTGAGGCGGATTAGGGGTTAATACATTTATTATAGTAGCGGTGAGGTCCGGTCGGCAGATTAGGGGTTAATAATTGTAGGTAGGTTGAGGCGACGTTGGGGGCGGCAGATTAGGGGTTAATAAATATAATATAGGGGTTGGTGGTGTTAGGGGCAGCAGATTAGGGGTACATAGGTATAATGTAGGTTGCGGTGGTGTACGGAGCGGCAGATTAGGGGTTAAAAAATATGCAGGGGTCAGCGATAGCGGGGGCGGCAGATTAGGGGTTAATAAGTGTAATGCTAGGGGTGTTTAGACTCGGGGTACATGTTAGAGTGTTAGGTGCAGACTTAGGAAGTGTTTCCCCATAGGAAACATTGGGGCTGCGTTAGGAGCTTAACGCTGCTTTTTTGCAGGTGTTAGGTTTTTTTTCAGCTCAAACTGCCCCATTGTTTTCTATGGGGGAATCGTGCACGAGCACATTTTTGAAGCTGGCCGCGTCCGTAAGCACCGCTGGTATCGAGAGTTGCAGTGGCGGTAAATTATGCTCTACGCTCCTTTTTTGGAACCTAACGCAGCCATTCTGTGAACTCTAAATACCAGCGGTATTTAAAAGGTGCGGGGGGAAAAAAGCATGCATTAGCTACGCCGGTCGTTACCGACAAAACTCTAAATCTAGGCGTTTGTTTCCAAACTGCTTTTCCTTCACCACATTCCTTTGAATTAATGAAACAATCATGTTTATCAGAGAAAAATATTAGTTTGCAGTTATAGTCAAGAAATGTCAAAAGGCAGCAAAATGAATGCCCTCCAAAAGTATGTTAACAACTTTTAGGAATTATAATAATTTAAATAAAAATTACATCAGCAATATCAATTTCTCTGCATAAAGTAGATCAAGATGGAACTCTTTGATCATGCTTCTTCAAGTCACCATTAAATGTCTTTATTTTATCTGACACCAACACATTTTTTTTCTTGTTCTCTCTATTTCATGTGTTATATGTCATTGTGTATTCATACTCATATCTTCCTCAGAACTATAAAGCCCATTAAAGCATGGAGTTTCTATTTTTAGGTATTGTATAAGCTCGTAGACAGACAGACAGACAGACAGACAGACAGATAGATAGATAGATAGATAGATAGATAGATAGATAGATAGGTTTGTAGATGGTAGATAGAAAGACATAAATATAGATAGATAGAAAGATACATATATGATAGATAGATAGATATGATAAGTGGTGTTAAATTCAATTTGGTTAATGACATTAGCCCATTAGAAACATGAATGATCTCAGTTTTTACAGTGTGCCTTCCTATACACAATTCTTTGTATTCTGATTCAGAATTAGCACCATTTACATCATAGATGTAAAAAATTATGTATTATATCCTCTTCTTCTTAAAACACCTTTATTTTATCACACACAGATTATGATTAGTCACGGCAAGGAATTAAAACAGTAGAGCCTGTGTTGCAGAAAGCTTTGAAATGGCTGAAGATAAATTATTATTCAACTTTACTATAGGCAAATACATTTTAACAAGCAGTTAAATGTTTTTAATTAATTGTGATGGGGTTATTGCAAAGGGAAAAGGGAGTTCAAATGTTGGATTAACCCCAAGAAATTCATATACAGTAAACAAGCAAAAAAACACACTCATAAGTGTAAAGCGCTTGATCGTGCATATCTCACAGTCTTGGTAAATTGGCAGACTACAAGGCAGCTGTCCCATAAGTGTTGTGTCCTTTTTTAAAAAAAAAAAATCACTTTAACAATGCTAATCATGCTGTCTGAGAATGTTGGCAGCCTCCCAGCTGGACGTCATCTCTGTTGATCAATTTTCCCTATAAAGATAGTGGATTTTCCAAAATGGTGGATAGAAAGAATTTCAAATGAGTCGGTATTAAAAAATTTCTTCAATGGAGTCTTTCTTAAAGGAATATAAAGTTAAAACCAGCTATGCATTTCTCAACATAGGCATTGTTCCCTTAGCTGATCTACCAACCATCTCACTATGTATACAAAAATGTCTTGAAACCAGTGCAAATTGATTGTACATGTAGCACAGCCAATCTCCCTCACTGCATTATTCCATTATTAAAATTCTAGCTCTCATTAGAACTACTAAACCTCATAACCAATAAGATGTTTGAATCTTACTTCCACTTCATGCCAATAAAAAGCAGCCAGAGAAAGAGATGTCAATCACTGTATTTTACTAAATATGGCAGCCCCCATTGAACTACAAAGTGTAAGAGTCATGAAGATGTTTTATTTCACTACAAATGGCAGTCCCATTGAACTACACAGCTTTATAGCCAAAAAGATGTTTAAACCTTACTTTAATTTTCCACAAAAATTAAGCGGCCAATAGAACTAATAAGCATCCCCTAATATCTACATCATAATAAACTGCCATATTATTTTGGTCATATAATAGTCACAAGACATTAAAAAGGTGCAAAATGACTTTCTTGCTAGCAATTAAAAATCTTTGGGGCCATCTATTCTTTTGATGTGTCATTGAGTGGTAAAAATACCTTAAGGGGTGCCTCTAGCCTTGTTGGATATTTATTGCAAAGAGGGCTTAGAATTACTAGTGAAAGGATTATGTAGGCAAGCTACTAAGTGTTTATGATGCAGTAATATCAGAGGGACTTATACTTGGGGATTGCTCTTAATTTCAGATGGGACCAGATCATGCTAAGGGACAATTACAAAGAATGATTGCCTCAATGTGGAGGATCATTGGTTACTGATTCTTCTGCAGAAAAGTCCCATTCTAAATGACACCAGTATCAATTAGTATTTTACCTCTATTACATAGGTGCCATTATTATTGCCCCAGTAGCACTAACCTCAGCTCCTAGCCATAATTAACTTAACTGTGCCCTTTCTCTAATGTAATTAATACTAATCAACTGGCATCATGAGCAACTGCAGCATCCTCACCCCACTAGCATACATAAAGCCTCCATAGAATACACAGCTCCACTGGCAACCCCAGCCTAAGTAGCTTCCCAGTCACTTACTAGTCTTACAAGTTATTCCAGGCCACTAATAACTTCAGCTCAAAAAAAATCTCTTTTTACACTATTAACCCAGCCCCACTTTTATTCAGCCCCCCCCCCCCGACTTTTCAAGTTAAAACTGAGTACAATAAATTGTTTGTGTATGTAGCATTAATTGTGGACAAAAATCACGATAATGCCATTTAGGAAGCAATAGCATTAAACAGATACAAACATTACCTGCTCAATTAATTAAACTTAAAAAAAACAAGTAATGTTTCACTAATATATATTAACTAACTCAACAAACACACACAGCCACTATACTGAAAATGCCACTGTTCAAATGCAATATAAACACTGTATCACACAAGAGTTTTGTTACATTTACACTTTGTGCTTTGTATTTTATATTACTTTAGACTTTAGATTATGTCCCCTACATTTTTATTTTGTATTTCAATGCATTTAGATTCTATATAATACATTGTTTTTAGGATTGTGATTTTAAAAATGTGATTATGCTAGGGGCGCGGTGTCTCCTACCCTGCTCTTTGCCAGGGGCTTTGTCAGGTCTGGATGCATGCAGTGCTGACCTCATCGCTGCATGCTCCTCTCTAACTGATGTCGGTCTGGGCATCTGTGGCGCGAATCCTGCACCTATGTAAGCCTATTAAAAACAATCTATCACTGCCCAAGTACAGGTGTTACTTTGTGTGCTCCTGTGTGTGATAGATCGTTATTGCTATATTGCCTTATTGTGTTTGAACCCTGCCTGTCTGACTACTCTGCCTGTTATACCCCTGAATTGCTGGATTGATATACTGCTGCTGGACTCTGCTTGTCTGACTACTCTACCTGTTTAACCCCTAAATTGCTGGATTGATATACTGCTGCTGAACTCTGATAGCAGTGCTCTCAAGGCGGCCTTTAGACGGGGTCTGCATGAACGCATCAAAGATGAATTTACTTATTGTGATGTTCCTTCTTCTTTGGATGACTTTATAATGCTTTTTATCAGTCTGGACTCTTGATTCCAGGAGAGACAAGCTGAAAGAGACAGAACTAAGAGGGTCCTCCCCTCACGTCCTCCTATTCATCCGGTTTTGGCAGTATCCTCTACCCCTTAAACTTTTCCAGCCACCCCAGTAGAGGAACCCATGGATCTTTCCTCAGAGTATGAAAGACAGAGAAGAAGAAGTTTGAGACTATGCTTTTATTGTGGTTCAAACTCCCACCAACCTAAAGACTGTGACTTTCGTCCGGGAAAATCCAATGTTTAGGGGATAACACTGGGGTACCTCTAAGCATGATCACTACTAAATCCCCTCATTCTACTCTGATTCTGGTACCTGTAACCCTTACCTTCCTTCAGAATACAGTCCACACTCAAGCCTTGATTGATTAACGGGCGGCTGGAAACTTTCTGGATCACCGCTTTATGATTCAAGCTGGCTTGCCTCTTCTGCAGAAAAGACATTGTCTCAAAATAACTACTCTGGATGGCACCCCCCCTTGGTTCAGGCTTGATCCATTTTGAGTCAGCACCCCTGACCCTGACTGTGGGAGTTCTTCATACCGAACAGCTACAGTTCAAGGTCATTCATTCCCCAGCACAGCCTGTAATCCGTGGTCTTCCTTTGCTTTAGATACACAATCCACAGTTCGAATGGGCTGAAGGACAACTGGCCTCCAGGGGTACGTCCTGTTTCCATTTTGTCTTGCTAAAGTCACTCCTCTGCTCCGCATCCTGATAGCCAGTATACAAACTCCTCCAAACTGTCTCTCAGTTTATGAGGACTTCGCTGATGTGTTTGATAAAAAAGCAGCCGGCGTGCTGCCACCCCACCGTCCTTATAACTGCAAGATCAACCTCTTTCCTGGAGCCCCACTTCCTAAAGGGAGGACTTATCCACTCTCCAAAGCTGAAACCAAATCCATGGAGGAGTACATCCAAGAGAGCCTAGCTAAAGGTTTCAATCGCCCTTCCTCCTCTCCTGCTGGGGCAGGCTTCTTTTTCATCAGTAGGAAGGATGGTGGGCTCAGACCCTGCATCGACTACAGGTCCTTGAACAACATAACTATCAAGAATCCCTTGATCACCAAACTATATGACTCACTCCAGGATGCCCACTTCTTCACCAAGCTGGACTTATGTGGGGCATATAATCTGGTTCGTATCTTTCCAGGCTATAAATGGAAGACCACCGTCAACACAAGATCTGGGCATTACGAATACCTTGTAATGCCCTTTGGGCTGTGTAACGCCTCTGCAGTCTTCCAGGCATTTGTCAACAATGTCTTCCGTGACCTCCTAAACCGCACTGTCATCGTCTATCTGGATGACATCCTTGTTTTCTCTTCCACTTTGGAGGAGCATCATACACACTTGAGACAGGTACTTCAACGTCTCATAGATAATTCTTTGGTAGCCAAGCTAGACAAATGTGAGTTTGATCAAGTTCAGATCCAATTCCTTGGTTATGTCATTTCGAAGAAGGGTTTTGCCATGGATCCTGCTAAACTCACCACAGTTCTAGAATGACCTCAACCCACTTCATTAAAAGAATTACAGAGGTTTTTTGGGATTCTCCAATTATTAACGCAAGTTTATAAAGAACTTTTCTCAAACAGTCGCTCCTCTCACTGAATTGACAAAATGGAACCAAGACTGTAAACATTGGCCTCCTGAAGCTATGAATCCCTTCTCTTGTTTGAAAAAGGCTTTCTGTTCTGCTCCTATGCTCCACCATCCTGATACTGACCTACAGTTCACTTTAGAGGTTGATGCCTCCGAGATAGGGGCTGGAGCAGTTCTAACCCAAAGGGATCCTTTGACTTCCAAGTCACACCCTGTAGCCTTTTTCTCTAAACGCTTTACTCCTGCAGAGAGGAATTACAATGTGGGTAATTGTGAACTCCTAGCCATTAAAATGGCTTTGACTGAACGGTGTCATTGGTTAGAGGGCACCACCAATTCCATTCAGATTCTCACTGACCACAAGAATCTGACTTACCTAGAAACTGCTCATCAAAACAATCCTCGACAGGCCAGGTGGGCCTTGTTCTTTTCACGTTTTAACTTTGTGGTTTCTTATCTTCCTGGGACCAAGAACAGGAAGGCGGATGCCCTTTCCCGTCAGTTCCCTCACTCAAGTGATTCCTCCCCTATTCAAAACATCATACTTCCCTACTGCGTGGTAGCTCAATGGTGGCTTACTATGAAGTCTGATGCTCAGGATTATGTGAAAGCCTGCACAACTTGTGCTGCTAACATAACACTCTGGTCCTTGCCTCCTGGCTTGCTCCAACTATTGTCCATTCCCAAACCACCATGGACACACATAACAATGGATTTCATTGTGGACCTTCCTCCTTCTGACCACCATACAGTTATCTGGGTTGTGGTAGATCGCTGTTCCAGACTGGCTCATTTTGTACCTCTAACCAAACTGCCTTCTGCCCAAGAATTATCATCTTTTTTTCTCTTGCATGTGGTACGACTTCATGGCATTCCTGTGAATATTGTTTCCAACAGAGGTCCACAGTTCATCTCTACCTTTTGGAGAGCCTTTTGTAAGTTGATTGGAACCACTGTTTCCTTGTCTTCTGGCTGCCATCCTCAGGCCAATGGACTAACTGAGAGTGTAAACCAGGATCTTAAAGCCTACCTTAGAGCCTTTGTCAACACTCGCCATACCAACTGGTCTGAGTTGTTACCTCTAGCTGAACTGGCAGGAAACACTCATTGGAACTATTCTCTTCAATGTTCTCCATTTCAAGCCACAGCAGGGTATCAATCTTGTGTCTTCCTTTTTTCTGCCCAGTCCACTGGGGTTCCTGCTGCAGACCAACAAGTTACTGAAGTCACCACTCATTGGCAACATATTTGCTCTCAGCTACGTTCAGCTGTCTCTAGATATAAAAAGTTTGCTGAATGTCATAGAGCTTATGTACGTGCCATCCCAGTGGGTGAACATGTTTGGGTCTCTACTCGACATATTTGTCTATGTCAAACCTGTCACAAATTGGGGCCTAGGTCTATTGGTCCTTACAAGGTCCTGAAAAAACCGTCTCCAGTGGCCTTACGTAAAACCCTGCGCATACGCCCAGTCTTTCAAATCTCACTACTCAAGCCTTACATCAAGAATAGATATACCCGGCTCCATGCTCCTCCTCCTCTGCTCCTGGTCCATGGTGACCCTGAATATGAGGTAGCTAAGATCCTGGACTCCAGATACAGGCGCAGACAACTGCAGTATCTGATACATTGGAATGGTTACTCTTTGGCAGATCATTCCTGGGTTCCTGCCTGTGATGTGCATGCTCCATCTTTGGTCTCCAGATTCCATGCTGCTCATCCTTTGAGGCCAGCTCTGGTTCCCGGAGGGAACCCTTGAGAAGGGGGCTATGCCACGCCTCGCTGCTCTAGCCATTGCCAGGGGCTGTGTCGGGTCCGGATGCGTGTGGCGCTGACGTCATTGCCGCACGCTCCTCTCTCACTGATGCTGTTCCGGATGTCTGTGGCGCAAATCCTGCGCCTATGTAAGCCTATTCAAAATTATCTATCACTGCCCAAGTATAGTTGTTACTTTGTGTGCTCCTGGGTGTGGTAGATCGTTATTGCTATATTGCCATTTTGTGTTTGAACCCTGCCTGTCTTACTACTCTGCCTGTTATACTTCTGAATTGCTGGATTGATATACTGCTGCTGGACTCTGCTTGTCTGACTACTCTACCTGTTTAACCCCTAAATTGCTGGATTGATACTCTGCTGCTGAACTCTGTTGTCTGACTACTCTACCTGTTTAACCCCTATTATTCTGGATTGCCTCTCTGTTGCCAAACCCTGCCTGCCACCATTCTAGTGGTTTGCCCTTGGACTGCTTTACCGTTGCCAAACCCTGCCTGCCTGACCATTCTAGTGGTTTGCCCTTGGACTGCTCTACCATTGCTGCTGAAGACTATCATGTCTTTCCATCTTGATGCCAGGATAACAAGACTACTGGCTGATAGAGGGGTATCCCACGAGCATTATAGATAGTTTATGTCTAACTTTAACACATTTGGCCCATACTTTGTATATTACTGTGTATCTTTTACAAATTATTTAGCACATTGTATTTGTTTAAAATTCACAATACACTTTAACTGACAGAAAAGTAATGTCTAATAAACTAGAAACAAATGCAAGTTAAATTGTAGTAAAAACATTAATTTCGTTTGAATTTACATTTGCTGCCAATTGAGACTTTATATCAATGTCAGGTGCTCACCCATTAGAGAAACATGAAACCAAAATTTTTTCTTTCATGATTCAGAGGGAGCATACAATTTTAAACAGCTCTCCATTTTACTTCTATTATCTAATTTATTTTCTTTGCTCTTTTTTGTAGACTTTGTTGAAAAGCTTACGCATTAACTTTACTAAATGAAGGCTTTTTGTGCGGGTCGGGTTGTGCTCGTATTAAAAGTTGAAAGTACATTTTTGTTGTGCGAATGAAACCCGATGCATGCTAACAAAAATATTGTGACGGTGTTAACGTATTCTTTCTATATAAGTCAATGGAGGACGCAAACTGAAAAAAGCTAACATCTATACTCGCGTGCTAACCCAAATTTTTTTAATTTTAATACATATTCCTATATATTTCTATAAATTCCTATACCTCTATATCTATTCCTATATTACATACACCCATGTGCCTAATTACACTTGCATTGGTCTTCTTTGCTGACGTTTTAGGATTAATCCAAATAAGCCATTATTCTTTCTGGATGTTGGCAGAAAGTTTTTTGGTTTCTTTGAAAATTTTACAGTAAGTAAAGCTACAGTAAGAAACCCTAAAGATCTGGGAACTGGAAAGATCATTATGCTGTAAAAATGTTTTATCTACAACAATGAAATCTATTTCTACAGGTTCAGTATGATATTCTGCATATGTTGTTGGACAAAAAATATTCACTATTAGTTTTCAAAATATTTTTTTATCTGATTCTTTTTTTTTAAAACCGAAATAAGGTTAATAACTTTAAAAAATGGCTGAATTGTGAGTTTCTTACAATTGGTACTATTTTAACACTAAGCAGTTTACTGTATGTAGCTGTCAAGCTTTTTATTCTGTCCTCAGTAAATTAAATAAAGAATCAATATGTTTTGAAAGTTCAAAAATGGCTATTGGAGATGAAAAATGTATGCTTGCTTAGCCTATTTTCTTTTAAGAAATGAACTAGAATAAAACCTTACTTCCAAATATCATATACTTGTATATTATATATTGAATTTTTCAGACTAAAATATGTAAATGAAAGCTTAAAAGCTTAATTATCTGTCTGTCTGTCGACTCACGTGCAAACCCAATCACGTTTAACCAAGTCCACTAAACCAACATGACATATGAATATTTCACATTCCAATGTTCTTCACATACCAAAATATTTTCAATGTATTCTTAAATATATATATATATATATATATATATAATTTTTTGTAAAATATATACATTATACCTATGTGTATGCATATATATATATATATATATATATATATATATATATATATATAATCTATAGGTATAGATATATACATATATGTATAGGAATATCAATTTTAAAACATATTCCCATATGTGAAGAACATTGGAATGTGAAATATTTACAGTACAAAGTTAAACATATTTAAATATGAATATTGCATAAATATGCTTTTTCATGTTTTAATCTACTTGACTGCAAGGGGCAGCAGTGCACTTATTTATATGTCTATATATGTATACATATGTATTTATGTAATTTTTTTCATATATATTTAGAAATGTGCGTGTATGTATCTCTATATTAAAGCCCGTTGCACACCTTTTTTTTCCTAACACCTGAGACCTCATATATTTGAACCCTTATAACTTCTTAATGCAATTTTTAAAATAATTTTTATCAGATAGTGTTATTCTGAGTGGAACTGTACTTTTATAAGTTTTTTTTCTGTGTTTTGTGCATCTTTTTAGTAGAGCTTAACAGTTAATTATAGTTCTCAAGTCACGCTAACCCTACTTACGCTAAATTAAATTGAGCAAACACATTTACTTTCAATACTTGTGCAACCTCCAACATGCCCAAATAGAGGCGTGATATACCCCTAATTGCTAGCATTCACCAGTTGGTGCACAACTCGTAATCTAGCCCTTTGTGTGTATAATATATATATATATATATATGTCACGCTCTGCGGGTTCAGGGGTTAAGGAGCATATGCAAGGTAGGGGCATGCTTAGGACTGTCTTGAATACTGAAAGGGGCCAGCAGTATGTGCTCCATTATGGAATTATCCATTTTAGTCATGGTTTAGTAACAGACAAGCAAGCAAGTTTATTCTACTGGAACTGGAGATTTGGAGATAGGAAACAGGATAGGCGAGCAGGTGGAGTCTGAGGTAATGCCCACTATAGGGCCAGAAACATAAGTGCCCACTAAAGGCCAAGAACAAAGAACCAACTTCGGCGAAGACAGGAATGCCTACTTGAAGCTGAAGTTAGGTGTGCACACACTAAGGCCGAAGACCAGAGTGCTCACTTTAAGGCCATGACTGGAGTGCCCACTTGAGGGCCAAAGACAGGAGTGCCCTCTTGAGGGCCAAGACTAGAACATGATACAGATGCTAGGCATAATAACTCTGCAGGCTTGGGTACTGAACCAGGTTACAGGTGCTTGACAGATGCCCTCTGCAAAGCTTGGGTACAGGAGAAGCAAACCGGTGCTTGGCAGATACACTCTGCAGTGCTTGGGTACAGAAGTAGGACACCGGTACTTGGCAGACGCCCTCTGCAGGGCTAGAGTACTGAATCAGGATACTGGTGCTTGGCAGATGCCCTCTGCAGGCTTGGGTACAGGAGTAAGATGCCAGTGCTTGGCAGAAGCCCTCTGCTGGGCTAGGGTACAGGAACAGGATGCCAGAGATGCAGTATGATGCCACAGGAAAGATTGGAAGCAGAGACAGGCTGGTACTAAGAGAATAGCCAGGAGACAAGCTGAGGGAAAGTTACATGAGAGCAGTCAGATAAGTCACCAAATCTAGGGAGAATCCAATTGAATAGTAAGGGTATAAGACCAAGTTCAGTAAACAGAAAAGAAGTCCAATTTTACGTAAAATCCAAGGGAGACACAAAAGGGTAGTCAGAGAACAAGTCAGATTCAGGAACCATACAGGAAATTCAGGCAAGGTTGTGAATTAGCCTTTTATAGGAGAGATGATAGCAGAAATACCTGCAGCTGGAAAGCCGGTGAAGTCAGAGAGCTATCCACTGCAGGTAACAGGTCTCAAAAAACTTCCACAGAATACAAAGACCTCTGGTGACACAAGAACAGAGAATCTGACTGTGAATCTAGAGTTCCTGGTTCAAATCCAGGAACGGCCGTGAAAAAAAGTGTGTGTGTATATATATATATATGTATTCCAAATTACAATACCATTCTATGGTTATGAGGGTTTGGTGGTATTAGAGAGATAGGAAATTTTATATATTAATTTCTCTCTTAATTAACCCTATAAGACGTCTTTTATTATTGCATATCTTCCTCTACCATGGTCATTGGTTTATGTTTTTAGCTAGTTTAAGGTGGGATATATTTGTTTGTTTTTTCGTAGACATTTTCAGATAATAAATTTGTATTTTGTGTATAAAATCATATATTCCATATTTTTGATTTTGGTGTGATTGGATACCTCTACATATGTGGAATATCTATTTAAGTATTATAGTTTGAGATGGATAGTGCTGGCTAAGGAATCCTGTTTTTTCTGTCTTTTTCTTTTCTTATCTTATTTTCTACCTTATATGAGATTTATTCCAATTAATGATTCCTCCGATGCACCCTGAAACACATTATTGCTGAGGTCTCAGGTTTTTCTGTACTAAATAATTAATTCGGGTAGCTCTATGAGCTGGTTTGCTTAACTACTTTTGATATATATACATTTAGTTTAAGGTAATAGTATTTGTTACTTTTTAAGTGCATTGTTGTTGCTCTCTTATGAAAATTCTGTCTATAACTGCATACTAAGGACCTTATTCAAAATCAAGTGAGATTGCCAACTCTGGAAAGTCTTGATTCAAAATCAAGTGGTATTTAGGCTGATATGCGCAGCTCGTGTTTGCAATATTTCACTTTTTCTGACAGCCAAATTGGCTTGGAATGCAATTAAAAAAGCAAGCAAGTTTACAAACACAGTTGAATTCTCACTGCAAATTGCTGCTAATTTCCCTGCTTATGAGAGGGACTAGATGGCATTGAGGGCAGTGTATGCTATTGAGAGGGATTGATGGCTACTAATGAGAGATGTACCATGAGGTACATAGAAAACAAATTGCAGTATACTATACTGTGCTGAGCTTTTTACATTTTGTATCAAAGGTCTTTAAGGGATTGAGGGATACTGAATCCCAGTTATTCTTCCTTACTTTGTCTGAGTTTATCAAGGATAGGTTTGGGACCATATGTCAGGCTTCCAAGTCTTTATTTGTGGTGCCATATACTTTATAGGCTCTAGCAGTTTTTAGTTGTAGATATGCTTATTGACCAAGGAGCCATATATTTCACCCATGTAAAGCTAAAAGAAACCCTGAACAAAAGTTTATTTTCAAGAACTTCAAACTGTTCTACTGATTTAGGGCCAGATTACAAGTGGAGTGCTATTTAGTGCTTTCGTTCACGCGTAAAAAACCTGGAACTGTAACATGGGCAGGTCAGTGCGTGTATTACATGTTAAAAGTAAAATGTTTGCTGAATTTGAATATTGTGACCACATTAAATTCTTCTCCCTATAGTCTTTAATGGGGTACTTTTTTTAGATATATATATATACTGTATATATACAATATATATTTTTTAAATATATCTATATCTTTATCAGTAAATAACTTATAATGTTTCATGTTTTAAGGTACTTGAGTGGAAAGGGCTCTAAAGTGTGTGTGTATATATATTTACATATACATGTGTATATATATTTTTATGAGTATATATCTATATATATATATATATATATATATATATATATATATATATATATATATATATATATATATATATATATGTGTGTGTGTGTTTACCTACATAAATACATATGTATGTGCACATTTATTAATTTTTAGACATATATATATATATATATATATATATATATATATATATATATATATATATATATATCAAAATGACAAGAGTATTGCATTGAGCAATGATACTTTTTTATTGGACTAACTATACATACTATACATTTATAAGTTGACAAGCTTTCGGAAGAGTTCCTTCCTTTATCAAGTCTAAAGCAATACTGACCAATTCAATGGAATTTACAGATTATATCTTAAAACACAGAAAAGCTAAGAAGACAGAAAGTGCAGGGAGAGGAGGAGGTGTCGTAAAAATCATGAAGGGGGCTTAGGTAACAGGCAGACAGTGTCCAGTGTAGGAGAACAGACAGGGGAAATATATAGCTTTACATAGAGCATATACTGACATAAAGTTATATATCAGCATTGAATCAATATCTATAAAGATGTGAAATTGTATATACAGGGGGAATACAAACGTTAAAAAAAGACAAAAGTGTGGACATAGGCTTACCTGTGTACCTATGCATAAAGAATGTGGAATATACAATGTAATTGACTAAATGAAAGTACATTAGAAAATTTTTTGATAATGTGTTAAGAATCCAGAGTCCACATTTAGTCCAGAATTAAACAGGTTGAAGTGCATTATCATTTTCATTCAAAGGTTTTTCTTTCCATGGTGTTTTTGAAGTTGCCTCTGAGAATTTTGATTTTGAGGTTTTGGATGGAGTGGTCAGGTTGGGTGAAATGGTGACCAACAGGGGTGCAGTATTTTGTTTCACAGTGGTTTTTGATTGAGTGTCTGTGGAAGTTCATGCGAAGGTGCAGTTTTTGGCTTGTTTCTCCAATATAGCATCCCATTTCACATGCAGTGCAAAGTATCATGTATACCACATTTGCAGATATACATATATATTGGAGAAACAAGCCAAAAACTGCACCTTCGGATGAACTTACATAGACACTCAATCAAAAACCACTGTGAAACAAAATACTGCACCCCTGTTGGTCACCATTTCACCCAACCTGACCACTCCATCCAAAACCTCAAAATCAAAATTCTCAGAGGCAACTTCAAAAACACCATGGAAAGAAAAACCTTTACGGTAGGCCTTTTAAACAAATGTTATTTCTGATTTTCTAATGTTACATTTGTCTTTGAACTTTTATAATTAGATCAAATATCCAAATTCAAAATTTTCATGTAACATTTAATTTAACAAATACTATTCAGACGTTCACGTGAATCGATATATTACAAATATATTGATTCAAATTTTTCTAATTCGAATTTTGTATAATTTGAATATTACATTTAAAGATAGCATTATAAATACTACACGAATACATGAAATTAATGTTAGAATGTTGTACAAACCTTCAAATTTCGAAAGGAACAAACAAATGTGTTAAAATTAGTTTAATTTTTTTAAATGGTGCAAAACATTCGTCCATCTTTACCTTGAAGATTGTTGCCGTTTTAATATATATATATTTTTTAATCATCTTTCATACTTTGTGTGAGCATGTACTGTATATTATTTATAGATATGTAATGAGTTATTTTCCGGTGTTTATTGTTTTGTTTTTGTTTTGAGATGTACACAAAATTTAAATCATTATGTAGGTTGGATGTTATGACCATGCATGGTTAATTCATAATTACACACAGCAGTAATGTATTAATGTATTTCATAGACACTCAAAATATGTAAACATAAATAAAAACATAGAATACACATTGAGTGCTAAAATGCTAGCGCTCAAGGTAAATTAATAATTCTCTTATGTTTATGCTGGTATTACAAGTTGAAAATAAAATGTTATCGCTCAATCAAAAGACTCAGTCATCCTAACATCT
The DNA here is from genome assembly GCF_027579735.1 of Bombina bombina. Taxonomy (NCBI): domain Eukaryota; kingdom Metazoa; phylum Chordata; class Amphibia; order Anura; family Bombinatoridae; genus Bombina; species Bombina bombina. The sequence goes on along the minus strand of NC_069504.1, from coordinate 247,115,270 downwards.
GGAGATCAGATAGCGTGACCGCGCTGTCTTTCTCGATAGACTTCCATGGGGCACACTCACGCACTAACCCGAAGGTGCACTAGGCCAACTGCACTAAAGTTGAAGGTAAATTAAGAATACTTCAAATACCTATGTTCTTCACTAAGAAGAAAATGTACTTTCTATTGTTTTGAAAATATATATCTATACCTATATATCTACTGTATATGAGTATGTATATTTTTTGGGAGCATGTAGAATGTTTCTATGCTAGGGTTAGAGGGCACCAGTTTGTCCAGTTTATGTTATGTGTGCAATTTCAAATTGGAAAAAAATCGTTTCAAGCAGAAGCAGGTAGTGTCCTGTATTTTTTCTTCTACTTTTTTTTATACCAATGCTGTTTGAACCATCATTAAAATAGTCTATGCACAAAGTAGCAGGATTTACATCAGTTCTATGTATAATGTACTGCTTGCTAGCTTTCACCTATAGCTCTCATTGTATCCAGTTCTAAACGTTCCTCTGGTCCAGTCGAATTTGTTCCAACTTGGATGGGGTAATGTCATTTTGGATCACTTGTAGCATCTATCATTTAAACCCTTCCAATAATTTGATATATACTTAATTTCCACAACAAAAAGGTGTCTGCAACTGATCTAATCTTCTAAAATGGGTTTTTATCGGTTATCATAGTTAATGAAGCTTTGTCAGTTTTCTAATGGAGTGAAATTGTTTTAAATTTTGTAAGCAGTTTATCACTACTCAGTATTAATCCTTGTAAAAAAATAATAATAAATAATTGAAGAGATACCAAGATTATTCCAAGCTATACCCTTGTTTTGCAACACTTTTTCATTTCTTCTAGTCTTTATTTTTCCTATCTGTGCTACTGAATTCATCACATTCCGCCTCATTTTATATCAATTCAGCTAAACAAAAAATAATGTATTTTGTATGAAGCTTAAAATATACAGAACAGCCAAATTAATCCCTCGGAGGGTACAGATATTTCAAGAATCAGTTCTTTGACTTTATGTTCACTTACAATGTGACCTTTTTAAATGCAGATACTCATATAATAAGTTCTAACTATAAAAAATGATAAATGTTATTGTAAATATTTTTTTTTCAATATAAGAGTATTTAAAGGAATACTAAACCCACATTTGATTCAGATAGAACATGCACTTTTAAGCAACTTTCTAATTTACTCCTATTATCAATTTTTCTTTGTTCTATTGGTATCTTTATATAAGGGCAGCACTTGCTGATTGGTGGCTTAATGTAGCAAGTACTATTCAGGATGCTGAACTGAAAACGGGCCGGCTCCTAAGCTTTCATTCCTGCTTTTTCCAATAAAGATACAAAGAGAATGAATAAAAAATAATAATAGGAGTAAATTAGAAACTTGCTTAAAATTGCATGCTCTATCTGAATCATAAAATAAATCATTCGAGTTTAGTATCACTTTAAGTACATTTAATTAAATATGCTTAACTTATAACTATATCCTCCTGTTTAATATTAAAACGTTTTTTACAGCATGCTAAATTACAGTAAGAAAGTTGTTAAATATTACCACGTATAAATAGGATCACATTTTGTCTTGTATAGTAATCATACCAAATAGAATAATTTTGTGTTTATTTTGCATTTACTATGGTAATACAATTGTTGCAACATGAATATTTTTCTATTGCCTATTTTAATGGTTAATTTGTGAATTGATAATACATAAATAGTTTTGCTTAAAGGGTTAAATTAAAATGAATTTACTAAGAGTTACTTAATAACCCCTATGAAACTATTTCCAGTGAAATATCACTTTATCTAAACAATTCATTTCTGAATATTAGTTAATTAAAAAATATTATTATTGTATAGTTTTTAAGAAAGTCAGTTTACCGCATACATATTTTTTAATAGCACAAAAAAAAACCACTGATGTCAGCATGATAGAAGTAAGAATCTTTCAATTATTATTAAAATGGAAAACATTCAGATGAAGTACAATCATTTAAATGTTCACTAATGATTTCAATGAATCGTTTTTAGGTTTAAACATGTTAATTATAGAATTACTTTAATGTATGTAAAATAATTGCATACATATGAATTAATATTAATGATTATGCTAAAAAAGAAAAAAACATTCAAACATATATGGCAATGGTCCTTCCTTAAAGGGATAGTAAAGTCCAAATTAAACTTTCTTGATTCAGATAGGACATGTCATTTTAAACAACTTTCTAATTTACTTTTATCATCAAAGTTGCTTTGTTCCTTTGTTATTCTTAGTTGAAAGCTAAACCTAGGTAGGCTCATATGCTAATTTCTAAGCCCTTGAAGGCTGCCTCTGCATTTGACAGTTTTTCACAGCTAGAGTGTGTTAGTTCATGTGTTTCATATAGATAATATTGTGCTCATGCACGTGAAGTTATTTAAGAGTCAGCACTAATTGCCTGAAATACAAGTCTGTCAAAAGATCTGAGATAAGGAGGCAGTCAGCAGAAGCTTAGATACAAGGTAATTACAGAGGTAAAAAGTATATTAATATAACTGTGCTGGTTATGCAAAAGTGGGGACTGGTAAATAAAGGAATTATCTATCTTTTTAAACAATAACATTTTTGGTGCTTACAATCCCTTTAAATAAATATATTTTGCTATAATTTAGCCATGTACCTTTCAGAAAATTATTATGACAAGTCTCTAGAAAATCTTATTATATCTCTGTTTCTTATAGTTATCCCTTGTTATTTTGGATGTTTACATTAAAGAGACAGTAAAAGCCATTACAAATTGACCTTGTCCCATCTGTTTTCTCTGTAACCTAGGTTTTTAAAATGCTGCAAAACAAATTACTATAGTTTTCAAGTCTATTTGGCGAGTGTGGGATACACTTTGTTTTTACACAAAAGATAAAAGGCATTTAATTAGATTTCACTGTTACATTATTTTCTTCTTCAATTATATTTTGCTCATGCAATTGACAACTCCTATTGATTAGAATAGGTTTAAAAAAAAAAAAAAAAAAAAAAAAAAAAACAGATGCTAAACAATAATTTCATTTGCAAACTAAAACTGATTAGAATACCTCTATGAGGTAGAATGTATTAGAAATGTTAAGCTACTCATACAAATACATCATACATTGTGCAGCACCATCAAGTTGCTGATAGCGGTAGATATTTATTTGGAATAGGAAAATGCTAAAGAAAAAGAGTAAATAATGAATACAACATTGTAACTCATTTAATAGCATTTTAATTATTTATTAAAAGACAAAATAAAATAAACTGTTTTCTTTTGTTACCTTAATTTTTGTCACCTGGAAATATTTTTCATTAAAATTTCCAAGAAAAACATACACTGCCACAATACCAACCTGTCACCATCTTCCTATTAACAGAACAGCCTTTGTGAACAGACAAACCTTGGATTCAGCTATATGAACATTGCTTCAGTTAGAAAGATCAAAGAGAATTCTGGTGCTAGTTAAATGACTGCTTCATTTGCAGACAGTGAATGTTTGAATGATTATTGCAATAACTACAATAAACACCAAACGTTTTTGCATTTATTGGAGATCACTAAGTTTTAGGATTTTCACTATACAGTTTCTAACATCAATTTAAACTGTATTATAATAAAACGATCCTGATGTATTACCCCTTAATTACATCTAAAATAAATACAATTGATTGATTATATTCAATTCTAATTATACATGGAATGTTATAATACATATAATCATTCCATGTTATTGCACTATTTATATTTCCATGTTATAAGATTGAATGCAAATAGCAAGATGGTGCAAAATGCTTATGAATTGTTATTCATGCACAGTTGAACACAATTTGCATCAGTAATAATTTTCAATTCAGTGATGCATGGTAGTTGCATGGTGCATTCTATCAGATCTCTAAAGGTTGTTTTTTTTTTTGTTTGTTTGTTATTTTTTTGGCAGGGGGTTTCAGCTGACTTGGTTTTGCACAGTTGCCATTTACTTTTAGTGTTTTTGACATTAATGATAGTACCAGACTATTTTTTCTAAAAACACTTCTCATTACACAGACCATTTGATTTAAAGGGACACTGAACCCAATTTTTTTCTTTTGTAATTCAGATAGAGCATGCAATTTTAAGCAACTTACTAATTTACTCCTATTATCAATTTTTCTTCGTTCTCTTGCTATCTTTATTTGAAAAATAAGGCATCTAGGCTCTTTTTGGTTTATAACTCTGGACAGCACTTTTTTATTGGTGGATAAATGTATCCACCAATCAGCAAGAACAACCAGGTTGTTCACCAAAAATGGACCGGCATCTAAACTTACATTCTTGCATTTCAAATAACGATACCAAGAGAATGACATGTTTTTGTTAATAGGAGTAAATTAGAAAGTTGCTTAAAATGTCATGCTCTATCTGAATCACGAAAGAAAACATTTGGGTTCAGTGTCCCATTAAACAGTTATTAAGAGTCCTGATTCCTTGTGCCCATTTTAATGGTATACCACTGAATGCTTGTATTATAGGCCCATTTATTTTGTTGAAATAGTTCACCATCATTATGCACTGTATACACCAAGCTAGTGAAGTATTCCAGCGAGTAAATGTGATATTTAAAAATCGGAAACTGGATTTCAGATGCAAGTTCAATTTCAGGCTAATATACCATGTGGATTGGGTACATGGCAATCAAAATTAAACTGACTTTTTATAAATAAAAAACACAAGGGGGGAGATTCTATGTGCTGTTGTGGTCAGTTTAGCTGATGCATCATCATCACATTGTTAGACTATATATATACTGTATATACTATGTTCTTTGCAGAAAAACAGTGCAACAGAATAATTATGGATTTCATTTCACCTGTCTCGCTTACTGCAAACAGGAACTACAGATGCTGTGATACTTTTGTTCATAATCCTCAAAGCAATTCTCTAATAAAGAGTTGAGAACATAGGGTGCTCAGTTAATTGTTAGAGTTGATATGTCTGCATATTGCAAAATATGTGTAAGGATTTAATAAATGCAATTATACAATTAATTAAAACATATTAAAAAATGATGTGCTAGATAGGTGTGTGATTTGTGATGTTGAAATCATCTTTATTAGAATTGTTTTATTGTTCCTACTGGGTGAGTATTAACGTCCATGCTCATTAAACATGCTACACTATATTAGATTTATACTCTTCTGAGCATTACTTGACATACTGACGACTAGACCCTTTGCAGAATGAATTTTTCATTATTTCTCTTGTAACAGCATTATTTATTCAACCAAATGTAAAAGATTATTTCTATACCATGCAGAGTCCTGCACATTTTTTCTTTTTCAATTAATTTTAATAAGAGTGTGTTAGACTACACTTAATGGATTGATCCTGTGTGTCAAACGTAAGAAACTCAATTAACAAGAATCTTACATTTGGCTCCATCTAACAGAAATATATATATATTTGTGGTTGTAAAGAAAAATTACCAGAGAATGTATGGTGCAGCCAACATCTCTTTAGAGTGCACTGTACTTTCCGTTGATAGCACAGCCATACTAAAAAAATTGCATATATATTGAAAGTTGTATTTTTTTTTTGTCGAGCACAACTTATAAAAGGAATTTAAAAAAAATTAGCACAACTTCAGATCTGAAGTATAGTTCTAGAATAAAAGTATAACAAAGCACATGTAAAACATATTGGAATAAAGTATTACACCTCCCCCCACTGCAATAACAATAACCTTTTAGGTTAGATATAACTATTAAAATGGATAGTTTGTAGCTAATCTTATTTCCAGCTCACAATGAATTTAATGAGCTGGAGTATGAAAGAAATAGCAGTTAGTATTTAGATAGGTATACTCACATATGAACTTTTATAACACAAATGAGTTATCTGCAAGGGGTTGATGTATAACTATGTTATATTGATAGGCAGATAAAGTAAGACCCTCTGAGATAATATATTAGGAAGTTTATGGCTTGTTTCAGTTTATAGCAGTTGAGTCAGCACTTGTATAATTTTAGGTACATGAAGCCAATAAATATAACAATAACGTTAAACCGCAAGAGTAATATAGTGACAGTCAATGTTAACACTTCGGTAAGTATACTTGCAGTTTTTTGGATACACTTTGAATTCTCATGAGGATGGCGTAGGATGTCAGATGATAAGCGTTTTTTAAAGAAAGAACGATTCAGCATTCCTTGGCTTAACACGCTGAGAGGAAGCGGTATCAGGTTTGCTCTGAGCATCTCAGTCGGATCCAGATGATGTCACACACTTAGTGACTGTGAGAGAAAAACTGACAGGCTGTACAAAATAGTCAGGAACTTTTTAAGGAGAGATGCAGACTGAAAAGCCTGGATTAGATTTGCACAAATGTAAGCATCAGGAGTTACTTAAGGCTTGAAAGCGACTTTAGATGAGAATACACTAAAAAATAAACAAATGTCAATAACAGAGCTGGAGTTACACTAAGTTAACACTTGCAAATAATCAAGCAGTTAGTTAAGGTAAACACTCCTCCTTAAATAGGGAAAGGCATGGGTAGAGATTTCTTCTTAAAGGTATATGATATAGTGGAAATGTGACAGATCCCTCCATTCAGGAAATCCTCTATGAGGATTTAGGTCAAGGTTTAGAAGAGAATTTAGTGTGAAAAGATGATACAAGACCGGGTGCATGTAAATCAGTATGAGGTATCCAGGACCTCCTTAGGACCATAGCCTTTCCAGTGTACCAGATATTCCAATCTTCTCCATTTTAGATGAGAATCCAATGTTTTTTCAACCTCATACTTGATATGGTCATCAATATTAACGTTGGGAGGAGGTGTTCCTTGTCTAGAAGGAACAGCATCTGTGAGAAAAGGTTTCAACAAGGACGCATGAAAAGATGGGTGAATTTTTAGGCTGGGCGGAAGATTAAGGACAACTGCATTGGTGTTAATGATTTTTGAAATCTTGAAAGGGCCAAGATACTGATTAGCCAACTTTTTACATGGTACTTTCAATTTAAGGTTTTTAGTTGACAGCCAAACTAGGTCTCCGATCTTGTAATTTGGAGGAAGGCAGCGTTTTTTATCAAAGTAGTATTTTTGCTTAATTTTAGCATCTTACAAGTGGCTTTTTAGTTGATTCAAGGTGTTTTTAATATTTTGAGCATAATCAACTGCAGCAGGAGAAGTAGCGACGGACCGTATGGTTGGCAATGTTTTTGGATGAAATCCATATGAAGCTAAGAAAGGAGATGTTTTTGTGGAGCAGTTGATAGAATTATATGCAAACTCTGCCATAGTTAACCAGTCAGACCAATCTTCTTGTAAATGGGTGATGTAACATCTGAGATACTGCTTGAGTGTTTGGTTTATTCTCTCAGTAAGGCTGTTAGTCTGAGGGTGGAAGGCTGTAGAAAATCTTGGAGTGTTTTTGAGTATTTTACATAATTCTTTCCAGAACTTGGATGTGAACTGCGTCCATCTGTCAGAGACAATGGAAGATGGAAGACCATGTAATTTCACTATGTGTGAAAAGAATACTTTAGCTTTCATAATTGCGTTAGGGATATTTTTTAGAGGAATAAAATGTGCCAATTTCATTAGATGATGTACAATAACTAATATAGTAGTTAAGTTGTTTGATGGAGGTAAGTCCATAATGAAATCCATTCCTATCGTATCTCAATGTGTATCGGGTATGGGGAGAGGACTCAATAATCCAATCGGTTAAATTGTCATGTAAATAAAGACCAGAAGAGTCATTCTTTGTGCAGGAAGAGGGAATTGTACAATCAGTCTGCAGGGCATGTAATATTTCTGAATGTAAAGTAGTTATTACTGCTAGGAATTTTTGAGGTGGAATGATATTTTGTAATTCCTCTTTTTCAGTTGTAGATTCTAAAGAGTGAGATAGAGCATCCGCTTTTATGTTTTTGGAACCTGGTCTGTATGTAATGAGAAAATTGAAACGATCAAGGAAAAGGGCCCAACGTACTTGTCTTGATGAGAGGGTTTTATTGTTTTTTAAGTACTGCAGATTTTTGTGATCAGTGAAATTAAAGAATGGTTTACTACATCCTTCTAATAAATGTCTCCAATGATCCAGTTCACATTTTATAGCTAGGAGTTCTTTATCCCCCACGGAATAGTTTACTTCTGCTGAAGTTAGCAATCTGGAGAAATAAGCAATAGGATGGAGAGCAGATGAGGTAAGGCTTCTTTGAGAAAGAATAGCTCCAATTCCAGCATTTGATGCATCCACTTCAAGAGTAAATTGATGTTCTTGGTTTGGTAATAGAAGGATTGGAGCAGTGGTGAAGCTATGTTTTAATTGATCAAAAGCTTTTTGGGCCTCAGGATTACAAATAAATCTTTGTTTAACCGTTAATTTGGTAAGAGGTTTTACAATTGAGAAACAATGATATCTAAATCTTCTGTAAAAGTTCAAAAATCCCAAAAATCTCTGCAGTGATTTTACTGTTGTTGGATTTGGCCATTTAATAATTGGGTCCATTTTGATTCCTTCGGGGGAAATAATGTAACACAGGAATTTTATTGCCTTTACTTGGAATTGACATTTCTCCATTTTGGCATAAAGCTTATGCTCTCTTAATCTAGCTAGTACCCATTTTACATGTTTTGCGTGTTCTGACATATTCTTTGAATAAACAAGGATATCATCCATATGAATTACAACACACACATCCATTAAATCTTTAAAAATGTCATTTATAAAAAACTGAAAAGTAGCTGGAGCATTGGATAAGCCAAAAGGCATGACATTGTACTGAAAAAGTCTGTATCTGGTTCTGAATGCAGTCTTCCACTCATCTCCACTCTTTATTCTTATTAAATTATAGGCCCCTTTTAGGTCTAGCTTAGTGAATATAGTGGCTTCATTTAATCTTTCAATATGCTCAGGGATGAGAGGAAGAGGATATCAATTTTTAACTGTTATGGAATTTAAGCCTCTGTAGTCAATAATTAGTCTAAGGGATCCATCTTTGTTAGTGACCAAAAAAATACCAGCTGCTGATGATTATGTGGAGGGAGAAATGAAGCCTTTCCTTAAAGGGACACTGAGCCCAAATTTTTTCTTTCATGATTCAGATAGAGCATGCAATTTTAAGCAACTTTCTAATTTACTCCTATTATCAATTTTTCTTTGTTCTCTTGCTATCTTTTTTTTTTTAAAGAAGGCATTTAAGCTTTTTTATTAGTTCAGAACTCTGGATAGCACTTTTTTTATTGGTTGATGAATTTATCCACCAATTAGCAAGAACAATCAAGGTTGTTCACCAAAAATGGGCCGGAATCTAAACTTATATTCTTGCATTTCAAATAAAGATACCAAGAAAATGAAGAAAATTTGATAAAAGGAGTAAATTAGAAAGTTGCTTAACATTTCATGCTCTATCTGAACCACAAAAGAAAAAAAATATTTTAAATCAAACACATCTGTAAATTCCAGGTATTCTTTAGGTAGCAGGGGTTCAATATGTTTAATTTCCACATAGGGAAAACAAGTGGAAGAGCAGTAGTTTGAGGAATAAGTAATTTTATTATTAACCCAATCTATGGAAGGGTTATGTTTCTGTAACCATGGGTAACCTAGGATTAAAGGATGTAAAGAACTAGGTATATTGTCAAATTATATGTATGACCATTGTTTGTAGTTGTAAGAATGGGTACAGTGTGGTGTGTTATAGGCCCTTTAAAGAAGTTAGATCCATCTATAACCTTCACAAATACAGGTATTTGTTTAAGCACACATGGTATTTTATTTTTAGAAACAACATTTTTATCGATGAACATTCCAAAAGCCCCTGAATCAATAATACCTTTGCACTGAAGATGATGTTGATCCCACTGTAAAGACAAATTAATTGCTAGGTGAGTTTATTGTTTAGGAATATCGTCAGTATACATGTTTAATATCTTACCCTTTTTCTGACGATTTAGGGTAGGGCATGAGGAAATAGTATGATATTTGCTAGCGCTGTACATACATAAGTTTGCCAATCAACGTCTTGATTTTTCCTCTGGGGAAAGGGGTCCCTTTATTGTGCCTATTTCCATAGGTACCAATGTAGTACTTGGTTTTTCATATGATGTGACAAAATTCTTTTTTGTATAATGGTCTGGAAGGAGTTTTCACCCCTTCTTTCTCTATACCTTCTGTCCATAGAAATGTATATTTTTATCAGTGATTCCAGTGTTTCTTTCAGCTCAATATGGGACAGTCCATCCTTTAGGTGTTCTGACAATCCCAAACAAAATTGATTCTTTAGTGAGACAGAGTTCCACTGAGAATCAGTGGCCCAAAGCTGAAAATCAGTAACATAAGCATAAAAACAGCTCTTTTACCTTGCTTGAGGGATCTCAGATTTGTTTCTGCTGTACTTTGTTTGTTACTGTCCTCATATAAAACTGCCATAGTAGTGAAAACAAATTCTAATGAGTCTAATATTGGATCACAAGTCTCAAAAAACCAGGTTCTGGGCTCTCCACTGATATATGAAATGGTGGTACATACCTTAATTTGTTCTGAGTGGTAAGTTTTAGGTTTCATTGTAAATAATAAAATACATACATTTTTTAATTCATTAAAACGTGATCTGATGCCTGTGAAGGGTGTAGGAGGGTTAATGTGAGGTTCAGGATGTTCATTTGTTTTTTTTTGCAAATAAATCATTTAGGATAAGTTTCAGAGTGTTATTCTCGTTTTGCACTTCTATTAAGCCCTGGGCTAGTATGTCTACCTTTTGATTTAAAGTAGTGATATGATTAGCCATTTCCGTAGGATCCATGTCGAACTTATGGCACTTTTTAAAGCTTGATTATTCTGCAATAACAATAATCTTTTAGGTTAGATATAACTATTAAAATGAATAGTTTGTAGCTAATCTTATTTCCAACTCACAATGAATTTAATGAGCTGGAGTATGAAAGAAATAGCAGTTGGTATTTAGATAGATATACTCACATATGAACTTTTATAACACAAATGAGTTATCTGCAAGGGGTTGATGTATAACTATATTATATTGATAGGCAGATAAAGTAAGACCCTCTGAGATAATGTATTAGGAAGTTTATGGTTCGGTTTATAGCAGTTGAGTCAGCACTTGTATGATTTTAGGTACATGAAGCCAATGAATATAACAATAACAATTAAACCGCAAGAGTAATATTAGTGACAGTCAATGTTAACACTTCGGTAAGTATACTTGCAGTTTTTTGGATACTCTTTGAATTCTCATGAGGATGGCGTAGGATGTCAGATGATAATCAGTTTTTGAAGAAAGAAAGATTCAGCGTTCCTTGGCTTAACACGCTGAGAGGAAGCGGTATCAGGTTTGCTCTGAGCATCTCAGTCGGATACAGATGACGTCACACACGTAGTGAGAGAAAAAATGACAGGCTGTGCAAAATAGTAAGGAACTTTTTAAGGAGAGATGCAAACTGAAAACCCCGGATTAGATTTGCACAAATGTAAGCATCAGGAGTTACTTAAGGCTTGAAAGTGATAATAAGTTTAGATAAGAGTACACTAAAGAGTAAACAAATGTCAATAACAGAGCTGGAGTTACACTGAATTAACACTTGCAAATAATCAAGCAGTTAGTTAAAGGGACAGTCTAGTCAAAATTAAACTTTCATGATTCAGATAGGGCATGCAATTTTAAACATCTTTCCAATTTACTTCTATTATCTAATTTGCTCAATTCTTTAGATATTCTTTGTTGAAGAAATAGCAATGCACATGTGTGAGCCAATCACACAAGGCCTCTAGGTGCAGCAACCAATCAGCAGCTACTGAGCATATCTAGATATGCTTTTCAGCAATGATATCAAGAGAATGAAGCAAATTAGATAATAGAAGTAAATTAGAAAGTTGTTTAAAATGACATGCTCTTTCTAAATCACAAAAGAAAAAAAATGGCTTTCATGTCCCTTTAAGGTAAACACTCCTCCTTAAATAGGGAAAGGTATAGATGGAGATTTCTTCTTAAATGTATATGATATAGTGGAAATGTGACACACACACACATATATTTATTTATTTATATATATATATATATATATATATATATATACACATATATAAACTATTTCTTAAAGCAACTTTGACTTAAAGGGACATTATACACTCATTTTTTCTTTGCATAAATGTTTTGTATATTGTCTATTTATATAGCCCATAAAGTTTTTTTGTTTTTTTTAAATATATAGTTTTACTAATTTTTAAATAACATTGCTCTGATTTTCAGACTCCTAACCAAGTAAAGGGTCTTTTCATATGCAAAAGAAGGGGGAGGGGTGTGTGTCTTATTTCCCACTCGCAGTGGGCTTTCCAAATACCTTTTCAACAGAGCTAAACTGAGAGCTTCCAAGTAAACAGTTTTATACTGGATTTTTATATCAGTATCTGTGCATCTTATTCTTTATAGTAGTGTCTATTACATGCAGTTATATGAAAATGAGTGTATGCTGTCCCTTTAAGCACACTTTAGTTAGCACACCATATTAGTTCTCAAACAAAAGCCAGAAAGGGGTTTTATAGCATCCCCCCCCCCAAGACGTCTAGGAGAGAGGAAGTTAGCATCCTGCACTAGTCACTGTCCAAATGTTAGCACACAATAGGCTTTCGCACAGTGAAATATTTTAACTTTCAACTTGTAATATGAGCTCAAGAATAGGAGCAGTTTTGATTTAACTTTAACTCAAGAGGCATTTTCCCTGCAAAATAATGCAAATGTTGATTACAAAATGACAATTGTAAATGATTTTTTTAAAATACTAATTTTTATGTAGATATTTTGCAATGCAGGGCTTTATTTCAATATGGTAATCAAATAATGCCTTTACTGTTACGCTAGTTGAATACAAGAGCAGTTAAAGGGACATAGTACTCATATGCTAAATCTCCTCCCCTTCTAGGCTTCTTTGCACTTTCTAGAAGCTGGTCATGCTATTAGCCATCTTCCCTTTCAAGTGATAGACAGTGTTAAGAGGGAAGGAGATTGGGAAAAACTGTTAAAAAAGGAGGTATTTTGGAATTGTAAATTAGAAACAATCGGCTAGATTACGAGTTATGCGTTAGAGGCTATGCGGTGCTAATGAGCAGTTTTCCCTCACCGCTCACTTCCCTACAGCACTGGTATTATGAGTTTTTACAAACCCGTCGTTAAAAGACAAGAAGTGAGCGTTGAGCAAAATTTTGCTCATTACCGCACTCCAATACCAGCGCTGCTTAAGTCAGCGGTGAGCTGGTCGTACGTGCTCATGCACGATTTCCTCATTGGAATCAACGGGGAGAGCCGGCTGAGAAAAAGTCTAGCACCTGCAAAAAAGCAGTGTAAAGCTCCTTACCGCAGCCCCATTGATTCCTATGGGAAAATAAAAGTTATGTTTACATCTAACACCCTAACATGAACCCTGAGTCTAAACACCCCTAATGTTACACTTATTAACCCCTAATCTGCCGCCCCCAATGTCACTGCCACCTACCTACACTTATTAACCCCTAATCTGCCGCCCCCAACGTAGCCGCCACTATAATAAACATATTAACCCCTAAACCACCGCACTCCCCCCTCGCAAACATTAGTTAAATATTATTAACCCCTAATCTGCCATCCCTAACATCGACACCACCTACCTACATTTATTAACCCCTAATATGCCGCCCCCAATGTCACCACCACTATACTAAATGTATTAACCCCTAAACCTAAGCCTAACCCTAACCCTAAATAAATCTAAAGAAAATTATTATCATTAACTACATTATTCCTATTTAAAACTAAATACCTATAAAATAAACCCTAAGCTAGCTACAATATAACAAATAGTTACATTGTAGCTAGCTTAGGATTTATTTTTATTTTACAGGCAAGTTTGTATTTATTTTAACTAGGTAGAATAGTTACTAAATAGTTATTAACTATTTAATAACTACCTAGCTAAAATAAATACAAACTTACCTGTAAAATGAAACCTAACCTAAGTTACACTAACACCTAACACTTCACTATAATTAAATAAATTAACAACAATTAAATCAATTAAATTAAATTAAAGTACAAAAATAAACAAACACTAAATTACAGAAAATAATAAACAAATTACAAGATATTTAAACTAATTACACCTAATCTAATAAAATAAAAAGCCCCCCAAAATAAAAAAAAAAAACCCTAGCCAAAACTAAACTACCAATAGCCCTTAAAAGGGCCTTTTGTGGGGCATTGCCCCAAAGTAATCAGCTCTTTTACCTGTAAAAAAAAATACAAACAACCCCCCCAACAGTAAAACCCACCACCCACACAACCAACCCCCCAAATAAAATACTATCTAAAAAAACCTAAGCTAAATTACAATCAGCCAATAGAATGCAAGCTCAATCCTATTGGCTGATTGGATCAGCCAATAGGATTGAACTTCAATCCTATTGGCTGATTGCATCAGCCAATAGGATTTTTTCTACCTTAATTCCGGTTGGCTGAAAGAATTATATCAGCCAATCGGAATCTAAGGGACGCCATCTTGGATGACGTCACTTAAAGGTAAGTCGATCTTCAGGGGGTTAGTGTTATTTTATTTTAAGGGTGTATTGGGTGGGTTTTATTTTTAGGTTAGGGTTTGGGCTTGCAAAAGAGCTATTTCAGGGCAATGGGGAGCTTAGTTTTTTTAGATAGTATTTAATTTGGGGGGCTGGTTGTGTGGGTGGTGGGTTTTACTGTTGGGGGGTTGTTTGTATTTTTTTTTACAGGTAAAAGAGCTTATTACTTTGGGGCAATGCCCCGCAAAAGGCCCTTTTAAGGGCTATTGGTAGTTTAGATTAGGCTAGGGTTTTTTTTATTTGGGGGGGGGCTTTTTTATTTTGATAGGGCTATTAGATTAGGTGTAATTAGTTTAAATATCTCGTAATTTGTTTATTATTTTCTGTAATTTAGTGGGGGGGTTTTGTACTTTAGCTAACTTAATTGATTTAATTGTTGTTAATTTAGTTTAGGTTTTATTTTACAGGTACTTTTTTATTTATTTTAGCTAGGTAGTTATTAAATAGTTAATAACTATTTAATAACTATTCTACCTTGTTAAAATAAATACAAACTTGCCTGTAAAATAAAAATAAATCCTAAGATAGCTACAATGTAACTATTAGTTATATTGTAGCTAGCTTAGGGTTTATTTTATAGGTAAGTATTTAGTTTTAAATAGGAATAATTTAGGTAATGATAGTAATTTTCTTTAGATTTATTTAAATTATATTTAAGTTAGGGGGTGTTAGGGATAGACTTAGATTTAGGGGTTAATAACTTTAATATATGGTGACATTGGGGGCTGCAGATTAGGGGTTAAAAAATATAATGTAGGTGTCGGCGATGTTGGGGGCAGCAGATTAGGGGTTCATAAATATAATGTAGGTGGCGGTGGTGTCCGGAGCGGCAGATTAGGGGTTAAAAATTGCATTATAGTGTTTGCAATGCGGGAGGGCCTCGGCTTAGGGGTTAATAGGTAGTTTATGGGTGTTAGTGTACTTTTTAGCACTTTAGTTATGAGTTTAATGTTACGGCGTTGTACCATAAAACTCTTAACTACTGACTTTAGAATGCTTTACGGATCTTGACAGGGTAGGGTGTACCGCTTACTTTTTGTCCTACCAGTGCAGACTCGTAATACTGGCGCTATGGAAGTCCCATAGAAAAAAGACTTTACGAAGTTTACGTAAGTCGTTTTGCAGTAAGGCCAAAGAAGTGTGCGGTGACCCTAAACCTTCAAGACTCGTAATAGCAGCGTGCCTAAAAAAGCAGTGTTAGGACCTCTTAACGCTGCTTTTTTACCCTAACGCACAACTCATAATCTAGCCGAATGTTTCTTAAAGTTTAAATAGAGAGAAGAATAGGACAGTCTTTTTGTGAGGGACAATTGTGTAAATGAATTGTAGATTTAATATAAAAGTAATATTTACTAAATTCTGTGCAACTCCGCTATGTGATACAATGTTGATATATTCTGATGTAAAAAAATTCTGTTATTTTAATTCAAATGTATTTTAATGTGTACCCGCTAGGTGGTGCTATTTGATTATAATAGTGGTATTATAGGTAATACATGGTTTGGAAATGGTTTGTTATTGTTGGTATTTGGATGTGTATTTCAAGCATTGAGTCAGGTGTATTTGCATGGCATGATTAAGGGTAATTAAACCAGAGACATCGCCTGTGATCACCTGGATCTATATGTTCAAATATAGTTGTGAAAATGTTTTGGGGCTATGGGAATTTTGTATTTTAATTGTAAAAAGCTAAATAGAAAATATCACCTAAAAATCCTTATGTAAAAAAGGAAGATATTTTACCTCAAACTTTCTTCAACTCACAAGAGTAAGTGCTATGGTAACAGTTTCACTTCAGTTACTGCCCAGCTATAAGTTTAAGAAAAAAAACAATAGCCAATCCGCATCAGTACTGAGATAATGCATTGCTGTGCTGTGATCTCATGCGATTTCACTGAAATCTTGTGAGATTTCATAGTAAACTCCCTTAAACTGAATAGGGAAATAACATGACTGTGCCTACACATGCCAGATGCATGCTCCCTTGCAAGTCCTGGAACAAATATCCTGATTGACTGCTTAAAATCCCTTTACTGTGTGGTGTGAATACTTAGGAAATGCGTTAAATATCTTCCATTTTCACTTAGAGATGTTCAGATAATATTTTCTAGTCATCATTTGAAAGCAATGCTGCATCACTTTCAAAAGCTTTAATATTTGGGTATTATGTATCTTCAACAAAGTAAAATGTATTAGTTAGTTTATTATAATAATAAAAAAAAAACAGTACATTCTTAGATGAGACTAAAGGATTTCCTGTAGATGGTGTAAAGTAATGGCACCATTGAAACAGTGAGCAGCATTATAACAATTTTACAGGGATAAGCAAATGTTTTGCAACATTAAAAAAACAAAACAAATTTTAACACATTTGTTTGTTCGTTTCGACTTTTGAATGTTTGTACAACATTTTAACATTAGTTTAATGTAACAATATTTCTAATGATATCTTTAAATGTAATATTAAATTCCATTTTTTCTAATTCAAATATTGCATAATTTGTATCGAAAATGTTATTTACTATATCTGTAATAGTATTTCTAATGCTCTCTTTTAATATAATATTCAAATTATGCAATATTCAAATTAGAAAATTTGAATCTCTATATTTGCAATAGCATTTTAAATGCTCTCTGTTAATGTTATATTCAAATTATACAATATTCGAAAAAGAAAAATGTGAATCTTAATATTTGTATAATCTATTATGTATCAATTAACTAAATTCCCTACCACATTAACTACTGAACTTCTGGCTAGTATTTGTTAAATAAAAATTTTGAAAGTGGCTATTCGATCCAATTATGAACATTTGAAAACAAACGTAACATTAGAAAACCAGAAATAATATTCGATGACAGATTTGTAAAGGATTTTAGTTCTTATCAACATTTGATTGTTCAAAATGAATGTCCACAGCGAATTGCACTTTCACCACACTCGCACATCCCTAGGTGTAAGATTGGTGACATGTGCAATTAACTTTTTTATTTTAGTGGATTATCAGAGCTGGTTATTTTTTGTGATGATTTTTGATGTTATAGGGATCTGAAAATTCAGCTTTTTTAAACTTAGAATGGATAAAACCATGACAATCTATAAATCCATGGCTTTATACTCGGATTTTCCCAGACCTTTACTGAAGCAAAAGTTACACTGCCGTTAAGTGGCTACTAATTTATTCAGTGTTCATGATGTTCTTCTTCATTTAACTAACAAGAACTATTCATTGCATATAAAATAACAATTATATCTAATTTTTGAGTAATTCTATAATAAAGATTTTATTTTTTTAAAGATTGAACACTTAAATGACATCAATAATATACATTTTTATGATGATTAATGATTTAAAAATATGATATAAGCTATAATCTTTATTTTTTTTTACTTCTTTGTCTTTAATTATAAAAGAGATAGGGCTTGATCTAAAAACGATAATCTTGTGATCCCAGATTTAGCTGTATCCCACTCATATATCAATATGTATGTATTAAAATATAATTCAAATTGGTTGGCACAAATGTTCACAGGCATTTCTTTCTTTAATACTCATATATTAGATCTCATGCTTAAATGTTCAAAAACTATAAATAAGTTTACGTCTTGGGTATGTTAAAGGAACATTGTATTTTTTGGTGTGAACACTGTTCACCTATCATTGTCACATCATTGATATTGTTGGACGCCTCTTTTACTTGGTGGTAGGCAGAGAGCATCATCACTAGATGCATCATTCAGGGGCTCTATATCTGATGCCCTAAGAGTTTTGCTATCAGATAAGGCAGATAAAGTTTCACTCCCTAAATTATTTTCAACAATGGCGTAAGCCTCTTCTGCTGTATAGCGTGATGCCATAGGGGGATTTTTTTTTTATTCTTAACAATAACACTAAATCCTTCACCACCCCAAAATTCCAATTTTACCTCCCAATTACCACCCCAAATTTCCTCAATTTTCTTTTTAAATAAACTAACCAAAATGGAAAAAAATAGGGAAGGATCTTGGACAAAGGGTGGTGATCAGCAACAGCAGGAAAGGGTTAAACTTAAAAATTGAAAGGAAGGGTTTAACTGCAACTAAAAGAAAACTCTAAAATAATAACAAAAAACTACTGATCAGTGCTACTGAATTGATCAGACAGATCACAGTAATCACACTGTGATCAGCTCAGGAGCCAATGGAGGAGAAGCAAGAGTGTTAGAATCTAACTGTAAATGAAAGTGTATTTAATATCAGTCCTAGCAGCTTAAGTTAATAAATTATGGGGTGTAATTATTTATGCAAATTTATACTAATAAGCATGGCTGGTATTTTTTTCCAGAGAAGGTGATAACCCTTGCTGCATCTGCTGACTTCTTTGTTGGGAGGAGGATCACTCTGCAACCTTTTCCCTGCTGACTGCACATTATCAGCCAGGTGACAACCCTATGTCCAGGTGGGGAGGAAAATCCAGGAGGGGTAATTGCCCCTCCCCTTGTTTTCCCCTCTGTGGACACCCAAGATACATATTTATGTACAAATAACTGTATTTTTTTTGTCATTTAGGTACTAAATCTATTTTTTGTTTTATCAACTAAAACAAACAAACAAAAAAAAAACCTAAAGATATTAAGCTGAAGAGATATGATGAAAATTAAAGATGAAATATTTTTAAACATTCTACATTCTTTCTTATTATACATGGAACACATTCACTTTTAAATTGACTAACATTTTTACATTTAAAATTAAATAAAATTAAAGCAATGTTTAATAAACTTACATCTCATTTTACTTAATTTTATAGACAATAATGTTTATTATTTTAGATTGTAAATAGTTAAAAAGCTATGATTGTGTCTATTAATATGTGTACATAGACACGCTTATGTTATAGATCCAGTTGTCCCCTACTAGTGAAAGCCTTTAATATAACGAAGGTAAGTTAATTATTTGTTTCCTATGTACACAAATAAATATAATTAGAGCAACAGAGAAACTACAGGTAACATAAAATTAATAGCGGCAATGGTTGATCTACGTTATTTGCTTTTCAAATCAGCTATTGATGTAAACACAATCAGCCATGAGCACAACAAAAGCACAGGCATTAAATCATATTCAAAAGCCTCTTATGCAATAACTTGACATTTTAACATAGGTTTAACACTATTATTAAAATTACATTTCATTATAGAGAATAAAATAAAATAAAATGTATCGTGAGATATCAGTGGAAAATGTTCAGGCCTTGTTCTGGATACAGTATAAAATAAAAAAATAAAAAAAAAATGAAATGAACAATCACCTAGATTAGGAGTTTTGTGATAGAGGCTATGCAGTGTTAATGAGCAGTTTTCTCTCACCGCTCACTTACCTACAGCGCTGGCATGACGAGTTTTCAGAAAGTACAAGAAAGACAAGAAGTAAGCGTTGAGCAAAATTTTGCTCATTACCGCACTTCAATACCAGCGCTGCTTAAGTCAGCGGTGAGCTGGTCATACGTGCTTGTGCACGATTTCCCCATAGGAATCAATGGGGAGAGCCAGCTGAGAAAAAGTCTAACACCTGCCAAAAAGCAGCGTAAAACTCAGTAATGCAGCCCCATTGATTCCTATGGGGAAACACATTTTATGTTTACACCTAACACTCTAACATGAACCCCAAGTCTAAACACCCCTAACATTACACTTATTAACCCCTAATCTGCTGCCCCAACATCGCCAACACCTACATTATACTTATTAACCCTTAATCTGCTGCTACGGACACCGCCGCCACCTACATTATATGTATTAACCCCTAATCTGCTGCCCCCAACATCGCTGGCACCTACATAGTATTTATTAAACCCTAATCTGCCGCCCCCAATGTCGCCACAACCTACCTACATTTATTAACCCCTAATCTGCCGCCCCACCCCAATGTCGCTGCCACTATATTAAAGTTATTAACCCCTAAACCTAAGTCTAACCCTAACACCTCCTAACTTAAATATAATTACAATAAATCTAAATAAAAATTACTATCATTAACTAAATTATTCCTATTTAATACTAAATACTTACCTGTAAAATAAACCCTAAGCTAGCTACAATATAACTAATAGTTACATTGTAGCTATCTTAGGGTTTATTTTTATTTTACTGGCAAGTTTGTATTTATTTTAACTAGGTAGAATAGTTATTAAATAGTTATTAACTATTTAATTACTACCTAGCTAAAATAAATACAAAAGTACCGGTAAAATAAAACGTAAACTAAGTTACAATAACACCTAACACTACACTATAATTAAATAAAGGACCTAAATTATATTAAATTAGCTAAAGTACCAAAAAATAAACACTAAATTACAGAAAATAATAAACAAATTTCAGATATTTAAACTAATTACACCTAATCTAATAGCCCTATTAAAATAAAAATAGCCCCCCAAAATAAAAAAATCCTAGCCTAAACTAAACTATCAATAGCCCTTAAAAGGGCCTTTTGCGGGGCATTGACCCAAAGTAATCAGCTCTTTTACCTGTAAAAATAAAAAAAACAACGCCCCCAACAGTAAAACCCACCACCCACACAACCAACCCCCCAAATAAAATACTATCTAAAAAAACCTAAGCTCCACATTGCCCTGAAAAGGGCATTTGGATGGGCATTGCCCTTAAAAGGGCAGTTAGCTAGTTAGCTCTATTGCAGCCCAAAGCCCTAACCTAAAAATAAAACCCACCCAATACACCCTTAACCCCCTGAAGATCTACTTACCGGGAGACGTCTTCATCCAAGCCGGGCCGAAGTCCTCAACGAAGCCGGGAGAACTCTTCATCCAAGCCGAGCGAAGTGGACCTCCAGACGGGCAGAAGTCTTCATCCAAATGGCATCTTCTATCTTCATCCATCCGGCGTGGAGCTGGTCCATATTGAAGATATCCGACGCGGAGCATCCTCTTCATCCGACAACTAAAGCTGAATGAAGGTACCTTTAAGTGACATCATACAAGATGGCGTCCCTTAGATTCCGATTGGCTGATAGAATTCTATCAGCCAATTTGAATTAAGGTAGAAAAAATCCTATTGGCTGATGCAATCAGCCAATAGGATTGAGCTTGCATTCTATTGGCTGATTGGAACACCCAATATAATGCAAGCTCAATCCTATTGGCTGATTAGATCAACATATAGGATTGAAGTTCAATCTTATTGGCTGATTGCATCGGATTTTTTCTACCTTAATTCCGATTGGCTGATAGAATTCAGCCAATCAGAATCTAAGGGACGCCATCTTGGATGATGTCACTTAAAGGTACCTTCATTCAGCTTTAGTCGTTGGATGAAGAGGATTCTCTGCGTCGGATGTCTTGAAGATGGACCCGCTCCGCACCGGATGGATGAAGATAGAAGATGCCGTCTGGATGAAGACTTCTGCCCGTCTGGAGGACCACTTTGCCAGGCTTGGATGAAGACTTCTCCCGGCTTCATTGAGGACTTTGGCCCGGCTTGGATGAAGACGTCTCCCGGTAAGTCCATCTTCAAGGGGTTAGTGTTAGGTTTTTTTAAGGGTGTATTGGGTGGGTTTTATTTTTAGATTAGGGACTTAGGTTAGAGCTATCTGCCCTTTTAAGGGCAATGCCCATCCAAATGCCCTTTTCAGGGCAATGGGGCACTTAGGTTTTTTTAGATAGTATTTTATTTGGGGGGTTGGTTGTGTGGGTGGTGGGTTTTACTGTTGGGGGGTTGTTTTTATTTTTTTTTACAGGTAAAAGAGCTGATTACTTTGGGACAATGCCCTGCAAAAGGCCCTTTTAAGGGCTATTGATAGTTTAGTTTAGGCTAGGTGTTTTTTTTATTTTGGGGTTCTTTTTTATTTTAATAGGGCTATTAGATTAGGTGTAATTAGTTTAAATATCTGTAATTTGTTTATTATTTTCTGTAATTTAGTGGGGGTTTTTTGTACTTTAGCTAATTAATTTTAATTTAGGTAATTGTATTTAATATAGTTAATTTAATTATAGTGTAGTGTTAGGTGTTATTGTAACGTAGGTTAGGTTTTATATTACAGGTACTTTTGTATTTATTTTAGCTAGGAAGTTATTAAATAGTTAATAACTATTTAATAACTAGTCTACCTAGTTAAAATAAATACAAACTTGCCTGTAAAATAAAAGTAAACCCTAAGCTAGATACAATGTAACTATTAGTTATATTGTAGCTAGCTTAGGGTTTTTTATAGGTAAGTATTTAGTTTTAAATAGGAATAATTTTTAGTTAATGATAGTAATATTTATTTTGATTTATTGTAATTATATTTAAGTTAGGGGGTGTTAGGGTTATACAAAGGTTTAGGGGTTAATAATTTTAATATTGTGGTGGTGACGTTGGGGGGGTGGCAGATTAGGGGTTAATAAATAGTATGTAGGTGTCTGTGATGTTGGGGGCAGCAGATTAGGGGTTCATAAATATAATGTAAGTGGCGGCGGTATCCGGAGCGGCAGATTATGGGTTAAAATAGAGCCTTGGTTTAGGGGTTAATAGGTAGTTTATGGGTGCTAGTATACTTTTTAGCACTTTAGTTATGAGTTTTATGTTACGGCGTTGTACCATAAAACTCATAACTACTGACTTTTAAATGCGTTAGGACACTTGACAGGGTAGGGTGTACTGCTCACTTTTTGGCCTCCCAGGACAGACTCGTAATACCGGCGCTATGGAAGTCCCATAGAAAAAAGATTTTACAAAGTTTACGTAAGTCGTTTTGCGGTAAGGCCAAAGAAGTGTGCAGTGACCCTAAACCTTCAAGACTCGTAATACCAGCGGGCATAACCCAGAACTCGTAATCTAGCCAAATGTAAATGTATGGACTGCTTGAGCTCTTGATGTTACTATATTCTTCTAAGAATAATATGTTCTCAACTTATCAATTATCAATGTGTATTATTACATCTTCTGTATTAAACACTTACACCATATCGATATCGCTGAATACAATAAAATTATACCGCAAATTGTTATTACAAGTTCAAAGTAAAACAGATTTAACAGACAAGGTTTAGAGTGGCCGACATCGTTTATCGCGCCCTATGCTTTCAATTTATATTGTGACCACGCTAAATATAGTTCATATTATAAATTGAAAAGTATGACTAGTACTCAAGAGCAACTAATATAGTGTTAGAAGGATTAGCACAATCTAAGACCTGTTAAGTAAAGTCTAAGGGGCCCATTTATCAAGCTTGAGGGCCCGTGTTTCTAGCAAGCCAGCAGGCTCGCCAGAAACAGCAGTTATGAAGCAGGGGTCTACAGACCGCTGCTCCATAACCTGTTCGTCTGCTCTGAGTTGGCGGACAGACATCGCTGCAATACAACCCGATCGAGTACGATCGGGTTGATTGACAACCCCCTGCTGGCGGCAAATCTGCAGGGGGCAGCGTTGCACCAGCAGCTCACAAGAGCTGCTGGTGCAATGCTGAATACGGAGAGCGTATTGCTCTCCGCATTCAGCGAGGTCTGACGGACCTGATCCACACTGTTGGATCAAGTCCTCCAGACCTTTGATAAATATCCCACTTAGGGTTAAAATAAAAGTTCCACAAAACACATGTAAACTATATTAAAATAAACTATTACACTCATATATAAACATTTTCAAATTAAAAATAAATAGATAGATAGATAGATACAAATATTTTAAAAGAGTTTTAAAAGGATATGTGAATGTGTTTGACTGGGTAGGGCTCAAAAGTATATATGTCTAAATATTTGTATGTGTGTATGTATACATGTGTATATATGTGTATTTATGTGTAAATATGTATGTGTACGCATACATACATATAAACAAATGTATATATATATATATATATATATATATATAAATATAAAGATATAGATATATTTACATGCACACACTTTTAAACCCTTCCCAGTCAAATACCTTGATAATATGCAAAATAGGGCCATATTACAAATGTGATATTTGCACTCCATTCGTAATACCAGTGCACGCAATTGTGCGCTGGTATCTGAAGTGGCCCACAATGCGCACTTTCATAGACTCCAATGGGCTCAACAAAGGGGGTAAGTAGTGCAATGATGGGCAGCAATTTTAAAAATATATGTTTATGAATATATAGATATATATTTATGTATTTGTATGTGTATATTAACATATAAACACATACAGTATACTTACAGGGAACACACAGTTCCCATAGACCGCAATGTAAAGGCTCTTTTCAGTGCCTTTTTTTTCTAACACCCGCCACTTTTAACCCATAAAAAATGCCTAGTGCAATAGTTTTTTATTTAAAAAAAAAAACTACATAAAAAACTAAAAGACCCGTTATTTTGGGGGTATTTGGGGCACTTTTAGAAAATTATCCAGAGATTTGATCTAATGGCTGGTTATTTATTGCTCTCACAATAAATTAGTGCTCCACTTGTAATCTAGCCCATAATGTTTAAACAGTTTTAATGATTTTTATGTTTTTTATAATAGAAATACTCGAAATTCCTATGTTCTTCACTTAGAATAAAATGTTCTTTTATATATACTGTATATATATATATATATATATATATATATATATATATATAATCAATGCAAATTTTTTATATAGAAAATTAGCACATCTAGGCAACTTCCCCGCTTGCGTTTTCGCCAGTAAAACTCCACATACATTGTTTCCAATGCACAAGAGGATTCTGGGTAAGATATGCAAATTAGATATGCAAAATCTCAGTTTTGCTTCAAATACTGTTTTAACACAGCGATCCCTTAAAGGTAAGGTAAAGTTGAGCACACTAATTAACGATATCTTACTTAAATTAAAAAATAAGCATAAGTTTCATTCATCAATATTATAATAATTATTGTAATTACTTATATTTCTACCTTACAAGTACTCTCCCGACATCAATCTTTGTCCGCCCGCCATTTTTACAACTTTGATTGACAGTTTCGATCTATATAACCGTCCAATTAGCTTTTTCCCCTTTAGGGGGTCAGCCCATCCATTCGTACGTCACTAGATTCCTGAGCGCATGCGTATGACTACAATCATCGTAGTTCCACCCGTGCTCGTTCGCGAGACGCGCATGCTCTGTGCTACCTCTGTTACTATTGCACTCAGAATAAGCATTTGTATCGGCAAGTGGCGCATGCGCAGATGAAATCTACTTCGTGAACGCGCTTTCAACTGACGTAAAGAGAGGGTGAGACCGCTCTCTGACATTATACAGAGAAACACGGAAGTGGCATGGGGGAGGAGTATTCAAATAAACGGTAGGAAAAATAAAGATTCAATTACATCAAAAGTATAGAATAAAAATTTAAAAAAAGTTAGCAACTACGTTGTTGTTAAATAATAGAATGCATATAGGCTTTCAATAGCGCTAAACTTTACCTTACCTTTAACAGGACTATTGCAGCAACACAGAAACCACTTACTAGACAGCCTGTTTCGTTCTTTTAGAACTCGTCAGTAGGAGATATATTTCTGGTTGCTGCTTAGGTAAAGCTAATTTCAGGGTTACATTTTCACTTCCAAATTTTAATTCCAGCAATAACATGCAAGCACTGTTGATTTACCATGAACGCAAATAGTGCTCAAGAGTGATATAAAATTATCAGTCCACTTATAATCTGGTGTTAGGGTTATTTAGTAATATTTGCAATAGAGATTTAAGCAATTTGATATAAGTGTTAATAGCTCTGTTTAGAGTGCAGCATTAGGGTTCTTGTATCTTTGTAAATTCAATCGAAGACCATTTATTTGTATGTCTTCAATTTAGGATATGGTCACCAGCTATTTTTTTTATATAAAGGATTGTGATTGACCCCACAGATTCATAATCTTTTTTTCTACAATAATGTTGAACTTCACAGTTTTCTCAGGTGAAGAAGTGGGAGGAGTATTTAATGATTTACAGCTGGTGATAGGGTTGCCACCTCAGCCATGTTTTCCTGGACACTTATGAGTTACACATGCTGCAGAGTGTGCAGAGTGGAAGATGAATTGCACCCCTGGACAGCACACAAATAGTGATCCTGGACAGCACTATTCATGTTCCTCCCTGCACACCCTGCAGCATGAGTAACTCATAAGTGTGCAGGAAAACATGGCTGAGGTGGCAATCCTATCACCAGCTGTAAAACATTAAATACTCCTCCCACTTCTTCACCTGAGAAAACTGGGAAGTTCAACATTATTGTAGAAAAAAAGATTATGAATCTGTGGGGTCAATCACAATCCTTTATATAAAAAAAATGTATCTAATCAATTTAAATAGAAAAACACAAATTCTAAGGGCGTTTATGTAGATAAATCATTTGATCATTTTTTTGTATGGTATTAAAGTTGAAGGCCATTGCAAACCATTGTTAAACACAGTCAATAAAAAAAAAAGAGTGAAGCGAGAAAATAGAAGTTGAGTTAAAGTGGTTATTACCCTAACCACTAAACAACTGTTTTTACACAAATCTATAACATCAGCTATGCAGTTATATATTTATCATCAGAACATGCATTAATTACATTTTGGAGACTGACACCTCGCGTGCATACAAACTTCAACCTCAAGTCAGTTCTGAGAAATGCATTTTAAAATCCCATTTTCAGATAAAACAAAGAAAAATAATAGTAAATGGTTTTAAAATATTTGTTTTTTGATGCATATTTTTGTAATGTAATAAAAATGATGTGTTTTTAAATAAATTACCAATAAACAAAATGTGCCAGTGAATGGCAGATATGCTTCCTAAAGTGTATATTTTGGTAAATATTTTTTGAAGAGGTTGTGAAAGATTGATGGAACCCAACACTATTTCCTTTTCTAAGCATGAGAACTATTTTTTTAATTGAATGCCATTTTTACATTGATCATGTTATCTACTATCTTGAGTGGCCTCTCATTGCAAAGAGGGATGTACATTTGTCTAATTTAACAGCAAACGAGTGCCGAGTATGACGGCTGCCAGCAGCATTCAGATATTCTCAGAGCTGATTTTCTTCTTGTGGAAGCGGAATACACAATGATCTGGATTGGCATGGACCTTAGTTTGTTGCACTTTCACAAGAAGAAATCCGGTTCTGAAAATTGCCACCATATGGTGGCGGCCACCATGTTCTGCATTTGCTTGCTTCCTAATTAGACGAATGCACATCCCTTGGAAGAAGAGACTCTCCTCATCTCAATGTGATATTTCTCAATTAGAATACAGTGCAAAAACTGGCAAGTGTTAATACTTGTAAAGACATATTCAAAACACGATAAAATATATCTATGATGAACTTCCTTTGTTTAAATCTTAAATATTTACATTTTTTAGTAACCCTATGAATAGGTTGAAAATATTCTAAAAGATATTAATATGATTCTGCTCACAGAAATGTTAAGAAATAAAAAGAAAAGAAGTGGATTTTGTACAGATAGTTCCCTTTTCTTGCGTTCTTGTAATCATTCTAGCACACTGGGATGTTCACACATCATTATTTGATACAGATGCAGTATTATCTAGGTGTAAATGCAATATCCACTAGTTATATGATTAGTGTAAATGTTAGCTACTTAAAAAAACTAGATTCTAGTCTTTGTAATCATATTCACAATATTTTTTTCTAGTCATGACAAATTTTGCGCATTATTTTATCATTATTTGCAGAGATCAGAATATGAAAAACTAATATGTGTTAGATTTGTTTCTTCCATAACTCGTTGGCTAAATAAATGATTGACATCAGTAAAAAAATATATGTACATACTCTGCATTAGGAATATAATTCAAAATACAATATGTTTTTAGTACTTAGTGAACACATAAAATTTTGTGCACACTATTTTTACATACTACTAAATTACAAGCTTATGACTAGATCTTATGTAAAATGCAATTGAGAGCATCAGAGTCGCTGTGTACCAACTGCCATGTTCTTAACAGAATAGGTGCATCAGAGTCATCAAACATAAAGGGACAGTCTAGTCAAAATTACATTTTCATGATTCAGATAGGGAACGCAATTTTAAACAACTATCCAATTTACTTTTATCATCAAATTTGCTTTGTTCACTTTGTATTCTTTGTTGAAAGCTAAACCTAGCTATGCTCAAATGCTAAATTATAAGCCATTGATGGCTACCTCTTATCTCAGTGCATTTTGACAGTTTTTCACAGCTAGACAGTGCTATTTCATGTGTGCCATATAGATAACATTTTGCTCACTCCCGAGTCAGCACTAAGGGGCCCATTTATCAAAGGGCTTGCGGACCTGATCCGACACTGCGGATCAGGTCCGCAAGACCTCGCTAAATGCGGAGAGCAATACGCTCTCCACATTTAACATTGCACCAGCAGCTCACAAGAGCTGCTGGTGCAACGCCGCCCCCTGCTGACTCGCGGCCGATCGGCCGCCAGCAGGGAGCTGTCAATCAACCCGATCGTATTCGATCGGGTTGATTTCCGGCGGTTCCTGTCCGCCTGCTCAGAGCAGGCGGACAGGGTTATGAAGCAGCGGTCTTTAGACCGCTGCTTCATAACTTGTGTTTCTGGCGAGTATGAAGACTCGCCAGAAACACGGCCCTTCAAGCTCCATACGGAGCTTGATAAATGGGCCTGCTGATGTCTAAAATG
Source organism: Bombina bombina (assembly GCF_027579735.1). Lineage (NCBI taxonomy): Eukaryota > Metazoa > Chordata > Amphibia > Anura > Bombinatoridae > Bombina > Bombina bombina. The sequence goes on along the minus strand of NC_069504.1, from coordinate 247,086,042 downwards.
CAAGTCTGTCAAAAGAACTGAGAAAAGGGGCAGTCAGCAGAGGCTTAGATACAAGGCATTCAAAGAGGTAAAAAGTGTATAAATAAACAGTGGGCTAGATTAAGAGTGGAGCGTTATTTAATGCTTCAGCTCAAATGTTAACTGCACAAGAAGTAAGCTTTTTGAGATTGTCATGCTCATATTATGAGTTAAAATTAATCTGTTTTCGATCTTGCGCTAACCAGATGAACGCAAATAGCCGAACTTTGAATATTGCATGCACATTCATGTATGCATTCATGTATAGAATTCAATGGAGCAAAAAAAGTTGAAAACCTAACACCCAACTTGCGTGCAAACCCTATTGCATATTCTTATGTTTGCTAACCCAACATGAAAATATTACTATTTCACATGCCAGTGTTCTTCACGTAGCAGAATATGTTTTATTTATTCATAAATATATATATATATATATATATATATATATATATATGATATTTTGATGGAATATATATTTATACCTATATATTTAGATAATTATATATAGGTATATATTTATATATATATATATATATATATATATATATATATATATATATATATATATATATATAGGAATATATATTTAGAAATACTTAGAATATTCTGCTATGTGAAGAACATTGGAATGTGAAATATTTACAGCAAATACACAGTATACCACTTTATTAAATATGAATATTGCATCTTCTTAACGGCAAAGGGCTCCAATACACTTATATTCATGCCTATATACTGTATGTCTACATATTTATTTATGTGTGTATATATGTCTGAGACCTCATATCTTTGAGCCCTTATAACTTTTTTGTGCAATCTTTTTTTTAAAATAATTTTTATTTGATGGTGTAAGTGTACTTTGTAATGTATTTTTTTGATTTATTGTGATACTTTTTTGTTAACCAGAGCTCTGAGAATGAGATAATTATTCTACAGTAAATTGTGATTGCAATAGATGTTTACATATGTATTTATGTGGTTATATGTGTCTATATATCTGTAAATACAATTATAAATACAGAAATACATTTGTACACCCATATATATATATATATATATATATATATATATATATATATATATATATATATATATATATATATATACTGTATATATATATATATATATATATATATATATATACATACATATACATATTTAGTCATGTTTATGTAAACATCTCTATGTTAAAGCCTTTTGCATGTATTTTTTTTTTCTAACACCTGAGACCTCATATCTTTAAGCCCTTATAACTTTCTGTACAATATTTTTTTAAATAACTTTTATCAGATAGTGTTATTATGAGTGTTTTTGAAGTGTTTGTGATACTTTTTTGTCTTGCATAACACTTAACCAGAGCTCTGAGGTTGCAGTAATAATTATAGCGTAAATCGTTATTGTGCTCACATGTTCAAATCTTTTTCAACTTGTAATACGTTTGCTCCAACTTTTTTGGAACGTGTTGTAGTTGTCAGATTTGAAATGAGTGTATATTTTAAAAAATACATTAAATTCACAAAGTAAAACATCAAATAATTTGTTAATAATGTTTTTTTCAGAAAACAGCAGTTATGAAGCAGCGGTCACAAAGACTGCTGCTCCATAACCTGTCCGCCTGCGCTGAGCAGGCGGACAGACATCGCCGAAAATCAACCTGATCGAGTATGATCGGGTTGATTGACACCCCCCTGCTGGCGGCCTATTGGCCGCGAGTCTGCCGGGGGCAGCGTTGCACCAGCAGCTCTTGTGAGCTGCTGGTGCAATGCTGAATACGGCGAGCGTATTGCTCGCCGTATTCAGCGAGGTCTGTCGGACCTGATCCGCACTGTCGGATCAGGTCCAACAGACCTTGATAACTAGAGGCCACTGTCCCAACTTTTTCGGAATTGGGCTTGCATATATATTTATATTGTTAAAAAAAACTAAAATTTTTCTATGTGAAGAACATTGGAATGGGAAATATAAATAACTCATGTCGAGTTGAGTGCACTTGGTCTTATATGTTGTCAAGTTAGCACAGGAGCGATAAGTGTTTTTTTCATAGCATGCTCTATTGGAGTATATGGGATGAATACATTAGTGTGGTCCAGAAGTTTGCATGCATCATGTTTTGCATACTCGCAACATTTTACTCTCAACTTGTAATACACATGCGCAAACTGAAGCTCGTTAAAAGTTTACTTCTAGTGGAGTTTGCAAACATGTGCATGCACTAAATAGAGCATCACTTGTAATCTGGGCTAAATTCTTAAACTTTTTTTCTTGAAAACTATTTGAGCATGTATATTTGCCTCTGTTTCACATGCATGCAATGAAAATATTGAGTACAATGTTCTTTCAAGAAGAGAAGTTCAGTTGTTTTACAAGGACATATAATAAGTGCCTTAGTGTAAAACTCTAATACAAGATTACCTTTTCTAGTCTTTAGACTCAAGAATCTATTCATTATAACCCTTTCAAATACAAAATGAATAAGAGAATTTGAAATAACTTCACTCACTATCAAACCCTAGAAATGTATGACAGATACAAACTAATCAGTGCAGTTTTCTTTGCTTGTCTATAAATGTGCATTTTGGAGATTACTGCCAAATTTTCCACCATGGACAGCCACATAAAATTGTTCTGGGGAAATAAACATGTACAGCAGAATACAGAGCATTCCTTGTTTTACATTTATGCTGTGCATCATTTTAATTATGGTTGCGCACTGTCATCAAAATAGTTATTCCAGTTGGTATACTAGTTATACTTAGGTATAATGATCAATATTCCAGGGGGGCAATTACTTGTCCCTCTTCCCTGGACATTATTACAACCATAAATAAAATATTTAGTTAACAACTAAAACCATATCCACCGGTTTTCCTTGTCAACTACTCCTAAGGTTTTAAATGGAAAATTAAAATTCTTATAAATGCGCCAATCCTTCAGCATCTACAACACAGCCCTCTTGTGGCTCTCTTCTTACCTGTCTAACTGGACATTTAGTGTAACCTTCTCTGGCTCATCCTCTGACCCTTCACTACTTTTTATTGGGGTACCACAGGGCTCTGTCCTTGGTCCCCATCTTTTTTTTAATTTATGCATCATCTTTAGGTTTCTTAATACAGTCCCCATGGGTTACAATACCATTCGTATGCTGATGATACCCAAATCTACATCTGTGCACCAGACCTATCCCCTTCCTTACAACTCGTGTCACTAGCTGTCTTTCTAATATTTCATCCTGAATGTCCTCTTACTACCTTAAGCTACATCTCTCCAAAACTGAGCTCCTTATTTTTCCGTCTTCTTCCAAAATCCTTACACCCCAACTTTCTCTAACTGTTGATAATAATATCATTACACCAACCCCGCATACCCGATGTCTTGGGGTCACACTTAACTTAGATCTCTCTTTTAATTCCCACATCCATTCTTTCGCCAATTCCTGCTGCCTCCACTTCCTTACACAAGACACAACTAAGATTTAATCCACTTTCTCATAATTTCCCGCCATGACTATTGCAACTCCATCCTCTCCGACCTCCCTTACAATCCATAATAATTGCTTCTGCCAGGCTGATCTTCCTTGCACGTCACTACCTCATCTGCTGCCTGCACCTCTCTGCCAGTCCCTTCACTTGCTTCCTCTAACCTCTGGAATAAAACACAAAATCCTGACTCTAACTATTAAAGCTCTCAATAACACTGCTCCACCCTATATCTCCAACCTACTCTCCAGATACTCTCCCTCCCATCCCCTTTGCTCTGCTCATTGCCTCCTTCTCTCTTGTTACCTCCTCACATTCCCGTCTACAAGACTTCTCCAGACTGGCCCCTATTTTGATGAACTCTCTGCCTCGCTCCTCAAGACTCTCCTCTAGTTTTGAAAATTTTTAAGCACTCTTTAAAAACTCTACTGTTCAGGGATGCGTATAATATACTCTAACATGTTCTTATCTTAGATCCTCTCCTCCTTTAGTTATCCCATTGAAACCCCTTAGCATGTAAACCTACAAGCATAGCTGCTTTGTAGATCACCTTTAGGAGAGCTGATTTACAACAGTGAAATCGTTACTTCGCATATTAGACCCATGGTTTTAGTACTGCAGAATCTGTCGGTACTCAACAAAATAACTTATAATAATAATAACAATAATATCCTAGACAACTTATACCTAGATGTTGGAAATCCACTGAAATCTATCCCATAAGAAAATGGCAAGTGAGAGTTAACCAGACATTATAAGAGAGATATCATTATTTTAAATTAGACCGACTTGACTTGTATCTGTCAATAATGTTTAAATGGGAATAATACATGAACAGAAATAAAGAAAACCTCTATACCTACTACCATAATGGTGTTCAAGTGACTCACAAAGTAGCATAACTTTGCCAGTATAGCATGAGGTATAAACAGGAACAAACAATGTGATCAGGGATATAGGTGTAAGGCATAAATTAATTGACCAGAATGTATATATATATATATATATATATATATACATGTATATATATAACAACAATGGTGAATCCACCCTCCTGTTCATCCACCTGATTAGCTCAGCTCGCTAAAAATAATCACAATAATCAGCTGTGAATCCGGATTTTCATCAAACAAAAGTCATATTTTATTGACGTTTCAGGAATTTTTATAGGTTTATTTTTAAGGTTATTTACTAATAAATAACCTTTATTTATAAGGCACAAGTATATTCTTAAGTTCTCTACAACAATTTCACAATTAAAAAAAAAAAAGGGATAATATTTACAGCTGGTCCTGACTATAAGTAGTAATAGAAATAATGTAGGGTCCTATTCTCACAATAGGTTATAATTAAAACAAATCGAGTTGCGCATGAAAATGCTAAGAATGTTGTCTTAAATACAAGTGCAAAAAGAAGCAGAATGCTGCTAAAATAAAACGTTCATTTTAATGGATATTGTTAAAACTTGATGCAAACATGCAGTAACAAGTGCTTAAAACAGCTGTTCATGTCATAAACAGGCCAGTCTGACGTGTTTCGGCTGATTCGCCTTATTCATAGACTCAATATTCTGAATTCACCTGTATAAGCCCCCTCACAATCTCATTGGTTGCCTGTAGACATGAATAAACTCCCTCCTCCCCTTGGCTCGTCCATCATTGATTTTGTGTACTCCCACTTTCTTCATGTTCTCCCTATCAATTCGATTACAAGAGATGTATATAATAATGCTGAGATAGAATCAGTTCTCGTATATTAACATGCATAAATAGTGGTATATATTATCCCATTTAATTAGTCTGTCTATGTGTGTGTGTGCATAAACCGGGGTCGCGCCTCCTGTACACAAGCTACTAAGGCTGTAAAAATCTGCACTGTGGATTAAATACCACTTATCACAAAGTGTCCGCTTACCCCCCATAAAATACACACACACCCACACAGATCTCTTGGGAAATATCTATTCATAAAACCACATTCTTTAACATCATCTACTCATGCTCATTATTACAATAACCATTGTCATCATAATGTACCGGAATGTCTCACTCTCATGATCTTGATTTGTCTACCAATAGCTACAATCTGAACTATGTATGTCAGCTCTGAGTGCTATACTTAATTTATTTAACCATTTCAATTAGTCATGATTGATATTTAGGCTGTTTTTACCAAAATCAATACTGCAATATATTCAGGCATCTTGAGTACTCTAATTTATCTACCCTCTGTGCTCAACTACACAATTTCTAAGGGGATCAACTATAATGCCTGCTGTGTGTTAAATATAAATTTGAGATGTAGACTAAAGGGAGTTAAACTCAAGAAAAGGGGAATTTGATATTTTAGTCATGTCGACCCCGTATATGATACTGACCTTCTGTCATTATAACTGGTTCTAAGTGTCCCTATATTAGTAAGTACTAATCGGGCACTATAGCTGTATCCTCACTTTTCCCAGAAATTAATGATATCATCTGTTATATTCATACCGGCTGGTCTCCGTGTATTGAGTGTAAAGATCCAATAAGCCTCCCTACGGAAGAGCTCTTGAACCCTATCACCCCCTCTCAGTTTTTTCTTTATTACGTCAATAATCATCCACCTGAAGGTACTGACATTACCCTGATGTTCATAAAGAAAGTGCTTGGCAACCCCTGTAGTGGTCTCGTCTTTCTCTATATCATTAAGGTGCTCCCGAATCCTTGCTCGGGCCTCTCTCGAGGTGCACCCCACATACTGTAGATTGCAATGGGTACATTGTACCATATAGATGACAAATTCTGTTCTGCAATTTGTGCACATCTTACAATTGTAGACCTTTTGTGTAGATGCTGACTGAAATACCTTAGTAATAGACGTGTAGCTGCAAGCTGTTCAGCTTCTGGTGCCACACTTATAGTGACCCTTGCAGGTCAACCAACTGCTATCTTTCTTGGGTTTCTTTAACATACTTGGAGAGATCATATTTCCAATTGTAACATTTCTTCTTGATACAAATCTGCAACCTTTCTCAATGATATTTTTCAAGATGTCATCTCCTCGTAAAATCTGCAGATTCTTTTTAATGATGTTACAGACTTTGTTATACTGACTAGTATAAGTGGTTACAAATGTGATCTCACTTCTTTCTTCCTTTCTAAGTGATTTAGGCTGCAATAATGTTTCTCTGGGTATACTTTGAACATCCCTTAAGGCCCTCTCAATTGGGCCCTCCGGATAACCCCTTTCTCTCAATTTCTGCATCAGTATGTTACTCTCCTTTTCATAATCTGTAATATCTGAGCAGTTGCGCTTAGCTCTAATGAGCTGTCCTTTAGCCACGCCATAGTGCATATGGCGTGGATGGCAACTTCTGGCATGAATCAAAGAATTCGCTGAAATGGGCTTGGTGTAGAGCACTGTCTTTACATTCCCAGCAATGGTGTCACCTATTAAGGTGACATCCAAGAAGTCCACCTTTTCTATGTCAAAACAAAATGTAAATGACAAACCTACATCATTGCTGTTAAGGTATTTGACAAACTGTTCACTGGTTTCTCTACTCCCTGCCCAGACGAACAAAAGGTCGTCTATATAGCATTTATAACCCACTAACCACTCACCAAAGGGGTTCGTATCTGCAAAGACGTGGGATAGCTCCCACCAGCCCATGAACAAATTGGCATAGGCTGGTGCGAACTTGGCTCCCATCGCCGTCCCACGCCTCTGCAGATAGAATTGGTCCCCAAAGATAAAGTAGTTATGGTTCAGCAAAAATTCAATGACACGCAGGATATAATCCTTTAGCTCTGATGTATAATCACTCAGCAAATCAAGCATGTATTTTACAGCATTTAAACCCTTATTGTGTGGGATGGCGGAATATAATCCTACCACATCTACTGTCAGCCAGCAATACTCTTGATGCCAATTGATTTCTCCCATACATTTTAATAAATGTTGGGTATCCCGTAAGAAAGTCGGTAACTTCCATACTAAGGGTTGAAGCAAAGACTCAATCCAATTGGATAAATTCTCAAAAAGGGAGCCGATCCCAGATACAATCCGTCTCCCCTTGACATTCTCAATGGACTTGTGCACCTTTGGTAAGTGATGAAAGATGGGTATCACTGGTTCTTTGACATATAAATACTCAAAGGTGCACAAGTCCATTACACCTTCCTCCAATCCATTATCTAAAAGATCTCTAAGTTCTGATTGAAATCTTATCGTTGGATCACAGGGCAAGCTCAAATAAACCTCCATATCCCCCAGCTGTCTTTTTGCTTCTTGTATGTAATTCATTTCTGACATGACAACTATGGTGCCGCCCTTGTCGGCATTTTTGATAACTATGCCCTGTCTATCTTTCAATCTCTGCAGTCCTATTTGTTCTGCATGTGTAAGATTATGTCTTTGCTTGCCACTTTCTGATTTTAATTTGATAAGATCCTCCTCCACCCTTTTGTGGAAGCTCTCCAATGCCTCACCTCTAAAATGGGTGGGATAAAATTTGGATCTAGTTTTAAAACCTGTGTGGCTTCCTTTCTCTGTAATGGTGTCCCTACTTTCCTTCTCCAATTGGCTTAATGTCAATAAATCAATTGCGTCTTTATATAGAAAACAGTCATTCATGATGTGTCTTTCATTAGTCTTCAGGGTATTTTCACTCTCTGGACTCTCTTCAGAAAAATAGAATTTTTTTAACGTTAGTGAACGAACAAATTTATTCACATCCATGAGCGTGTCAAATACCCTGAAGTCCGCTGATGGAACAAAATTAAGTCCAAGTTCATGTTACAATTGGAAATATGATCTCTCCAAGTATGTTAAAGAAACCCAAGAAAGATAGCAGTTGGTTGACCTGCAAGGGTCACTATAAGTGTGGCACCAGAAGCTACACAGCTTGCAGCTACACGTCTATTACTAAGGTATTTCAGTCAGCATCTACACAAAAGGTCTACAATTTTAAGATGTGCACAAATTGCAGAACAGAATTTGTCATCTATATGGTACAATGTACCCATTGCAATCTACAGTATGTGGGGTGCACCTCGAGAGAGGCCCGAGCAAGGATTCGGGAGCACCTTAATGATATAGAGAAAGACAAGACCACTACAGGAGTTGCCAAGCACTTTCTTTATGAACATCAGGGTAATGTCAGTACCTTCAGGTGGATGATTATTGACGTAATAAAGAAAAAACCCAGAGGGGGTGATAGGGTTCAAGAGCTCTTCCGTAGGGAGGCTTATTGGATCTTTACACTCAATACACGGAGACCAGCCGGTATGAATATAACAGATGATATCATTAATTTCTGGGAAAAGTGAGGATACAGCTGTAGTGCCCGATTAGTACTTACTAATATAGGGACACTTAGAACCAGTTATAATGACAGAAGGTCAGTATCATATACGGGGTCGACATGACTGAAATATCAAATTCCCCTTTTCTTGAGTTTAACTCCCTTTAGTCTACATCTCAAATTTATATTTAACACACAGCAGGCATTATAGTTGATCCCCTTAGAAATTGTGTAGTTGAGCACAGAGGGTAGATAAATTAGAGTACTCAAGATGCCTGAATATATTGCAGTATTGATTTTGGTAAAAACAGCCTAAATATCAATCATGACTAATTGAAATGGTTAAATAAATTAAGTATAGCACTCAGAGCTGACATACATAGTTCAGATTGTAGCTATTGGTAGACAAATCAAGATCATGAGAGTGAGACATTCCGGTACATTATGATGACAATGGTTATTGTAATAATGAGCATGAGTAGATGATGTTAAAGAATGTGGTTTTATGAATAGATATTTCCCAAGAGATCTGTGTGGGTGTGTGTGTATTTTATGGGGGGTAAGCGGACACTTTGTGAGAAGTGGTATTTAATCCACAGTGCGGATTTTTACAGCCTTAGTAGCTTGTGTACAGGAGGCGCGACTCCGGTTTATGCACACACACATAGACAGACTAATTAAATTGGATAATATATACCACTATTTATGCATGTTAATATACGAGAACTGATTCTATCTCAGCATTATTATATACATCTCTTGTAATTGAATTGATAGGGAGGACATGAAGAAAGTGGGAGTACACAAAATCAATGACGGACGAGCCAAGGGGAGGAGGGAGTTTATTCATGTCTACAGGCAACCAATGAGATTGTGAGGGGGCTTATATAGCTCCACAGGTGAATTCAGAATATTGAGTCTATGAATAAGGCGAATCAGCCGAAACGCGTCAGACTGGCCTGTTTATGACATGAACAGCTGTTTTAAGCACTTGTTACTGCATGTTTGCATCAAGTTTTAACAATATCCAATAAAATGAACGTTTTATTTTAGCAGCATTCTGCTTCTTTTTGTACTACTACGGCAGAGGAGAGGGCCGTTGTCTGCTGCAACTGGGCTAGCAGCCCTTATTACCCGTTGGAGCTCCAGAGGCTTTACACTTACTCTACTGCCAGGATCGGTGAGGGGAATTAAAGTTTTCACAACAGCCGGCATTTGGTCCAATAGGTAAACCAAGTCCGTCCCGCTATTGGTCAGACAAGTTCACGTGTCAAGTGACGTCAGACACCATCGGAGGAATCCCACGCCTTGGAAGCGTGGTGTAGCGAAGAGCCGAGGCTAAGGATTGACCGCGAATAGACGGGTGAGACTGTGGAAACAGCCGGAGAAGGTGAGACCATTGCCTTATATCTGTTTACTCACCGTTAGCAGTTCGGATTGGGGAGACAGCGGAGCACTGTTTACTTTGATTTAAATACAAGTGGCCTTGCTTTTATAATGGTATTTAAATTATATATACAGTTATATCTTCATAGTCACACCTTTGATTCTCAATTTAAGTGTTTATTTGTGAAGCAATTAGGCTTTTAATTTTGTTTGCACATAAAAAGCTTACAACAGTAGTTTTTCTTCTTTCCCAAGCTGCCTGTATTATTATATAGTTAGTGTGCTTGAATGCCTGTTTTTAATTGTCTTTTCCATCCTTATATAGGGAAAATAAAAACAGAATTTAAATATTATAATTACTGGCTTTAACCCCTTAATTATGGAAAATAGATATGAATCATGTTCCTTAGTTCCTTGAATGCATAAAGGATATCTCCCAGTTGCCATTTCCATTCTTCTTGATAGCTAAATGTATATTTATAGAACACCTTGAAATTACAATCACAAATCATTTCAAATATAATATTTATGACTTGCATAATATTACAGAGGAGTTGATTATATTCAAATGTTTTTATCATTTTTTACCTTGTTGCAGATTGTGTTTTTTATGTTTGTATAAAGTATATGATTCTATGGTTGTAAAGAGAAATGCCAGTGTAACGTTAATTGTGTTATTCTGTTAATTGTGTTATTGCTTTTTAGTCTACATATTTTTATTACGTATTAGAGTGGAATGGATTAAACTGAAATTAGAAGGACCATTAGGAAATAGCATTTATCTTAAGTTCTATTGGTAATGGTTATATTATGAAGAATGGATTCCAAAATGTAAGCTCGATATAGTACGTATAAAAGAGGATCTAGCTCAGAATTCGAATTTTCGAAAGCAGTTCAAATTTGGATATTTAACTAGGTTATCTTGAACCAACAGGTCTGGAAAACCCTTCAGCTACAGGTATTTGTGAAGATGCATTTCAGTGTAAAAAAACAAGGTGGTGAAAACATGGCCTTGAATATTTAAATGCATTTACATTTTTTGGATCAGATTGGAAAACTACTGAAATGTAAACCATATGCTGAGGCTGCAAGAGTTTTTTTTTTATTATTATTTTATTTGTAATTCAACTAGATTACGAGTTTTGATCGCTATCGTTAAATTAACGACAGCCACAAAAGCGGCGTTAATTCACCTCCCTATAGCGCTGCTATTACAAGTTTTTAAAAAGCAGGCTTGTGCGGGCGATATGGTTGCGTTGATCTCCATACCGCACCAAAATACAAGCGCAGCTTTGATGTCCTTGTGCACAATTTCCCTATAAACATCAATGGGAAGAGCCAGCAAAAAAGAAGCCTAACACCTGCGATTGCAGAAACAAAAGCTATGTAACGCAGCCCTATTGATGTCAATGGGGAAAGAAAAAGTTATGTTAAACACACTAACATAAAAACCAGGTCTAAACACCACTAATCTAGTGCCCCTAACATCGCCGCCACCTACATTACAGTTATTAACCACTAATCTGCCGCCCTTAACATCGCCGCCACCTAAATAAAACTATTAACCCCTAATTTGCCGCCCTTAACATCACCGCCACCTACATTACAGTTATTAAACTCTAATCTGCTCCGCCCAATTTCGCCACCACTATACTAAAGTTATTAACCCCTAAACCTCTGGCCTTCCACATCACTAACACTACATAAATATATTAACCCCTAAACCTAACCATAACCCTAACGTAACCCTATGCATAAGTCTAACCCTAACCCTGACCCTAACAGCCTCTAACTTAAATATAATTAAAATAAAGCTAAATAAACCTTACAATTATTAACTAAACAATTCCTATTTAAAACTAAATACATACTTACCTGTAAAAGAAAACATAAGCTAGCTACAATATAACTAATAGTTATATTGTAACTATCTTAGGTTTTATTTTTATTTCACAGGTAAGTTTGTATTTATTTTAACTAGGTAGACTAGTTAGTAAATAGTTATTAACTATTTACTAACTACCTAGTTAAAATAAATGCAAATTTACCTGTAAAATAAAACCTAACCTGCCTTATACTAAAACCTACCATTACAATCAAATCAAATAAATTAATCAAATAAAAATATCTAAATTACAAAAAAATGAACACTAAATTATACAAAGTAAAAAATGAAATGATCAAAAAACAAACAAATTACTCCTAATCTAATAGCCCTATCAAAATAACCCCCCAAATAATAAAACCACTAGCCAACACTAAACTGCCAATAGCCCTTAATAGGGCCTTTTGCAGGCCATTGCCCCAAATAAATCAGCTCTTTTACCTGGCAATAAAAATAACAAACACGCCCCCCAACAGTAAAATCCACCACCCACCCAACCAAACCCCCCAAATAAAACTCTATCTAAATAAACCTAAGCTAACCATTGCCCTGAAAAGGGAATTTGTATGGGCATTGCCCTTAAAAGGGCATTTAGCTCTTTTACAGTTCCCAAACACTAAGCTAAAAATAAAACCCACCAAATAAACCCTTAAAAAAAAATAACACTAACCCCCGACGATCCACTTACAGTTTTTGAAGATCTGACATTCATTCTGACATACATTCAATCGAAATGTAAGGGATGCCATCTTGGATGATGTCACTTAAAGGGAACTTCATTTTCCAGCGACGATCGGAAGAAGAGGATGCTCCGTGCCGGATGTCTTGAAGATGGACCTGCTCCGCGCCGGATGGAAGAAGATAGAAGATGCTGTCTGAAAGAAGACTTTTGCTCGCTTGGATGAAGACTTCTGGCCGCTTCGATAAAGACTTCTGCCAGCTTGGATTAAGACTTCTGCCGGCTTTCGATGAGGACTTCTGCCCGCTTGGATGAGGATGGATGTCCGTTCTTCGAAAACTGTAAGTGGATCGTCGGGGGTTAGTGTCAGGTTTTTTTAAGGGTTTATTGGGTGGGTTTTATTTTTAGATTAGGGTTCGGGCACCGTAAAAGAGTTAAATGCCCTTTTAAGGGCAATGCCCATCCAAATGCCCTTTTAAGGGCAATGGTTAGCTTAGGTTTATTTAGATAGAGTTTTATTTGGGGGGTTTGGTTAAGTGGGTGTTGAGTTTTACTGTTGGGGGGGTGTTTGTAATTTTTTTTTTACAGGTAAGAGAGATGATTTCTTTGGGGCAATGCCTCGCAAAAGGCCCTTTTAAGGGCTATTGGCAATTTAGTGTAGGCTAGGGGATTTATTATTTTGGGGGGCTTTTTTAGAAGTAAGCTTTTTGCGCACATTGGGTACCGCGCACATAACAAGTCAAAAGTAAAAAGGTATTGCTTGTGCGCTAACCAGACGTGTGCAAAAATACGAAGATAGAATATCATATATCATATATATACTGTATATATACAGTATATACATACATACAAATACACAAATGCTTATACATATTTAGACATGTGTATGTATGTATCGCTATGGTAAATCCTATTGCATGCCCTTTTTTTCTAACACCTGAGACCTCATATGTTTGAGCCCTTATACCAATTTCTTTGCAATTTTTTAGATAATTTGTATTAGATAGTGTTATTATGAGTGTAACTGTACTTTTAAATATATTTTTGATGTGCTTTGTGATACGTATTCGAGTGCAACAGTTAACTAGAGCTCTGAAGCTGTACTATCATTAAATTCCCTATGCACGCAAAGAGCAAAACTGATGTTTGTCTTATCTCCTACCAGTGGCCACTTTATGATAGATATTAATTAGCTCATCCATATATCAAGCAATCATTGTGCATCATGTAGGAAGGTCAAGACTGAATTCCATGGCATGTCCCCCAGCTTCTCTGAGAACAGAGGAAAAGCTACAGTTACTAGATGTAAATTACATTAAAAGCAGACAAATCAATGAAAGTGTACCGCAAAGTTTCACAAATATACATTATTGCCACAAACTTGTAGTCTTATCTGAAAATGCAGAGGTTCATATAAATGATACTAGCATCTATCACAGGCTCTAATGAGTATGTAGCCTACATAATGGCTGGCTGTAAATGTTCCGCTGCAGTAAGTGACAAGATTAAAATATAGCCTATTATTATTATTATTATTATTCATATTATATATATTAATAAATTGGAAGAATTAATGGCAAAATTAATTTATACAAAAATACCATATACATTTAAGACTTATTTTTTCACTTTGGGAGTAATAAGTGACACTTATTACTGAGATAATTTTTGTGTGACTCCTATTGGTAGAAGAATGCTATCAAATTGAGTATGGAGTAAAAGTTCTGTGATTATTGTGTCTGGTTTAGGTCCTACCTACAATGAATATTTATACTTCATGTAATTCCATATAAACAGAATACTGATAAAAATGGATATAACAAATGTTCAGTGATTGTGAAAAGGGGATTAATGTGGAAATAAAAATCCAGACTGATATAATTTCTGCACCATTAAAGGGATAGTTTACTTGAATATTTTATTGTTTAAAAAGATAGATAATGCACAACGGAGAAAATTTACAGTACAAGGTTTTTTTAGTAAACAAATCAGTTAACAAAAAAACAACAAAAAAACTAAATAATAATAATAATAAAAAAGATTATATATGCTGTATATCTTTTTTTTGTAAAGGGGGAATCACACTTTTAACTGAATATGCATAGTAATTAACTGACAAATAATAGCATAGCACGTCACAGTATTTATAGCATATTAATAAAAAATGTTTCAGTTCAACCTTGGTTAATGTAGACTATTATTTCTAATACAGCACTGATAACATGTACATCAAAGAACATCAATTCATTATTTAAAGACTTAGACACATGTAATACAACTTTATTCCAGGTACATAGATTTTTATGACACTTAAAATTATAGTATGAACTATTTTGTGAAGTGATTTTTTTAATGGCAGAGCAAATATGCTGAGTCAGTAAGAGATTATGAATCTTCAAGTAGTTAAAGGTTATATATAGATGTCTGTTCTTCTACCTAGAGGGAAAAATATCTCATATTTGTTAATCAGATGAACTCCTAGTGGTATGTGACATGCTTCAATAAAAAAAAGGAATTCATTAGAAAATTTGTGAACAGTATAGGCCTTCTGTACTAATGTACAAATTGTAGTTTTATTTCCAAAATGTATTACTACGTAATATATTTAATACGTTTTTCTCATAAGAAACTCCAACATCCGAGTTTGATAACTTATGTGCACTTCATTTATATGTGTCAGTTATATTTCTCAAAATAAATAGGAAAATCAGCTACCAGGTCAATGATTTATGGCTTTAAACATATTGGGCTAAATTACACGTGAGGCTCAAACAGATTTGCGTGCCATTTTCATTTTGATGATATTAGAAGTGGAGCCAAATCATGATTGCGCTAGCGCAATCGCCCTTTACACTTCAATCCTTACAGCGATCTCAGAGCTCTGGTTAACTGTTTTCCCAAACAACAAAAGTTGCACAAAACACTTAAAAAATGCATTACAAAGTGCAGTTACACTCATATTAACACTATCTAATAAAATATTATTAATAAAAATATTGCACAAAAAAGTTATAAGGGCTCATAGATTGGAGATCTCGAGTGTTAGAAAAAAAAGGCAGGCAAATGGCTTTAACATTGAGACACATACATATCTATCTATCTATCTATCTATCTGTCTGTCTGTCTGTCTGTCTGTCTGTCTGTCTGTCTATCTATCTATTGAGTACTTGTAAAACGCAAACTAATCACCCGTCAGGGTCTCAAGGCTCTAAAGGAGGAGGGAAAGAGGGGGGCTAAGGGAAGACAATTCAGTCAAAGAGCCAGATCTTGAGGTCCTTCCTGAAGTTTGTAAGGGAGGTGGATTGTCTGAGGTGCAGCAGGAGGGAGTTACAAGACTTTGCTGCCAAATAGGAAAAGGATCTTCCTCCAGCTGTTGCTTTCTTGATGCGGGGGATGACTGCGAGTGCTTGGTGGGCAGAGCGGAGTTGTCTGGAGAGGGTGTAGAATTTGATACGGTATACATACATATACATTGCTAAAGATGTATTGTATGTATATTTCTATATGTTTATATATATGTAGACACACTCTGCAATCCCGCATCTCTAGACAGAAAAAGAAAAATGTTTTAAAAATGTTAACAAAAAACTTTATTAGAAAAAAATTGTAAAATCCATAGGAGAACATGTAAAAACATGAAATTCTAAGTTACAGGCATGTAACTAAGTTAGAGCATAGTGCCAAACATGTTTTGGGCCATGGGGCAGATTTAATAACTGTTGGACGGACATGATCCGCTGTAGCAAATCATGTCCGCCCATCATCGCTGAATGCTGAATTTAACATTGCACAAGCAGTTCTGATGAAGTGCTTGTGCAATGCCGCCCCCTGTAGATTTGCGGCCAATCGGCTGCTAGCAGGGGGTGTCAATCAACCCTATTGTATGCAATCGGGCGGGTTGATCTCCGCAGCCTCAGAGGATATGTACGAGTTAAGGAGCAGCGATCTTAAGAACGCTGCTTCTTAACTCCTGTTTCCGGTGAGCCTGAAGGCTTGCGTGGATACAGGGGTATATGGCCCACATTTGGGCCATGATAAATTGGCCCCCAATTCTCAGCTCTTGTTCACTGGCATAACCAGTGCTCTAACCTGATTGCTTCATTTAAAGACATAATTACCTGGCAATTACAGGCACCTGTTACATTATTAACCCTTGACAATTAAAAAAAGAAATAATAAAAAAAAAAGATTATATATACTGTATATCTTTTTTTTTGTGAAGGGAGAATCAGTCCATGTTCCAATCAGTCAATACGATTTGAGCAGCTCTCATCCTTTTGGCTGTTCCAATCAGCCAATAGAATGAGAGCTCAATCTTTGAGTTTAATAGTTTAATATAGTTTAATTTATTTGTAGGATAATAGTTAGGGTAGGTTAATTAAAAGTTTAATATAGTTTAATTTAATTCTTAAGGTAAGTTTAAATTTATTATAAGATAGGGATGTTGTAATTTTAATGTAAAGTTAGCGGGTTGTTAGGTTAAGGGGTTAATAGCTTAATTGTATTAAAGTTGCGGCGGGGTCCAGGAGTTACAGGATAGGGGTTAAACATTTTAGTATAGTGGCGGTGTTTAGTGACAGGGTATAAATAAAGTTGGTAAAAAGCCGAATAGCAGCGAGATCGATGACTGCTAGTTAACAACAGTCTGCTGCTCATCACCCCATTTTTGGTGCATGGTTTTTTGCTGGCTTTTTTAATAAATAAGGAGAGCGTATTCAGGTCGGCGGCCGCGATGTTAGGCGACGTCAGTTGAGCGTATTGATGCCGTCGAATGCAAAAAAGTTGATGGCTTGATAGATAGTCCTCATAGACTGGACCAAATACACCCCACCTGACACTTGAACCCCCTAGTAATCACCAAGATACAGGACAGATATATATATGGATCTAAGTTGTCACTGCCAGGTCAATAAATAAAATTCAATATAAGGCAACGGATACATATAAGATGATAATATACAAAGAAATGCAGGTGAATATGTGAAACCAGGCCAACTATACCCCTACTGATCCCAGACTCCCCCTGAAATCACAAGGGAGCCATGGCCTGGACAGTACTATAAAGGGGGTCTAAGTTGCCTTGTATGATATCCCCATAGTTATAAACACAGATGCAATTACATATATAACGTGGAAAGGCTTAATCATAACAGCAAAACAAATCACATATGGTGCTGAATAAAATTTGCTATGCAACCACCTGATGCTCTGAAGTAAGTTCTGTGAGGCTGCAACAGTTAAAGGGACACTAAACCCCAAAAATTTCTTTCATGATTCAAGTAGAGAATAACATTTTAAAAAACATTCTAATTTACTTCTATTATCTAATTTGCTTCATTCTTCAGATATCATTTGTTGAAGAAATTGCAATGCACATGGGAGAGCCAATCACACGAGACATCTATGCGCAGTAACCAATCAGTAGCTACTGAGCCTATCTAGATATGCTTTTCAGCAAAGTATATCAAGAGAATGAAGCAAATTAGATAATAGAAGTAAATTAGAAAGTTGTTTAAAATTGCATGCTCTTTCTAAATCATGAAAGAAATTTTTTGGGTTTCATGTCCCTTTAATGCAAATCCAAACAGTTATTTGTTAGCAGATATCACAGTATAAATAACAGATGAGTGTTTATCCAAACACATGCAATGGCATATGCACCTGGATTTCAATAGCACTAAAAATTTCACTCACGAGAGTATCAGTATTTTAGTAATCCACCTAGTTTTAGCATCAGTGGTTTCCAAGTTCTCACTCCATAACTATTCATCGTTCATCCACGCTCACCGCTGGTTAGAACAGTATCGTAGTAAAGCTTCAGACCACGTTGTCCACTATCACGTGACACAGCCAGCCAATGCTGATGCATGTTTCCCCCTCTCATCATCAAAAAGGATGGGGCTTCCTCAAAGCTCTATTCTCTAGGTTTTTTTGTACTGTATGTTTGGTTGAGAGTATTGATTTTTCACATTTTCTGGTCTGTGAGTATACCACTACTTTTTTAAAATTTATTTACTATAAAATTCTCTTCTTTTGCAAAGAGTGCTGTAGTCCCAGTCTTTATATAGAAACAGTATATAGTAAAATTATAGCAGTGTGTATAATCAAACAATAAAAGTGAAAAAAGAAGGAAATTATACCATACAACACAGTACACTATAAGGTCATGGGTTAAAATTCAAAAGGTGATCTTCATACCTCAAAGAAAATGGAGAGAAACTTTCATAGTGTAAAACGATATGTGAATATCTGTTTAAGCACAATAGGAAAACTACTCAACTAATAAGAGAACTTGTTTTTGCCCTGACTAGATCCTTTCCTATTCTTTTTCTAAATATAAGCCTAATTTAGCTTTGGGTTTACATGATTTATATTTGCGGTTTTGCACTATGTCTATTTTTTTTTAGGTTCTATTTCACTTCACTTTTGATTATTTACTAATTACTATATTGGAAGATTCTAAAAATAATATAATTGAACATTCACATTTTGGATACATATCTAGATCATAAATTTATAATCTTTAGATGGACTTACACATTAGGATTTTTGGATTGCTTAACCCCTTCGTGACCAGACCACTTTTCAATTTGTTGACCATCTGGGATCAATGCTATTTTTGCATTTCTGCTGTGTTTGTGTTTAGCTGTAATTTTCCTCTTACTCATTTACTGTACCCACACACATTATATGCCGTTTTTCTAAAGATACCATTATTTTCATAAAACCTTATAATTTACTATCAAAAAATGATAAAATATGAGGAAAAAATTGAAAAAAACACACTTTTTCTAACTTTGACTCCCAAAATCTCTTACATATCTACAACCACCATAAAACACCCATGCTAAATAAATTCAAAATTTTGTCCAGAGTTTAGAACTACCCAATGTTTACATGTTCTTTGCTTTGTTTGCAAGTTATAGGGCAATAAGTACAAGTAGCACTTTGCTATTTCCAAACCATTTTTTTTCAAAATTAGCGATAGTTACATTGTAACACCAATATCTGTCAGGAATCCCTGAGTAACCATTCACGCACACACATATATATATATATATATATATATATATATATATATATATATATATATATTTTTTTTTTTAAAGAAGACAACCTAAGGTATTAAACATGGGGTATTTTGGCTATTTCCATGCAACCATTTTACCACCAATCGATGCCAAAGTTTGATTATTGTTTTTGACAAAATAGCAATTTAAGAAAACATTTGCTGAGAACGTTAAGGGATACTGCCAAATAACACCCCAATATGTCTTCAGCAGCATCTATTGAGTACAGTGATACCACCCCTGAATAGGCGTGTCAGGTTCTCTGGGGGCTAAAAGGCCTTATTTTTAGGGGACGCATTCCAGTTTTACAACTTGGAATTTTCACATCTGTCATCATGCACCCATATCCTATTTGGGACATTTCTGAAGCTGGCCAATGCAATTTACCACCATCAAACCATATATTTTTGAAAAGTAGACACCCTAGGGTATTTAAATGCTGGTATTTTAAAACTTTTCATGCACTAATTCAAACACCAGTCTTTGTCAAACTTTTGGGTAGTCATTTTTTTGTGGTTTTTTTTCACACACATTGTACTTTAGGCATGGATTCTCAGTTCCTGTTATGTGTTACTGCCAAAAAAAACACCTCAATAAGTGTTCAACAACATCTCCTGAGTACAGTGATACCACCCATGTATAGGTGTGTTGGGTTCTCTTGGGGCTAAAAGGCCTTATTTTTAGGGGGCGCATTCCAGTTTTTAAATTTGGAATTTTCACATATGTCATCATGCACCCATGTCCTATTTGGGACATTTCTGAAGCTGGCCAATGTAATTTACCCCCATCAAACCATATATTTTTTTAATGTAGACACCCTAGGGTATTTGAAATGCTGGTATTTTAACACTTTCCATGCAATAATTCAATCACCAGTATTTGACAAACTTTTGTGTAGTCATTTTTTTTATTATATTTCAGATACATTGTACTTTAGGCATATATTCTCAGTTCCTGTTATGTGTTACTGCCAAAAAAAATCCTTAATATGTGTTCAACAACATCTCCTGAGTACAGTGATACCACCAATGTATAGGTTTGTTGGGTTCTCAGGGGGCTAAAAGGCCTTATTTTTAGGGGGCGCATTCCAGTTTTTCAACTTGGAATTTTCACATCCCATGCACCCATGTCCTATTTGGGACATTTCTGAAGCTGGCCAATGTAATTTACCCCAATCAAACCATATATTTTTGAAAAGTAGTCACCCTAGGGCATTGCTTTCCAAACTGTGTGTTGTGACACATTAGTGTGTCGGCGGCAGTGTGTAGGTGTGTCCCTACTTCAGCACAAATTTTTTTTAATTTAAAATTCTTTTTCATTTTTCTTTTGGTTTCCGATTTTCCGCCTGCCTGCTATGCATATCACATGGTTGACACGTGATTGATACCTAGTGGGTCACAGATCATCTTAACCTATTGGCGCAGCTTTGCAGGAACTGAAACTATTCCCATTGGCGGCACATTGGCTCCTGACTGCATGTGTAATCTTCTCAATCGGCTAGTGACTGCGCGTGTAGTCAGTGAGTGGGTTTGCAGCGCAGGCAGTAGACAGTCAGACATGCAGAGCTCTGAGGGCAGCAGCTTTAACACTGAGCTGAAGTCAGAAGTCAAAGTATTTTTATTTTTCTGCAGCTAGCTCCCAGTAGTGCATTGCTGCTCCTGCTCTTGATATATGGATAGGAAGTGGGAGCTTAAAAATGCTTGGTGATTAAATGCGAATGTCTTTTTCTAATATTCACTAAATATTAAGAAACTGTGTTCATCAACCTCATACATTCCATTAAAATAGTAATTAGCTATTGGTGTTATTAAACTTTTTTTTTAATTCTTGCACATACATCATGTTACTTGTAAATACATTTTGTTATTATATATTTCATGTATATGTTCGTATCTCTTAAAACGTTAGTTTAATCTCCTGTTTGCTAGAACAACTGAATTACTGTGTCGTGAAATGATGTAGGTCTAAAAAGTGTGTCACCAACATGAAAAGTTTGGAAAACTCTGCCCTAGGGTATTTGAAATAATGGTATTTTAACACTTTCCATGCACTAATTCAACCACCAGTATTTGTCAAACTATTGGGCAGTCATTTTTTTGTGTTATTTATCACACTTATTGTAATTTAGATATGGATTCTCAGCTCCTGTTATGTGTTACTGCCATAGAAGACCCTAATATGTGTTCACCAACATCTCTTGAGTACAGTGCTACCACCTATGCATGGGTTTGTTGGCTTGTTTGGGGGGTGCAATGCCAAATGTCTGACATGCGTTTGTGATTTTTTTTCACATTTAACATATTTTCTTTGCCTATCGTCTTTCTGGGGGCCTTTTTACATACCCCAATTTATTTGCTTTCCATGAATGTGCATATATTTGAAAAGTTGACACCCCAAGGTATTGTATATTGAGTGTGTTGATGCCTTTGAAGCAACCGTTTTAGCCCCAAAAAAATGGAGAATGTGTATGGAGGTAATTTTTAAATTTTCATTTTATACACACATTGCTTTTTGACTATGATTTAGGAGAGACTGTTGTATGTTATTGCAACAAAATACCCCAGGTTGTTTTCTGCAAGACCTCCTGAGTACACCTATGCCCCACATGCATAGGTTTGCCAGGATTTTGGGAAGGTTCATTTTCAATTGTATGACTTGTAATTTGAGTTGAAAGTGAGAGTATTTCTTCTGATAGGCCTATCTTTAGTGTGGGGCTATTGCATACCCCAGTTTTTATTTATTGCCATGAAAGTGTATATATTTGAAACGTTGACACCCCAAGGTATTGTATATGGAGTGCTTTGATTACTTTGATGCAACCGTTTTAGCAAAAAAAAAATGGAGAAAGTGTATGGTTGTAATTTTTCAATTTTCATTTTTACACACATTGCTTTTTGACTATGATTTAGGAGAGCTCGTTGTAAGTTATTGCAAGAAAACACTCTAGGTTATTATCTGCAAGACCCCCTGAGTACACCCATGCCCCCCATGCATAGGATTGACCAGGGGTTTTGGTAAAATACAGCACCAATTTTATAACTTATAAAAAATAGAACAGTGAAATGTAAAACTCTGGCACAGTAACAGTAAAATACAAAAACAAACAAACTCAGTTACAGTAAACATAAGCAACCCCCCCCCCCAAAAAAAAACACAATGGCAAATGTACAAAAATAAATAAAATTTACTAGTATGTGATACCGCTTGAAGCAGTCCCCAATGCAGAGTCCAGGCTGTCATGGTAAATCAGGACAGTAAAAGGTGGTGTCCCTTCTCTGCCCCCTCTTGGTACAGACTCTGCTTTTTTTTTTAAGTTTCTGCTTTGGGGCAGTAGGGGGGATTTTAAAAATAAAATGAGTACCCCCAACTCTGCTCTCTCCCATCACTGCCCGGGGAGCAGGTGCATCTTGGTACAAAATCCCCGAAATGATCTGGAGCTGAAACTGTAAAAAAAGTCAGTTTCATTCCGGGGTTTGCTTTTTTGAACAACAAAAAGGCGTTGTGGGTTGCAATCTGCATTAAGTAAATTGCAACCTTTTTGTACCAGACCCTTGTCCTCTGCATAATTAGGTAGGGCTGCAGCAGCTGATCTGCCAGATCAACCCCACCCATATGCCAGTTATAAGCCTTGATGCACACTGGCTTCCTTATGCTCTCAGCTCTGCCACGTACAGAGACCTCCACAGTCCTCTCATTGTGGATGGTGGTAAGAAGGTACACATCCTTCTTGTCTCTGTACTTAACTGCCAACAGCTCATCTTGACGCAGAGCTGAGGTCCCTCCCCTTTGTAGCCGGGTGCGTGCAAGTTGTCCTGGGAAACCTGTGCGGTTCTTTTTAATTGTACCGCAAGCTACTGTATCAAAGCAATATAGTAGCTTGAACAAAAGGACACTTGTATAAAAATTATCTAAATACAAGTGGTACCCTTTGTTCATTAGGGGTAATATCAGGTCCCAGATAATCTTGCCAATTGTTCCCATATGTTCTGGGCAACCTGGAGGGTCAAGGTGGCTATCCTTTCCCTCATACACCCGGAAGGCCTGAATATACCCACTCTCGCTCTCACAGAGCTTATACACCTTTACTGCCGATCTGGAGCATTTGGAAGGAATATACTGCTTGAATCCCAGCCTTCTCTTATACTTCATCAGGGATTCATCCACACATATATTCCTTCCAGGTGTATAAGCCTCTGCAAACCTGGCAGCAAAGTGGGTAATCAGTGGGCGAATTTTATACAGCTTGTCAAACTGGGGATGCTCCCTAGGGTTACTGCTCCAGTAGAAGCGGATGGAGGGTTTCTTTATGATGCCCATCAGCATAGTCAATGCCCAGATTTTTTTAAATCCTGGCACATCGACGGGGGCCCATTGCTGCTTTGCCAAAAAACTGTCAGGCTTTGCAGCACGGACCTGATGGGCATATAAATTAGTTTGGGCGACAATGTTCCCCAATACATAATCGACCAGAAATACCTCCATAAACTGCTGGGGGCTAAATCCTGCCACATCCCCATTTATGCCAGGATTTGCTGTGAAGGGTAGGATATGTTACCTCTGGAGATGAGGCATTACCCACCCTTCATCAGCAATGGCAACAGGAGCAACACGTCTCCTTCTGGCAGGGGGGCTGGCAGGGGGGCTAGCAGGTGGGGTAGAAGCCACAGAAACATCACTATCAGTTGAGACTGTATCTAATGATGTATCTGAGCATATGGCAGAGTCAAAATTGAGGTCTGAGTCTGACATAGAGGAGTCTGACTCTGATACAAGGATGGCATATGCCTCCTCAGCAGTATATATTCTCTGTGACATGATTTGTTTTTATCTGTGAGAAAAAAAAATACTAAAAAAAAAATCAACACAAAATTTAAATTTAAATTAACTAAATGGCCTTTGGGTATAACAAAAATTACTTAAAAGAAAAGAACCCCTAGAAAAATGCACAGAGCAAAAAAGTGATTTTGTGCAAGAGCCAGTGATTTATAGTAATCACTGGCAAGCTAGGGGTTAATTACTAAAAAAAAGAAAATTAAATAGACTAAATGGCTCTGATAAGAGCCTTTGGGTCTCACAAAAAATTACTAAAAAAAATAAATAATTAACCCCTAAAAAAATGCACAGCGCAAAAAAGTGCTTTTGTGCAAGAGCCAGTGATTTATAGTGATCACTGGCAAGCTAGGGGTTAATTACTAAAAAGAAAGCAACACAACATTTAAATTTAAATTAACTAAATGGCTCTGATAAGAGCCTTTGGGTCTCACAAAAGATTACTTTAAAAAAATTAACCCCTAAAAAAATGCACAGAGCAAAAAAGTGCTTTTGTGCAAGAGCCAGTGATTTGTAGTGATCACTGGCAAGCTAGGGGTTAATGGCTCTGAAAAGAACCTTTGGGCTTTTCAAATTTTTAACTAATATAACTTAATAAATCTCTCTCTCTCTCAACACAGATTTTTCTCTCTCTCCAACAAAAACGCAAGAGAAGAGAGAGAGGGATATCCACAATGATCAGTGTCAATATTTACTAATATTGACATGATCAGACAAATGGGATATATTGTTATTATAAATTAAATTATAGAGCAAGCTCAGATTGGATGATCCCATCCTGCCCCATATGATGAGGCAGGCTAGGTACACCCCCAGAAGCCCCATGATGCACTGGGCATTGCCATCTTTGAAGCCACATGGGGGAGGGGGGCTATATGGGGCTATTTTATTAAATAAAATAAAAAAATTGTGTGTTAGTATACTTTACTAAGTGCCTCAACCCACCAAGGCACTTAGCACACTTACAGAGCATCAGAAGCCTGACCTATGGCTTCTAATGCTCTGCCTGACTGCTGGGCTCCACGTGGAGTCAAACCGGAAGTGATCGCTCCATGGGAGCGATCAAAATGGAGCCCAGCAGTCAGGAACAGTATTGCAGAATACCTCAACATCGAGGCATCACTGCAATACTGTTTAAGTGGCTCCTGAGCTCAGATTACCCTCTCCCTGTATATTATTGTTTAAGATTGTTCCATAGTGTAGCGGTCCCACAGGTTCAATCCCGCCCCGTACGCGCTCCAATGCACGAGCCCCCCTCCCTGCAGCTGCTCCCACCCACCAATGATCGCCAACATTTCTGGCCGATGCAGAGAATAAATCAATGCTATATTTTTTATTTATACTTTTAATCTATATTGAAATCTCACTTTAGAATTTCTTAGGCACTCCCCACTCCTGGGTATATTCTATAATTTTAGGTCTAATTAGGGGATCTTTTTTGGAGTTTGGGAGAATTTACTAGTTGGCTCTGTAATATATATATATATATATATATATATATATATATATATATATATATACTGTATATATTGATAAGCATAAGGCTGTCCTACAAACTAAATTAGTTTAAACTTTTAAGAAATTTTGGACGCAGTTGACCTATGGTTCATATCTTACATCAAAATCTGTCTCTGTGTTTCCATCAGGCGATTACTATAGATAATGCAATCAACGAACAGATATATATGAAATATAATATATCCTATAGGAGGCGCTCAGGTATTGAGAATATTGAGTAAATCTCAATTGGAGAATAATATAGATTTTACTAATCCTAGTAATCTAAATCAGAATAATCAGATAAAATAACTAGAACGAAGGGTACAATGTTAAAAAATTACAACAAATATAACAATATGCAGTAACAATACAGCTTGATCAAACTGCCCAACTCTAATAGTTAGGATGGGGCTTAAAGAGAATCAATCAGCTAATACTAATAGCTCACAAGTTCAAGTGTCTATGATGTTGTTCTCCAACTACCAGCAGGTGTAGATGAATATGGAGGAGAAATAGGTAGGCTGCTCTCTTACTTCACCAGGTGGATGGATTCTACAAAAACACACTATAACAGAAAGAGGCACCACATGTGCGAATCAATAGTGCAACCAATGTTATGTGCAATAAGGTTATACACAGGGCACTCACATGGAGGAAATGCAATCAATTATGCCTGTAGGAGCGGGCTGGATTTCAAACAGCAGTCCAGCTAGCTGACCAAAGGTTGAACCGGGGTTCCTGGAGTCTTGGATAAATGGACCGCAAGTACAGCAGCAGCACAAAAGGAGGGTATACACCCAATAGGTAGCAAAGGCTATGAGATATACACACTAGGCACTGATAGTTAAAAAGCATATGATTCAGTTTATTAAAAACATAGTTTAAAACAATTAATGCTCTAATCAGTGTGATTTCTAGCATAGTAATTGAGAAACCATGTAACGCATTTCTCAGTAAAGACCATTTCATCAGGCATGTAATACACATTTACAAACATCCTTTTATAGGGCTAAGCTACCAACAGGTGTATAATCTCTCCCCATTAAAACCACCAGCCAATTGGATACCTTCATTTTAACACACCCTTCAATGCATGCAATTACCAATAAATGTGACTGTGATGCGATTACCTAACATATAAAGTAATACAACAACAGTAGTTGTGAACTGTCATGTAGTGCTGATTAATATAGAGCAATGATTCCCCATAGTCCCTTTAACAATTAAATCTCCTGATTACCTAGGTTGATATTAAGCTTAGATTATTGTTTACAAAAACTATGATCTTCATAATCATTATTAATAATATCTCCAATGGTATTCCAGTATCTAGTGTGGTAATAATTACCCCAGATCGATGTAAGGATTAGCATACGTGTTTCTAGAATATAAACTAAAAAGACTGTAGTTCGTATGATCGTTTCAAGGGATGTGCGTGTAACTTCAAAGTCTATTGGTCTTGACAAAAATGACGATAAGACCGTCCGTGAGTTGCACCCCCTTATGAAGATTAACATGATTAACTTCAAAGTCTATTGGGCTTGACAAAAATGACAATAAGACCGTCAGTGGGTTACATCCCCTTAATGACGATTAACACGTCAGACAAACAAAATGGCACCCACTGAAGGTGTGTGACTCCCATATGCCTATTGGTCCTACTATCACTGATGGTAATAACGTCAGAGAGTAAGGTACACTAAATATTGGCTAAAAAACAAAAAAACATATAAAAACGGACTTGAAAACATCTTAACTAAAAATATATATCTTAACTAAAAAAATGACGATATGACCGTCAGTGAGTTGCACCCCCTTATGATGATTAACACGATTAACTTCAGTCTATTGGTCTTGACAAAAATGACGATAAGACCATCAGTGGGTTACACCCCCTTAATGATGATTAACACGTCAGACAAACAAAATGACACCCACTGAAGGTGTGTGACTCCAATATGCCTATTGGTCCTAATATCAAGTCTTGAGAAAGGCCTAGTCTAGGCCGAAACGCGTTGGCATACTGGTGAGCTTGGTTTTAATTACCTATATTATATATCATATACAGTGTTGCACTATTTGTTTCTCTTTTGTTCCCTTTTAGGTATTTTATTGATGTATTTGTTTGTTATGGATCTTACCAAGGATTTTTAACATCTGAATTAAGGATTTATTTTCACTAGATCTTTAGTGCTTTTTAATATTATCACTGATTTTCTAGTTTTGTCTTTTGATACTTTTGTCTTTTGATTTTTGTCTTTTGATTTTTGACCTTTGTTTATCATTTGAATTCAAGTTTTCCACGTGGATTTTTTCACAAGTTATTTTTATTTTTATTTTTATACACCTCACGGATTTACAATTTTTTAATTTAGCAGCTGAACTGCAATAATTTGACCCACTCAACGTTTACATTCTACTATTATTGATTTCACGTTATATTTCTACACATCACTTTGGAGGAAACACTACTGGATTCACTTACATATAACCGGTTGAACATTTGAACATTTTTTATGTACGCCAATTTTTGTGAACACTATTTTTTGTGAATGCTATTTTTCTTTTTTTTGAATGCTATTTTTCTTTGTTGAAAGCTATTGTGTGCACTCAATCACTCACTTAGGTTGTTTATATTATTGAATGTACATGTCCTTCTAACTCCTCATCACTGGCTCACTAAGTCAGTGTCACATGCTATACTCCATTGGATATTTTTAGATATTTTTAGATTTGTTTATTATATATTTTTTTGTTAAGTCAGACATGGATCCATGCATCTGATTGCCATTTGTAAATTTTTATATGTATTAAAATGTACCTTTTATTAGCCTTTTAAGATTTTTAGCGCTTACTCTCTCCCCATTTTAACTGACGGTAAAAAAGTCAGAGAGTAAGGTACACTAAATATTAAATATTAGCTAAAAAACAAAAAAACATATAAAAAAAAGGGCTTGAAAACATCTTAACTAAAAATATATACGCACAAAATCGCAAAACTCCAGTGGAGTAGATACAGTAAGGAGATCGCTATGTGTTAAGTTAATTATAGAATGATTTCCTAACTAGTGACTAGGTGCCTAACTGGTTGTGCAGTCCTTATGTGTGAGAGTACTATATGTGATATAAGGTGATAGGGGACGTGTTTAAATCATAAGACAATATATGCCCATAAGTCAATGCACTACTATCCAGTGAGGGTACTACATATAATTAAAAATAACAATAAGTGGTGTAGTGGCCAAAAATCAGCCCATGGCATGAATGTTTATAGATAGAAACAACAACAATTTAATGGAGTAACTACTTGGCTTCTACTGAATGATTGGCGTATAAGAGTATATACAAATTAGCTTAAGATGTAAGCAAAATCTCAGATATCAAGTTGGGATCGATATAAAATGAATATAGAACCCAATACCTAAAAAAACTAGTTTGAAGCAATCAATAGTATAAGGATAATATAGAGTGGAATAATGGGAGAAAAACTCTGCCCTTTAAAGATACTAAAGCATGTATGTGCAGTGGAGAGACAGAGAAAGTATAATGAAAATAATGATATATGTGTATATGATTATGAAGTGAACTGGATGAATAATAAATATTAAATAATATAATCATATATCGGTGTGATGATGAGATATCACATGAGTAGGTGAACAATACTAACCTACAGTGGAATACAAAATTCATATTTGTGTATTGATAAATTAGTTAAAATCAAGTAGGAATAAGGAGGTACCCCTGGCACTATATACAAAATAATTTATTCGTGGACAGCAGGTGCCCAAGGGTATATGCATGGCTCAAATGAATAAACTAACGTTATAATGGTATATATATTAAATAGTGATAGGGTGTGTTGAAAATCCAGTGTACAAAGGGTTTTAGTTAATATATCAAAATACAATATTCTAAAAACTGGCTTGTTTAAATATAACTGCAAGACCCAAAAAGGGCTAATACCACACACTAACACATGTAATAAACACATGATATAATTAATATTTATGGCAAAAGTTAGATCATACAAAAGCAGCTGAATCTATGACCACATTAAGACTCTTGGGGAACAAGGTCTGGAACTTAAAGTTCCAGTAAGTTTCCCTTTGTCTTAGTTTAGTAAATCTGTTGCTATGGCAACTAGGGGGAATACTTTCAATGGGAGTTATTTTCAAATTGCATCTCCCTGGATTGTGTTCTTGACAAATTTTTTAGCAAATTGTGAGTCACAATCCTAAAATGTTTACTATTTTTCTGCATGTGCGGCCAATATATTGCATCCCGCATTCGCACGTAAGTGCAAAGATGACAAAAGTTGAGTCACAGGATAATCTCCCTTTAATGGGGAATTTTTCACTTGTGGTGTGAGAAATAAGATGTTTTTTTTATGTGTGATGTGATTACACATAAGGCAACATTTTTTACCACATTTAAATGTTCCTATTTTCTCAACTCTTAAAGGCCCAATGATTTTGTTTTGTGTATTGATCTTATTCCTCTTAGATATTACCACCTTAGTCAGTGCCAATTTTTGTTTCAACGTTGGCGCTCGCCTATAAACCAATCTTGTTTGTGGGGATAATGTTTTCTTAAGTATCGGGTCTCTCATTAAGATGGGCCAATGTTTCTTCTGGAATTAAATTGAGTCACAAACAATGGTTGACCCCTTAAGCTCTTATTGTCATCAGGATTCTTAGTTTTATTAGACATTTATTATGTCCCTCTATCCAAAGTTCTAGCTCTATCGCAACCTTTCTTAATAAGGTCTAGAGCAGAGCTTTCCAAACTTTTCATGTTTGCGACACACTTTTTAGACCTACATAATTTTGTGACACGGTAATTCAGTTGTACTGGCAAACAGGAGGTTAAACTAACTTGTTTTAAGAGATACGGACACATACATAAATTATATAATAACGAAATAGATTTACAAGTAACAGTATGTATGTGCAAGAATAAAAAAAAAAGTTTAATAACACCAATAGCTACTTAGTATTTTAATGGGCTGCATGAGGTTGATGGGATGAACACAATTTCTGAATATTTGGTGAAATACTCACATTTCATCATCAAGCATTTTTAAGCTTCCACTTCCTATCCATATATCAAGAGCATCAGCAGCAATGCACTACTGGGAGCTAGCTGCAAAAACCCCCCACTGACTTCTGACTTCAGCTCAGCATTTAAGCTACCGCCCTCAGAGCTCTGCGAGTCTGACTGGCTAGTGCCCGTGCTGCAAACACACTGCTGTCCCACTCACTGACTACACGTGCAGTCACGAGCCAATTAAAGAGACACACGTGCAGTCAGGAGCCAATGTGCCGCCAAAGCCGCCAATGGGAATAGTTTCAGTTCCCACTGAGCTGCGCCAATAGGTTAAGATGATCTGTGACCCCTAGGTATCAATCACGTGTCAACCATGTGATATGCATAGCATGCAGGCAGAAAGTCAGAAACCAAAAAAAAAATTAAATTTAGAAAAAAATTTGTGCTGAAGCAGGGACACACCTACACACTGCTGCCGACACACTAGTGTGTCCCGACACACAGTTTGGAAAGCACTGGTCTAGAGGGTAACCCTTTTCTTAGAACCTCTTGGTGAGAATCTTAGATTGCTCATCATACTTTTCATATGTGCTACAATTTCAACTCATCCTACAGAATTGACTGTAGGGAATATTAGTTTTCCAACTTTTAAGATGGTTGCTGGAGAAATGTAGAAAGTTATTGCAATCCACTTTTTTGGATGTATTCAAATTTCCATCAATATCCCAGGTTAAAGTTACATCCAAAAATTCTATTATTTGCTCTTGCAGGTTGGATGTGAAGCTAATACCCATGTTGT
The DNA here is from genome assembly GCF_027579735.1 of Bombina bombina. Taxonomy (NCBI): domain Eukaryota; kingdom Metazoa; phylum Chordata; class Amphibia; order Anura; family Bombinatoridae; genus Bombina; species Bombina bombina. The sequence goes on along the minus strand of NC_069504.1, from coordinate 247,054,060 downwards.
TAGCATTTAGGGATGAAACAAATTATTTTGCTTCCATAGCTGATCCTTCAAATACAAACAGCAGATCATCTATAAAACACCTGATTGCCCCTCCATTTTGAATTATATATATATAGTTCTTCAAATATTCCCATAAAGAGATTTGCAAAATTGGGGGCAAATCTGGTGCCCATGGCCATTCCCTTAATCTGAAGATAAAATTCATCCAAAAACTGGAAATAATTATATGTTAGGATAAATTCAATCAAAGCTATTAGATATTCTTTCTGAACATTTTGGCATATAGATGTCCCTCTCCAGAAATATTGTGGTAGTCCCTATACCTACATCCTGGGCTATGTTCGAATACAGCGCACCAACGTCACATGATAACCACAAATAGTTGTCCCTACGTTTAATAAGAGAGAACTTCTGCAGTAAATCTGTGGTATCTTTAATGTATGAAGGGAGGTTGCACACATATCTCTGGAGGTACACATCAATATATTCAGACAGCTTGTCAGTAATGCTGTTCACTCCTGCTATGATAGGCCTCCCTGGGGGCACTTTATAATTTTTATGTAATTTTGGGAGGTGGTAGTAATAAGGTAGGTTAGGGTGGTCGGGCATCAAATAACACTTTTCTTTCTTGCTCAAAATACCTTGAGATACTCCACTTTTCAAAATAGTGGGGTCATGGTTTAATTTCCTATAATAATTTGTATCCCAAAGGATATGCTGTGCCTCTTTTATATAATCTTTATAGTTTTGGAGTACTATGCCTCCACCCTTGTCAGCCTGACGAATAACCAAATTGTGGTCACTCATCAGGCTTCTAAGGGCTCTAGCTTCATTAGGCCAGATTTTCTTATTCTTTATTGTATGGCCGGGAATTGTTTCCCATTCTTCCAGAACCAACTGTTGAAAAAGATCTAAAAGATAGACACTGGGGTCAATGAGGTGTAGATTATATCCTTAAAAAGCTTATTCCCCAATTGTTCTGGTTCACAATATAAAATGGTAGAGGAATATTTATCATTCTGACTATTCAAAAGAATGGGGGCCCCTTCAATATTTTTATTTTTGCAAAGTATCTTTGTAAATATAACTTTCTGGTGTATTTATTCAAATCCACAAAAAGATTAAACAAGTTGTGTGTATTAGGAGGGCAATAGGACAATTCTCTACCCAGAACTCTAATTTAATCATCAGTGAGGGGATGTGCAGATAGATTAAAAATCCTATTTTTGAACTTTTGTAGTTTTTCTTTTTTGTAGGTTTTCCCTCTACCTCTCCTTCCCCGTTTGGAAAAGGTATTTTTTTGTGATTGTTGGATTGATTTGGTTTCCTCCTCCATAAGGGAGCAAGGTTGGGGGTCCCTAAAAAAACATCATTAGATGATGAGGGAGCACTGTCATTCATCAATAAGTTAGATCTCTCTCTATAGGTGTCAAAATGTTCCCAATTTCGGTGGGAATTTAACGGTTGAAACCTATTGTGAATGGGAATCATATTGGGGTTATTATTATAATTGTAAGAATGGGACGGTCCTCTGTTCTCTCTATCCTGGGGATTGTGTCCATTCCAATTGCCCCTATTGTGACCACCTTCGTTGGAGTGAGACCTAACATATGTGGGGTTCTTGGTTGTAATGATTGCTGGTGTTGTGTTTATTATTTTTTTTGTATAATCATTGTTATTCTTATTCCTATTTTTATTTTTATTATTATGAACAATAGTCCAATCGTTCTCTTTCTTATTGTTAGTATGATTGAAAGAGTACACCTCACCCTTTGTTATAGACTTCTTTATCCCTCTTCATCTTGCTATTTTTAGTGGCTATAATTCCAGATTGGTAAAGATCTACTGCTTTAATAGTCTGAGTGTTTAGTTTGTGATATTCAGGATGCTCTTTGAAAGGTTCAAGTTTGCTTTGAACTAAATCTATTGCAGACCAAGTATTTATTATTATTATTATTATTATTATTATACTTTATTTATTAAGCGCCAACATATTCCGCAGCGCTGTCCATGGATACAATTAATTTAAATAAAACAATACAAGACTTGTAAGATACAGGACAAAATTTACAAACACATACAGGAGGGATTGAGGGCCCTATTCCCGTGGGAACTTACAATCTAGAAGGGTAGGAGGTTGGGAAACAGGAGGTGAGGACTGCAAGATTGAGAAGGATGTTAATACAGAGTTAGATGAGGGAAATATTAGGTAAATGAAATTAATTTATTATTGAGTTGGGTGGTAGGCTTCCCTGAACAGAAAAGTCTTCAGGGAGCATTTAAAGGAAGAAAGATTAGGGCAAAGCCTGACAGCACGAGGGAGAGTGTTCCAGAGGGTAGGTGCTGCACGACAGAAGTCCTGCAGTCTAGCATGAGAGGAGGTGATAGTTGTGGATGCAAGGAGCAGGTCATTGTTGGATCTTAGTGGACGGGCTGGAGTATACTTGTGTATTAGAGAGGATAGGTAGAGGGGAGCGGCGTTGGTGAGAGTTTTGTATGTAAGGGTGAGAATTTTGAATTTAATTCTGCTGTGAATGGGGAGCCAATGAAGGGACTCACAGAGAGGTGCAGCAGATACAGATCGACGGGAAAGGTGGATCAGCCTGGCAGAGGCATTTAGGATGGATTGAAGGGGGGAGAGGCGGGAAAGAGGAAGCCAGCGAGTAGGTTGTTGCAGTAGTCAAGTCGGGAGATAACAAGGGAGTGGATTATTTGCTTTGTGGTGTCAGCGCTCAGAAAAGGGCAAATTTTAGAAATATTGCGTAGATGATTGCGGCAGGATGTAGAAAGCAATTGGATATGGGGGATGAAGGATAAGTTTGAGTCAAGTGTGACTCCAAGGCAGCGGACTTGGGGTGATGGGGAAATGGTGATGCCGTCAACAGGGATAGAGAAGTCAGAAGTCGACGTAGAGCTTGAGGGGGGGATAAGAAGGAGCTCAGTCTTGGACATGTTAATCTTTAGGTGGTGATAGGCCATCCAGGAAGAAATACCAGATAAGCAGTTGCTGACATTTGAGAGGACAGAGGGAGAGAGAGCAGGGGTGGAAAGGTAGATTTGGGTGTCATCAGCATAGAGGTGATATTTGAAACCATAACTGTTGATAAGTTTACCTAGCGAAGAAGTATAGATGGAGAAGAGCAGAGGACCCAGAACAGATCCTTGAGGTACTCAGACAGAGGCATAGGAGAGGAGGAATCGCCGGCAAGTCACAGAAAAAGACCTGTGAGAAAGATAGGAGTGAATCCAGGACAGAGCAGTGTCACAGAGGCCAAACGAGCTAAGGGTCTGTAGGAGGAGGGGGTGGTCAACTGTGTTGAAGGCAGCTGAGAGGTCAAGTAAGATGAGTATAGAGTAGTGGCCAATATTTTTAGCAGAGAGAAGATTGTTTGTGACCTTGGTAAGGGCAGTCTCAGTTGAGTGTTTTGGGCGGAATCCGGATTGCAGAGGGACAAGCAAGGAGTTGGCGGACAGGAAGTGGGTTAGGCGATTGTAAACTAATTTTTCAAGGAGTTTTGATGTTAGTGGAAGCAGTGATATGGGGCGGTAGCTTTCAGGAGAATTAGGGTTGAGGGAGGGTTTTTTGAGTATGGGAGTGACTTTTGCGTGTTTGAAAGAAGATGGGAATGAGCCGGTAGAGAGAGATAGGTTGAAGATGTGGGTAAGAGTAGGAGTGAGGGTGGAAGATAGGGAGGGAATTAGATGGGAAGGGATAGGGTCGAGTGGGCAGGTAGTGAGGCGTGAGGAAGATAGTAAGGAAGAAACTTCATTCTCAGTGGTTGGATGGAAGATTCAGAGGGTGGCAGAGGGATTAATTGGGCTTGTTGTTGGAGTATTGCAGGTTGGTGTTGGGATGTTGCTTCGGATAGTATGTGTTTTGTTTAAAAAGTAGTCAGCCAGGTCTTGAGCACTAAAGACAGGCGGGGGTGGTGGAGCGGGTGGGTAGAGGATAGAGTTAAAGGTGGAGAAGAGTCGTTTAGGGTTTGAGGAAAGAGTAGATATGAGAGAAGAGAAGTAAGTTTGTTTGGCTAAGTGAAGGGCGGAAGTGTATGAACGAAGAATAAACTTATATTGTATGAAATCGGGTTCAGAGTGAGTTTTCCTCCAGACACGCTCAGCAGTACGGGAGCATTTTTGCAAATAGCGTGTTTGCTGAGCATGCCAGGGCTGTAACTGATGGCGTGGTGTTTTGCGCAGCTGGGGAGGGGCAAGTGTGTCTAATGCAGAGGAGAGAGTTTTGTTATAGTGGGCTGTAGCGAGATCAGGGCAGGTTATAGTGGAGGTGTGAGGGAGGAGATTTTGAATGATTTTTGAAAATTGGAGCGGCTCCACAGCATGGGTATTTCTACAGGTGCGGGGGCAGGATGGAGAAGTGGGTTTAGCTGTTGCATTAATATTATAGGTGACCAGGTGATGGTCTGAAATGGGAAAAGGGCGACAGGAGGTGTCAGATATAGAGAAGAGGTAGGAAAATACCAGGTCGATGGAGTAGTATCTCCTATAAGTTTATCTGTATGTGCAATGAAAAGGTCAATAAGTTGAAAAGAACAATCATCTAGGGCGGCATACCATTTTACCAGACCTCTAGGAATCTGTTTCTTTTCTTTATATTTTTTAAGACAGTCCAGGCCCCACCAGTGCCTATGTTCTGTTTTTAACAAGTCTTTCAGCTTGGAAAACAGGCTTTCAATACTGGCAGTGGAATTCGGACCTGGACTGATACTCCAAGGATTCACACCCTGATTATTACTCAACCTCCGTAAAGATCTTTCAGAGGAGGATAACATAATAAATATTACAAAGTGATGTAAATAATTTATTATTTTTACAATGGGCTGCACTCCTATCTCTACACAATTACTGTGTTAGCTTAAGAACGAACAGATATATATGAAATATAATATATCCTATAGGAGATATTGCAATCATCTGCAAAAATATTTTTGCAGAGCAGAAATCTAATGAATTCCTTCTGACCATGCCTACTCAGTCAAATGTATTATTTAACCTCTTAATGAAAGAATATAGATTTTTTTTTTCATTCTATGCCAGGTTTTAACAGATAATAGTTGTGACAATTGAGGGTAAAAGAGACTTTGTAGCTACCTAGACAGATGATTGGAGTGCACAATCACAGTGGGAAATGAGATCACTCATATAAAATAACATGGACTATTTATTTCCAATAAGTGGAAATGTGCCCCCCATACCACAGGTGTCTGCATTCGTATTCCAATTGTACTACAACATTCTTTATTTTATGTCTTTTATTGCTAATAGAGCCCTAATTCACCAAACAAATTCTTAAACTATATTTAATAAATTAAAAAAAAACAACATTATATCTGCAAACTAAAGTTGAAAAAAAATATGACTTTTAAATGTAATCTTCCAAAAAATAATAATTAATATGTGAAAACTTTTTAGCACAAAGGTAAGAAAAAGTTTATCAGCCAAAGGGTTAAATATGAACAAAGTCAACAAGTTCTTAATTATTATGCATTAGTAAAAACATTTAACAGTTAAGGAAATCTGATTTTGAATTTTAAGAGTAGCAACCTCTGCTACCACCTAAGTAACTAACAGCAATAAATTATATTTTCAGGAGGAAAATGATTACATATAATTATGGATTTAACATAAAATGCGACCATTAACAGACAATTAAACACAGGAGAAAAAAAATTTAATAACACCACTAAGTATTAGTTATAGGACACATAGTTTAAATGGCTCAAGTTTATAAATTTAAATGTAGTTTAATTGGACAACTATATTAATACAGCAAGACAACTTCATCAGCATCCAAAAACATTAAAATACCCTGCAAACAATTAGGTCCGTGGCAACATGTGCAACAGGAGAGAGGTTTTTAATGTACAAATAGTCTACACATCAATGTTAATGTTATGTTTCATTGACATCAAAATAGGGATTATAGTAGCTCCTTGCATTTAGATATAAAGAGCAAAACCTTTTTAATATTGGGTAAATATTTGGTGTTGGTAGGTTATGTGTTGGGGTTTGCAATTATCAATGAGGTTACACCAGGGGAACTTTAAGATGAATGGTTTTGATTAAAGAGGAGTATTTAGTGATGGGAGAATTGCTAAGAGGGGGAATAAGGTTGAAGGGGTTTTATTGAAATAGATCATATCAATACAGATTATACAGTATGTAATTGCAAGGTTGTTGCAGTAGGGGGAGTTTTGGTCAAAGGGCCATGTAAGTAATTTGGTTACTATGGGGCCAGATTGCAGTTTGGGATAGTTGCAGAAATAGTAGCAACAGGAGGTCTAGGTCAGCAATTAGTTGTTATTGTAGTAGGTGAGGTTATGGTTATGTTTATACTAGGCAATATTTTTGGTTAGGATTAATGGTCTAAAATACTAGCACATATGCAGAAAAACTTTGCTAAATATGAATAGTGTACTGTTACTAAATAACAATAGCTTGAGCATGATCAAGACACCAGAATGCAATTGCTGTAAAAAATCTACTGCGTCTAAATGTTTTCATCGCAGCTGAGCTGTGGACTGACAATTAACCAGGCATCTGAGCAAAAGGAATCCAAGGGCCTTTCTGATCACACCCACCCCAATCATGCCCAGCAAATGAGATCACCACATCTGTTGCACTGCAAGCAAAAAGATAATGCAGCTCAGGGAATCTGCAGCATCTCCACCTAAATCATTGGGGATCTCCAGCTACATTAAATAGAGGAACCCTGTCTGTTCGATGGCATTGACTCTCATCTCTCACTAACAACAGTATGGTCTACAACCAAGTGCCCAAATAGTCAGTCAACACCTGTTGCAACACTTTTCTAGTGACTTGTTTGTAATTTAGTACATTGTTAGTGCACAGTCTTGAGCATTCATATGCATTCTTTCAAAGTTTTTTTCTTTTTGAATGTATTTTTAAAGTAAAAAAAAAAAAAAGAAAAGGTTGTATACCTTTACAGTGTGTTTAATCTCAAAATAGTACTGAGGGGGAAAACGAATTACAATGAAGTATGAATTTTCAAAAGCATTTTAAAGGGTTCAATTTGTTTAAAAGTCTATATATTCAAGAAGAAAAAAGGGAAAAAATAACAAGCTCTTTTGATCAGCCACAAAATACAGAGGGAATGAGCAGCAGTGCGTGCAAAGGGAGAAGAACAGTTTGTTTAGTTGAGGTCTCGCATGTATGGCTGCAGATTAGGAACCAAGGGAAAGAGGAAACCTTGACATGGTCTTGGGCCTATCACTATTTTGCCAAATGCTGTAACTAACTCTTCGATTTTGCTTTTATTCTAGCTGTGTGCATGCAAGTGTCCCAGACTCTTTGTGTATATTGTTTAGGTTTCTATGTATTTTTTCCTATGGGCTCTGCAACAAAGTTTGTTTCAGATTAACTACCCAAGTCACTGAGGCAGTTGCCTGTGAGTGCTGGTGAGCACCGAGGGCTGTGGGTTTTCTCAGTGGCATGGGAGATATAAGTTGCTACATTAAATAGTCCCAAATTAAATTAATGGAAAATAACACTGTAAAGATGCATCATTGTAAATGCCAGTATCTATGTATCAAATATGTAAGTTAGTGCTGTGAGTTAACAAAACTATTAGGTTACTGTTTTTAAAATAATTATAGAGTATAATATTTTATTTGACATAAGCAATTTAAAATTAATTTACAGGGGCAGATGCTTGTAATAGCTATCTGCAATCCATAAATAGTAATACAAAAATCACTCTGATTATTTATATAAAGTATACTGTCAGTAAATTATCCATTTCATGTTAAACTGTTTATTGTCATGGCTGTTATGTTAACAAGTAAATATTCTTGAAATTAGGTTCAAAATGTTAGTCACAAGATTTAAATTAATTTTGGATCTATCTAATAAAACAAGTCTTCCTATAATAAAGAACAAACATCTTTTATTTTTTATAAACACATAGGACCTTAAATTGTATATAGACAATGCAACATTTACGTACATGCTTATATGTAAATATCTTTAAACACATCATCAACAATTTCTGTGCAGCCTTATGGTTCTATAGGTTTTCTAAAGTGATTTATTAATGTGAATACTTTACACTCTACCCACAAAGGTTTTGTGCTTAATTTGACTATATTATGTTATCTAATTGTATGCAGTGTTACAGGCAGCAGAATTTCAATTGTGCTATAGTGAGAAAAAAAGGTAAATTAAGATACTTTTAGTGAACCTATGCTATGACATTTCCAGAATAGCTGAACATTTCATTTGAATAATTAGTCAAACATGCTACAGGTAAGGTAGAATACAGATAACTGACCTTATCCTTCATTTATTTTGCAAGATTTTCTGAAAAATGCCAGGCATGATTAATATTTCTGTGAATGTCATTATATATATTATTAATATATGAATCATGTTTTTCATAATAATGTGTATCAAATAATTACATTTGTTTAATGACATGTCCATTACAGCTATTTGTCATGTTTTTGGGATTTACGTTCCAGCACCCCATTTTTTGTCTATATCACTATGTCATAGATATTGTTTTTCGTACCTGGGGAAACAGGATCAGTGCTAATTCTTATGGATATTGGCTATATGAAAACTATTTAGTTTGGGCATAGTTCTTTTTTTTTTTTGTTCTTGTGCTTCCAGGTACTACGAGTAATGATATGTTGGAAACTATGATATTGAAAATGTATTTTAAAACTTACTTTAAAAAGTTTCCTAAAGTTAATTAATGTATAAACTAAATATATATTTTCTTTTCTTGATTTTAGAACCCTTGGAGTTACCCAATTTTCTCCTATTCATGCCAGAAAAGCCTTTCCTTGCTTTGATGAGCCAATCTACAAAGCCACATTCAAAATAAGCATCAGACATCAGACTTCTTATATATCCTTGTCAAATATGCCAGTGGAGACTTCTGTGTTTGAAGAAGGTGGATGGGTTACAGATCATTTTTCACAAACTCCTTTAATGTCTACGTATTATCTTGCATGGGCTGTGTGCAACTTTACCTATCGTGAAGTGATCACAAAGAATGGTGTTCTAGTAAGTATATTCCTTGCATTAACAAAATGTTGTAAGACAGCTTGACAAATAGTCATTCTAAAAACGAAAAAAAATTAACTTGAGTAAAAATATGTATTTTTGAGTGATCAAAACATTTTAAAAACAATAACAAGATTGTAGTCATCAATGCAGTATGTGAAAAAAAAACAGTTTTGCACAAGACATTGATTTAAATTTACCATATAAATATATATATATATATATATATATATATATATATATAACCAAATTCGTAGTCACTCTCCTTCATCTATGCAGCTTTGAGGACGCAGACCGGAACTCACAAGCCATAGACCCTCTTTTCCTGACAATAATTTTAAACAGTTTTTATTTTTTTATTTTTAAAGGCTATATATATATATATATATATATATATATATATATATATATATATATATATATATATATATATATATATATATATACTGTATGTACAAAGCATATAGTTTCCTCTGTTTGCTTCTACTCTATTACAGGAGACATGAAGTTAAAAAATTGGTTAGAATATGTTGGGTTACTTTGCATATTCAAACATGCCCATGTCTTTGTATATGTTGGGTTCAGGTTGATTATAGGTAAGTTTCAGTTAGAAATTATTATGGTGGTGGCAGGTCTAGGGATATCAGAGGACCATTCCAATAAACTTTAAAACACCAGTACCAATAAAATTTAGGTAATAGTCTTAATAATGTGGATAATCATTTATTTTGTATAAAAGGTCATTAAAGTCGTAATGTGATGATAATGGTTTGCAAATACATTGCAAATCACAACACATCATAACAACTGTCATAATGTACTGTTGCTATTCTTAGTGGCTCCTATAGAAAAGAATGATCACCATAAAAGAATGGAGAGTTAGAGACATCATCCAATAAGAAAAAGTTAAAATTCTTCCTTTATTTTAAAAAGTTAAAAATATACAGCACACAGAGATCTGTGGGGCTGATGAGAGCTAAACTTTAACCTGTTATGCTGCATACACATGCGATCCCTAAATGACTTGGACCAAGGTACATGGAAAAGAAGGTAACCAGCTTTAAATTTAACCTTTGAGAGGGTTAGATTGAATCAGTGCATTCACTATATCTGACTGAATTGAAGTTGCTATTATACTATGCTGTCTAAGTGATCACTTGCAACACTGTTACTGTCTTTCCCTGAGACCTGTTTATACCGGGGGTAATTTACATTTTATAAGTAAAGCTACAACCAAATTATTTTCGTTAAAGAGACTGTACGTGTGGTTGCTGAATTAACCCATAGAAACTAATACCTGCTTTCAGAATGCAGATGCCAAGTAATTAAATTATTACAATAATTTGATCGAGAGCAAGCAGCAACTGGGTGCTGGTGTGTCATCACTAATGGGTGCTGGTTTGTCATCACTAATGGGTGCTGGTTTGTCATCACTAATAGGTGCTGGTTTGTCATCACTAATAGGTGCTGGTGTGTCATCACTAATGGGTGCTGGTTTGTCATCACTAATAGGTGCTGGTTTGTCATCACTAATGGATGCTGGTTTGTCATCACTAATAGGTGCTGGTTTGTCATCACTAATAGGTGCTGGTTTGTCATCACTAATAGGTGCTGGTTTGTCACCACTAATAGGTGCTGGTTTGTCATCACTAATAGGTGCTGGTTTGTCATCACTAATAGGTGCTGGTTTGTAATCACTAATGGGTGTTGGTTTGTCATCACTAATGGATGCTGGTTTGTCATCACTAATAGGTGCTGGTTTGTCATCAGTAATGGGTGCTGGTTTGTCATCACTAATAGGTGCTGGTTTGTCATCACTAATAGGTGCTGGTGTGTCATCACTAATAGGTGCTGGTTTGTCATCACTAATAGGTACTGGTTTGTCATCACTAATAGGTGCTGGTTTGTCATCCCTAATAGGTGCTGGTTTGTCATCACTAATAGGTGCTGGTGTGTCATCACTAATAGGTGCTGGGTTGTCATCACTAATGGGTGCTGGTTTGTCATCACTAATGGGTGCTGGTTTCTCATCACTAATAGGTTCTGGTTTGTCATCACTACTGGGTGCTGGTTTGTCATCACTAATAGGTGCTGGTTTGTCATCACTACTGGGTGCTGGTTTGTCATCACTAATGGGTGCTGGTTTGTCATCACTAATAGGTGCTGGTTTGTCATCACTAATAGGCGCTAGTTTGTCATCACTAATAGGTGCTGGTGTGTCATCACTAATAGGTGCTGGTTTGTCATCACTACTGGGTGCTGGTTTGTCATCACTAATAGGTGCTGGTTTGTCATCACTAATAGGTGCTGGTTTGTCATCACTAATGGGTGCTGGTTTGTCATCACTAATGGGTGCTGGTTTGTCATCACTAATAGGTGCTGGTTTGTCATCACTAATGGGTGCTGGTTTGTCATCACTAATGGGTGCTGGTTTGTAATCACTACTGGGTGCTGGTTTGTCATCACTAATAGGTGCTGGTTTGTCATCACTAATAGGTGCTGGTGTGTCATCACTAATAGGTGCTGGTTTGTCATCACTAATAGGTACTGGTTTGTCATCACTAATAGGTGCTGGTTTGTCATCCCTAATAGGTGCTGGTTTGTCATCACTAATAGGTGCTGGTGTGTCATCACTAATAGGTGCTGGGTTGTCATCACTAATGGGTTCTGGTTTGTCATCACTAATGGGTGCTGGTTTCTCATCACTAATAGGTTCTGGTTTGTCATCACTAATAGGTGCTGTTTTGTCATCACTAATAGGTGCTGGTTTGTCATCACTACTGGGTGCTGGTTTGTCATCACTAATGGGTGCTGGTTTGTCATCACTAATAGGTGCTGGTTTGTCATCACTAATAGGCGCTAGTTTGTCATCACTAATAGGTGCTGGTGTGTCATCACTAATAGGTGCTGGTTTGTCATCACTAATAGGTGCTGGTGTGTCATCACTAATAGGTGCTGGTTTGTCATCACTACTGGGTGCTGATTTGTCATCACTAATAGGTGCTGGTTTGTCATCACTAATAGGTGCTGGTTTGTCATCACTAATGGGTGCTGGTTTGTCATCACTAATGGGTGCTGGTTTGTCATCACTAATAGGTGCTGGTTTGTCATCACTAATGGGTGCTGGTTTGTCATCACTAATGGGTGCTGGTTTGTAATCACTACTGGGTGCTGGTTTGTCGCCACTAATAGGTGCTGGTTTGTCATCACTACTGGGTGCTGGTGTGTCATCACTAATGGGTGCTGGTTTGTCATCACTAATAGGTGCTGGTTTGTCATCACTAATGGGTGCTGGTGTGTCATCACTAATGGGTGCTGGTTTGTCATCACTAATGGGTGCTGGTTTGTCATCACTAATGAGTGCTGGTGTGTCATCACTAATGGGTGCTGGTGTGTCATCACTAATGGGTGCTGGTGTGTCATCACTAATAGGTGCTGGTTTGTCATCACTAATAGGTGCTGGTGTGTTATCACTACTGGGTGCTGGTGTGTCATCACTACTGGGTGCTGGTTTGTCACCACTAATAGGTGCTGGTTTGTCATCACTACTGGGTGCTGGTTTGTCACCACTAATAGGTGGTTTGTCATCACTACTGGGTGCTGGTGTAGGGTTGCCACCCGTCCCTTAAAATACAGAACACTTATAAGTTACACATACTGCAGGGTGGAATATGAATTGTGCTGTCCAGAAACACAATACATGTTCCTCCCTGCACACCCTGCAGCATTTGTAACTCATAAGTGTCCAGCAAAACATGACTGAAGTGGCAACCCTATGCTGGTGTGTCATCACTAATGGGTGCTGGTTTGTCATCACTAATAGGTGCTGGTTTGGCATCACTAATAGGTGCTGGTTTGTCATCACTAATGGGTGCTGGTTTTTCACCACTAATAGGTGCTGGTTTGTCATCACTAATAGGTGCTGGTTTGTCATCACTAATAGGTGCTGATTTGTCATCACTAACAGGTTCTGGTGTGTCATCACTACTGGGTGCTGGTTTGTCATCACTAATAGGTGCTGGTGTGTCATTACTAATAGAGGCTGGTTTGTCATCACTAATGGGTGCTGGTTTGTCATCACTAATGGGTGCTGGTTTGTCATCCCTAATAGGTGCTGGTTTGTCATCACTAATAGGTGCTGGTGTGTCATCACTAATAGGTGCTGGGTTGTCATCACTAATGGGTGCTGGTTTGTCATCACTAATGGGTGCTGGTTTGTCATCACTAATAGGTTCTGGTTTGTCATCACAAATAGGTGCTGGTTTGTCATCACTAATAGGTGCTGGTTTGTCATCACTACTGGGTGCTGGTTTGTCATCACTAATGGGTGCTGGTTTGTCATCACTAATAGGTGCTGGTTTGTCATCACTAATAGGTGCTAGTTTGTCATCACTAATAGGTGCTGGTGTGTCATCACTAATAGGTGCTGGTTTGTCATCACTAATAGGTGCTGGTGTGTCATCACTAATAGGTGCTGGTTTGTCATCACTACTGGGTGCTGGTTTGTCATCACTAATAGGTGCTGGTTTGTCATCACTAATGGGTGCTGGTTTGTCATCACTAATGGGTGCTGGTTTGTCATCACTAATGGGTGCTGGTTTGTCATCACTAATAGGTGCTGGTTTGTCATCACTAATGGGTGCTGGTTTGTCATCACTAATATGTGCTGGTTTGTCATCACTAATAGGTGCTGGTTTGTCATCACTAATGGGTGCTGGTTTGTCATCACTAATAGGTGCTGGTTTGTCATCACTAATGGGTGCTGGTGTGTCATCACTAATGGGTGCTGGTTTGTCATCACTAATGGGTGCTGGTTTGTCATCACTAATGAGTGCTGGTGTGTCATCACTAATGGGTGCTGGTGTGTCATCACTAATGGGTGCTGGTGTGTCATCACTAATAGGTGCTGGTTTGTCATCAGTAATAGTTGCTGGTGTGTTATCACTACTGGGTGCTGGTGTGTCATCACTACTGGGTGCTGGTTTGTCACCACTAATAGGTGCTGGTTTGTCATCACTACTGGGTGCTGGTTTGTCACCACTAATAGGTGGTTTGTCATCACTACTGGGTGCTGGTGTAGGGTTGCCACCCGTCCCTTAAAATACAGAACACTTATAAGTTACACATACTGCAGGGTGGAATATGAATTGTGCTGTCCAGAAACACAATACATGTTCCTCCCTGCACACCCTGCAGCATTTGTAACTCATAAGTGTCCAGCAAAACATGACTGAAGTGGCAACCCTATGCTGGTGTGTCATCACTAATGGGTGCTGGTTTGTCATCACTAATAGGTGCTGGTTTGGCATCACTAATAGGTGCTGGTTTGTCATCACTAATGGGTGCTGGTTTGTCACCACTAATAGGTGCTGGTTTGTCATCACTAATAGGTGCTGGTTTGTCATCACTAATAGGTGCTGATTTGTCATCACTAATAGGTGCTGGTGTGTCATCACTACTGGGTGCTGGTTTGTCATCACTAATAGGTGCTGGTGTGTCATTACTAATAGAGGCTGGTTTGTCATCACTAATGGGTGCTGGTTTGGCATCACTAATAGGTGCTGGTTTGGCATCACTAATAGGTGCTGGTTTGTCATCACTAATAGGTGCTGGTTTGTCATCACTAATAGGTGCTGGTTTGTCATCACTAATAGGTGCTGGTGTGTCATCACTACTGGGTGCTGGTTTGTCATCACTACTGGGTGCTGGTGTGTCATCACTACTGGTTGCTGGTTTGTCATCACTACTGGGTGCTGGTTTGTCATCACTTATAGGTGCTGGTGTGTCATCACTAATAGGTGCTGGTTTGTCATCACTACTGGGTGCTGGTTTGTCACCACTAATAGATGCTGGTTTGTCATCACTAATAGGTGCTGGTTTGTCATCACTACTGGGTGCTGGTTTGTCACCACTAATAGGTGCTGGTTTGTCATCACTACTGGGTGCTGGTTTGTCATCACTACTGGGTGCTGGTTTGTCACCACTAATAGGTGCTGGTTTGTCATCACTAATAGGTGCTGGTTTGTCATCACTACTGGGTGCTGGTTTGTCATCACTAATAGGTGCTGGTTTGTCATCACTAATGGGTGCTGGTTTGTCATCACTAATGGGTGCTGGTTTGTCATCACTAATAGGTGCTGGTTTGTCATCACTATTAGGTGCTGGTTTGTCATCACTAATGGGTGCTGGTTTGTCATCACTAATAGGTGCTGATTTGTCATCACTAATGGGTGCTGGTTTGTCATCACTAATAGGTGCTGGTTTGTCATCACTAATAGGTGCTGGTTTGTCATCACTAATAGGTGCTGGTTTGTCATCACTAATGGGTGCTGGTTTGCCATCACTAATAGGTGCTGGTTTGTCATCACTAATGGGTGCTGATTTGTCATCACTAATAGGTGCTGGTTTGTCATCACTAATGGGTGCTGGTTTGTAATCACTAATAGGTGCTGGTTTGTCATCAATAATAGGTGCTGGTGTGTCATCACTACTGGGTGCTGGTTTGTCATCGCTACTGGGTGCTGGTTTGTCACCACTAATAGGTGCTGGTTTGTCATCACTAATAGGTGCTGGTATGTCATCACTAATAGGTGCTGGTGTGTCATCACTAATAGGTGCTGGTGTGTCACCACTAATAGGTGCTGGTTTGTCATCACTACTGGGTGCTGGTTTGTTATCACTAATAGGTGCTGGTTTGTCATCACTACTGGGTGCTGGTTTGTCGCCACTAATAGGTGCTGGTTTGTCATCACTACTGGGTGCTGGTGTGTCATCACTAATGGGTGCTGGTTTGTCATCACTAATAGGTGCTGGTTTGTCACCACTAATAGGTGCTGGTGTGTCATCACTACTGGGTGCTAGTGTGTCATCACTACTGGGTGCTGGTTTGTCATCACTACTGGGTGCTGGTTTGTCATCACTAATAGGTGCTGGTGTGTCATCACTACTGGGTGCTGGTTTGTCACCACTAATAGGTGCTGGTTTGTCATCACTACTGGGTGCTGGTTTGTCACCACTAATAGGTTCAGGTTTGTCATCACTACTGGGTGCTGGTGTGTCATCACTACTGGGTGCTGGTTTTTTACCACTAATAGGTGCTGGTTTGTCATCACTAATAGGTGCTGGTTTGTCATCACTACTGGGTGCTGGTTTGTCATCATTACTGGGTGCTGGTTTGTCACCACTAATAGGTGCTGGTTTGTCATCACTAATAGGTGCTGGTTTGTCATCACTAGTGGGTGCTGGTGTGTCTTTGCTACTGGGTGCTGGTTTGTCACCACTAATAGGTGCTGGTTTGTCATCACTAATAGGTGCTGGTTTGTCACCACTAATAATTGCTGGTTTGTCATCACTAATAGGTGCTGGTTTGTCACCACTAATAGGTGCTGGTTTGTCATCACTAATAGGTGCTGGTTTGTCACCACTAATAGGTGCAGGTTTGTCATCACTACTGGGTGCTGGTTTGTCACCACTTATAGGTGCTGGTTTGTCATCACTACTGGGTGCTGGTGTGTCACCACTAATAGGTGCTGGTTTGTCATCACTACTGGGTGCTGGTTTGTCATCACTACTGGGTGCTGGTTTGTCACCACTAAATAGGTGCTGGTGTGTCATCACTACTGGGTGCTGGTTTGTCATCACTAATGGGTGCTGGTTTGTCATCACTAATGGGTGCTGGTTTGTCATCACTAATAGGTGCTTGTTTGTCATCACTAATAGGTGCTGGTTTGTCATCACTAATGGGTGCTGGTTTGTCATCACTAATAGGTGCTGGTTTGTCATCTCTAATAGGTGCTGGTTTGTCATCACTAATAGGTGCTGGTGTGTCATCACTAATAGGGGCTGCTTTGTCATCACTAATAGGTGCTGGTTTGTCATCACTAATGGGTGCTGGTTTGTCATCACTAATGGGTGCTGGTTTGTCATCACTAATGGGTGCTGGTTTGTCATCACTAATGGGTGCTGGTTTGTCATCACTAATGGGTGCTGGTTTGTCATCACTAATAGGTGCTGGTTTGTCATCACTAATGGGTGCTGGTTTGTCATCACTAATGGGTGCTGGTTTGTCATCACTACTGGGTGCTGGTTTGTCGCCACTAATAGGTGCTGGTTTGTCATCACTACTGGGTGCTGGTGTGTCGTCACTATTGGGTGCTGGTTTGTCATCACTAATAGGTGCTGGTTTGTCACCACTAATAGGTGCTGGTCTGTCATCACTACTGGGTGCTAGTGTGTCATCACTACTGGGTGCTGGTTTGTCATCACTACTGGGTGCTGGTTTGTCATCACTAATAGGTGCTGGTGTGTCATCACTACTGGGTGCTGGTTTGTCACCACTAATAGGTGCTGGTTTGTCATCACTACTGGGTGCTGGTTTGTCACCACTAATAGGTTCAGGTTTGTCATCACTACTGGTTGCTGGTGTGTCATCACTACTGGGTGCTGGTTTTTCACCACTAATAGGTGCTGGTTTGTCATCACTAATAGGTGCTGGTTTGTCATCACTACTGGGTGCTGGTTTGTCATCACTACTGGGTGCTGGTTTTTCACCACTAATAGGTGCTGGTTTGTCATCACTAATAGGTGCTGGTTTGTCATCACTAGTGGGTGCTGGTGTGTCTTCGCTACTGGGTGCTGGTTTGTCACCACTAATAGGTGCTGGTTTGTCATCACTAATAGGTGCTGGTTTGTCACCACTAATAATTGCTGGTTTGTCATCACTAATAGGTGCTGGTTTGTCACCACTAATAGGTGCTGGTTTGTCATCACTAATAGGTGCTGGTTTGTCACCACTAATAGGTGCAGGTTTGTCATCACTACTGGGTGCTGGTTTGTCACCACTAATAGGTGCTGGTTTGTCATCACTACTGGGTGCTGGTTTGTCACCACTAATAGGTGCTGGTTTGTCATCACTACTGGGTGCTGGTTTGTCATCACTACTGGGTGCTGGTTTGTCACCACTAAATAGGTGCTGGTGTGTCATCACTACTGGGTGCTGGTTTGTCATCACTAATGGGTGCTGGTTTGTCATCACTAATGGGTGCTGGTTTGTCATCACTAATAGGTGCTGGTTTGTCATCACTAATAGGTGCTGGTTTGTCATCACTAATGGGTGCTGGTTTGTCATCACTAATAGGTTCTGGTTTGTCATCTCTAATAGGTGCTGGTTTGTCATCACTAATAGGTGCTGGTGTGTCATCACTAATAGGGGCTGCTTTGTCATCACTAATAGGTGCTGGTTTGTCATCACTAATGGGTGCTGGTTTGTCATCACTAATAGGTGCTGGTTTGTCATCACTAATGGGTGCTGGTTTGTCATCACTAATGGGTGCTGGTTTGTCATCACTAATGGGTGCTGGTTTGTCATCACTAATGGGTGCTGGTTTGTCATCACTAATAGGTGCTAGTTTGTCATCACTAATGGGTGCTGGTTTATCATCACTAATGGGTGCTGGTTTGTCATCACTAATAGGTGCTGGTTTGTCATCACTAATGGGTGCTGGTATGTCACCACTAATAGGTGCTGGTGTGTCATCACTAATAGGTGCTGGTTTGTTATCACTAATAGGTGCTGGTTTGTCATCACTAATGGGTGCTGGTTTGTCATCACTAATGGGTGCTGGTTTGTCATCACTAATGGGTGCTGGTTTGTCATCACTAATGGGTGCTGGTTTGTCATCACTAATGGGTGCTGGTTTGTCATCTCTTGGAGCAAGCATTTATCAAATGAATTTTACCAGCTCTAACTTCTAAGTGATATTGCAAACATTCTCATAAAATCATTGCCAGTCATTTCATTAAAGGGACACTGTACCCAAAATTTTTCTTTTGTGATTCAGATAGAGCATGACATTTTAAGCAACTTTCTAATTTACTCCTATTATCAAATTTTCTTCATTCTCTTCATATCTTTATTTGAAATGCAAGAATGTAAGTTTAGATGCCGGCCCATTTTTGGTGAACAACCTGGGTTGTCCTTGCTGATTGGTGGATAAATTCATCCACCAATAAATATGGGCTGTCCAGAGTACTGAAACCAAAAAAAAAGCTTAGATGCCTTCTTTTTCAAATAATGATAGCAATAGAATGAAGAAAAATTTATAACAGGAGTAAATTAGAAAGTTGCTTAAAATTGCATGCTCTATCTGAATTACAAAATAAAAAATTTGGGTTCAGTGTCCCTTTAACGAATGTACCATCCGGGCAAGCTTTCCAAAAGCTTATTTCTGAAAGAAAAATCTGTAATCTGAAGATAAAAAAAACTTTCATTGATTTTACTATGCCACAAATTCACATCTCCCTCATGTAATAAAATAGCTATTTACAGAGCACACCTCTGTGCATTCAGCATTGCATTCAGGTGAGTAAAGACGAACAAGCACCCATTGAGAGAATGTAAGTGAGTAAAAATACTTGTGTTTTCTGCAGCATAAACAAATGTAACCTGTTCTTTAAATGTGAAAAATACAGTTTACGGTATCTTTAAATATATTTATTGCTGTGAAAATAGGAATGTTACAAATATTATTCATGTTTACCTTAAGCATTAGTCTATTAACGGAAGACAAAGCCTATATCTAATTGACAATAATAGAATGAGTAATATGAGTCCCTTCTACAGTAAATAATCATGCGTGTAAAAATAAGGTATTGCAAATCAATGATATTTAAAACTACAAAGTATTTACTTTTATTGGGTATTCACAGTGTACAATATTTTATGTCATGCTATTGCAAAAGTACTAGCTGAAAGGTAGTAAAAGAGAAATCAATAGTGAAAATTACCGATTATCCCCTGAGAAGTCTTTTATCATGGAATAGAGCACATGGTATTGTTGCAAGCAAGGAAAAAAAAATCTCAGCTGCGGGCTGTTTTGTTGCTCTACATCAGATTACTGTCTGTCAACCTTCAGCAGACAAGAAATAGCTGTCTATCAGATTCAGATTAATGTGCTTAAGTTTGCATTTGTTGATGTCAGGAGAGAATGATTCAGTCAGTTAATGTACAATTTTCTTTAAAACTATAATATTTATAGTCTGGTAGCCCTACTATATTGAAAGGGGCAAAATCTACTGGGAAAACTAGAATATACTAAAATTATTGAACAGGATATAAAGAGTCATTGAATATTCAGTCAAAAAATGCCCATGGCGGTGAACTTCCTTTTAAATGTTACTATATCTGTTACTATATGTTCAGTAAGTGTATGTATCTGAATAATTTATAAAATATGCAAAAGACAGTGACACCATTCTCGATTAATAAATCAAGTAAATCAATGACATAATAATCTTTTGGCATACATTTCTTTATAAATACATTTATTTAAACTATTTTATTTAATCTTTCTATAATCACCATAATAAACAGAGATAATTCATTTAAAAATGTACCTTAAATTTGGTGGAACTTGGGTTGGCTTCTATGGCTAATTTGTCCAATTTATTTTCTTAGTAAAAAAAGTTAGTAGCAGTCCTTTTTATTGTTAGGGAGTTCTTACTTAAATAATGGCAATAATATAATGGATGGTGATTTAGTGCTAATATTCATGGATTGAGGAAATAAAGGCTTACAATCTATATAATAATCCAAATTCTGCTTCATTACATTAGGAGAGAAATAGCGCCAGCAGAGGGCGGGAAATGCGTAAGACTGTTATCCCCTCTCTGTCGGCTTCCATGTCTCCAAAACCTTTTTACCTGTGTTATTAAATAAAGTTGATCATTTTTATATATAGCCACCGAATAGTGCCTGCTCTTACTTTCCTGGATTTCATGATTTCAGCGGTATAATCCACCACCGCTATGGCCCTCCAGGCTTTTTGGAGGTATCTGACCTTTGAATTCCTGGCACATCTGCTGACCGTTGCCGTGTTCTGGATAACTCTGTTTATTAAACTATCTCTCTCTCTTAACAACATACAGTATATCTGTAGTAGAAATATGGTTGTTAAATATTGCTTAAATTATAGGTGGTGGTGTAGGTATTTTACTTTCCTCTTGTTTCACCTTTCAACAAATACAACCCATCTCTTCCCTCACATTTAACTCATTCGAAACCCACATGATTTGCTTATTATCTCCCCTCTCGACATGTGTTGCAGTCATATACCGACCCCCTGGTTCCTCAACTCAATTTCTAGATCACTTGGCTGCCTGGCTACCTTATTTCCTTTCCTCAGACACCCCTGCCCTCAATCTTGGTGACTTCAACATCCCTCTTGACGAACCTACTGCCTCCTCTGCAACAACTTCTGCAACTCACTTCCTCCTTTTTGTCACAATGGACTGATTCTCCCATTTACAAAGACGGTCACTCCCTTGACCTGATCTTTAGCTATCAATGCACTATTTAAAATTTCACAAACTCCCCTTTTCCTCTTTCTGACCACCATCTCCTTACTTGCAATATTTTAGACAAAACTTCACAGAAGCATTATGTCATTAGATCAGCAACAGTTTGCTAATTCCCTCAAAACCCTCCTCTCATCCTTCTCCTCCTTTTTCTGCCCTGACCAATCTTTCTGCCACTATAATTCTACCCTTACATCCATCCTTGATAATCTGGCCCCTCTTACCATAGCTCGGAAATCACCCACTCATCCTCAGCCCTGGCATACTCCTTTGACATGGTACCAACGCAGATGTTCCCATACTGCTGAGTGGCACTGGAGAAAATCTAGGAGTTCAGCTGATTTTCTTCCTTACAAAGTCATCTTGAACTCCTACTATTATGCCCTCAATCTCTTTAAGCAACATTACTTCTATACTCTTATCACTACTCTTTCTTCAAACCCAAAACATCTGTTCTCCACTTTCAATATTCTTCTCTGCCACCCCTACCTCCTAATACAACTTCTCTGTCAGCTCAAGACTTTGCCAGACACTTCAATAACAAAATCAGCTCTCAACATACTTCCATTCTCTCACCCCCCTCAAACACTCACAATCAACCACAACCCACATAGCCATAAACTTAGCTCTTTCTCCCCTGTTACTGAAGAAGTTTCTGCACTTACACTGTGCTCTTACCTCACTACCTATCCCCTTGACCCTATCCCCTCACAGCTACTCCCCTCCCTCTCTTCTACTCTTACCCTTATACTGACACACTTTTTCAACCTCTCCTCAGCATCGGTATATTTGACTCATCTCTGAAACATGCACTGGTCACACCTATCCTCAAAAAACCTTCCCTTGACCCAACCTCACCATCCAACTACCGCCCTATTTACCTCCTCCCTCTTGCCTTAAAGCTTCTCGAAAAGCTAGTGTATACATGCTTATCCCATTTCCTTACATTAAACTCCCTCCTTGACCCACTGCAATCTGGATTTCATCCCCATCACTCCACAGAGACAGCAATCGTTAAGGTTACCAATGACCTACTTACAGCAAAATCAAAAGGCCACTTCTCTCTGCTTATCCTCCTTGATCTGTTCACAGCCTTTGATACTGTTGACCATCCTCTTTTGCTCCAAACCCTCCAATCCTTCGGCATTTGTGACAAAGCCCTCTCGTGGTTCTCTTCCTACCTGTCAAACCGTACCTTTAGTGTAGCCTTCTCTGGGTCCTCCTTTGCCCTGTCACCACTTTCTGTCAGGGTACCACAAGGCTCTGTCCTTGGTCCTCTTCTCTTCTCAATCTACATGTCATTATTAGGTTCCCTAATTAAGTTCCACGGTTTCCAATATCATTTGTATGCTGACGACACCCAAATATTCTTCTCTGCACAAGACCTATCTCCTTCCTTGTTAACCCGTGCCACTAACTGTCTTTCTCACATCTCTTCCTGGATGTCCTCTCACTACCTCAAGCAAAATCTCTTCAAAACTGAGCTCCTTATTTTCCCCCTTCTTCCAAAATCTCCACCCCCAATCTCTCTATAACTGTCGAGAACTCCATTATTACCCCTACCCCACATACCCGATGTCTTGGGGTCACATTTGACTCAGATCTTTCTTTCACTCCTCACATTCAGTCCTTGGCTAAAGTCTGCCGCTTCCACCTTAAAAACAACTCTAAAATTAGACATTTCCTTACACAAGAAACAACTAAGATTTTAGACCACACTCTCATCCTTTCCTGCCTCGATTACGGCAACTCTGTCCTCTCTGGTCTCCCCAGCTGCCACCTAGCTCCTTTATAATCCATAATGAATGCCTCTGCAAGGCTCATCTTCCTTACATGTCACTTTTCATCTGCTGCAAATCTCTGCCAATCCCTTCACTGACTTCCTCTTGCCTCTAGGATTAAACACAAAATTCTCACTCTGACATACAAAGCCCTCAACTGCACTGCTCCCCCTATATCTCAGACCTTGTCTCCAGATACTCTCCCTCCCATCCCCTTTGCTCTGCTCATGACCTCCTACTCTCCTCCTCACACTCCCATTTACAGGACTTCTCCAGACTGGCTACCATATTGTTTTGTACTCCGCCTTTGTTTATATCGCTGCAGAATCTGTTGGTGCTCTACAAATAACCAATAATAACATTATTAATAATAATAGCCAGTAACTGTTTATGCTGGATAATCATTAGTATGTAAAATATCTTAAATGACAGGTTAAAAAAGTAGAGAGAGCTGAAATTGAGTAAAGGGTAACTTACATCAATTACATTTATTTGTCATCACATGAACATGGCTCATATGGACATTAATGAGGCAATGTCAGTGAGTCACTACAAGAAGTTGTCTGTGTTGTCTGTGTTAGTCAATATGTAAGTGTGCAACTGACAATTCTGTGTGTAATTCACAGTTCATTAAAGGGACAGTAAACATAAAACATTTTACTAAACAAAAACACTTCAGTGCTTAGTCCACAAACTAAATGTAAATCAGGTACAGATTCTTATGTATCCATATGTATAAAGTTAATCCACAATTGTAAATGCAAATAAAAGAAAATATGAACAATAATATCTAAAATTCTCCCCAGGACATGAATGTCTCTCAATAGATATATTCCAAAATTATCATTGATTGTATGTTTAAAAGAAAGAAAACAATACATTAATTGCAAAGTTCAGAATGACACAATATAGAAATGATAATAGAACAATTGCTTCTCCACTTTTCAAGTTCAGTAAACAGAATCCAACAGTGCTGCTCCCTTTAATCCATGCTTTCTTCACACGGCTTGGAAATCCAGGTAGTACAGAGAAAACAGAGCGCAAGGAGGATTCAAGTGCAGGTTTATTGACAATAGATACACGCAAATAAAAATGTACTTACAAAAAGTGCATAATTAAAACACATTGAGTGATAAAACTGGATTCATACGGAACTGCTCAAAAACCACAGAGGACAGCTGGATATCTTCTCTCAGGAACGGACTTAGACTCAGGGGTATCCAGATCCCTACAAGAGTTGTGGTTGTTTGTTAAGCAGGATTCATTATGGCAGTCTATGAAAATATCTCTCAGGGTTATCGCCGGACTTTCTCAAGAGGATTTAGTCATATGTATTTGCGTATATCTGTTGCAAATAAACCTGCACTTGAATCCTCCTTTCACTCTGTTTTCTCTCTACAAATACTACCTAAAAAATTGTGCAGCATGAGCACAATCATTTATTATAATTATACTCTCACCTTGTTAAAAAAAGATTTATACAGATGTTCTCAAAAGTCGTGTTTTTTATTCTCTAAACCCTGGCTCAGCATTTAAAAAAAAAAATCATCACAGAGTTGCACTTGCCATACAGTTATCTGTAATATCTTTAATCTTTACTGTCACTTTATTGTACATTAATGAGTAATTATATTGGTTCCTTAGCTAATGAGTGTGAGTGTTTCAGTCTGTGCTTCCAAAGGGGGGGGGGGGGGGTTAATATTTGAGAAAGGGAAGATGATGGTTAACAATGGTAAAATGAAGAGTTGGAATAGGTTCAGCTGTTCTCTTTAAGAGGAATTACTGGCTTTATGATTTAAAGGGACATAACCCTAACATTTTTCTTTCATGATTCAGATAGAACATGACATTTGAAACATCTTTCTAATTTACTACTATTATCTCATTTGTTTTGTTCTCTTGGTATCCTTTGTTGAAGAAAAATATCTAGGTGGGCTCAGGAGCAGCAATGCACTATTGGGGGTTAACTGCTTATTGATCGCTTCACATATTTATCTAATCTCATTGTCGCATTCAATGTGTTCAGCTAGCTCCTCCTAGTATAGCATTGCTGCTCCTCAAACAAAGCATACCAGGAGAATAAAGTACATTTGATAATATCTGAATCATGAAAGAAAAAAGTTGGGCTTCATGCCGCATTTAGTTAGTGGTATTACATATATGACAATTTTCTTCTTTAAAGTGCTAATATATATGAAAACCCAATTTTTTCTTTCATGATTCACACAGAGCATGCAATTTTAAAGGGAGATTAAACACTTTGAGATGGTAATATAAAATGATAAATTGTATATAATAAAACAACTCTGCAATATACTTTCATTATTTATTTTGTCGTATTTGCCTGTAATTCCATTCTGAAATTGTGAGCTTTTCAGTTCCTGATAGAAATGGAAGTGCAGAACACTGTTAAATCCAGCACAACCATTGGCTGCACACTCTAGTGACCTATTTATAACTGACCCTAATTGGCCACAGCAGAGAAGGTAACACAAGTTACAACATGGCAGCTCCCAGTGTTTTATAGACACTAAAACTTTACATGTATTTTGTCACTTTTTAAACAACTAATGAAACTTTAAAAAATACATCTACATGTTAGTCATGGACTAATCTTTTCTTTGAATTTATCATTCTATCTAGCATGTATTTAGTGTTTAATGTCCCTTTAAGCAACTTTCTAATTTACTCCTATTATCAAATTTTCTTCGTTTTCTTGGTATCGCTATTTGAAAAGCAGGATTGTAAGCTTAGGAGCTAGCCCATTTTTGGTTCAGGACTTGGGTAGTGCTTGCTGATTGGTGGCTAAACATAGCCACCAATCAGCAAATGCTACCCAGGCTTCTGAACCCAAAAATAGGCCTGCTCCTAAGCTTACATTCCTACATTTTCAAATAAATCATTAAAGACAAAAACAATTTTCATATCCCTTCAACACTTGCAAGCTAAAGTGATCTCAGAAGTATGTTAGTTTCAAAATAAAGGGAACGTAACCATGAATCTATTTTAATATATTTTTGTTTAATTCTAGCTCTTGATTTTTTACCCCTGGTCTCTCTTATGTTTAGCCCACTAGCATACGACGGACTTTATTTCTATTAAAAATTTATTCTGCTGAGTTATTAGACAATAGTTGTGTTTGATGGTTTGCTTCTATCAAGTAAATCTAGTAATAATTTTACCTCTGTCCTAGTTATTTTACCTGAAATGGACACAATGGGGCCTAGTTATCAAGCCGTCAACCTCAAATACGCTGGAATTCCGCAGCATATTTGTGGTTAGGCTGATTTGCCTTAGTTATCAAAGGTTAGAGACCGGCAAAAGTAGAATTTTGTGACGTAAGCTTCGATCCGCTGGACTCAGTCCGACACAGATCGATTCTTACGTCACTTCAGATGTTCCGCACACAAGTGCGGCACAATCTGACTACTTTTGCTAGTTATCAAAAAACTAGCAGGTACGCTCGGCACTTTTCTGGCCCAGCGTACCTGGTTTTCAATCCGCCGCCCTGGAGGCGGCGGATCCCATAGGAATCAATGGGAGTCTGACCATAGCGAAAGTACAAGTTCACTGCTGCCAGACATCCAATTGATTTCTATGGGAGCTGTCTACACCTAACACCCTAACATGTACCCCGAGTCTAAACACCCCTAATCTGCCCCCCTACACCACCGCAACTAAATAAAGTTATTACCCCCTAAACCGCCGCTCCCGGAGCCCACTGCAAGCTACTCTAAGCATATTAACCCCTAAACCGCCGCTCCCTGACCCCGCCGCAACTATAATAAATGTATTAACCCCTAAACCGCCGCTCACGGACACCGCCACAACCTACATTATACCTAGTAACCCCTATCCTGCCCCCCCTATACCGCCGCCCTCTATAATAAAGTTATTAACCCCTATCCTGCCGATCCCGGACCTCGCCGCAACTAAATAAATTGTTTAACCCCTAAACTGCCGCTCCCAGACCCTGCCGCAACCTATATTAAACGTATTAACCCCTAATCTGCCCCCCCACACCTATAATACATTTATTAACCCCTATCCTGCCCCCCCTACACCGCCGCCACTGTAATAAAAATATTAACCCCTAAACCTAAGTCTAACCCTAACCCTAACACCCCCTAACTTAAATATTAATTAAATAAATCTAAATAATATTTCTATTATTAACTAAATTAATCCTATTTAAAACTAAATACTTACCTTTAAAATAAACCCTAAAATAGCTACAATATAAATAATAATTATATTGTAGCTATTTTAGGATTTATTTTTATTTTACAGGCAAATTTCAATTTATTTTAACTAGGTACAATAGCTATTAAATAGTTATTAACTATTTAATAGCTACCTAGCTAAAATAAAGAGAAATTAACCTGTAAAATAAAAACTAACCTAAGTTACAATTACACCTAACACTACACTATACTTTAATAAATTATTCCTATTTAAAACGAAATACTTACCTGTAAAATAAACCCTAAGATAGCTACAATGTAATTAATAATTACATTGTAGCTATTTTAGGATTTATATTTATTTTACAGGTAACTTTGTATTTATTTTAGCTAGTTAGAATAGTTATTAAATAGTTATTAACTATTTAATAACTACCTAGCTAAAAGAAATACAAAATTACCTGTAAAATAAATCCTAACCTAAGTTACAATTAAACCTAACACTACACTATCATTACATTAATTAAATAAATTAACTACAAATAACTACAATTAAATACAATTACATAAACTAACTAAAGTACAAAAAATAAAAAAAGCTAAGTTACAAAAAATAAAAAAAATAAGTTACAAACATTTAAAAAATATTACAACAATTTTAAGCTAATTACACCTAATCTAAGCCCCCTAATAAAATAACAAAGCCCCCCAAAATAAAAAAAATTCTATCAGCCAATCGGAATTAAGGTAGGAAAAATCTGATTGGCTGATTGAATCAGCCAATCAGATTGAGCTCGCATTCTATTGGCTGATCAGAACAGCCAATAGAATGCAAGCTCAATCTGATTGGCTGATTGGATCAGCCAATCGGATTGAACTTCAATCTGATTGGCTGATTCAATCAGCCAATCAGATTTTTCCTACCTTAATTCCGATTGGCTGATAGAATCCTATCAGCCAATCGGAATTGAAGGGACGCCATCTTTGATGACGTCCCTTAAAGGAGCCTTCATTCTTCGGTAGTCCGTCGGGAAAGAAGGATGTTCCGCGTCGGCGGGATGAAGATGGATCCTGAAGAAAGAAGATTGAAGACCCCGCTTGGAAGATGACATCGCCCGGATGGAAGACTTCTTCAGCGCCGCTTGGAAGATGACATGGCCCAGATGGAAGACTTCTTCAGCGCCGCCTGGAGGATCACTTCATCGGATGGAAGACTTCTTCAGTGCCCCTTGGAGGATCACTTCTGCCGCTCCGGATCTCCTCTTCGGTTCCATCGGTGGCTCGGCTGAGTGAAGACGACTCAAGGTAGGATGATCTTCAGGGGGGTAGTGTTAGGTTATTTTAAGGGGGGTTTGGGTTAGATTAGGGGTATGTGGGTGGTGGGTTTTAATGTTGGGGGGGTTGTATTTTTCTTTTACAGGCAAAAGAGCAGTTTTCTTTGGGGCATGCCCCACAAAAGGCCCTTTTAAGGGCTGGTAAGGTAAAAGAGCTTTGAACTTTTTTAATGTAGAATAGGGTAGGGAATTTTTTTATTTTGGGGGGCTTTGTTATTTTATTAGGGGGCTTAGATTAGGAGTAATTAGCTTAAAATTGTTGTAATATTTTTTAAATGTTTGTAGCTTATTTTTCTTATTTTTTGTAACTTAGCTTTTTTTATTTTTTGTACTTTAGTTAGTTTATGTAATTGTATTTAATTGTAGTTATTTGTAGTTAATTTATTTAATTAATGTAATGATAGAGTAGTGTTAGGTTTAATTGTAACTTAGGTTAGGATTTATTTTACAGGTAATTTTGTATTTCTTTTAGCTAGGTAGTTATTAAATAGTTAATAACTATTTAATAACTATTCTAACTAGCTAAAATAAATACAAAGTTACCTGTAAAATAAATATAAATCCTAAAATAGCTACAATGTAATTATTAATTACATTGTAGCTATCTTACGGCTAGATTTAGAGTTTTGTCTGTAACGACCCGCGTAGCTAATGCTGGCTTTTTTCTGGCCGCACCTTTTAAATAACTCTGGTATTGAGAGTTCACAGAATGGCTGCGTTAGGCTCCAAAAAGGGAGCGTACAGGCATATTTAACGCCACTACAACTCTCGATACCAGAATTGCTTACGGACGCGGCCAGCTTCAAAAACATGCTCGTGCACGATTCCCCCATAGAAAACAATGGGGCTGTTTGAGCTGAAAAAAACCTAACACCTGCAAAAAAGCCGCGTTCAGCTCCTAACGCAGCCCCATTGTTTCCTATGGGGAAACACTTCCTACTTCTGCACCTAACACTCTAACATGTACCAAGTCTAAACACCCCTAACCTTACACTTATTTAATAACTACCTAGCTAAAAGAAATACAAAATTACCTGTAAAATAAATCCTAAAATATAAATCCTAAATTTTTTGTACTTTAGTTAGTTTATTTCATTGTAGTTATTTGTAGATATTGTATTTAATAAATTTATTGATAGTGTAGTGTTAGGTTTAATTGTAACTTAGGTTAGGATTTATTTTACAGGTAATTTTGTAATTATTTTAACTATTTTAGCTATTAAATAGTTCTTAACTATTGAATAGCTATTGTACTTGGTTAAAATAAATACAAAGTTACCTGTAAAATAAATATAAATCCTAAAATAGCTATAATATAATTATAATTTATATTGTAGCTATATTAGGATTTATTTTACAGGTAAGTATTTAGCTTTAAATAGGAATAATTTATTTAATAAGAGTTAATTAATTTCGTTAGATTTAAATTATATTTAACTTAGGGGGGTGTTAGTGTTAGGGCTAGACTTAGCTTTAGGGGTTAATACATTTATTAGAATAGCGGTGAGCTCCAGTCGGCAGATTAGGGGTTAATGTTTGAAGTTAGGTGTCGGCGATGTTAGGGAGGGCAGATTAGGGGTTAATACTATTTATTATAGGGTTAGTGAGGCGGATTAGGGGTTAATAACTTTATTATAACAGCGGTGCGGTCCGCTCGGCAGATTAGGGGTTAATAAGTGTAGGCAGGTGGAGGCGACGTTGTGGGGGGGCAGATTTGGGGTTAATAAATATAATATAGGGGTCGGCGGTGTTAGGGGCAGCAGATTAGGGGTACATAAGGATAACGTAAGTAGCGGCGCTTTGCGGTCGGCAGATTAGGGGTTAATAAGTGTAGGCAGGTGGAGGCGACGTTGAGGGGGCAGATTAGGGGTTAATAAATATAATATAGGGATCGGCGGTGTTAGGGGCAGCAGATTAGGGGTACATAAGTATAACGTAGGTGGCGGTCGGCAGATTAGGGGTTAATTATTGTAGGTAGCTGGCGGCGACGTTGTGGTGGGCAGGTTAGGGGTTAATAAATATAATATAGGGGTCGGCGGTGTTAGGGGCAGCAGATTAGGGGTACATAAGGATAACGTAGGTGGCGGTCGGCAGATTAAGGGTTAAAAAATTTAATCGAGTGGTGGCGATGTGGGGGGACCTCGGTTTAGGGGTACATAGGTAGTTTATGGGTGTTAGTGTACTTTAGAGCACAGTAGTTAAGAGCTTTATGAACCGGCGTTAGCCCAGAAAGCTCTGAACTACTGACTTTTTTCTGCGGCTGGAGTTTTGTCGTTAGATTTCTAATGCTCACTTCAGACACGACTCTAAATACCGGAGTTAGAAAGATCCCATTGAAAAGATAGGATACGCAATTTACGTAAGGGGATCTGCGGTATGGAAAAGTTGCGGTTGAAAAGTGAGCGTTAGACCCTTTCCTGACTGGCTCCAAATACCGGCGGTAGCCTAAAACCAGCGTTAGGAGCCTCTAACGCTGGTTTTCACGGCTACCGCCAAACTCTAAATCTAGGCCTTAGGGTTTATTTTACAGGTAAGTATTTAGTTTTAAATAGGAATAATTTATTAAAGTATAGTGTAGTGTTAGGTGTAATTGTAACTTAGGTTAGTTTTTATTTTACAGGTACATTTCTCTTTATTTTAGCTAGGTAGCTATTAAATACTTAATAACTATTTAATAGCTATTGTACCTAGTTAAAATAAATTGAAAGTTACCTGTAAAATAAAAATAAATCCTAAGATAGCTACAATGTAATTATTATTTATATTGTAGCTATATTAGGGTATATTTTACAGGTAAGTATTTAGTTTTAAATAGGATTAATTTAGTTAATAATATAAATATTATTTAGATTTATTTAATTAATATTTAAGTTAGGGGGGTGTTAGGGTTAGTGTTAGACTTAGGTTTAGGGGTTAATAAATTTATTACAGTGACGGCGGTGTAGGGGGGGCAGGATAGTGGTTAATAAATGTATTATAGGTGGCGACGGTGTAGGGGGGCAGATTAGGGGTTAATAAGTTTAATATAGGTTGCGGCGGGGTCCAGGAGCGGCGGTTTAGGGGTTAAACTATTTATTTAGTTGTGGCGAGGTGCGGGATCAGCAGGATAGGGGTTAATAACTTTATTATAGAGGGCGGCGGTATAGGGGGGGCAGGATAGGGGTTACCAGGTATAATGTAGGTTGCAGCGGTGTCCGGGAGCGGCGGTTTAGGGGTTAATACATTTATAAGAGTTGCGGCGGGGTCTAGGAGCGGCGGTTTAGGGGTTTATAACTTTATTTATTTGCAGGGGGCTCCGGGGGCACCGGTATAGGGGGTAGAACAGTGTAGTTTAGTGTGGGTGCTTAGTGACAGGCTAGCAATAAAGCTGTAAAAATGCCGAAGAGCAGCGAGATCGGATGAGTGATAACTATCACAGTCCACTGCTCATCGCCCCGTACTTGGTGCGTGGCTTTTTGACAGATTTATTGATAACTTAGGCAAATTTTTTGAGGTCCGCAGCAGCGATGGTATGTGAGCTTAGGCGGGCGTATTGGGCCAGCGAAGGCAGGAAAGTTGACACGTTGATAACTAGGCCTCTAAACCTGTTGTTGGTGGAATAGAATAGAAAAACAAATTAGCATTTTGTTTGCTGGAATTGTTCTTCGATAGTCAAACTTCACTCCACCACTTACATTATTTTGAGGGGCTAATCCTAGCTTGAGTCTGCAAACAATGCCAAACTATGGTCATTTTCCTAGTTTCCACAGTTATTATCTGTTAAAATCCAATTTGGGAAAGATATGCAGCTGGGTTAGCTCTGAGAATTAAAAAAATGCACAATTTTCAGAACTAAATTACATGAAAGGGTGCAAAAAAAAGAATGAAACTATATTCCCTAGTTGTTTTATTACATATAACTGTACATTTATATATTTTATATTCTATACAAACTTTTTTGACATAGAGTTTTACAGTTTGCCTTCTACTACCCGTAGACTATTTTCTCTAGAGATCACCTGTTTTACCATTCTTATCTATCAAAATGCTTCAAATTGCTTTGTAAATTCATTTTATTTTGTATATTTGATTGGCAGTTGTACAAAGTTTCTATTAAGTTTTTTGTAAACAATCTTTATTCTTCCCAAGGTCATGATGTCATATAAGAAACTAGAGAAACATTTTTTTTCTTCAAGCACTGAAGTATTTGATTATGTATGCAAAATATTCCTAATTCTATTTTCAGTATAATATTCTTCTAGCCTTTATAGATATATTTTAAGTATTTTATTGACATCATTATTTACTGATCTTTGTGAAAGAGAACATTTCTGATTGGTCAGTTAAAGGGATAGGAAAGTCAAAATTAAACTTGCATGATTCAGATAGAGCGTGTCATTTTAAGAAACTTTTAAATTCACTTCTTTTTTCAAATGTGCTTCGTTCTCTTAGTATTCCTTGTTTAAAAATGAATACGCACATATCCTACACTAGTGGGAGCTGCTGCTAATTGGTGCCTGCACACATTTGTCTCTTGTGATTGGCTAAATAGATATTTTCAGCTTCCTGTCAGTAGTGCAATGCTGTCCCTTCAGCAAAGGATAACAAGAGAATGAAAAAAATGTGATAATAGAATTAAATTGGCAAGTTGTTTAAAACTGAATGTTCTATCTGAATCATAAATAAAAATTTTGGGGTTTACTATCCCTTTAACCCTTTGAGTGATAAGCACTTTCCCACCTGGGTGCTAAGATTTTTAAAGGTTTTTTATTTTTTTTTTATTTTTTGAACAAACATTTTATAACTTTTTTTAATTTTTTTTTTCAGACCCCCAAGACCTACACTGTTGGAAAGGTTAGGTGATTACCTTTCCAATGGTGGGTCTTGGGGGTCTGTAGCTTCTTAGATACCTGAGATACAGGCTTATAAGAAGCATGCCCCCTGCTCCTATATTTATCATTGTTAAGTATAAATAAAGTTGTGCGGTGACGTCATCACATTATTACGCGTGATGTCACCACACAAAAAGGGAAGCCCCGGCGATGCCTGTCACTCTACAGGCACGATCGCCGGGGTAGGAGCAGGTGGGAGCCCCCAGATCTCCCTCAAGGTGGGAGAGTGCTAGTGACGGCTCTGAGCCTTCATTAGCGCCAGATTGGGAAACTCTGTGACGGCTCAGAGCCGTCATTAGCACTCAAATATTTATTCTTGTGCTATATGAAGTCAGTATAGTATACAAGTTAAAGGGACACATCAGCAACACACTACAGGAAACTACACCCTGTTCCAAATTACAGGGAGTGCAGAATTATTAGGCAAGTTGTATTTTTGAGGATTAATTTTATTATTGAACAACAACCATGTTCTCAATGAACCCAAAACACTCATAAATATCAAAGCTGAATAGTTTTGGAAGTAGTTTTTAGTTTGTTTTTAGTTATAGCTATTTTAGGGGGATATCTGTGTGTGCAGGTGACTATTACTGTGCATAATTATTAGGCAACTTAACAAAAAACAAATATATACCCATTTCAATTATTTATTTTTACCAGTGAAACCAATATAACATCTCAACATTCACAAATATACATTTCTGACATTCAAAAACAAAACAAAAACAAATCAGTGACCAATATAGCCACCTTTCTTTGCAAGGACACTCAAAAGCCTGCCATCCATGGATTCTGTCAGTGTTTTGATCTGTTCACCATCAACATTGCGTGCAGCAGCAACCACAGCCTCCCAGACACTGTTCAGAGAGGTGTAATGTTTTCCCTCCTTGTAAATCTCACATTTGATGATGGACCACAGGTTCTCAATGGGGTTCAGATCAGGTGAACAAGGAGGCCATGTCATTAAATTTTCTTCTTTTATACCCTTTCTTGCCAGCCACGCTGTGGAGTACTTGGACGCGTGTGATGGAGCATTGTCCTGCATGAAAATCATGTTTTTCTTGAAGGATGCAGACTTCTTCCTGTACCACTGCTTGAAGAAGGTGTCTTCCAGAAACTGGCAGTAGGACTGGGAGTTGAGCTTGACTCCATCCTCAACCTGAAAAGGCCCCACAAGCTCATCTTTGATGATACCAGCCCAAACCAGTACTCCACCTCCACCTTGCTGGCGTCTGAGTCGGACTGGAGCTCTCTGCCCTTTACCAATCCAGCCACGGGCCCATCCATCTGGCCCATCAAGACTCACTCTCATTTCATCAGTCCATAAAACCTTAGAAAAATCAGTCTTGAGATATTTCTTGGCCCAGTCTTATCGTTTCAGCTTGTGTTTCTTGTTCAGTGGTGGTCGTCTTTCAGCCTTTCTTACCTTGGCCATGTCTCTGAGTATTGCACACCTTGTGCTTTTGGGCACTCCAGTGATGTTGCAGCTCTGAAATATGGCCAAACTGGTCGCAAGTGGCATCTTGGCAGCTGCACGCTTGACTTTTCTCAGTTCATGGGCAGTTATTTTGCGCCTTGGTTTTTCCACACGCTTCTTGCGACCCTGTTGACTATTTTGAATGAAACGTTTGATTGTTCGATGATCACGCTTCAGAAGCTTTGCAATTTTAAGAGTGCTGCATCCCTCTGCAAGATATCTCACTATTTTTTACTTTTCTGAGCCTGTCAAGTCCTTCTTTTGACCCATTTTGACAAAGGAAAGGAAGTTGCCTAATAATTATGCACACCTGATATAGGGTGTTGATGTCATTAGACCACACCCCTTCTCATTACAGAGATGCACATCACCTAATATGCTTAATTGGTAGTAGGCTTTCGAGCCTATACAGCTTGGAGTAAGACAACATGCATAAAGAGGATGATGTGGTCAAAATACTCATTTGCCTAATAATTCTGCACTCCCTGTATTATGCAAATTCTATTTCAGTGTCACAAAGATTAAATATTTTTTTTCAGTTTAACTCATGGATGGCATTGCGTCTCAGGACTCTTTTGATCACTGAAAACAATCTCGGACACCTATGATAATTAGATTGCCAGGTGAGCCCAATTAAAGGAAAAACTACTAAAGGAGGGTGTTCCACATTATTAAGCAGAGCACCATTTTCAAGCAATATGGGGAAGAAAAAAGGATCTCTCTGCTGCCGAAAAGAGTGAAATAGTTCAATGCCTTGGACGAGGTATGAAAACATTAGATATTTCACGAAAACATAAGCGTGATCATTGCATTAGTAAGAGATTTGTGGCTGATTCAGAGCACAGGCGAGTTTGTGCAGATAAAGGCACATTGAGGAAGATTTCTGCCAGATCCATGCATCGGCTCAAGAGAGCAGCTGCTAAAATACCATTACATAGCAGCAAACAGATATTTGAAGCTGCTGGTGCCTCTGGAGTCCCACGGACATCAAGGTGTAGAGTCCTCCAGAGTCTTGCAACTGTGCATAAACCTTCCATTCGGCCACCACTAACCAATGCTCACAAGCAGAAACGGCTGCATTGGGCAGAAAAATACATGAAGACTAATTTTCAAACAGTCCTGTTCACTGATGAGTGCCGTGCAACCCTGGATGGTCCAGATGGATGGAGTAGTTGATGGTTGGTGGACGCCACCCTGTTCCAACAAGGCTGCGACGTCAGCAAGGCGGTGGTGGAGTCATGTTTTGGGCCAGAACCATGGGAAGAGCTGGTCGGCCCCTTTAGGGTCCCCGAAGGTGTAAAGATGAACTCTGCAAAGTATGTGGAGTTCCTGACTGACCACTTCCTTCCCTGGTACAGAAGGAAGAACTATGCTTTCCGTAATAAAATCATCTTCATGCATGACAATGCACCATCTCATGCTGCAAAGAATACCTCTGCCTCAATGGCTACTATGGGGATAAAAGGAGAGAAAGTCATGGTGTGGCCTCCATCCTCCCCTGACCTCAATCCTATTGAGAACCTTTGGAGCATCCTCAAGCAAAAGATCTATGAGGGTGGGAGGCAGTTTACATCCAAACAGCAGCTCTGGGAGGCTATTCTGACATCTTTCAAACAAATTCAAGCAGAAACTGTCCAAACACTCACAAGTTCAATGGATGCAAGACTTGTGAAGCTGCTATCAAATAAGGGGTCCCATGTTAAAATGTAGCGTGACCTGTTAAAATGTTTAAAAAGTTAAAATGTTGTTCAAAGTTTGATTGAAATAGCTTTTGATTTCAGTAAATATGCTGCAAACACAACAAATGACAATTTTCAGTTCTTTACAACCTATAAAGTGTAATGAAACTTACTGTGCGTAATAATTTGGAACAGTGCATTGTAAGTTTTTTATTTTGAAAAAAAATACTGTTATCATTAGGAGGTTTGTTCAATAAAATTTGAATTGTACTCTTAATAGTTGATAACATGAAAATTCTGCTGACTGTTGTTTACATCAATTATTTAGGTAAATGAGAAAGATATCATTGGCATAATAATTTGGAACAGGGTATATATATATGTGTGTGTGTGTGTACATACCTGTATGTATTAATGTATTTATATGTGTATATATGTATTTACAGACATATATACACATATAAAAACATTAATATATATGTATATTAGTGATGTCGCGAATTGTTCGCCAGCGAATAGTTCCCGGCGAACATAGCATGTTCGCGTTTGCCGCGGTGGGCGAACATATGCGATGTTCGATCCGCCCCCTATTCGTCATCATTGAGTAATACTTTGACCCTGTACCGCACAGTCAGCAGGCACATTCCAGCCAATCAGCAGCAAACCCTCCCTCCCAGACCCTCCTACCTCCTGGACAGCATCCATTTTAGATTCATTCGGAAGCTGCATTGTTAGTGAGAGGAGGGACAGTGTAGCTGCTGCTGATTTAGTAGGGAAATCTATAGCTAGGCTAGTGTATTCAGTGTCCACTACAGTCCTGAAGGACTCATCTGATCTCTGCTGTAAGGACAGCACCCCAAAAAGCCCTTTTTAGGGCTTTTTTTTTTCTTCCTGTGTAATCTAATTGCAGTTGCCTGCCTGCCAGCGTGTGTGTCAGGCTCACAGCATATACTGTGCCCACTTGCCCAGTGCCACCACTCATATCTGGTGTAACAGTAGTGTAGATTTAAAAAAAACAACACTTTTTTGACTGTGTTAAATAATAGCAGTCAGTTTCCTTCACACGTGTGCTTTTCAGTACCTGCCTGCCAGGGCACAGTGTCACCCCAGTGCAACTCATATCTGGTGTAACAGTAGTGTAGATTTAAAAAAAACAACACTTTTTTGACTGTGTTAAATAACAGCAGTCAGTTTCCTTCACACGTGTGCGTTTCAGTGCCTGCCTGCCAGGGCACAGTGTCACCCCAGTGCAACTCATATCTGGTGTAACAGTAGTGTAGATTTAAAAAAAACAACACTTTTTTGACTGTGTTAAATAATAGCAGTCAGTTTCCTTCACACGTGTGCGTTTCAGTGCCTGCCTGCCAGGGCACAGTGTCTTCCCAGTGCAACTTATATCTGGTGTAACAGTAGTGTACATACCTGATGTTTTAAAGCACGTTATTCTAAACAATTTAGGAATGTTAGGTGATTTATGCCCTTTATGGATTAAAACCAGACTCTGCATCAACTATGTAAATTTCCATGGGAGTTTTGCCATGGATCCCCCTCTGGCATGCCACAGTCCAGGTGTTAGTACCCTTGAAACAAAGTTTCCATCACTATTGTGGCCAGAAAGAGTCCCTGTGGGTTTTAAAATTCGCCTGCCTATTGAAGTCTATGGCGGTTCGCCCGGTTCGCCCGTTCGCGAACAGTTGTGGAAGCTCGCGTCCGCCGTTCGTGAACGCAAAATTTTAGGTTTGCGACATCACTAATGTATATAAGTGCATCTGAGCCTTTTGCCGTTAAGTAGATGAAAACATTTAAAATCATATTTATGCAATATTCATATTTAATAAAGGTTTGAACTATGTATTCACTGCATATATTTGTCATTCCAATGTTCTGCACATAGCAGAATATGTTCTTTGTATTTATAAATAGATATTCCTATATATATATCTGTATATATCTATGCCTATATATAATTATATATATATGTATATATATATATATATATATATATATATATATATATATATATATATATAGGTATAATTATATATTTGTTCAAAAAAACATCAGATATATGTAGAAATATTTAATTATTCATAAAAAGAACATATTCTGTTACGTAAAGAACATTGGAATATGAAATATTTATATATTTATGTTGGGTATGCGCATATTACAATATGCAATCATTTTTGCACATATTACAGTATGCGATTGGATATGCACATATTACAAACAAACATGTTAAAGAACATTGGAATATGACATATTCATATTTTCATGTCGGGTTTGAGCTAATAAGAATATGACATGGTGAATATGTCATGGTGTTTGCACGAGAGAATGCAATGACGATTTTCGAATTTCAACTTTAAGTGCGATTTGGGTTACTGCAGGAGAAAAAAACTTGTAATACTTTCAATTTGTAATACAAGCGCAATCCGACTAGCTAAAAAATGAAAATCCTAGCAGAGTTTCGCTATAGCGGAAATGGAAAATACTGCTCCACTTGTAATCTAGCCCAATACATGTTAGAATGTCCACTGAAAGATTCATAAAAAAAAATGCAAATTTGCCTTAAAGAAATTTAAAAATGGTTTTAGGATCAATCAGAGTTGTTATTAAGTTCGGGCCCTTAGCGGTATAAGGTTTGGTTTTATGCTGTTAATAAGGTATATGACGATGTTCCTAGAATAAACTAGATAAGTTCAGGAGGGCCCATGTGTATAGGTTTATTCATTTTAAGAAAGGGTATTTGTATTGTGCTGTAGGGGGTGCTATAGATTACTACTTATCAACATTTTTAATACCAAATAACCTTTGAAATACCTCATTATTCCCCATATGTACCCATAAGCATTTACAAGCCCCCATATGATTATAAATGGTGAGAGAATCCTGCATATCACAGTTCTTGACAAATCTGTGTCAGCTCATTAGATTTCTTGAGCCAGAACGAAAATATAAGAGTCAGATATAGTTTGATGTTTTGAAGGATTTGTGTTCCCACCCGCTGTTCCTGAATGCAGATGTAGCAAATCTTTACAAATATCAGAATGACACAGAAGGATGAAAGTAACTTATGGAGAAACCACCCACATATACACAGGTTGTTAATCTTGTTCTAAAAAAAGCATGAAGAAAAATCTTACATTTCAATGTATGATTATGGAAAACTATTCATGATCACATCTCTTCAACTGACATAATTTCATACACAGTTTATTTGGCTCATTACACTATAGCATGCTTGGCTCATTTTAGCATAGAAAATATAGCTAATTCCTCTGGTGCACTTTGCCATTTACATTTCAGTGTGATATATTTTAGAATAAACAGCACACAGCCACTCAAACAGACTCCGGTTTCAACATGGAACTACCTCTTTCTCTTTGTATCCTTTTCTTTTCTTAAAATTATATATTTTTCCATAAGAGCATATCTAGGGACGCTCAGGAGTGTACTCATGTAATGAGCCCTATAGAGAAGAAGTATTTGCAACCATGCTTGTAAAAATATTATACAAAGTGCTGAAGACACATGCGCGTTCCTGATCTTATCTAAGCATACTGTCTTGGAAAGGATTTTCAATTCAAGTTTTTTCACATTATACCAAGAGAAAGAGGAAAATCTGATAATACAAGCAAATTCGATTTTTTTTTAAAATTGTTTAATCTAAATAATATTTTTAATTTTAACTTTCATGTCTCTTTAAATTTAAAATCCCAGGTTTTAAGAGACTAAATGGTACTCTATTAAAAGTCACAAAACAGAAATGGGACTTGGGAATTATTTTCGGCCAGATTACAAGCTAATTAACGCTCCTGTGTTAATTGACCTAGAAGTAAGCTTTTTTGCGCTCCTCGGGTTGTGCTCGTATAATGAGTAAACTGTTTTCATGCTCGCACTAACCCAACAAGTGGAAAAAGCCAAAGTTAGAATATTATGTACATGTAGTCATTCTAGTGGTAATACGTTCTGCAAGCAAGATGAGCACTCGTAATCTGGCCCTTTAGCAGACAATTTAGTAAACAATACTGTAAAGCAGCAATTAAGGCTGGTAGTAATGTTGGTTGTTTAGGAAGAGGTATTAGCAGCCACTTTACAATTAGCTCTTATCATAAATACTATGGGCTAGATTACATGTGCAATGCAAAAAAGTTATTGCTGTTGAGCACAAACACCATTCAAGGAAAATCAATATCACTCCAATGTTTGCACTTGTATTAAAGTTTGAAAGTAAAAGTTATTACTCGGGTAAAAAAATCATGCTAACATCTGGAGGTCGGATAATACAACCTCACTAATTCATTTTCCCCATAGACTTCTGTGGGGTTTACAAAAAAATCTTACCCCTTTGCTGTGCTCGTTCTCATGCTGTGTCTCGCGGCATGAGAATGAGGCTCCCATTGGAGCCTAAGGAAGCGCAATCTCATGAGCACAATGCTTCCATGCAATGTGAATGCAAGGTCCCATTTGCATTGCACTTCATTTGTAATACCAGCACACATTTTCGTGCACTGGTATTACTAAGTTGAGCGCAAATATAGCTTTTGCAGAAGCGATATTTAGCACTCAACTTGTAATCAATAAAGTATATACATATATACACACACAATATATATATATACATATATACACACACAATAAAATATATACATATATACACACACAATATATATATATATACATATATACACACACAATATATATATACATATATACACACACAATATATATATATACATATATACACACACAATAAAATATATACATATATACACACACAATATATATATATACATATATACGCACACAATATATATATACATATATACACACACAATATATATATATACATATATACACACACAATAAAATATATACATATATACACACACAATATATATATATACATATATACACACACAATATATATATACATATATACACACACAATATATATATATACATATATACACACACAATAAAATATATACATATATACACACACAATATATATATATACATATATACACACACAATATATATATACATATATACACACACAATATATATATATACATATATACACACACAATAAAATATATACATATATACACACACAATATATATATATATATATTACATTTCATAAGCGTGCGCCTGGGCTCACCCTAATTACCCCCCGTAAGCCCGTGCTGAGCATCCCACTTAAGCTTTTCTTCTCAGGGTCCCTTTTCAAAAACAAGATGTGGTTTGACTTGGTTTTCTGGTAGTGAAGGGGGGATAGAGATGCACAGTGTGTGCCCTGCCCTCAGATGGCACCTGCGTAAGGCAGAGAAGGTTGTAAAGTACAAAGAAAACATTAAAGAATTGTGATATTTTTTTAAATGAATGTCCTTAAAGGGACATGAAACCACAGCATTTTCTTTCATGATTTTGATAGAACATTCCATTTTAAAAAACTTTCCAATTTACTTCTTTTATCAAATTTGCTTCATTCTTTTGTTATACTTTGCTGAAGGAACATCATTGCACTACTGGCAGCTAAATGAACACTTTTAGTTAACAAATCACAAGATACAATTGTGTCTAGGCACCAATCAGCAACTAGCTCCCACTAGTGTGGGAAATGTGCGTATTCTTTTTCAATAGTGGATACCCACAGAACAAAGCACATTTAAAAATAGAAGTAAATTTGAAAGTGTCTTAAAATTACATGCTCTACCTAAATCATGAAAGTTTAAATTTGACGTCCCTATCCCTTTAAGGCCAGCAAAACTAATTCATGTATAGAGCAGGATGTCTTTCTCCAGTGACCACAATCCTTTTTTTAAATTTCCATGCACAACTTTCTACTCCCCACAAACA
Organism: Bombina bombina; assembly: GCF_027579735.1. Taxonomy (NCBI): domain Eukaryota; kingdom Metazoa; phylum Chordata; class Amphibia; order Anura; family Bombinatoridae; genus Bombina; species Bombina bombina. Next base: position 247,011,467 of record NC_069504.1, on the reverse strand, counting down.
AGTTCTAACTTCCATCTTCTGCAGCAAGTCAATTCAGGCTCAAACTTCACCTCCTGAGCATCTATTGGAGGAGGTTTATCTTCCAGTCACTGGTTGTATCCTTCCCTGATATAAAGAAAAGGATCTCAGTGAAATGCTGAACTGTGGAACAGTCAATTTGTCAGCAAATGACAGGGGAAAGACCATGGACCAGGGAGGTATGTGGAAAAGTTCAGTTAATTAAATATCAGTAGAATCCTAAGTGCAATGTTGTGTAAGTCTTGGAGCTGAAGCCATAGTTGTTTTTATAGGAAAAGCAGACTTGTTCAAGTGCAGTCAAATTCCAAACTTATCATGTCAAAGCATTAAGGAGCAGCTGGGAGTTTTGATCTGAGGAGGATGCCAGTAAATGGGGAGCAGAGTTCCTGTCAGGGGATTGTAATATTTATTATAGAGTTTGGTGCTGCTGTGAAGCAAGTGTCAACTTATATCCCATTAGCACACCAGATATTTAACCCCTTTACACTTGGGACTGTATTGCACAGTAAAGTAAACCATTGCTTTTGCAACCCTCAGTTAAGAGATTCTTTCAAAAAGTCCTGAAATCTATTGATTAAAAAAAGAGCTCAATATGGTGTTTATGGTTGTAATATTTATTATAGTGCTTGGTACTGCTGTGAAACAAGTGTCAACACATTTTCCATTAGCACAGCAGATATTTTACTCCTTTACACTTTACTGTAGTGCACAGTAAAGTAAGCCATTGTGTTTGCAAACCTCAGTTAAGAGGTTCTTGCCAAAAGTTCTAAAAATGTATTGATTAAAAAAAAAGCTCCAAAGTGTTGTTAAAGATATATGGAAGTCAATAGTATGATAAGGCTGTACAACACCAGCATTCTATTCAAAAGCACATTGCAATGTAAGGCTGTGATTGTCTTTGTCATCCATATATTGGCACCAGGTGCATGTGCATTGATGGTAGATGTGAACAAAGCACACTTATCACTCAGCACCTGTGTTAGTGCTAACAATTAAATAAAGTCTAAAGCAGCCTTTTTTAATGGTATATAATATAAACTGCTGCTTGGTACAGTCACAATATACTGCTTTTATGCCCCTTTTAAAGATACATAATAGGGATACAAATGCAATGATGTAATGTTTTTGCACTACTGCTTTGCCTGTAACATAGTATTTAACACCCTGCATCACATAGTTATGGTCGCACTGCTGAGCTTGTCCTGAGCAGGGCACGTTTGGTGATTGGTGGCTACATGCATATGCTCCTACTCATTGCCTCACTGGCCATTTCCTGCTCAGGGTCTACAATGATGACCTGAGGCTGAGGGTGACTTCATGTTTAACCCCTTAATGCTTATTGCTTTTCAGCACATTTAAAACTCCACTATTAAAAAAACACTCTTTATAATGTTGGCTATCCTGTGTATATGACGATTTACTTTTCATTTTAGTGAATAATAAACATCGAATATGGAGAGATCTCTGGCTCATAATTATTTAATCAGTACGTTAAATACTGATCTTGAAACGTGAGTAACTTTTTATGGCTGAAAGAAGTAAGCTAAATTTTGTCTATCATCCAAAACCCTACAACTTTGGTCGATTTAAAGTATGTTAGGGGGCCCTTCACTTTTTTTGACTGGGGGCCCCATGTGTTTTCAGTCCACCTATTATATCAATATTTATATAATGTGTATCTGTGTATGTATATATATATATATATATATATATATATATAATGATATTTCCATTAGTCCCATACAATTAAAAAAAAAATACTTTTGACTAGTAAATTACTGTGATATTTTTCCACCCTACATATAACGGTACAGCGGCGGGAATGACTGATACACACTGGTAGGTAATTAGGTTATTATTTAGGGTATATTAAGGAGTCTTTTTAAATTCACTGTTACATCTATGTTGGCCTCCACCAAAGAAAGCTCCTGCATGAGCTGAAACATCTAGCTGTGGGCCTATTTCGTTTAACCATATGGATTTATGGCTTTTGAATTAATTTACCTGTGTATGACTGCTTTATATCTAAAAATGTACTGCCGGATCTTGGATACTACTGGGAGTTTACATTATTGATCTGCAGAGCTCCAGGGAGTTGTTTGTTGTTGGTGTGTGCCATTCCTTTCTGACTTGTTTTATATATATATATATATATATATATATGTGTGTGTGTGTGTGTGTGTGTGTGTGTTTGTATGCATATATATATATATATATTACACACTTTGAGCACTTCCCAATCAAATACTTTAACATGTATATATATATATATATATATATATATATATATATATATATAGAGAGAGAGAGAGAGAGAGAGAGAGAGAATTACAATGTTAAATCAGCACTGAAAGTATAATCTACTTGAGAGTAGTCACAGATATAATGTTCCCTAGACTAGAGATACATTACCAAAGGTGCACGGTAGTGGTAGTTATATGAATAGATAAAAGAGAAAAGAAACCACTATTGTCCAGCACTATACTATTGCTCTATCATAAAATACCCCACATAAAGAACAAGAGGGTGAAGGAGAGAAAAATATATGCCCCCAGTTAGTGCATAATAAAAATGTATTGTTGTAACAAGAGGACAACATATATTGGTCTACTGCTAGTCTGCAACAGGAACATATCAGTATAGAACATGTACATTTTCATATGGTTCATACATCTGACCATCTGTATAATGTTCCAAATATAATCACAACGTTGAGCTTTAAAGCTGCAATATGTCCAACCAAGAGGCAGGTTTATTAGAGTTCACACACCACCATAATAAGTTCATATCCCGGATCACAACATAAACAGGCTGTATTTGTAATCCAAGGGCATGGAAATTTGCGGTATTGTCTCAACAAATGGCAATCAGATATATACAAATGATTATAGGTTATCCATCCAAACTGCTGATGTTGCAACAATTCAGGTTAAAGTTTCACCTGAATTGTTGCAACATCAGCAGTTTGGATGGATGACCTATAATCATTTGTTCCCTTAAAGAAACATTCATTCCGAAGAAGCCGTCGATTGAAGAGGATGCTCTGCGCCGGATGTCTTGAAGATGGAGCCGCTCCTCATCGGAAGATAGAAGATGCCATCTGGATGAAGACTTCTGCCCGTCTGGAAGACCACTTCTACCCGTCTGGAGGACCACTGCTGCCGGCTTCGTTGAGGACATCTTGCCACTTGGATGAAGACTTCTCCTGGTAAGTGAATCTTCGGGGGTTAGTGTTAGGATTTTTTAAGGGTGTATTGGGTGGGTTTATTTTTTAGGTTAGGGGTTTGGGCAGCAATAGAGCTAAATGCTCTTTTAAGGGCAATACCCATCCCAATGCCCTTTTTAGGGCAATGGGGAGCTTAGGTTTTTTAGTTAGGCTTTTATTTGGGGGGTTGGTTGTGTGGGTGGTGGGTTTTACTGTTGGGGGGGTTGTGTGTATTTTTTTACAGGTAAAAGAGCTGATTTCTTTGGGGCAATGCCCCGCAAAAGGCCCTTTTAAGGGCTATTGGTAAATTAGTTTAGGCTAGGGTTTTTTTTATTTTGGGAGGGCTTTTTTATTTTGATAGGGCTCTTAGATTAGGTCTAATTAGTTTAAAGATCTTGTAATTTGTTTTTTTATTTTCTTTAATTTAGTGTTTGTTTTTTTGGTAATTCAGCTAATTCAGCTAATTTAATTTATTTAATTGTATTTAATGTAGGGATTGAATTTAATTGTAGTGTAGTGTAGTGTTAGGTGTTATTGTAACTTAGGTTAGGTTTTATTTTACAGGTAAATTTGTATTTATTTTAACTAGGTAGTTATTAAATAGTTAATAACTATTTAGTAACTATAGTTAAAATAAATACAAACTTGCCTGTAAAATAAAATAAACCCTAAGCTAGCTACAATGTAACTATTAGTTATATTGTAGCTAGCTTAGGGTTTATTTTATAGGTATTTAGTTTTAAATAGGAATTATTTAGTTAATGATAGTAATATTTATTTAGATTTATTTAAATTATATTTAAGTTAGGGGGTGTTAGGGTTAGGGTTAGACTTAGGTTTAGGGGTTAATATATTTTGAAAAGTGGCGGCATTGTTAGGGGCGGCAGATTTGGGGTTAATAAATGTAGGTAGGTTGCGTCGACATTGGGGGAGGGAGATTAGGGGTTAATAAATATAATGTAGGTGTCGGTGATGTTGGGGGCAGCAGATTAGGGGTTCATAAGTATAATGTAGGTGGCGGCAATGTACGGAGCGGCAGATTAGGGGTTAATAAGTATAATGTAGGTGTTGCAATGTCGGGGGCGGCAGATTAGGGGTTAATAAGTGTAAGATTAGGGGTGTTTAGACTCAGGGTTCATGTTAGGGTGTTAGGTGTAAACATAAATTTAGTTCCCCATAGGAATCAAAGGGGCTGCGTTACTGAGTTTTACGCTGCTTTTTTCAGGTGTTTCTGCTTTTTTCAGGTGTTAGACTTTTTCTCAGCCGGCTCTCCCCATTGATGTCTATGGGGAAATCGCGCATGAGCACGTACAACCAGCTCACTGCTCACTTAAGCAGCGCTGGTATTGGAGTGCGGTATGGAGCTCAATTTTGCTCTATGCTAACTTCTTGCCTGTTAACGCCAGGTTTGTAAAAACCCGTAATACCAGCGCTGTAGGTAAGTGAGCGGTGAGAATAAACTGCACGTTAGCACCGCACTCCTCATAACGCAAGACTTGTAATCTACCCGTTATATTTTAAATCAAATATGCCATAGTTTAAGTAAGAAAATGTACAACTTACAAAACATCATGGTCTTAATATGTATAGCTTAGAGCAGTGGTACTCAAACTTTTTCAGACTATAGCACACTTGGCAAAACAAATATCTGTCACAGTACACCTGCTGGACTCTAATGTTAACTGTAAACTTGTAGTATTTTAAAATCTATATTACATTGACTCTTGGCGCTTTATAAATAAATAATAATACTAATATATATTTTGTATTGACAAGACAAAAAAAAAAAACAAGGCAAAAAAACATTGTAATTGTTGTGACAATCATTTTTATTGTACAAGTTTGTCGGCAGACCTCTGGGCCGCAGCACACTGGTTGAGAAACATTGCCTTAGAGGATAGAGGGTATATAATATAAACCTTAAAGTAGTATATTAAGAATTGTAATGAGGGGGAGGAAGAAGTGTCAGTATATTTATGAAAATCTTAGCAATATTCTCTAAACAATGTGTGAGTATATGGCAGGGAATATATTTAACAATCTTTCTTTAAACTAAACCTGCAATCAAACATACATTTGCTAAGACAATAAAATTAATCTAAATATCTGAATTCTTTATTATTAGTAAATAACTATGAACATGTTGATACATAAATATTTGTAATGATTAGAATATGAGTCAATATTATGTGAGTTAAAACAAAAACTATTTAAAATATGCTATGCAAAGCTCATGCCAATTTACTTTAAAACCAATCTTTCCTTCAGAGCTGCATTTAAAATATTACAATGAGACCTAAAATAGCAGTTACAAACATTCAGCAATATGATTTACAGTGTTAATTTAAGCAATAGTACAATATACACTTCTATTAAAAACATCAGAAATTGTATATATTATTTATGTAAAAACCCAATTCGGAGTTATCACTCTATAGTTGTACAGATAAAATAATTTAGCAGCAAGGATTTGTTTAACCATATACAGACTGAATATAAATTACAGCTATTATGCATATATCTGTGTTAAAATATTAATTGCAACCCTTTTTCTTTTTATATATATACGTTACCAAAATGATATTCAGCTTCAAGACTTTTCCCACCTCATATAAAATAAGTGTAATTGCAATGGAAGAGGAGAAGTATGGCCCACTTTGTTTTATAGTTTGACTGTGTCCCACGCAAACAGTTTCAGTCAGTTACCAACTCAGCAGCCAGTGTCTCTTTTTTTCCTTCTGCATACAACTTATTGTCTAATCATTGGTGTGAAATATGGGTGGCCCTTCGAAACCTGGTCCCTGCTATTGGCTCACCTTGTGAGTGTGCGTTGCTAAGGAGATGCATTCTTTAACAGTCAATCATCTCCTGGCTGTAATACCTGTGTCGCAACACCGTACCTTGTCCATCGGGTGGCAGTATTACAAACAGCCAGCACAGAACAAATGCAGCATGACAAAAAATATATAGCTATACATTTAAACATCTTTCTTTAAAATGTGTAATAACTACCATAATTTTCTTCATATTAATAAGTTCGCAATACCAATCGCAGCTGGGTAGGATCACATTACCTCTCTGGTCATTTTGATATAAAACATGTGTCTAACATTATTTATATTGTATTATATTAATTTATATTAAGGCAATTTAATATTACTAATTGTTTTGAAATTTATGGCATTTATATATCTAATATATTTTCATATGATATAGCATGCTCTACGTCTTCGACAATCTCTGCACACATGAATTGATGCCTGCAATAGAAATGGAAACAACCGTTAGAAATGATCTAAGCATTCATTTGTCTATGGTCCATCTGAAATAAGATTAAGTATTTTTTATATATGCACTCCAAATATGGGACCATACAAATGGTTATCCAATCTATACCAATTCTGAATCTATTTCCTACACAAATATCCCCTGCAGCAATTATCTATTTAATATGATGTGTTTAATTTCAATATATATATCATGAATCATTTTAAGCATACATGGAAAACTGGCATTGTTCCCTTTGCAAAATGTATTTAATTCTGTTTGTGTCACCTTCCCCCCAGCTGTGGGTCTGCAGTACGTATGTCTTACTTTGAATCTATAAAGCTTTAGGTGACAAATTCCAGAGGGCTCCCAAGCATATTCTCCACCCAAAACACAGATCATTTATTCTAAATAATCAAAGGGGTTTCCTGTAAGTACTATGCTTATCCAACTATTTTAGATTTTATCCTTTTAAGTGATCGTTTTAAATTGGGTAGACCAAATGTCTTAGAGTCATAAAACTCTGCATATAGTCAAATGAGCATGGTCACTGAGTTAGTTCCTTTTGGAACATGTCTGTATTTTACACAGCAGGAGATCGTGCTTCAAAAGCTAGGCTGATTTTCAATCCTGATAAACGTGTATTCACCCAGCTCCCATCTGGTAGGGGGTTGGGACCCCCTGTGGATTAGAAGCTGTGTTCAACAAACTCATGTTCAATTAATCCTGAGGTCTCATCTAACATATACAGTGTATCAAATATACATATATATATATATATATATATATACATATATATGTATACATATGTAATATTCATCATAATATTCATATACTCTGACAGAAGTAATTGTTTATAAACAGCTATACCAAGAGTAGGGCTCATGATATCTAGAAGAAGGCTAGCCTAATCAGAAATATTTTGCAGAATCACTTTGTTATCAGTAAATTTATCCATGAAAAAGCTTTTCAATAGATGTGGTAGGAACAAGTACAGTAATAGTACCTGATATATGCATAAGACTGATGCCTACATACCATATAGATATATGGGTAGACCAGATAGGCATTTTGTTTTATATATAACTAAATAAACCAAATAATTTGCAAATGTTATCCATGCTTGATTGCTACACCCTACAAGGTTGTCTACTGTAGTATAGCCCTAATCAACTGTCCATGCTTTTATTTATATCACAAAGATAGATCCTTCAATTAGTATTTACCAACAATGGCCCTTAACAATATTTACCAGCTTATATCCATAGCATACTATTCAAATTGCATTTTTTTGTTGCAATGACTAACTTTTAAATGAAGAATAGACTCTTAAACTCTTGGTTTGATTTAATCTACAAGTAATGCTTTTAAAAATGATTAAAAATATATGGAATATATGCTGACTTTATGCCAAGATTGTCATTTGTATGCATGTGTGCAGGATTTGGATTATAAGCAAAAATATTAGTGTTTCTTTACCTATAACTCGATTATCTATGTCGCTATAAATGTGAACACTCTGAGGAGTGAAATTTATTTAAAAAAAGTATAACCAAAATAGATATACATAGCTCAAAAATTGTGAAATACATATATGCAAATCTAGTGCCACAATGTACCTTTCAATTTGACTTCCTTCTGTAAAATTTTGACTTTGTAACTTCTCAAAACCCTAGTGAATCAAGTATGAACTAAACGTACTATCAGAACTATATTACATAATGCAAACTACAGTATATTATTTTTTCTACAATTATTGCTCAGTGGATTTTGTTAAGAGTTTATTATAAAAAAAACATTATTATTTTGCTCACTTACATACAGCTAGATTACGAGTTTTGCGTTATGAGTGAAAAAGTATCGTTATGCTTCATAACACTGCTTTTTCCTTAACGCCGCTATTACAAGTCTTGTTGGTATAGGTGTACCGCACACCTTTTTAGCCGTCACGCAACGTCAGTACCGCACTTTTAAAAAAGTCCTTTTTCAATGGGACTCCCATAGCGCCGGTATTACGAGTTTGCCTGGGAGGCCAAAAAGTGAGCGGTATACTCTATAACCACAAGATTCGTACCACCATCTAAAGTCAGTAGTTATGAGTTTTACGTTACAAAGCTGTAACATAAAACTCATAACTAAACTGTTACAAAGTACACTAAACCCATAAACCTCTAAAAACTGAGGCCCTCCCGCATCGCAAACACTAAAATAAAATTATTAACTCCCAATCTGCCGCTCCGGACATCGCCTCCACTAAATAAAATTATTAACCTCTATTCCACCACTCCCCGACATCGTCGCCACTATAAAAAATCTATTAACCCCTTAACCTGCCGCCCTCCCACATCGCAAACACTATTTAAAGATTATTAACCCCTAATCTGCCATCCGCCCACACCGCCGCTATAATAAACCTATTAATAAACCTTATTTTTTGTAATTTAGTGGTGGGGGGGTTGTAAGTTAGAAAATTGTATTTTAATAATTTAATTTATTATATTTTATTGTAATGATAGTTTTTAGTGTAAGGCAGATTAGGTTTTATTTTACAGGTAACTTTGTATTTATTTTAACTAGGTAGTTATTAAATAGTTAATAACTATTTAATAACTAGTCTACCTAGTTAAAATAAATACAAACTTACCTGTGAAATAAAAATAAAACCTAAGATAGCTACAATATAACTATTAGTTATTTTATAGCTAGCTTAGGTTTTATTTTACAGGTAAGTATGTATTTAGTTTTAAATAGGAATTATTTAGGTTATAATTGTAAGGTTTATTTAGATTTATTTAAATTATATTTAAGTTACGGGGTGTTAGGGTTATATTTAGGCTTAGGTTTATGTTAGGGTTATGTTTAGGGTTAGGTTTAGGGTTAGGTTTAGGGGTTAATATATTTATTTAGTGTTAGTGATGTTGGAGGCCAGAAGTTTAGGGGTTAATAATTGTAGTATAGGGGCGGCAAATTAGGGGTTAATAACTGTAATCTAGGTGGCGGCAATGTTAAGGGCGGCAGATTAGGGGTTAATTGGTGTATTTAGGTGACGGCGATGTTAAGGGCAGCAGATTAGGGGTTAATAACTGTAAGTAGGTGGCGGCGATAGCGGGAGCTGCATATTAGGGGTTAATAGTTTTATTTAGGTGGCGGCGATGTTAAGGTCGGCAGATTAGGTGTTAATAACATTATGTAGGTTGCGGCGATGTCGAGGGTGGCAGATTAGGGGTGTTTAGACGTGGTTTTTATGTTAGGGTGTTAGGTTTAAACATAACTTTATTATTTCCCCATAGACATCAATGGGGCTGCATTACAGAGCTTTTGTTTCCACAATCGCAGGTGTTAGGCTTCTTTTTTGCCGGCTGTCCCCATTGATGTCTATGGGGAAATTGTGCACGAGCACGTCAAAGCAGCACTTGTATTTGGGTGAGGTATGGAGCTCAACGCCACCATATCACCCGTACAAGCCTGCTTTTTGTAAACCTGTAATAGCAGCGCTATAGGGAGGTAAAATAACGCCGCTTTTGTGGCGGTTGTTAATTTCCCTATAGCGCTGAAAACTCGTAATCTAGCTGATAGTTAAGAATCACAGTTCACCACAAAACTAGCTAGAGGGTCAATGCTTATTTTACACTTGCTGTGTATAAGGCAAACATATAAATCAAAGTCTGGCTGTGCCTGAATTCTCTATAATTTCTTTAGATTGTTTATTTGATAAACAATATTGAGTTTAAAGAATGTGTTTGGACTGAGCAAACATTAATTTAATAAATATCTATAGATCTTTCTGCGTTTACATTATGTTTCAGTGGAAAGAATAAAACAGTGTAAAATAGCAGAAACATACTTTAGTATTCCAACTTTGTTTTAAAATGATCCATATTGTGTCTTATTTTAGTGCTTGAAGACTGATTTTTATTTTTTTGTTAGTAAATTATTTATTAATTTTTATATTTTGTCAATGTGGAATTAAAGAGACATTTTAGAGATGAAGACAAAGTTTTCCAGAAGCCAAAAGAGTCACCAGTTAGGTTAATTGATTCCAGTTCTTGCCTAGGTCCTTAGAAGCATAATTATTATTATAATTATTATCGGTTATTTGTAGAGCGCCAACAGATTCCTCAACTTTATCATGATAAACTGCTGTAGCATAAAGAGTGACATGAGTTAATGTGTTATGAAACTTCCATTTTTAGGATGAACCTTAGTAAGGTGATAGTAAATAAGAATCCAGTTCCCTTGATGTCTGAAGGACAAAGGTTGAGTTTGCATTTTGTCTTTCACTACCTTATTCAAGGATTGACAATTAGTCTATGAGACTACTGCCATTTATATTTGTCATATGCCAATAATTACAGAGACAGTGAACCCTTAAACTCCCCCCCCCCTTAATGTTATTCCAACTACTTGTTATACCAGCAGCAGAGTATAAAATATATGATAAGTGTCTCATTTAAGTTTATTTTTGTATATTAAATAGCTAGATTTATTCTTTGGAACCACACAACCGATTCAATTGTGCTAAACTTGCAGGGAAATGAGACCTTATATCATTACTTCTGTACACACAAATGCTTCATTAGCTTATCCCTTTGTGAATATTAAAACCCAACACTTAGAGAGAACTGAATTTTTTTTAATTTTTTTCGAGAGAGACAGAGAGAGAGAGACAGAGAGAGAGAGACAGTGAGAGTGAGAAAAAGAAAGATAAAGAAAGATTTGCACTAGTCCCAGAATAGCAAGACATTTAAACGGTTTCCTATCTTTAACATTGAGTAGACTGGTAACTTTTGTTCCTCTCTGGGCTATTAAAATTTAAAGGGATAGTAAACACCAAAAAATGTTATTGTTTAAAAAGATAGATCATTTTTTAATTTACCATTCCCCAGTGTTGCATAATCAACACTGTTAAAGAAATATACTTTTTACCTCTGTAATTACCTTGTATCTAAGCTTTTGCAGACTGCCCCTTATCTCAGACCTTTTGACAGACTTGCATTTCAGGCAATTAGTGCTGACTAATAACTTCACGTGAGTTAGCACAGTGTTATGTATACAAAACACATGAACTAACGCCCTCTAGATGTGAAAAACTGTCAAATGCAGAAGCGGCCTTCAAGGATTTAGAAATTAGCATATGAGCCTACCTAGGTTTAGCTTTCACCTAAGAATAACAAGAGAACAAAGCAAATTTGATGATAAAAGTAAATTAGAAAGTTGTTTAAAAGTATGTGCCCTATCTGAATCATAAAAGTTTATTTTGGACTTTACTATCCCTTTAACCCCTGCCTACAAAACTATAATGATATTTTTCCATTTTGTGTATGTGTGTGTGTGTGTTTTTAGATAATGTAGTAATCTAAAATACTTCAAAACTTTTCTCTGCATATATCCTTCTTTTTAACTTTGATATGATTTATATTGATATAAAACTGTTCTTTTTCTATCTGAATAATTGGATTACAAATCATTTAATATTTTGTAGGGAGCTTGCTTATATTCTAATACAGTATCTTTTCTGCCGTATATTTTCACTTCTTTTTGTTTGGTTTATCTCAGATCTCACTCCTTCTCTTAAGTATTGAGAACAAAAATCAGATAACCATCTGTTTTCTTGCCATTTGGAAGATTCCTTATGGCAAAGCTCTATATTAATATCCAACTACAACAACACATCTGAATCCATTCCAGCCATTGAGGCAAATGAGAGCCTGGAGCAAGTTATGTTGACACAGATACAGCAACTCCACATGCTTCTTGTGAAAATAGAAATGAGAGTTCAGCTCTTCCAAAATATACAACATCAAAGCCAACAAAGACTACTTGCTTCAGCTTCTAATTACTTCTGAGAAAATAAAAAGAATCTGAATAGTGTCTTACTCTGCATGCACACATTCAAAGCAATTAGTACAATTGTACTTTTAAATTAATTTACAACTTATTTTGTGATTGTGGTTATATATATATGTGTGTGTGTGTGTGCATTTGAGCCCTTTGCAGTCAAGTAGCTGAAAACATGTAAAAGCATATTTTTTGCAATATTCATACTTTAACTGTTGGGTTAGCGCACTTGAGAATGTGTGATCGGGTTTGGGTGAATACATTATCACACAATATTCTAAGTTCGGTTTTTATGCTTGTCCAGTTAGTGTGTGAGCGGAAACAGTTTACTTTCAGCTTGTAATAGGAGCGCTTCCCAACGTACACAAAAAGCTTACTTCTAGCACATTTAACACTCAAGCGGGATTATTTAATAATACTCCTATTGTATAGAATGTAAATATAGGGAGAAGATGGTAGATAAATAAGGACAATACTAATGTTCCCACTCTCTATAAAATGTTGATCCAACACCTTTCGTTTTCTAAACACAGAGACATTATTATTATTATTATTATTATTATAATTGCTTTTTTTTTTTAAAATAAAGCAAATACAATTAATATATTCCACAACAGGTGAAAATAATAATTATTCATCTTAATACATTTATTGTAACTGAATTATATTTAAATTGAAGAAACCGCAAAGGTTTGGGCTACAGAATATTTTTTACTTTTAAACAAGTATTCTTATTGAGCCCAGATATTAATAAAAAATATAGATAATCCCTTTATTACCCATTCCTCAGTTTTGCATAGCCAACACTGTTATATTAAAATACTTTTTACCTCTATGATTACCTGTATCTAAACCCCTGCAGACTGACCCTTATCTCAGTGTTTTTTTACAAACTTGCATTTTAGCCAATCAGTGCTGGCTCTTGCGAATCAGTGCTGGTTTATTCCCCCACGGCAGTGAGCACAATGTTATCTATATGGCACACATGAACTAGCACTGTCTAGCAGTTGTGCAACATTTAAAAGCTTTGAGATAAGGGGCGGGCTGCTGGGATTTAGAAACAGTCAAACTTAGAGGTTATAAAGTATATTAAATCCTGTAAAGCTTGCTTCCAATGATCTGTTAAAAATGGAGCAGTAAGCTACAGAAGGATTTTTTAGTGTTAGGTTTTTTTATTTTGGGGAGTTTGGTGGGTGGGGGGGGGGTTACTGTTAGAGGGGGGACTTAGTATTTTTTTTTAGGAAAAGAGCTCTTTTTACAAAAGGCCCTTTCAATGGCTATTGGTAGTTTAGCATTAGATTAGTTGGTTTTTTTTATTTTGGGGGGGGGGTTATTTTTATAGGGATTAGGTTTAATTTTTTATTTTTGATAATCCGGTTTGTTATTTTATGTAATGTTAGACTTTTTTATTTTCTGTAATTTTAGCTTAATTTAAATTTAGTTTTTTTATTTTTAAAGTAATGTAGGTTTTTTATTTTAATTGTAATTTAGGATTAGTTTAATGTATGTAATAGGGTTAATTTAGGGGGTGTTAGGTTAGGGGGCTTAGTGATTAGATTATTGCGATGTGGATTATTGGTGGCCGAGGGGTTAATAGTTTAAATAGATACTTTGTGATGTGGGGGCATTGCGGATTAGGGGTTAATAGATAGTTTGCGTTGTGGGGCCATTGTGGAATAGGGGTTAATAGTTTAAACAGATACTTAGCGATATGGGGGTTGGCGGATTAGGGGTTAATGGTTTTAATAGATAGTTTGCGTTGTGGGACATGGCAGATTAGGGGTGAATAAAGTTTTTATAAATTGCGATGTGGGGGGGTGGCGGATACAGGGGTCTTGACGTGTCAGGTTAGATTTCAATGGGTAAAGGGTCTCGAAGAGCACCTTTTTCCTGTTTTACACCTAGTTGAGCTGGTTGTAATTTTTGTTACTGTATCGGCACCCTCCAACAGTGTAGTAACGGTTTGCGTGGGCATTGGAAACTGGGTATTATTTAAAGATCCTATACTTTGTATGGGACACGATAATGTTTTCGGTAGCCGGAGTCCGGTTGCAAAAATTGAGTTATAATGGGCAGTTGGAAGCAGTCGATAAACGATATTGCTTCCGACAGCATATTTATCGGTTTGCAAGTGCACGCAAACGGAATTATGGCTCAATGGAAGTGAGCCCAATGTTGGTTATGCAAAGCTTGAAAAAGTGTAATAAAGGTGTAAACTATCTTTTTAAAAAATAACAAATATAAAGTAGACTGTCCCTTGAAAAACCCTGGTTGACACATGAAGTAACTTACATGCATTGCATGTACAGCACAGTAACAGTAAGCATAGTAATTAGCCCTACAGACTTGTTGACCACAATGTATTACTCTTTTCAAATTTGTTATTGCCTTTAAGCATTATTTTACACTCTTTTACTTAACCATATTGGCTCATAAACTATTAATCCTAGTTGTAATTTCCTGAGAGAATTCAGTAAGGTTAAGCTCAAGAACAGCTCATAAGTGGAGTTCACAAGATCCCTCATGGGAAATTACAAGCAGTGTAAATTGTTTATGGAACAATAAGGTGCAATGAGTTATTTTCTTATGCAGTGCTTATGAAGTTTATAATATAAAAGGTTAGCAATAAGGGTCAAGTGAAAAACATATCTGACGGAACGCAGAATGTTAACTATGGTTGTTAATATATTAACTATGTTTATAATATAAAACACATCTATGTCAGATAACTTAAAATCCTTCTAGCTACAGATTGTTTTTTTTCTTTGAAATGGTGGTCCATATAATCTTTACAAGTGTGTGACACTTCTGACTCTTGCGTAACTTTTTAAAAACAAAATATGTTAAATAGTGGCATCATTTCATATACAAATTCACTGAAATGAAGATAATCTTATGATATGGGGGCCGAATTATAAAGGGCCGAACGGCCCCTGATGACCCTGTTTCTGTGTGAGCATTCAGGCTCCCTGGAAGCAGCAGTTATGAAGCAGTGGTCTTAAGGCCGCTGCTCCATAACTGGTCCGCCTGCTCTGAGGCTGCGAATATCAATCCGCCCGATCCTATACGAACCCCCTGCTAGCGGCAGATTGGCCGCAAGGGGCGGCATTGCACAAGCAGTTTACAAGAACTGCTTTGTGCAATGATAAATGCCGACAGCGTATGCTGTCGGCATTCATCGATGTCTGTCTTACATGATCCGCTGAGCGGATCATGTCGGACAGACCGATGATAAATCGGCCCCATGGTATTTTAAGTCATATATTTATTGTAGAACATATTTTATGTAATCTATTAGTATATTTGTATAATTTATATATAGTCATATTTTACCTGAAGGGAACGGGTATATTTCAACTGTAAGACAAGTTATGGGTTATGCAGAGCAATGAGAAGTTTTCAAATCTGCATTAATTCCACTTCATAGAGAAAACATATTTTCTAATGGTTTTCAAATTACTTTACAAACAGCAGGATTCATAAAGACATGCTGTATGTTTTCAAGTGAATTTGCTTACAATTTCCAATGATACACTTCAAGCCATCCTTGTATCTTCATGCTCACTCAAAAATAAATGCATTCTGTTATTCCAGTGAATGGACGCACATAAAGCTATTGTATTTGCTTAAAAACCATTTAATCTGATTTGTTATAAAAATATGATTAAAACAGTTACAATTGCTCTATTTTGTGCTTTAGTTATATGGAATAGTTACAGCAAGGTGCTCAGATGAAGAATCAGTGACATAAAATACTTGTAGAGACCTTTTCAATGCGTTCCATCATATTGGCTGTTTTTGTCACATAGCCTATAGTACAATTTTCAGATTTTGTTTTTCTTTAAATATTTTACACATCTTTTTGTTTTAAATATATATTTAGCCATTCAGCTGTGAATACCTAGATTGATTTAATGTATGCTCAATTCCTATATAACAAAAATATTAATTTTCTTGCTTCATTAAAATATTATAATAGGAAAAATGTCATACTTTTCAAATATAAAACATCAAAATGTATTTTTTGTAATTGAAACTAAAAGGGCACTTTATTATGCATAAAAAAAACAGCAAAATAGTTTTATTATTTATTTTGCCCCTTTCTCATGGTAATGAAGACTGTGTTTTCTCAATTCTAAGAAATGTAAATGCACATGGCAGAGTCTAATCCTGCTACATGTCTGTCTCTAATTGGCTTCAGATATTTTAAGATAAAATACTGCAAAACAATGGAAGTGTTGGTAACAAAATGATAGTGGCAACTCTAGTGAACTCCAGTGGCAAGTTTATATTGGCTTCTCCAAAATAAGGCAATATTGGGGAGACGTTTAACTGTTCAAAAACAATTCCAACAAAAGAGGTGTTCAGGTAAGTTTTTTAACTCAGCTGGTATGACACACAAACTAGCACTGTCTAACCGTGAAAAACTGTCAAAATGCACTGAGATAAGAGGTGGCCTTCAAGCATATGAGCCTACATAGGTTTAGCTTTCAATAAAGAATACCAAGATAGCATATATAGCACATCTACTTACTGAAACCATAGCTCAAAACCCAAAAAGTTAAATTTTGTTTTTTGGAGATTTTAATATTGATTGGCTGAATCCAAAAAATAATAGTTGTCGCTCGCTGTTTAAATCTTTGCAGCTAACGCAATTAATCTCCTCCCCAACTCGCATAAACATCAAAAGCCAAAATCACACCCTGCTCGACTGGATTCTCTCCACTACTCCCGACCGAATCCAGGAGGCAGGTGTTCTCCCTAACAATTTCAGTGACCACTGCTTAGTGTACTGCGTGCGCAAAATAAAGGCAACTAAATCATTTCCCAAGGTTAAAATCACCAGATCCATCAAAAAAATTAATCTTCATTCTTTTCTAATTGACATCCAGAACCTCCCCTGGCACAGATTAAACTTAATCCCTGATCTAGACTCTGCAATTGAATTCTTTCAGTCTGAACTCCTACAAGTTTGGAATTTACATGCCCCGCTGCATAACGTGAGAGTGAAAGGAGCACACTTGAATTGGATCACAGCTGACCTCATTCAAATGTACCAGTTTCGGGATTCATTGTGGTCAAAGTTCAAGCATACAGGCTCTACGAACAATTCACTAAACAAACAAAATTGGCCAAGCCCCAATATTTCTGTGAAAATCTGAACAATAACATATCAAACCCAAAAAGTTTTGGAAACTCATAAATAACTCCTCCAATCCACTCCCAACCCCCCACTGTCAAAGTGGACAACCATACCCTGCAACTCCCCTTAGAAGTAGCAAATGCCTTTAATAGTTATTTTGTCAGATGCTCCACCACTCTGATTGACAAACTAATAAATGACACGCATCCTGAAACTACAAATGTGGATCAGGCCCCACTAAATCAGCTAAATCAGCAAAGACCCAATATAGAGAAGTTCAATTTTAGACCTGTACCCACCTGTACCCATCAATGTCATTAAGAATCACCTTAATAATCTAAAAATGAAAAACCAGTCTGGACCTGATCAAATCCCAGCAATGCTGTTGAAGCTCAGTGTGCCGGCAATTGCTAAACCGGTCACAACCCTAATTAACGAATCCTTGGTGTCTGTATACATACCCAAACTTTGCAAGGTGCAAGAGTAGTGCCTATCCATAAAAGTGGGGAGTTAACCTTGGTATCTAATTATCGGACTATATCTTTGCTCCCAGTATTGTCAAAAATCTTAGAAAAATGCATCCAAATGTAATTATGTGAGTATTACCAACAATCTAACTATCTGACCCCTGATCAATCAGGTTTTCGCCCGAATCACTCCACTACAACTGCCCTCCTAAAAGTTTGCAACAACATCCAAACTGGCATGGAACAAGGAAACCTAACTGGAGCTATTTGCCTTGAATTTGCAAAGGCCTTTGACACAGTAGACCACGACATACTACTGCACAAACTAAAAAACACTGGTATTGCTGATCGTCCATTAACCTGGTTTCGATCATATATATCAGATTGATCACAATATGTCTCCATTTCTGACAGCAACTCCTTCTCCCAGTCGCGTGTGGTATAACCCAAGGTTCCATTCTCGGCCCCCTACTATTCACATTATTTATAAATGATCTGCCTAATGTCTGCAAATCCTCAACTGTACACATGTACGCAGATGACACAGTAATCTATGCAAACAATTCCGATCTGCCGCAGCTTGAAGTAGTGCTCCAAGACCAGTTCACAGAGGTAGAAAAGTGGATCTCAAAAAACAAACTCTTCCTAAACACTATAAGAAAAAGAAGCACAGAGGCGCCAACATGGCCTAGTAACGTCATGGCAGTCGGATACAAAACATCAGCAGGATAGGAAATATACTCACAAGCGTAGCGCACCCAAATTGTGCTATTGTGGCAGCCTGGAACATCAAACAGTGGTCCAGCTCACTGGTGTCTCCAGCCAGATAGAGATGATCCTTGGCGAGGGCCTATCCTATGATGCTTATAAGCACACACACTCTGCCCCCAAACAGGAGCAGAATAATTGTGATAGCCTGAGGAAACAGCCTGTGGTGGCTGAGAAACATGTCACTGTTTTTAAAATAAAAGTTTTAAATATACACTTGCTTTATCACAATTATTCTGCTCCTGTTTGGGGGCAGAATGTGTGTGCTAGTCCTATCTTCCAAAGTGGTGATTTTCTGCATCCTGCAAATTGGATTCCACAGTCCACTGGGCGGCTGAGAGGTCCCAGTACTGCTGATATTGCACCTGGTGGTGCTTTGTTTCCTGTAAGTACAACCTTGAAACCTTTTTTATCTGGTGTACAAATGTTACTGGGCTATGTGTGTGCCTTTTTTGCCCTTATAGGCATCATAGGATAGGCCCTCGCCAAGGATCATCTCTATCTGGCTGGAGACACCAGTGAGCTGGACCACTGTTTGATGTTCCAGGCTGCCACAATAGCACCATTTGGGTGCGCTACGCTTGTGAGTATATTTCCTATCCTGCTGATGTTTTGTATCCGACTGCCGTGACGTTACTAGGCCATGTTGGCGCCTCTGTGCTTCTTTTTCTTATAGATCACGCCACACCAGGATGACTATCCTATGACAGAGAGCTGCCTTCTTTCTTTTGGATTATTCTTTGTGCGGACATTTTGTTATTTGATTACACCAATATCATCTGTGAGCATATCATCTCTAATAATCTGATATAAGTGTGCTAGGTTTATTGTATATTCTCTTAATTATCTGTATATATTTGCTTACCTGTTTGCTGCTTATTGTTAGCGCCCCCTAGGAGTGTGGTGTATGTTCTATATGCACCACCCTCCTTATATCTTTTGTTATCTTCCTAAACACTGACAAAACTATCACAATGATCTTTGGAAAGGGACCTAAATTACACAAATTACAAAATTCCCATCTTCGCATCAAAACAAAATCCAATTGCACGCTGACCACAGTCCACTCTTTTAAATACTTGGTTATGTTGTTAGACCCCAATCTATCTTTTGGCTTCCACATAGTAAAACTTGCATCTAAACTTTATCCAAAACTAGGTGCCCTGTACAGAAACAAATCCTGCCTCAGCCCTACAGTAAAGGAAAAGATTGTACAGCAAATGCTGATGCCTATCTTGGATTACGGGGACGTAGTATATGCACCTGCACCACAAACTCACCTTAAAAAACTAAATACATTGTATAACTCGTTTTGCCGCTTTGTGCTACAATGTAACTACAGGACCCACCATTGTGACATGCTAAAAGAACTAAACTGGCTGTCGCTGGAATCCAGACGCACACTCCATCTTTCCTGTCTTGTGTTTAAGAGCCTTTCTGGGAAGCTCCCACCATACCTGAGTAGAATGCTCTCCCCTGCTATTCCCACCTCCTATAAACTCTGATCCAATAACAGCACATTATTTAGCTTGCCTCAATACAAAAAGAAAGCAGCTCAATCCTCCTTTTCCTACAGAGCACCACAATTATGGAATGACCTCCCTCACACTTTAAAAACTTCCCCAAGTTTAATATCCTTTAAGAGATCCCTCTCTACATATCTCAAAACAGAATGTGCCTGTCATGGTTGATTAAATATTTCCTACCAGTTCTGTGTTAAATGTTTGCATATATTGAGTATTATTATTGTTTTTGTATTTTATTGTACCCTATTGTATCAATGCAATGTTTTGTGGTCCCAGGACATACTTGAAAATGAGAGAAATCTCAATGTATCCTTCCTGGTAAAATATTTTATAAATAAATAAATATATATATACAGTATATATACACACAAAACACACAGAAAACCTGGCACTCACCAGCAGATTCACAGTAATGTTTAAAAGCAAAACTGGGGGAAGTCAGTTACATTTGGTGCCAAAGGATGAAGCCCAGGACCACAACAAGGTCTCCCTCTTCCTGGGAGCCTAAACCAGAACCCACACAATGCATACTTCCAAACAAACCAACTGGGAACCTCCCAGGGTGATACAAAATACAAGAATGGACCGCACTCACAGACTAGACTGGGTACACATCCTAAGCCAAAGCAAACTCCACAGCCTTGAACACTTGTTGTGGCTTAGGATATGTACCCAGTTGAGTCTGCGAGTGCGGTCCATTCCTGTGTTTTGTATTTACATGGGGGAGGATACAAAAGCCTGTGTCACCCTGAGAGGTTCCCAGTTGGTTTGTTTGGAAGTATGCATTGTGTGGGTGCTGATTTTAGGGTCCCAGGAAGGGGGAGACCATGTCTTGGTCCTGGGCTTGAGCCTTTGGTGCCGAATGTAACTGACTTCCCCCAGTTTTGCTTTTAAACATTACTGTGAATCTGTTGGCGAGTGCCAGGTTTTCTGTGTGTTGTGTTGATAATGTTTGTAATGCTTCCCTGAGGACCTGTCACCCAGGCTGCTCTGGGGTTAACTGCCTGGGTTGCTGGGAACTTTGCAGCTGTCTGTCAGTGTTCAGGGCTGTAGAGTTAACAGTGGCTTAGGATGTGTACCTAGTCTTGTCTGTGAGTGCGGTCCATTCCTGTGTTTTGTATTTACATAGGGGAGGTTACAAAAGCCTGTGTCACCCTGGGAGGTTCCCAGTTGGTTTGTTTGGAAGTATGCATTGTGTGGGTGCTGGTTTAGGGTTCCAGGAAGGGGGAGACCTTGTCGTGGTCCTGGGCTTAATCCTTTGGCGCCAAATGTAACTGACTTCCCCCAGTTTTGCTTTTAAACATTACTGTGAATCTGCTGGTGAGTGCCAGGTTTTCTGTGTGTTGTGTTGATAATGTTTGTAATGCTTCCCTGAGGACCTGTCAGCCAGGCTGCTCTGGGGTTAACTGCCTGGGTTGCTGGGAACTTTGCAGCTGTCTGTCAGTGTTCAGGGCTGTGGAGTTTGCTGTGGCTTAGGATGTGTACCCTGTCCAGTCTGTGAGTGCGGTCCATTCCTGTGTTTTATATATATATATATATATATATATATATATATACAGGGAGTGCAGAATTATTAGGCAAATTAGTATTTTGACCACATCATCCTCTTTATGCATTTTGTCTTACTCCAAGCTGTATAGGCTCGAAAGCCTACTACCAATTAAGTATATTAGGTGATGTGCATCTCTGTAATGAGAAGGGGTGTGGTCTAATGACATCAACACCCTATATCAGGTGTGCATAATTATTAGGCAACTTCCTTTCCTTTGGCAAAATGGGTCAAAAGAAGGACTTGACAGGCTCAGAAAAGTCAAAAATAGTGAGATATCTTGCAGAGGGATGCAGCACTTTTAAAATTTCAGAGCTTCTGAAGCGTGATCATCGAACAATCAAGCGTTTCATTCAAAATAGTCAACAGGGTCGCAAGAAGCGTGTGGAAAAACCAAGGCGCAAAATAACTGCCCATAAACTGAGAAAAGTCAAGCGTGCAGCTGCCAAGATGCCAATTGCCACCAGTTTGGCCATATTTCAGAGCTGCAACATCACTGGAGTGCCCAAAAGCACAAGGTGTGCAATACTCAGAGACATGGCCAAGGTAAGAAAGGCTGAAAGACGACCACCACTGAACAAGACACACAAGCTGAAACGTCAAGACTGGGCCAAGAAATATCTCAAGACTGATTTTTCTAAGGTTTTATGGACTGATGAAATGAGAGTGAGTCTTGATGGGCCAGATGGATGGGCCCGTGGCTGGATTGGTAAAGGGCAGAGAGCTCCAGTCCGACTCAGACGCCAGCAAGGTGGAGGTGGAGTACTGGTTTGGGCTGGTATCATCAAAGATGAGCTTGTGGGGCCTTTTCGGGTTGAGGATGGAGTCAAGCTCAACTCCCAGTCCTACTGCCAGTTTCTGGAATAAACCTTCTTAAAGCAGTGGTACAGGAAGAAGTCTGCATCCTTCAAGAAAAACATGATTTTCATGCAGGACAATGCTCCATCACACACGTCCAAGTACTCCACAGCGTGGCTGGCAAGAAAGGGTATAAAAGAAGAAAATCTAATGACATGGCCTCCTTGTTCACCTGATCTGAACCCCATTGAGAACCTGTGGTCCATCATCAAATGTGAGATTTACTAGGAGGGAAAACAGTACACCTCTCTGAACAGTGTCTGGGAGGCTGTGGTTGCTGCTGCACGCAATGTTGATGGTGAACAGATCAAAACACTGACAGAATCCATGGATGGCAGGCTTTTGAGTGTCCTTGCAAAGAAAGGTGGCTATATTGGTCACTGATTTGTTTTTGTTTTGTTTTTGAATGTCAGAAATGTATATTTGTGAATGTTGAGATGTTATATTGGTTTCACTGGTAAAAATAAATAATTGAAATGGGTATATATTTGTTTTTTGTTAAGTTGCCTAATAGTTATGCACAGTAATAGTCACCTGCACACACAGATATCCCCCTAAAATAGCTAAAACTAAAAACAAACTAAAAACTACTTCCAAAAATATTCAGCTTTGATATTAATGAGTTTTTTGGGTTCATTGAGAACATGGTTGTTGTTCAATAATAAAATTAATCCTCAAAAATACAACTTGCCTAATAATTCTGCACTCCCTGTATATATATATATATATATATATATATATATATATATATATATATATATATATATATATATATATAAATAAATTAGTGGTGGTGCAGCAGTCTCAGAGACTGTCAAGATAAATACTTCTGCCTGGGGTGCACTTTAGAAGTAATACTAATAGTCAAAAATGAAAGGCACTCACCGGGTCTTATATATCAGAAGAAATATTTAATCTGCTGACGTTTCAGGGTCTCCCCGTCCTCAAACCAACATGCATGAAATAAACATAACTTACCCAGCTTAAATAGACCCGTGTCCCCCACCTGCGGCACCGCCAGCGTTGTACCAGAAGTCCTGGAAACCAGGTGTCTCAAACACACGTCATCAGTTGTCATGGTAACCGGGACGCGACTTAGCGATCCGCTGTGTATTATCCCAAGTGTATATCTTAAAAACAGTTTCAATAGTATTTACATGGAAAGGAGGAGGACAACAATATAGTAATACAAATATACAATGTGAGTATTGATGCATTGAATTACATATAATACTGACCAACCAATGGTATTAAGGGGGCATGGCTCAGCACGACCAATCCTATCACAAGTGAATCTACACCTATATCAATACATATAATCTAGTCAAACTGATATAGTTCTATGCGATGTGATATCTATGTCATAATATACAGATAAAGGCATAATTTGATTGCCTATAGTTATCTGTATTTGTTAGCAGATATCCCCATGGCAGGGTATTACAATGTCAATATTAGTTTTATTCATTTTGTCTATACCTAACATATATCCAAACTTTTTTGTCACAAAAGATCATATAAATGGATAAAGTACATAGAAAAAAACAGAAAAAATAGAAAGATAGAACACATCAAATATCATAACTGCCAAGTTTGACAGGGCATAGAATACAAATTACACATTATATATAAAGTCGTATTGCACTAAACAATATAATGGAACCCTATTTTGATCCAGTTGGGTTTTTTTGGGCCAAAATTTAAAAAAAATGATTGATTGGTGTGTATCTAGGCAGTAACTATATAAAATGCCCAATCCAAATAGACTAGAGATACCAGTCTCGGACAAGGATATGGTTAACTTTCTCTCTCACTGAATAAGTAAATGGATCATGCTCTCTCATGTAAACATGGAGGGGGACTCTCATAAGTAGCAATGCCAATCAAGGTGGACATTTAGTCCTTGTGGTGCCATCGTGCCCAATTCATATATCCATCTTGCCTCGCATTGAAGAAGCATCTTGGCGGCGGTATATGATCTATAATTATATATTTTTGATCAGAGACTTTGTGTTTGGCCTGGGCAAAGTGTCTGGCTACAAATCAGCCAATAAGATTTAAGCAGCTCTCATTCTATTGGCTGATTTGAATCAGTCAATAGAATGAGAGCTGCTTAAATGCTATTGGATGATTGGAACAGCCAATAGGATTTTAGCAGCCCTAATTCCAATTGGCTGATTCAAAATTTTCAGCCAATAGGAATGCAATGGTACCCTCAGTATAAAAGGGGTACCTTGCATTTCAATCCTTAGTGTGTGGTGGAAGATCGCATGGACCTCCGTCTGGACCTCCGCCTTGGACCTCCATGTTGGACCATCACTGCTCTGTCTCCGCAGGGATGAAGAAGATGCCGGTCCCGCGATTGATGAAGATGGAGCCACCTGGATGAAAATGCCGCCTGGATGTAGATGGAGCTGCCGGGATGAAAATCGTTCAAGCGGGACTTCAACAACTGTGAGTACATAAAGAGGGGTTAGTGTTAGGTTTTTAAGGTTTTTTGGGGTGTGTTTTTTTAGTTTAGGGTTTGGGCTTTTCCTAAAAGAGCTAAATGCCCTTTTAAGCGCAGCAAAAGAGCTGAATAACTTTTTTCAGGGCAATGGCAATGGGTAGATAAGGAATTTTAGATAGTTTTAGATAGTTTTTTATTTTGTGGGCTTGGGGGTTTGTAATGTTAGTGGTCTTTGTATTTATTTTTTTTTCAGAAAAAGAGCTGATATCTTTAGGGCAATGCCCTACAAAAGGCCCTTTTAAGGGCTATTGGTAGTTTATTCTAGATTAGGTTTCTTTTATCTTGGGGTGTTTTTTTTTTTAAATGGGTATTTGAATAGGAATCATTTTTATTATTTTGGATAATTTGTTTGTTATTTTGTGAATTTTTTTTTTTCGTTTTGGGATGGGTTTTTATTTTTAGATTAGGGGTTGGGCATTTCATAAAACAGCTGAATGCCCTTTTAAGGGCAGGAAAAAGAGCTGAATGCCCTTTTAAGGGCAATGCCCATACAAATGCCCTTTTCAGGGCAATGGGTAAATTAAATTTTAAATTTTTGTGTGTGTTGGGGGTGGTGGTTTGTATACTGTTAGGGGGTGTTTGTTTTTCTTTTGTAGGAAAAGAGCTGTTATCTTGAGGGCAATGCCCTACAAAAGGCCCTTTTAATGGCCCACAAAAAGGTCCTTTTAAGGGCCCTTGATAGTGTATTAAAGATTATGTTTTTTTATTTTTGGGTGGGTTTTTTATTTTTTTAAAAGGGTATTAGAATAGGAATAATTTTTATTATTTTGGATAATTCCGTTTGTTATTTTTTGTAATGGTAGTTTTTTTATTTTTTGTAATGGTAGGTTTTTTATTTTTTGTAATGGTAGGTTTTAGTTTAAGGCATCTTAGATTTTATTTCACAGGTAGGATTGTATTTATTTTAACTAGGTAGTTAGTTAATAGTTAATGACTATTTACTAACTAGTCTACCTAGTTAAAATAAATACAAACTTACCTGTGAAATAAAAATAAAACCTAAGCTAGCTACAATATAACTATTAGTTATATTGTAGCTAGCTTAGGTTTTATTTTACAGGTAAGTATGTATTTAGTTTTAAATAGGTATTATTTAGTTAATAATTGTAACTTTAATTTAGCTCTATTTTAATGATGTTAAAGTTAGGGGGTGTTAGGTTAGGGTTAGGGTTATGGTTAGGTTTAGGGGTTGATAGTTTAAGTTAGGTTGTTGCGATATAGGGGGCTGGCGGTTTAGGAGTTAATTTATTTATTTAGTGGTAGTGATGTGGGAGGCCAGAAGTTTAGGGGTTAATAGCTTAATTTAGAGGCAGCGATGTTGGGGATCGTCGGAATAGGGGTTAATAGATTTACTATAGTGTAGGCAATGTTGGGGTGCGAGGGAATAGAGGTTAATAACTTTAGTATAGTGGCGGCGATATCGGGAGCGGCAGATTAGGGGTTAATAGATTTACTTAGGTAGCGGTGATATCAGGAACGGCAGATTAGGGGTTAATTACATTATGTAGGTGTTGGCGATGTCGGAGGCAGCAGATTAGGGGTGTTTAGACTTAGGGTTTATATTAGGGTGTTACGTTTAAACGTTACTTTTTTTTCCCCATAGACATCAATGGGGCTGCGTTATGGAGCTTTTCATTCCGCGATCGCAAGTGTTAGGTTTTTTTCTAAACCGCTCTCCCATTGATGTCTATAGGGAAAGCGTGCACGAGCACGTCAAAATAGCACTTGTATTTTGTGCGGTATGGAGCTCAACGCAACCATATCGCACGCACAAGGCGGCTGTTTCAAAACCTGTAATGGCTTGCACTATAGAGGGTGAAATAACGCAACTTTTGTTGCATTGGTTAAATTCCCTATAGAGCGCATAACTCGTAATCTACCTGTATGTAAATAAACTATTAACCCCTAAGCTGCCATCCCCCCACAACGCAAACTAACAACTAAACTCCCTTACCTAACACACCCTAACTTAAAGGGACAGTCTAGGCCAAAATAAACTTTCATGATTCAGATAGAGCATGTAATTTTAAACAATTTTCAACTTTACTTTTATCACCAATTTTGCTTTGTTCTCTTGGTATTCTTAGTTAAAAGCTTAACCTAGGAGGTTCATATGCTAATTTCTTAGACCTTGAAGCCCACCTCTTTCAGATTGCATTTTAACAGTTTTTCACCACTAGAGAGTGTTAGTTCACGTATTTCATATAGATAACACTGTGCTCGTGCACATGAAGTTATCTGGGAGCAGGCACTGATTGGCTAGACTGCAAGTCTGTCAAAAGAACTGAAAAAAGGGGCAGTTTGCAGAGGCTTAGATACAAGATAATCACAGAGGTTAAAAGTATATTATTATAAATGTGTTAGTTATGCAAAACTGGGAAATGGGTAATAAAGGGATTATCTATCTTTTAAAACAATAAAAATTCTGGTGTAGACTGTCCCTTTAACCCCAATTACAATACCCATAAATTAAATAAAGACTATACTACCTTAAAAAAAATGAAAACTTACCTGTAAAATTAAATTAAAAACTAAACTTACCCTAAAAAAAACCTAATATTACTTAAAAAACAAAAAACTTACATTAACAAAAATAAAAAACCTACATTACTAAAAAAAAACAAAAAACTAAACTTTCACAAAAATAAAAAAACTAACTTTCACAAAAAAACTACCCTTACAAAACATAAAAACCTACCTTTACAAAAAATATCAAACAAAATTACCAAAAATAAAAAAAATCATTCCTACTCTGATACCCCTAAAAAAAAAAACCCAAATAAAAAAGAAATTCTACAAATAAACTACCAATAGCCCTTAAAAGGTCCTTTTATAGGGCATTGCCCTAAAGCAAACAGCTCTTTTAAAAAAAAAAAAAATACCCTCTAACATTACAACCCCCCCCCCCCCCCCAGCCTCCCTGTCCCATTATTGGTTCAGAACCTATGTTATGCTTGCTTATTAGTGGCTAAATGTAGTCACCAATAAGCAAGCGCTATCCAGGATTCTGAGCCTAAAATGGGCAGGCTCCTAAGCTTTACATTCATGCTTTTTTAATAAAGATCTCAAGAGAACAAAGAGAAATTGATAATAGGAGTAAATTATTAAGACACTTAAATTTGCCTGCTCTATCTGAATCATGAAAGAAAAAAATGGATTTAGTGTCCCTTTTAGCATATACCTAATAATGCAGCTTTTACTACAAATATCATACTTTTTATTGTTTTACAGTAGCAATTAATTTATTACTAAATACTATGGAGCAGATTACAAGTGGAGCGCTAAATAACGCTTGCGAGCAAGTGATATTAGCGCTCCACTTTGTAATACCAGCTCACGATAATGTGTACTGGTATTACAAGTAAATTGAAATGCGAAAGCAAGCTTGTGTTTGCATTGCTAGGAAGTATTGCGCTCACATATACATATATATTTACATTGGGGTCTATGGGAACACACAGTTGCCATAGACAGCAATGTAAAGGAACTTTTCAGTGCCGTTTTTTTTTTAACACTCCCACTGCTACATTTTTATTGTAATTGAAAACTATAATGCTCTCTATTTTAGCATTTGGGGCACTTTTAGAAAATTAAACAATGATCTAATCTCTGGTTAATTTTCATAGCGCTTATTGCTAAAACGAGCTTGCGGTAGCAATAACCAACCTCTTGTAATGGAAAGTTAATTATCGTTTTCCTACAAACTGGCAAAGAAAACATTTGGGCTTTGTGCCCCTTTAAAGCAATTATGATTGCATAATAAAAAACTCTGTAAATGTTTGTAAGTATAAAATATCACATCTGTTTTGTTATAATAAAGTCTTGGAGTCCAAGCAGACACGAACGAGGATCTAACCATGGACATTACAAGGGTGGGGACTGAATTCCCCCCTGACACCAAGCATGTGGAGCTCATAAAACTCTATTGTTCTTGTGAAGAATGTTGTCTCAATGTCGTGCCTTGCTATTGCAAAGCTGACAAAATTGAATCTATTTTTTTTTTTTTTGCATATATTATAGACTGTTTTCCCAAGGGTATTTTTCATTTGTTTGTTTTGCTTTCAAGGTGTTTTTGTGTTATTGGTATCCTTCACAGTTGAACATGTTCTGTGCGCTAGCACATTAATTTAGCGCTCCACTTGTAATCCAGCCCTATGTTTTTAAAACACTTTTTTATTAGCTATTTATCACAGAAACAGTTCAAAATAGTTTCCATTAATTGATTTTAAGGAAGAAAAAAAAAATCTCTTCCCAATGCATTTTTTAGACAGTGATGCTTAGTCCAACATATATAAATTGTAATCTTGCAATATATTGATTTAAACGGTAAGTCTTTTGGAAAATCTCATTAGTCAGATGGTGAATTTATATCGCTTCATTTAATAAAATGAAAATATTACTTATTTATGGCCAGATTACGAGTGAAGCACCAAAGGACTGCAAAGAGCTTTAAGTTAAATATACATATATATATATATATATATATATATATATATATATATATATATATATATACATGTCTAAATATATATAATGTAGAGAGAATTTACCTTTATCTAATCTCTAGAAATACAAAAGACCTGTTAATGTTTTTTAAATAGTCTTTATTAAGGTCATGGTGCAGACCCTTTAAAGAGAAATTAAATGCAAATAAATTCAGAAAAGATTTCTAAAAGTGGGAGTCACCCCTCTTTTTTTATAGAAAGGGAATACAGCACTCTTTTCTTGTTATATAATGTATTTATTAATCCAGACTATACATCATGTGACCTCACCAGCTTCATTGTGACAAAAGTGTAAAACAAAACAAAGAAATCAATAATCTTTTACTGAAGTACAAAAATGAGCCTAGTATAAGCATAACAATTCTACCCTAATTATTCTTAAGTAGATCCTGTAAAGGACATATATTTAGCGACCTGCTAAGAAAATGTATAATGTTATATCAAAGTTGTAAATTCATCTTATCAAGTTAACACATATTGGTCACGAAAACAATAAGATAGTTCCCTCTTATTATAGCGGTGTGGAGCGCTTGGTTCAAAAATTGTTCCCAGGATATACACAAGAATAGTACAACACATGCAGACCTCCTCTAAACTGTTGTCAAACCCGGTAAACAACCACAGTATCGACACCGCACTTAAGGTCTAGCCGGAAAGTCCCAGCCGAAGGTATAGCAACGTATGTGGGTACCTCTCCTGAAAATGTTGTTTTGTTAAAGGACCAGGTCAAACAGCCTCAGTTAAATGCCTCAAGGGCCTCTAGTTTTCGAGAGCTCGTTACCCAAATGAGTATGGTTGATTGAGCTTGATGTGATCCCACCTCCTCTGACGTAATGTATTGTACAGACAGCAACAGGTTGAGAGGTTCCTCTGTATCCTCTGTGTACTCAGACAGATACAGTGTATTTCACCGTATATATAGTGCATTGGAGCCCTTTGTAGTCAAGTAACTGAAAACATGAAAAATTATATGTTCTAAGTATTTATAAATAGATATTCATATTTATATATATATATATATATATATATATATATATATATATATATATATGCAATCTGGTTTGCAAGGCTTGTTGGGTGTTAGTTTTTTCCCTCACTTTTTGTGTTCCTTTAAAGAGGGAGAATATGTTAATGCGGTCGCAATATTGTACCTTCTGCTTGTTGCGCGTGCCGAGATAATGCAAAGGGAAAAACTTTTTACTTTCCACTTGTAAATGCACTGTACCTGACATGCAAAAAAACAAAGGAGTAATAAATAGCTCCCAATTTGTAATCTAGCCCTTATTGAAGTCTTTGTCATTGTCGGGGCATGCTGTATAATTCTTTGTACAATTCAGCTGCAGACACCGCAGAAGTTATCTGTGCAGCAGAATCTCCTGGCAAATAAACCCCCACAGGACGTTGAGAGGAATTGCAGGGCACTGCATGTGAAACAACCATAGCTTGAGACGTTTGAGGAGAAAGCTGAGGCATATCCTGAACAGCATTATTCTGAGAGACATAAGGCTCAGAAGGGAGTAATTTATCTTTAAATTTTAAGGTCTTAGATAAGCAAGTGGAACAAAATTACACAGGAGTACAACCTGAGCCTCCAGACAAAGCAAACATTTGTCAAAAGAAATGGATGAACTATAGTCTGAATCCATTTTACAATATATCAAATATATACAATATGAGAATTATTTAACACCAGTAAGTTAAAAAAAAGTACAACAAGGAAAAAAAGTTTTTATTTTAGAAATCTTCCTCAGACCTTAATACCTCAGGCTTTACTGAGGAGTCTTAGCACACCGAGACCGTAGTCACTCCAGAAAATCAGCAAGTGATATCCGATTAGATCCTCTAACAGTAGGATGCCGGATTAGCAAAGTTCAGTGACCCAACTGAAGCCGGCACAGAGATAGGCGACAAGATCACAAGATTTCTGACTTGCTCTGCATATTAAAGATAGAAGAGAGGCAGGTCACGTTATTGGACTAAAAAAGTCACTGTAAAAGCGCAATTTTCTGTCCGACCTGCATTAAACTAAGGAAAACCGCACTACAGCTCATAATAATAAAGGAATATCTTATGGTTCCAAAATTGTCTTAAATTACCCCTTCAGCCAGTCTCTCCACAAACAAACTAAGAGTAAATATTATTATTAATTTATTAACCCCTTAACGTATCCCTAAAATATCACATATGCCAGTGCTTGCCAAATTGCCCAACTGAAAACCTAACTTTTAGGTCTTGTTCCATGAAATGATTAACTAGAGGAATTAACCTCCCAAGTGCTGTCCTTTAATACCTAGAAGGCAAATGCACTTACCTATGGATTCAGCTGCAGGGCAGGAACAGCTTTATAGGTGTGATAGATACTCCACTCTCTATCAAGAACCTAAATAATAATAAAAGAAAAAAAAAAAGAGCAGAGTAACAATAATGTTAGAAATAAAGCAAAAACAACCTCACCACTTTCTAACTGCTAATAGCCACCATTACTCTTACTAATATACATTAGGATTAGATATCTTCAGACACCATCTTCACACATCCTCAATTGACAAAGGCAAAGAGAATGACTGGGGATTATTGGTAAGGGAAGTTATACTTAACAGCTTTGCTGGGGTGCTCTTTACCTCCTCTTGCTTCCCAGGAGTTGAATATCCCACTAGTAATCAGACTCTCCATGCCATAGGAAAGAAATAAAGTTTTACCATGCAACCCAGCTTTTCTACTCCCTATAACATAATAAAAAAAAATAGCATATTGCTTAAAAAGTATAAAAATAAAGTAACAGTTCTGTTGCTGCCAGATGAACAGGAGATAAATCACACAAAGGACTAGATTACAAGTTGAGCACAAAACATCGCTTCCGCAAAATACAAGCATACACAAATATGCGCTGGTATTATGAGTTAGGTGCACTGAAGCATTGTGCTCATGAGAGCGCTCTTCCATAGGATGCAATGGGACCCTCATTCTCATGTCATCAGACACAGGCCATTTTCTAGCACAGCGAAGGTGGTATGGGTAGCAAATATATATATATATATATATATATAATTATATACATGTCTATTT
The DNA here is from genome assembly GCF_027579735.1 of Bombina bombina. Taxonomy (NCBI): domain Eukaryota; kingdom Metazoa; phylum Chordata; class Amphibia; order Anura; family Bombinatoridae; genus Bombina; species Bombina bombina. The sequence goes on along the minus strand of NC_069504.1, from coordinate 246,978,748 downwards.
ATGTGTTTATATGTATATTTACTAGGGTTGACAGGTGTCCGGTATTGGACCGGACAGTCCGGTATTTTAAGTTACTGCCCGGTATTTTGTGTTCAAAAAAACCGGACATAGGCAGCTTTTAAGATGATTCAGAATCAGAAATCAAAATAAAATTAAATTTTTTTATGTGGTCCGGTCCGGACCTGGCCGAACCTATACCTAACCCAACCTTCACAGCCCGTGTTTTTACTTCCACCCTCCTCAACCGGCACTGCGGCACCCCTTCTAGCATGCTATTTATTTGAGCACGACTTTCTTCCTGATTTGTGCATGCTGTGATCACGCCCGTGACATCATCAGACAGTGAGAAGAAGACCCGCGCTTACACACATGCAGGCTGCAGGCAGCAGCAATTTGAAACTTGTAAGTTTACAACTCAAGTCCGTATGTTAGGCTCACCTGGCAGAAAAAGAGGCTTCTCTGATGCGCCTTTTTAGCAAGAGGGATGTTGCTTACATAGTTGCATGCATCTGGCTTTCATAGGTATCAGTGTTTCCTAGGTTTTGAATTTCAATGCGATTATTTTAGCAATTCCATTACTTTTTTTTTAGTCACCTTATTGGCTCTTATTGTATCAATAATTTATATGGTTCATATGCGCAATTAAATACCACCTTAACTCTATATATGCCTTATTTTTTATATAAACTAATCTATTTTTCTGCATTATAATTAGATACAGTAAGAGTGCTTCTAAGGAAAGAATAACAGCATTTGCTATTTTACGATGAAGCTCCCAGTCCAGTCTTTATTGGAATTTAATTCTGAATTTTATAAACTATTTATTTTAGCCACTACTGCCAGCACCTACATATTTAATTAATAATGTATTTTATTTGATGTTAAGATTAGCCTGATAATAATAATAGCCTGATAATAATAAGTTTAAAGTTTTAGGGCCCCATTTATCAAATCATAGAGCGACAAGGTTCCCTACTTGGTAAAATGTCCACCCGTGATCACTGTGAATGGTCAGCAGACTCTTTAAATCCGCTGACTACATTTAAAAGGGACAGTAAAAGCCTTGATAATTTTAAATAAGATGTTTACTTATGCATAATGAAACAACTTTGCAATATGTTTTCATTATTTATTTTACCCCCTTTTCATGTGATTTACCTCTGAAAATTTAGCAACTTCCTCAGAGTAGATAGCAAGAGAATGGAAAAAAATTATAATAGGAGTAAATTAGAAAGTTGCTTAAACTTGCATACCCTATCTGAATCATAAATGAAAACATTTGGGTTCAGTGTCCCTTTAAGCATTAGCCATTTTGAAGCTTTTAATGTGTTCGCTCTAGATGTTGTTGTTCCTTATTGTTACTAGTATCTTTATTTGTAGTACGCTGACAGATACGGCATCACCATTTGCTGAGTACAATAAATAAGACTTGTATAGAATGATCACATGGCTCTGCATTATAGAGACTTTACAATCTTAATGTGACTCAGTAAGATGGATCACATGCTGAAAATATGTAAAAAAAATTAAATTGTTTGAAAACTGTTTTTTTAGTTGCTTATCAGATGATAATATTGTACAGTAAAAGTTGATTTCTGGAGGATCTATAGATAAGAATTGGATTTGATAGGTAAAACTAAGCAGCATTTCTACACCAAGAAGTATCTTTATGTTTAGAGGCTTTGTGGTGTTATAAAGCATATGTGTATACAGAATTTGTGACTATTACTGATATTAGTGCTTGCTCCTCTGACTAGAATACAGTCAAATCATATATGTGATACACTCTGTAACAAATAAATTATTTAAAGAAAAGGCCATTTATTTAATGTCCCTCTAACCAACAAGAGATGGATTGCTTTTGAGTATAAGGTGTATAATGGCAGCTGCCTTCTTTGTATAATAACCAATCTGTGCCAATATTAGTCAAGGGCACTGTATATATCTGTGTGTGTATGTATGTATGTATATATATATGTGTGTGTGTATATATATATATATATGTATATATATATGTATATATATATATATATATATATATATGTATATATATATATATGTATATATATATATATGTGTGTGTGTGTATATATATATATATGTATGTATATATATATATATATATATATATATATATATATATATATATATATATATATATATATGTGTGTGTGTATGTTCTTTTTACTAAATTTCAACCCCCCCCGTGTCCGGTATTTTTGTGGAGGAGACCTGGCAACCCTAATATTTACACATATTAACACGTAAATATATGTGTATATAAGCATATACATATATATTTACAGGGAACACACAGTACCCATACCACTATGTAAAGGTACTTTTCAGTGCTGTTTTTTTTTTTTCTAACACCCTGCACCGCTCACTTTTAACCCCTAAAAACTGCGTAGCACAGTAGTTTTTTTATGAAAAAAATGCTCCTTTTTTTTTCCATAAAAAAACTCAAAGGCCCTTTATTTTGGGGACAGTTGGGGCACTTTTAGAAAATTAACCAGAGATCTGATCTCTGGTTAATTTTATGAGAGCTAATTGCTACCGCAAGCTCGCTTGTAATGGCTGGTTATTTAGCGCACACCCACAAACAGGCAAATTTACCCATTTGCGGGCGCACAATAAATTAGCACTCCACTTGAAATCTGGCCCAAAATGTTTGGGGCTTTTTTTTGTATTGTTTGGCTCTCTTCACATTAAGGACCTTGCTTAAGAGAAATGAAAAGTTCTTAAGCTAAAGTTTGCTGTCTAAAAATTTTTGAGGGACCTCACAGTACTGACAAATGTTCTTAGATTATATCTCCAGAGTGTAGAGTTTTAGGTCTTCAGCCCCTTTGTATGAAACATTTCAGCATTTGTATGAATTGCCATTAGATTTTCTTCGGCCTTAATTCAATAAAACCTAATTGTGAAACTGATATCTCTGAGAATAACTTGCTGTAACATTGCAACTCAAAAATTGTACCCTTGTCACATATGTGAGTCACAATTGACTCTCTATTATAATCAATGGAGCAGCATCAATCTCTTAAAATCTATGTACCTTCATTATATCATTGTGCACAGTCTTATATATGCACCCTTTCAGAGGCACCAGCTCCTACTGAGCATGTGCAAAATTCACAGTATATATCTATATGCATTAGTGATTGGATGATGTATGTCACATGATACAGGGAGAGAAGTATATTGAAGTAACTGAAATATGTGAGAAAAAAAATCTCATTTGAAATTCAGAAAAAAATGTTACGGCATTTACTTTTTATTATGCACGTGTTGATTATGCAGGTCTACTGTATTTAATAGTCTTTTAACTGTTTACTTCTTGGCTCACAGAACATGTTCAACTGTGAAGGATGCCAATAACATGAAAACACCTTGAAAGCAAAAAAATATATATAAAATACACTTGGTAAAACAGTCTAAAATAGCATATGCAAAAGAAAAATAGATTCAATTTTGTCAGCTTTGCAATATCAAGGCACGACAGTGAGACAACATTCTTCACAAGAACAATAGAGTTTTATGAGTTCCACATGCTTGGTGTCAGGGGGGAAATTCAGTCCCCACCCTTGTAATGTCCATGGTTAGATCCTCGTTCGTGTCTGCTAGGACTCCTAGACTTTATTATAACAAACAGATGTGATATTTTATACTTACAAACATTTACAGAGTTTTTTATTATGCAATCGTAATTGTTTTAAAGGAGCACAACGCCCAAATGTTTTCTTTCATGATTCAGATAGAGCATACAATTTTTAACAGCTTTCCAATTTAATTGTATTATATAATTTCCTTTATTCTCTCTGTATTCTTTCTTGAAAGAGAAGCAATGCTCTACTGGGAGCTAGCTGAATGCATTGGGTGAGCCAAAAACACGAGTCCTATATATGCTGCCACCAATCAGCAGCTCCTGAGTAGTAGGGATAGGCGAATGTTTCACAACATTCGAAAAATGAAACAAATTTTAACGCATTCATTCATTTCGAATTTTGAATGTTTGTACAACATTCTAACATTTGTTAAAAGTCATAGTATTTCTAATGCTCTCTTTAAATGTAATATTAGATTTAAATGTTCTAATAATTCGATTAGAATTATGTAATATTCGAATTGGAAAAATTAGAATTTATATATTTGTAATAGTATTTCTAATGCTTTCTTTAAAAGTAATATTGAATTATGCAATATTCAAATAAAAAACTAAAAATGATCTATTTTCAGGACAATTTTTTCTTGTATAGTAAATAAATATATTTGTATATGCTTATACAGGGTTTAAAATGTCAAGTGCTAGACTACTAGCCAGGACAAAATTGTACTCGCAAATTCTAGTCTTACCCAAACCACACCCCTTACTTCACCCCCACTTTGCATGTTTAGAGATTGTGAAACTATTTGTAATATTGTTTTTATTTTATACCATAACAAATTAAATAATGCTACATACAGTAATAAATTAACAAAAATATGTTTATAGCAATTAGACACATCAACTAGAGGTTCTGGGGAAGATAACAGCTGGATGGAAAAAGGAAGTTGTTGAACTGAGAGAATACAGAGAGTGCTGACAGTCATGGAAGGTCATAGCAGACCTGCAGATTTTGTTTCTAAAATAATTATCATCTCTCCCTTCTTGCTCTTAACTATATTTCTGGACTCCCTCCTGGTAATGCTCGTGGGATACTCCTTTATCAGACCAAACTCGGCCAGTAGTCTTGTTGTCCCGGCGTCGAGCCGGAATGATAGGGAATATCCCAGAGCAGAGAAAGTTAGTAAGATGAGTAAGGCAGCACTCACCACAGGCAGGACAGTCCCCAGCTGCAACGGCATAGCAGTTTAAGGACAAACCACTAGAATGGTCAGGCAGGCAGGGTTTGGCAACAGCAAAGCCGTCCAAGGGCACACCACTAGAATGGTTAGGCAAGCAGGATTTGACAACAGTAGATCAGTCCAAGGGCACACCACTAGAATGGTCAGGCAAGCAGGGTTTGGCAACAAAGAGGCAATCCAGAACAACAGGGGTTAATAAGCAGAGTAGTCAGCAGCACTATATCAATCCAGCAAATTAGGGATTAAACAGCAGAGTAGTCAGACAGGCAGGGTTCAGCAGCATTATATCAGTCCAGCAATTTAGGGGTATAACAGGCAGAGTAGTCAGACAGGCAGGGTTCAAACACATTAAGGCAATACAGTAGTAACAATCTATCACACCCAGGAGCACACAAAGTAACACCTATACTTGGACAGTGATAGATTGTTATTGAGGGACTTACATAGGCGCAGGATTCGCGCCACTGGAATCCCGACCGGCATCTGAGAGGAGCGTGTGGCGATGACATTAGCGCCGCATGCATCCGTACTTGACACAGCCCCTGGCAATGAGAAGGGAAGGAGACCTCCCGTCCCTAGCAACAGCTAGAGCGGCATGGCATGACACTCCTGTCTTCAATCTTTTTTTTACCATTTCCCTTCTCTCTCAGGCCATATCTTCTATTTACACTCTTACCCCTCTCTAATATCTACTTTTTTCTCCATGCTCTCTTATCCCTACCTTCTTCTCTACTTGTACTTTTCCTCTCCAATTTCTCTCTCTCTCTGTCCAGTTTACCCTCTCAGAAGTAAAAGTCTAAGCACTAATGGGGTTCCTGCAGCCCTAGAGGAATAACATATCCTTGCACTTTCATGGCCATATAATATTCCTTTACATAATAGTTTTAGAACATAGCCCAAAATGTGTGCTTGTCAGTGCTGCAATTAGAGTTGCTCGGCCATGTTTTCCTGGACACTTATGAGTTATGAAAACAAAAAGAAAGTGCCTCATGGTGTAGTATTTTCAGGCAATGTGATACAATGCAAAAGCAAACAAGTGTATGGGTACTCACAAGTGTGATGGCACTCTTAGCAAAAAAAGTGCAAGTAGGCAGGCTGACCTTTAAACAGCAGTCAGTACGCTGGTGTAATTCACAGGAAAATATAGAAACCCTTTTAATTATACAGCATCTTTACCAGGAATAGGCATGGACCCAAGCTGTGGCGGACATTTTCCAAAGTACAGATCTTAATGAAGGACACCAAGGTCTACCAATCAGCAAGCTCTACCCAGGTTCTCAACCAAAAATGGGCCGGCTACTAAGCCTACATTCCTGCTTTTCAAATAAAGATACCAAGAGAACAAAGATAAAGTGATAATAGGAATAAATTAGAAAGTTGCTTAACATTGCATGCTCTATCTGAATAATGAAAGAAAAAAAACATTGGGTTTAGTGTCCCTTTAAAGTGTCATAGAATTCTGGCCTCATTGTGACCTGTTAGTTTGTGAAACCCCACAAGTTTATTAAATTTCATTCAGCTAGATTAAGAGTTTTGCGTTATGAGCGGTGCGGTATTAACTTGCAAGTTTTTTGCATCGCTCTCCTCCCTACAGCGCTGCTATTACAGGTTTACAAAAACTCGGCGTTAGCAGGCAAGTAGTGAGCATAGAGCAAAATTGAGCTCCATACTGCACTCCAATACCAATGCTGCTGAGAGCTGCGGTAAGATGGTTTTACGTGACCGTGCTCGATTTCCCCATAGACAATGGGGAGAGCCGGCTAAAAAAAGCCTAACACCTGCAAAAAAAAAGCAGTGTAAAAGCTCCGCAGCCCCATTGATTCCTATGGGGAAACAAAATTTATGTTTACACCCTAACACGAAACCCGAGTTTAAACACCCCTAATCTTAAATTATTAACCCCTAATCTGCCGCCCCCAACATCGCCGACACCTAAATTATACTTAACGCCTAATCTGCCACCCCCGACATCGTTGACACCTACATAATGTTATTACCCCTAATCTCCCACGCCCAATGTCGGCACAACCTACCTACACTTAATAACCCCTAATCTGATGCCCCCAATGTGGCCGCCACTATACTAAATTTATTAACCCCTAAACCTAACCCTAAGTCTAACCATAACCCTAACACCCACTAACTTTAATGTAATTAAAATAAATCTAAATAAAACCTACTATTAATAACTAAATAATTCCTATTTAAAACTAAATACATGTAAAATAAACCCTAGGCTAACTACAATATAACTAATAGTTACATTGTATCTAGCTTAGGTTTTATTGTTATTTCACAGGCAAGTTTGTATTTATTTTAACTAGGTAGAATAGTTACTAAATAGTTATTAACTATTTACTAACTATCTAGTTAAAATAAATACAAACTTGCCTGTAAAATAAAACCTAACCCAACACCTAACCTTACACTATAATTAAATCAATTACATAAATTAAATACAATTAACTAAATTACAAAGAAAAACAAACATTAAATTACACAAAAAAAAAAAAAAAAATTATCACATATTTAAACTAACTACACCTAATCTAATAGCCCTATCAAAATAAAAAAGCCCCCCTCAAAATACCCCCCCAGCCTAAACTAATATACCAATAGCCCTTAAAAGGGCCTTTTGCAGGGCATTTCCCCAAAGAAATCAGGTCTTTTACCTGTAAAAAAATACAAACAACCCCCCAACAGTAAAACCCACCACCCACACAACCAACCCCCCAAATAAAATTCTAACTAAAAAACCTAAGCTCCCCATTGCCCTGAAAAGGGCATTTGGATGGGCATTGCCCTTAATAAGGCATTTAGCTCTTTTTCCGCACAAACCCTAATCTAAAAATAAAACCCACCCAATAAACCCTTAAAAAAGCCTAACACTAACCCCCAAAGATCCACTTACAGTTTTTGAAGACCCGACATCCATCCTCAACGAAGCAGCAGAAGTCTTCATCCAACCGGGCAGAAGTCTTCATCTAACTGGGCACAAGTCTTCATCCAGATGGCATCTTCTATCTTCATCCATCCAGTGCGGAGCGGGTCCATCTTCAAGACATCTGGCGTGGAGCATCCTCTTCTTCCGACGGCCAACGAAAAATGAAGGTTCCTTTAAGTGACGTAATCCAAGATGGCGTCCCTTGAATTACGAGTGGCTGATAGAATTCTATCAGCCAATTGGAATTAAAGGTGAAAAAATCTTATTGGCTGATGCAATCAGAAGAAGAGGATGTTCTGCACAGGATGTCTTGAAGATGCCCCCCCCTGCGCCGGATGGATGAAGATAGAAGATGCCATCTGGATGAAGACTTCTGCCTGTTTGGATGAAGACTTCTGCCAGTTGGATGAAGACTTCTGCTGCTTCGTTGAGGACTTCTGCCCCTTGCGGTTGGTTGTGTGGGTGGTGGGTTTTACTGCTGGGGTGTTGATTGTATTTTTTTTTACAGGTAAAAGAGCTCATTTTTGGGGGGCAATGTTAATAACTATTTAGTAACTATTCTACCTAGTTAAAATAAATACAAACTTGCCTGTGAAATAACAATAAAACCTAAGCTATCTACAATGTAACTATTAGTTATAATGTAGCTAGCTTAGGGCTTATTTTACAGGTAAGTATTTATTTTTAAATAGAAATTATTTAGCTATTAATAGTAGGTTTTATTTTTATTTATTTTAATTACATTAAAGTTAGTGGGTGTTAGGGTTAGGGTTAGACTTAGGTTTAGGGGTTAATAACTTTAGTATAGTGACGGAAAAGTTGGGGCGGAAGATTAGGGGTTAATAAATGCAGGTAGGTGGCAGCGATAATAGGGGTGGCAGATTAGCAGTTAATAATATTTAACTAGTGTTTGCGATGCGGGAGTACAGCAGTTTAGGGGTTAATATGTTTATTCTAGTGGCGGCAATGTCCGGAGTGGCAGATTATGGGTTAATAATTTTATTTTAGTGTTTGCGATGCGGGAGGGCCTTGGTTTAGGGGTTAATAGGTAGTTTATGGATGTTAGTGTACCTTTTAGCACTTTAGTTATTAGCTTTGTAGCGTAAAACTTATAACTACTGACTTTCAGTTTACGGTATGGATCTTGTAGTTATAGGCTGTACCTCTCACTTTTTGGCCTTCCAGGCAGACTCGTAATACCGGCGCTGTGGAAGTCCCATTGAAAAAGGACTTATTGTAAGCTGCGGTAGTTACGTTGCGTTACGACCAAAAAAGTGTGTGATACCCCTAAACCTGCAAGACTCGTAATACCAGTGGTAGTGAAAAAGAGCCTTAACGCTGATTTTTCACTCATAATGCAAAACTCGTAATCTAGCCGATTATTATTAATGGTTAAAAATATAATCTTTCAGAGAGAAAAAAATAAAAAAATAAAAACACAGAAAGAACTGTAACTTGTATGTCATAAAAACATGAAACAACATTTTTAAAAAAATGTATAGTAGTTTTCTATTATTTTTTCTTAGCTATTCTCCTGAATTTATAAATATTATGCATTTTAAATTAAAATGTACCTAGCCAAAATTACAAAATATTATTGAGCAGGGGTCAAGTCCCACAAAAAAAAGTTTGGGAACTCACCAAGTCTTCCACCCCCCCCTTACAATTAATATTGTTTTATATGTATATATATATATGTATATATTCTATACACTTTGGGTTAATGAAATCAAATTAAAACCTTTGGGCCTGAGAATCCTTCTCTGTCACAGAGTCTGACCCACTTAATGTGCAATAGTCCTATTTCTGCTGAGGGGAGCTAAAAAAAAAAACCCAGAGTAAGTCAAACAGAAATGTAAGCACCATATGATACACACAGTGCATGGTGATCACACAGCAGGACTGCTGACAGGGTTACATTTAGTGTATTTTGGAAGTTTTACTGCCCATTACTTGAGGATCTCACTATCCCTCTAACCTAACCAGACTGTGCTCCAGCTCCTCTCACCAGCAGCAGCAATGTTTACTGAAGTGTTTCTGTTTTCTGCCCAGAGGGAACTTACTTCCTCCTGCAAAAATAGTGCAGGAACTCCATTCCCATGCGTTCCCGCTCGACTTGACCCCTGATATTGAGTATTTATATATCATGACAGTCTGGGATTTAAGAATAGCTATTGTGTTCAACTGAAGAAATTAAAATTGGCATACATATATAACAGAGGTAAACTAGAGATGTGCAAAAGCAGGACACAAGCTAAAATTACCACTATGGCTTCCTTATAATCAGCTCTAGATCTCAGGTCGCTGCCTGTTAAAGTGCCCTGCTTTTGTATGCTTTACTTTTGCATATAAAGAAACACAGTGCAATAGCAGCTTGGTTCTTGAATCATCTCTCTCTCATTTCACTCTGAGTCATTTTCCCGCTACTGAGTGGCTTCTTCACGCGGGCGCTGCCCCAACTCTGCGAAACATGGCGCCGCATGTGTCAAGGAGGATTCTATTCATCCCGAGTCCCTCCCCACCACAAACCAGCGGCGGACACTGCAAGGGCTGGTCACGGGCACCAGTTGCCGTGTACGGACACCTTGCCTATCCCTAATCTTTATATTAGTCATTGCCCCTATTTATACACAATATGAGTAACTTTAGAGCGAGTAGTTTCTTTTCTTCTCTCTAATGTAAAATACAATTATAAAATGACAAAAGAAAACATATAAATGGTCTGTTAGGACGATGTGAGCGCTTCAAGCAGAAACAGCAATTAAGACTGAATAACTGCTACAAAAGCAGCAGACCAATATGAAGGTAACGGTTTATTATTATTTTGATCAAGCTAATTTTGCCCTGACCTGCTGCATTAAAGGTTGATTTTCTGTCACAAATCACATAGGATGTAAAATTAATTAGGTTTAGCTTTCTCCAAGGAAGAAGCATTTTTTCTTTTACAAAATACTGAAGGTTTGAGTTGTAAATACCTTCACTGTTTCTGATAGCCCTAATGTTCATGGGCTTGGCTTTGCATTTGATTCATTAGTAGATGAATTATACCTAAATGTTTTTTTAAATGAAAGATGACAAAAACACCTACATACATACATGAACACATGCACACACACCCACATGCAAATACTGTACACAGTCACACACATGAACACATGCACACACACCCACATGCAAATACTGTACACAGTCACACACATGAACACATGCACACACACTCACATGCAAATACTGTACACAGTCACACACATATACACATGCACACACACCCACATGCAAATACTGTACACAGTCACACACATGAACACATGCACACACACCCACATGCACATACTGTACACAGTCACACACATATACACATGCACACACACCCACATGCAAATACTGTACACAGTCACACACATGAACACATGCACACACACCCACATGCAAATACTGTACACAGTCACACACATGAACACATGCACACACACCCACATGCAAATACTGTACACAGTCACACACATATACACATGCACATACACTCACATGCAAATACTGTACACAGTCACACACATATACACATGCACACACACTCACATGCAAATACTGTACACAGTCACACACATGAACACATGCACACACACCCACATGCAAATACTGTACACAGTCACACACATATACACATGCACACACACCCACATGCAAATACTGTACACAGTCACACACATGAACACATGCACACACACCCACATGCAAATACTGTACACAGTCACACACATGAACACATGCACACACACCCACATGCAAATACTGTACACAGTCACACACATGAACACATGCACATACACCCACATGCAAATACTGTACACAGTCACATACATGAACACATGCACACACACCCACATGCAAATACTGTACACAGTCACACACATATACACATGCACACACACCCACATGCAAATACTGTACACAGTCACACACATATTCACATGCACACACACCCACATGCAAATACTGTACACAGTCACACACATATACACATGCACACACACTCACATGCAAATACTGTACACAGTCACACACATGAACACATGCACACACACCCACATGCAAATACTGTACACAGTCACACACATGAACACATGCACACACACCCACATGCAAATACTGTACACAATCACACACATGAACACATGCACACACACCCACATGCAAATACTGTACACAGTCACACACATGAACACATGCACACACACCCACATGCAAATACTGTACACAGTCACACACATGAACACATGCACACACACCCACATGCACATACTGTACACAGTCACACACATATACACATGCACATACTGTACACAGTCACACACATGAACACATGCACATACACCCACATGCAAATACTGTACACAGTCACACACATGAACACATGCACACACACTCACATGCAAATACTGTACACAGTCACACACATGAACACATGCACACACACTCACATGCAAATACTGTACACAGTCACACACATGAACACATGCACACACACCCACATGCAAATACTGTACACAGTCACACACATGAACACATGCACACACACCCACATGCAAATACTGTACACAGTCACACACATGAACACATGCACACACACCCACATGCAAATACTGTACACAGTCACACACATGAACACATGCACACACACCCACATGCACATACTGTACACAGTCACACACATATACACATGCACATACTGTACACAGTCACACACATGAACACATGCACATACACCCACATGCAAATACTGTACACAGTCACACACATGAACACATGCACACACACTCACATGCAAATACTGTACACAGTCACACACATATACACATGCACATACACCCACATGCAAATACTGTACACAGTCACACACATGAACACATGCACACACACTCACATGCAAATACTGTACACAGTCACACACATGAACACATGCACACACACCCACATGCAAATACTGTACACAGTCACACACATGAACACAGTCACACACATGAACACATGCACACACACTCACATGCAAATACTGTACACAGTCACACACATATACACATGCACACACACCCACATGCAAATACTGTACACAGTCACACACATATACACATGCACATACACCCACATGCAAATACTGTACACAGTCACACACATATACACATGCACATACACCCACATGCAAATACTGTACACAGTCACACACATGAACACATGCACACACACCCACATGCAAATACTGTACACAGTCACACACATGAACACATGCACACCCACCCACATGCAAATACTGTACACAGTCACACACATACACACATGCACACACACCCACATGCAAATACTGTACACAGTCACACACATATACACATGCACATACACCCACATGCAAATACTGTACACAGTCACACACATGAACACATGCACACACACCCACATGCAAATACTGTACACAGTCACACACATGAACACATGCACACACACCCACATGCAAATACTGTACACAGTCACACACATATACACATGCACATACACCCACATGCAAATACTGTACACAGTCACACACATGAACACATGCACACACACTCACATGCAAATACTGTACACAGTCACACACATGAACACATGCACACACACCCACATGCACATACTGTACACAGTCACACACATGAACACATGCACACACACCCACATGCAAATACTGTACACAGTCACACACATATACACATGCACATACTGTACACAGTCACACACATGAACACATGCACATACACCCACATGCAAATACTGTACACAGTCACACACATGAACACATGCACACACACTCACATGCAAATACTGTACACAGTCACACACATGAACACATGCACACACACTCACATGCAAATACTGTACACAGTCACACACATGAACACATGCACACACACCCACATGCAAATACTGTACACAGTCACACACATGAACACATGCACACACACTCACATGCAAATACTGTACACAGTCACACACATATACACATGCACATACACCCACATGCAAATACTGTACACAGTCACACACATGAACACATGCACACACACTCACATGCAAATACTGTACACAGTCACACACATGAACACATGCACACACACCCACATGCAAATACTGTACACAGTCACACACATGAACACATGCACACACACTCACATGCAAATACTGTACACAGTCACACACATATACACATGCACACACACCCACATGCAAATACTGTACACAGTCACACACATATACACATGCACATACACCCACATGCAAATACTGTACACAGTCACACACATATACACATGCACATACACCCACATGCAAATACTGTACACAGTCACACACATGAACACATGCACACACACCCACATGCAAATACTGTACACAGTCACACACATGAACACATGCACACACACCCACATGCAAATACTGTACACAGTCACACACATATACACATGCACACACACCCACATGCAAATACTGTACACAGTCACACACATATACACATGCACATACACCCACATGCAAATACTGTACACAGTCACACACATGAACACATGCACACACACCCACATGCAAATACTGTACACAGTCACACACATGAACACATGCACACACACCCACATGCAAATACTGTACACAGTCACACACATATACACATGCACATACACCCACATGCAAATACTGTACACAGTCACACACATATACACATGCACACACACCCACATGCAAATACTGTACACAGTCACACACATGAACACATGCACACACCCACATGCAAATACTGTACACAGTCACACACATATACACATGCACATACACCCACATGCAAATACTGTACACAGTCACACACATGAACACATGCACACACACCCACATGCAAATACTGTACACAGTCACACACATGAACACATGCACACACACCCACATGCAAATACTGTACACAGTCACACACATATACACATGCACATACTGTACACAGTCACACACATATACACATGCACATACACCCACATGCAAATACTGTACACAGTCACACACATGAACACATGCACACACACCCACATGCAAATACTGTACACAGTCACACACATGAACACATGCACACACACCCACATGCAAATACTGTACACAGTCACACACATGAACACATGCACACACACCCACATGCAAATACTGTACACAGTCACACACATGAACACATGCACACACACCCACATGCAAATACTGTACACAGTCACACACATGAACACATGCACACACACCCACATGCAAATACTGTACACAGTCACACACATATACACATGCACATACTGTACACAGTCACACACATATACACATGCAAATAGATTCACATGCAAATACTGTACACAGTCACACACATGAACACATGCACACACACCCACATGCAAATACTGTACACAGTCACACACATATACACATGCACACACACTCACATGCAAATACTGTACACAGTCACAGACATATACACATGCACACACACTCACATGCAAATACTGTACACAGTCACACACATATAAACATGCACAAACTCACTTGTCTGCATTTACATAAATACATGCACACACACTCACATGCAAATACTGTACACAGTCACACACATATACACATGCACATACACTCACATGCAAATACTGTACACAGTCACACACATATACACATGCACACACACTCACATGCAAATACTGTACACAGTCACACACATATAAACATGCACAAACTCACTTGTCTGCATTTACATAAATACATGCACACACACTCACATGCAAATACTGTACACAGTCACACACATATAAACATGCACAAACTCACTTGTCTGTATTTACATAAATACATGCACACACACTCACATGCAAATACTGTACACAGTCACACACATATACACATGCACATACACTCACATGCAAATACTGTACACAGTCACACACATATACACATGCACAAACTCACATGTCTGTATTTACATAAACACATGCAAACCCAAGCTCGCATATAGGGGTCAATTTATTAATGTGCGAGCGGACATGATACGATGTAGCGTATCATGTCTGCTGCATTTATCATTGCACCAGCAGTTCTTGTGAACCTCTGGTGCAATGCCGCCCCCTGCAGATTCACAGGTGTCAATCAACCCGATTGTATTTGATCGAGTTGATTTCTGTCTGCAGCCTCAAAGCAGACGAACAAGTTACGGAGCAGAGGTCTTTCATAACTTCTGTTTCCGGCGAGCCTGAAGGTAAATTGATAAATTGACCCTATACACTCATATACACATGCACTAACTCACACATGCATGAACAAATACACACAAGCACTCATGCACATAAATACACTCACACACACATACATATTCACATGCATGAACACCAACAGAAACTAACAAAGGCCACATAGATTTACATGCAGAAATGCAAAAACGTAATGCACTATATTGCTTGTTTAGTAAAAAGCTTGGAAAAAAAGGAACACAATATTTTAAATAATTAAACTATTTTTTTCAAACTTACCTAAGTCATATGTAAATTCAAATATGGGACTAGATTACAAGTGAGGCACAAACAGTTTTGCACTAGCAATATCGTGTTTTTGCGAGCCATTTTTTTATTTCAATGATATTAGAAGCTGAGCGTTAGCGCAATCGTCATTTACACTTCAATCCTTACTGCATTCTCAGAGCTGTTTTCTGAAACAAAAACATTGCACAAAACACATCAAAAATACATTAGTAAGTACAGTTACACTCATAATTACACTGTCTAATAAAAAAAATGAATATTGCACACAAAAGTTATAAGGAATCAAAGACATGAGATCTTGGGATGTTAGGAAAAATAAGCAGCCTAAGAGCTTTATAATAGAGATACATACAAATAAATTGCTAAAGATGTATTTGTATGTACGTATATAGGTATGTCTATATGTGTGGACATATATATATATATACAAATACAGTATATATACTGTGTATATATATATATATATATACACATATAAACACATCCATTTCTCCATTGACTTCTATGGAGAACGCAACAATGCGATGGTGTTTGCGCGATTTCGGGTGTTAGTTTTTTTCTCTCCTTTTTTCTCTCCATTGATTTCTGTGAGGGAATACATGCACGGGCACACAAAAAACATAAGTTAGAATTTTCTCGCTATTTGGGTTACAGCTAGCACAAAATATGTTTTTTTTTTTTTACTTGTAATATCAACGCAACCCGACTAGCGCAAAAAGCTTAACTCTAGATAAGATCGTGAAAAAAAAATATCACCTCACTTGTAATCAAGCCCATAGTGTTTAAAAAGTTCCACAGTTATTGGGTCCTATAAGCTATAACTTGCAAACAAAGGGGTCCATTAGAAACCTATAGATAAACTCATTAAGGGCTAGATTACGAGTGGAGCGCTAACAGTTAACCGCAAGCGAAAAGGGGTTTATTGCAGGTGTTAGCGCACATCAGGTTTTTTGCTCGTATTACAAGTTGAAAGTAAACGTGATCGCTTGAACGCAATTATATTTATATATATATATTTTTTTTTTACCAAAATGTCATCAGATATATGTAAAAATATGTATTTATGAATAAATAGAACATATTCTGCAATGTAAAGAACATTAGAATGTGAATTATTAATATTTTCATGTCGAGTTAGTGCACATGAGAATATGCGATCGGGTTTGCGCATGTGTAGTGTTTTTTTTTCTCACTTTTTTTGCTCCATTGACTTCTATGGGGGAATACGTTATCACATGCGCAATATTCTAAGTTTGGCTTTTTACTCACGTCTGGTTAGCTCGCTAGCAAAAACAGTTTCATTTCAACCTGTAATACAAGCGCTACACGATGTGTGCAAAAAGCTTACTTCTTGTGGATTTTAGTGCTTGAGCGAGAGTGTTAAATACCACTCCACTTGTAATCTGGCCCTAAATGTTTTATCTACAAAAATCCCCATAGACTTAGCGATTTTCTCTTGCAAAACGATTAGATACATTTTTCAAAAAGGACTCTGAATTATCCCCCTATTTTAGCTAGATAAATAATTCTGAGTTCTGCTTATGATTCCAATGTCTTCATTCTTCTTCTTTTTTTTTTTTAAGTGCATTTAATGAAGATCTAGCTATATCCTATTATAGCAAAATAAAGCACATACTGGAAGCAGCTTCTAGTGAAACCTCACTTATAAGTTATATCACTTGCATTGCAGTCATATTCTGATGGGCCTCCTCATTCATTAAAGTTAGTATTTAAATGCTGCTTAAGGATATTATTATGTCTATGTTTTCTGCCGCTTTTTTTTTTTTTTTTATAAAAGATCATTTAAAAAAACTAAATTCAGGTTTCATCCAGTGAATACATTTCAGTTTAAAGGGTTATAAAATGATGTTTCCATAGCTGACACACCAACCTTTTCTTGCTTAACTTGTTTAGTTGTTTTAGTATCTGCTGTGTGTTGCTTGTTTTAGATAACCTCACATATCTGCCATGTGTAAAGTGTGGAATTCCCAGTGGAATTATATATTCACATGACTTTGAAGAGTATTGACATCATCATACTACTTTAAGGGGCCCATTTATCAAGCTCCGAATGGAGCTTGTGGGCCCGTGTTTCTGGCGAGTCTTCAGACTCGCCAGAAACACCAGTTATAAAGCAATGGTCTAAAGACTGCTGCACCATAACCCTGTCCGCCTGCTCTGATGAAGCGGACAGGAATTGCAGGAAATCAACCCGATCGAGTATGATCGGATTGATTGATACCTCCCTGTGGCGGACGATTGGCCGCGAGTCAGCAGGGGGTGGTGTTGCACCAGCTGCTCTTGTTGTGATATAAGTATATATGGTAACAATAAATATACAGGTTTTCTACAGTGAGTATATATGGAAACATACATGTAAATAATACAAGTTTACTGTGGCAATGCTGTCTTCTCTTCCTCAGACCAACTAATATAATGGTAGCAATTGTAAAGCCTGTCCCCCAGTGTAAAATTGTGCCCTAATGGTTGTCATAACAACCATCATAGAGTGTACACAGTAACAGTGCAAAGTGCCTTATCATGTAAAAACAATATACAATCAAAAATAGATCCCATGTTAGCAAATATTGCACATTGTTACCCAATTTAACTAAACACAATAGCATCACTAGTAAAATACTCAGCATAATAATTATGTAATGGCATATGCCAAATTAATATATTAATGAATACATAAATATGTGGTCTTATTTTAGACATTAATAAAGGTATGCTGGTCACAAACATGAATATATGCTGTCTCCCTGCACCATGTACTAATTTATTGAGTACCTGTTTACTGCAGTCTCATAACCGTTTGATGCTCATGCAGTGGCATATTTAGGGTTTGTGCTTCCCTAGGCACTCAAAATTCTGCTGCTCCCCTCCCCCCAAAAAGTTTTAGGCATTTTTTCCCCTTAATATTTTCTGGGTCAGAGTGTAAAATGTTTTTGTTTGTTTTTTTGCATCTCATACCATTTTCTCCCTGAGAGAAGGTAGAGACAGAGAGAGAGAGAGAGAGAGAGAGAGAGAGAGAGAGAGAGAGAAGAGAAAAGTGGGGAGGCAGAGGAGAAAAGGGGGAGGGGAAGGAGGAACAGAAAAAAAGGAGTGAAAGAAGGGAGCAAGGGAGGGAGTTGAGAGAAAGGAGGGAGGGAAAGAAGGGAAAGAAAGAAGGGAGGGAGTTGAGGCAGGGAGAGAGTGAGCGGAGGGACGAAGGGAGTTGGGGGAGGGAGGGAGGGAGGGAGGGAGAAAGGGAAAGAAGGGAGAGAGGAAGAGAAGGAAAGAAGAATACACTTCAAAACAATCACTGCCCTTCACATGCAACAACATACAGTAATTACCATCATTCAAGTAATGAAACTTTTTAGGTGCCCATTTACTATTTACTCTGTGGGTTCATGAATGCAGAAAAGCTAGCTATTAGTAGCTAACATACATTAGTGCTGAGAGTTTATGATTAGACATCACAAGGTGATCTAAGCAGTGCCCAGACGCATCCAGTCTGTTAGTTACTAAGACCTGCAATAAGCACTGCACTCGCAGACCCACCACAGCTGATAAGGGGAGGCAGCATATCGGCACAAGGTCTTCCCCTCCAGCATCACCTTGTAAGCATATCTCCGGGCAAGTTTCTCACCAAGAATGCTTCCACTGCAAAAATGCCAACGTCTCTAAATGAAGCAACGGTTTAAAGAAGCATTGCCTGTAAACAGTGACCTTAATCAACGCACATGCCTTTTCTTCTCTTTAAAAGCCTGCACTTTATCGCTCACTGCACTGGGTGATGGCTTTTATAGAGAGGATAGGGCAGATGTGCTGCACCTCCCAAATCTAACAACAAGAAATAAGAGGGCAATTTAACACTTTACATAAAGAAATAACATACCTTACATGAAGGACATTAATAAAATCATAAAGATGAAAATATAATGTGTTGCTCAAACCATGTAATCAAATGTTCATAGATGGAAATAGTCCCAACAGAGGATCCCAAACTAGGGTATCAAATC
The DNA here is from genome assembly GCF_027579735.1 of Bombina bombina. Classification (NCBI taxonomy): domain Eukaryota; kingdom Metazoa; phylum Chordata; class Amphibia; order Anura; family Bombinatoridae; genus Bombina; species Bombina bombina. The sequence continues at coordinate 246,958,376 of NC_069504.1, read as the reverse complement.
AAAGGTAGTTTAGTAAATTCACTGTAATCAGATGGCGGCTCCTCACAGACTTATCCAGTCGATAATACTGAAATGAGAGACAATAGAGGGGCGCGTCATGTGTGCATCAGTGTATCAAAAAAGGACATTTAGATGAAAGAGCCAAATAAATACTCACATTTAGCCAGAGTACACTAATGTACTAGTAGGGGCAGGCTGGTAACTTGGGGTGTACCGGCTAACCCTCTTTGGATAGTGTCTTCACAAACTTGTCCGATGAATACTACTACAATAAGGGACAATAACAGAGCACCTCATGTGTGCATCAGTGTGTCAATATGAAACAATCATAAGAACAATGCCAATTGGATACTCACATTTAAACATAGTACACTTATGTACTAGTAGAAAAAGGCTGGCAACTTAGAGGTGTACCGGCTAACCCTCTCCAGGTCACGGATGCATTGTGCAGGATAATATCACTACATTCAGTGAGTGATGTATAGATAGAATTTTTCAAAAGCAAAAATGTTGCTGATCAAAAAAGAAGAAGGTGCTAAACCATAGCTTGTATAAAACAAGTTAGTTTATGAAAAACAATTTAAAAGCAAAAAAAAAGCATGGGTTAATGCAACGCATTTCTCAGCCTTAACCTTGGCAGTTTCCTCAGACATAAAGCACCTTCTAACTGACAAAATATTTATACTAAATCCCACCAATAGTGGAAAAGGACACTCCCAAAATGGGCGTGTAAACATACCTACATCATTAATTGCTCACTTAACTGTTTGCAGCATACTTGCAAACAATATGTTAAAAAAAAAACATATGATTCAATGTTGTGCATTAGCTTTTGCCACATAGTTAACAATACTAAAAATACATACAATAAAGTTTTGCATTGGGATACAAACAGAAAAAGGATCTTTAGCAATATTTAACATAGCTAGGATCACAATAGTAGTAGTAAGGTCAAAATCTAAATAAACCCATAATCGTAAGTAACAAATTTATCTCGCCATAATACATATTTTTGTTTACCTATATCCTAATATATGGTGATGTAATCTCACAAATCACAAACTTCTTAGGTGCATTATTCGACAACATTGATTGCAACCATTTAAATAGCTGAAAACCAATATACCATATAGCCATTAAAACAGAAACTAGCTCCCAGTAAAATAGTGGTATCTAAAAGGAATACGCATAATACGCTACTTTTGAAATACAACAAAATTAAAAAGAAGCCATATGTTTTTAGATGTAACAAAAAGAGGTGCCACATGTGTAAATCCGTAACTCATGGTAGGAATTTGATCAAAATCCATACTACGGGCAACATTTTTAACGTTATATCTCATATGGACTGTAGTTCAGATTATATTATATATGTTCTCACATGCGAATGTGGAATTCAATATATAGGGCACACGTGTAGGAGGATATGAACAAGATGGAGTGAACACAATAGGAACCTTAAAAAAGGCTCTTTAAAACACAGCGTATCCAGACATAGCGTATTACAGCATGGCAAACGCAACACTTTTGTAATCACTGCCCTTGAATATGTGTCTTGCCATTCTAAGAGCAATAGATATAATCACTTACGCCAGAGGGAAACATATTAGATCTACCGAATCCAGTCTCTCTTTCCCTCTGGACTAAACAAGGTCATCGATTTAGCTGCCTTTTGATATATTAGATTGAGTACGCCTAGAATTTTGGGGTTTGGACCTATGTCTATTCATCTATACATTGCACTAATATTATTTATGGAGTTATATATTGGGTTATTTATGTTTTATGGGATCATCAGTATTGCGTACATGCATATATACAACTGTCTTACTATTGTACCATATATCTATTTTTCTTTTAGTATTGAATTGATTATTGGGCACTTTAGCCCTTTATTCAGATTTTCTGTTTAGTATATACCTTGCCTCACTTGTTGCCGTTTGATACTGTAATATTATTATGATCAAAACACATTTTACACATTATTATTTACCTCACGTTTACATAATCGAACTAGTTTATTTGTCACACAACTAAGACATAGTTTTATATTATCATTTAATCATCCAACACATTTATGATATACCCATTTGTGAGATTTGACCTGCATTGATGGTTTATACACACTCACATACAGCCTATTAGCTGTATATATTTAATGTTTTCATAATGGTGTATACCAATTTCACACCACTCTGACATATTATAATCTGCATTTTTTGTCACTGCAATTAGATATCACTACACCAAAAAGCAATTTACATCATTTTTTCACCATCCTCATACATTTATATAATTATATTATTTTTTATTGTTTCACATTAGATCACACCACACATATATTTATTGACACTATATTAGATTCATCATAGACGCATATCTAGTTAGGGGATATTAATAGCCATTTTCAATAGGATATTATGACACAATATGGGTGCCCTCTACCTGCATTAAGATAACGCTAGCTTGTCATTTTGAGCCGCACTAGAAGTTACCAATATTCTGAGCCATACTAGAAGTTTTCCATATGCTGTACGTCATGCACCTTACACCTTCCTCTACACTATTGACTCTAAGAAGCACGAGCCACAACCAATAAAAAAGAAGAATGGGCCACATTCTGAGAAAAAACAAACGCCTCACAGATGATAGCGTCTCGACAAACAGGAAGTTCCCTACACATAAGTGAGCTCTGTTAAACATAATTATGACACAGTACATGCATTCATTTTATAAAATATTTAATAAAGACACAAAAGAGTGTAAGTTATCTCGGATCATAAACTTAGATCCGGATTACCGAAACCAGAGACTTTTTGAGCAGATGAATAATATTTGACTGCTGTCATATGGACTAAGGTATTTTCTTTTGTATGTACAAGGAGCACTACAGGGATAAATTAACAATCAAAACTAAATATTTTTTTAGTAGACAACCTAAAGTATTGATCTAGGCCCATTCTGTTATATTTCATGCCACTATTTCACAGCCAAATGCGATCAAATAAAAAAAATTGTTAAATTTTTCACAAACTTTTGGTTTCTCACTAAAATTATTTACAAACAGCTTGTGCAATCATGGCACAAATGGTTGTAAATGCTGGGATCCCCTTTATTCAGAAATAGCAGACATATATGGCTTTAGCATTTCTTTTTGGTAATTAGAAGGCCGCTAAATGGAGCTGCGCACCACACTTGTATTATGCCCAACAGTGTAGAGATTAATTAGGTAGCTTGTAGGGTTAATTTTAGCTTTAGTGCATAGGTTACCCTCCCACCTGACATATCCCATCCCCTGATCCCTCTTGCAATCGCTATTAAACAGCTCACTTCCCTCCCCCACCCCACAATGGTCAACCCCATCTTCAATACTGGCAGAAAGTCTGCCAGTACTAAAATAAAAAAAAAAACATTTTTATATATAATTTTGTAATATATTTTCTGCAGTGTAGGATCCCCCCTTAACCCCCAACCTCCCTGATCCCCCCAAACAGCTCTCTAAACCTCCCCCCTTTACCTATTAACCACCATCTTAGGTACTGGCAGCTGACTGCCAGTACCCAGTTTGCTATAGTTTTATTTATTTGGCAAACAAAACTTTTTTTCCCGTAGTGTAGCTGCCCCCTCATTACCATGCCCCTCCCCCTTCCAGATCGCTTTCCCACCCTCTACCCCACTTTCCACTATAATAACTCCCTCTCCCTGCTTCTCCCTCCTCCCTCCTTCACACTCACTGCCATCCTACACTTTTTTCTGTAGCATAGCGGTCCGCTCCTCCCTCCCCCCCCTCCAGCCACCGCTGTCCGATGCAGAGAGGGCTAAAGAGTGGCCTTTCTGCATTGGTAACTCTGCAACTCTATTTCTGCAGAGCCCCACTCGTGGGGCATGCAGAAATAGCACAATCTCACTATTTTTAGCAAGATTGCGGCAGAGAAATGCCCAAGACTGCAGCGTCGTACAGGGTACGGCGCTGGTCGTTAAGGGGTTAATTATATTTTAGAGTTTAATTCATCAGTAGTAATGAAGATACACTATAACTTACACTTCTAACTACATTTTCATGTAGATGAAATTTCCACCGCCTATTTCAAAAGTCAATTTTTCTGTTTTAATTTTTCTCCAATCAGTACTCTAGCTACAACAAAAGTGCCATATTGGGATATCGCTGATTGGACAACAATTCAAAACATTAGCTCACAGAAAAATTGGCTTTTGAAGTGGGCGTGGAACACAGAGTATTTAAATTTTATATCTTTGTTAAAAAGTAAGTTATATGAATCACATCTTCTAACAGCTGATTAATTAAACTCCATCTAAAATATCACTAATAGTCCAGATCTGATTTTAAAAATACATTTACCATCACTTTAAAGGCACAGTCAAGTCCAAATTAAACTTTTATGATTCAGATGCAATTTTTAACAACTTTCCTATCTACTTTCAACATCAAATTTGCCTTGTTCTCTTGGTATTCTTTGTTAAAATCTAAACCTAGGCTAAACCTAGGCTCATATGCTACTTGAAGACGGTCTCTTATCTGCATTTTGACACCTTTTCACAGTTACACACTGCTTGTTCATATAGATAGCATTGTGCTCACTCCCATAGAGTTATTTATGAGTCAGCGCTGACTGTGCAATGCCACCCCCTGCAGATTCACAGGGGTTTCAATCAACCCAATTGTATTTGATCGGGTTGATTTCTGTCCGCTGCCTCAGAGCAGTCCATTCAGAGCTTGATAATTGGGCCACATGGGCTCTATATTAACTTTTACTAATCAGAACCTCACTAGGTTTATCTGTTCTAAGTCTGCATTCAGAGCAAGTATAATACAGAGAATATTAGGGCACAGAAGAAGTTAAAAATCATAACAACAAGTTTATATTGAATCTTGAGGAGGGTACTCAACCAAAGGAAAATGTCTGTAGATGTATTTAATCTGCAACATAAATGGTGGGGTGTATTTTACCACAAACAAAACAAGCATCAGTACAGCCCTATACAGCTCATGAGAGATAAAACTAATAATCTGGCGTATGAACGACAGTTGCATACAAGTGATTACCAATGATCTAGTGTAAAATTTCACCCCACTTAGAGCTTCAGAATCAAAAACCTGTCGGTGTTTCTGTAAATAACCAAAATCTTTGGGGGATTTTTTAGCATTGTCTTGTGTTTCTGTTTCACAATCATAACACTGCATAATTAGATAGACAGCTTTTGAAACTAAAATTTGCCTTTCTAAATTTATTAGAGGGACTTTGCATTACTGACGAGGCTTGTTAGATAATCTAGCCAAGTGGAGCGTTTTAGATCATCGGGCCCTTAGTCTTGGTCAGGGATTTAGAGGGGCCTTACACTGACACTAAAACCTATAGAAAACAATATTAAACAATTCCAGCATTAAGACGCTGTTTTCATCCCTCCTCTTTTTGTTTCTCATCATGTTTTTGGGTTTTAGTATTTAGTATCTCATGCTGTGTAATTTTTTTTTTTTTTTTACCCTTAATGACTCATTGATCAACTGTTCATATATGCCTAGCCAATCTCATGAAAATGTATTTTGTCAATTGCATGACTATTTATTATTGATCATCTCTCTTTATGAGTTAAGCATTGTTACACAAAGCCCTTTAATATGCATTTCTTTAAAGAGACTATAGTGATGGGCACTAGTAGTATACATTATTAAATTTTGATCTGTTGGCTTCTAATAAAGAGTCATAACTAATTCAGATCCAAATTTCTACATTTTCATATCTAGGAATTCAATATGTTGTGTTATGGTATAACCCGGATATCAAGGGTTAATACCAGATGAAAGATGCCCTGAATACGGGATCAGCAACACACAAAGCCAGTTAATTCCCCCCAAACATGAGACCAAGCTCCATCTTGAGGGTAAAACAGAATGTGTTTTATTGAGGGCTATATGCCCAGTATTTATGCAGGTCTCCCACCTGGTTGACACTCCCCAGCAACAGCTGCACTGGAAGAAGATAGTACATTAGATAGAGGGAAGATGCCCTTTTACAGGATACAATAGGATTGCATTACTTAACCAAATAAACAATTAAATACAAGAAAACAATGGAGTCCTTCTTCACACCTGGCAGTCTGACTCTGGAGGTGATTAAGCAATGTGAACGCTTATCACTTAAACTTAATTACAGTAAACATTAGCTGATGCCAGGAAACCTGTCTTTAGAAAATAGTTTCTCAAAACTGAACAAAGTTAACCCTTCCAGTACTGACAGAGGGGACTGTCACATGTTGTTAATAGTATGACAATTTACATTTACTAAGTTTGTAAGTCTAATATAAAAGGGTAGATTTAACAAGCATCAGATGCTGCAATTTACCCTCAAAGTTAAGAAGCTTTTAACTCTTTAACTCATCCACCACCTCTGAGGTGGCGGACAGCAATCATCCCAATCAGATACGATCGGGATGATTGACACCCCCTGCTAGCGGCCAATTGGTTGCGAATGTGCAGGGAGCAGCATTGTGCAATGTTAAATTCTGATAGCGTATGCTGTTGGAACTTAACGATGCAGGACAGACATGATTCGCTATAGCGAATCCTGTCCACCCGGGGTATGATAAATCCACCATAAACTCTTTATGTTCTTTACTAAGGATTTCTAATGTTAATTAATGATTGTGATAACTTAATATTGTTACAGAGTTATTCAAATAATATTTCAAACTCAAGATAGTTGATGGAAATGCATGACAGATATTTGAGCCCCTTTCTGACAGAATGATGGTTACTTGCAATTCGTATAAACCATAGATGAAATGTACAAAATGGGAATGTAGGTAATTGTATGGTGAGGGTCATCTATTCACCCCATAAATTTACCTCAGGAATGTATATTGTGTATCCTTTTCTTACATTTCCTAGTTGGGCTATAAGGTAGTGCAAATAAGTATGTTCATCAGCAATTTGTCAAAATAGAATTATTATTTTTTTTTTTAAATCTACTCAAAAGCTTCTTCTATTGTAAACAATCCTGTGATGTCATTTTCATAAATGTTTTTATTTTTTTATTTTTTTCATTTTCATAAATGTTTTAACACGAAGAGTGATGGCAATTTTGCTTCTGGGTACCCTAGAGGATAATGGTGTAATAGCTTATCTTCTTGAGTTTGGCTTCTGTCTCTTCTGAAATATCCCAGTTTTATTGTAACTCTAGAAAGAAAAATCATCTGATGATTTTCATTGTATTTTTAAGTCTGTGATATTTCAGGTGATTTGCCTCAGGCCTAATATTAATGATATTTAGTTGTCTCCTATTGTGGAAATTTTGAATTCCAATTACTTATTATTCTCATATTTGTTCCTGAAAGCCTCCAAATACATTTTTATTGTATCCTTGGCCTAATTACATTAAGGAGAACTTCTTCAAGAGAACATTGTGTACAAAAGGTGTGGTTATTATGTCTAATTTTCTGACTATGTTTATTACAAAACATTCTGGGTATGTAATTGTATCTATAGTAGGTGTATAGAAAAGTACCATGCAGTAATAAATCATCTTTCTTTCTACATCCTGTCAGTAAAGTTTGAAAAATAATATTAGGTTACTCACTTTCCAAACAATCACTATCAGTATTGAATACATTTTATATAACATCTATCAGTACATTCAACTTTTGCAATTTCCTGTTTAGCTTTCAACATTATTCCTTGGTATGGCCATGATCTCAGAATCGCATTAAAACTAAGTGGAAACCCACATCACGATCCCTATGTTTTAATCAGAAGCATTTTGCCAATTAGGGGATGACATTACTCATAAATGCATGTTCAGCTATTCATGTAGAATAATGTTCTAGTTATCTATAGAAATGTAAACTTTAGTTAAAAGAAAAAAAAATAGTTTTATTTCCAGAAAATGTTTATGAGGAATCATTGTATGCATGAATCAATATCCAAGTAAAATTAATATAAACAAGGTATACAACATACCTAAAAATATAAAAAGTAGTGCTAAATATCATCAAAAATATTTCAATGTGATGAGTGATAAAGCACAGTTGCTTTCCAGTATGCTAAACTTGTATAATAGTATTGACAAAATGAGAGTAGTATTTCAAAGACATGCAAATCTTACTCAATTAGAAAATCAAGTAATTGTCTGGTAGAAAACAGCAATGCAGCTAAGAGGTTATCTCTTGCAAAATAAACAATTTACTAAAAATGAAGTGAAACCAAAAGATGTTATAACAGTATATGAAAGTCACTTCTAGGTTTGAATTAGGTTACGCATCACGTTTTTCTTCTCCTCCTCATAACTATGTGGGTCTCTTGGGAATCTCCAAACCACTCACTCTCAACAAAAACCTAAAAGCAGAAACGGAAGTTGCCTTTCTGGCTCATGAGCACTGTACAGGAAATACGTGAGTAAAACCAAACCTTTTACCTCACATAGGAAAACACAAAGGTAAACATAACAGTAATAAAATTATCCAAAAATATTACCCCTCCACTAAGTCTTACGTTCGACTCACTAGTTATAAAATACGAGAAGAAAAAACAATGGCCTAGATTCAATAAAACTAATTTGAGAAACTAATATTGCAAGGGAAAACTCACAGCAACATCCTAATTCAGACACTATAGAATTTATAAAGAACTGTTATTCATTAGAATGATACTGACTAGAATACAAGCATCATAAAAACTCTTTCAAAACCTTAAACAACAACTAATTTAAAAGAGGAAAACCTCCCTCTACAAAACAGTCCAACCTAACATATGCACAACAGAAAACCTTGAAAAAGTAAAATAGAAATTAAAAAAAGATAAAAACCAGATTAATGAAAGTAAAATTACAACACCGGATGAATAAGATTACTATCTAGGTTCCTTGGGTGATCTAAAGACTGCAGCTACTTAAAGGGATATGAAACAAAAAAAATGTTTTTTTGTGATTCAGACTGAGCATACCGTTTTAAAAAAGTTTCTAATTTACTTCTATTATCAAATGTATTTTGTTCCCATATATTCTTTGTTGAAAAGATACCTAGGTAGGTGTCTGGAGCACTACATGCCATGAGATAGGGCTGCCATCTAGTGGTCATGAAAATGGATAACATTCTTGCAAAACTACAAAGTAAGAGTGCTACAAACATGTGCATGCTACTGACCTTTTTTAACAAAAGAAACCAAGAGAATAAAGAAAACTTGATAAAAGAAGTACATTTGAAAGTTGTTTAAAATAACAGGCTTTATCTCAATCATGAAAGAGGAAACATTTTGGGTTTCATGTCCATTTAACTATAATTTTAGGCCACATGCTCTCCAATGCTGCATTCACAGCTTCCTAAATAGAGCCCATAGAATGCATTCCACTGATAGAGGATATGGGTGTCACAAAAATAGCCTTCAAAACCTTACAGAGCAACCAATTCAAAAGAGGAAAACATCATTTTATAAAACAGTACAATGTAAAACATGCACAATAGAAACCCTTTTTAAAAAGTAAAAGAGAAATAAAATTGAGACAAGGTTGGTAGCTTCAAAATAGTCAGATTCATCTGGGAAACAAAGGGCAATACAACTTTATGAATGCCACAAGCTTGGCTAAGGTCTATTTGAAACAATTAAATCATGCTACCAGAACACCCACATTCAGCCCCTTTTCTGTCTGCAGGTTTTTGAGATGTCTGCTGTTCTGACAAGTAAGACTACAAGCTAAATTGTGGAAAAGATGAAGCAAGGTAAAGCACGGCTCAATCTTCCCTTTACAAGCAGGTTCCTCAGAAACCTCACAATCTTATATCAGTCAAGCGAAATACCAAGTACTCAATCAAGAAGCCTAATTTAGTACCCATCTCATTTTAAACAATTATGATAGGTTAATGCCAAATACTGCAACTTAAGAAATTATTGCCTAGATTATGAGTTTTGCGTTAACAGGGATGCGGTGCTAACGAGCAGTTTATGATCACCACTCACTTACAGACAGCTCCACAGCTCACCTCAATACCAGCACTGCTTACGTTAGCGGTGAGCTGGTAAAACGATTTTCCCATAGGAATCAATGGGGGAGAGCCGGCTGAAAAAAAAACCTAACACCTGCAAAAAAGCAGCGTTTAGCATCTAACGCAGCCCCTTTGAATCCTATGGGGAAATAAAAGTTATGTCTACACCAACACCCTAACATGAACCCTGATTCTAAACACCCCTAACCTTACACTTATTAACCCTAATCTGCCGCCCCCAACATCGCCAACACCTACATTATATTATTAACCCCTAATCTGCCGCTCTGGACACCGCAGCCACCTACAATATACTTATGAACCCCTAATCTGCTGCCCCCAACATCGCTGACACCTACATTATATTTATTAACCCATAATCTGCCGCCCCCAATGTCGCCACATCCTAACTACATTTATTAACCCCTAATCTGCCGCCCCCAACATCGCCACCACTATAATAAAGTTATTAACCCCTAAACCTAAGTCTAACCCTAACCCCCCCTAACTTAAATATAATTTAAATAAATCTAAATAAAATTACTACAATTAACTAAATAATGCCTATTTCAAACTAAATACTTACCTATAAAATAAACCCTAAGATAGCTACAATATAACTAATAGTTACATTGTAGCTAGCTTAGGGTTTATTTTTATTTTACAGGCAAGTTTGTATTTATTTTAACTAGGTAGAATAGTTATTAAATAGTTATTAACTATTTAATAACTACCTAGTTAAAATAAAGACAAATTTACCTGTAAAATAAAACCTTACCTAAGTTACAATTACACCTAAGGGGGGATTGGGTGGGTTTTTTGAGTAGGGTTGGTTTTGTGGGTGGTGGGTTTTAATGTTGGGAGGGGAATTGTCATTTTTTTTCAGGTAAAAGAGCTGACTACTTTGGGGCAATGCCCCACAAAAGGCCCTTTTAAGGGCTATTTGTAATTTAGTGTAGGGTAGGGTTTTTTATTTTAGGGGGGCTTTTTTATTTTGTTAGGGGGATTAGATTAGGTGTAATTAGTTTAAAAATCTTGTAATTTCTTTATTATTTTCTGTAATTTAGTGTTTGTTTTTTTGTACTTTAGATAATTTTATTTAATTGTAATTAATTGTATTTAATTTAGGTAATTAATTTAATTGTAGTGTAGTGTTAGGTGTAATTGTAACTTAGGTTAGGTTTTAATTCACAGGTACATTTGTCTTTATTTTAACTAGGTAGTTATTAAATAGTTAATAACTATTTAATAACTATTGTACCTAGTTAAAATAAATACAAAGTTGCCTGTAAAATAAAAAAAAAAAACCTAAGCTAGCTGCAATGTAACTATTAGTTATATTGTAGCTAGCTTAGGGTTTATTTTATAGGTAAGTATTTAGTTTTAAATAGGAATTATTTAGTTAATTGTAGTAATTTTATTTAGATTTATTTAAATTATATTTAAGTTAGGTGGGGTTAGGGTTAGGGTTAGACTTAGGTTAAGGGGTTAAAAACATTATTATAGTGGCGGCGATGTTGGGGCTGGCAGATTAGGGGTTAATAATATTTAACTAGTGCTTGCGGTGCGGGAGTGCAGCGTTTTAGGGGTTAATATAATTATTATAGTGGCGGCGATGTCCGGTTCGGCAGATTAGGGGTTAAAATATTTATTTTAGTGTTTGCGATGCGAGAGGGCCTCAGTTTAGGGGTTAATAAGGTAGTTTATGGGTGTTAGTGTACTTTTTAGCACTTTAGTTAAGAGTTTTATGCTACAGTGTTGTAGTGTAAAACTCTTAACTACTGACTTTTAAATGTGGTACCAGTCTCTCTTGACAGGAGAGGGTCTACTGCTCACTTTTTGTCAGACTCGTAATACCGGCGCTATGCAAGTCCCATTGAAAATATAGGATACGCAATTGACGTAAGTGGATTTGCGGTATTTCCAAGTCTGGCCAAAAAAGTGAGCGGTACACCTTTACCTGCAAGACTCGTAATACCAGCGGGCGTTAAAAAGCAATGTTGGGACCAGCCAACGCTGCTTTTTAAGCCTAACGCAAGACTCGTAATCTAGCTGTATGTTATTAAATAGTATAATATGTGCAATAATTGTATCTCAGGGAAGCACAAGTTTTGTTCACTATTTTCTGAGTGCCAGTGTATAGTTAGTTTGTAGAATAGATGTTATGTAGCAATAGTAGATACAACTATAAAACAGTTTGGCTGTAACAATTGAATGATCTATAGATCAGCAACTGGATTGGTCAAGTCATTGTAAGATAGCAATTGGCTCCAGAGAGCATACACTATCCACATGCTTGTCTGCTCACATAATATATTTTTAGATCTTTATTGATCTTAAAGGACTAACTTTCAATTTAGTAAATTAATTTTATTTGGGACATTTACATTTTTGTAGATTATAAAAAAAAAGATTAGTATAATACATTTAGTGGTTTACTATAGGTTAAGTCGTATATATCTGGTAACAGTATTAATTTATGTTAGTAGTAGTTCTTGGTAAATTTGATCATTTTAAGCAATACATTGGTATTACCCTGAATACAACTGTGCTACTACCTGATACAATGAGAGCTATTACTCTTTTTCTATTAAACACCTGAAATCATAATGGCTTTGAGATGACATAGTGTATTATTTCCTTTTTTAAATAGTTTTTTTTTCTATATATGATGAATAAATCAAAGACAAGAAACTAACAAAAAAATATATTTAGATGAATGATATCTGTATTAAAAAGAACATTATTTTAATGTGAAAAGCTCTTTATACAAATTCTGAAAATTCCAATAATAAGCTGACAGTAATTACTTACTTGAAGTTTTTCCTATTTATGTGAATTCAACCTTGCATATTAATTATTTTAACCACCAAAGTAATAAATCCTCCATGTCTGAAGCTTTATCCATGGTCCTTGTTGATTTGCACAGCTGGATAATTTGTTAGGAAGCTAGTTTCCAGGAAGATGTCAGACATTAGAAAGATCAATTGCTGTGCATTATTTTGTAAATCTTCAAGAAACAATATTTAGCTTATTAAAATGGCCTGAGATGTAATAAAACAGTTATGTAATTGCTTTTAAAAGTGAACTGTCGCAGGCAATTGAATACATTTGATACAGAATCCCATTGACTTTGGGTTCCAGTCTCTGAATAGGAAAACATTTTTTTTTTTTTTTTTTATCATGTTTTATATTTGACATTATATGATGGTTTAATAAACTCATTGGGATACTATTGGTTCAAAACCATAGTCCTATTCTGACAACTATGTGGAATTATAAATAAAACCAATTACTTTGCTCGGCTTAAGATATCAAGTATAATAATTTAGTTCTGGCTGTGTCCCAGTTTGGCAGCTAGATTTGCCTAACTATAACATTCCCTTATGAATTCCCATATATTTTTAGTCCTAGGTATTTATTTTAATGTTGAAGTAAATTCATTTGCATGCAACCATTTGTATTAGGTCTGGAAAAAGTAATATTAGTTATAAGGTATAAAAGAGTGGGTAAAAATATCCCTAACGTATTTTTAACAAAATGGATTATTTCTGCATAATGATAATACAGTTAGATCTCAATGCCTCAGGGGAAAATAATCACTTAGAAAAATCTTCTTCTGGCTGGTTTAAGATAATAATCCTACAGAGCATGTCCAGCTCTTGTAAATGTGAGTGCCAGAAAAACTCAATGTACCTTATATATTTTTTTATAAATTTCCTGGAGAAGCCAAATTATAAATTCACACAGAGTCAAGTCACAAAGACTAAAATATATTAAAATGTCTAGGGTTAGATTACAAGTGAAGCGTTAATTTAATGTGCATCCATAAAGGGGCAAATTTGCCCGTTTGCGGGCGCACCTTAAATAACCAGCCATTACAAGTGGCTGGTTAATGCTACCGCAAGCTCACGGTAGCACTTTGCTCTAAGCTAAATTAACCACACATCAGACCTCTTGTTAATTCAAAAAATTTCCCCCAATTGCAATCAAAATAAAGTATATATTTCTTTTATTAAAAACAAAAATATGAGCATCTTTTTAAAAAAATATACATAAATAACTGCATGAAGTTAGCGGATGTGAGGTGTTAAAAAGTGCCTTTACACTGAATTCTAGGAGGACTGTGTTTTTAAAGTTAATATATACAGTATGTATATGCTTATATACATATATATGTATGTGTTAATATGTGTATATACATATACATACATAAATATATATTCCTATATTCATATACATTTTAAATATGCTGGTCACTGCTCCACAACTTACCCTTTTCACTGTGTTAGGTTCTGCGCCGTGTCTATCGGCATCAGAATGAGGCTCCCATTGGAGCCTATGGAAGCATGCTATGTTGAGCGCAAAGCTTCCATGCAATGCAAACGCAAGGTGTTTACGTGTTATACCAGAACACATTTGCTCCCATAGGAGCCTATGAAAGCGTGCTCGTGTTTACATTGCTGTCAACTTGTAATACCAGCGCACATTAGCGTGCGCTGGTATTACTCAGTGAAGTGCTTATATTGCTTTTGCTAAAGCGATATTTAGCGATCCACTTGTATTCTGGCCTTATATTTAATATATTAGGTTCACTAGATGATCCTACCTTTTTTTAATAGAGCTTTAACTATTACATGCAAATTTAGTTGTAGCTTAATATTGGGGAAAATGGTGACACATAGAGAAGGTACCATTCAATAATAAAAATATCATAAACAGATGTAGTAAATCTTAACAGCATTAACATTTAGCTATATATTAGGCTCAATGTACACCAATTCTGTATATGTAGCTGAAGGCACGATTATCATATTGCATGTAAACAAAAAAAAGATTAGGTTTTGTTTATATTTAATAGAGATGTTTCTATATACTGAAGCATATACCAGTTATGAGGTGTTTTATACATTGATAAGAGTACCAAGTACCAAAACAATACATATAAGTTGCCAATTGTACAAGATTAGGTATTGTTTATATTTAATAGAGATGTTTCTATATACTGAAACATATACCAGTTATGAGGTGTTTTATACATTGATAAGAGTACCAAGTACCAAAACAATACATATAAGTTGCCAATTGTACAAGATTAGGTATTGTTTATATTTAATAGAGATGTTTCTATATACTGAAACATATACCAGTTATGCAGTGTTTTATACATTCATAAGAGTACCAAGTACCAAAAAAATACATATAAGTTGCCAATTGTTAACATTATTCTGCTTGGCAATAGAGACAAGTAGAGAAAAGAGATTTTATGATTGGCTTAAATGATGTTTATGTCATTTCCGATTTGGAGGAAAAACTAACTGGTGACTATTCCATATAATTGTCTATACATGTGTGTAACACAACTGTGATTGGCCAATAGTATAACTTTACAACTGCCTATATATATTACGATCTATGTGACTGCTTACTATCTTTAAGAAAGCACTGTGTAAAGCACGAAATGCATCAGATGATATAGGTTATTGAGTCTGTAGGAATCTTGCTATTTTTAAATGTGTTTTCAATAAACTTTATTATTTTTAACTTATTGGAAATACTCTGTGACTACATCCTTTATACAGATAAGTGACTAGCATGCTGAACACCAATTGTAAAGCTAGATTACAAGTGGAGCACTAAATTATTGTGTTCCTGCAAACAGGAAAATGTGCAATAATTAGTGCGCAATAATTAACCAGCCATTACAAGTGGCTGGTTATTGCTACCACAACCTCAAAGTAGCAATTAACCAGAGATTAGGGGGCCAATGTATCAAGCTCCTTATGGCTCTCCAGTCTAAAGACCGCTGCTCCATAACTTGTCCACCTGCTCTGAGGCGGCGGACAGAAATCAACCCGATCGAATATGATCAAGTTGATTGACACCCCTGCTAGAGGTCCCATTGGCCGCGAATCTGCAGGGGGCAGCATTGCATTAGCAGTTCACAAGAATGAGCGTATGCTGTCAGCATTTATCGATGTGCAGCGGACATGATACACTACATCTTATCATGTCCGCTCGCACATTAATAAATGTACCCCTAGATTTTTGGTTTATTTTCTTAAAGTGCCCAAAATGCGGTCAAAATAGAGGGCATTGTAGTTTTTCTTATTAAAAAGAATGTAGCATTTTTTTTTAATAAAAAAACTCAACACTAGGCAGTTTTGGGGCTTTAAAGTTAGTGGGAGTGGGGTGAAAAGAGCCTTTACATTGTGGTCTATGGAAACGGTGTGTTCCCATTTACAATGTAAATATATGTATATGATTATATAAATATATATTTATGTGTTAATATGTGTATATACACATTTTAACACACACACACACACACACACATATATATATATATATATATATATATATATATATATATGTATGTATTTAAAAATGCTGCCAGTCGCTGCACTACATACAGTGGGGCAAAAAAGTATTTAGTCAGCCACCAATTGTGCAAGTTCTTCCACTTAAGAAAATGTGAAAGGCCTGTCATTTTCATCATAGGTATACCTCAACTATGAGAGACAAAATGTGGAAACAAATCCAGACAATCACATTGTCTGATTTGGAAAGAATTTATTTGCAAATTATGGTGAAAAATAAGTATTTGGTCAATATCAAAAGTTCATCTCAATACTTTCTTATATATCCTTTGTTGGCAATGACAGAGGTCAAACGTTTTCTGTAAGTCTTCACAAGGTTGTCACACACTGTTGCTGGTATGTTGGCCCATTCCTGCATGCAGATCTCCTCTAGAGCAGTGATGTTTTGGGGCTGTCGCTGGGCAACACGGACTTTCAACTCCCTCCAAAGGTTTTCTATGGGGTTGAGATCTGGAGACTGGCTAGGCCACTCCAGGACCTTGAAATGCTTCTTACGAAGCCACTCCTTCGTTGCATGGGTGGTGTGTTTGGGATCATTGTCATGCTGAAAGACCCAGCCACATTTCATCTTCAATGCCCTTGCTGATGGAAGGAGGTTTGCACTCAAAATCTCACGATACATGGCCCCATTCATTCTTTCATGTACACGTATCAGTCATCCTGTTCCCTTTGCAGAGAAACAGCCCCAAAACATGATGTTGCCACCCCCATGCTTCACAGTAGGTATGGTGCAACTCAGCATTCTCTCTCCTCCAAACACGACGAGTTGTGTTTCTACCAAACAGTTCTACTTTGGTTTCATCTGACCATATGACATTCTCCCAATCCACTTCTGGATCATCCAAATGCTCTCTAGCATACTTCAGATGGGCCGGTACATGTACTGGCTTAAGCAGGGGGACACGTCTGACACTGCAGGATCTGAGTCCCTGGCGGGGTAGTGTGTTACTGATGGTAGCCTTTGTTACATTGGTCCCAGCTCTCTGCAGGTCATTCACTAGGTCCCCCCGTGTGGTTCTGGGATGTTTGCTCACCGTTCTTGTGATCATTTTGACCCCACAGGATGAGATCTTGCGTGGAGCCCCAGATCGAAGGAGATTATCAGTGGTCTTATATGTCTTCCATTTTCTAACTATTGCTACCACAGTTGATTTCTTCACACCAAGCTGCTTGCCTATTGCAGATTTAGTCTTCCCAGCCTGGTGCAGGTCTACAATTTTGTTTCTGGTGTCTTTCGACAGCTCTTTGGTCTTCACCATAGTGGAGTTTGGAGTGTGACTGTTTGAGGTTGTGGACAGGTGTCTTTTATACTGATAACAAGTTCATACAGGTGCCATTAATACAAGTAATGAGAGGAGGACAGAGGAGCCTCTTAAAGAAGAAGATACAGGTCTGTGAGAGCCAGAAATCTTGCTTGTTTGTAGGTGACCAAATACTTATTTTCCACCATAATATGCAAATAAATTATTTCCAAATCAGACAATGTGATTGTCTGGATTTGTTTCCACATTTTGTCTCTCATAGTTGAGGTATATCTATGATGAAAATTACAGGCCTCTCTCATCTTCTTAAGTGGGAGAACTTGCACAATTGGTGGCTGACTAAATACTTTTTTGCCCCACTGTACCTCCTTCGCTGGAGGAGCCTATGGAAGTCCGCTCTCATGGTATCACAAAGTGGAGCACTAATATAACTTGCAAGTTATATTTAGTGCTCCATTTGTAATCTGGCCCTAATGAGGATAAAAATTAATGAAAATTAACAGGATTAAACAAAATGGTTTTAGTAATTACATCACAGGTAAAGGTCCTGTATGTTAAATAATCCCTTTTAGTCATGTGCAGTGATGCTAATCAGTAATTTATGTAAAATGAACCTGTTTCATTTCACTTAAAGAGATATACACAGATATGTATATGGTTTCCAAACATAAGTACATTGAGCATGTGTGTTTGTTGTGTTATCCATTTGGGTAATTGTTTTGTTTTCAAAGTGATTATTATTAATTTGTTAAGTTTAATTGAGGTGGAAGAATGTGTATCTGGTTGCTTCCAAATGTCATCCAGTATGACAGGAATAATTTCAGTGTGTTTTGCAAAACAAATGTTAAATTCCAAAACATTTGGGGTTCACAAGTGGAAGTGTTGATTGGAATTTACTAAGTCCTTTTAGCTTTTAGTTGTTTAATTCAATAAAATTGGCTGTAAATGTGGTGTTAATTATAGAGAAATTTCGTTGTGATCAGAAAAAAGTACTGGCACATACAGTATAGGGAATTATCTTCACTGAAACAATAGAGAACAGTGCTGTCAATAAATTATGAAAATGGCTCATTTTGATTGTGCTGTCATCAAAAATGACTCATCAGCAACTTTTAACATGTCAAGATAATTATGAAAAATTAGATTGTGATCAAGCACAGGATGTCTTTAAGGGACATGAAACCCAAAACTTTCAGATAGAGCATGCAATTTTAATATCCAGTTTACTTATATTATCTAATTTGCTTCATTCTTTTGATATTTTTTGTTGAATAGAATACCTAGGTAGGAGCCTCAAAAGCAGCAATGCAGTACCGTTAACTAGTTGCCAATTGGAGACTTTTCATACATGCCTCTGACTCATTGCCTAAACTGATGTGTTTCAGTTAGCTCCCAGTAGCTTTGTGAATATTTGTAAATAGAAGTACATTGGAAAGTTGTTTGAAATTGAAATCATGAAAGAAAAAAATGTGGGTTTCATGTAATTTGAAACTATCTAATTGAGTTACTATTGAAGTTGCAGTCAAACCATGGCCCTATACAAATGCAAGATAATTTGAAACTGAAAACTGAACACAATATACAACAGGTTTTTTTTTAGATTTCTTTTTTGTTTTTCTCTTCAATTTCAACATCATAAATTCACTACATCAACAATAATGCTAAAAGTTAGGTTTGTATAATTATGTATGTATTAAACAAAAAAAAAAATAACATAATATGAAACTACCAAATCTATTCAAACTTAATGTGATGTTAAATTATCTTAAGTGGATATAGAAAAGCTTTATAAACAAGAGGCAGGAGAAGAACTCAACCTTTTACTGGCCGTGGGAGACCGGAAGACCAGCTCATTTGAAAGGGTGTTCCTGTCTGAATATATTGTCCTAGTTTCAAGTAAAATTTTGAAGTGAGTCAGTTCAAAAATAAAGCATAACTTCCAACTATGGGCCAGATTATGAGTTAAGCGCAAAAATCACTTACGCTAAAGCGATATTTGCACTCAACTGAGTAATACCAGCATACACTAATGTGCGCTGGTATTATGAGTTAGGTACAATGCGAACACAACCTCTATGGGAGCCTCGTTCTCATGTTGTCAGACACGGCATAAGAACTATCACAGTGAAGGAGGTAAGTTGTGCAGTGATGGGCAGCAAATGTAAATATATATGTAAATGAATATATAGATATATTTATGCTTTTATATGTGTATATACACATATTAACACATACATATATATTATATAAGCATATACAGATATATTTACAGGAAACACACAGTTCTCATAGACCGCAATGTAAAGGCACTTTTTAGTGCAGTTCTTTTTCAACACCCCACATCCGCCAACTTTAGCCCCTCATAACTGCTTATTGCAATTATTTTATTAAAAATGAAGAGCTGCTATCTTTATTTTTTAATAAAGAACATTAAACTTTATTTTGGGGGCATTTGGGGGACATTTATAAAATTAACCAGAGATCTGATCTATTGCTAATTTTATAAGCGCTAATTGCTACCATAAGCTTGCGGTTGCAATAACCAGCTACTTGTAATGGCTGGTTATTTATTGTGTGAGATAAAATGGCGCTCCACTTGTAATATAGCCCTATATTTCCTCACTCATCCCCAAATACCTCCCGACCCACCTGCTTCGATCAACCTCTAACCTATGTCTCTTCTATTGTTTCTACGTTTCTTTTTCAACTCCAAGACTTCTCATGCTCTGCTCCTGTCCTCTGGAACTCTTACACCTCTTCTTCTCTAACTTTTTTCATCCTAAACAAAATAAATCATGAACTGCCTTGACTTAAATATCTTCCTCTTTACATAGAGATGTTCAGTTGATATGTTCTAGTTCCCTTTTTACAGCTATGCTGTATTACTTTAAAGTGTTTCAACATTTGGGTATCATGTGCCTTTAATGAAAACACTAATCTTTTAAAGTATGCCTATACAATATATATGTACGTATCTATTTGTATGTCTAACTGCCTATCATGCTTTCTGTCTGTCTGTCTCTGCCTGGTTTTCCACTTAATGTTTTTCTTTTTATCTCATGGCATAAGCACAACCAATGTAACGTCAATGCCAATTAGAGAATTTGAATACCAATGCATATTTGGCTGCTATACTTTAAAACAGCACACTTGTACCATCTGCATTTCAAATATCATAATGAACAGTAATGATTCCAAATGTAGGGAAGCAAACTCAGATTAATTGCATCAATTTGTGCAGCATTATACAATTTGACAAGCAGATTAGTATAATTTGTGAGAGAATACTGAGCTGCTTTTTCTGTTTGGCACAGCGACTTTTGAACAGCACCTATTAGTAAAATATATAATGCATAAAGGTCATTTAATGAGGGGAAATTGTCAATTGCCAAATGTGAAAATGTGATATACAGAAGCACAGGGCACAATTATAGCTCCATGTATTTAAAAGAAACAACGGTGCTAAATTTTCTAAACTTGTTCAATTCCAGCTATATTTTGAAGATGCTGGTACACTTTTATATACTCTTTCAATAGCCTACGTTTATGGTGCTCAATATAGTTCACTGTAAATATTTTAAATTAAATGTGTTCTGTTGGGACAGTAAGACATATATTAAAATATAATTCAAATTATAGTGTGAAGGGAAATAGCAAGAGTTCTGAAAGATTTGTAATATTTTATTTTCTCTATTACTGTTCTTTGAGTTTGTGTCGAGTTAATCAAAGGTGCAGCAACTCCAAGGGGAATGCTGAGCTTAATTTTCTGTATTACCTGCAAGCATGTGGAACTGGATTTCAGAAGTGTTGGTGACGGTAGTATACACATCATTGAACAACATAATACACACCATTAAGAAAGAAAATTTCAAAATTCTCTTTATAAATGTAGTTTCCTATTATTACTATGGAGGTGGCAAATTTGACTTCAATTCTAATTTAGCAGATATTAGACATAAAATATAATGCAATCCCTCAAAGTAAATTGATTTTTTTAAAAAAAATAAAACAGATTTTGTTTTCCTATTCCCACTGCTTGTATTTTTTTTGTGTTCTTAAAGTTGTAGTTTTGCTTGAAACTGTTTCTAATACCCATGGGGCAAAAAAAGTCCTGTCACTATTTCTTGGTGTATATTATCTAAGGTTTTAATAAAACCATGTTTGTGTTCCTACACGCTAAAGGGGAAAAAAGAAACATATTACAGGGAGTGTATTGCAACAGAATAATACTCTGGTTTTCTTTTTGCATCAAAAATATATATTTTTTAAATAGTATGAACATGGTAAATATTTTTTGGGCAATATTGGCATTTTGTTAAAGAAAATCTAAACTGTTAAAAGTAAAATATAAATTAAGTAAATAAATAAAAAAGGAATGAAAATAGCAAAAAGCCACAGCCAACATTCATAGGGGCCGATTTATTAAGAGTCGGATGGACATGATCTGCTGTAAAAATCTGGGAAAGAGGTTTTATTATTACTTGACTGTACTTTTGGGAATAAATGATTTATCCATACAATTAATATTATTATTATTGCTACTATTATTATTGCTATTATTCAGCTAGATTACGAGTTTGGCATTATGAGTGAAAAAGCAGCGTTATGGCCCATAACGCTTAATTTTCCCTAACGCTGCTATTACAAGTCTTGTCGGTATAGGTGTACCGCACACCTTTTAGGCCGTCACACAACGTCAGTAACGCACTTTTAAAAAAGTCCTTTTTCAATGGGACTCCAATAGCGCCGGTATTACGAGTTTGCCTGGGAGGCCAAAAAGTAAGCTGTAAACCCTATACTGACGAGATCCGTACCGCCATCTAAAGTCAGTAGTTATGAGTTTTACGTTACAACGCTATAGCATAAAACTCATAACTAAAGTGTTAAAAAGTACACTTACACCCATAAACTTCCTATTAACCCCTAAACCGAGGCCCTCCCGCATCGCAAACACTAAAATAAAATTATTAACCCCTAATCAGCGCTACGGAATTTGGTGGCGCTTTACAAATAAATGATAATAATCTGCTGCTCCGGACATCGCCGCCACTAAAAAAAAATATTAACCCCTATTCGGCCGCTCCCCAACAACGTTGCCACTATAATAAACCTATTAACCCCTAAACCCCGCCCTCCTGCTTAGCAAACACTATTTAAAGTTTATTAACCCCTAATCTGCCATCCGCCCACACTGCCGCTATAATAAACCTATTACCACTAAACCGCAAGCCCCGCACAACAAAATATACTATAATAAATTATTAACCCCTAAATCTCTGACCTCCCACATCACTAACTCTACATAAATATATGAACCCCTAAACCTAACCCTAAACCTAACGTAACCCTAAGCCTAAATCTAACCCTAACACCCCTAACTTTAACATAATTAAAATAGAGCTAAATAAAACCTACAATTATTAACTAAACAATTCCTATTTAAAACTAAATACTTACCTGTAAAATAAAACCTAAGTTAGCTACAATATTACTAATAGTTATATTGTATCTATCTTAGGTTTTATTTTTATTTCACAGGTGAGTTTGTATTTATTTTAACTAGTTAGACTAGTTAGTAAATAGTTATTAACTATTTACTAACTACCTAGTTAAAATAAATAAAAGTTACCTGTAAAATAAAACCTAACTTGCCTTACACTAAAAACTAACATTACAATAAAATAAAATAAATTAAATTATTAAAATACAATTTTCTAAATTACAAAAAAAAATAAACACTAAATTACAAAAAATAAAAAACAAAATTATCAAAAATAAAAACGAATTACTCCTAATCTAATAGCCCTATCAAAATACCCCCCCCCAAAAAAAAAAACCCCTAGCCTACAATAAACTACCAATGGCCTTTAAAAGGGCATTTTGCAGGGCATTTCCCCAAAGATAACAGCTCTTTTACATTGCAATAAAAAATACAAACAACCCCCCAACAGTAAAACCCACCACCCACCCAACCAAACCCCCCAAATAAAAACCTAAATAAACCTAAGCTAACCATTGCCCTGAAAAGGGCATTTGGATGGGCATTGCCCTTAAAAGGGCATTTAGCTCTTTTGCAATGCCCTGAAAAGGGCAATCAGCTCTTTTAGGAATTGCCCAAACCCTAAGCTAAAAAGAAACCCACCCAAAAAAAACCTTAAAAAAACCTAACACTAAGCTCCGACGATCCACTTACAGTTATCGAAGTCCGGAAATCCATCTCATCCAGTCGGCAAAGTCCTCATCCAAGCGGCAAGAAGTCTTCATCCAGGAGGCCTCTTCGATCTTCATCCAGCTCAACGCCACAATATCACCCGCACAAGCCTGTTTTTTTTAAACTTGTAATAGCAGCGCTATAGGGAGGTGAAATAACACCACTTTTGTGGCGGTCGTTAAAATACCTATAGCGCTCAAAACTCGTAATCTATCTGATTATTATTTATTATTATAAGTACTACCAATTGGTTTTGTATAAAAATGTGTTATGTCCCACACTCCAAAGAGCAGAATCTGTAACCTAGGTTTTCAAAATGCTGCAACTTGCCTAAACCATCTGTTTGATTTGCAGCATTTGCAGTTTGCAGAATTTGATTTTTGGCCTCTAAAGGGAGTGTAGAACAAATACATTTTTACATAAAAGCTAGAGATGCTTAAATTAATTTTCAGTTTAAAAATGATCTTTTACTAACAATATATATATATATATATATATATATATATATATATATATATATATAATAATAATTTAAGCATGAAATGATGGGCATTAATTATCTACTGTATCAGCAGATTTATGTAAATGTCATGTTTTTATTCACACTCACATTTTCCCTATATTCCCCTAAGAAGCTGATGGAATCACTTTTAAAATGTCCTTTCATATTTAAAGCCATGCCAGAGTAACCATCATTGCTAATTATATTCAAGAACAAAAAAAAAAGAAATCTCATGATAAAGATTTAAATAGCATCATTGTTATTAGTGATGAGCTTTTTCTTCTAATATTCCCTTGTTATGATCTGCAGTAATTGCCTTTTTAAACACAGATAAAAAATGTAATTTTGTAACATATTCTGAAAAAAAATTAACCTTAAAAGAATTGTTAAAGAAAACACAAGTTTTAATCATGAAATAGAGGGGCATTAAATACGTGTTTTTTCTTTAAGTGGCAAGATTACAAAGACACTAGCATATGTATAATAACTATTGCTAATAGGAAATTATGCATGCTATTTTTAAGTATTTTAAGTATACATTCTGCATTCTAAGAACTTAAAAAAATAAAATGTATCTTTTCATAAATGGAAGTGATATTAAGATGTTTAACCTCCATAGAAGATATTAGCAAAGGCAGCTCTATGAGTAGGAAAAAATAGGCGGTCATCTAAGGTCTCACTTATAAAATCGGGTTGATTGACATCCCCTGCTAGAATCTGCAGGGGGCGGCATTGTACAGACAGTTCACAAGAACTGCTGGTGCAATGATAAATGCCAACAGCATATGCTGTCGGCATTTATCGATGTGCAGTGCACATGATAAACTGCATCGTATCAAGTCCGCTCGCACATTAATAAATATACCCCTATGTCTCTATCTTCCTATGAGGATTTTTTTATGTGCAGCATGTGCATGGCACATTGATTAGTATCCAAAACACTGTTGGATAGTAGATATAGAAACATAGGAAGTGCCAGTGAGCTCTGTCCCTGACTGTCCAGTTACTACTGTTCACCCATGGACTACATGTTCCAAAATGCAGTGCTGCAAAAGGAAAATTGTGTCTGACGGGTTATATTACACACCCTCCTATCCTGCATGTTTAAATGCCACCCCTGCTGTCTCCTTCGTGTCTCAAAACATGAGTACCATGCAGGGAAGATATAGTGCACAGTGTGAATCGCACACAGCGAGTAGACATAACCAGGTGTAATTGAAAGGAGGAGAGAAGAGATTAGCCTGATCAATAGAATAACCTGAGGATGTCAGAATAAGCCACATACTGCTTGAAGAGAAGCAGGGAGCATGGGATAGCATTTTTAGGGAGCTCCAGAGAATAATTCTGTTTGTAATGCTTATAATGATTAAAAAAAAAAAACACGTCTGCTATATAGTAGCTACATTCTCTTTCTGTTATATCCCCATCTCTCTTTTTTTCCTCACTCTATCTCTTCGTCCTCTCTTTTTCTACCCCTTTTCCATTTTAGTCCTTTTCTCTCTCCCCATCCATTCTCACACTTTCTATTCACTATCGCCTAGATTTAGAGTTTTGTTGGTAACGACCCGCGTAGCTAACGCATGCTTTTTTTCCCCCGCACCTTTTAAATACCGCTGGTATTTAGAGTTCACAGAATGGCTGCGTTAGGCTCCAAAAAGGGAGTGTAGAGCATAATTTACCGCCACTGCAACTCTCAATACCAGCGGTGCTTACGGACGTGGCCATCTTAAAAAATGTGCTTGTGCACGATTCCCCCATAGAAAACAATGGGGCATTTTGAGCTGAAAAAAACCTAACACCTGCAAAAAAGCAGCGTTCAGCTCCTAACGCAGCCCCATTGTTTCCTATGGGGAAACACTTCCTAAGTCTGCACCTAACACCCTAACATGAACCCTGAGTCTAAACACCCCTAATCTTACACTTATTAAACCCTAATCTGGCGCCCCCGCTATCGCTGACCCCTGCATATTTTTTTAAACCCCTAATATGCCGCTCCATACACCGACGCAACCTACATTATACCTATGTACACCTAATCTGCTGCCCATAACACCGCCGACTCCTATATTATATTTATTAACCCCTAATCTGCCCCCCACAACGTCGCCTCCACCTACCTACAATTATTAACCCCTAATCTGCCGACCGGACCTCACCGCTACTATAATAAATGTATTAACCCCTAATCCGCCTCAATAACCCTATAATAAATAGTATTAACCCCTAATCTGCCCTCCCTAACATCGCTGACACCTAACTTCAAGTATTAACCCCTAATCTGCCGACCGGACCTCACTGCTACTCTAATAAATGTATTAACCCCTAAAACTAAATCTAAACCTAACACTAACACCCCCCTAAATTAAATATAATTTAAATCTAACAAAATAAATTAACTCTTATTAAATAAATTCTTCCTATTTAAAGCTAAATACTTACCTGTAAAAATCAGATTTTCCCTATCTTAATTCTGATTGGCTGATAGAATCCTATCAGCCAATCGGAATTCGAGGGACGCCATCTTGGATGATGTCATTTAAAGGAACCTTCATTCGGACTTAGGACGTCGGAAGAAGAGGATGGATCCGCGCCGGAGGTCTTCAAGATGGAGCCGCTTGTCACCGCTTGGAAGAAGATGGTTGTCGGTCCGGATCTACTCTTCTGCCCAGATAGGTTGAAGACTTTGGAGCCTCTTCTGGACCTCTTCAGCCGCCGCTTGATAGAAGACTTCAGCTGGATGATGGATCTCCAGCCCCCGCTTGGGCTTGGATGAAGACTTCGGAGCCTGGAGCGATCGGTGATACCTGGCATGGTGAAGACAAGGTAGGAAGATCTTCAGGGGCTTAGTGTTAGGTTTATTTAAGGGGGGTTTGGGTTAGATTAGGGGTATGTGGGTGGTGGGTTGTAATGTTGGGGGGGTATTGTATGTTTTTTTTTACAGGCAAAAGAGCTGAATTCTTTGGGGTATGCCCCGCAAAAGGCCCTTTTAAGGGCTGGTAAGGTAAAAGAGCTTTTCTATTTTAATTTTAGAATAGGGTAGGGCATTTTTTTATTTTGGGGGGCTTTGTTATTTTATTAGGAGTAGGTGTAATTAGCTTAAAATTGTTGTAATATTTTTATTATGTTTGTAATTATTTTTTTTATTTTTTATAACTTAGCTTTTTTTATTTTTTGTACTTTAGTTAGTTTATTTAATTGTATTTATTTGTAGGTATTTTATTTAATTTATTTATTGATAGTGTAGTGTTAGGTTTAATTGTAGATAATTGTAGGTATTTTATTTAATTAATTTATTGCTAGTGTAGTGTTAGGTTTAATTGTAACTTAGGTTAGGATTTATTTTACAGGTAATTTTGTAATTATTTTAACTAGTTAGCTATTAAATAGTTATTAACTATTTAATAGCTATTGTACCTGGTTAAAATAAATACAAAATTGCCTGTAAAATAAATATAAACCCTAAAATAGCTACAATATAATTATAATTTATATTGTAGCTATATTAGGGTTTATTTTACAGGTAAGTATTTAGCTTTAAATAGGAATAATTTATTTAATAAGAGTTAATTTATTTAGTTAAATTTAAATTATATTTAACTTAGGGGGGTGTTAGTGTTAGGGTTAGACTTAGTTTTAGGGGTTAATAAATGTATTAGAGTAGCGGTGAGGTCCGGTCGGCAGATTAGGGGTTAATACTTGAAGTTAGGTGTCGGCAATGTTAGGGAGGGCAGATTAGGGGTTAATACTATTTATTATAGGGTTATTGAGGCGGGAGTGAGGCGGATTAGGGGTTAATACATTTATTATAGTGGCGGTGAGGTCCGGTCAGCAGATTAGGGGTTAATAATTGTAGGTAGGTGGAGGCAACGTTGGGGGCGGCAGATTAGGGGTTAATAAATATAATATAGGGGTTGGCGGTGTTAGGGGCAGCAGATTAGGGGTACATAGGGATAATGTAAGTGGCGGCGATGTGCGGTCGGCAGATTAGGGGTTAAAATTTTTTAATAGAGTGGCTGCGATGTGGGGGGGCCTCGGTTTAGGGGTACATAGGTAGTTTATGGGTGTTAGTGTACTTTAGAGCACAGTAGTTAAGAGCTTTATAAACCGGCGTTAGCCCAGAAAGCTCTTAACTACTGACTTTTTTCTGCGGCTGGAGTTTTGTTGTTAGATTTCTAACGCTCACTTCAGCCATGACTCTAAATACCAGCGTTAGAAAGATCCCATTGAAAAGATAGGATACGCAAATGGCGTAGGGGGATCTGCGGTATGGAAAAGTCGCGGCTGCAAAGTGAGCATTAGACCCTTTCCTGACTGTCTCTAAATACCGGCGGTAGCCCAAAACCAGCGTTAGGAGCCTCTAACGCTGGTTTTGACGGCTAACGCCAAACTCTAAATCTAGCCGTAACTCTCTTTACTCTCTTTCTCCATACAATACTTCGTTCTCTTGAATCTATCTTTTCATGCTCTCCCTTATCTCTGCCCATCTCTATTCTATAAACACTCTCTCCCCTCTCTTTTCTGTTTTTCTCCACTCTCCCGCTCTTTAATCTCCCTTCTCTCTCTCTGCCCTCTCTTTCTCCCTTCTTCTTTCTTTTCTCCCTATCTTCTCTCTATTTACTCTTCTTCCTTTATACTTTCTCTTCTTCTCTCCTTCTTTAGCTCCCTTTTCACTCTCCCCAGTCTCTCCCCACTCTCTTCTTCTCTCTTCTTTCTCTTTTCTCTCTCTCTCTCGGTCTTTCCACTGTCCTCTCCTCGTTTTGTCTTTGTACACCACCTTTATTTCTCTCTCTATACTTTCTCCTCTCTATTTTCTGTCTCTCCTCTCTTTTTTATTTCCCTTTTCAATTTATATCCACTCTCCCATTCTCCATTTCCTATTTCCTTTCTCTCTTCTCTATTTCTCTTTACTCTCTTTTTTTCTCACTCCTCTATATTAACCTTTTCTCTCTATTTTCTGTCTTTTCTATCTGTCCATTCTCTCTTTCCCTTCTTTTTTATTTTTATTATTATTATTATCGGTTATTTGTAGAGAGCCAACAGATTCAGCAGTGCTATAAACATAGACAGAATACAAGGAAACATTTATAGGGATAAAACGGGTAGAGAGCCTTGACAAGAGTCGCACTGTTGTAGTCAGTTCTAAAGAAGGGGATCTACAAACAGCATAGCTCTAAGGCTTACATGCTAAGGGGGTTCAAGGGGATAGCAATGGAGGAGAGGAACTGGTATAAAGAAAGGTTAGTGTAGGTTGTATGCATCCCTGAACAATAGAGTCTACAGTATAAAGGGACACTGAACCCAATTTGTTTTCTTTTGTGATTCAGATAGAGCATTACATTTTAAGCAACTTTCTAATTTACTCCTATTATCAAATTTTCTTCATTCTCTTGGTATCTTTATTTGAAATGCAAAAATATAAGTTTAGATGCCGGCCCATTTTTGGTGAACAACCTGGGTTGTCCTTGTTGATTGGTGGATAAATTCATCCACCAATAAAAAAGTGCTGTCCAGAGTTTCTGAACCAAAAAAAAGCTTAGATGCCTTCCTTTTCAAATAAATATTGAAAGAGAACGAAGAAAGATTGATACTAGGAGTAAATTAGAAAGTTGCTTAAAACTGCATGCTCTATCTGAATCACAAAAGAAAAAAAATGAGTTCAGTATCCCTTTAAGGAGCACTTGAAGCTTTCAAAACTAGGGGAGAGTCTTGTGGAGCGAGGCAGAGTTCCACAAGATGGGAGCCAGTCTGGAGAAGTCCTATAAACGGGAGTGTGAGGAGGTAATAAGAGAGTAGGAGGTCTCTGTATATATTTCACTAATCCTTTTCCTCTCTCTTCATTCTCCTTCTTTCTCCAATCTACTTCACCTCTTGCTTCCTCCTTTCTTTAACCTCTCTATTCACTCTTCATTTTCCCTCTTTCTACCTTTTTGCTCAACTCTTAGCAAAATTCAGAGCAATTCATTTTCAGATTTATTTGGTAATTTTTTGCATTTTATTTTGTGTAGAGGGGCCTTATATTTCAGTCTTGCCTAAGGCCTTACTAACTTAAGGGCCACCTCTACATACTAGTAGAATAATATACATTATCTAATAATTCCCCTGAATTTGCTGATTAACAAAAATGTGTTTTTTGTCTGTGATGTAATTTGGTGGATATATGCT
Organism: Bombina bombina; assembly: GCF_027579735.1. Taxonomy (NCBI): domain Eukaryota; kingdom Metazoa; phylum Chordata; class Amphibia; order Anura; family Bombinatoridae; genus Bombina; species Bombina bombina. The sequence continues at coordinate 246,927,866 of NC_069504.1, read as the reverse complement.
TATTTTTGCACTTTGTTATTATTTTTCTTTCTGTACTATTTTTATTTAATATTCATGTAGAATTTGTTTATTGTGGTATGAGAACATTATAAATCTCTATTTCCATTATATATTCCATTTTAGCACTAAGCTTTATTTCTGGCGCTTATTTGTAGCAAACTTTTACCTTTTGCATACGTCTTCATATTGCAGAATGTTTTTCTGTTTCAGTATGTGTGTCTTTGTGTGACTTTTTTGTTAATGATATAACAGAGGTCAGCACAATGTTATTCAAAAATAAGCAAAACTATACATTTTTACAAAAACACGCCCAGATTGGCTATATAAATGAATCATCTACAAAACATTTGTGCAAAGAAAAATGTAGTGTACAATGTCCTTTTAAGCTCTGAGCAAGTGTTGTGGTTAAAATGCTGGTGTGTGGAGCATACTTAAGTGCAATCTTGAAACAGCTATAACTTTTACTAGAAGCATTTTTGCTAATACATGTATACTACAAAAAATGCTTCTATTTAAAACAGAAATTTACCCATGTGCATTCCATTTTGACTGAATTGTCCCTTTAATTAAAAAAAACAATAATTTTCTGGTAGATCTGCTATTTACAGTGATCATCACCCTAGAATGTTCAACCTCATTTTCTTGAATATCTAGTCACTTTTAATAAGCCACCTAGTTCTTATCCTAAGATCTCGCAAAATGTGTGCCCAATAGCTTGCTATGATTTTGTTTTTAAAAACTTGTAAAATGATTTGAACTCACATACATCCATACCAAAGACAAACTGAAGCAGGTATGTACATGCAAAGTGCAAATCAAAAACCACGAGCAATGTGCCAGCCAACTGGTGTGATATGTTCATTGAATGAATGAAAAACACTCAGAAATAAATAAACACTGCATCTTCCTTAGTGTTGTAGGAAATAGTTTTCCAGGTGAATTGAAAGAATGTGATTTGTGAAATCACACTTATATTCTGCTTGAGTTTGTTGTTTGCAAATCCCCTCATGGTTTGGGCTTGTTCAATTTATACCTAGCGCGAGTTACATTATATTAAAGTCACTGTTAGCTTGTGAGATGAATAGCTCACCAGAGCAAAGTATTCCAGCCAACTACTAAAACATAATAAGAAACTGTTACAGCTATAACGTCTCTTATATTCAAGGTGTCAGTGGAATTCATAGTAGAAAATGATAATTCTTAGTTCACAAAAGAGAAAGTTGGATGCGTCATGCAGTGTCATTTTTATATCAGGGAGTGAAGAAAAATTGCTGCTGAACAACACTTGGTTATTAATGCAAAGCATATTAGCAGGCAGGTTCAAAGAAATCAATTCCTGCTGGAGTCAATGTCATCCTGAACAAACACTGCACACACAGCTGCATTAAAGGGACACAGAGGCCACATTTTTTTCTTTCGGGATTTAGTTACAACATAACATTTTGAACAACTTTCCAATTTTTTCTATTATTAAGTTTGCTTCCTTCTGTTAGTATTCTTTGTTGAAGGAGCAGCAATGCATAACAGGGAGCTAGCTAAACATATCAGGTGAGCCAATCAAAAGAGGTATATATGTGCAGCCATCAATCAGAAGCTAGTTCCCAGTAGTGCTTTGCTGCTATTAAGTCTACCTAGATATTATTTTCAACAAATGATATTTAGAGTACAAAGTGAATTAGATAGCAGAAGTAAATTGAAAATGTGTTTAAGATGGCATGTTCTTTCTGAATCAGCAAATAAATATTTTGGGTTTAATGTCCCTTTAACCAACTTGTATCAGGTTTTTTTGTTTTTTCTTTAATATAAAAAAGTACTTCCATAATTTGCTGTACAAATGTTATTTGACTTCCACTACAACCCAGTGGAAAGTGTTCTTATGCCAAAATGCAAGATAAAGATAATTTTGCAAAAAAAAAATACCAAACAAAAAGCATTTTCCCTAACTGCATAATTATTGCAGTGAATTCCAAATCTGGCCAAATCTTTGGGGCCACTGTTAATTCACTTTCCTACCATAGACTGGTTCTGTTCCAAATGTCATAATTTTTTTTTAAATGTATCCTTTTGTATTATTAATGTATCAGGATTGAAGTAGAAATGTTAAAATGATAGAAAGGTCAAACTTGGAATGTACAAGAATGCAATACATTTTGCATAGAAGCATTTTTGCTTTATACTTACATTAGCAAAAAAGCTTCTAGTATATTTTTTTTTAGTGGCATACGCACATATGCTACATGTAATATGTGGTTTAGGATTCAAAGACAATGCCTGCCGAGAGAGCTTGGTGGTGGTGCTATATTAGACACTGTTGGCTCTGTGAGAAGATGTGGTAGTTGAATGCTGGTGCACGAGGGCACTCAAAAAGCTTAAAAAGCAGTAATATGTTTAACTAGGACCATTTTTGGTAATGGAAGTAGTCTGCAAAAATGCTTCTTTTTTCCAGATAGCAACATTTTAATATTTCTGCTTTGTTTATTGGTTTTTTTTTTGCACTTTGGCAGAGCAAAAATCTAACAATACTGGTTAGCCCTTAAAGGGACATGAAACACCAATTTGTTCTTTCATGATTCAGATAAAGCATGCAATTTTAAAAAATCTTTCTTATTTCCTTCTATTATCACATTTTCTTTGTTCTCTTGGTATCTTTTGTTGATAAAAGCCCAGGAGAATGCACGTGTCTGGAGCACTATGTCGCAGCAATTTTGCAAGAATGTTATCCATTTGAAAGACCACTAGAGGGCAGCACTATTTCCTGCAATGTAGTGCTCCAGACACCTACCTAGGTATCTCTGCAATAAAGAATATCACTATCATTAAAGGGACATTCCAGCCAAAATTGGAATCCACATGGATGCATATCAGTTTTGGAAAGAAGCATTTTCATAATATACATAGATTAGCAAAAATGCTTCTAATAAAAGCTATAGCTGTTTCAAAAGTGTATTTAAGTATGCACCGTGCACTAGCATTTTAAAGACAGCATTTGCTCAGAGAGCCTAAGGTGCTTGTACCATCTGGTAATGACTCAATTTCTTAATTGCAGACATAATACGAGCCCCATTAGCAATCTGAGCAGTTGCAGTATTTAAAATGCTTGTGCACTGGGAATATCTAGCTATGCTTCACATGCACTTGCAGAGAAAAAATGTTAACACTAAAGCAGTGATAACTTTTTCTAGAAGCATTTTTGCCAATACATGTATATTGCATATATCTTTCTATTCAAACATGTAATTCATCTATGTGCATTTCAATTTTTATGGGAATGTCCCTTTAAGCAAATTTTATAATAGAAGTAAATTGGAAAGTTTCTTTTAATTGTATGTTATTTAAATACCTACTGGTAGACCAAGTTTTGGGCACACATAAGCTAAATTATTAAAGGGACAGTAAAGAAAAAATAACACTTTTTATTATTTCATTCGTGGACTTACTTTGTTGACAGTTAGTTTATTCCCATGACAGAACAACTAGGTAGCTTCAGGAGTGTGCACGTGTCTTGATCATTATATTGCAGCAATGTATACAAAGTTAATTTGACAACAGAAGTAAATTGATTTTTTTTTTTAATTAATTGCTTGCTCTGTCTTAATATGGAACTGATAGAATAATATGGAATTGAGTTTGAGTTCCATGTACAAAATCAATTTATTTGTTTTAAATATTTATTTGCTCAACCAAGAAAAACTTCTTCATGTAAAGCTTTTTGATTGATTCTTTTAAAAAAATGTCATATAATTTGAACTATGTTTAAAAGCTAACATTGTTGTAACATGATTTTTTGATACAACAATTCCTTAAAGGAAAAAAATAAGCATACATATCTATGAAGTCATATTAAAGTTAAAAATTGCTCCTCAGTGAGTTGATTCTATCTTGTTGTCAGGTAAGGTAACTGATAATTATATGTCACATACTACAATTGAAAACTTTGATGACTGTGATCCTCATAACAGCCTGTTTTCTTTTTTCAGACCTAACTATTATGGATCTATATATTACTGAGCCTGCATTCTATAACATGTAGTAATCTCTCCCTGTCACCGTTCATACCTCCCCATTATCAATATTCTCTACTGTTTCCTGAACATGTCTTCCATGACTAAATCAAAAGGCTTGTCGCTACAATCAGATTGACCTTGGGCGCATATCCTATGTAAGGCTTACTCAAATGTAGCATATGACACATGAACAAAAGCTGAAGAAAATTGTGCTTGTTCAATAGGTCTATGCCATGCAAAGTCTCTTCTTTAACTCTCTTTGCTTTTCACGGAAGATAAATATCCTATAGTTTATCAGTCTGATCCTACCCTACATATAGTCCAGCCCTTATACCAGGCAATCACCCAGACATAAGTTTTATTAAATAGAAATGTCTTGTGGAGTATTAAACAACAGTTATAAATATATTCACTTTTGAGATTCCTCTTAGTATAGTACTGGACTGCACAGCCTCCCACATCTACAGTGGCGTCACTAGGGTTGGTGTCACCCAGTGCGGTAAGTTATGGTGTCACCCCCCCCCAAAAGCAGACACACACAAAAACACAGGCACACACACATACAAACACTCAGACACACTTAAAAACATACTCAGATGCACACACAAACACTCGGAAACACACTCAGACACACACACAAAAACACACACACACAAAAACACTGAGACACACACAAAAACTCAGACACACACTTACAAAATATGTAAACTGCACTGCATTAATTATAAAGCGCATGCCTAGAGCTGCTCCCTGGCTCAGCAGAGCATCAAATGAAAGATAAACAGAGCACTCTAAAAATAAATCACTAAAGAAAAGGTTTAGGCGCAAACTATGAAAATTCTGCTCTCTGACTCTGTTTCAAGTCTGTCAGTGCACAGCCCGGGCCGCGTGCCTACCGCTTCTTATGGCCAATCACCTCTGCACTCTGCCCACCCCAGACCTCCGCCCGCCCTCCTACCTGTTCAGTGTGCACTTAGTGTACAGTAACCGTAATGGTCACTTTAAAGGTTTGACACTTTAAAGACAGTGTCAAACAGTCATGCGGTCAGGTGCCAGGCATCCCCTCATGATTTGCCAGTTCCGGTTTAGAGAGACAGCACAGCAGTGAGCACAGATAGGCAGGCAGGTTTAGGCTAGCAGCGCAACTTTGCAAGCCCCACGGCATGCCCACAACATTCATAGCGAAATTGGGCCGGGGAGAAGCAAAGTACGAACAAGCAAAAGCAGCCGGGAAAACAATTTGTTGAAATTGCAGCACTGGCTCAAGGGGCAAAAAAATTGTGTGTCTACAACTTCCCCAGCCCCACCAATGTTCACAAATGCCAGCCCCTCTAATAAAAAAAATCTATGCATCTCAACATTGTATTTCTTTGAATTTCAATTAAAAAAAAAATAATAATTTTTGGTGTCACCCCCTGGAGGATGTCACCCGGGTGCGGCCCGCCCCCCCCCGCCCCCCCCCTAGTGACGCCACTGCACATCTACATGTAGTAATCATTACAAATTAGACCATTGTCTTACAGAGAGGACATACTGTAAGCAGTGATCCAAAGTGTATAAATATGTCAATATAGTTTTAGCATTTATTACAGTTATTATAAGTTATAAATATATTTTGCAGTAATAAAAAAAATCAAATCTGGATACTGCGTACTTGCAATAAAACATTCATGATTTCAATACCAATAGTTATAATCTAACATGCAGAAGTTCAATGCTAGGTGCTAGTTGTTGTAGGGTTGCTGTGTTTTGTTTTATATTTTAGACACTATGGCATTGATCACAATCCGTCTTTTGATCGTTATTGGCCGGTTAACAAGACTTTTTGATTTTGATGCATTCACAATCAGCCATTTGTATTGACAGAACCGTCTTCATTATCATTTTGGTGAAAAAAAAGCCCTATACTTAAAATGTGTCAGCTGTGTTTTCTAGTCATAAGTCACAGTTAAAGGGACAGTCTACACCAGGATGTTTATTTTTTTTAAAAGATAGATAATTCCTTTATTACCCATTCCCTAGTTTTTCATAACTAGCACAGTCAATTACAATTCCATTCTGTTTGTCATTAATTGTGAGCATTTGATTTTTGTAATCATGAACTCCTGAAATTAACAATGCAGATAACAATTTTGTATTGTTTTAGGGAGGTTAATATTTTGGGTTTCAGGTAACTTACGTGAATTCAAAACATTTGCATTTAGGAAGTAAGACAATTGTAAAATGTAAAAGGCAGTTAAATGAGAGTATTTTAGACTTTTTATTTTGTATTTTATAAGTAGCAATGTATCTGGGAACATCATTTTAAAATCAAAACTTTGTTTTTTATTGTCTGCAAAGCAAAATGGATTTTGAAGCGCCGGAAAGTGGGTTGAACAAGGCGTTCCTTGGATGTGTTTGAAGTTTTCTCAAAATGCAATATGGCCTTGCCTTTGCAGAGCTCGCTGATCTGCCTCATATATGCTATGTTTGCAAGGTTGTCTTGAAATATGAGAAGCATTAAGAGATATAATGTATAGAAAAGTAGAAACAAATATGAATTTAGTTGCACTGAAAACACAGATTTTAGGTTTACATTCCATTTCAAAGCAAAGTTATAGCAGCTTCATTGTCTGCTGTATTAAACTTCTCAGTGTCTTTGAAAATGTCCTCTTACATTAAAAGGACATTTAACATTCAATATTCTTATTGTTTTAGTGTTGTGGGGGCCACGCTAATACAACCTTTTTTCCCATAGTCCAGGGCCACACTAATAAACAAGGTTCATTAGTGCAGGCTCTGTGATCTGATGCACTAATCCTTCTATTAGCACGGCCCTTGACTATGTGAAGAAGGGTTGGATTAGTGCGGCCCCTACTGCGCTATAGGTAAGTGTTTAAACTACAGGTGACACTGAGCCACTTGCAACAAAGTAACATTTACATTTGTTTTAACGAATATTCAGTATTTTGTTTCGTTTTAAACTAAATGAATAATATAGTGCTGCACATGAATATTCTGAACAATTAATTTTTCAGAATACTCGTTCTGAATGAGTTGTCCAAAACAAATAACTAAGTGCTGCAAATATCTCATTTACAGAGTTTGCAGATTACAAAATTTACTTTATTGGCCTCTTTAGGGACATTGGGATAAGCACAATGATTACACAACAGCAAGAGGTGTTTTAAAGGGATAGTTAAGTGATGTGTTAAAGGGGCAGTGAACGTTTTGAGATTTTAACGTAAAATGTTTAGTTACGTGTAATAAAATATGTTTGCAATATACTTCACTATTTTATTAACATAATGACCCTGACCAGACTTGTCTACTGACTCAAGCCCAGATTTTTCTCCCTGGCATTGTGTCGAGTGGGCAGCATCCATTTGTGCCCCCTGCTCTTTGACAAGCTCTGCTTTTGTGCAATTGGTTGTGTATCATTCAAATCTGATCTTATCAGGGATGATTTTACTCCGCCACTCTTGCGATGGTGGAGACATTACGTAGCAGCTGTTTTAAGTTTGCATAGAAAATAATGTTATATAATTCTGCACATAGTGTTATATTAGTGCTAGATTTATACAACCTAATATTGCCGGTGAATTGCTATAAAAAAGAGTGTTTTCCAGACCCGCTCTCTGTGCTCTACTGAGCAGGTCTGTTTTTTTACACTCAGCGCATCTGGCCAGCTGTCTAGTCACAGCCCGGCCCGACAGCGCCATTACTCTCAGTGCAGCTCACTCCCGCTGTCAGACAGAGCGAACTGCACTGAGAGTAATGGCGTGGTCGAGCCGGGCTGTGAGTAGACAGCTGGCCAGATGCACTGAGTGTAAAAAACAGACCTGCTCAGTAGAGCACAGAGAGCGGCTCGTGAAAACACTTTTTTTTTATAACAATTCACCTGCAATATTAGGTTGTATAAATCTAGCACTAATATAATGTTATATAATTCTGTACTATGTGCAGAATTATATAACATTATTTTCTATGTTTACTGGCCCTTTAACTTGAATTTCAGGCCCGTTTTAGAAAAACACTTGGGCTCTGAAGCTGCATCTGCAGCTTTATTAATGTAGCCCTATAAGTCAATAACTTGTAAGTGAACAAGTTCTGTATAATTATATATATTTGCATGGATCTTCAGCAGCAGCATCATCCTTATACACTACTGGAATGGGGAAATTCCTTAATTATTTTTGGTTCATGTTGTATTTTTTTACTAGAAAGTCAGTAATTGACCTCTTTATTTAAATAGATGAATTAACTGTCAAATGAAATAATACTTAAAGGGACATAATACTCATATGCTAAATCACTTGAAACTGATGCAGTATAACTGTAAAAAGCTGACAGGAAAATATCACCTGAGCATCACTATGTAAAAAAGGAAGATATTTTACCTCACAATCTCCTCAGCTCAGCAGAGTAAGTTCTGTGTAAAAAGTTATACTTCCCAGCTGCAGGTAAAAATAAAAAAAAAATGAAGAAATGAACAGCAGCCAATCAGCATCAGCAGTGCTGAGGTCATGAACTCTTACTGTGATCTCATGAGATTTGACTTAACTCTCATGAGATTTCATAGTAAGCTTCCTTTACCTGATTGGTGAAATAATATGAGAGTTCACGAGGCTCATCCTTTTAGCTGTCCCAGGACAGACACACTAAAATGCTGCTTAGAAATCCTTTACAATGGGAGGTGGCTACTGAAGAACTTTTGAGGTAAAATATCTTTCTTTTTTTACATAGAGTTGTTCAGGAGATATTTTCTAGTCAGCTTTTTACAGCTATGCTGCATCACTTTCAAGTGTTTAAATAATTGGGTATTATGGCCCTTTAAGGGAGCATTACATACAAAATGTTAGATGTAACAAGTAGACCTCTAGTTATTGTAATTGCAAGGGTTTATTGATATGTAAATAGCAGGAGCAGTTTCATTACTCACTGAGCCAACTTTGATATCACCAGGATAACAGTGTTTATTACTCTGACCTCAGGCTCTTTAGCATTCAAGTTTACGGGGATATATTTGTCTCCTTATTAATCTCTGCAGCCTCACCTAGAGCTTGATAATATAATCTTCGCCAACTCAAACCTTCTTTTTCTCGCTGACACTCGCAGGGCTGCCCCGGTGCAATGATCGTAAAAAATGGGGCAGTCCCTGTGAGTTGCGAGATGGCTCCTATTAAAAGTATTGGAGCTCGCAGGTTACGGAAACTTTGCTCCTTAGTGCGAAGTTATCAGGGAGCAGGGTGAACACTTTAAAATTAAAATCCTGCAGCCAATATAACTCACATTACGCTGCTTTCTGCTTATAGCACCTTACATTCGCCTATATTTTAGTATGCAATTGTTTTTCTATTGGGGTTATAAGTGTTCGTATTGTTTTGAGAAAAGCTTGCCACCTTCTTTTAGTTGGCGAGAAAAAACTGTGATATCTGCAGTGCGAACATCTTTATAGAATTACGCTGGGATTAGTGAGACATTGTCATATACGCCCATGGAACGTCCATGGAACGCCCATGTTCAGCCCATTTTATGAAAAAACAACAATTACGCTGTGCATTTTGTATTTATAAATTCAAATATCTGTGTGATTTTTGCACATCCAGTGTACTACAATTACGATTTACTCTGTGCATATTTAATTTGATTTATTCCTGTGTAAATTACATACTAATTTTACTTTTTTGTTAACATACGATTTTTGGTGAAAAATGTTGTTACGATTTTTGATGCACCTTAACAATACAATTTTTCCCTGCTTATTTTTGTGTGAATGGTTCAAATATTTGCTTTGTATAATGTTTAAAATATGAATTTTGTTGTGCACATTTCATATGAAAATGCAGTATACGCCCCTTAGCGAGAAACCCTGTTTTCAGGGTAAAAAATGGATTTAGATCATTCCAACAGGGAAATAGAAGGACTGGTGAGCATTCATTAATAATCTCGCCAGCCCAGAGAACTTTCAATCATCGACCCCTAGTCTCTGCTATACTTTAAATGCTGTTTGTTTATACTTACCCTAGTTTAACCACCTTAGTGCAATTACTCTCCCTAAACTTGTTCCTGACATTATAGAACAATTATTATTTACTTACAGACTTTGGTAACAATTAACATTTTTTAATAGGGTGATGGGGATCATTAATAAATTGAAATTATTTTAGTAAAGATCAGACTTTATTATGAGGTTGTAGCATTGTGTCTTAATCTAAGGGGGCAAATGGTGAAAGTGTTGAACTGCAAAAAGTATACAGATAGCCAAGTCAATAAATGTGCATGAGTATATTTCAGTTTTGGATAAAAACATTTTTGAAATATAAATGTATTAGATATATGTTTCTAGTAAAAGCTATTACTGTTTTAGTGACATGCGCACATATGTTATGATATACCTTGTGCACTAGCATTCACATACCACACCTGCTCACACCTGGTAGCTTGTATGACAGAAATGAAGTCTCCACCGACATGATACAAACCACAGCTGGTTCTTTGAGTAGGTGCAATTTTTGAATGAAAGTGCTTATGGAATTTGTAGCACATGCACATTTCAATTATCACCTTTAATATTCATCAGCTCCTACAGGTTCAAACCCTTTTTTATTGCATCTTGTGATAATTGTCTCTGTCTGGCTTCTGAACATTCATCTCAGAGACTAACCATATTTTAATGAATCTAGCCTCCGCGATTTATAGCAAAAAGGTTTGCAACCATTTAACAATTCCCATTTCTATTAATGAGTTAAAGAAATAGATTTTTATAAATATACAATCATACAACAAAATACATTTAGTATTTTAATTTTATTTATTAACTGAAGAAATATGATTTCATAATAATGACACAGTTCAATAATACATTGCAAAGCAAATACGTTTGTTTCTGCTGTGTAAATCTGCTTGCCTTTGGTGAAAACTGCCTCAATTTTAACCTTAGTAAACCTAGGTTTCATTTACCATGCTAGTAATGTGCTAAATTGATGACTTAGATACTTTCAGAATCACTAACTTCCTTCTACAGTTGTACTTTTCAGAGGTCATAATAGCCTTTTGAAAATATTTTTGCCGTATTAGAACTAAAGAATCCAGTTTTAAAACCAGCATCACTCACTGTTATTAAAACTGCAACTTAATGTTTTCATTTTCATTCTTTTTATCCTTTGATCTAGGAATGTGTCTGCAATTTATTAAGTTTGTTATTCCAGTCTACTTTGCAAAGATCGCCCATACAATTTCCTTCAAGTCTCATGTGTAAATTAAGAGGGCAAAATAAAATAAACGTTTGCATTAGCAAGTTGAAGGATACAAAAATATATGTAAAGTAAAAGATTTGTCTGATAAAATATCTTTTTATTATGTATTATTTTAATAAAATATGTTCTGTCATACATACATACATTAGTTTTTTAATGTTAAAAAACTACTACTACTACTAATAATAATAATAATAAGAAGAATAATAACAATATTAATAAAATGTAATATGATATGTTAATGCTGAAATATAAGCAACAGTAAAAACACTTTTTTATTTTGTATTTAATACAGTAAAGTTTGCTTTGCTTTCATCTTTTTTTTTTTTTATCTTTTTTTATCACTAAAAACAGACAAAGAAAACACAGGGGGAAAAAATCACATATTTTTTGGTTCTTAGAAATTAAAAACCAATCACATTACAAGTTGGAATTGGGAAGAAAAAAAATAAAAAAATAAAAATAAATAAAATATATTTTTTTAATATAATAGATAGTAATATAATAATATCACTGCCCTTTCATTAAAGGAACCCTTAAGTATATATTAACATTTCACGATTCAGATAGAGCATTTCATTTTAAGAGACTTTTCAATTTACTTACATTATCAAATTGTGCAGTCTTTTTATATGCACACTTTCTGAGGCCTTAGCTACTATTGAGCATGTGTAAGAAATCACAGTATATACCTTTAAGAGTCTGTGATTGACTGATGGCTTTTATATGATAAAGAGTACCGTCAAATGGAAATATATTTTTTAAATTTGTCAGAAATAAATATGTTATTGCATTGTATTTTTATTATGTACTTGTGGGTTATACAATTCTACTGTATTTAATGGTTCTTTGAATTAAAGTTCTGTAAATTAAAAGCAGAAGGAAATCAAATACATTATTTGTCTTGTATATTAGAGACAGAAAAGTAGCAATAGGAATCCATAGGCTATCACTTACTGATAAAGGCATTGACCATGAATACATTTAGATTTGTGTACAGCTTAGTGTGCTGAAACAGATAAATATATTTGTGAAGATATTTGCCCTATCTGTAATGATGAGGCCTATGTTAGCTATACTGTTAAAAAGTCCTCCACCCACTACCAGTGACCCAGCTCAGTACATTACTGCCACAACATCTTAGTAGTAATATACCGAGGTATTGAACTTGTTAAAATCAATGTATTTAATTTTTTTGATAGAGTTTGAAGTATTCGACCTTAAAGGGACAGTAACCCCACATTTTTTCTTTCATGATTCAGATAGAACATACAATTTTAAACAACTTTCCAATTTACTTCTGTTATCTAATTTGCTTTATTCTCTTTGTATCCTTTGCTAGTTCAAAAAAAAAAAGTATAGCAGCACCACCAATATTAAGTTAAAAAAATATTTATTTAACCCAACATAGCAAAGTGTCACTTTGCTATGTTAGCTTAAATAAATATTGTTTTACCTTAATATTGGTGGTGCTGCTATTCTCCTTTTGGAACTTGTGAATACTTGAGACTGAGGTGCTTGTCTTGGGTAGCCTGCACACCTGCATATCTGCCACCCTTAACAAGGGGTTACCTTGGTGCTGGAATATTCTGAACATTTTTGTATCCTTTGCTGAAAAGCATGTCTAGATAGGCTCTTTAGCTGCTGATTGGTGGCAGCACATAGTTGCCTTGTCTGATTGGCTTACCCGTGTGCATTGATATTTCTTCAACAAAGGATATCTAAAGAAAGAAACAAATTAGATAATAGAAGTAAATTGGAATGTTGTTTAAAATTGTATGTTCTATTTAATCATGAAATAATTTTTTTGGGTTTAATGTCCATTTAAGTAGTAAAAAAAAGCAGCTTGCAAGAGCAAAGATTCAAGCTAAGATTGCTGCTGGCATATATTCACTTTTGGAATTAGTGGACAAACTCAAATTCTCCAAGCGCAACTTCAAGCAGTGTGGGTATGCGCAACTCAGTTAGCAGAGTCTTACCAGGCTATAACATTTACCTTTTGGGGAGTCAATATTTGGCCTTCTAACATATAGGTTCTGTTTAGCAATAAAAGGTAACTTCTAAAACTGTTGTGCATATGGGAAATCACCCTCCAGTGCAATGGATCAGTAAAATTAAAATTACATTAAAGGGACATAAAATATCAATGTTATGCTGGAGTCTGCTACCAATCAAAAGCTGCTTTAATGCATTATTATTATTATTATTATTTTAAAAGCCTTTTTAGCTTTGTTTTTAATACTTAGATTAGCTTCACATTCATATGTTATGTGATGTTCTCATTGCTAATACAGGCGTCCGCATTCCCTGTCCCTCTTATTAGCATATGCAGATAATTTTACTGCACAAAGGCAAAAAAATAATATTCTGAACAAACAAAACTATCATTGTTCAACAATATAAGTATTTTTACAGTTTATGACAGTTGATGGTGTTTACATTTGTATCAGGTAGATTGATTTTTATTGCTCGGGTTATGGTGATCACTAAACCGATAAACTTGATGCTAAGTAAAAAAGATATATTTAGCATGTAATGGGATATGAGAAAATAAGTGCTTCCACCCAATAGTGTTTTTTTAATTTTATTTCTCTGCATTTCCTACCTCATGGGTAATGATTATGGTACAGAAAACAGTGCTTAGATGTTTTATTTATCAATAAAAACAGGAATTATGTTAATACATTTTACTCTATTAGTTTAGACTCTGCTCCCACTTTTTCATTATGTGGTTGATAAGGATTCTGTATGTAGCATGTTAGTCAATAATATGCATTCATTACAGTTTGTAGAGCTGAATAGTGGGGGGGGGGCATCTTCCTACATGCAGTGACATAGGACAAAAGCAAACGTGCAATCTCACAGAACTGATTAATATTTGTGAAGGAATAATACTGATAAATATGCACACATTTGAAAGGATCAGAGATTTACAGAATGATTGTAGTAGAATGGAGATGAACAGTAGAAGGGTGTTGCAATGCACTGCTAGTATTTCAGATTATGTTAGTTTAAACCTTAAAAAACATTTAGAGCTCGATTAAAAGTGCAGTGCAAAAATATTAGCAGTCTTGTGCGCTAACATCGCTTGTGCCCAATCAGTAGTTACAAAGTTGAAAGTTTTTTATGACTGCTAGAGCGATAGTCTAGGGTGCACTAAAATATGCATGTAGGATACTGTCGGTGCATTAAATCCCTCACATAATAGACTTCTTTGAGGGTGTGCTGAGATAAGGTTGTTCAAGTAGTGGAGCTTTTCATGTAATTCTGTGCTGTACTATGTCTCAAAAAGTGCTACATTTTACAGCAATTTTTTGGATTGTGCCTTGACTCAGCCCTTGTAATATTACTGCAATGAGTGCACACTAATAGCACTCCCTGCGCTGCCTATTAAAAGCATAGAGTATGCTAACATTGTATGGGCCACATTAAAGGGACCATAAACACCTGCTGGAAATGCTCTAAACTAACTTTTACTGATTATCTTAAATAAACTGATTGTAATGATGTATGCAGTTTTTATCTTACTGCATTCTATTGTAGATAAAAGCTTTACAATGTAAACGTTGATCTGCAGCATTGTATAAGCTATGCAAGCTGCCATCTTGTAACGTGCGTTCCTCGACGCTGTGTCACGTGATTAGCTATTACTAAATCATAGTGAGCCCTGCAGTGTCTGACAAGAACGGCTTCAGGCACTGTTATGTTTATAAATAGCACGAGGAGGGAAGGAAGTGTGAGGGGGGAGGAGAGGTGGAGAGAGCGAGGCACAGGGGAAGAAAGAAAGCAAACTCACGCTGCATAAAAATTGTAACAAGAGACATTCATCTACCTTACATATGATCTCCAGAGCCTTTCTTCCTCCTGTGCCTCCCTCTGTCTTAACCTCTCCTCCCCCTTACACTTCCTTTCCCTGCTCGTTCTATTTATAAACATAACAGTGCCTGAAGCCGTTCTTGTCAGACACTGACTGCAGGGCTCACTGTGATTTACTAATAGCTGGTGCCGTGTGCATCACGTGACACACTGTTGTGACACATACTTTAACAAATGGCAGCTTGCATCACATCCAATGCTGCAAATCAATGTTTAAATTATAAAGCTTTTATCAAAAATAAAATGCAGTAAGATGAAAAGACTGCATACAGCATTGCTAGTTAGTTTATTTTGCTCAGTTAGAAAATGTTAGTTTAGAATATGTTAATCAAGTGTTGAGGTTCCCTTTAAGATGCTCTGGATAAAAAATGTCACCACATTTAATACCAGATTGTGCATTATTCTTAGCTTGAGACAAGCAAGATAGTACACCCTGCACTATCATTACACTCCACTTATTATTTATCCTTTAATATCTGGTGTTGACACACTTTTTTTTTTTACAAGAATCTCCTCCTATGTTAATCAATTACAACATGATACAAATGTAATATTATGGCAGAAATAAATTGTTACATGCTGAGGGGTGCATTTATAAAGTTGTTTACATAGCTTTAGAAAACGCTAGATTATACAATGCATAACTACTTCTTAATGCATAACTACTTTAAAATCAAGCTAGAATCCTGCATGTGATGGTTCCTCATTAATGAACGTAACATGAAGTTATCATGTTATACTATTGAACACTAAAGGCCATGCCACAAAAATAACCTATTAATAAAGTACTTGTATATCATAGCAATTAATCAAAGTTTAACAGCAAGGGGCATTTGCCAGTAGGGATAAATAACTTATTAAAGGATTACTTTCTGTTATAATTTTTAATCTAAACAACTAACATATTAAAGTTAATAAACATTAATTAAAACCTACTGACCTATATTTTCTCCCAAACAAAGTTTCATAACGTTCTAAAAGTTATATCTTTTATTCACCGATGATGTCACGTTATCCTGCCCACTATTTTCAGCACTGAGTGTTCAAAATACTTAAACCAATAACTTTGTGTTTAAAGCGCCATTTTGAAACCTAGGTATTGTAAACAGATTGGTACAGAGCAAAGGATACCCACGGAGTGGGTTTGGAGAACAATTAAATTTGCAGACAAGATTTCTGATATACGGTAGAGATATGTTAATGAAATGCTATTGATAAAAAGCGTATTTGGGGTAGTTAGTTAGTAACAGGCATAGAAAATATTTACTTACAGTGGCCCTTTAATAAAGCACTTGTATTAGCATAGCAATTAATCAAATTATAAACAGAAAGGGGCATTTGCCAGTACAGATTTATGTTTTACTATAGCTGCAGTTGGAGATTGCATTAGTGTTGGGTATCACCTTCCTGAAATTATTTCTCAAATATTTATAAGAGGTTATAAAATTGTTGAAGAGAAAAGAAAAATGTATTTCAATATTTTGAAGTTGATATAGGTGGCTCATTAACACTTAAACCTCAAGGAAATGGCAAGTAAGAGATTGACTTTTTATTTGTTTTTGTTTTTCAATTATAGTAGTACTGGCTAATAACACGTATAAAATATATTTAACAATTCAATTTTGTTTAATGGTCAAATAAGATTCTGACAAAGGTAAAAAAAAAAGAATAAACATAAATGTTAAATATAAAATAATTAAATATATATATATATGTATATAATTAATAAACACTTCCCAAAACCTACAGACTAAAAGTGATATGTGTGGCTCGAATTTAGGAGGTTAAGGGCTAGATTACAAGTTGAGTGCAAAATATCACTTCCGCGAAAGCAATATTTTAGCTTTAATTAATAATACCAGCGCACGCAAATATGTGCTGGTATTATAAGTGAGGTGCAATGCGAATGCGACCTCGTGTTCACATTGCACGGAAACATTGTACTCAGAAGAGTGCACTTTCATAGGCTCCAATGGGAGTCTCATTCTCATGCTATGAGACACGGCATGAGAACTAGCACAGCAAAGGGGGTAAGTCGTGCAGAGATTGGCAGGAAATAAAAATATATATGTAAATGAATATAAATAAGCAAATACATATATATTTACTGGGAACACAAAGTTCCCATAGACCGCAATGCAAAGGAACTTTTCAGTGCTGTTTTTTTTTTCTAACACCCCACACCCGCCACTTTTAACCCTTAAAAACTTCTTCAAGCAGTTAATTTTTTTTTTTTTTTTTAAATGCTGGTTTCATTTAGTAAAATAAAAATATTTCAGCATTTTTTTTTTTAAATTAACTGTTTAAAGCAGATCTGATCTCTTATTTTCTGAGCACTAAATGCAGTAGCAATAACCAGCCATTTTTAATGGCTGGTTATTTATTGCACGCCCGTAAACAGGCGAATTTGCCCCTTTACGGGCACAAGATAAATTAGTGCTTGTAATCTAGCCCTAAATGTTTGGGGAAATTTGATGCTTTTGTATTGATGCAGAATTTTTGACAAGCAAAATACTCTGAAGCATGATTCAGTAGTTTTAATAAGCAAAGTACTCAAGCATGAATTTTCCTTTTAAGAACTACAAATCCCTATCAATGATGTGCACAAAGAAGGAACTGCTATCAATAAAACAACTATTGAAAAATCTGCTCTTACAAGTATTTTTAAATAGCAGTTCAGCTCAATCATAAAAGGCTTAGTAAAACTTTAAGATATTAAAACTGACTTGTGCACCCTAAACACATGTTAATACCATTTTAAATTGCTATAGCTGAAGACTTTTTGATGTATCCACCATCTTGGTGTGTTGGTTATTGTTGCAGATCAGATGACTTCTAGTCTGATATACTCTAATATTAAACATGATATCCTGTTTAGTAATCATTTTATTTTCTATATTTTAAGGCTTCAATTCTATGATATCCCCCGCTCCTTTCTCTCCTTCGGTGTAAAGAGATGTTTCCTTATACAGCTTTTAAGATAATAAAAATTGTGTGAAGCATTATCTTCTATTCTGAAGTTATGGATTCGAGAACGTTACCTGATGTTTTATGAGAAGGCTAATAGGTGATATACAACTGGGTATCACATTTTGTACTGTACCACTTCCTGGACTAGTAAAAAATCCTAACCTTCTATTTAATGTGTTAAACTGTAGGTTGTGAGGTCTGGGAATTACAGTTTTTGCAATCATAGCTGTGAAAGTCTGTCTTAGCAAGGTTAACAACCCCTTTTTTTTTTAAATAAAGTTTAAGTACAATAGATTGTTTTTAGTTTCCAAGAATTGAATGGGTGTAAATATTTAGACTTTAATTATTTTATTGTGGGGGCAAGTCTATCTATACATATCACTCCAATACTTTACTAGAATATGACTGCAGAAGGAATGCACTAAAATATCCAATTATCTCCAAAGTAGAGCTGTCATTGTGAAGTGTATGTGAAATACAGGACTGCTACTAGAATATTCATTATTTGTTAAAGATAACTATCTTTGATAACTAGGAGAATATGTAAGTCATGTACCTAATGTGTTAGCTAGAGTAAAAAGTGTTGCTGGTAGGTTTTTATTTAAAATGAACTGCAACATCCTTATGTTAACTCTATTTGTGACATTGTATTTTTTGCCTTCTTCTAATAAAATAGCAGATACATATCAGTCAGCAATGTGAAATCTTCAAATGATGGTTTCAAAAGGTCAATGGACTTTAGTCTTAGCTTGGATGATAATCATTTTAAACATGTCTCTGCTTTAACACAAATGTTTGCTTTCCAAAATTTGATTTCTATTTTTTTAACTAGGACTAGACCTGATAGTATTGGGTAGGCTTAGTCTAAGGGAAGAACAAGTGATCCTGTGGAAACGTCTATGCAGTCTGGGGGTAGTGTTGACTAATTTGTGGAAATGGGAGAGGTGCAAAAGTATATAAAACCTAACATAAAGCGACAGTCATACAGTCACTATTATTCAGTTACAGTGCATTTTATTTGTGTTCCTCTGACCACAGTCACATTAAGCACTATTTTCAGTAACCCTAACAACTTCCTGTCTCCATTCTAACTGCTAATTGCCTAGTGTGGGCCTAGCCTGGGTTCCCATATATATTGCTTTGTAAAGTAGTTTTGATTGGTTAAAATGGTGGTTGAAGGGAAAACTCTTATTATCAGATAAATATATATATATAATATTCAAATATAGGGTTTACCTTGAGTGTTATAGGGTAATTGCATTGGGGGCATGTGTAGGTATGTTCTTAGGATACTAGGGTATCATACACTAGTAGGGCAAATGTTTAACGTGAGTCCAAAGTTGTAAGCTGAGTGAGTTCTGGTATACAAGTTGATCAAATGAGTCATGTGATGCTGGGGATGTTATGGTTACTAGAGGCTAGATTATGTCATGGTTATGGTTCATTTCAATGAAGGTTAGCAAAAGGGTTACTACTGGAAGTCTGAGGGATTAGAAGACACTCTTAAAGGGACAGTATACACTCATCTTCATATCACTGCATGTAATAGACACTAATATAAAGAATAATATGCACATATACTGATATAAAAATCCAGTATAAAACTGTTTAAATACTTACTTAGAAGCTCTCAGTTTAGTTCTGTTGAAAAGGTAACTGGAAATAAGACACTCCCGCACTCCCCCTTCTTTTGCATATGAAAAGACCCTTTACACAAACAGGAGCAACCTGGAGTAGGTAGCTAACGGTATTCTCGTAAAACTTTGGGGCTTGGTTAGGAGTGTGAAAATCAGAGCAATGTTATTTAAAAATAAGCAAAACTATTCATTTAAAAAAAAAACTTTATATGCTATATAGATCATCTACAAAACATGTATGCAAAGAAAAAATGAGTGTATAAAGTCCCTTTAATGTAGACAATTACAATGGAACACAAATATAGATACCAGTGTTATCTCAATGCAACTTGTTTAAAAACATTTACACTAAGTAAATGCAGGTGAAAAAAAGGGGTTTACATACTGTAGGTATCGGGATAAAATGCAAATAACAGTGACAGGAGTGGGGCAATGCTGCTATTATTGTTGTGCAGTTCCAATTGAAATTAATCACTGTAGCTATTCAGTATATTTACCTAAGATTTAGTTAACCCTTACAATAAAAATCAGTAGTTAGAATAGGGAATACAAAAATTTATATTTTAACTTATATGAATATTTTTCCTTCAAAGGGACATTGCACACTAGATTTTTCTTTGCATAAATATTTTGTAGACGGTCCATTTATATAGCCCATCTAGTAGTGTTTTTTGTAAAAAAATTATAGTTTTTCTTATTTTTTAATAACATTGTGCTGATATTCAGACTTCTAACCAAGCCCCACAGCATCAGATGAATACGCGTGTTTACAGACTCCTGCTGGCTTCTTTTTATGTTCTCTGTCTTTTTATATGCAGGGAAGGGGGGGGGGGGAGGGGGGATTTTCTGCTCTTCTTGTTTTCCCAGACCCTTTCACTGGGTGTCCCAGTCTAACCTCAGCAACAGTGCTAAACAGGGAGCTTCTAAGTAAGTTTTTAAAAGGTTTTATTCCAGATTTTTAGATCAGCATATGTGCATATTCTTCTTTCTAGTAGTTTCTATCACATGCAGTTATATGAAAATTGGTGTACACTGTCCTTTTAAACTACTCAGTTTCTATGTAATTTTGAATAATTGTTGGTTTTATGTTTCTGGAGTTATAATATTGTTCTGCATTTAATTCACTAGAGCAGCATTTATGTTGTGTTCAAGACAATCACATGTTAGCAAAGCATAAGAAACAGTGACATAGAAGACGTGCCTCCTGCTTGACAGGAGACAACACGTTAGCAATGTAAGCATGAAATTATGTTTTAAGTAGAGAGAGTTACTAGATGAAAAAAAAATATTAGTTGTGGGGTAACTAAATTAAGTTTATTGAGACTGAAGTAAACGTTTAAATAATGAGATTCTAGAAAATGTAATTATAACAGTGTAACAGTGTTAGTATTGTTTTATTTTTATTTTTTAATTGTTTTGTTTTTTTTGGAAATTAAAATTATTTTATACTCAAAAAATATACGTAAAAATGGAGGAAAAATTTGAGCAAAATGTATAGATAAATGAAAATATTACTTGATTCACTGATACACTGCAAAGGTAAAAGCAGATTATACTATTACACAGCAAATAAACATGAGATCATTTGAAGTCAAGTACCGATCTCTGCTTAAAGTGACAGTCTAGTCAGAATTAAACTTTCATACTTTCATATAATTTTAGACAACTTTCTAATTTACTTTTATCATTTAATTTGCTTTGTTTTCTTATTATCCTTTGTTGAGAGCTAACCCTTAGTAGGCTCATATGCTAATTTCTAAGACCTTGAAGGCCACCTCTTATCTTAGTGCATTTTTTACAGTTTTTCTCAGCTAGACAGTGCTAGTTCATGTGTGTCATATAGATGACAATGTGCTCACTCCCATGGAGTTATGAGTCAGCACTGATTGGCTAAATGAAAATCTGTCAAAAGAACTAAGATAAGGGGCAGTCTGCAGATACTTAAATACAAGGTAATCACAGAGGTAAACAGTATATAAATATAACTGTGTTGCTTATGCAAAATTTGGGAATGGGTAATAAAGGGATTATCTATTTCTTTAAACAATAAAAATTTAGGAGTAGACTGTCCTTTTAAAATGACAGTAAAGCCAGCATTAAAGATTCATTATTCCGATAGATCATGCGATTTTAAACAACTTTCCAATTTACTTTTTTTTCTTCTAATTTGCTTTGTTCTTTTGATATCCTTTGTTGAATACCATACCTAGGTAGGTTCAAGAGCAGCACTGTACTACTAGTAGTTAGCTGCTGATCGGTGACTGCATATGTACGCCTCATGTCATTGGCTAATCCAATATGTTCAGCTAGCTCCCGTAGTATTTTGCTGCGCTTTAACAAAAGATACCAAAAGAACAGCATACATGTTATAATAGATATTAATTGGAAAGTTGTTAAACATTGTATGCTCTGTCTGAATCAAGAAAGAAAAAAAATGGGGTTTCATGCCCCTTCAAGCAAAGAAATAAGGCTAGTGAAGATTAGACCTGGGTTATTTGTAGGTGTCTCAGGTGACCAACTGACTTGGTGGTTCATAATACCTATATTTTATGGCTCTTTATTATATAAACATAGACTCCTTCATTGTGTGGTAAATGGGATTTTTTAGAAAGCTGTCTACTTCTAAGAATACCTTTGAAAAGAGTGCTGAATCCCCTGGCTTTATTGTAAAGTGCTATTTCTGCTTCTCTTAGACCTCTCTATAGTCTCTATAGTACTTGGATCTTAGCCTTATTTGCAGTTTTTTTAATAACGCATGCTAGTTGCACAGGTAAGGGTAGTTTTAGTTAGATGTGATTTCCCTAGAAAATATGTACAAAACATGGTAATATACGGCACACTTCAAATAGTCTTGGTGCACAACCCTTGCCACCGGCAGCACTAAGAATCAAACTGGCGATCACATCAACTAGGGATTTACTACAAGTATACAAAAAAATAGCTTTGGATTAGTATTAGTTACAGCTATTTTCAAAGAGTTTATAGGCCCAAGTTCCTCTCCACTGGTCTTCTACAGGCTATTAGCAGTGACTAAGCCCCCTATCAAACATAAAAAGCATGGAAATCTCAAAATTAACGTTTCCTACCCCACAGAATTGAATAATATAATACAGTATTTGATGGAGGTGTCTAATTTAAGACTTTGCATCATGCTTTATAATGTTGTATTCAAAAAATGTAAACTCTGCATTAACTTATTTACTATATTTTCTAAGATCTGGCATACATAGAACTTGTATACATAGAACTTGTATACATAGAACTTGTATTCATTAATATATTTATGTGTTAGTTTTAGGGCAATCATAAGAATTCCCATTGCTTGTGTGTGTAGTCTGGCATGATATTTTGACAGATTGA
This sequence comes from Bombina bombina, assembly GCF_027579735.1. Classification (NCBI taxonomy): domain Eukaryota; kingdom Metazoa; phylum Chordata; class Amphibia; order Anura; family Bombinatoridae; genus Bombina; species Bombina bombina. The sequence goes on along the minus strand of NC_069504.1, from coordinate 246,904,781 downwards.
AATATGTACAGTAATTTGTTCAGTTTTTATTTTTGGTCTTCAGTAGATAAAGAAATTATAGACACATAAAAAAGTATTTTTAGTGACAATAAAATGATTTATATCTTTACTCCTCTTTTAACAGCTTCTCATGGGAGATTTTAAGTCTTGTCATTTATTACTTATGATTGCTATTTTTTTATGAACAAATTCATTAGTATACCATATAAATCCTCTGATAATCACTTATGGGTATAATTGACAACATCTTTTATTTTTTAAATCTGGTCATTCTATATATAATAAAAAATGCATTATTAATCAGAGTTAATTGACCATAATGTCCATTACCATGTAGTTGAAAATGTTCTTATACCTTTGAAGTACTTGAACATAATAAAGATATTTTTGTTTTAAAATTAAACCCCCCCATAAAAAACGGAGTGTCAGGACCTTCTGGAGAAGTTGATAGGCAATGGATATACACATTCAAATATTAAACTAATCATTGGCCATCTACTGTGATTGCAAAAACAATACCAATAAATGTAAAACTAATGGTTGGCAATCTACTATAATAAAAAAAATGTTCTAACATATTTCATGTTTTATTATACATTTAACGACAGTGACAAACAGATGCACTTGGGGTTAAATTAAAATCAGTTGCATTAAGTCTGGGGGCTTTACTTTCAAATGAAGTGTCAATAATACCTTGTTTAGCTAAAGTAATAGGACATTTCCAATACACCAAAAAAGACAGTGCTGCCCTTGAACGTTATAATTTACACTTTATGGGGTAGATTTATCATAGTGCCAGCGGGCATTATACGATTTTGTGTATCGTGTCCACTGCACATCGATCAATGTCGACAGCATACAATGTCAGCAATTATGATTGCAACAGCAGTTCTTGTGAACTGCTGGTACAGTGCCGCCCCCTGCAGGTTTGGCCACTAGCAGGGGGTGTCAATCAACCCGATCAATTATGGCAGTCAGTATTGATTATGACAGCTGCATGTGTTTGGATGCAATAATGACAGTGTATGAGATAAATGTAATGAATACTTTCATATAATTTTAATTAATTTTGTGATTAACATTTTTAAATTACCAAACATTTATTTCAATTATAAAGTAACATTCTTGATCTTTTTATTTTAGTTGTATACGATTTTCATAGATTAAAGTAGTGACTTGGAAATGAAAAGCACAAATCTTCAATATGTAAAATAAGTATTATATTTTATTATCATTTCATTTTGAAAAAATATTTTTGTTTTATATTATATATATAATTATAAGTATACATATCATTCCAGAATACTTTAACACATGGTAACATGTAAGTAAGTGATCTTGGTTTATTATTATGTTTTTATCTCCAATGTTTACATTCATTCTAGTAACTTCTTTTAAAGAATTTTGATAACTTTATCGAAATATTAAAAGGAATATTATTTTAGTAACCCTGTGAATGCGTCTGGACATACCTAAACGGCTACTCTTAGTGGGAAGCAGTTTTTTTCTCTACAGGGGATAAAAGCAGAAATATGGGAGTGCAGTTGCTATCTTTATAAAGTGTGGGCAGCGGTAGGGCAGTAAGCCCTCTGATTAGCTGTGACCCACAGACCAAACAGAGAAAAAAAGCTTCATACTGAGGGGCCGATTTATCTTGGCCTGTATTGTGCCTTATGCACCTGTTTCCACACAAGCCTTCAGGCTTGCCGGAAACAGGAGTTAAGAAGCAGCGTTCTTAAGACCGCTGCTCCTTAACTCGTCCACTGGCTCTGAGGCTGCGGACATCAATTCGCCCATTCTCATGCGATCGGGTTAATTGACACCCCCTGCTAGCGACCGATTGGCCGTGAATCTGCAGGGGGCGGCATTGCACAAGCAGTTCACCAGAACTGCTTTATTGTGTAGATGACTTACAAATTGGTCACTTACTTTTAAACTAAAAGTTACTAACACAAGTAAAGGTAAACATATACCCACGGAGAAATCAATTTGCCATTTTTGGAAGGGAGAAAATAAGGTACTCAGTTTGCCTCAAAGATGTTTAAATATAAATCAAGTTTTAGTTGGGAAATAAAAGTGAGTTGAATGACCTTTAACTCTCCCCCCCCCCTTGTTATTATCGGCTATTTACAATTTAATATTAAATATAAAAAATAAGGTTTATTTACAGACGAGCTAATTCCATGTATGTAAACAAGTCGCCTACAAACTATTTGTTAAATATAGAGTTAATATGACTTTACCTATCTTGCCAAGCATTTAATTAGTAAACATTTATACAATTAACATTTATAGTAGTGTTATGTGACCAATACATAATCTCTTGCATCTCAAACAGCTAGCAATGTGGATAATTAACAATTACACGAGCAACACTTAGGAAATATCATTGCAAAATGATTTATGAAAATGTTTTTAATCGTTAAATATTTGCATGTTTTTTAGTAATCGTAAAATAGTCTCACAGGATAGAAAGAAATATGTTTCCTGGATCTGACAGTCAGTGTTCTGAGACATTATAGGGTATTTTGAGAAGTGGTCTAGATGTTTCATCTACATCTACACATCTCAGTAGATGTGGAATTCAGAAAGACTGTATTGCACCTGTGAAGTAAAATAATTGTCTTGTGGTCATCTCTCACTATTACAAAGATTGAAAAGGTTGTCTTGTTTTAATTTTATTTAATATTTCTTTGTTTTTTTCTCTTTTTCAAGGTATCTTTGTCTGCATATATTAGATTGGACTGGATTATAGTTGGAGGTTTATATGTAATTCCATTGTTTTGTAAGGTTTAGAAGATATTTTTGTTATGCTGGAATCCACCACAGTAGAGCTTTTGAATATATATATATATAGTTTAAATTTAATCGTTGTTTATGTTTGAAATCCAGTCAGTGTGGTACTCTTTTTATGATTTATGTAACCCTGTACTGGCACCCTGGTAGATGCTATATCAGTAAGAGAATGCAGTCCCTTTTGGATTATAGATATACATGTATATATGTATGTATATGTGGACATACATATGTACACATATAAATAAATAAATACACTTGTATATACATATATAGACATATATAGATATGTATACATATACACACACATATTTAGACATATATATATATATATATATATATATAATCTGTATACATTGGTTCCCTTTCCCGTCAAATACCTTACCATATCCCATATCTCTTTTTAATCGTATTAAAACATATTTCTTAATATTAAAGTTATATTTTTGCCATAAACCATATCCATTTTGAACCCTTTTAAAACTTTTTTTTTATCAATGTATTTAGCATGGTCACAATATCCATTTAAAGTATAGGTTTGCACTGGAGCAATGTTGGCCGTGCTAACCCTTCCCTTATAAATCTGATTTACAATGGACTTGTAATATCAAGTTGTGCGCTAATGTTAACGCGGTTCAGTGTGACCCCATACTAGGCATGCGTTCCGCTGATAAAGGATACAAGACACAAAAGTGGGTGTAAAGGCCGTAGCCCGCATTTATTAAATCTTTTATAATATATAACTATACATTCAACAAATTACTTAAACCGTTAACACATTAACCTCATAACCTGGGATGCTTGCCAAGAGATGACCTTCCACTGGCATACCACCAGGTACATCCCCCCCAACTCTCTCCCGCCTCTTTAGGGAGGTACCCATTCACCTAACCACACATAAAAGACAAGCACCCCCACAACCTGCTAAGCCACAAACACATCAACAAAATGGGAGGGAGGGAACTTCACCTTATGGTTGCAGGAACAGAAAGAGGGTGAGAGACTTCCGCACTCTGCCTAAATATCTCCCAGGACTGCTCCACTGCCTAAGATAGGGGTCACCATCCCCTACGTTGATGCTCTCCTCCAGGGAGCTATGACCCCATACTAGGCATGCGTTCCGCTGATAAAGGATACAAGACACAAAAGTGGGTGTAAAGGCCGTAGCCCGCATTTATTAAATCTTTTATAATATATAACTATACATTCAACAAATTACTTAAACCGTTAACACATTAACCTCATAACCTGGGATGCTTGCCAAGAGATGTACCTTCCACTGGCATACCACCAGGTACATCCCCCCCAACTCTCTCCCGCCTCTTTAGGGAGGTACCCATTCACCTAACCAAACATAAAAGACAAGCACCCCCGCCACAGCGCGTCACTGACGAGCCACCCCCACCCGGGCTAAGGCCTTCTGCACCCCTTCTTTGATGTTAAAATTAAAGAGGTGCAATCCAACCTCATTGAGGTGAACCCCATCCTTTAAGAAAAAACAACGACCTGTCTCCCCTTCAAATTCTACATGGCGAATGCCAAACCCTCCAAGTCTGCCCACAAAACTGGTCACTGTCCTGTTAATCTTCTTTCTAGAGGCCTCCAACTTCCTAAAATCCCATGCCGCCCGCCACGATGAACGTGGTTCGATATCGGACCAAACTATTATCACCCAAGGGAATAATTCCCTCAGTCTACCCAAATCCCTCCTGATCTTATCCACCAAATCTTTCTGGGACAAAAACCCCAAATCATTGCCCCCCGCATGGACGACCATAATGTCCGGAGGCTGGAATAACCTGGCATGGTCTACCACCTTTCTCAGAACCTGGTCCCACCTCAATCCCCTGACCCCAAGCCACCGCAACAACACTGACTCCTCCTTAAATTTCAACTGTGCACCTTCATCCATGACCGCTGCCGCCTTACGGGCCCAATATATATAGGAGTGGCCCACAATCCAACACTGAACTTGACCTAAAAAACAAGAAAACATCCTAAGCCACCAAGTCAGGTCTAACATATGAATGAAAACATCCAGACTTCCAACCACCAATCCTTTTTATCACACTCTCCCCCAAACCCAAACTAGCAGCTTCAGTGGCAGCCCCAATTCGGAACAAATGCGTTCCAAATTCTTCTGCCGTGTACCCTAAGTCCCTTAATGCCCGACGAAGCACCGCCAAGAATTGGAAACGAGATAAACCCGAGCCATCTTTGTGTATAAACAACGGCAAGGATGTCTGTGGCCGGATATCCAAAAATGCCCTCATGTGGGCAACCGGGCACCCTGCCCCCCATGCTTCCCCAAGCTTTATCAACCTACCCCGCCCCTCCTGATCCGTCTTGAACCCCCGGAGCCAAATCCAAACCACCTCATCCTTAATTGACACATCCCTGGCCTGTAGCCCCCCCCATCCCACTTATTCGCCCCCACCAGTTCTGATACCCGAAAAGCCCCAAAGAATGCTGTCGAAAAAACTGCTCTAAACAACAATACCTCATACCCTGAGGTGCACACCGTCTGCACGACGGCCAAGATCTGCAGCAGAAGTTGGAAACCAATTGGCCTCCGTCTGTCCTTCTCCACTTTTTCTTACACAACCCCTTCACTGCCAAACGGACAAGGAATAACCCCGTCAAATCTTCCCACCCCAAAAGTTTAAACAGGAATCTTAATGCCGCCATATTTCTCCTTACCAGTGACCTAGAGAGCCCCCTTTGGTTCCACTCTTCTATCCAAGACAGCAAGCCTTGAATCCACCCTTCCCTAGAAGCTACCATGCCCTCTGTCGTGATCACCTCCCACCATTGCTTCCATGTTCGAACATAAGCATTCCACGTACCTGGAGCTACCGCTCCCCTTGCCACCCTGATTAACTCCATACTTCCAGCTCCAACAACTCTGGCGGGCAATTGACTCCTTCCATCTCCGCTTCTGGTGCCACCTCTCAAAATCTCGACCACTGAAAGCGAGAAAGAGCGTCAGCTACGGTATTCTGGTCACCAGGCACATGCACAGCGCGAAACAGCACATTCATCCGCATGCAGTCCAGCACAAACAGCCTCAACAGGCGAACCACCGGCAGGGAGCAAGACGTCAACCTATTAACAGCAAAGACCACCCCCAGGTTGTCCGAATGGAATACCACCTTCCTATCCCTAATCCTGTCCCTCCACACCCTCACAGCTACCAGTAACGGAAAGAGCTCCAAAAAGACCAGATTCTTCGTTAGACCTTGGCTGACCCATTGTGCTGGCCATTTCTCAGCCACCCAGATCCCTTGGCAATAGGCTCCAAAACCCAGGGACCCGGCTGCATCCGTAAACAGGTGCAGCTCATCATTCGACACCGCTTTCCCGTGGACCAACGCCCGACCATTGAACTCTGCCAAAAACAACAACCATATTCTTAAGTCTTCCTTAAGGTCTGCCCCCAAGGTAATCCACCTTTTGGGGGCTGTGACTCCCGCCGTGGCCAGGGAGAGCCTCCTACAGAAAACCCTCCCCACCGGAATAATTCTACAAGCAAAGTTTAGTTTGCCCACCAACGACTGGATCTCACAAAGGCGAAGCCTTTGCTTCCCAAGCGCCCCCTTAATGACCCCTTTTAGGTCGTCCAGTTTGTCCAACGGCAACCGGCACTCCATACGAATGGAATCAATTTCGATCCCCAAGAAACTCAACGTTGTGGATGGACCTTTGGTTTTTTCATGGGCAACCGCGATTCCGAATTCCTCAGCTACCATAAAAAATTGGTCCATTAGCCTAACACAATCCAAGGTGTCGGCGGCCCCCACAAATAGGAAGTCGTCCAAATAATGGACGACCGATGCCAACCCCGCTCGCTGCCGCACCACCCATTCCACAAAGGTGCTGAACTTCTCGAAGTAAGCACACGATATGGAGCAGCCCATCGGGAGGCAGAGGTCCACGTAAAAGAAACCACGGAAAAAACAACCCAGTAAATGATGACACACCGGGTGCACCGGCAACAGCCGAAAGGCAGCCTCCACATCGACCTTACCCATTAATGCACCAACGCCAGCATCCCTTACCAACCCCACCGCCTTATCAAATGATGCATACCTCACGGCCGCTACTGCGGGGTCGATCCCATCATTAACTGATGTCCCTTTAGGATAGGATAAATGGTGAATCATGCGGTACTGACCTGCTGCCTTTTTTGGCACCACCCCCAACGGAGATACCCTCAAATTCCGAAAAGGCGGGTGAGAAAAGGAGCCCGTCATCCTCCCCAAAGCCACTTCTTTGTCGAGTTTACCTTGAACTACCTCCAGCAATTCTTTTGCCGATTTCAGATTCCCCGAAATTTGAACCCCCCCCTTTGTCCTCAAATGGAATCCAGAACCCAGAGCTAAAACCCGTCAGCAAGAGTTCCGCGTCACACGCCTTACCCCGGACCCTAGCGAATCGCTCTAACCAAGGAACCATCCTTCCTACCTTCACTGGTGTCCTGGCTCTTAGCAGCAGCCTCGCCCGGTTTACCCCCTCCCCCGCTTCTCTTGAAGCACTTTGCCCACGAATGGGCACCATCACATCCTGAGCAAGCATGTTTTTACTTGCACTCGGTTTCCGAATTTACATTGCCCTTCATTATATTGGAAGCAGAGCCCTTTTCTAATAGCAACTGCTGCGCCACCCCCAACGCTACTAGAGGACGTTCCAACTCCCCCCGTTCCCCCGATGCCACGAAAGGACCCATGCAGCGGAGTAATTAACTCCAGCCATATCCCCATATCCCTGTCATCCCACCTCATCTCCGGTCTCACTGCCATCCTCTGGCGGAACTGCTCATCGTACCGCCACCACGCTAGGCCACCATAGGTCCTGTACGCCCCAGAGATCTCGTCGTAATAGCAGAACAACGCAGAGCATTGCTCTGGGAATTTTTCGCCTACCACCGCTGCTAGAATACAGAATGCCCTTGACCAATTAGATAGAGTTTTTGGCAATTTACGATACCTCTTCTTCCTTTCGTCCTCCTCTTTCTTCTCCTTGTCACCTTTCGTGTCCTCTTTAATCTCCATCACCTGTTCCAGCGGCAGCAGAGAAAATATTTCCAAGAACTCCCTCTTCCATATTTTCTCCTTAAGCTCCTGAGTAAGATGAATCCCTAGCGGCCCAATTGAGCACAGGCAGGGTCATCTCATAGCGCTCTCCGGCACCTTCAGCACTTCACCAGCACTAGCTACCACCCCAGCCGCTGGTACGGCCCCACCTGTTCCCTGGCCTGCATTCCCAGCCCCCTGACTTGCGCCCCCCACTGTTGCCATGGACCCCACGCCCCAAGCTGCTGCAACTTTCCCCTGCTGCCCCACCAGCCGCCTTTCAAACTGTGTCAGCAGATCCCTTAAACCACTCATCATACTCTGCACACCTAAGCCATGCTCTCCTCCAGCCACACCCGTGTCAGTAATAGCACCCTCACCTCCACTCCTGGGCGCTGTCCCAGCTCCGGCTATTTCCACCGGCGCTGCCGCTACCCCTGTCCCGGTGTCCGGCTGTTTCCTAGGCTCCCTCCCTCTGGGTCTGTACGTCCTCCTCCTCTGGGATGGAGACCGAGATCTCCTCCAACTGCTCCTCTCCCGGGACATGTCGATCCTCCCCCACGTAGGAGACCACCCCCTTCTCCACTGCTGCGTCCTCTCCCTGGGCGAGCGGGATTTATCCTGACGCCGTTCCGCTCCCGACCTTCTTGGGCTGTGGCGCGCCAGGGGGTCCTCCCCCCGTGGCCGTATCTGTAAAGAGGAGACAGTGACATCCCTAACCTGTCCTACACTCCTAATACTTCCTTCTCTAGATCCCAACCCTTGCCTACCTTCCACGCTCCCACCACTACCATCCTGCCCAAGACCCCCTGCCCCCAAGGACCTGATTAACTGCTCCAAGGCGGCCAGGTCCCCTACCTGCCGTGTTGCCACCGGTCCAGATGAAGTGCCCTCTCCAGGATCGTCAGATTCCAGATCACTGTAGGAATAGTCTATCCACAGTGCATCTCCTTCCAGGTCCGGTCCCGCAGGCTCAGCAGAGAGTTCTGCCCTACCACCCCTCTGTCCCTCCAACTCCTCCTCATCACCTGCTGGAAATAAAGAAGACACGTTAGCCCTGCCCAGGTCCGCCTGTCCCCCTCTTCCTCCAAGCCCCCCCGCCCCCTCTTTCCTTTCCCCCTTCCTCTAGCGACCCTTTTAACCCCCCGACCTCTCCCACCCCCGGGATTCCCTTGCCCAGGCCTATCTCCCCCCCTTGCGTGGGAACCATATCCCCCCCTCCCAACCCCTACCCCCTTCATCCCTATTCCCGGGGCACACACCCTCTCTCCCCCTGGCAGGCTCCCCCCCATATGCCTCCCCCCTCGCTACCAATGGCCCATCTCCAACACTGGCCACTCTAATCCCCTCCCCCCTCCGATCACGCATCTCTTACCCTTTTTCCCCCCTTTGGGCCTCCGCCGCGCTTTGTCTGGGGACCCCCCCTCATCGCTCCTTGCCGCCACCACCCTTGCTAACTGACCACTTTTTCCTTTTCATTTGCCCCCCCAGGAGTCTCATTCCCCGTACTCCTGGGCGCCCTTGCCCCCTGCTCCTCACCTACATCAGCCCCCTTCCTGCCTGTCATAGGCCTCCCCCTTCCCCTGTTAACCCCCTTCCGTTGCTGCACTCCTGTCTCCTCTTCCTGCTCCCGTTGTAATTGTGTGGCCTGAGGAGAACCCTCCCCCGCCGTCTCACCGGCTCCCTGATCTGCAGGCCTAGTTTCCTGGGCCGTAGGCTCCCGCCCATTGCTGCCGCCATTGAGGCCCAGCCCCCCTCCCCGCCTGGCCTTACCTGCCGCGTCACTGCTCCTGACAGACGTCCGCCGCGTAGCCTCGTCACCCGACACACGCGTCCGCTCCTGCGACCCGCCTCCTCTTTTCGACGACCGGCGCCTGGGCTCAGGATCATCTCTTTCAGGTCCAGCGCCGCTCCTGCTCCTCTGAGTCCTGCCGCCGTCGGGAGATAGCCGCTCCGGAGGCCTCGACCGCCGTTGCGGCCTGCCGTGATCCGTCCCGCCTGCAGCTGCCGAAGATCCAGGTCCAGAGGGATGCACCGCTGCCAGGTAAGACCTCAGCCAGTCCAGGCCCTTCGCTTCTGCTAGCCGCTGCACCTGCTCTGCAACGTCACTCATCCTCTCAGTTACTGCAACCGCAAGCCTCAGGAACAAACTTCACCTTGTGGTTGCAGGAACAGAAAGAGGGTGAGTGACTTCCGCACTCTGCCTAAATATCTCCCAGGACTGCTCCACTGCCTAAGATAGGGGTCACCATCCCCTACGTCGATGCTCTCCTCCAGGGAGCTAATACTGCTTAGCAATCCACTTGTAATTTAGCCCTTGTGTTTATACACTTCAAGAGTGAACTCTGAATATTTTTAAATAATTTGTTTTACAAATCAAATGACTGAGACTCACAAAATTAAAAATGTGTACCCATGTATTAATATATGGCCTTACTATTGATTGATTGATTGATGACATTTTCTTGCATAAATTTGTTTCAAAAATAATTGAAAATTTGAATACATTTTCCATTTGATGTAAAAAATGTTCCTCATCATTTGTTAACAACACCAAAAAATATAAGTAGAAAAAAATAAATACAATTATGAGTCAATTTAAAACAAATATGTAAATATTAATCTGATGATTTCATATTATTTTAAATCTCTTTTCTAAAGGTATGTAGATCAATTAGTTTCTTCTAACAGTATGAAAAACTTAACCAATATTTTTTTCACTGAGATTTTTATTCTAGATATAAAATTTATTTTGGGTATATTAAGATTAGTTGAAGGTTTAGGAACCTTTGTGGCTTCTTTTTTTTCTAATGAAGCGCCTCTTCATGAATGGATTTTTATCTCTGTGCAGTCATTATCATTTCATGGTTTTAGCAAGTTACAGCTACAGGGGATCGATAGAACACATAAATTAAAACTCCATTTTTTTTTTTTAGAAACCTGATTTTTTTCCCCCTATCTCTGCACACAAAAGTAGAATTGAGTTAAACCAAGTTAAATCAACATAAGGGAGCAACATCAGTCTAAATAGCAAATCAGAAGGAAAAAAAAAAGAAACCATTAAGAACTTAATTAATATTGAGCTCATGATTATATCTTAAGCATTAGTTGTATCACTGTTATACACAGTTCCCACCTAACACACAGACTACATTAGCAGGTGATGTAGAGAGGTGATAATGAGAGAATGAAGAGACTAATTGAACATTGAAGAAATAGTAATAAAGCAGCAGGGAAATTTAGGCTGAAAATAAGGTGGTAGAATGGAGAGAATAATGTTAAATGAGATTTAAGAAAGATGGAAGATGCCATTGTTAAAATAGTGCTATATTTATTTAAAAAGAGAGAAATATACTCTATATAGTTTACAGAAAGTGAGAAATATACTCTATATAGTTTACAGAAAGAGAGAAATATACTCTATATAGTTTACAGAAAGAGAGAAATATACTCTATATAGTTTACAGAAAGTGAGAAATATACTCTATATAGTTTACAGAAAGTGAGAAATATACTCTATATAGTTTACAGAAAGTGAGAAATATACTCTATATAGTTTACAGAAAGGGAGAAATATATTATATATAGTTTACAGAAAGAGATAAATATACTCTATATAGTTTACAGAAAGAGAGAAATATACTCTATATAGTTTACAGAAAGAGAGAAATATACTCTATATAGTTGACAGAAAGAGAGAAATATACTCTATATAGTTTACAGAAAGAGAGAAATATACTCTATATAGTTGACAGAAAGTGAGAAATATATTATATATAGTTTACAGAAAGAGAGAAATATACTCTATATAGTTTACAGAAAGAGAGAAATATACTCTATATAGTTTACAGAAAGAGAGAAATATATTATATATAGTTTACAGAAAGAGAGAAATATACTCTATATAGTTTACAGAAAGAGAGAAATATACTCTATATAGTTTACAGAAAGAGAGAAATATACTCTATATAGTTTACAGAAAGTGAGAAATATATTATATATAGTTTACAGAAAGAGAGAAATATACTCTATATAGTTTACAGAAAGAGAGAAATATTCTCTATATAGTTTACAGAAAGAGAGAAATTAACGGCTAGATTTAGAGTTCTGCGGCCAAAGGGGTGCGTTAGCTATGCATGCTTTTTTTCTCCCGCACCTTTTAAATACCGCTGGTATTTAGAGTTCACAGAAGGGCTGCGTTAGGCTCCAAAAAAGGGAGCGTAGAGCATATTTACCGCCACTTCAACTCTCGATACCAGCGGTGCTTACGGACGCGGCCAGCTTCAAAAACGTGCTTGTGCATGATTCCCCCATAGGAAACAATGGGGCAGTTTGAGCTGAAAAAAAACCTGCAAAAAAGCAGCGTTCAGCTCCTAACGCAGCCCCATTGTTTCCTATGGGGAAACACTTCCTAAGTCTGCACCTAACACCCTAACATGTACCCCGAGTCTAAACACCCCTAACCTTACACTTATTAACCCCTAATCTGCTGCCCCCGCTATCGCTGACCCCTGCATATTATTATTAACCCCGAATCTGCCGCTCCGTACACCGCCGCAACCTACATGATCCCTATGTACCCCTAATCTGCTGCCCCTAACACCGCCGACCCCTATATTATATTTATTAAACCCTAATCTGCCGCCCCCAACGTCGCCTCCACCTACCTACAATTATTAACCCCTAATCTGCCGACCGGACCACACCGCTACTATAATAAATGTATTAACACCTAAAGCTAAGTCTAACCCTAACACTAACACCCCCCTAACTTAAATATAATTTAAATCTAACGAAATAAATTAACTATTATTAAATAAATTATTCCTATTTAAAGCTAAATACTTACCTGTAAAATAAATCCTAATATAGCTACAATATAAATAATAATTATATTGTAGCTATTTTAGGATTAATATTTATTTTACAGGCAACTTTGTAATTATTTTAACCAGGTAAAATAACTATTAAATAGTTAATAACTATTTAATAGTTACCTAGTTACCTAGTTAAAATAATTACAAAATTACCTGTAAAATAAATCCTAACCTAAGTTACAATTAAACCTAACACTACACTACCAATAAATAAATTAAATAAAATACCTATAATTACCTACACTTAAATCTAACACTACACTATCAATAAATAAATTAAATAAAATACCTACAATTACCTACAATTAAACCTAACACTACACTATCAATAAATTAATTAAATACAATACCTACAAATAAATACAATGAAATAAACTAACTAAAGTACAAAAAATTAAAAAGAACTAAGTTACAAAAAATAAAAAAATATTTACAAACATTAGAAAAATATTACAACAATTTTAAACTAATTACACCTACTATAAGCCCCCTAATAAAATAACAAAGCCCCCCAAAATAAAAAAATGCCCTACCCTATTCTAAAATTAAAATAGAAAAGCTCTTTTAACTTACCAGCCCTGAAAAGGGCCCTTTGCGGGGCATGCCCCAAAGAATTCAGCTCTTTTGCCTGTAAAAAAAACCCATACAATACCCCCCAACATTGCAACCCACCACCCACATACCCCTAATCTAACCCAAACCCCCCTTAAATAAACCTAACACTAAGCCCCTGAAGATCTTCCTACCTTGTCTTTACCATGCCAGGTATCACTGATCACTCCAGGATCCGAAATCTTCTTCCAAGCCCAAGCGGCGGCTGGCGATCCATCATCCGGCTGAAGTCTTCTATCAAGCGACGGCTGAAGAGGTCCAGAAGAGGCTCCAAAGTCTTCATGCTATCCGGGCAGAAGAGTAGATCCGGACCGGCAACCATCTTCTTCAAAGCGGTTACAAGCGGCTCCATGTTGAAGACCTCCGGTGCGGATCCATCCTCTTCTTGCGACGTCCTAAGTCTGAATGAAGGTTCCTTTAAATGACGTCATCCAAGATGGCGTCCCTCGAATTCCGATTGGCTGATAGGATTCTATCAGCCAATCGGAATTAAGGTAGGAAAATTCTGATTGGCTGATCGAATCAGCCAATCAGATTCAAGTTCAATCCGATTGGCTGATCCAATCAGCCAATCAGATTGAGCTCGCATTCTATTGGCTGATCGGAACAGCCAATAGAATGCAAGCTCAATCTAATTGGCTGATTCAATCAGCCAATCAGATTTTCCCTACCTTAATTCCGATTGGCTGATAGAATCCTATCAGCCAATCGGAATTCGAGGGACGCCATTTGGATGACGTCATTTAAATGAACCTTCATTCGGACTTAGGACGTCGCAAGAAGAGGATGGATCCGCGCCGGAGGTCTTCAACATGGAGTCGCTTGTGACAGCTTTGAAGAAGATGGTTGCCGGTCCGGATCTACTCTTCTGCCCGGATAGGAGGAAGACTTTGGAGCTTCTTCTGGACCTCTTCAGCCGTCGCTTGATAGAAGACTTCAGCCGGATGATGGATCGCCAGCCCCCGCTTGGGCTTGGATGAAGATTTCGGATCCTGGAGCGATCGGTGATACCTGGCAGGGTGAAGACAAGGTAGGAAGATCTTCAGGGGCTTAGTGTTAGGTTTATTTAAGGGGGGTTTGGGTTAGATTAGGGGTATGTGGGTGGTGGGTTGTAATGTTGGGGGGGTATTGTATGGGTTTTTTTACAGGCAAAAGAGCTGAATTCTTTGGGGCATGCCCCGCAAAGGGCCCTTTTAAGGGCTGGTAAGGTAAAAGAGCTTTTCTATTTTAAATTTAGAATAGGGTAGGGCATTTTTTTATTTTGGGGGGCTTTGTTATTTTATTAGGGGGCTTAGAGTAGGTGTAATTAGTTTAAAATTGTTGTAATATTTTTCTAATGTTTGTAAATATTTTTTTATTTTTTGTAACTTAGTTCTTTTTTTATTTTTTGTACTTTAGTTAGTTTATTTAATTGTATTTATTTGTAGGTATTGTATTTAATTAATTTATTGATAGTGTAGTGCTAGGTTTAATTGTAGATAATTGTAGGTATTTTATGTAATTAATTTATTGATAGTGTAGTGTTAGGTTTAATTGTAACTTAGGTTAGGATTTATTTTACAGGTAATTTTGTAATTATTTTAACTAGGTAACTGTTAAATAGTTATTAACTATTTAATAGCTATTGTACCTGGTTAAAATAATTACAAAGTTGCCTGTAAAATAAATATTAATCCTAAAATAGCTACAATATAATTATAATTTATATTGTAGCTATATTAGGATTTATTTTACAGGTAAGTATTTAGCTTTAAATATGATTAATTTATTTAATAAGAGATAATTTATTTAGTTAGATTTAAATTATATTTAATTTAGGGGGGTTTTAGTGTTAGGGTTAGAGTTAGCTTTAGGGGTTAATACATTTATTAGAGTAGCGGTGAGATCCGGTCTGCATATTAGGGGTTAATTATTGTAGGTAGGTGGAGGCAATGTTGGGGGCGGCAGAGTAGGGGTTAATAAATATAATATAGGGGTCGGCGGTGTTAGGGGCAGCAGATTAGGGGTACATAGGGATAACGTAGTTTGCGGCGGTGTACGGAGCGGCAGATTAGGGGTTAATAAATATAATATAGGGGTTGGCGGTGTTAGGGGCAGCAGATTAGGGGTACATAGGGATAACGTAGTTTGCGGCGGTGTATGGAGCGGCAGATTAGGGGTTAATAAACATAATATAGGGGTCGGTGGTGTTAGGGGCAGCAGATTAGGGGTACATAGGGATAACGTAGTTTGCGGCGGTGTATGGAGCAGCAGATTAGGGGTTAATAATAATATGCAGGGGTCAGCGATAGCGGGGGCGGCAGATTAGGGGTTAATAAATATAATATAGGGGTCGGCGGTATTTTGGCAGCAGATTAGGGGTACATAGGGATAACGTAGCTGGCGGCGGTGTGCGGTCGGCAGATTAGGGGTTAAAAAAATTTAATCGAGTGGCGGCGATGTGGGGGGCCTCGATTTAGGGGTACATAGGTAGTTTATGGGTGTTAGTGTACTTTTGAGCACAGTAGTTAAGAGCTTTATAAACCGGCGTTAGCCCAGAAAGCTCTTAACTACTGACTTTTTTCTGCGGCTGGAGTTTTGTCGTTAGATTTCTTCAGCCAAGACTCTAAATACCGGTGTAAGAAAGATCCCATTGAAAAGATAGGATATGCAAATGGCGTAGGGGGATCTGCGGTATAGAAAAGTCGTGGCTGCAAAGTGAGCGTTAGACCCTTTCCTGACTGACTCCAAATACCAGCGGGCGGTAAAAACCATCTTTAGGAGCCTCTAACGCTGGTTTTGACGGCTACCGCCAAACTCTAAATCTAGGCCATACTCTATATAGTTTACAGAAAGAGAGAAATATACTCTATATAGTTTACAGAAAGTGATAGGAAGAGAATTAAAAGAGAAGGAACGAACAGCAGATAAATTGTCTGGAGAGTGACATTATAAGGATTAGAAAGGAGAAATGTGTAAAAAGTGATTAAAACAAATTTGTTTACGTTTTTTATTTAGAAAACTATATTATTTATCATGTAATCTGAACCAATCATTACATCTCTTGCTTGGATAGACAAGTTCATTGACGTTCTTTATGCTAAATTTCACCACACAGAAAAGTGTTGTATACATGTGTCTCAGTCGGGATATTTCTTATTTAGTTTTATAATTAATTTCTCAGAGATAACTATTTAAAAAGAAAATACGCTTGAATTTTATTGAAATTTGTTAGGGAAATAATCCCTAATGTTTTTTATTTAATATTTTCTTAAAAATCATTTTAAAAGGACACAAAAATAATTAAAAAGGAAAACAGTTTTCAAAATGTCAACATTTTGAGATGCACTGGAAAACAACAAAAGATGTAAAATTCATGAGATGATACAAAAGAACAGACCCAGCTCAAAAACAGGAAACTCAGAGCTTAAAATGATAGAAAAGTCAAAACTGAAATGTGCATAAGAGCATTTCATTTTTTAAATAGAAGTATTTTGCTAATGGAAATATATGGCAGATATGGTATAAATTAAAAGTATACCAGTATTGAAAACTACATCTTCTCAGAGAGTCAGTTGCGTCTTGTATGGCACAAATGAAGTGTTCACAGGCACAATACACAACGCCACCAGCTCTCACATTATACATTATACATGTGTATGCCGCTAACAAAAACAGTAATAACTTTTACTAGACACATTTTTGCTAATGGAAGTTTATTGCACAGATGCTTCTATTTAAAACTGAAATGTACGCGCATTTCAATTTTGACCTTTCTATCTCTTTAACCTTTTGTGTCTGCTCAGCCTTAAAGGGACATTAAACAATAAATAAATGCTGGATAGAATGAAGCATTCAAAGAAAGATTAGTCTTAGAATAACATGTAGATATATGTTTTAATGTTTAATTAGCTGTTTATATATTGACAAAATACGTGTAATAAGTTTTAGTGTCTATAAAACAATAGCAGCTGCCATGTTGTAACTTTGGTTACCTTCTCTGCTGTGGCCAATTAGGGACCGTTATAAATAGGGCACTAGAGTGTGCAGCCAATGGCTGTGTGGAATATAACAGTTTCCTGCACTTCCATTTATAACAGGAATTGAAATGCTCACAATTTTAGAATTTTATTACTATCTCAAAGTTTTTAATGTCCCTTTAAAAAAAATAAATATATATATATATATATATATATATATATATATATATATATATATATATATATATATACAGTTTTTATATATATATGGCAATAACAGGTATCAACCTGTTTTTAACTGATTATAAGTTACTTTACAAGTGACAACTGATAGAGCATACTTCACTGCCAGCATCAAGTATAATATTTTTAATTATACTATAACATATATAATATAACATAGACATAATAACTGTATTGGCAGTTTAACGGGACAGTCTAGTCAAAATTAAACTTTCATGATTCAGATAGGGCGTGTAATTTTAAACAACTTTCCAATTTTTTTTTTATCATCAAACTTGCTTTGCTCTCTTGGTATTCTTAGTTGAAAGCTAAACATATGTAGGCTCATATGCTGATTTTTAAGGCCTTAAAGGCTGACTCTTATCTAAATGCATCTGACTGTTTTTAACAGCTAGAGGGCCTTTGTTCAAGTGTTCCCTATAGATAACATTGTGCTCACACACGTGGAGTTACTTATCAGAGGGAAATGATTGGCTGAATGCAAGTCTGTCAAAAGAAATGAAATAAGGGTGCAGTTTGCAGAGGCTTAGATACAAGGTAATTAAAGAGGTAAAAAGTGTATTAATATAATCGTGTTGGTTATGCAAAACTGGGGAATGGGTAATAAAGGAATAATCTATCTTTTTAAACAATAAAAATTCTTGAGTAGACTGTCCATTTAAGTAAAACAATAGCATGGAACAGTATTGTCTTTAGATTAACATTTACTGTTGGAATAATTTACCATTATTACTTATATGCAGTGTCTCATTGACCTCATCAATTTCTTTAGTTGTTATATTATGTTACATGCATTCATATATCTGCGCTGGAATATTCTTGATAATGTTTGACTTGTAATTACTGTACTGTGGTGACATTAAAGGTACAGTATACTTCAGAATTTATATTGTTTAAAAAGGTAGATAATCTTATTATTAATAACTATTCCCCAGTTTTGCATAAACAACACAGTTATATTAAAGTGAATGTAAATTGTGATGATAAAGTGCTTGTTTTTTTAAAAATTTGATTAAAAACAGGGGCACTTTAAATCATCAAAATTTACATTTTACTTGTGTGGTGAAAATACTTACCTTTAATCCTGACAGACGATCCAGCTTCCCCCGGTCATCGCAAGTCTCTTCCTATGTCATAAATGACGGATCGGTCATCCTCCAATAGTGGCTTCCCTCCTGGGGAATCAGTGTCTAATTCAACATTGTGATTATAGGAAGCCGGATTCCTCATTTTAGACCCAGGAAGAGGCTTGCGACGGGCGGAGGATGCTATGCAGTGGCTGTCAAGATTAAAAGGTAAGTATTTTCACAACACAAGTGAAATGTAAATTTTGATAAATTAAAGTGCCCCTGTTTTTAATCAAATTTTTTAAAAACAGGCACTTTATCATCACAATTTACATTCACTTTAATATACTTTTTACCTCTGTGATTACCTTGTATCTATGCCTCTGCAGACTGCCCCCTTATTTAAGTTATTTTGACAGACTTGCATTTTAGCCACTTATTGTTGACATAAATAACTCCACAGGATTGAGCACAATTTTATCTATATGGCACTCATGAACCTACGCTATATAGCTGTGAAAAACTGTCAAAATGCACTGCGAGAAGAGGTGGCCTTCAAGGGCTTAGAAATTAGCATATGAATCTACTTAGATTTAGCTTTCAACAAAGAATACCAAGGCCTAGATTTGGAGTTTGGCGTTAGCCGTGAAAACCAGCGTTAGAGGCTTCTAACGCTGGTTTTAGGCTACCACCGGTATTTGGAGTCACTTTTCAGCCGCGACTTTTCCATACCGCAGATCCCCTTACGTCAATTGCGTATCCTATCTTTTCAATGGGATTTTTCTAACTCCGGTATTTAGAGTCGTGTCTGAAGTGAGCGTTAGACATCTAACGACAAAACTCCAGCCGCAGGAAAAAAGTCAGTAGTTAAGAGCTTTCTGGGCTAACGCCGGTTTATAAAGCTCTTAACTACTGTACTCTAAAGTACACTAACACCCATAAACTACCTATGTACCCCTAAACCGAGGTCCCCCCACATCGCCGCCACTATATTTAAAATTTTTAACCCCTAATCTTCCGCTCCGTACACTGCCGCCAACTACGTTATCCCTATGTACCCCTAATCTGCTGCCCCTAACACAGCCGACCCCTATATTATATTTATTAACCCCTAATCTGCCCCCCTCAACGTCGCCTCCACCTGCCTACACTTATTAACCCCTAATCTGCCGAGCGGACCGCACCGCTATTATTATAAAGTTATTAACCCCTAATCCACCTCACTAACCCTATAATAAATAGTATTAACCCCTAATCTGCCCTCCCTAACATCGCCGACACCTAACTTCAAACATTAACCCCTAATCTGCCGACCGGAGCTCACCGCTATTCTAATAAATGTATTAACCCCTAAAGCTAAGTCTAACCCTAACACTAACACCCCCCTAAATTAAATATAATTTTAATCTAACGAAATTAATTAACTCTTATTAAATAAATTATTCCTATTTAAAGCTAAATACTTACCTGTAAAATAAACCCTAATATAGCTACAATCTAAATTATAATTATATTATAGCTATTTTAGGATTAATATTTATTTTACAGGTAACTTTGTATTTATTTTAACCAGGTACAATAGCTATTAAATAGTTAAGAACTATTTAATAGCTAAAATAGTTAAAATAATTACAAAATTACCTGTAAAATAAATCCTAACCTAAGTTACAATTAAACCTAACACTACACTATCAATAAATTAATTAAATAAACTACCTACAATTACCTACAATTAACCTAACACTACACTATCAATAAATTCTGTTCCGATCAGCCAATAGAATGCAAGCTCAATCTGATTGGCTGATTGGATCAGCCAATCGGATTGAACTTGATTCTGATTGGCTGATTCCATCAGCCAATCAGAATAATCCTACCTTAATTCCGATTGGCTGATAGAATCCTATCATCCAATCGGAATTCGAGGGACGCCATCTTGGATGACATCCCTTAAAGGAACCGTCATTCGGCTAGTAGGCGTCGGGAGAAGAGGATGTTCCGTGTCGGAGGTCTGCAAGATGGATCCGGAAGAAAGAAGATTGAAGATGCCGTTGATAGAAGACTTCATCCGGATCATGGACCTCTTCAGCTCCCGCTTGGATGAAGACTTCATCCGGATCATGGACCTCTTCAGCTCCCGCTTGGATGAAGACTTCAGCCGGATCATGGACCTCTTCAGCCCCCCGCTTGGGCTTGGATCAGGACATTGGTGGAGCTCTTCAGGACGGATCGGTGAACCTGGTATGGTGAAGATAAGGTAGGAAGATCTTCAGGGGCTTAGTGTTAGGTTTATTTAAGGGGGGTTTGGGTTAGATTAGGGGTATGTGGGTGGTGGGTTGTAATGTTGGGGGGGGTATTGTATGTTTATTTTTTTACAGGCAAAAGAGCTGAATTCTTTGGGGCATGCCCCGCAAAGGGCCCTGTTCAGGGCTGGTAAGGTAAAAGAGCTTTGAACTGTATTAATTTAGAATAGGGTAGGGCATTTTTTATTTTGGGGGTCTTTGTTATTTTATTAGGGGGCTTAGAGTAGGTGTAATTAGTTTAAAATTGTTGTAATATTTTTCTTATGTTTTTAAATATTTTTTTTATTTTTTGTAACTTAGTTCTTTTTTATTTTTTGTACTTTAGTTAGTTTATTTCATTGTAGTTATTTGTAGGAATTGTATTTAATTTATTTATTGGTAGTGTAGTGTTAGGTTTAATTGTAGGTAATTGTAGGTATTGTATTTAATTAATTTAATGATAGTATAGTGTTAGGTTTAATTGTAACTTAGGTTAGGATTTATTTTACAGGTAATTTTGTAATTATTTTAACTAGGTAGCTATTAAATAGTTCTTAACTATTTAATAGCTATTGTACCTGGTTAAAATAATTACAAAGTTGCCTGTAAAATAAATATTAATCCTAAAATAGCTATAATATAATTATAATTTATATTGTAGCTATATTAGGATTTATTTTACAGGTAAGTATTTAGCTTTAAATAGGAATAATTTATTTAATAAGAGATAATTAATTTCGTTAGATGTAAATTATATTTAATTTAGGGGGGTGTTAGTGTTAGGGTTAGACTTAGCTTTAGGGGTTAATACATTTATTAGAATAGCGGTGAGCTCTAGTAGGCAGATTAGGGGTTAATAATTGAAGTTAGGTGTCGGCGATGTTAGGGAGGGCAGATTAGGGGTTAATACTATTTATTATAGGGTTAGTGAGGCGGATTAGGGGTTAATAACTTTATTATAGTAGCGCTCAGGTCCGGTCGGCAGATTAGGGGTTAATAAGTGTAGGCAGGTGGAGGCGACGTTGTGGGGGGCAGATTAGGGGTTAATAAATATAATATAGGGGTCGGCGATGTTAGGGCAGCAGATTAGGGGTACATAGGGATAATGTAAGTAGCGGCGGTTTACGGAGCGGCAGATTAGGGGTTAATAATAATATGCAGGGGTCAGCGATAGCGGGGGCGGCAGATTAGGGGTTAATAAGTGTAAGGTTAGGGGTGTTTAGACTCGGGGTACATGTTAGGGTGTTAGGTGCAGACATAGGAAGTGTTTCCGCATAGCAAACAATGGGGCTGCGTTAGGAGCTGAACGCGGCTTTTTTGCAGGTGTTAGGTTTTTTTTCAGCTCAAACAGCCCCATTGTTTCCTATGGGAGAATCGTGCACGAGCACGTTTTTGAGGCTGGCCGCTTGCGTAAGCAACTCTGGTATCGAGAGTTGAAGCTGCGTTAAAAATGCTCTACGCTCCTTTTTTGGAGCCTAACGCAGCCTTTATGTGGACTCTCAATACCAGAGTTATTTTTATGGTGCGGCCAGAAAAGAGCCGGAGTTAGATTTTTGGGTCGTTACCGACAAAACTCCAAATCTAGCCGCAAGAAAATAAAGCAAAGTTGATGATAAAAGTACATTGGAAAGTTGTTTAACATTGCATGCCTTTTCTGAATCATGAAAGTTTTATATTTACTAAACTGTCCCTTTAAGGAAATGTTTCACAGGTGTCTCTTTTTAAAAAAAAAAAAAAAATCTTTATTTATATTCAACATGAGGGTTCTTTAAAAAAAAAAAAATATATATATATATATACATATTACAACTGGTTCCCACGCAGGGGAAAAATTATTCTTACATTTCATAACAAAACATGGATAGCAAGAGGCATATACCAACCAAAACAATATTACGTACTGTATTTAGAACAAGGACCAACAAGTAATTTGAACATGTTGATTACATTAAACATTTACCCACATGTTGAGATTTTATCTTTAAATAAAAATAGAAAAATGCAAACCCCACCAAAAAAAGGGGAAATCTTGTAGTCCCCAAACCTCTCTCCTCCCTCACCCTGTGAGATTATTACATCTCTCTACTGCGTAGATGTCTAGCCGTAACCCTTCCCTTTCTCTTTCCCTCTAATCTCTTGTGATCCGCAACCACAATCATTAAGGCTCTCTATAACACGCATACCAGTCTGCTTGAAATTCATCTAAGATAACAAGTTCTGCAAATGTATCAAAACTCAAAAATGGATAGAGTATCTGCTTCTGAATCTTTAGTGAGTAAGTTTTGATTATAGGTAACCATCCTAATAAAAACATTTCTATTTTTTTTTCCTTAGCAGATTTCAGATGAAAAGATTCAAATATAATTTGGTTTTGTATCTCTTTGATTATCATTGACAAAGAGGGTGCTGACATAGCTTTCCATTTTTTTTTACTATAAGGTGTCTAATAAGCAAGATTAGTGTATTTAATATTTCACCTTGTATACCCAAATCAAGTGTTGAGGTTTTAAGAAAGATAAACGTTTCAGAGTTCAAGTTCATCATATAAAGGCTTTTTAGCCAGAAAACAAATTTCTCCCACGTTTGCAACATCTTAAGACAATAATAGAGCATATGTAGGATATCTCACGTCTTGTTAAATAGAGGGAGGCTTTGCTTGGCAAGCATAATATCATACAGTAGCAAGATGGA
The DNA here is from genome assembly GCF_027579735.1 of Bombina bombina. NCBI lineage: Eukaryota > Metazoa > Chordata > Amphibia > Anura > Bombinatoridae > Bombina > Bombina bombina. The sequence continues at coordinate 246,881,182 of NC_069504.1, read as the reverse complement.
GGGAAAGCCTGCCAAATATTTTTGTATACAAATTTTAATATCAGCCCAGGCCGTGTAGCGTGTCATATCCCATCTCGAGCTATCTACATAGTGTCTTAGTTGCAAATATGGAAAGAGACTATTTCTGGGTAAATCAAACTGTTGCAAGAGGGTCTCGTAATAATTATTGAAACGTTTTTCTAGCATTGGTAAAATCTCTACCGCTAAGATTTTAAAGTGTTCTGCTGGAAGACCATCCTGTCCAGCTGCTTTATTTAACTTAGCTTTCTCTATAGCCGCCATTATCTCTTCTAATGATATAGGAGTATTTACTGTGGTAAGATCAGCTTCCATTATTCTGGGGGTTTGGAGTTTGGTCCAAAAGTTTTCTTGATTTAGATTGTTACTTTTCCTCTCAGAATAAACGTCTTGAAAATAATTATAAAATACTCTACTAATATCTTGATTATCAGTATATCTCTTTTCCCCATCTTTGACTGCCAGTATAAAGTTTTTTTTTCCTGTTTCTAACCAGAGTAGCTAAGTTTTTTGCTGAGCACCCATGAAAGCCCCTAAAGTGCATGTTCAACCTACGATCATCTTCTTGGGATTTTTGTTTTAAAAAAACATTTCTCTCTTGTCGAGCTTTCGTGTATAATATCCAATTATCACTGGTATGATTATTATAATATCTCCTATAAGAATTTTTAACCTCTTTAGCAAGTTGCATTTCAGTGGTGTTTGCTTTTTTTTTCCTGATGTGTATATATGCATTAATCTTCCCTCTAAGAACAGCCTTAGAGGTCTCCCAGAAATTTTCTATCTGATTATACTGTCCTATATTAAAGCTAGAGTAATCTTTCCATTTTTGTTTTAACCAATGAGAAAATCTAGGATTATTATACAGATATCTAGGTAAATTGCATGATCTGAAATCATTATATCATTTATATGTGCCTGTGATTTAATAATCGATAGAGATTCTGAAATTAAAATATAATCTATTCGAGAAAAGGTTTTATGAGATTTAGATTCACAGGTGTAAGCAACTTGATCCGGGTTCTTAATTCTCCAGATATCTGTTAATTTTGACTTGTTTCAGAATTTTTTAAAGTATTTAGCCTGATTATTATAGTGATTCCTATACTCTATACTAAATCTCTCTAGGTCCGGACACAAAGACATGTTAAAGTCTCCTCATATGATAATATTTTGATTAATGTAGGGAAATAATTTAGCCTTAATATTATCCAAGAATCGAGGTGAGAATCTATTTGGCCCATATATATATTACATAAAACTAACTTTGTCTCATTTATTTGTATCTTTACTATTATATATCTGGCATCTCTATCTGCGTCTATATTAATAATCTTATATGTCAAGTCCTTATTTATAAGAATAGCCACTCCACTCTTCCTACTTGTACAGGGTGTACTTCTCCTACCCATTTAGATTTGAGCTTGGGTATTTCTTGATTCTGTAAGTGGGTTTCTTGAAGAAAGGCAATACTTGGTTTGAATCTGCCTAGAGTTTTGATTATAAGTTTACATTTGGCAGGGGAGGAGATACCTCCAATATTCCAGGACAGGACATTAAAGTTTTCTCTTAATTTTTACATAAATTTAAAGTTGTATTATTTAAAATCCTCTCTTAGGAGAGGAATGAGAGAGGGGGGAGCCAGGGAGAGAGAAGAATAGGCCGTACAATAAGGCTATCCAACACAATATCTAAAAATTCTTATATACATAGTATCAAGTGCCCTATACCCTTGAGGGAAATAATGATTTATCTCTGTGACCAGCTGAGATGGTAACAAAGAGGAGACAGAGAGGAAGAAAAAAACAAAAGAGAAAACGAAATATAAATTTCCAAACATTGAGCTACCTAGCTCTTAGATTTTCATTATGTTTTGACTCCCTTTCTAGCTCTTAAATTCTAAATATTAGCAATATATGCCTTAGCTTCTGTTATGGTATTTAAATTAATCCTGGCACCATCCTTCTCTATAATAATTCTAGCAGGGTATACCATACAGGCCTTACAATTTTTATTAATTAGTTGTATACAGAAAGGGGACATGTTTTTCATTTTTGTGGCAATCTCATTTGAGAAAACTTGGAATAGTAATATTTTTTTGTTCGCTATAGTGAATGTATCAACCTTCTTATATAGTTTAAATATTTCTATTTTATCTTGAAACCTTAATAACTTGAAAATACACATTCTGTTTCTAGGTGAACCATCTTCATTTAATTTCCTTGGCCCTACTCTGTGGGCTCTTTCTATATCTAGTGGTAATTGAGATGGAGGGAATCCTACGGCCTGAAGTAGAGTGTTAGAGGTGAATTTTAAGAGATTTTCATATTCTAGAGTCTCTGGAAGACCCACTACTCTTAGATTATTAAGCCTAGAGCAATCTTCCATATCTTCCAGACGTAATTGTAAATGTTGTATCTTAGCTTCTTGTTTAGTGAATACATTATCTTGGGTATTTACAAGATCCTCAAGGTCAGAGATTCTATTCTATGCTTCTGTCAATCTTGAGGAAAATTGCTTCACTTCAGCAGACAGAACCTCTAAATTAGCAGAAATATTAGTCAAATCTTTTTTAATGATGTCAAATTGGGGGGGTAGAAAGTGAGTTCAGCTGAGATATCAATGCGTGAGAATCATAGGTATGGCTTACAGTTTCATCAGTGGAATCAGAACTAATATCTGACATTTTACTTTTTTTGTCTCTTGGTTTGGTAGGCATTATGGGTGAGTTTTGTCTACCTTGTGTGACAAACCTTTCCCTTTAACAAAACAATAAATATCAGGGTCTTATAGGACCAAGAAAGTGAGAGAAATGTAAAGTAGTGTATTATGTGAATTGTAAAAACTACTAACAGGCACTACAAAAATACCTCTTGTGTGAGTGAAAAAGTGAGAATGTCAAAATGGGAAGAGGAAAAATAACCTTCAATGAGGGCTATCTACCATGTCTAGGTTAAATAAAACAATACATTGCATACATTACAAGTAATGTGTCAATGCCTTTAAATAAAGATACTCTGATGTGAAAAGTGAAAAAAAAAAGAAAAAAAAAGGGAGACGGGTGTCTCAGTGTACAATAAAGAATAACTTTACTATAACATCAGTTTTTGGTGAATATGGAAACATGACCATATTCCATTGAACTGGTGCATTTAAAATCTGAGTACAAAATATATGCATATGTGTATAATATGATGTTAACAACATATAGTTGCAATCATACATTTAATCAAATAGTTTAAATGTATGAGTGCAAGCAAGAATAACTAAAATATTGTATATAGTATAACTAAGCCCACGGATCCTATTAAAATTCTTAGGCTTGGAAATTTATTTACATAGTTATGAAAAGATAAATATACATGTTTGTTTGTTTGTTTATTTATTTATTTATTTATTTATTATATGTCTGTAACTGTTTCCTGGTAGCTATACATAACTTAGTAGTAGGATCATGTAATCAATCTCAGTGTCTATGATAATGATCTAAACCTCTCCGCTTGGACGGGATGATATAAAAGGATCCTCCAGCACTGCGAGATCCCTAGTGAAATTCTAAAAAAGCAGATTTTGCTATACTTCTAGAAGGGGCATTCCCTGCATTTCTGTATATGAAGGAGAGACAAGCCCAGTGCAACATGGCACTGCCTGATATGAGAGTTTTTCTGCATTTACACTTTGCTCTTTGTGTGTTATATTACTTTACACTTCAGATTAAGTTTTATTACATTTAAGCTCTGCACTTTCTATTTTTTATTTTATTTTGTATACAGCAATGTATTTAGGATTCTGATTTTACAAATTCTGGTTATGCTTTCACAGTTTCTGTGTAGCTATAACCAATTGGGCTTCTACTTTGTATATTTATGGATCTTGTGTATCTTTTACAAATTTAATTGCACTTTGTATTTCTTCTATTTAATATAAAGTGAAAAATTGCAACATGGCACTGCCTGATATGAGAGTTTTTCTGCATTTACACTTTGCTCTTTGTGTTTTATATTACTTTACACTTCAGATTAAGTTTTATTACATTTAAACTCTGCACTTTCTATTTTTTATTTTATTTTGTATACAGCAATGTATTTAGGATTCTGATTTTACAAATTCTGGTTATGCTTTCACAGTTTCTGTGTAGCTATAACAAATTGAGCTTCTACTTTGTATATTTATGGATCTTGTGTATCTTTCACAAATTTAATTGCACTTTGTATTTCTTCTATTTAATATAAAGTGAAAAATTGCCAGCTTCAGTTTCCCAGAGAACTTCAATTTTTTACTAAGGACCAGGTTAGCAAAGATTCTCTAGTTTGGAGAGAAATTATAGTGCAGAGGCTCAGATCACTGAATTCTATAAGAAAAAGGATGAAATCTAAATCTACATTTAAATCTAAATGTATTAAACTGCAAAATTTAATAATACTGAAGGACCCAATCTAAAGTCTAAAGCAATATAAAATACAAAGCACAAAATGTAAGTGTTACAAAACTCTCATTTCATGCAGTGCTATATTGCACTGGGCATGTCTCCCCTTCAGATACAAAAATGAGAAAGATCTTGCAGTGCTGGAGTGTTTCGCCCCTTTTTCTTTTAACATTCAATGAGTTAAGCCCCTGTGAAGTCTGCACTACAATTTCTCTCTAAGCTGGAAAATCTTTATTCATCACAAATGTCTCCTAATGTTGCCTAATGTAGTAATGGGCATTGAAACATTGTAATCACAATTTGAAAACTGTAGAATCATTCACTTTTAAGCACATAGAACAAGTTTTGTGTGATGGATACCAGCTTCTCAAAAACCACCATTAAAACTTAAAATAAAATCTTTAAAGATCGAGGCAACTACATAAACTTTGAAATAGTGAAACATACTGGGGCGTGAGAAACTTCATATAGGCAATACACGTTTCTGAATTCCGTATGATCAACAGTGGTTAAAATCACATCCACGGCTAGTCACTAGGTTTCTGAGATGCCTCTCTTTCTATTCAGCAAGATTACTTTTCTGTATCAAAGCAGACATACACATATTTTAGAAATACAGATTTTTACATTCATTATGTTTCAAGAGTTTTTCTGAAATTGTTGTGGTTGTAATTGCTTTAATCATGTAGCAATAAGTTCTTACTTCATGTGTAAAGTTTTATGTATAGGTCATGTAATGTGACTTAAATGACCAGTAAATACAGTAGATTTGCATAATCAACAAATGCATGATAAAAAGACAATACAGTAGCAAATAGTCTTAACTTTAAATGAGTAGTAGATTTTTCTTTCCTAAGATATGGAGAGTCCATGATGTCATTCAATTACTAGTGGAATATAACTCCTGGCCAGCAGGAGGAGGCAAAGAGCACCACAGCAAAGTTGTTAAGTGTCACTCACCTACCCATAATCCCCAGTCATTCTCTTTGCCTCTGTCAATGGAGGTGATTTTTTTTAAAGAAATTAATTCCTCTTTCTAGGTACTTTTCCCTGCAAGCAAGGATTTGGGTTTAGCTGAGTCCACGTTAATCTCTTCAATAGAGTAGTGGTGGGTTTTAAGCAGTTAGAAAGTTTTGAGGTAGTCCTTTCTTTGTTTCCTAACACATGCCCATGGTACAGAAAGCCAGTGTTGGTTACCCTGTTCTTTCTTTTTCTACAGGTCTCTGTAAGGAGTATGTGTACTGTCATGCCTTGTGAGTTGTCTTCCTGCCAGGCAGCTAGACTGCAGGTAAGTGCTTTGTCTTCTAGGTCTGGGAGACCTACACTTCAGAAGAAAAAGTCATATGCAGTAGATGGGGACAGTTTTAAAATCCTTTATACAGGATTTTCTTTGGCAGTGGGCAGGCACATTAGGTATGTTGAGACTAGAGGTTAATCTTCCCTTTATTGAGATGTTTTTCCTCTTTGGGATAATTTTGTTGAAATACTTATGTTTTATACAGGGATTTATGTATAAACTTAAAATTTGGCAGTTGGTTTTCTTTGCTTGTTTAGCTAGAACAGGCTAACTGACAGACTGCTTGAGTGTTTGTGTAAATTAAGCACCGGTGTTGTAGGCAGAGGGAAACGCTTGCCTTTTACTTGCTGCAATGTTCCTCTCTCTGCCGGTCATATGACTTTTCTCTGCTGTCGGATATTAACGGAGCAGAGCGGTGTCATTGAATTTAAGTCTCTTTAGTGTTGATCTACTATATGATCGTTTTAGAGACTTCTGGCAGCCTAATTGTGTATAAGTGTTACGGTAAGGCACCTCAGCCTTTTTTAAAAAAAATATTGCATAACGTTAAGCGGCTGTGGTATTACAAATTCTTAAAGTGACAGTGTATTAAAAAAAATGCTACAATTTGGGGAATTTTTTATTTAGTATTATGGACATGGACCAAGACTCTGTGTCTTTTGACAAATGCTTGTTATGCCTTGAGGCACAAAGTGTTTTGCCAATGCAATTCTGTGCTGCATGCTTAGCTAGAACACTTCAATTTAAAGATAAGTTGTTGCCCTCTGAGCCCAATGTCTCTCAGGATGATGCTGTTCAGGCAATGCCACAGCTTTCTCCTTAAATGTTCCAAGCCTCTATGGTATCACATACAGTGCCCTGCAGTTCCTATCAGCTTCCTGGAGGAGTTTATTTGCCTGCAGATTTCTCTGCACACGTATCTTCTGCGGTATCTGCGGCATTATTTGCTTTCCCTATGCTGGGAAAATGCAAGAGCAAAATTAGTCAATCAGATAGTAAGGTTTCTGTTCCACCTACTGCTATGCAGGTTGCCCTCCCTCATAAGTCTGATGAGGAGGATACGTTGGTAGCCTCTGAGGGTGAAATCTCAGATTTGTACAGTATTATTCCTTCATCTGATACTGAAGAAGTAAACTTTAGATTTAAGCTTGAACACCTTTGTGTACTGTTAAAGGAGGTATTGGCTACTTTGAACGACTCCAATACTTCTGTCATTGTCAACCCTAAGAAGTCTAGTAAACTTAATAAATACTATGATGTTCCTTCCTCTGTGAGAGTTTTTCCTGTCCCAGACCGTGTGATGGAGATTATTTCACCGGAATTGGAGAAACCAGGGATTCCTTTATCCCCGTCTCCTGTTTCCTGTTGCTGACTCCATTAAAGATTCTTGGCACATGGTGCCTAAAGTAGAAGGGGCTATTTCTACTCTGACTAAGAGAAATATGATCTCTATAGAGGATACCTGCTCCTTTAAGGATCCCATGGACAAAAAGCTGGAAGATTATTTGAAGAAGATGTATGTTCATCAAGGTCTTCAATGGCAACTTGCAGTTTGTATTGCCACAGTGGCAAGTGTGGCATCTTATTGGTGCAATGCCTTGTCTGAATCAATTTTATTAGAGACTCCGTTGGAGACAGCTGCCAGTACCCAAAATGGGGGCAAATTGTTAGTGAGGGGAGGGTTAGAGAGCTCTTTGGGGGGGATCAGGGATGTTTGGGGCTAAGGGGGGATCCTACACAGCAGAATATATTAAAAAAAAAAAAAAAAAAAAATTTTAGTAATGGCAGACTTTCTGCCAGTACTTAAGATGGCGGGGACAATTGTGGGGTGGGGGAGGCAAGAGAGCTGTTTGGGAGGGATCAGGGGGTGGGATGTTTCACGTGGGAGGCTGATCTCTACACTAAAGCTAAAATGAACCCTTCAAGCTCCCTACAAGCTACCTAATTAACCCCGTCACTGCTGGGCATAATACATGTGTGGTGCGCAGCGGCATTTAGTGGCCTTCTATTTACCAAAAAACAATGCCAAAGCCATAAATATCTACTAATTCTGAATGAAGGGGATCCCAGAGAAGCATGTACAACCATTTTTGCCATAATTGCACAAACTGTTTGTAAATAATTTCAGTGAGAAACCCAAAGTTAGTGAAAAAGTGAACGTTTTTTTTTTATTTGATCGAATTTGAAGGTAAAATGGTTTGCATGAAATATGTCAAAATGGACCTAGATCAATACTTTGGGTTGTCTACAAAAGGAAAGGTAGGTGTGTAAAGACAACACACCTGAAGTAGCGCTAATCTCTAATATAAGTAGGACATAAATCTCAACAGTTTGCTTAATTAATAACTAGAAAAATTATTAAATGACAATAAATTAATACAACATTTCAATTCATAAAAACATACAAATAAAGAAGATAAGGGTATTCAAGTCCATGTATGTGGTGATATATAAAAACACAAAGGAATCCAGCTGCTCCTCTAAAACAGGTGAATCCACAGACCTTGATTGAAAGCAAAACGATCTAAAAAGATAGAGGAGAGGAGCGCAGACTCAAATGCAGGGTATAACAAAATTTAATAGTGTAAACAAAGACAAGTGGCAACTCACAAAGTATATAACATAAAATGGCATATAGTGTATCAATAACACTTAGCAACTTATCCCCTCTTCAAGTGTGTCCAGAAAGGAGTTCCAGGAAAAGGCAGGACAGGTGTATATCCTCATTCGCTCCAGGGAGGAAGCAAACAGGCAACCGGCATAAGTTCCCAAAGAGTGCCAGAAACCAGGCTGGCAACGGTAGCAAAGTCCGTTTAAATGGTATAAATAATGGCGATATAGTACCTTATCTGGCAAATAAGTGAATGAGATCCTAGGCTCCCAAATCCAAAAGTTCTGTGCTGCAGGTTCAGAACTGAGGACGGCCTCACTGGATCAAACAAATGACGTTAAAGGGGAGGAGCTCTACGCGTTTCGTCCCAGTAACGTAGGGACTTTCTCAAGAGTGATTTGTTAGTAGCGTGCATATCCTCTTATAGGTAGTGTATATCCACACTCCCACATTTTACACCAATGGGGTTAAAGGTCTTGATGATATGCACGATACTTCAAACAGGGGATTGTAAACAAACGCTTGTAATAGCGTAAGTGTGGCTAATTTTCAGATATTCACAGAACATGATTGATATACAATAATAGCGATCCACAATTATAATACAGTTCTAAACATGAACCATATCTATTGGTATCTAAAAATATTAAAAATATTATAAGTTAATATATATTCACATATAATTCTAAAAAATACAATTAATAATCATAAAAATATAACCAATAATCATTATAAATAAAAACCATTCAGTAAATATTTAAAAAACATTAATAGGCTTAAAAATGTGCTAAATGCAATACATCCTATATATATATGTTGTAACCAACAATTCATATATAGATACACAATATGTGGTATACATAAAAAGCCAATATTGTATAAAATAAATAATGATGTGTAGGATTAAAGGAATGCTTGCAAATCAATGTCGATATTTAACCCTTTCGGTTCCAAACAGTTAAGGGTCCTAATCCAAAAGGTCTCCCTTTTTCTAAGATTTAGCAGTCTATTGGTGTCCCATACGTTGGGTTTAATCCATTCTATGATTTTAACGGATAGATCAGACGGATTGCAATTATGGAAGAGCTTAAAGTGGCGTGAAACACTATGGTTCTCAAACCCTGATTCTATGTTTCTTATATGTTCCCTAACTCTATATTTTATTTTGCGTTTAGTGCGACCAATATAAATTAATCCACATTTGCATATGAGTTGGTAAATTACATATGTGGTATGACATGTGCACCTGTCCTTGCAGGGGTACCTTTTTGTTCCATCATAATTGAGAAAATAGGTGGAATTGCTGTCTATTCTAGGACAAAGAACACAATCAATGGTTTTGCAAGGGTATAAGCCATTCTTTCCCCCACACCATTTATTCACTGTTGTAAAATTAGAATTAGATTTTCTTAATTTAGTTGGTGCGATGTAATTCTTAATGTCTTTATTTTTCCTAAAAATGACATTAGGTTTGTCACCTACAATCTGTTTCAGCACAGGGTCAAGTTTGAGAACGTTCCAGTGTTTTCTTAAAATTCTCTGTATTTTTTGGTGTTGATTGTTATATTGGGTGACAAATTTAGGAACATGTTTTCTATCTTTTATCAGATTGTTCTTACCCTTTTGTGTATTATTAATTAGAGAGGCCCTATCCATCATATCGACCTTATATTTGCAATCTTCTAAATGTTTGGGATTGTAACCCTTCTCTATAAATTTGCCCATAAGTATGCTGGATTCCTCATTGTAATGCTCCATATTGGTGCAGTTACGTTTAATTCTTTGAAATTGTCCCAGGGGGATATTTTGTTTCCATTGCCTGAGGTGTCCACTTCTAATGTTTAATAGGCTATTCCTATCCGTGGATTTACGATAATTCTTAACTGCTACTGTGTTTGAAACCTCATTATGATAAAGAGTGAGGTCTAAAAAGGGTATTGATTTCAATGATTTTTCCATAGTAAATTTTAAATTATAAGTGTTATTGTTTATGTAGTTTAAAAAGTCATCTATGATATTCTCAGGGCCCTGCCAGATCATAATAATGTCATCGATATAACGATGGTATTTAATGACATTTGATTTGTAAGGGTTGTTGTTCCAAACCAAATTATCCTCAAAATGTGACATATATAGATTAGCGTACGATGGGGCAAAGGTAGTCCCCATCGCCGTGCCTTGATGTTGTCTATAAAATCTTCCTTCAAATAAAAAATAGTTATGATTCAAAATAAATAATATTCCATTGACTAGGAAATCAATTTGTTTTTCAGCAAATCTATTCTTACTAAGTATATCGTTGATAGCAGACACCCCTTTTGTATGGGGAATGCTTGTGTATAGCGATGAAACGTCGCATGTAACCCAGACATAGCCTAATTCCCATTTAAAGCCTTCAAATTTCTGGATGACATCTATCGTGTCTCTGAGATAGGCTCTTGTATGAGTGACAATAGGCTGTAGGAAGTAATCAATATATTTTGAAAGGTTGTCACATAAAGAGCCTATCCCAGAGACAATCGGTCTACCTGGGGGGGTCTTGGAGTCCTTATGCACCTTGGGTAAGTGGTAAAAGCAAGATATCTTAGGGGCTACTTCATATATAAAGTTATATTCATTCAGATTGAGAACGCCATTGGTTTTGGCCATATTTAAAAATTCTAATAATTCTGCTTTGTATTTGTTAGTGGGATTAAATGTTAAATTGATATAGGTGGTAGAGTCAGATAGAAGTCTATTCGCTTCTTTCAAATAGTCTCCCCTGTTCTGGACAACAATCCCCCCACCCTTATCAGCTGCCCTAAACACCACATCGGTACATTTACTTAAATTATTAAGGGCCTCACGTTCTTTCTTTGATAGGTTGTCACCTAATTTAGATTGGTGTGATAAATTGCTTGTTGATAGGGCAGCTAGATCCTCACATACTAATTTATTGAATATTTTGATATATTCAGACTGGGTGTGCTGTGGATAAAAAATTGACTTTTTCTTTAAATTGCAATGTTTTATTGAAAAATCCTCGTTCTCTTCATATATTGAAAAGTCTAGATTCTCTACTGTATCAGAAAATGTATCCGATGATAGGGGATCACCATTGTTGTCATTTAATAAAATAAGGCTATTGAGGATTTCATCATCATCCTTAGTCAATGATGATACTGGATATGGGTAATGGATATCTGACTGTTTAAAAAAATATCTTTTCAAAGTTAAATTGCGTATAAACCTCTGAAAGTCTATATACAGGTTAAAATGATTAGGACCACTATTTGGCGCAAAGTTCATACCCTTTGCTAACAATTCTAGTTCATGTTTCTCAAATATTCTATCTGATAAGTTAAAAATGAGTTTAGTTCCTTCTTCTAATTCCAATGCTCTCTGTTTCTTTTTTCTTTGCTTAATCCCCCCTCTATTACCTCTAGGTCTTCCTCTTCGTGTGGTCTTTTTGGGTTTCGTTGATTTAGGGGTTGGTTTGGGAGTGAGTTCTGTATGCTCCCCCCTCCCCCCCCCCCCTGTTGTCTCCAGGGTGGAATCCCTAAAAAAGGATTAGTATTAGAAGTACTATTTCTACGTTGATGTGTATTATTCCCATGGTTTTTGTTCTTATTTGTATGGGAATTGTATGTATTTGATCTAGGTGATGGTTTCCCCTGATAGTTCGAATTATCCCATCTGGGTCTAGCTCCCTGATGATGCCATACAGGGGATTGAGGTTGTTTATCTAGAACTTGATATCTATTCCCATACTGGAAATTTTGTTCAGGTTCAACTGAGGGAAAATCCCTAGTACTCTGTTGTATATTTCTAATTGGTTTGTTATAGTAACTGTGCTTGTTATTGTGTTGAATCTGATTATTAAAATTCCCATAACTGTTATGGGTTCCATCCCTTGTATTATATTGTTCTGACTGCTTAAATGCTCTATTATGGTAATTGGTATTCTGTTTGTTACCCGTCAAATCTGAATTAGGAGTTAAACTATTGCTTTGCTCTTTTTCTCTGTTGGGCACAGAGTTGTTTACAGAGTTCTTTTTATATGAATAGACTTTGTCGGATTTAAAATCCTCAAGGTCCCTCTGTAGTTTTTTAATTTTTGCAGTTTCTAACTCTTTAGAGAAGGTGTCGACTCTGCTCTGAATATTAGTGTTCATCTCCTGCCATTGTTGAATATGTTCATATGGTTGTATTTTAACAATTAGGGTGTCTATTTCAGTTTTTAATTTATCCAGTTTATATTCTCTATACTTTATCAACAATTTTATCAAAGCTTGTGAGCAATTATGCAATATTTGTTCCCATTCGATCTGGTACTCCACCTCATCTAGATTAAAAGCGGGAAATTTGAAGATCCTAAGTCCCCGTGGTATCACATTATGCAAAATATAATTATCAAGGAGTACCAGATCTTGCCATTCTTTTGCATCTTTTAATAAGAGCTTTTCCAGCTCCCTAAAGATATGTAAAGGATCCTCTGATGTCACAATGCTAGGAGTATTGGTCAGTAAATTATGGGATCGCTGGCGTTTGGACCTATTTTCACTAATTCCAAAAACGTTAGGATTGGATGCACTAGCCTCCATAGTTATTATACTTTATGTAATAGTGAAAAAATGGATCTGCTGCTACTTCTAGGAATAAAAAGTAAACAAAAGGAAAGGTAGGTGTGTAAAGACAACACACCTGAAGTAGCGCTAATCTCTAATATAAGTAGGACATAAATCTCAACAGTTTGCTTAATTAATAACTAGAAAAATTATTAAATGACAATAAATTAATACAACATTTCAATTCATAAAAACATACAAATAAAGAAGATAAGGGTATTCAAGTCCATGTATGTGGTGATATATAAAAACACAAAGGAATCCAGCTGCTCCTCTAAAACAGGTGAATCCACAGACCTTGATTGAAAGCAAAACGATCTAAAAAGATAGAGGAGAGGAGCGCAGACTCAAATGCAGGGTATAACAAAATTTAATAGTGTAAACAAAGACAAGTGGCAACTCACAAAGTATATAACATAAAATGGCATATAGTGTATCAATAACACTTAGCAACTTATCCCCTCTTCAAGTGTGTCCAGAAAGGAGTTCCAGGAAAAGGCAGGACAGGTGTATATCCTCATTCGCTCCAGGGAGGAAGCAAACAGGCAACCGGCATAAGTTCCCAAAGAGTGCCAGAAACCAGGCTGGCAACGGTAGCAAAGTCCGTTTAAATGGTATAAATAATGGCGATATAGTACCTTATCTGGCAAATAAGTGAATGAGATCCTAGGCTCCCAAATCCAAAAGTTCTGTGCTGCAGGTTCAGAACTGAGGACGGCCTCACTGGATCAAACAAATGACGTTAAAGGGGAGGAGCTCTACGCGTTTCGTCCCAGTAACGTAGGGACTTTCTCAAGAGTGATTTGTTAGTAGCGTGCATATCCTCTTATAGGTAGTGTATATCCACACTCCCACATTTTACACCAATGGGGTTAAAGGTCTTGATGATATGCACGATACTTCAAACAGGGGATTGTAAACAAACGCTTGTAATAGCGTAAGTGTGGCTAATTTTCAGATATTCACAGAACATGATTGATATACAATAATAGCGATCCACAATTATAATACAGTTCTAAACATGAACCATATCCAAGGACAGGTGCACATGTCATACCACATATGTAATTTACCAACTCATATGCAAATGTGGATTAATTTATATTGGTCGCACTAAACGCAAAATAAAATATAGAGTTAGGGAACATATAAGAAACATAGAATCAGGGTTTGAGAACCATAGTGTTTCACGCCACTTTAAGCTCTTCCATAATTGCAATCCGTCTGATCTATCCGTTAAAATCATAGAATGGATTAAACCCAACGTATGGGACACCAATAGACTGCTAAATCTTAGAAAAAGGGAGACCTTTTGGATTAGGACCCTTAACTGTTTGGAACCGAAAGGGTTAAATATCGACATTGATTTGCAAGCATTCCTTTAATCCTACACATCATTATTTATTTTATACAATATTGGCTTTTTATGTATACCACATATTGTGTATCTATATATGAATTGTTGGTTACAACATATATATATAGGATGTATTGCATTTAGCACATTTTTAAGCCTATTAATGTTTTTTAAATATTTACTGAATGGTTTTTATTTATAATGATTATTGGTTATATTTTTATGATTATTAATTGTATTTTTTAGAATTATATGTGAATATATATTAACTTATAATATTTTTAATATTTTTAGATACCAATAGATATGGTTCATGTTTAGAACTGTATTATAATTGTGGATCGCTATTATTGTATATCAATCATGTTCTGTGAATATCTGAAAATTAGCCACACTTACGCTATTACAAGCGTTTGTTTACAATCCCCTGTTTGAAGTATCGTGCATATCATCAAGACCTTTAACCCCATTGGTGTAAAATGTGGGAGTGTGGATATACACTACCTATAAGAGGATATGCACGCTACTAACAAATCACTCTTGAGAAAGTCCCTACGTTACTGGGACGAAACGCGTAGAGCTCCTCCCCTTTAACGTCATTTGTTTGATCCAGTGAGGCCGTCCTCAGTTCTGAACCTGCAGCACAGAACTTTTGGATTTGGGAGCCTAGGATCTCATTCACTTATTTGCCAGATAAGGTACTATATCGCCATTATTTATACCATTTAAACGGACTTTGCTACCGTTGCCAGCCTGGTTTCTGGCACTCTTTGGGAACTTATGCCGGTTGCCTGTTTGCTTCCTCCCTGGAGCGAATGAGGATATACACCTGTCCTGCCTTTTCCTGGAACTCCTTTCTGGACACACTTGAAGAGGGGATAAGTTGCTAAGTGTTATTGATACACTATATGCCATTTTATGTTATATACTTTGTGAGTTGCCACTTGTCTTTGTTTACACTATTAAATTTTGTTATACCCTGCATTTGAGTCTGCGCTCCTCTCCTCTATCTTTTTAGATCGTTTTGCTTTCAATCAAGGTCTGTGGATTCACCTGTTTTAGAGGAGCAGCTGGATTCCTTTGTGTTTTTATATATCACCACATACATGGACTTGAATACCCTTATCTTCTTTATTTGTATGTTTTTATGAATTGAAATGTTGTATTAATTTATTGTCATTTAATAATTTTTCTAGTTATTAATTAAGCAAACTGTTGAGATTTATGTCCTACTTATATTAGAGATTAGCGCTACTTCAGGTGTGTTGTCTTTACACACCTACCTTTCCTTTTGTTTACTTTTTATTCCTAGAAGTAGCAGCAGATCCATTTTTTCACTATTACATAAAGTATAATAACTATGGAGGCTAGTGCATCCAATCCTAACGTTTTTGGAATTAGTGAAAATAGGTCCAAACGCCAGCGATCCCATAATTTACTGACCAATACTCCTAGCATTGTGACATCAGAGGATCCTTTACATATCTTTAGGGAGCTGGAAAAGCTCTTATTAAAAGATGCAAAAGAATGGCAAGATCTGGTACTCCTTGATAATTATATTTTGCATAATGTGATACCACGGGGACTTAGGATCTTCAAATTTCCCGCTTTTAATCTAGATGAGGTGGAGTACCAGATCGAATGGGAACAAATATTGCATAATTGCTCACAAGCTTTGATAAAATTGTTGATAAAGTATAGAGAATATAAACTGGATAAATTAAAAACTGAAATAGACACCCTAATTGTTAAAATACAACCATATGAACATATTCAACAATGGCAGGAGATGAACACTAATATTCAGAGCAGAGTCGACACCTTCTCTAAAGAGTTAGAAACTGCAAAAATTAAAAAACTACAGAGGGACCTTGAGGATTTTAAATCCGACAAAGTCTATTCATATAAAAAGAACTCTGTAAACAACTCTGTGCCCAACAGAGAAAAAGAGCAAAGCAATAGTTTAACTCCTAATTCAGATTTGACGGGTAACAAACAGAATACCAATTACCATAATAGAGCATTTAAGCAGTCAGAACAATATAATACAAGGGATGGAACCCATAACAGTTATGGGAATTTTAATAATCAGATTCAACACAATAACAAGCACAGTTACTATAACAAACCAATTAGAAATATACAACAGAGTACTAGGGATTTTCCCTCAGTTGAACCTGAACAAAATTTCCAGTATGGGAATAGATATCAAGTTCTAGATAAACAACCTCAATCCCCTGTATGGCATCATCAGGGAGCTAGACCCAGATGGGATAATTCGAACTATCAGGGGAAACCATCACCTAGATCAAATACATACAATTCCCATACAAATAAGAACAAAAACCATGGGAATAATACACATCAACGTAGAAATAGTACTTCTAATACTAATCCTTTTTTAGGGATTCCACCCTGGAGACAACAGGGGGGGGGGGGAGGGGGGAGCATACAGAACTCACTCCCAAACCAACCCCTAAATCAACGAAACCCAAAAAGACCACACGAAGAGGAAGACCTAGAGGTAATAGAGGGGGGATTAAGCAAAGAAAAAAGAAACAGAGAGCATTGGAATTAGAAGAAGGAACTAAACTCATTTTTAACTTATCAGATAGAATATTTGAGAAACATGAACTAGAATTGTTAGCAAAGGGTATGAACTTTGCGCCAAATAGTGGTCCTAATCATTTTAACCTGTATATAGACTTTCAGAGGTTTATACGCAATTTAACTTTGAAAAGATATTTTTTTAAACAGTCAGATATCCATTACCCATATCCAGTATCATCATTGACTAAGGATGATGATGAAATCCTCAATAGCCTTATTTTATTAAATGACAACAATGGTGATCCCCTATCATCGGATACATTTTCTGATACAGTAGAGAATCTAGACTTTTCAATATATGAAGAGAACGAGGATTTTTCAATAAAACATTGCAATTTAAAGAAAAAGTCAATTTTTTATCCACAGCACACCCAGTCTGAATATATCAAAATATTCAATAAATTAGTATGTGAGGATCTAGCTGCCCTATCAACAAGCAATTTATCACACCAATCTAAATTAGGTGACAACCTATCAAAGAAAGAACGTGAGGCCCTTAATAATTTAAGTAAATGTACCGATGTGGTGTTTAGGGCAGCTGATAAGGGTGGGGGGATTGTTGTCCAGAACAGGGGAGACTATTTGAAAGAAGCGAATAGACTTCTATCTGACTCTACCACCTATATCAATTTAACATTTAATCCCACTAACAAATACAAAGCAGAATTATTAGAATTTTTAAATATGGCCAAAACCAATGGCGTTCTCAATCTGAATGAATATAACTTTATATATGAAGTAGCCCCTAAGATATCTTGCTTTTACCACTTACCCAAGGTGCATAAGGACTCCAAGACCCCCCCAGGTAGACCGATTGTCTCTGGGATAGGCTCTTTATGTGACAACCTTTCAAAATATATTGATTACTTCCTACAGCCTATTGTCACTCATACAAGAGCCTATCTCAGAGACACGATAGATGTCATCCAGAAATTTGAAGGCTTTAAATGGGAATTAGGCTATGTCTGGGTTACATGCGACGTTTCATCGCTATACACAAGCATTCCCCATACAAAAGGGGTGTCTGCTATCAACGATATACTTAGTAAGAATAGATTTGCTGAAAAACAAATTGATTTCCTAGTCAATGGAATATTATTTATTTTGAATCATAACTATTTTTTATTTGAAGGAAGATTTTATAGACAACATCAAGGCACGGCGATGGGGACTACCTTTGCCCCATCGTACGCTAATCTATATATGTCACATTTTGAGGATAATTTGGTTTGGAACAACAACCCTTACAAATCAAATGTCATTAAATACCATCGTTATATCGATGACATTATTATGATCTGGCAGGGCCCTGAGAATATCATAGATGACTTTTTAAACTACATAAACAATAACACTTATAATTTAAAATTTACTATGGAAAAATCATTGAAATCAATACCCTTTTTAGACCTCACTCTTTATCATAATGAGGTTTCAAACACAGTAGCAGTTAAGAATTATCGTAAATCCACGGATAGGAATAGCCTATTAAACATTAGAAGTGGACACCTCAGGCAATGGAAACAAAATATCCCCCTGGGACAATTTCAAAGAATTAAACGTAACTGCACCAATATGGAGCATTACAATGAGGAATCCAGCATACTTATGGGCAAATTTATAGAGAAGGGTTACAATCCCAAACATTTAGAAGATTGCAAATATAAGGTCGATATGATGGATAGGGCCTCTCTAATTAATAATACACAAAAGGGTAAGAACAATCTGATAAAAGATAGAAAACATGTTCCTAAATTTGTCACCCAATATAACAATCAACACCAAAAAATACAGAGAATTTTAAGAAAACACTGGAACGTTCTCAAACTTGACCCTGTGCTGAAACAGATTGTAGGTGACAAACCTAATGTCATTTTTAGGAAAAATAAAGACATTAAGAATTACATCGCACCAACTAAATTAAGAAAATCTAATTCTAATTTTACAACAGTGAATAAATGGTGTGGGGGAAAGAATGGCTTATACCCTTGCAAAACCATTGATTGTGTTCTTTGTCCTAGAATAGACAGCAATTCCACCTATTTTCTCAATTATGATGGAACAAAAAGGTACCCCTGCAAGGACAGGTGCACATGTCATACCACATATGTAATTTACCAACTCATATGCAAATGTGGATTAATTTATATTGGTCGCACTAAACGCAAAATAAAATATAGAGTTAGGGAACATATAAGAAACATAGAATCAGGGTTTGAGAACCATAGTGTTTCACGCCACTTTAAGCTCTTCCATAATTGCAATCCGTCTGATCTATCCGTTAAAATCATAGAATGGATTAAACCCAACGTATGGGACACCAATAGACTGCTAAATCTTAGAAAAAGGGAGACCTTTTGGATTAGGACCCTTAACTGTTTGGAACCGAAAGGGTTAAATATCGACATTGATTTGCAAGCATTCCTTTAATCCTACACATCATTATTTATTTTATACAATATTGGCTTTTTATGTATACCACATATTGTGTATCTATATATGAATTGTTGGTTACAACATATATATATAGGATGTATTGCATTTAGCACATTTTTAAGCCTATTAATGTTTTTTAAATATTTACTGAATGGTTTTTATTTATAATGATTATTGGTTATATTTTTATGATTATTAATTGTATTTTTTAGAATTATATGTGAATATATATTAACTTATAATATTTTTAATATTTTTAGATACCAATAGATATGGTTCATGTTTAGAACTGTATTATAATTGTGGATCGCTATTATTGTATATCAATCATGTTCTGTGAATATCTGAAAATTAGCCACACTTACGCTATTACAAGCGTTTGTTTACAATCCCCTGTTTGAAGTATCGTGCATATCATCAAGACCTTTAACCCCATTGGTGTAAAATGTGGGAGTGTGGATATACACTACCTATAAGAGGATATGCACGCTACTAACAAATCACTCTTGAGAAAGTCCCTACGTTACTGGGACGAAACGCGTAGAGCTCCTCCCCTTTAACGTCATTTGTTTGATCCAGTGAGGCCGTCCTCAGTTCTGAACCTGCAGCACAGAACTTTTGGATTTGGGAGCCTAGGATCTCATTCACTTATTTGCCAGATAAGGTACTATATCGCCATTATTTATACCATTTAAACGGACTTTGCTACCGTTGCCAGCCTGGTTTCTGGCACTCTTTGGGAACTTATGCCGGTTGCCTGTTTGCTTCCTCCCTGGAGCGAATGAGGATATACACCTGTCCTGCCTTTTCCTGGAACTCCTTTCTGGACACACTTGAAGAGGGGATAAGTTGCTAAGTGTTATTGATACACTATATGCCATTTTATGTTATATACTTTGTGAGTTGCCACTTGTCTTTGTTTACACTATTAAATTTTGTTATACCCTGCATTTGAGTCTGCGCTCCTCTCCTCTATCTTTTTAGATCGTTTTACTTTGGGTTGTCTACTACACTACATTTAAGCTAAAATTAACCCTACAATCTCCCTAATTAACCCCTTCACTGCTGGGCATAATACACGTGTGGTGAGCAGCAGCATTTAGCAGCCTTCTAATTACCGAAAAGTAATGCCAAAGCCATAAATATCTGCTAATTTTAAACAAAGGGGATCCCCGAGAAGCATTTACAACCATGTGTGCCATAATTGCACAATCTGTTTGTAAATATTTTCAGTGAGAAACCTAAAGTTTGGGAAAAAGTGAACAATTCTTTTTATTTGATCGCATTTGGTGGTGAAATGGTGGCATTAAATATACCAAAAATGGGCCTAGATCAATACTTTGGGTTGTCCACTAAAAAAAAATATATACATGTGAAGGGTTATTTAGGGATTCCTGACAGATATCAGTGTTCCAATGTAATTATTGCTAATTTCGAAAGAATTTGGAAATAGCAAAGTGCTACTTGTATTTATTGCCCTATAACTTGCAAAAAAAAGCAAAGAACGTGTAAACATTGGGTATTTCTAAACTCAGAACAAAATTTAGAAACTATTTAGCATGGGTGTTTTTTGGTGGTTTAGATGTGTAACAGATTTTGGGTGTCAAAGTTAGAAAAAGTGTTTTTTTCCATTTTTTCATCATATTTTAAAAAACAAAATTATAGTAAATTATAAGATATGATGAAAATAATGGTATCTTTAGAAAGTCCATTTAATGGCGAGAAAAATGGTATATAATATTTGTGGGTACAATAAATGAGTAAGAGGAAAATTACAGCAGAAATGTAAAAATAGCCTTGGTCCCAAATGGTCAGAAAATGGAAAAATGCTCTGGTCACTAAGGGCTTAAATGAGAGAAAGTTTTTGGGTAAACTGTCCCTTTAACAATGAGCAAGCTTAGGAGCACCAATGAATCCAGCCTAGTGTATAATTCAAGATAACCACTAAGAAATTAAATGATGCCAGTCATAGATTTAAAGAGGTAAAATAAGATTTTTTAACACATGTATAAAAAACATAAATGTTTAACATAATGTCACCTAAACAATGAGATTCCTCTACAAGCTCATGAGAATCTGTGGATCAAGGCCAGTTTATGATTAAAGATCACCCGTAAGTGTAAAAATATTAACGCTATAGTGTGCAAAAATTGCTCAAGTTAAAGGGACAGCCTACACCAGGATTGTTATTGTTTAAAAAGATAGATAATCCCTTTATTACCCATTCCCCAGTTTTGAATAACCAAGACGTTTATATTTATATACTTTTTACCTCTGTGATTACCTTGTATCTAAGCCTCTGCAGACTGCCCCCTTATCTCAGTGCTTTGGACAGACATGCAGTTTAGCCAAACAGTGCATACTCCCAAATAACTCCACGGGAGTGAGCACAATGTTATCTATATGACACACATGAACTAGTACTGTCTAACTGTGAAAAACTTTCAAAATGCTCTGAGCTAAGTGGCGGTTTTCAATGGTTTAGAAATCAGTTTGAGCCTAGCTAGGTTAAACTTTTCAAAAATACCACCAATGGAACAAAGCAAATTTGATGATAAAAGTAAATTGGAAAGTTGTTTTAAATTGCATGCCCTGTCTGAATAATAAAAGTTTAATTTTGACTATACTGTCCCCTTAAATTAATAGCACTTTTAATTTTATGATCATATTAGAAGTTGAAAAAAATATATTAGCACTCAAGTGAATGTCTAGGGTACATTAATATGTGCATAGTGCAGTGTGAGTTAAATCTCTTACATATTAGACTTCTATAGTTGATGTGCTATGTTTGGCTATCACTTGAACACTAATATAAAGGTGAGTTAAGCCCGCTGAACTGAAGGTTCGATAAGCCGAGGGTCAAATAGTGGAGATCTTCATTAACTTTTATAC
Source organism: Bombina bombina (assembly GCF_027579735.1). Taxonomy (NCBI): domain Eukaryota; kingdom Metazoa; phylum Chordata; class Amphibia; order Anura; family Bombinatoridae; genus Bombina; species Bombina bombina. The sequence goes on along the minus strand of NC_069504.1, from coordinate 246,858,928 downwards.
TATAATTTTGTAGATATGTTTAATAAAACTGAACAGAGACCTACTGTATATACCTTTGAGTCCTTCCCAGTACAATACCTTGTCATATATCAATTTGCTTGAAATCACTTTTAAAACATTTATTTTAATAATAAACCTTTATTTTACATTTAATATGTATACATATGAGTGAAATACTTTATTTTAATATATTATACACATGTTTTTTAAGCTTATATTCAAGCTTTAACACTTTATTTCAGGGCTCCAAAACTGTTAAATTTCCCAGTGCTATTTTGTGTTGCGCTCTATAGTAACACTTAACTTGTAATCAGACTAATAATAGCTCACTCTGCGCTATCCTAGTAAGCCTATTTAAGATTATCTGACAAACCTTTTTTAATCATTTATTTTTAGTACCAGATTGTGTGCTATTGATTGCACTCCACTTCTAATCAAGCCCTATGCTGGGTTTCCACTTTCCACTTGAAGTTACCATTAATACCTCACTTTCTAGATTGGGCATTTGAAAACAGAAATATTAACACCTTTAAACATGTTTACATAATATTCATTCCATTAAAATGTTGAAGTAAAAACCTTCACATAAGGACTAGGTATGGTACCATACATATTCGGTTTCATAGAGGAAATCCATTTAAAGAATTTTGTCTCTTCTGAAAATGTACATGGGATAATTTCTTTTCATAGTTTTTAGTGTTCATGCCACTGTAGTTTTGTTTGTATTGTCTGTTCCTTGTCTTTACAACCAAAACAATCTGCTGCGTAAAGTTTATCTAGCTTGCAATAAATGCATCCCTGTGGTATATTGTTCATAATAAAATCACATATCCTTGTATCTTTAGTTTGGACCATTTCTTTTATTTAAATTAAAAAAAAAGAAAAAGAAACAAAATAGAAAAAATAAAATTTAAGCAAAAACAAGAAAAAAGCACACATCTTTCCTTTCTCTGATTACTTTTTTTTTTTTGACGATTATTAGATTTCTACTAGTTTAATATTTGTAATGGATAAGCATTTCCGTGTGGTCTGAACTATTAATGCTTGAATAGAAAATTTAATCTTAACTCACTTATTTTACACTCTGCTAACAAATGATCTCACTGCTGAAATAGCATCACCAGCTTGCTAATGACTCATTTTTGATATAAGAACTTGCTAATTCATTCCTTTGAATAGAATGTCTGCTGCAAGGTAGTTGAAGTTGTAAATGTGTAAACCTGTTCATGGATATTGTAGAGAATAGGAATGAACCATACTATCCTGGCCTAATGTTTGAATATCTTAGCATTTTAATGCAATTGTCTAGGCTGTGCATGCTAATTTGCCAGACAAAATGCAGGCAAGATTTCAAAATGCAAACACATTTTTTAATTAAGAATCCTTAGAAAATGATGATAAAATTGATTTATTTCCTCCTAATGCTCAATTATTTTCAACCAACAATTCTCTGGGATCTTGTGGGCTTTTGAGGTTTTATTTTTCTAGTTATTAGGAGTTTATCATTTGTCCAAAAAAATAATAATTGAGAGGGAATATTTTACTCATTTATGATTGATAAGTCAATTGCTAGGTTCATATATTTGACTAAAAAGTATACATTCAGAAAGATATTTTAGTTAATTTTGTATATTAGCATTATATGCAAATAACATTATACACAAGTCAAACAATGGTTGTATATATTTTAAATATGTTAAGCACTCAACTGCAGATTGCAGAATAGAAATTAAAGAAACAACAGGTTTTCTACTTTTGGTGAATAATTATTCTTGTTTAACTGAGGAAAACTCATCAGCCTTTCTCAAGTATCATCCCCTATAAAAAATAAAAAAGTGCTTTGCTCCATATCCTTTGAACGCATTATAATTACCCTTTAATATCTCTTCTGTATTGGACTCTGTTTGTAAGGATTTTAATAGTTTTCTCTTGTGTTATGACCTTGCTGAGGTTTATTTAAAGGTACAGTGTTTTGTGATTTGACTTGTTTACCTTTATTTGGTTGTTTAAAATGGCTGATTTTGCCTGTTGTATACTCACATATATTGAATATTTCAATATTTAAGTATGGGTTTTCGAAAAGCTATGAAAACAAGAAAGCCTAGAAGAGATCACAATCCCAGTAGGAGAGGGAGGCAGAGAGGTTAAAAAAAAGTTCTCTCTAATTATTGGTCTCACTCTGTATATTAGGATAACAAGGATTTTGTGGAAATATTGAGGTATAAGCTAAGGAGACCTGCTCCCCCTGAAAGCTCAGCCTACTGCATTTGGTTGTGGTTTCAATTACCAGAGACAAATATTTCATATACACAATATACCTAAAGGAGCAATTTCCCATACATTTTATACCCTACAGCTAGTATAACAAGTCCTGCTCCATGGATAAAAACAATGAGTCAGGCCAAGGTAATAGCTGGTTGCTAGTACCATATTTTCTACCTCCAATTCTGATGATGTTCCAGATGGGAGTTGTTCAGTCCCACATCCATATCTTGCTCTGGATCATGTTGCATACCTGAAAAACATTACATGAAACTATTTATTATCAATAAATATCAATATTTAAATTAAACTATGTATACTTAATACAGTACATACATTGTAATATTATGTGGATTCTAATATTAAAGTTTTCAAAACTGGTGACTAGTTTCTGTGTGTGTGTGTAATATATATATATATATATATATATATATACACACACACACACATACACATATATATATAAAGAGAGACCTCCCTATTAATTATTGAGTTCATGTGTTTTAGCCAAACCAGCTGCTAACAAATGCATATAATCCAGCATATAGCCATGAAATATCCTTAGACAATCATTGGCCGTACAAAGAGTCATACTGAAGAGCTCATTACCTTTAAAAGTGACACTGTCATATAATGCTACCTTTACCACAAGTCAGTTTGTAAAATTTCTGCCCTACTAAATCTGCCCTGGTCAACTGTATTATTGTGATGTGGAAGCATCTAGGTGCAACAACAGCTCAGCTTCAAGTGGTAGACCATGCAAACACATAGAGCAAGGCTGATAAATGCTGAAGCGTGTAGAGGGCAAAAATCACCAATCTTCTGTTGCATCACTCACTTCAGAGTTCCAAAATTCCTCTGGAAGCAATATTAGCACAAAAACAACTGAAATGTATTTTAATGCCTAAGCAGCTGTACACAAGCCTCACATCAAGAATGAGGTGAAGACAAGGTAGGATGATCTTCAGGGGCTTAGTGTTAGGTTTATTTAAGGGGGGTTTGGGTTAGATTAGGGGTATGTGGGTGGTGGGTTGTAATGTTGGGGGGGGTATTGTATGGGGTTTTTTTTACAGGCAAAAGAGCTGAACTTCTTGGGGCATGCCCCGCAAAGGACCCTGTTCAGGGCTGGTAAGGTAAAAGAGCTTTTAACTTTAGTAATTTAGAATAGGGTAGGGCATTTTTTATTTTGGGGGAATTTGTTGTTTTATTAGGGGGCTTAGAGTAGGTGTAATTAGTTTAAAATTGTTGTAATATTTTTCTTATGTTTGTAGATATTTTTTTATTTTTTGTAACTTAGTTCTTTTTTATTTTTTGTACTTTAGCAAGTTTATTTAATTGTATTTATTTGTAGGAATTGTATTTAATTAATTTATTGATAGTGTAGTGTTAGGTTAATTGTAGGTAATTGTAGTTAGTTTATTTAATTAATTTATTGATAGTATAGTGTTAGTTTTAATTGTAACTTAGGTTAGGATTTCTTTTACAGGTAAATTTGTAATTATTTTAACTATTTTAGCTATTAAATAGTTCTTAACTATTTAATAGCTATTGTACCTGGTTAAAATGAATACAAAGTTACCTGTAAAATAAATATAAATCCTAAAATAGCTATAATATAAATATAATTTATATTGTAGCTATATTAGGATTTATTTTACAGGTAAGTATTTTGCTTTAAATAGGAATAATTTATTTAATAAGAGTTAATTAATTTCGTTAGATTAAAATTATATTTAACTTAGGGGGGTGTTAGTGTTAGGGTTAGACTTAGCTTTAGGGGTTAATACATTTATTAGAATAGCGGTGAGCTCCGGTCGGCAGATTAGGGGTTAATAATTGAAGTTAGGTGTCGGCGATGTTAGGGAGGGCAGATTAGGGGTTAATACTATTTAATATAGGGTTAGTGAGGCGGATTAGGGGTTAATAACTTTATTATAGTAGCGCTCAGGTCCGCTCGGCAGATTAGGGGTTAATAAGTGTAGGCAGGTGGAGGCGACGTTGAGGGGGGCAGATTAGGGGTTAATAAATATAATATAGGGGTCGGCGATGTTAGGGAACCAGATTAGGGGTACATAGGGATAATGTTCAGTAGCGGCGGTTTACGGAGCGGAAGATTAGGGGTTAATAATAATATGCAGGGGTCAGCGATAGCGGGGGCGGCAGATTAGGGGTTAATAAGTCTAAGGTTAGGGGTGTTTAGACTCGGGGTACATGTTAGAGTGTTAAGTGCAGACGTAGGAAGGGTTACCGCATAGCAAACAATGGGGCTGCGTTAGGAGCTGAACGCAGCTTTTTTGCAGGTGTTAGGTTTTTTTTTCAGCTCAAACAGCCCCATTGTTTCCTATGGGGGAATCGTGCACGAGCACGTTTTTGAGGTTGGCCGCGTCCATAAGCAACTCTGGTATAGAGAGTTGAAGCTGCGTTAAAAATGCTCTACGCTCCTTTTTTGGAGCCTAACGCAGCCTTTATGTGGACTCTCGATACCAGAGTTATTTTTATGGTGCGGCCAGAAAAAAGCCGGCGTTAGATTTTCGGGTTGTTACCGACAAAACTCCAAATCTAGGCCTCAGATTTCAATCACTGCTTCTCTGTGTGTGAAATTCTCCGTTAGTCGGGTTGCAGCATCTGCAGTGTGTCTATGCTAAGCTTACCTGCTACTCTTTCTCTCACGCCTGTCCCCTGCAAACCGCCTGGGAATCCCCACTGATTCCTAAGAATCCAGTCAAAACGTACAAAAAAGGTGAGGCAAAGGAAAAGGTAAAAATTAAGAACAACAATTTATTAATATAGGGTAAAAATCCAAACAGTCATATCGTAAATGTAAAAAAATAGTACAAAGAACCGGTGTAGCAGAGATCTTAAGTGTTTCAGCTTATGTCTTCCTCATAGATCTCGTATTGCGTGATGACGTCATCAAGATGGCGTCTGTTGTCATGGTAAACAATCGCAATGTGTAAAGTTCAGCAAATTGCCATATTACTACCTATTCACTGGATGAGGAAGTATCTCCCCCAGTCAACAGAAGACGTATCACCATGGCAACAGATCCAATAAACAAATCACAGTATTTAAAATAAACATAACAGGATATTAACACTAATGTATTATTGCTAAGCATAAAAAATAGAAAATAAAATGGTCAGAAATAGAGTAATACCTACAAAGAATAATAATATTAAGTATTTGATACTATATGCCTCTTTTACTAATGTAACACATATACAACAATTGGAGGATTGGACAAACGACTGGGATCTAAAGTTTAACACAGCAAAGTGTAAAATAATGCATTTAGGGAAGAAAAATACAAATGTTAATTTCAGACTCAATGTCACTTTATTGACTGTTACAGATGAGGAACAGGACTTGGGAATTATTATTTCAGATGATTTAAAACTTAGTAAACAATGTAGTAATGCAGTGAGTAAGGCTAGCAAAATGCTTGGATGTATTGGTAGAGGTATTTGCAGCAGAAATATTAAGGTTCTTATGCCATTTTATAGATCATTAGTTAGTCCTCATCTTAAGTATTGTGTGCAGTTCTGGAGGCCATACCTTCAGAAAGATATTAAACTTGAATCTGTGCAAAGGAGGGCTACCAAAATGGTACATGGTCTAAAAAGTAAACAATGTAGTAATGCAGCGAGTAAGGCTAGCAGAATGCTTGGATGTATTGGTAGAGGTATTTGCAGCAGGAATAGTAAGATTCTTATAGATCATTACTTAGGCCTCATCTTGAGTATTGTGTGCAGTTCTGGAGGCCATACCTTCAGCAGGATCTTAACAAACTTGAATCTGTGCAAAGGAGGGCTACCAAAATGGTACATGGTCTAAAAAATAAAACTTATCAGGATAGGCTCAATGACCTAAATATGTATAGCTTAGAGGAGAGAAGGGAAAGAGGTGATATGATAGCAACTTTCAAGTATGTTAAAGGGCTTAGTAAAACTGAGGCTGTGGGTATTTTACATAAAATGGAAAATTCAAGAACAAGGGGTCATGATCTCAAGCTAAAGGGTATTAGATTCAGAAGTAATTTGAGGAAACACTTCTTTACACAAAGAGTGATTGATTTATGGAATAAACCTCCTCAAGAGGTAGTAATGACAAACACTGTTGGGGACTTTAAAAATGCCTGGGACAAGCATAAGGCTATCCTACGAACTAGATAAGTTTATACTGTTAGGTAATATCAGGCAGACTTGCTGGGCCTATGACTCTTATCTGCCGTCAATATCTATGTTTCTATGTCATATCTATGCACATACCCTCATACTGAGGTACTATATATGTATCATATTACCTACTTAAAGGGACAGTCTACCATACAATTGTAAAAGATAGATAATCCCTTTATTACCCATTCCCCAGTTTTGCACAACCAACACTGTTATATTATTACACTTTTTACCTCTATGATTACCTTGTATCTAAGAACCTTCTTCCAGCCCCCTGATCACATGACTGTGACTGTTTATTATCTATTGTCTTGCATTTAGCATTGTTTTGTGTTAAATCTTAAATAACTCCCTGTGCCTGTACGCAGTGTTATCTATATAGGTGTACTTTGTCTCTTTGTATTGAAAAGGAATTTAAAAAGCCTGTGATAAGAGGCAGCCCTCAAGGGTTTAGAAATTAGCATATGAGCCTACCTATGTTTAGTTTAAACTAAGAATACCAAGAGAAAAAAGCAAATTTGATGATAAATGTAAATTGAAAAGTTGATTAAAATTACATGTCATATCTGAATACTGAAAGTTTAATTTTGACTAGACTGTCCCTTTAAATGACTAAAACTATAAGTCCTATACACAATATTAAAAAACAAGGTGCTCCAAGGAGATGGTAGAAACGGAGTATTTCTGAGTAGAGGAAGCTCACAGTCATTTATAAAAACATCTGTAATCAATCATCACATTCAGTGCAATAGTGTCCAATCTATGGATCCAGCGTGATTCCATCCTTAGTAGGGCCTTAGCCCAATCATCACCACATCTGGATTTAGGGATGTGATCAATTAATATAGTTCTCATAGTGGAGATAGCATGTCCCGATTGCTGGAAGTGGCAAGTCACAGGTTGATCTGAATTGCCTAATGGCTGATTTATGGTCAGCCTCTCTCTGAATGTGATAATCGTTTTTCCCACGTAATAAAGGGAACATGGGCAGATGGTAACACAGATAATATGATCTGAAGTGCATGTCAACCAATGATGTATAGTGAAGGTTTTGTTGGTATGAGGAAAATGGAATATGTTGCCAGTAATCATGCCATTGCAGGTCATGCAGTTACCGCACCTGTAACAGCCTTTCTTCCCCTGGGATAACCAGGTATTCTTCTGATAGCTTTGTACAGGATCTGTCCTCACCAACAAATCTCTAAAATTATTTTATCTCTTATAAACCAACCTTGAAGATGGCATATCCCCAAATGGTAAACTGGTATCTGTAGATACAATTGGACAGTTTTGTTTGATGATCTTTTGCACTGTTTGTGATGCTGGATTGGTGATGTAGTTCAAACGCTTATCAGCAGGTTTCAGTGGTTCAGTGGTTTACTACTAATGGATTGCTGGGTCAATGAGTGTGCTCTTTCGCATTGTATCATTATAAAAGGTTCTGGGTACCCTCTACTTATGAACTTCTGGGACATCGTATCAAGTTGTCGTTTCTTGTGAGCCTCCTCTGTGTTGTTGCGTACAACACGCAGAAGCTGGGAGAAACTAACCCCTGTTTTCTAAAATTTAGGGTGGAAACTATTAAAATGTAATATGGAATTCTTGTCAGTAGGTTTATTGTAGAGAGTAGTGTATAACCTCAAACCCTCAGTTGTCTCACTCTTATAAATCTCAAGATCAAGGAAATGTATTCTATTATTATTTGTATCCATCTTGAACCATACAGTAGAATTAATGGAATTCAAATGATTGAACCATACATAAAGAGACTCCAAATCGCCCCTCCAAACCAGGAACACATAATCTATGTAACGCCGATAAAACCTAATGGAGCTCTGTTCAGAAGTCAGAATATAATCATGTTCATACATGGACATATAGATATTGGCATATGATGGGGCCAATATCTATATGTCCATGTATGAACATGATTATATTCTGACTTCTGAACAGAGCTCCATTAGGTTTTATCAGCGTTACATAGATGCAAAAGATCATCAAACAACACTGGCTGATTGTATCCACATATACCAGTTTACCATTTGGGGATATGCCATCTCCAAGGTTGGTTTATAAGAGATCAAAGAACCTTAGAGATTTGTTGGTGAGGACAGATCCTGTACAAAGCTATCAGAAGAATACCTGGTTATCCCAGGGGAAGAAAGACTGTTACAGGTGCGGTAACTGCATGACTTGCAATGGCATGATTACTGGCAACAAATTCCATTATCCTCATACCAACAAAACCTTCACTATACATCATCCGTGCACTTCAGATCATGTTATCTATGTGATCATTTGCCCGTGTTCCCTTTATTACGTGGGAAAAATGATTACCACATTTAGAGAGAGGCTGGCAAATCATAAATCAGCCATTAGGTTAGCCTTTGAGAAAGGATCAACCTGTGGCTCGTCACTTCCAGCAAGCGGGACATGCTATCTCCACTATGAGAACTATATTAATTGATCACATCCCTAAATCCAGATGTGGTGGTGATCGGGCTAAGGCCCTACTAAGGATGGAATCACGCTGGATCCATAGATTGGACACTATTGCACTGAAAGATCTAAACGTGATGATTGATTACAGCTGTTTTTATAAATGACTGTGAGTTTCCTCTCCTCAAAAATACTCAGTTTCTACCATCTCCTTGGAGCACCTTGTTTTTTAATATTGTGCATAGGATTTATAGTTTTGGTCATTTAAGTAGGTAATATGATACATATGATACATATATAGCACCTAAGTATAAGGGTGTGTGCATAGATATGACATATGTGTTACATTAGTATAAGAGGCATATAGTATCAAATACTTAATATTATTATTCTTTGTAGTTATTACTCTATTTTCGACCATTCTATTTTCTATTTTTTATGCTTAGCAATAATAAGATAGTGTTGATATCTTGTTATGCTTATTTTAAATACCGCAATTTGTTTATTGGGTCTGTTGCCATGGCGATACATCTTCTGTTGACAGGGGGAGATACTTCAGCATCCAGTGAATAGTTAGTAATATGGCAATTTGCTGAACTTTACACAATGTAATTGTTTACGGGTTAACATGACAACAGATGCCATCTTGATGTTGTCACCATGCAATACGGCCATGCGGTCTGTTGTTTAGATTATGGCTAACGTAGATTTACTATGATACAGTCGTTATGACTAGGGTCACATGGGGGTGACGTAGGGATCTCCTAGATCTCGTTCAGCTGTTTTTGTGCTAATTTTTGTGGTAACAAGATATGGGGTTGGGGTATATTAGGCACTGTTCTGGTGATATGTTGTATACCTGTGGTGTGATATTTACATGTGACCAAGGCCTTCTTGTGAGGCTGAAACATTATGTTTTGATACATTAAAGGTGATTATACAAATCTCTTTGTACTGGCTCAATTGTTGTTGATACATAAGGATATACTGGGCTTCAGCTATTTTAAATTTTTTATTTATATATATATATATATAAATATATATATATATATATATATATATATATATATATATATATATATATATATATATATATATATATATACCCTGGCAGAATTTATGATTCCTTGGCCATTTTTTAGAGAATATGAATAACACAAAAACTTTTCTTTCACTCATGATTAGTGTTTGGCTGAAGCCATTTATTATCAATCAACTGTGTTTACTCTTTTTAAATCATAATGACAACAGAAACTACCCAAATGACCCTGATCAAAAATTTACATACCCTGGTGATTTTGGCCTGATAACATGCACACAAGTTGACACAAAAGGGTTTGAATGGCTATTAAAGGTAACCATCATCACCTGTGATCTGTTTGCTTGTAATTAGTGTGTGTGTATATAAAAGGTAAATGAGTTTCTGGACTCCTGACAGACCCTTGCATCTTTCATCCAGTGCTGCACTGATGTTTCTGGATTCTGAGTCATGGGGAAAGCAAAAGAATTGTCAAAGGATCTGCGGGAAAAGGTAATTGAACTGTATAAAACAGAAAAGGGATATAAATAGATATCCAAGGAATTGAGAATGCAAATCAGCAGTGTTCAAACTCTAATCAAGAAGTGGAAAATGAGGGGTTCTGTTTGATAACATACTGCATTCATCTTGCCATCAATTCTTACCAAATTTCCTGTGTCTTTGTAGCTCACACATCCCCAAAACATCAGCGATCCAGCTCCGTGTTTCACAGTAGGAATGGTGTACCTTTCATCATAGGCCTTGTTGACTCCTCTCCAAATGTAGCTTTTATGGTTTTGGCCAAAAAGCTCAACTTTCGTCTCATCACTCCAAATGACTTTGTGACAGAAGGTTTGAGGCTTGTCTCTGTGCTGTTTGGCATATTGTAAGTGGGATACTTTGTGGCATTTGCATAGTAATGGCTTTCTTCTGGCGACCATGCAGCCCATCTTTCTTCAACTGCCTCCTTATTGTGCATCTTGAAACAGCCAAACCACATGTCCTGTATTTCACCTGAACTTATTTGTGAGTTTGTCTTTGCATCCCAAACAATTTTCCTGGCAGTTGTAGCTAAAATTTTAGTTTGTCTACCTGACCGTGGTTTGGTTTCAACAGAACCCCTCATTTTCCACTTCTTTATTAGAGTTTGAACACTGCTGATTTGCATTCTCAATTCCTTGGATATCTTTTTATATCCCTTTTCTGTTTTATACAGTTCAACTACCTTTTCCCGCAGATCCTTTGACAATTCTTTTGCTTTCCCCATGACTCAGAATCCAGTCAGTGCAGCACTGGATGAAAGATGCAATGGTCTGTCAGGAGTCCAGAAACTCATTGACCTTTTATACACACATTAATTACAAGAAAACAGATCACAGGTGAGCATGGTTACCTTTAATAGCCATTCAAACCCCTTTGTGTCAACTTGTGTGCATGTTATCAGGCCAAAATCACCAGGGTTTGTAAACTTTTGATCAGGGTCATTTGGGTAGTTTCTGTTGTCATTATGATTTTAAAAGAGTAAACACAGTTGATTGATAATAAATGGCTTCAGCCAAACACTAACCATGAGTGAAAGAAAAGTTTTTGTGTCATCATTCATATTCTCTAAAAAATGGCCAAGAAATCATAAATTCTGCCAGGGTATGTAAACTTATGAGCACAACTGTATATACCGTTTGTGGAAGGCCCTTTCCTTTTCAGGCATGACTGTGCCCCTGTGCAAAAAGTAAGTTCCATGAAGCTCTGATATGATGAGTTTGGAGTGAAGGATCTAAAGTGGCTTGCACAAAGCCTTGACCTCAACAACATTGAACATCTTTGGGATGAAATGGAACACGGATTGTGAATCCAAACTTTCTCATCCAAAATCAGTTCACAAATACTATTTTGGCTAAAGGGGCAAAAATTCTCACTGACACACAGCAAAATATTGTTAAAAGCCTTCCCAGAAGATTTAAAGCTGTTATAGCATCAACAGAGGCCAACTGCATATTAACAAATTAATGCCCATCCATGAATTTGGAATTTCATGTCCAACAAGCTGACATATCGATATATATATGTATATATATATATATATATATATATATATATATATATATATATATATATATATACTATATACATATATATATATATATATATATATATATATATATATACTTTATATCTGTATCAATACACAGACAAGTGTGCGCACATACACTGTATATATGAATTTATGTCTCTTTATCGTGTCTCTTTTAATTGAGAATCTCTGATATTAATATTAGCATCATGTCTTGCCTTTATAGGTTTTATCTATGATATGTGAGATATAAATTTTTAAGGTTCTCAGGGAGAAAAAAACAATGCCTCACTGTATGAAACAATGTGTTGGCCTGTCAGCAAAGAAGAATTCATTAAAGCAGATTCTTATGGTGCTTTTCAACTGTAGACTGGTTAGTGGAGTTATAAATGTATCCTGCAGGTTTCCCTTCTGTGGAATCTAAATGAGGTAGCCATACCATTAAATATCCCAGATGATGGATTAAAAACACAAATCTTACTGTATACTGATATGGTAATGTTTTATGTATATTTCCCTTTGTATCCATAAGGTATGCAGCATAACTGCTTCATATGATAAGTAATGGTAGCTGATTTTATGTCTATCTAGATTAGTGCTTAGAGCTGTAATTATGATTTTCAACCATATATTCACCAACCATTTCCAAGATTTAAAAAAAGGGGTAAATATTTAAAAAAAAAAGTATGCTTTCTAAAGGGAGCTACTTAATCCTTAATCATGGTTTTCTAAATTCTGTGTAATTTCTTCTCCATCATAATTAATACAAAACACAAAAGAAGAGAAATACATTATGAGCATTTTGAAGACCACTTTATCTTACTTTCAGATTCATGAATAATACTTAAAGGTTTATATTATAAGCGAAGTGCAATCATTATTGTGAGAAGAGCAAGCACAATTGCAATTGCAGCTGTTATATTTTAATCGCTAGAACCTTTATTACAAGATATAATATTATTATCACCAAAATCTGTATTACAGATCGCACATGAAAAACATATTGCAATCTTACTTGAGTGAACTTGCAGTAACTATAGCTCCATATACTTTCAATGACAAGAGCAAAGTGGAAAATTCGCACTCGTATATCCTTGTACTCGACTGATAATCACATAACTCTGGAAATATTAACCAAAGTTAAAAGTAAAGTATTTACACAAAATCCTCCTTATCTTTTCTCTAACTATATAGACAGTGAGACCAGTATTTTGAGAGAATAATGGAAAAATATAATTTTACAGTATATGAGGTGATATAATAGGAAAAAATGCTATTTCTATTACAAAATAAATTAAATAGTTTAAAGGGACACTGAATCCAAAATGTAACGTTCATGATTCAGATAGAGCATGCAATTTTAAGCAACTTTCTAATTTACTCCTATTATTATCAATTGTCTTCATTCTCTTGCTATCTGTATTTGAAAAGCAAGAATGTAAGTTTAGAAGCCGGACCATTTTTGGTTCACAACCTGGGTTGTCCTTGCTGATTGGTGGATAAATGCTGTCCATGGTCTGAACCAACAATTGGCTGGCTCCTGATTGATAGTAGGAGTAAATTAAAGAGTTGCTTAAAATTGCATGCTCTATCTGAATCATGAAAGAAAACTTTGGGGTTTAGTATCCCTTTAATACATTCCAGCAGGCAACATTGATCTTTGGAAACAAAAATACAAAAAATGTATAATGAACATTTCAACAGGATAATGCATATAGTTTACACGTTATAGACACAGGTACTGTATACCCATGATGCCCCAGATGTATGACAAATTAATTTACAAGTTTTGCTTTTTTATTTGAAAAGGTCAATGTAAATTGCTGTTGTCCTTTCATAGTGTACAATAATACTGATGTAAACACTTGTATTGAAAGGGATATTCATAAAAAATGGCCATTAAATTACTAATTTTTATTTGTATAATGAAGGTTTCTGGTAAATTCACAATAGGAATTATGGTTTACTTTCATGTCAGTTAAGTTGCACTTGAGTGATTTTAATGTTTGGGAGGGAAAACGTTACTTTTATTTTGTAATACAAGTGCACAGCTGCTTAGGAATACACTTGTGGTAGCAGTTTCACACAAGCACTATTTACATCTTGCACTAGATACTGCTCAACTTGTAATCTAGGCCAAAATGCAGGGACGAAAATTACTGGGTGGCATGAGAGGTCTCCATATTAATAGCTCCCCCTCAGGTGTTTCACTCACATAAGAGACAAGAAAGATACACTAATTGTATATTTATTGTATATTCACTGCAATAGATAATATTGCTTTTATATTGTAGTTTAATTAAACAAATTAAATCAACATAATAGCGAATTAATAATATCATTAAAAACAAAAAATATTATTATTTCATTTTAACACATAAATTGTGCATTAATGACTCATGCTTACTATGGCCTAGATTTAGAGTTTGGCGGTAGCCGTGAAAACCAGCGTTAGAGGCTCCTAACGCTGGTTTTAGGCTACCACCGGTATTTGGAGTCAGTCAGGAAAGGGTCTAACGCTCACTTTTCAGCCACGACTTTTCCATACCGCAGATCCCCTTACGTCAATTGCGTATCCTATCTTTTCAATGGGATCTTTCTAACTCCAGTATTTAGAGTCGTGTCTGAAGTGAGCGTTAGAAATCTAACGACAAAACTCCAGCTGCAGAAAAAAGTCAGTAGTTAAGAGCTTTCTGGGCTAACGCCGGTTTATAAAGCTCTTAACTACTGTGCTCTAAAGTACACTAACACCTATAAACTACCTATGTACCCCTAAACCGAGGTCCCCCCACATCGCCGCCACTCGATTAAATTTTTTTAACCCCTAATCTGCCGACCGCCAGTCGGCAGATTAGGGGTTAATGTTTGAAGTTAGGTGTCGGCGATGTTAGGGAGGGCAGATTAGGGGTTAATACTATTTATTATAGGGTTAGTGAGGCAGATTAGGGGTTAATAACTTTATTATAATAGCGGCGCGGTCCGGTCGTCAGATTAGGGGTTAATAAGTGTAGGCAGGTGGAGGCGACATGGTGGGGGGCAGATTAGGGGTTAATAAATATAATATAGGGGTCGGCGGTGTTAGGGATAGCAGATTAGGGGTACATAGGGATAATGTAAGTAGCGGCGGTTTACGGAGCGGCAGATTAGGGGTTAATAATAATATGCAGGGGTCAGCGATAGCGGGGGCGGCAGAATAGGGGTTAATAAGTGTAAGGTTAGGGGTGTTTAGACTCTGGGTACATGTTAGAGTGTTAGGTGCAGACGTAGGAAGTGTTTCCCAATAGCAAACAATGGGGCTGCGTTAGGAGCTGAACGCCGCTTTTTTGCAGGTGTTAGGTTTTTTTTCAGCTCAAACAGCCCCATTGTTTCCAATGGGGGAATCGTGCACGAGCACGTTTTTGAAGCTGGCCGCGTCCGTAAGCAACTCTGGTATCGAGAGTTGAAGTTGCGTTAAATATGCTCTACGCTCCTTTTTTGGAGCCTAACGCAGCCATTCTGTGGACTCTCAATACCAGAGTTATTTAAAAGGTGTGGCCAGAAAAAAACCAGCATTAGCTACGCGGGTCGTTACCGACAAAACTCTAAATCTAGCCGTATGTGTTTAACCCAACAAAGGAGTTAAACACATAGTTAAAAGAATGCTTTAGAACAATAAGAATTGCAGTTTTGAAGCAGAAAATGGTCACCTCTGATTGGCTTGGCAGCCATGTTCCACTCTGATATTGCAAGTATTGCAGCTCCAGATTGGGACTTCAGCTATGTGTTTACCTCTTTGCAGGGGTTAAATAAGCTGGAGACAATAATATGAAAATAATATTCACTAACAAATTACAGTATGATCTTATTACTCTAGGGAAATTGAATTTTTTAACCCCCTCTAGCAGAAAACAAATCTGCAGAAGCCAATGGGCATCAGCAAATTTAATCCATCTAGTCATACATTTTTTCAGCATCTAATGCATCTTCTTTTTTTTTTCTCTCTCTTTTTCTTTTTGTAGCAGCAAACTCACATTCTGACTTTGTGCTTTTTAGATAGGGAAATTTCTTATGTCCATCAAAGTATTTCAGAATTAATCCTTATTTCATCTTCAGAGCTTAAAGGGACAGTCTACCATAGAATTGTTATTGTTTTTGTTTTAAAAGATAGATAATCCCTTTATTATCCATTCCCCAGTTTTGCATAACCAACACAGTTATATTAATATACTTTTTACCTCTGTGATTACCTTGTATCTAGGAACCTTCTTCCAGCCCCCTGATCACATGACTGTAACTGTTTATTATGTATTGTCTTAAATTTAGCATTGTTTTGTGCTAAATATTAAATAACCCCCTGTGCCTGAACACAGTGTTATCTATATGGCCCACGTGTACTTTCTGTCTCTTTGTGTTGAAAAAAGATTTAAAAAGCCTGTGATAAGAGGCAGCCCTCAAAGGCTTAGACATTAGCATACGAGTCTACCTATGTTTAGTTTAAACTAAGAATACAAAGAGAAAAAAGCAAATTTGATGATAAAAGTAAATAGGAAAGTTGATTAAAATTAAAAGTCCCATTTAAATAATGAAAGTTTAATTTATACTAGACTGTCCCTTTAAATCACCATAGTAGTTGAACAATTGTATGTTCTAATTCCTTAGAGTATGTAATTTTAAGACTACTGATCCTGCACAATTTTGTGTTTAACCCACAAAAAGAGATTAAATACAAAGTAGAAGGGCAGCACCTTAGATGGCCGCAATATCAGTAGCTCTGAGTAGATCACGGATAATCTGCCTATTATCAGTGAAATAAATGGTCATCTAACTATTTCCTTTGGATATCTAAAGCCTGCAATACATGCTAATTCCTACGATATATTAATATTGAGAACTCTACCTCAGCTCACCGATCCGGGGCGTTGAGGCCTAAGGCAGACTCAGTGAGAGGCACTTAACACCCCCCCCACCAGGTATCTTGAACATCAGGAATACAGTGCTTTGACACTGCTAATCAGTTAAGGCAACTATGGAGAAGCAAATACTTCAAGAACTGGAGAACCTTACAACATTTTGCCCAATTTGAGGAGAACCTATCTAAATCTATACAATTGATCACTCACAAGGCCTCATACACCCTACCTACCGAAGCAGCTCAGATGAGCGACACAGAGAGAGTTACAGATAACCTACATTCTGACCCCCTAAGTGAGTCTCTACTAGGGACAGGTTTTGATAATGCACTGCAGTCCGGCAGATGGGAAATAACAAAAGATAACTACCCATCGCATGTCATGACTGGAACGATCTCTACAGTTTGCTACCAGACCTCCACACAGTCTACTACAGTTGTGGAAGATATGCAGACCAGGGACCAATATGATACAAGGGTGTGTAAAACTGGCCCTTTGTGTATGCCCCCTACCAGCTTACCCTTGTGCATTCAGCCTGAACCCCCGCTGGACACTGTGAGATTGGCACTAGCGGCTCCTGGGAGACTTCATGCAGACATGATGGATATAAGTGAGAAACACTCTGTTGATTCCTTGCCTGCTCTCTATATATGCAAGGGAGTCACTATCCCATTTTTGCCCTTACTTAAGGACGAAGAAACCAGCTCCCGAAAAC
Source organism: Bombina bombina (assembly GCF_027579735.1). Lineage (NCBI taxonomy): Eukaryota > Metazoa > Chordata > Amphibia > Anura > Bombinatoridae > Bombina > Bombina bombina. Next base: position 246,841,356 of record NC_069504.1, on the reverse strand, counting down.
AGGATATGTTGTACCTGCAGCACGGGACCATCTCACAGTACATAGAGTCAGTCCAGCTCAGCATGGGAAATCATGTCTTTACCTTTTTTAATGATGACCTCTTAACTGAAGGTAAAGCACAAGAGGGACATGATCCTGTTTGGCGGTATGTGTTTCAGCTCCCAAAACCCGGCAATGAGACTGGGGCACAAACTTTGTTCACTATCGTACCTTTATACTTGGACACCGGTTTGGGATACGCCCCAATCAGAATAGTCGGGTCGGCTAGCTGGCACTCCCACTGTCTGGTCATGATGGACTGAAGAGAACAGTGCTAAAGGTCTCTCACTTTTCACTTTCAGCCCGGCCTCATAATACTCACATTCTATAAGAAAAATGTGTATAAAATACTGTAAATAATTTATTTTCTTGACAGAATTTGACTCTTGTTAATACATAGGGGGCTGTATTTTCTAAAGCCATATAATGCTATACAGATAATCTATATGCTGTACTAACATATCATGGACCATATGATAGCCATGCACTGGGGAAGTCTAGCATTGTATACATTTGATGTTCTGCATTGGAAGCTTTCTTCTATCGCACTTGCACTCTGCTCTTCTTTGAGTTTAATATTTTGGACACCCCAATGAGAACTCATTAGTTCAATGTCTGGGTCCCAGCTGCTATACACATAGTGACATGTTTGTTTCTTTGCTCACTTTTAGTACAGCATATTCACACTTTAGCTCATATAACAATGTTTACTGTTCATACTTAACTAGTGGTGTGTATATCTGTACATATGGACTGACATGCCTTTAGTTATGTACACATCTTTACCATTAATTACAAGGCGTGTACAAATTCTTATAATTAAGACCTCCAGCATACTTCAATGCTTTAGTAAGAGGTATTCTAGTCTTGCTGATTTTATACTATTTAAAGGCAATGCCTCTGCAATTTAATGACTATGGTCCATTCTCAACCTTTTTAACATTAGGCAGCTATAATAATATCTCCCAGATTGAGATCACCCATATCTTATCTTTTATTTTCATGAATTGGAATGTAGGGGTTTTGTTAATGCAAAATACTGCCCTAATTATTTGGGAAACCTTTATAAACTGACCCTAATAGATGCCAGAGTAATACCTCACCAAGTATTTTCCCTTATGCTGCACAGTTCTCCTCTCCAATTTTAGGTCCTTCAAAAAATATTCTTGGCTATCCATAGTTCTGCTATTACAGTGTATACCCACCTATAACAGTTCCTAGTTGTTAGTATATTTTATATCTAAGCTCCAAAAGTGACCATTTCATTGTTAGATATATACATAACACTATCATACAATCTGGTCCAAAAGTGACCTTATATAAATATGTTCCTTCTGTTGTATTCTCTGTTAGCTAGATTTGAGATCCACAAGTGGCATAATTTGTTTTGAGAAGGCTAAAAGATGAGGGTTCAAGGTTGAGATTTTATGATTTATACTTAAGGTACTATTTAGATAATAATTTGTAACATTTTATTTCATATGTTCATGTATTAGCTGAAATGATTGGCTTGTATCTTATTTTACTGTCATGGAGAATGCTGATTGTATCATTTTTTGTTTTTTTCCCTTTATCTATTCAATGTGCCTATTTCTGTACACATCTTGAACCCTCAATAAAAAATATTTTTAAAAAAATACAAAGTAGAAGTATTGTTTGGGACATGCAGAGCACTGCTGGTCTGAAGCCTAAACCATCACTGATCTAATCAACACAGCTAATTTCATTGTGATTGGATCAGCAGCAGTTCTTGCTTGAGACCAGCAGAACTCTGGGAGTTCTGAGCAGTACTTCTACTGTGTGTTTAATCCACTTGCTGAGGTTAAACACATAGTAGTCCAGATTTATTAATCTTAAAATGACGTGCTCTAACGAATTAGAGAATGTAAGTTTTTGGATATTATGGCCCTTTAAGGTACATAGTTTGTGCTGACCTATCTTGTTTTTATTTTCCTTAGTTCTTACAAATTATTCATGATGATTATTATTAATAATAGCATCAATGAGAGCAGTTGTCAGTCTTGTGTAGAGCACAACTTTTTCTGAAGATGAAAAAATATAATTCATTTTGTTTCATAGACTGGTTAGTGTTGAAAATTTAAAAAATGCAATCATTTTGCTAGAAATCCAGATTGAAAAAGACAAGTGAAGGAACATTAGAGACAAAAGAAAAGTGATGAATTCTGGATTATTCTCATCTGAAAAGAAACTTCAAACATCGAGATGCACTGTACCATTGGGGATCTGAATGTAACATTACATCCATAAATGAATTAGACTTCAACTGTAGAAAAAAAATGATATATACACAAAGCTAATCATCATGTACAACTTTTGCATCATTATATTAAAAAGGCAAACAATTATACAGGTACAAAATCCTTTATCCAAACTGTCTAGGGCTGGAAAAGGTTTGGATTTTGGAATAGTTTAGATTTCGGAATATTTGTATATTTGCCTTTGTAAAATGGGGCAGGATGAAGAAGGGATGGCACTAAGTGTAAACAACAATATCTTATGTAATTTAGGCAATATTACATGTCATAATATAACTTGTACATGCAGCCTAAAGGTAGTTTTATATCATTGTAATACTTCTGTATATATAGTACCATCAGAAAGATATATTACTGTGATCAGAAAGGTTATAGTTCATGCTTTAAATATATTTAGACCAATATTTACATTTTAGCAAACAAAAGCCAAACAAAAGACATAGTCAGAGAGAATTCTGTTACTTTCTAGTGGGGAGTGGAATTGTATTTTTTTTAATATTTGTATAAAATGTTAAGGAAAAAGTCTGGATTTCTGAATAGATTTGTACCTGTATATGCTAAAATGATTTATTTATCAGACGTAAATACAAAATGCGCACAGCAGATGAACCTACAAAGTGTGCAGATGTGACTACGTAGAATTTACTAAATGTGAACCAGTTATATATTTTGAATAGATGGCATAAAACATATAATATAAACATATGTTGCCATTTAAATCTTATTAAAAAAATAAAAAAAATCAACCACGACTTAAGGGGACATGAAACCTAAAATGTACTTCTATGATTTAATTTGCTTCTTTCTCTTGTTATCCTTTGCTGAAATGTTTATCTAGGCAAGTTCATGTGCAGCAGATAACCTAGGTTCTAACTGTTGATTGGTGGCTGCATATATAAACTGATTGTCATTGGTTCACCCATGTATTCAGTTAGAAACTAGTAGTGCATTGCTGCTCCTTCAACAAATTATACCAAGAGAATAAAACAGATTAGATAATAGAAGTAAATTAGAGAGTCGTTTAAAATCGTATTCTCTATCTGAATCAGGAAAGAACATTTTTGGGTTTCATGTTCCTTTAAATAAAAATAATGTGACATCAATATTCTGGGCCAGATTACAAACGGAGCAGTATTTAATGCTCCCTTTTGAGCGTTAACTCCGCTAGAGGTAAGTTTATTGTGCGTGTTGGGTAGCACTCGTAGTGCAAGTTGAAAGTAAACTATTTTCACTTACACACTAACCCCACGCACGTAAAAAGCTGAACTTAGAATATTACCAGCGCAATAACGTATTCCCCTATAGAAGTCAAAGGAGGAAAAAAGTGTGGGGGGTGAAACTAACACCCTACTTGCGTGCATATTCTCAAATGCGCTAACCTGACATGTAAATATGAATATTTTACATTCCAATGTTCTTCAAATAGCACAATATTTTATATATATTCATAAATACATATTTCTACATATATATCTGGTGGTATTTTGCACAAATATATTTTTTTACACACACACACATATATATATATATATATATAGATATATATATGATTATATATAGGTATAGCTATATACAGATATACATCAGAATATATATTTATAAATACATAGAACATATTCTGCTATGTACAGAACATTTGAATGTCAAATATTCACATTAAATACACAGTATAATACTTTATTAAAAATATTATTGTAGAAATAAGCTTTTACATGTTTTCATGTACTAAAACGCTGCTCCTTAACTTGTTCGCAACCTGATGATTAACACCCCCTGCTAGCGGCTGATTGGCTGCAAATGTGCAGGGGGCGACATTGCACAAGCATTTCACCAGAATTGTTTTTTTTTAAAAAAAAACTCTGTTTTAAGACATTTAGAGGTAGATTACAAATGGAACGCTAATGTAATGCACACCCACATATTGACGCTTGTGGGAGCGCTATAATGAACCAGCCATTACATGTGGTTGGTCATTGCTACAAATTGCACTCCACTCATAATCTGGCTCTTAATTTTATAATTATAGTATGTGTACGTGTATGTGGTTATGTGTGTATCTTTTTGGGTGTATTTGGGAAGAGTGTGTATGCATGTATTTAGTGTGCTTGTGTAGTATGTGCATAGTGTGTGTAGCATGTTTGTTAGTCAGGCATGTGTGTGTGCCATGTGTGAAGTAATACATATTTGTATTTAATCATAGTACAGTGGGAATATGTTTTTGCCTTAGTTTTATTTGATTTGATTGCTACATGAAGGCTGTCGTTTGTGTATTATGCTATGCCTTTTTGTGTTGAGAATTCTGCATTGTTATGGGTAATGTTGGATTTGTGGTTAATTTGTTTTTGTAGAAGTTAGGTCTAGCTCATAATACTAATGCTAAATGATCATTAACAAAAAGCAAATAAAGCAAAAATAATTATTATCTCAGTTTTTTAATATGAAATCCCTTTTAACCAAACACATCATAGTTGAGCTGGTCACGGTTATTCAATCAGTTGTAATTGCTGGAAGGTTAAAAAGTAGTTTTCTTTCTGTGCTGAATTGATAATATTCACCCATAAAGTATATCTAACTATAGCAGCATTCATTAAATAAAAACTGTCAAAACAAATTATATCCACATGAACCTATATAGCATAGTTACCAGCTTTATTTCTCTATTTTGAGAAATGCTTACTGCATTAATATTAATACTATCCCCCCAAATCCCACTGCAATTAAAACCTGTTAACCTTTTACATTATTTACTTCCTAACCATACTTTATTTACCCAATAATGTGCAAAGCACCATACTAAAATAAAAAAGCCAGATTTAATATTCAGCCATTCACATATATCATCCCTGACTATCTAAGTTGGTATATCGACCCTTTACATATACCATTTGTTCAAGGTTTTTTTTATTTTTTACTAAGAAGACAATGCATGTTTCAATCATTCTTGAATTTAAGGTTAAGGTTTTTAAATGCACTTCAGGATATTGTGTTTTTGCCCCAGGGTGTTAAGACTAGGGATCTTTCCTTAGTTGCTAATGGGGTCCTTTTTTTGAATAGGGCACCCTAATAGTGCTGAGTTTCTCTAACGGGACAAGTATAGGTGACCATGGGTGAGGACCATTTTTTGTACTTGTGGATCCTGTAGCTACTGGAGGATTATAAGTGAACAGTATAGGTACTGAGCCCATGATAAACTGGAGTCTTACCTAGTCCACTGTGTCAGTACTTATGTTGTGAAATGTCAAAAGGTCAACTAGGCTTTTAGGCACAGTTAGTATAAAAAGGAAGTGGTTAGTATTATTGTTAGAACTTTAGTGTGGTAGTCATGGGCTCAATAAATGAAGATAAGACAGGGAAGGCAGGCTCGGACAGAGATATTACAGGGTCCTGTACCCTGAAGAGCTTAAAAAAAGTTGAAGATTTACCTTCCAATTTATGCAGTCAATGGTGCTGCAGATGATAGTAGCGCTGAAAGTAAGACTAATTATAGAATAAGTTATGCGCTAGAATTAGAAAATCTCTAAGCTAAGTAGAACTGAAAGTAAGGCCTTGTTGCAAATACATAATTCAAGCACTAGAAATGAGTTAACAATCTACTTGCTGTTAATCTGCAAATCAGAAGAAAAGTCTCAAAATATAAAAATGAACACTAAAAAATTCTAAATTTCAGAACGAACAAAAGGCAGTACATTAAAAGGTTTCTCGGAACCATCTAATAGAAATATTTACATTTAAAATTTTGCATAACTTTAAAGTTGCATAGTATTAAAACAAAATATGTAATTATTCTGAAATTAGGAATTTATGTATTTATTACTAGTGACTAAAACATGCCAAACTGTTTAATCCATTTTTAAAAATATTTAATGTAGAAAAAAAAATTGCATTGATTTATAATTGGATTGGGATTTTTGGGCAGTACTGCAGCTGACTTGGCTGAGTGTAGTTACACGAAACTTAGCATGCTAATAGGTTTTGACTTGATATATTGCCCTTTGATAGTTTCAAATGTATAACTTTTATTTATTTTTCCAGTTATTTCATTAAAATTTGCTTTTATTTTGCAGCAGTGTAGGTTGAACAGTTATGCAGCTACCTGACACACTCAGTAAATTGATCTTCTTCAGCCCTTTAATCAATCTAGCTGCACCGCGGGAGTCTGTCAGCAGGGGGAGCTTATTTCTTTGTTCACTTCTATAGGCCAGTAAGGGACGATTATTGAAATCTTTACAGCCTGTATAGAAATTATAGGCTTTACAGTGCAGAACTCACTTTAAGTGATATAATATCCATATTGTTTTATCTTAGTTTATATAAGGAGATCAAGCACAGGTCTTCATAACTGTAAACTTTATTAAGAATACTATACACACACACACTATGCAAGAGGCACTTCCTGACTCTACCATTGTGCACATAACAACAGGTTGATATGGTTCATACCAACTGATAATCTCAATATCACACATTTCCCTTTTTCTTTTCTTTTTAAACAACAGAAAACTTAAAGTACATTTTTTTTTTAACTGTAGTCTATGTGAAAAAACTTCAGTCCCTTTTAACATTGTTCAATTAGACGATTAGTTTTTTTGATATATCGACCTGACCTTGTTTGCATTGCATCACTGGCAGGCAAGTCAGTCGAGCTTTGCAAAGTTTCTCTGGCATCTTCATTCTCCAACTGCAATGGAGTGTTCAAAGTATCCTCACAGGTTTCCTTCACTGCCGAATTGTTGTGAACTGATGGAATAGCCATCAAATGTCTATGATTCCTATGTAAACATTGCCCATCATTGGTTGGAACTACATACAATCTTGGAGAATATTGCTGGATAACTGTCCCTTCAGTATTCCAGCTGTTTGAACCTTGTACTCGCACAGGAGTTTGTACCTGAAGATTCTCCAAAGGCTTTGGAGCTCGGTCATAGTATTCATTCCTTTTTTCTCTGAGTTTCAATTTGGTTTCTATTATATGTTTTTGTGGGAACCTTTTCCAAGGTTTCACAACTGGTACTCGTGTGACCAGCTGTCTGCCAAACAATAATTCTGCCGGTGACTTCCCACATTTTAAAGGAGTAGCTCTATAGCTAAGAAGAGCCAGACATGGATCCTCGTCAGCATCTGTTGCTTTACGAAGTATGTTTTTCACTATTTTTACTCCAGCTTCTGCTAATCCATTTGCTTGTGGATATCCCGGGCTGGATGTTCGATGTTCAAATTCATAGGTACTGGCAAAAACCCTAAACTCTCTACAATTGAATTGAGGACCATTGTCTGATATTATTACTCTTGGAATGCCATGTCTCGCTAAAATTGCTTTTACTTTTTTGATCACTGTACATGCTGACTCATCTTCCAATAATGCTATCTCTGGGTAATTAGAGAAGTAATCCATTACTAAGATATAATGCTGATTTTTTTAAACAAACAAGTCCATTCCTAACTTTTCCCAGGGTGCCAACGGGAAGTCCGTATCCAGTATAGGCTCTTTAGGTAACTGAGGTCTGAATTTTTGGCAAGTCCGGCATTGAGTGATCATTGTCTCAATGTTTTCATTCCTATTTGGCCAGTACAAAATGTCTCTAGCTCTTCTTTTTGTCTTTTCTATACCTGAATGACCTTCATGTAGTCTTTTCAGTATTTGACTTTGCAAACTCGCTGGTACAATTATCTTTTGTCCTTTCAAAAGTACCCCTTTTATCAAAAAAATTTCAGAAATGTATGGTCTATACAGGGAGTGCAGAATTATTAGGCAAATTAGTATTTTGACCACATCATCCTCTTTATGCATGTTGTCTTACTCCAAGCTGTATAGGCTTGAAAGCCTACTACCAATTAAGCATATTAGGTGATGTGCATCTCTGTAATGAGAAGGGGTGTGGTCTAATGACATCAACACCCTATATCAGGTGTGCATAATTATTAGGCAACTTCCTTTCCTTTGGCAAAATGGGTCAAAAGAAGGACTTGACAGGCTCAGAAAAGTAAAAAATAGTGAGATATCTTGCAGAGGGCGCAAAATAACTGCCCATGAACTGAGAAAAGTCAAGTGTGCAGCTGCCAAGATGCCACTTGCCACCAGTTTGGCCATATTTCAGAGCTGCAACATCACTGGAGTGCCCAAAAGCACAAGGTGTGCAATACTCAGAGACATGGCCAAGGTAAGAAAGGCTGAAAGACGACCACCACTGAACAAGACACACAAGCTGAAACGTCAAGACTGGGCCAAGAAATATCTCAAGACTGATTTTTCTAAGGTTTTATGGACTGATGAAATGAGAGTGAGTCTTGATGGGCCAGATGGATGGGCCCGTGGCTGGATTGGTAAAGGGCAGAGAGCTTGTGGGGCCTTTTCGGGTTGAGGATGGAGTCAAGCTCAACTCCCAGTCCTACTGCCAGTTTCTGGAAGACACCTTCTTCAAGCAGTGGTACAGGAAGAAGTCTGCATCCTTCAAGAAAAACATGATTTTCATGCAGGACAATGCTCCATCACACGCGTCCAAGTACTCCACAGCGTGGCCTGCAAGAAAGGGTATAAAAGAAGAAAATCTAATGACATGGCCTCCTTGTTCATCTGATCTGAACCCCATTGAGAACCTGTGGTCCATCATCAAATGTGAGATTTACAAGGAGGGAAAACAGTACACCTCTCTGAACAGTGTCTGGGAGGCTGTGGTTGCTGCTGCACGCAATGTTGATGGTGAACAGATCAAAACACTGACAGAATCCATGGATGGCAGGCTTTTGAGTGTCCTTGCAAAGAAAGGTGGCTATATTGGTCACTGATTTGTTTTTGTTTTGTTTTTGAATGTCAGAAATGTATATTTGTGAATGTTGAGATGTTATATTGGTTTCACTGGTAAAAATAAATAATTGAAATGGGTATATATTTGTTTTTTGTTAAGTTGCCTAATAATTATGCACAGTAATAGTCACCTGCACACACAGATATCCCCCTAAAATAGCTATAACTAAAAACAAACTAAAAACTACTTCCAAAACTATTCAGCTTTGATATTAATGAGTTTTTTGGGTTCATTGAGAACATGGTTGTTGTTCAATAATAAAATTAATCCTCAAAAATACAACTTGCCTAATAATTCTGCACTCCCTGTACAGTGATGGCATTAGTGTCTTAGATTTGCCACTAGAAACGGCTTTCTTCGCTTGACTTAAAAGAGCATCTGTTTCTGTAGCCTGTTCTATTGCTGCCCACATTGCATGACTAAACGAGGCTGTCTTCAAGATCAGATTGACGTGAACAGTCACCTCTTTCTGCAACTGTAAGTTCTCATTGTTAAATGGTAAGTAAGCTCGTGACAGAGCATCCACTACCACCAACTCCTTGCCAGGTATAAAATCCAAGGTGAAGTCATACCTTTGAAGTCTCAGCAACAAACGTTGAATTCTTGGAGGTGCATCTATCAAGCCCTTTTGGTAGATGTGAATCAAAGGTTTGTGATCAGTTTCTGCTGAAAATACTCTTCCATACAAATAAACATGAAATTTTTCACATCCGTAAACTAGTCCCAGTGTTTCCTTTTCAATTTGAGCATATGATTTTTCAGTATCTGTCAATGCCCTAGATGCATAAGCCACAGGCATCCATCCCAAGCCTTGATTTTGAAATAGAACTGCTCCCAATCCATTTTGTGAAGCATCAGTTGACAACTTTGTTTTTGCTGTTGGATCAAAGAATTGCAGAGTTGGTGCAGTAGTAAGCATGTCCTTCAAAAACTTCCATTCTTTTTGGTGATTCTCTGACCATTCCCAGGCATAGTTTTTTCTGAGTAGTTGTCGCATTAGTACAGTTTTGTCTGGTAAATTAGGTATGAACTTGCCAAGGTAATTCACAATTCCTAGTAGGCGTTGTATATCTTGCTTATTTTCTGGCTGTGGCATTTCTGTAATTGCCTTAATCTTTTTCATGTCTGGTAAAACACCACCTCCTGTGAGTTGTTCTCCCAAATATTGAATTGAAGTTTTTCTGAATTGACACTTTGTCTTATTGAACTTCAAATTATTCTCCTTAGCAACATCTAAGACCATCTTTAGCCTTTCATCATGTTCTTGCTTGGTTTTACCCCAGATCAGAATATCATCAATGAATACGGTTGTGCTTGGTATTTGTTCAAGAAGTTGCTGCATGGTACTATGAAACACTTCTGGTGCTGAACACAAGCCGAAGGGCAATCGTTTGTAACAGTACCTCCCATAAGGAGTATTACAAGTGCAGAGTTTCATGCTTTCCTCCTCCAGTGGAATTTGCCAAAATCCTGAGGATGCATCCAGTTTACTGAATACAGTTGCTCCACTTAGCTCCCCAAGCAATTCTGGTTTTGTTGGTAAATGGAAGTGTTCTCTTAAGATGCTTTTATTCAGTTCCTTGGGATCAATACAGATTCTGAGACCCCCATCCTGTTTTTCCACCAACACCATAGAATGAACCCATTCAGTAGGTGTCTTGATTTTCTTTATAATACCTTTATCCTCCATCCTGGCAAGTTCCCGTTTAAGACGATCCCTTAGAGCAACTGGAACATTTCGCATGGCATGCACTACTGGACGAGAACCTTTTTTTAGTTGTATTTTATGTTGCATTGGAAGACATCCTATTCCTTCAAATACTGCAGCATAGTCTGTTAATAAATGTTCTATGTCCTCTTCTTTATTAGTTCCATCAATGGCATTTACCCTTTTAATCAGTCCTAAAGTTTCACACATTTGAAGACCCAGTAGAGCTGGTTTGTTTCCTGGAACTACCAGAATGTTCATTTTATGCATTTGATTTCCATATTCCAGGAACACACTGCACTTGCTAAGCCCTGGGATAAAATCCCCATTATATGTCTTTAGTTTAACTGAGCTTTTCAGAAGTTCTGGTTTGTTCTTCAATTGGTGATACTTGCTCTCAGGCATCAAATTAGCTTGTGCACCTGTATCTACTTTGTAAGCAATATTAGTGCCATTTGTAATAGCTTCAATGACCCACTCCTTAGCTGTAGCTTTGGTTAAGTCAAGTATTCCAATAAAGAATTCTTCTGATTCCTCACTTTCTGACTCGTCAACAATGTGAACCGTTTTTTTAGCTTTACACATCTTTTGAAAGTGATTCCTTTTCCCACATTTTCTGCAGATTTGCCCATAAGCCTGACATTGTCTTATGCCATGCTGCTTTCCACATCTGGTACATAGCCACTCTGATTCAGGCTGAGAATTTGCTGTTTGTGTGATAAAACTTTTTCCTTTCATTTTATTTTCATAATGTGGATGCACTTTGTTTTTCCCCACTGTAACTGACATTTCTGATGTTGCTGCTGTACTGTGGCAGAGTGTGCGCACTTGTTCCTGTGCTGCCTCTGAACTTTGACAAATTTCTACTGCCTTTTCCAGTGTTAAATCTTTCTCTCTGAGCAAGCGTTCTTTAACCCTTATATTTCTGCTGCCCATGACTAACTGGTCTCTGATTAATGAGTTACACATTGCTCCATAATTACATGATCTACTCTTCAGTTTTAAGTCTGTTACATACTCCTCAATAGTCTCTGTTTCATTCTGCATTCTACATCTGAAAAGATACCTTTCATAGGGTTCATTGCGTCTAGGTACACAGTACTGTTCAAATTTGTCTAGAAAAAACTGATAAACATCCCTTTCTTCATCTGTAAATGTGAAGGTGTTGTATACATCTATTGCTGCTGATCCTGCTACAGTCAGAAAAAGTGCAATCTTTTGATCATCATCTTGCTCCTGAGCTCCTACAGCTCTAACATATAGCTGGAATCTTTGCTTAAACCTCTGCCATGCATCTTCCATATTACCAGTGATTTTCAATTCTGGTGGAGGATTTAACTTTTCCATCTTAATGTTCTGAATTATGCAGTATTAATATAAAAGTCTGTAGTGCTGTTAGAATCAGTCAATTGTACAAGTTATGATGCACTTACTCAGTTTATGAGAAGAAGCTGTAGTCACTCTGCCAGAGCCTTGGCTCTCACACTTTCAATTTGCTGCAAAGATTTCTAATGGATTCCTCAGAGTCCTTGCTTGTCAGTTCAGATGGAAGCAGGGAACTCCTTATTCTGACACCATGTTTAATCTTAGTTTACAGGGAGTGCAGAATTATTAGGCAAATGAGTATTTTGACCACATCATCCTCTTTATGCATGTTGTCTTACTCCAAGCTGCATAGGCTCGAAAGCCTACTACCAATTAAGCATATTAGGTGATGTGCATCTCTGTAATGAGAAGGGGTGTGGTCTAATGACATCAACACCCTATATCAGGTGTTCATAATTATTAGGCAACTTCCTTTCCTTTGGCAAAATGGGTCAAAAGAAGGACTTGACAGGCTCATAAAAGTAAAAAATAGTGAGATATCTTGCAGAGGGATGCAGAACTCTTAAAATTGCAAAGCTTCTGAAGCGTGATCATCGAACAATCAAGCGTTTCATTCAAAATAGTCAACAGGGTCGCAAGAAGCGTGTGGAAAAACCAAGGCGCAAAATAACTGCCCATGAACTGAGAAAAGTCAAGCGTGCAGCTGCCAAGATGCCACTTGCCACCAGTTTGGCCATATTTCAGAGCTGCAACATCACTGGAGTGCCCAAAAGCACAAGGTGTGCAATACTCAGAGACATGGCCAAGGTAAGAAAGGCTGAAAGACGACCACCACTGAACAAGACACACAAGCTGAAACGTCAAGACTGGGCCAAGAAATATCTCAAGACTGATTTTTCTAAGGTTTTATGGACTGATGAAATGAGAGTGAGTCTTGATGGGCCAGATGGATGGGCCCGTGGCTGGATTGGTAAAGGGCAGAGAGCTCCAGTCTGACTCAGACGCCAGCAAGGTGGAGGTGGAGTACTGGTTTGGGCTGGTATCATCAAAGATGAGCTTGTGGGGCCTTTTCGGGTTGAGGATGGAGTCAAGCTCAACTCCCAGTCCTACTGCCAGTTTCTGGAAGACACCTTCTTCAAGCAGTGGTACAGGAAGAAGTCTGCATCCTTCAAGAAAAACATGATTTTCATGCAGGACAATCCTCCATCACATGCATCCAAGTACTCCACAGCGTGGCTGGCAAGAAAGGGTATAAAAGAAGAAAATCTAATGACATGGCCTCCTTGTTCACCTGATCTGAACCCCATTGAGAACCTGTGGTCCATCATCAAACGTGAGATTTACAAGGAGGGAAAACAGTACACCTCTCTGAACAGTGTCTGGGAGGCTGTGGTTGCTGCTGCACGCAATGTTGATGGTGAACAGATCAAAACACTGACAGAATCCATGGATGGCAGGCTTTTGAGTGTCCTTGCAAAGAAAGGTGGCTATATTGGTCACTGATTTGTTTTTGTTTTGTTTTTGAATGTCAGAAATGTATATTTGTGAATGTTGAGATGTTATATTGGTTTCACTGGTAAAAATAAATAATTGAAATGGGTATATATTTGTTTTTTGTTAAGTTGCCTAATAATTATGCACAGTAATAGTCACCTGCACACACAGATATCCCCCTAAAATAGCTATAACTAAAAACAAACTAAAAACTACTTCCAAAACTATTCAGCTTTGATATTAATGAGTTTTTTGGGTTCATTGAGAACATGGTTGTTGTTCAATAATAAAATTAATCCTCAAAAATACAACTTGCCTAATAATTCTGCACTCCCTGTATATAAGGAGATCAAGCACAGGTCTTCATAACTGTAAACTTTATTAAGAATGATATACACACACACACACTATGCAAGAGGCACTTCCTGACTCTACCATTGTGCACATAACAACAGGTTGATATGGTTCATACCAACTGATAATCTCAATATCACACACATATGATAAATCACTTAAATGTATGCAGCTTAACTTTAAAAACCTGAAAAGGAAATATACCCTGAACATCTCTATGTAAAATAGGAAGATGGTTTACCTCAAAATTCCTTTAGGGTCAATGATCCAGAGCTTCTGTATTTACTGTCATCAGCATGGTTAAAAAATACTCCCTCCTCTCCCCTTCACTCTGCTCAAGGCGTCCTTCTCTCCTCCTCTCTTGAAACCTCTTCACATTCCCATCTACAGGACTTCTTCAGATTGGCCCCTATTTTGCGGAATGTTCTGCCTCATTCCACAAGACTATACCCTAGTTTTCAAAGTTTCAAGCACTCCTTAAAGTCTCTACTGTTCAGGAATGGATACAGTATAGACAAACATTTTCTTATCTCAGTTTCTCTCTCCTGTCTGTCAGTCCTAAAAAACATTATACAGATCAGCATGTAGATTATTTCTATTGCTTACTACCGTGTTTATGTATGTATGTGTGTATATATATATATATATATATATATATATATATATCATAGAAAAAGAGACACAACCAGCGCAGAGCAGTAGGTAATCCGATCAGTCTAATCCAAAGTGCAACATAAATAGCTGCCTATTTCTTTATAATGTATGTGTTAGAAGCTCCAATTCCAACACTGCAATTTAAAACATCCAAATCCAAAGTGCAAAGAAGGCACTCATAAATACTGTACTGGTAGTAATGAATACAAAAAAAATATATCTATAGCATCCGAATTTGATTACAAATTCATAAAAATTATTTCATAAAAAATCATAAAAAATACATAAAGTCCAAAATAAAAGTCGTATTGTAAGTCCATAAGAAATAAAACAAAGTTAAAACCACTGTGGAGGCTTCAAAGCATAATCAAAAGCACTTTGGCAACCTAGTACTACTGCTTCGGTCCTGTCCTGGTTAATGGTAGACTTCTCTCTTCCAGACATGATACTTAGGGGAGAAAAAATATATATCGGATAGTGCAATATTTTTTAAACACTTTTAATTTCAAAAGCACACACAAGATAAAAGCTGTTCACATGTATTAACCTCAATCACATATGAGGTATCAAATGCACACCATAAAAACCAACAAAGGTATACATAATGTTCCTTCCATTATAAATACACCATCCACATCTATATTCTCCAAATTGTACAGACAAATGTACTCAGTAAAATGAAACGACTGTCAACGTCTCACATTGATCCTTAGGCGTTTTGAAGGTTATATACTTTCAACTTCCTTCTTCATCAGAGGATTAAAAGTAATACACTGAATTTCATTATTTAAAATGCGGCTGATTTTTTATGAAATAATTTTTATGAATTTTTAATCAAATTTGTATGCTATAGATATATTTCTTTTGTATTTATTACTACCAGTACACTATTTATGAGTGCCTTCTTTG
The DNA here is from genome assembly GCF_027579735.1 of Bombina bombina. Lineage (NCBI taxonomy): Eukaryota > Metazoa > Chordata > Amphibia > Anura > Bombinatoridae > Bombina > Bombina bombina. The sequence continues at coordinate 246,825,793 of NC_069504.1, read as the reverse complement.
CATTTTTGGATTTGGATATATATATATATATATATATATATATATATATATATATAGATAGATAGATAGATAGATAGATAGATAGGAAAAGGAGAAGAAAATAGCTGATCTTCAAACTTCATAAAACGAAATTCTTTCATCTTTGATGGTTAAAACAGGAGACATCAAGTAGTAAAACAAAAAACAACACAAAAACGCAGCCAAGCAGAAACGTCTGACCGGTTTCGGTCACACAGGACCGTAATCATAGACATAATAGAGCACACATGTAACCACCCTTAAAAGGGGTTAAAACCACAGTGATTGGTTAATAACAATTGCCACGTAATGAACACCCTTGTATACAAATATATACTTCAGTAATATGAGAAGAGAACCTATATGTAATTTTAACTTATATATAGACCTTAGAGATGTGATCAAATTAAAGTAAAGAGTATCCCATAAACAACTGGTAATGCACTGAACAGTACTGATTTGATAAGCATAAATAAATGAAACATCAACATACAGCAGTTCATATTCCCACAGTGAATAAACATAATAGGTTATATTTACAGGTGACACTTAATGCAGGCTCTTAGACTTAATCACTTTAATAAAGCAAGTGTAGTAGGAGAAAACATAATAAGGGGTCATGAAGTAATACCTAAACCATAAAAGTGGTAATTAGGTTATAACCAAACTCCCTATTACTTAGTAAGATTCCCAAATAGCCATACAAATTAGTGCAGTATACTTCCATATGGCATTGCAAATACTAAGCTATCCCCAAAACTGGAGGAAGTGATAATATGGAATTTAGATTAAACCAGTATAATCATAAGATAAGACCTATACTCCATCTTAACGTGAATATTAGATACAATTGGAAACCAGTTTATCTGTGCCAAAAATTTAAAATGTCATGTTCAGTATTGAAACCTACTGGCACCAAACAATTCATCTTGAATATCCAGTAGGTTTCTTGTCTACACAGAGTAGACAGCCTATCTCCTCCTCTAGGAGACTTAGGGATTTGCTCTATAGCTTGCCACTTGAAGGTTGCAACATCTCCATAATGAATATCCAGAAAATGTCTGGACAAAGCTGAGCATGTTTTTTTACCAGAGATGTAGGATAAATGATCCCTAATTCTGGTGCCAATGTCCCTAGTCGTTCTCCCTAAATAGGATTTGGAACAGCATGTACACTCAATGAGATAGACTATGAAGGTACTTTTGCAGTTTACGCAGCCCTTGGTATTGAAGGTCTCCCCAGAGTGGCTAGATACAAATGATCTGCCTATTTGTATATATAGTCACAAGAACTGCAAGTACATCTGCCACATTTGTAAATACCCTCATGAGTCAACCATGAGTTATTAGCAGATGGCTCTTTCAATAAACTGTGAGACAGTATGTTTCCCAGCGTGGCTGCTCGCCTCGCTACAAACATACAGCCCCCCTCAACCTTGTCCCTCAATTTCTTGTCACCCATCAGTATTGGGAGATTCTTTGCTATAATGTCACAGACATCCCAATACTGGTTAGAAAACGGAGTAACAAATTTTGGTTTGGTATTGATAGGTGAAAGCTTTCCTCTTCTTGGAACATCTCTTAGCATAGATGCCCTATCCATTTTCCTCACTTCAGATTGAGCTTTAGATACAACCCCTCATGGATAGCCTCTTTCCCTGAGTCTTTTACTCAGGTCCCTACTCTCTTCCTGGAAGTCACAATGCTGGGTACAGTTGCATCGCACCCTCATAAATTGGCCCTTGGCAATGCCGCCAAAGACATGCTTAGGGTGACTGCTCTTGGCGTGTAACACAGTGTTACCAGAAATGGGCTTCATATAGAGAGAGGAAATAACTCTATTTTCATTGGGGATACCTTTTAGGGTAATATCCAAAAAAGAAATTTCAGTTTTGTTCCACTCAAAGGTGAACTGAATGCCAACTTCATTAATGTTCAGATACTCCACATATCTCTCTGCAGAGATGTAATCACCTGACCAGATCAAAAGCAGGTCATCAATATAGCAAACATATTTGATGACCTGGTCAGAGGGATTCATATACTGTATGTATATATATATATATATATATATGTATATATATACATACAGTATCTCACAAAAGTGAGTACACCCCTCACATTTTTGTAAATATTTTATTATATCTTTTCATGTGACAACACTGAAGAAATGGCACTTTGCTACAATGTAAAGTAGTGAGTGTACAGCCTTTATAACTGTGTAAATTTGATGTCCCATCAAAATAACTCAACACACAGCCATTAATGTCTAAATCATTGGCAACAAAAGTGAGTACACCCCTAAGTGGAAATGTCTAAATTGGGCACATTTAGCCATTTTCCCTCCCCGATATCATGTGACTCATTAGTGTTACAAGGTCTCAGGTGTGAATGGGGAGAAGGTATGTTAAATTTGGTGTTATCGCTCTCACACTCTCTCATACTGGTCACTGAAAGTTCAACATGGCACCTCATGGCAAAGAACTCTCTGAGGATCTGAAAAAAATGTTTTTTGCTCTACATAAAGATAGCCTAGTATATATGAAGATTGCCAAGACCCTGAAACTGAGCTACAGCATGGTGGGCAAGACCATACAGCGGTTTCATAGGACAGGTTCCACTCAGAACAGGCCTCGCTATAGTCGACCAAAGAAGTTGAGCGCACATGCTCAGCGTCCTATCCAGAAGTTGTCTTTGGGAAATAGATGTATGAGTGCTGCGGGTATTGCTGCAGAGGTTGAAGAGGTGGGGGGTCAGCCTGTCAGTGCTCAGACCATAAGCCGCACACTGCATCCCATTGGTCTTCATGGTTGTCATCCCAGAAGGAAGCCTCTTCTAAAGATGATGCACAAGAAAGCCCGCAAACAGTTTGCTGAAGACAAGCAGACTAAGGACATAGATTACTGGAACCATGTCCTGTGGTACGATGAGACGAAGATAAACTTATTTTGCTACAATGGTTTCAAGCGTGTGTGGCGGCAACCAGGTAAGGCGTACAAAGACAAGTGTGTCTTGCCAACAGTGAAGCATGGTGGTGGAAGTGTCATGATCTGGGCCTGCATGAGTGCTGCAGGCACTAGGGAGCTAAATTTCATTGTGGGGACCATGAATGCCAACATGTACTGCGACATACTGAAGCAGAGCATGATCCCCTCCCTTCGGAGACTGCGCTGCAGGGCAGTATTCCAACATGATATTGACCCCAAACACACCTCCAAGACAACCACTGCCTAGCTAAAGAAGCTGAGGGTAAAGGTGATGGACTGGCCAAGCATGTCTCCGGACCTTAACCTTATTGAGCATCTGTGGGGCATCCTCAAATGAAAGGTGGGGGAGAAGAAGGTCTCTAACATCCATTAGCTCCGTGATGTTGTCATGGAGGAGTGGAAGAGGACTCCAGTGGCAACCTGTGAAGCTCTGGTGAACCCCATGCCCAAGAGGGTTAAGGCAGTGCTGGAAAATAATGGTGGCCGCACAAAATATTGACACTTTGGGCCCAATTTAGACATTTCCACTTAGGGGTGTACTCATTTTTGTTGCCAATGGTTTAGACATTAATGGCTGTGTGTTGAGTTATTTTGAGGGGACAGCAATTTTACACTGTTATACAGGCTGTACACTCACTACTTTGCATTGTAACAAAGTGTAATTTCTTTAGTGTTGTCAATTTACAAAAATGTGAGGGGTTTACTCACTTTTGTGAGATAATATATATATATATATATATATATATATATATATATATATATATATATGAAAAGTGAATATATATATATCTATATCAAAATAACAAGAGTATTGCATTGAGCAATGATACTTTTTTATTGGACTAACTATACATACAAACTATACATACAAAAGTATCATTGCTCAATGTAATACTCTTGTTATTTTGATATAGATATACTGTATATATTGTTATTTTGATATCTAAATCTCTGGACTAACACGGCTACTCCAATATATATATATATATATATATATATATATATATATATATATATATATATATATATACATATATACTGTGTGTAAAATAAATTAATGTTTAGGTCACCTTTAGTTTCTGAGAAAAATAATGTTAATTAACATGATCAGTACTTTTTTTTTGTCACATCAAATTATTGTCTATATGTATCATTGACCAAAACAATCCAAAGAATCAGTTAATTAAATTATTTAAATATTAAAGTGTCACCCTACTAGCCTATTACTGGTATTTCTGTTATTAATGTGTCACATATAGAAAGCAAGGAATTTGTGGGCCATATAATAATAAGCAGAAATATATTTATATGGTACCAATGATGTCATTTTTACTGATTCTCTCAGCTTTTTCTTTTTATTAACTGCCTTTACAAGCAGGATTTTTTTAAGCAACAAAGAGAATGGTCAGAGATGAAATCATGATGCTAATAAGCTTTTTCTTTTGTGAGACTGAAGATTGAATTTTGCTATTGCATTTTGGAATGTTGATCTCTGATATGCTGGCTTGCCAGCAACTAATCCTGAAAGCAAAGTGACTATTCTTTTTTTATTTGTATAGAACACCAGAAAGTATAACCTTTGTATTTAAAAAAGAAAAGAAAAGGGTTATTACAGCACACTATTTTAACAAGCGTGGAAACCAAATATAGGTTTGCTATGTGACTTTGGTAAATGATCTATTCTTAGGAAAAAAGCAGTGTGCCATTTTCAGAAAATATAGATAACTTGCATTAAGTTCATACCATAGAATAATTGTAAAGTAAACCTTGCCATGTAGAAAGTTATATATCAGATATAGGTTACAACTGCAAAAATTGCAGATTTGTAGAAAAATTATTAGTCAAATTATAAGGTGATCCGTATAGAGGCTTATGCTATTTTCAGAGATAAAATTATTAGAGATGATGATTATCTATCCAGTTGGGCAGAACTATGCTCACCTTTAAAAAACTTATCCCAACGGTTTTGAGTGCAATTAGATCCAATATAAGGTGGCGCAAGTTAATGCAGTTCTGTCTTTAGTGGTATAAGTAAAAACGTTGTCCCACTATGGGTCAAAATATTCTCACTATATGAGTGTGAGACAGATATATTCTCCCTATAAGAGTGTAAAAAAGAGAGATATTCTCCCTATGTGAAGATAAGAATAAAAAATATATAAACTAGAGTTCCATAAATCCACTAAATGTTTATTTTAAAATTGTTCCTTAAAATATATATATATATATCAATCATGTAGTCTACTCACATAATATCATTCTGTATAGTATACAATAAAAATCCTAAAACACCGGTGTTGCTTATTTAAACTAAAAACAATATTAAAAATGCAAATTGAAATTACACAAACATGCAGGTATATGTGCAAAAGTATAAACTATATTCCTATTAATTAATAGGTTACTATTGTACCTCTAAACAAAGGACTAACAGTTGTAAACATATATGTATATATATAACAATTGTCCGTTATTTCAGCAGAGGAACTGAACAGATAATGAAGATTTTCGTAGGTATATATCAGTTCCTTAAGTGTTTATGTTATGGCAAACAGGGGTTAATATTCTTCCATCATTTAGATCGTATGAGAAAACATATATGACAGATATTTTCCTAGTGCGGTTGATGTCTTCCTTTTGTAGTACAAAAAAGCCGGTGGAGTGCTATGTCTCTTAGCCTCCGTTTACCAGCGGTACTGGTGATTTTGTCTCCTTAGATTGCCGCTTCCCCAGTAGCGGACCTTGGTGGTGATTCCGTGAGCTCAGATCCACAACTTGCTTCTGTCTTTGTGAGTTGTTTAACCCAGACTCGGTATTGCTTTCACCGGTCTTCTCACTGCTATCACAGCCGACAAAGTCCTCCTCTGGAGCTAGGTTGTTTGGCTCACTTCTCACTTTCTCAAAGTTCAAATGGTCAGCATTTTCAGTTGTGCCTTTTCTCTTAACTCTTTGTAATATAAAATGTTCAATAATGTATAGTAAATAAACTTAGCAGTGTACATTCATTATTTAATTTGCACTCTTTTCCTGTAAGTCTGAAAATGGTGGCAATAATAATGGTTAACTGTTTATACTCTAGGTAATTGTCTGGATCGATACTCCCAAATATGTCCAATGGAGAGTGAAGTTTGGCTATTGAAGTGTTGATGCAAAACATTTTCACATTTTGCTGATTTGTTAATTTATTGCTGCAGAAAAATCTTGTAATTATTAGATGTTTTTTGTTAATTTCCTGCATCTTCTACTTTTACACAGGTAGCAAGGGGAAGAGCTAAAAAAGTAAAATGTCAAAATCCAAAATTGATTAAAAATAAGACAGATGATTTCAACAAGTGCAAATACCAAAATAGACATACATAAACAACATTAGACAAGTATAGAATTCAGAGTCTACAAATAATACACGAAGGGGCCGATGTTCGCCGCACATCGATAAATGCCGACAGCATACGCTGTCGGCATTTATAATTGCACACGTATTTCTCGTGAAATGCTTGTGCAATGCCGCCCCTTGCACATTGGCTGCTATCAGGGGGTATCAATCAACCTGATTGCTTCTTAACTCCTGTTTCCGGCAAGCCTGAAGGCTCGCGTGGAAACAGCTGCATTCGGGTCTTGATAAATCGGCCCAATAAAGTGCATATAGTCCCAGCCAGTAGGGCCGTGGTGGTAAAGATAATCAACTGATTGTAAAAAGATTATTTCTATCTGTCTATCTATCAATATCTATACTCATTTGTTTGAAGTTTTTTTTAGTGAGGTGTTTACACATAACCTCTAAGATGTATAGAATGTACAAGTACATCTTTTAAAAAATGGCACATTTAGAGGACATTAAACACCTCTTGCTTTTGTGTTATGCTTGTTAGTGACATTTTAAAAATATACGTTACACATTTTTGCTTTCTGGTTTCTTGAGGTGCCATGTGACAAACCACTTCTTTTTTTTTACAAAAACAAGAGATATTTAATGTGCATTTAAATATAAAATTACTAAAGCTGTATTAAAAGGTATGCACAGAAGAGATAAATGGAAAAGAAAAGAGAATAGCTATAGAAATGTAGATGGGATGGATTAGAGTTTTGAAATTGCAACTGGATGTAAATGTAATCTAGATGAATAGAAAGGACTTGTTATTGATCTATAGCTTTATATTCATAGTCTGTTACCAATCTGTAAATGGCTGGCATAGAGGTAAATAAGAGTGATGGAACACAGAGAAGACTCAGCTTAGCACTGCAGAATCTGCTGGTGCTCTACAAATAACTGATAATAATAATATTCAGCTTTTTCAGTTGGACAATTACTAGGGGCAGATTGAGACCAACCAGGACCCCTGGCAAAAATTAGTGAAGAGCCCCCTACCCTGCCCCTATGTCCCTCCCTCAACCCACTGCCTGCCTGCCTCACCCCCACTAGTGACCCCAACTTCTAGGGACAGGGCCCCCAACATCAAGGGCCAGAGAGCCCATACTCCATGGGACCCCACATCCAAAGACCCTCCAAGGACAGACCAGACACTACAAGTCTCTCAGAGCTACAGACCTCCTGTCTAGGCACCGGACACCTTTTCCACTTTAACTAGTAAGCCATTGTTTCTATAACAGTATAAATAGATCTTCGGCAAATACTTTATTCAGTTATTGCTATCTCAGTTATTGGCATATTGAAGTAATTAAAGGAATCAAGGCTCTAGTCCTCTTCAGTTTTATTTCTATTACCTTCTCTATTAACATGTTTCAAGCTAATATATTTGTCAGAATCCGGTCTTTTCTTGTACTTGAAATGAAAATAAAATATCCCATATTAAATTAAATTGACATATTTTATAGTCAAAATTGTAATGCACACAGGCCCATTTCAGTTATTAATAGAAGCATTTGTTTGCAATATACCTGAGTTAGCATAAATGGTTCTAAAAAAGGCTATTACGGTTTTAACAGCATACTCACATATGCTGCATGTTTGCTATACACCCGCATTCAAATTCTCAGAAAGCAACCTGTGGCATGCATTATTTTAGCTATATTAGTTTGTGTCGTACAAGCCACCGATAACTTTCTGGGCAGTTTCCGCATTTGAATGCTGGATATGAAAAGCATACGTGCATATGCTGCTAAAAGAGTTATAGCATTCTTGGCAATGTTACTAATATAAATATACTGCAAAAAGTTGTTATATTTATAACGTTGTCTCTTTGGACATAGTAAAAAATCAATATATTCATTTTCTCTGCTTTTCCTCTAAAGACTATTATTTTTTTTTACTTTTTCTACAGTCACCCTACCACAGAAGAAACAAATATGCATCCTATAGGCTTAAGTATACAGTTGTTCGTCTTACCCAGCTACATGTTACTCATTACTTAAATTAGTTTGAGTCAATTTAAATTTGTCCTGTGATTGGCCACAATAATTTTTTTGCTTGCATGCTAACACCGCTGGAAGTAAACTTTTAATGCGGGCAGGTGAGCAAGCATATTACATGTTGAAAATATTTTTTTGTTAGCGAGCAAAACCCTTTGCTCACTAACTTCAGGACTTCGGATATGGTGACGACATTCAATTTAACTTTAATAAGTTACTAAGGCGGGAAACATGACACAAATTATATACAATTTATGAGATACTTGGTTATTTTATGTGTACCAAAATTAAGTTTATCCTATTAACCATTTTTTCCTTACATGCTTTAGCTACAGTGTTGATGTATTATGTACAATGAAGTGACAATGATTCATTAACCTTATGAAGAGGTAGAAAGTTGTAATGTAGTAGGTTTGTTTTATTAAAGATCTGTTAGAATACTGAAAGTATGTCGAAGTGAATTAACAGAAAGCTTGTGTAGATAGAGAGTAAACCAAAAAAATATGACGTAATTGAAAATACACCCAATATGAATGCACTTTTGTTTTTAAATAGCTGTGCAGTTTACTTTTTAATTAGCAGCTTGGAGTACAACCGGAGAGATGAAATGCGTCAGCTGTGTTATTGTTGTTACTTGTTACTGTACTGTCTCATATGTTTGTGCTTTTATGTGAATTCAAATAAAGTAGACATTTTATATATAGCACATTATAAGACCTCATAAGACCTACAGCGCTAAATCCAAACAGCTAGATTACGAGTTGTGCGTTAAGGTAAAAAAGCAGCATTAACAGGTCCTAACGCTGCTTTTTTACGCCTGCTGCTATTACGAGTCTTGCAGGTATATGTGTACCGCACACTTTTTTGGCCTTACCGCAAACCAACTTACGTAAATTTTGTAATGGTTTTTTCCTATGGGACTTCCATAGCGCCGGTATTACGAGTTTGTCCTGGGAGGCCAAAAAGTAAGTGGTACAGCCTCTACCGCCAAGATTCCTAACGCATTTTAAAGTCAGTAGTTATGAGTTTTACGCTACAAAGCTGTAGCATAAAACTCATAACTAAAGTGCTAAAAAGTACACTAACACCCATAAACTACATATTAACCCCTAAACCCAGGCCCTCCCGCATCGCAAACACTAAAATTAAATTATTAACCCCTAATCTGTCGCTCCGGACATCGCCGCCACTAGAATAAACATATTAACCCCTAAACCGCCGCACTCCCGCCTCACAAACACTAGTTAACTATTATTAACCCCTAATCTGCCGCCAATAACATCGCTGCCACCTACATTATACTTATTAACCTCTAATCTGCCGTCCCCAACATCGCCGCCACTATTCTAAATTTATTAACCCTTTAAACCTAAGTCTAACCCTAACACCCCCTAACTTAAATATAATTAAAATACTTCTAAATAAAATTCCTATCATTACCTAAATTGGTCCTATTTAAAACTAAATACTTACCTGTAAAATACAATATAACTAATATATATATACAATATAAATACAATATAACTAATAGTTACATTGTAGCTAGCTTAGGGTTTATTTTTTATTTTACAGGCAAGTTTGTATTTATTTTAACTAGGTAGAATAGTTACTAAATAGTTATTAACTATTTACTGTAAAATAAACCCTAAGATAGCTGCAATATAACTATTAGTTATATTGTATCTATCTTAGGGTTTATTTTTATTTTACAGGCAACTTTGTATTTATTTTAACTAGGTACAATAGTTATGAAATAGTTATTAACTATTTACTAACTACCTAGCTAAAATAAACACAAATTTTCCTGTAAAATAAAACCTAACCTAAGTTACACTAACACCTAACACTACACTAAAATTTAATAAATTACCTAAATTAAATACAATTAAATAAATTAAATACAATTAGCTAATTGCTGAAATTAGCTGAAAAGGGCATTTGGATGGGCATTGCCCATAAAAGGGCATATAGCTCTATTGCTGTCCAAAGCCCTAACCTAAAAATAAAACCCACCCAATACACCCTTAAAACACTAACCCCTGAAGATTCACTTACCGGGAGAAGTCTTCATCCAAGCGGCAAGATGTCCTCAATGAAGCCGGCAGAAGTGGTCCACCCCTATTCCGCTGCCTCCAGACATTGCCGCAACTAAATAAAGCTATTACCCCCTAAACCTCTGGCCTCCCACATCACTACCACTAAATAAATCTATTAACTCCTAAACCGCCAGCCCCCCATTGCAAAAATCTAAATTAAACTATTAACCCCTACACCTACCCCTAAAGCTAACCCTAACCCTAACCCGTAACCCTAACACCCCCTAACTTTAACATAATTACAATAGAGCTAAATTAAACTTACAATTATTAACTAAATAATATCTATTTAAAGCTAAATACATACTTACCTGTGAAATAAAACCTAAGCTAGCTACAATATAACTAATAGTTATATTTTAGCTAGTTTAGTTTTTATTTTTATTTCACATGTAAGTTTGTATTTATTTTAACTAGGTAGACTAGTTAGTAAATAGTTATTAACTATTTACTAACTACCTAGTTAAAATAAATACAAACGTACCTGTCAAATAAAACCTAAGCTCCCTTACACTAAAAACTACCATTAACAAAACTAAAAAAAAAAACTACCATTACAAAAAAATAAAACCGAAATTATCCAAAAAAATAAAAATTATTCCTATTCTAATACCCTTTAAAAAAAAAAACACCCCAAAATAAAAAAGCCTAGTCTAGAATAAACTACCCTTAAAATGGCCCTTAAAATGGCCTTTTGTAAGGCATTGCCCTAAAGTTAACAGCTCTTTTGCTACAAAAAAACACACCCCTTAACAGTATACAAACCTCCACCCCAAACTACCAAAGGCCCTTAAAAGGTTTTTTTGGGGTCCTTAAAAGGGCATTTTGTAGGGCATTGCCCTAAAGTTAACAGTTCTTTTGCTACAAAAAACAAACAGTAACGGTATACAAACCCCCACCCCCCCCAAAACCCACAAAATAAAAATAAAGTAAAACCTAATCTACCCATTGTCCTGAAAATGGCATTTATATGGTCATTGCCTTAAAAGGGCATTTAGCTCTTTTGCTGCCCAAGCCCTAATCTAAAAATAAAAACCCACCCCAAAACGAAATAAAAAGCATTACACAAAATAAAAAAATTATCAAAAATAATAAAAATTATTCCAATTCTAATACCCATTTAAAAGAAAACACCCCAAAATAAAAAAACCTAATCTAGAATAAACTAACAATGGCCCTTAAAAGGTCCTTTTGTAGGGCATTGCCCTAAGTTAACCCCTTAAGGATCAAGGACGTACTCCGTATGTCCTAAAAAAAATACACTTAATGACCTAGGACGTATGGCGTATGTCCTTGGTCTTGGAAAGTGGTGGAAGCAATCCTAATCGCTTCCAGCCGCTTTCCGGTTATTGCAGTGATACCTCGATATCGAGGCATCCTGCAATAACCCTCCTTAGCCATCTGATGCAGAGAGAGACACTCTGTGGCCCTCTCTGCACCGGACATTGATGGGCCATGTGATGTGGAGGGGGTGCGCACAGATGCATGCGCACGGGTGCGGCGCGTGCACGGGTAGGGAGCGGGTGGGAACCGCTATAATGCAGAAAAATATTGAACAAAAAGTGGCAGAGAGGGGGCTATAAAAATAAAATAAAAACGATCTAAGGGATCTGGGAGGGGGTGGGGGGGTGGACGGTTGGTCTTTGGGGGGGGGGCAAGCTACACTACAGTACAAATATAAAAAAAAAATGAAAAAAATATATTTTATTGTAAACTGGGTACTGGCAAACAGCTGCCAGTACCAAAGATTGCTACCAATAAGTTAGAGGGGGAGGTTTAGAGAGCTGTTTGGGGGAGATCAGGGAGGTTGTAAATATCAAAGATAGCTTTTAATTTAGTACTGGCAGACTTTCTGCCAGTACTTAACATGGCGGGGACAATTGTAGGGTGGGGGAGGGAAGAGAGCTGTTTGGGAGGGATCAGGGGGTGTAATGTGTCAGGTGGGAGGCTGATCTCTAGACTAAAGCTAAAATTAACCCTGCAAGCTCCCTACATGCTACCTAATTAACCCCTTCACTTCTAGCCATAATACACGTGTGATGCACAGCAGCATTTAGCGGCCTTCTAATTATCAAAAAGCAACGCCAAAGCCATATATGTCTGCTATTTATCAACAAAGGGGATCCCAGAGAAGCATTTACAACCATTTGTGCCATAATTGCACAAGCTGTTTGTAAATAATTTCAGTGAGAAACCTAAACTTTGTGAAAAAGTGAAAACATTTTTTTTATTTGATCGCATTTGGCATTACTTTGGGTTGTCTACTACACTACACTAAAGCTAAAATTAACCCTACAAGCTCCCTACAAGCTCCCTAATTAACCCCTGCACTGCTGGACATAATACACGTGTGGTGCTCAGCAGCATTTAGAAGCCTTCTAATTACCAAAAAGCAATGCCAAAGCCATATAAGTCTGCTATTTCTGAAGTAAGGGGATCCCAGAGAAGCATTTACAACCATTTGTGCCATAATTGCACAAGTTGTTTGTAAATAATTTCAGTGGGAAACCTAAAATTGTGAAAAATGTTACATATCTTTTTATTTAATCACATTTGGCGGTGAAATGGTGGCATGAAATATACCAAAATGGGCCTAGATCAATACTTAAGGTTGTCTACTACACTACACTAAAGCTAAAATTAACCCTACAAGCTCCCTACATGCTCCCTAATTAACCCCTTCACTGCTGGGCATAATACACGTGTGGTGCGCAGTGGCATTTAGCGGCCTTCTAATTACCAAAAAAACAATGCCAAAGCTATATATGTCTGCTATGTATGAACAAAGGGGATCACAGAGAAGCATTTACAACCATTTGTGCCATAATTGCACAAGCTGTTTGTAAATATTTTCAGTGCGAAACCTAAAGTTTATGAAAATAATTGTGAAAAAGTGAACATTTTTTTTTATTTGATCGCATTTGGCGGTGAAATGGTGGATGAAATATACCAAAATGGGCCTAGATCAATACTTTGGGATGTCTTTTAAAAATATATATATACATGTCAAGGGATATTCAGGGATTCCTGAAAGATATCAGTGTCCCAACGTAACTAGCGCTAATTTTGAAAAAAAGTGGTTTGGAAATAGCAAAGTGCTATTTGTATTTATGGCTCTATAACTTGCATAAAAAGCAAAGAACATGTAAACATTGGGTATTTCTAAACTCAGAACAAAATGTGAAAACTATTTAGCATGGGTGTTTTTTGGTGGTTGTAGATGTGTAACAGATTTTGTGGGTCAAAGTTAGAAAAAGTGTGTTTTGTTCAATTTTTTTCTCATATTTTATCATTTTGTTATGGTAAATTAAAAGATATTATAAAAATAATGGTATCTTTAGAAAGTTCCTTTAATGGCGAGAAAAATGGTATATAATATGTGTGGGTACAGTAAATGAGTAAGAGGAAAATTACAGCTAAACACTACACAAACACCGCAAAAATGTAAAAAATAGCTTTGGTCCCAAACGGACAGAAAATGGAAAAGTGCTATGGTCATTAAGGGGTTAAACATTTCTTTTACCTGTAAAAAAAATACAAGCGCCCACAAATTACAAACCCCCATGCCCCAAACCCACAAAATAAAAAAAAACTATCTAAAAAACCTAAGCTACCCATTGCCCTGAAAAGGGCATTTGTATGGGCATTGCCCTTAAAAGGGCATTTAGCTTGTTTATAAATAGCCCAAACCCTAATCTAAAAAAAACCCCACCCAAAAAAACCTTAAAATACCCCCCACTAACCCCCACTTACAGTTTTTGAAGTCCCGCTTGAACAATCTTCATCCAGGGGGCGAGAAGTCTTCATCCAGGTGGCATCTTCTATCTTGATCCCGGCGGTGCGGAGCGGCTCCATCCTGAAGACATCCGGCGAGGAGCATCCTCTTCATATGGTCGCCGCCATACACTAAATCTTCAGTGCAAGGGAGTCATTTCAAGATGGCGTCCCTTGCATTCCTATTGGCTGAAAATTTTGAATTAGCCAATAGGAATTAGAGTTGCTATAATCCTATTGGCTGTTCAAATCAGCCAATAGGATTTAAGCAGCTCTCATTCTATTGGATGAATAGGTAGTTTATGGGTGTTTAGTGTACTTTGTATCAGTTTAGTTATGAGTTTTATGTAAAAGTTTTGTTGCGTAAAACTCATAACTTCTGCTTTTAGATGGTGTTACAGATCTTGTCGTTTTAGGCTGTAACACAGGCTTTTTAGCCTCACTGCAAAACTCGTAATGGCAGCTCTATGGGAAAAATGTCAGTTTTACGAGTGTAGTACTGACGTTGCGTTACAGGCTTAAAGGCTTGTGGTACACCTATACCGACAAGACTTGTAATGCCTGCGGTGCTGTTTTAACACTGAAATTATTTTTTTTTCAGCGTTAAAACACAAACATACAACTCGTAATCTAGCTGAGTATTAGACTAGAAATACTATTTTGAATTTAAATGTGACATTCAAATTCGAATTTAGCATTCAAATTAAAAAATTACATTTATTAAACACAGTTGTAGACTAGAAATACTATTTTGAATTCGAATGTTACATTCGAATTTGAATGTCACATTCAAATTCAAAAATTACATTTAAAAAACAGTATTAGACTAGAAATACTATTTTCAAATTTGAATATTACATTTATTAAACACAGATGTAGACTAGAAATACTATTTTGAATTTGAATATTACATACAAATTCGAATGTCACATTCAAATTCAAATATTACATTTTGAAATTCAATGAACACATGCTAAACATTCTATTATTCAAACAAATATATTCGAATTTTATTGAAAAATTTGAAAACGAAAATTCGAAAATAGAATGTTAGAATGTTATATAAACAATCGAAAATCGATTTGAACAAACGAATGTATCAAAATTCGTTTTAAATTTCAAGGGGTCGATCCGATAAAAATCGTCGCCCGCAAAAGCTGGCAACGCCAATATTTGCGCGGGTTTGGTATCCTATATACGGCGTAACCTAGAAGTTACGCGCGTATATTTCTGCCGTCGCCCGTAGTTTTTTGGGCCATAGGCAGGTATACCAAACCCGCGCAGTTTGGTATCCAATATACAGCGTAAGGACTTACGTGGCGAAAATGGAGAAATCTTACTCCATTTTCACCTCGCCACAAAAAGCAGCCGTAAGAAGCCTTACGCTGAGTATTGGAGCCCCGTAACTCCCTAAACTGGCTGCTAAATAAACCTAACACCTAACGCATGCGCAATGTCTATCTACCTGTCAACCGCGATCTGCTAAATAAAACCTAACACCTAACGCATGCGCAATGTCTATCTAACTGTCAACCGCGATCTGCTAAATAAAACCTAACACCTAACGCATGCGCAATGTCTATCTAACTGTCAACCGCGATCTGCTAAATAAAACCTAACACCTAACACATGCGCAATGTCTATCTACCTGTCAACCGCGATCCCCCGCCTCAATCCCTAATAAAGTATTTAACCCCTAAACCGCCGCCATCTACATAAACTAACCCCCTACTGTGAGCCCCTAAAACCGCCACCATCTAACTGATCTATCCCCTAATCTGACCCCTTACACCGCCGCCAGCTATATTAATATTATTAACCCCTAATCTAATATCCATAAAGTAATAAACTCTATTACCAGCCCTTAAAAGGGCCTTTTGCGGGGCTTTGCCCCAAAGTTAACAGCTCTTTTACCCTATAACCTGCCCTCCCTACACCGCCGCACCTATATTAATGGTATTAACCCCTAATATAAGCCCCTTACACCGCCGCCATCTATATTAAAATTATTAACCCCTAATTTAATCTACCTACCCCGCCACCAGCTATATTATCTATATTAACCCTAAGTATATTATAGTTAATATAGTTATTACATTATATATATTAACTATATTAACCCTAATTATATTAGGGTTAATATAGTTAATATAGTTACTATAGTATTTATATTAACTATATTAACTCTATCTAACCCTAACACCCCTAACTAAATTCTTATTAAATAAATCTAATTTATATTATAAACTAAAATATTCCTATTTAAATCTAAATACTTACCTATAAAATAAACCCTAAGATAGCTACAATATAATTAATAATTACATTGTAGCTATGTTAGGGTTTATATTTATTTTACAGGTAAATTGTTAATTATTTTAACTAGGTATAATAGCTATTAAATAGTTATTACCTATTTAATAGCTACCTAGTTAAAATAATTACCCAATTACCTGTAAAATAAATCCTAACCTAAGTTACAAATACACCTACACTATCAATAAATTAAATAAACTACAAATATCTATCTAAAAATACAATTAAATAAGCTAAACTAAATTACAAAAACAAACAAACACTAAATTACAAAAAATAAAAAAAAAATTACAAGATTTTTAAGCTAATTACACCTATTCTAAGCCCCCTAATAAAATAATAAACCCCCAAAATAAAAAAATTCCCTACCCTATTCTAAATTAAAAATAGTTCAAAGCTCTTTTACCTTACCAGCCCTTAATAGGGCCTTTTGTGGGGGGCATGCCCCAAAGAAAACTGCTCTTTTGCCTGAAAAAAAACACAATACCACCCCCCAACATTACAACCCACCACCCACATACCCCTAATCCAACCCAAACCCCCCTTAAATAAACCTAACACTACCCCCCTGAAGATCTCCCTACCTTGTATTCACCCCGCCGGGCAGAACTCTTCATCCGATCCGGGCGATGTCCAATCAAGTGGCAAAGAAGAATTCTTCATCCCGGTGATGTCTTTCTCCAAGCGGCAGCAAAGTCTGATTCAATCAGCCAATCAGATTTTTCTACCTTAATTCCGATTGGCTGATAGAATCCTATCAGCCAATCGGAATTCGACAGACGCCATCTTGGATGACGTCATTTAAAGGTACCTCATTCGTCGTTCAGTCGTCGGCCGGGATGGATGCTCCGCGTTGGAGGAGCGAAGAATGAAGATTGAAGATGCCGCTTAATGGAAGATGCTGCCCGATGGAAGAAGACTTTGCTGCCGCTTGGAGAAAGACATCACCGGGATGAAGAATTCTTCTTTACCGCTTGACTGGACATCGCCCGGATCGGATGAAGAGTTCTGCCCGGCGGGGTGAATACAAGGTAGGGAGATCTTCAGGGGGGTAGTGTTAGGTTTATTTAAGGGGGGTTTGGGTTAGATTAGGGGTATGTGGGTGGTGGGTTGTAATGTTTGGGGGTGGTATTGTGTTTTTTTTTCAGGCAAAAGAGCAGTTTTCTTTGGGGCATGCCCCCACAAAAGGCCCTTTTAAGGGCTGGTAAGGTAAAAGAGCTATGAACTATTATTAATTTAGAATAGGGTAGGGAATTTTTTTTTTTTTTGGTGGTTTATTATTTTATTAGGGGGCTTAGAATAGGTGTAATTAGCTTAAAAATCTTGTAATCTTTTTTTTATTTTTTGTAATTTAGTGGGGTTTTTTTGTAATTTAGTTTAGTTTATTTAATTGTATTTTTAGATAGATATTTGTAGTTTATTTAATTTATTGATAGTGTAGGTGTTTTTGTAACTTAGGTTAGGATTTATTTTACAGGTAATTGGGTAATTATTTTAACTAGGTAGCTATTAAATAGGTAATAACTATTTAATAGCTATTATACCTAGTTAAAATAATTAACAATTTACCTGTAAAATAAATATAAACCCTAACATAGCTACAGTGTAATTATTAATTATATTGTAGCTATCTTAGGGTTTATTTTATAGGTAAGTATTTAGATTTAAATAGGAATATTTTAATTAATAATATTAATATTAGATTTATTTTAATAAGAGTTTAGTTAGGATGTTAGAGTTAGATAGGGTTATTATACTTAATATATATATATAATATAATAACGATATTAACTATATTAACCCTAATATAATTAGGGTTAATATAGTTAATATATATAATATAATAACTATATTAACCCTAATATAATTAGGGTTAATATAGTTAATATAGCTGGCGGCGGTGTAGGGGGATTAGATTAATGGTTAATACATTTATTATAGGTGGCCGCGGTGTAGGGGGATGTAGATTGTAGGCAAAAGAGCAGTTTACTTTGTGACAAAGCCCCGCCAAAAGCCCTTTTAAGGGCTGGCAAAAGAGCTGAATTCTTTGGGGCATGCCTCCCAAAAAGCCCTTTTAAGGGCTGGCAAAAGAGCTGTTACTTTGGGGCAATGCCACGCAAAAAGCCCTTTTCAGGGCTATTTGTAGGGTTAGACTTAGGTTTAGTGGTAGGGATAGTTTAGTATTTTAGGGGTTAAATAATTTAATATAGATGGCGGCGGGGTAGGGGGATTAGATTAGGGGTTAATAATTTTAAAATAGATAGCGGCGGGGTAGGGGCTCACTTTAGGGGGTAGGTAAGGTAGATGGCGGCGGTGTTAGGGGCTCACTTTAGGGGGTTATAGATTTAATATAGCTGGCGGCGGTTTAGGGGTTAATAACTTTATTAGGTAGCGGAGGGCTCCGGGAGCGGTGGTTTAGGGGTTAATACATATTTTATGGCTAGGATAGTGAGGGGGGATAGCAGATAGAGGGTTAGACGTGTCGGGCTATGTTAGGGAGGCGTGTTAGACAGTGCGGGTGATTTAGACTTTAGTCAGGTTTTGTAGGCGCCGGCAGTTTCTAACGTGCCGTAAGGCACTGGCGACGCCAGAAATTTGTACTTGCGCAGATTTCTGGACATCGCTGGTTTATCCGACTTAAGGCACGTTAGCATCTAACGGCGCCGTATATGGGATAGCTCGAGTTGCGAGCTGAAACTGCGGGCGACGCGGGTTCCCTCGCTTGCGCCGCAAACTACGATCTATATCGGATCGCGCCCCAAATTTTTAGAAACATTTGCCCATCCCTAAAGTCAATGGAGAAAAAAGTTGAAAAAGAACCTAACACCCCACTCTCTTGAGCAAACACCATCACATATTCTCAATAGCACTAACATGACATGAAAATATGAATATTTCATTTTCCAATGTTCTTTATGTAATGGAATACATTCTATTTTTTCATAAATAAATTTTTCTACATATATCTGAATATATATTTTTTTAAACAAATATAAATGTATAACTATATATCTATTTTATTATATATAGATATAGGAATATCTATTTATAAATACATAGAAGACATTCTGCTATGTGCAGAAAGCTTTGGCTGCTTTTTTTTTCTAATACCCGAGATCTCATATCTTTGAGCCTTTATAACTTTTGTATGCAATATTTTTTGAGAACAGTTTTTATTAAACAGTGTTACTTTGAGTTTAACTGCACTTTATATTGTATTTTTGAAGTGTTTTGTGCAACTTTTAAATTTTCGCAAAACAGTTAACCACAGCTTTGAAATCATTGTAAGGATTCTAGCGTAAATCAAGATTGCGCTAGAGAAATCATGATTTTGCTCCACTTGTAAAATCAGCACAATTAAAAAAGAACGCAAACGATTGTAAAACCCTCACAAAATCGTTTGCGCTCCTCTTGTAATTTAGCCCTAAAGGTTTATCTAGTAGCTGTCATACACTTCATAATTAAAAGTCATGCAAGTGTAAATATTTGGTTTATATACAGTTGTTCTCTTCTACTCTACTATTTGTTCAACCATTTCTTAGAGATTTAATAAAAAAAAATGCAATTAAAAATGTCTACAAACTAATAGTATGTTCACTCTATGGGGCCGTTTTATCATGGCTCGAATTGGACCAGATACATCTGTTTCCGTGCGAGCCTGAAGGATCGCTGAAAACAGGAGATAAGAAGCAGTGGTCTTAAGACTGCTGCTCCTTAACTCGTACGCCACTTCTGAGGCGGCGTACAGCAGTAAGCCCGATTACAAACGATCAGGTTAGTTGACACCCCCTGCTAGCAGCCGATTGGCCGCGAATCTGCAGGGGGCGGCATTGCACAAGCAGTTACCAAGAGCTGTGTGTGCAATGTTAAATGCCGACAGTGTATGCTGTCGGTATTCAGCGATGTCAGGCAGTCATGATCGCTACAGCAAATCGGCCCCTATGTAATGACTATAGTTCATAATACCTAAACAACATTTTAAACATTTTAAATAATAAAAATCATAATAGTTATTATAAAATGTTTTCCCATATTAACCACAATACAGCTGTGGTTACAAAAGAAGAGCTAGAGCTATAATGGTATTGTAGTAGGCAGTAAAAAAAGAATTAGTAAAGAGAAATGTTTTTTTTGGGGGGGGGGTTGTTTTTGTTTTTTTACTGTGTTGATTTTTTTTATTTCAGATTCCATGGTTTTCATGTTAGTTTAGTTTTAGTTTACAATTATAACTTGGCTGAGAACAAACCTCTGCTTTTATAATCCTTATTGCAAGTACAGACCCTATTACAATATCATGTTGGCATATTTACTTCTGTTCTTAAAGGGCCATAATACCCAAATGTTTAAACACTTGAAAGTGATGCAGCATAGCTGTAAAAAGCTGATTAGAAAATATCACCTGAACATCTCTATGTAAAAAAGTAAGATATTTTACCTCAAAAGTTCCTCAGTAGCCACCTCTCATTGTAAAGGATTTCTAAGCAGCATATTAGTGTGTCTGTCCCGGGACAACTGAAAGGATGAGCTTCGTGCACTCTCATATTATTTCACCAATCATGTAAAGAAAGCTTACTATGAAATCTCATGAGAGTTACGTTAAATCTCATGAGATCACAATAAGAGTTCATGACCTCAGCACTGCTGATGCTGATTGGCTGCTTTTCATTTCTTCATTTTTTTAATTTTTTTACCTGCAGCTGGAGCAGGTGAAGTATAACTTTTTACACAGAACTTACTCTGCTGAGCTGAGGAGATTGTGAGGTAAAATATCTTCCTTTTTTACAGAGAGATGCTCAGGTGATATTTTCCTGTCAGCTTTTTACAGTTATACTGCATCAGTTTCAAGTGATTTAGCATATGAGTATTATGTCCCTTTAACCAATGTGCAGTTTTTATGGGAATAAAGACAGTCTGGAGCAATGAAGCTGACAATAACATTTGGGAGAAAGGTTATGGGTTCTGATGTGAGGGTTTAAAAGGGGAAGATATTGGATAGAACATAAGGATGAGAAAAAGCTTTTGTTCTTCCTTCTTGTCTATATGTGATGGGGGTTGTTGCAGCTAAGGGGACGCTTGTCTTTGGGGACTGTCGGATTGTTAATGGGGGTACCTCCTGGAGGTTAGGAGAGGTTTAAATAAAAGGCTGGGTTTTATGCCTAGATAACCGAGGTCTTAATCAGACAAGCACTTATGTTCTTATCAATCTTTCTGTTAACTATTTTGATATTGAGTTGATAGTAAAATAAACCATGGCCGTTAAAACACATCTTTTTGTGTCTGTCATTATTTGGGAATAAAGTGCCTAAGTATGGGGTCAAGTGTACGTTAAAGAACTGAGTAATTGTAACAAATATTCTATTTGCTGCCTGAAAATATTCTCAGCTGCTCCATCTGACAAGAAATAGCAAAAAGAACCAGCAGGATTAAAGCAATTTACATGTAAGTAGCAACCCAGTGGCACTTTGCACTGTGAAAGAGGCCTCTGAGGCCTAGTGCTGATGCTTTTGTTTCAGGGTTTCCATTGCTACTCTAATAGAAACAAAACAATCTAATAACAAGTCACTTTATACTAGTTTTGCTATTTATCAAAATAACATTTCTTCCAACGCTGAAAGTTGAAACCAAAAATGACAGCATTTGAAATATTCAAAACACAAAATTCTTCTCTGTTACAATATAATCATATTGAATAGCGTGCCTTTTAGTTCAGTAACAGGTAGATTACGAGTTTTGCGGTACGGTTTTTAACGCTGAAAAATGGCAATTTCAGCGTAATGGCAGTAATGCACTAATACGAGTCGTGTCGGTATAGCTGTACTGCAAGCATTTTAGCCTGTAACGTAACGTTCATTCCGCACTCAAAAAAATTATGTTTTTGTGTGGGATTTCCATAGCGCCAGTATCACAGGTGGTGCGGTCCGGCTAAAATGTCATCTGAGAGCAGTAGTTATGAGTTTTGCCACACAAAAATGTTTCACAAAACTCATAACTAAAATGTCACAAAGTACATTAACACTATTAGCTACCTATTAACTCTTAAACCACCACCCTCCTGTAGCGCAAACACTATATTAAACGTATTAAACCCTAATCCGCCGCCCATCCACATCCTGACTATTAAATACATTTATTAACCCCTAATATTCCGCCCCCGACATCTTTATCACTATAATAAAGCTATTAACCCCTGAACCTCTGGCCTCCCACATCGCAGCCACTAAATAAACCTATTAACCGCTAAACCTTCGCCTCCCACACCTCCGCCACTAAATAAACCTATTAACCCCAAAACCTCCGGCCTCCCACATCTCCACAACTAAATAAACCTATTACCCCTAAACCGCCAGCCCCCCACATCGCATAACACTGAATTAAACTATTAACCTCTAAACCTATCACCCCCCTAACTTTAAATTAAAATTAAAATATAACTATCTTTAAATAAATAAAAACTTACCTATGAAATAAAATTAAACCTACCATTAAACTATAAATTAACCTAACCTTACTAATCTAATAAAATAAAACAATACTACCATTTAAAAAAATCTAAATTACAAATTTAAAAAAAAATAAAAAATCTAAAACTACAAAAAATAATAAATACTAAATTACGAAAAATAAAAAATACTAAACAAAATATATGCAAAAATAATAAACAAAATGATCAAAAATAAAAACAATTACACCTAATCTAATAGCCCTATAAAAATAAAAAGCCCCCCCCCCGAAATAAAAACACCCCTAGCCTACAATAAACTACCAATAGCACTTAAAAAGTCCCCCCAACAGTAAAACCCACCACCCAACCAACCCCCCAAAATAAAAAAAACGATCTCTAAAAAAAACATAAGCTACCCATTGCCCCTAAAGGGGCATTTGTATGGGCATTGCCCTTAAAAGGGCATTCAGCTCTTTTTCATTGCCCTTAAAAAGGCATTTAGTTTTTTTGTCAAATTACCCAAAACAGCCAATAGGATGAGAGCTATTGAAATCCTATTGGCTGTTCAAATCAGCCAATAGGATTTCAGAAGCTCTCATCCTATTGGCTGATTTGAATTTATTGAACTGCTGGTGCAATACCGCCCCCTGCAGATTAGCAGCCATTCGGGGTGTCAATCAACCCAATCATATTCGATCAAGCTGATTGCTGTCCGCCACCTCAGAGGTGGCGGACGAGTTAAGGAGCAGTGGTATTTTATGAATTTAATGCATTCATTGAAGATCTTTCATTTTTAATTTATTTTTTGGGCGAAGGAAGGGATACAATATGCTTTTTTGTTAAAAAAGTTTCTGATATCAGATTCATTATCTATATTCGTATCTCTTTGTTCCAATATGCACTGTTTTTTCAAACAGTTCCTCACTTCAGAGATACTTGGTGCTGATCGCATTTTCCATTTTTTACAGATTAAATATCTAGTAGCCAAAATAGATAAAGTCACTAATTTTTCACTAGTATGATATCTGTTTTCATTCCTTAAACACAATATGATCTGATACAGTGATAAGGCCAGTGGGGAGATTTTCAGTACCTTCTTTAACCAGAATTCTAATTTATACCATAAGTTTCTTATTTTTGAGCATTGCCAAATCATATGCACCAAGTCGGCCGTTGGGTAAGAACATTTAGGGCATTTATTAAAATCTAGATTGCGGACCCTGACACCTCTCTCCGGGGTAAAGTATGCTCTGTGTAGGAGTTTAATATGTGCTTCTCGCCAAGTTGAAGAAAGTGTGAATTTGCTATTTTGTTTATTGAAAATTGTAGAGTTTTTGGTTCAATAATGTTCTGATCAGATAGTGAGCTCCAGGCTGATGTCATCTTTGCCAATATAGCGATGCCTTTACTGGTGCCTAGAAGATGATAACATGGAGTGAAAGACATTCGATCATTTTTAGTGAGCATGAGCCAATTTTCTAATTCACCAGCTCCAGACCCAGCTCCAGCCCACTTCTTTAATTACTTCAAGGACAAAATGCCTTATCTGCAGGTATGCGAAGAAGTCTTTGTTGGATAAACTGAACTCTGCTTTCAATTCCTCAAATGTTTTAATGCATCTTCTGTCTTTGTCTACTAAGTAAAGTATCCTATTTAGTCCATTATTATGCCATCTTCTAAAAACCTCAGAGCTTAGGCCTGGTTGAAATTTCGGGTCCCCTATTAAAGGAAGAAAATACAAAATTCCCTTAATTTCTACCGGTAATTCCTTTGGCGCCAAATTGATCAGTGCTGTTGGGAGATATGGATTGCATATATTTATTTCAAGCTCATTATTTAAAACATAGTTTTTAGAGAAAATCCAGTCAATTACTATACGGGCTAAGAAACTGAGATTATAAGATCTTATATCTGGCAATGCCAGACCTCCAAATTCATTTGGCTGAGCAAGTTTAGTGAGAGAAATCCTGGATCTTTTCTCCTGCCAGAGAAATCGTCTAAGTAAACTGTTAGTGAAGCGAACATCGTTTTCTAACAAGATTAGCAGGATATTCTGAAGAACATATAGCAATTTCGGAAGAAGGGCCATTTTGAATAATGCTACACTTCCAGAGATTGACAATGGTAAATTTTGCCAATTTTTAAGTTTCTCCTTGATATGTTTTAATATCGGGCGGTATATTGAATTTATATAGATCCCCTGGCTTGATCGGAATATGAATCCCTAAGTATTTAAAGGATTCTGTGACTACTCTGAAAGGAGTATTTGAACTGGAGTATCTGTTTTTCCGAATCCAAAGTATTTCTGATTTTGCTGCGTTCACCTTGTATCCTGAAAAAGATCCGAAGTGATCAGTTATCTGGAGAAGTTTAGGGATATTTAATTTAGTATTAGATAGATATAAAAGTATGTCATCCGCATATAACCCAATTTTTATCTCATGATTTCGGATTTTTATACCGTCAAGGCTCTGCCTTATCATGATTGCAAGGGGTTCGATAGCTATATCAAAAAGAAGCGGAGAGAGAGGGCAGCCCTAGCGCATGCCTCTTCCTAATTTAATCGGAAAGGAAACAATATAATTTACTATCAGATTCGTATAGGGTTGATTTTATAAGTTTTCTATAAATTTAGGAAATTTGCCTCTGACCCCGAATATCGTTAAGGATGTAATTATGTGTTTAAAGATGACTGAGTCAAAAGCCTTTTCTGCGTCAATTGACAGAATAACAAGATCAGGGGAGTCCTCTCTCCCTGCCTCAGATACCGGCAGTTTCTCAAAATATTCCATTGTGACCAAGACCTCTCTAATGTTTGCTGCTGAGTTATGTTTATTTAAGAACCCAGCTTGATCTGTATGAATTTTTTATGCAAGGATTGCCTGTAGCCTAGATGCTAGAATTGAGGTTAAGATTTTATAATCTGAATTTAGGAGGGCTATTGGCCTATATGATTCCTTTTGTGTAGAATCTTTCCCTCCCTTGAGTATCAAAATCGTAAATGAGGAAGAGAAGGAGGGTGGGACCGGTTTTCCATTAACATAGATATCATTGTATAGATTGGTCAAATAAGGGGCAATCTCTGCTAATAAAATCTTGTAAAGCCTATTAGGTAGCCTATCTGGACCTGCTGCTTTATTGGTGGATAGCTTAGAAATCATTTTCTCAATCTCTTCGTTAGTAATAGGAGAGTTGAGACTGTCAATTGCTTCAGCTGTTAATATGGGGTATATAATTTTGCTCCAGAATTCAGAGGATTTCTCTGTATCATATCCTTTGCAGGTATACAACTCTTGGAAATAGTCTGAGAATGCATCAGAAATATCTTTGGATTTCAGTAGTTGCTTCCCATTATATTGAAGTTCTTCTATAATTGATTGTTTTTTCAAATTTTTGACCATTTTGGCTAACATCTTTCCAGATTTATTACCATATATATACATTTTGGCTTGGGTTCTTAGTTATTTTTGTGTTTCTTGGGCCATTACAAAAGTATCCCTGGCATTTTTAGCACGTACATATTTTGCTCAGTTTAGAGAGTTTTTTTCAAGCAAGAATTGATTATAGGAATTGATCAAGGATTTACGTATTTCCTTCTCTCTTGACATCATCCTCTTAAATAAAATGGCATTATATGCAGTGATTTCTCCTCTGAGCACTGCTTTTGCAGTTTCCCAGAATATTTCAGGGCGATCTTTGTAATCACTATTAAAGTGAGCATATTCCTCAAATTTATTCCTGAGCCATGTTTTAAATTTCAAGTCAGAAGTCAGGTGGTAGGGAAAAAAAAATTGTGAAGGTTTGGATTTTAGTTATCTAAGCTGGAGCTCAAGAAAAATAAGCCCGTGATCAAATAATAAAATCGGCATCATTCCTGCTTTCGCCCTCATTGTACATAAGCGTTCAGCAATAAAGAATAAGTCAATCCGAGAGAGCGTTTTATGAGCTTTAGAGAGACACGTATAATCCTGAGTATCAGGGTTCTGGATTCTCCATATATCCCGAATTGCCAGATTTTGTTTGTTTATTAAACAACTTAGATTCCAAATTATCTTTTTTCTGTTTTAACTGTTTTGTGTTTTTTCTAAGTCTATCTAGTGGACATTATGGTGCCATATTGAAGTCCCCACCGAGGATCAGATGACCTTCGCTATATAAGAGGAGTTTAGATTGGATAGAATTCCAGAACTCCAGGTCAAAAGTATTGGGGCCATATATGTTGCACAGTGTGTAAATCTTTTGGGCAATTTTGACTTTCACCAGAACATATCTATCCCCCGAATCAGCCTCAGAGTGCACAATCTCCAGTTGGATCCTTTTCCCTATTAATATAGCCACCCCCCTCTTTTTCCCAAGACTTGGTGAAGGAAATACTTCCTTGACCCATGAGGCCTTCAGTTTTAGGGATTCTTCTAAATTTAAGTGTGTTTCCTGAATAAATCCTATATCTGTTTGGGCTTTCCGTAACTGAGCAAGTATTGCCTTTCGTTTGATAGGGGTTGAAATTCCCCCTACGTTCCAAGAGACTATCTTGAATTTATCTATTTTTTGTGCAATTTATATTAGAGAAGAAAAAAAAACGTGGAGGAGGAAGGCAGGGGGGAGGGGAAGAGAAAAAAAAAAGGGAAAAAAAAAAAGACACAGCCCCCAATCCAGGGGGACGTCCCCATTTCAGGACCTGCATTCTCTGTATAGATGCTAAAACACTAGTATGCGTGATCTATTAAAGAGCTGATGAGTCCAGGGCATTGAAAAAGTTTTCAGCCAATTGGGCTTCATCAAATAAATGTGTTACCTCCTTTACTACTACTTTAAGTTTAGAAGGGTATGTTATAGTGGCTCTATATCCTAGTTTTATAAACTTAGAGCAAATAGGGGCCAGTTCTCTTCTTTTAGAAGCTGTTTCAGCTGAAAAGTCTTGAAAGATGAGAATCGTGGCAACACCAATAATAATTGGTTGGTTTTTATGGAAATGTTGAAGTAGGATGATCTTATCTTGGTAGTTTAATATTCTTGCTATTACGGGTCTGGGCCTACTACTACTTTTGTTGTCTATATGAGGTGTACCTAACCTATGTGCTCTTTCGACTAAGATCTGGTGATAAGTAGATGGAATTTTGAGAGCCATGGTTAGTGTATCTGATATAAAAAAACAAGATTTTCATATTGCTTATCTGCTGCACCTCTCTGCGAGTCCCTTCATTGGCTCCCCATTCACAGCAGAATTAAATTAATAATTCTCACCCTTACATACAA
Organism: Bombina bombina; assembly: GCF_027579735.1. Lineage (NCBI taxonomy): Eukaryota > Metazoa > Chordata > Amphibia > Anura > Bombinatoridae > Bombina > Bombina bombina. The sequence continues at coordinate 246,797,538 of NC_069504.1, read as the reverse complement.
AGCTCTCACCAACGCCGCTCCCCTCTACCTATCCTCTCTAATACACAAGTATACTCCAGCCCGCCCACTAAGATCCAAAAATGACCTGCTTCTTGCATCCGCAACTATCACCTCCTCTCATGCTAGACTGCAGGTCTTCTGTCATGCAGCACCTACCCTCTGGAACACTCTCCCTCGTGTTGTCAGGCTTTGCCCTAATCTGTCTTCTTTTAAATGTTCCCTGAAGACTTTTCTGTTCAGGGAAGCCTACCACCCAACTCAATAATAAATTAACTTCACTTAGCTAACATTTCCCTCATCTAACTCTGTATTAACATCTTTCCAAATCTTGCAGTTCTCACCTCCTGTTTCTCAACCTCCTACCCTTCTAGATTGTAAGTTCCCACGGGAATAGGGCCCTCAATCCCTCCTGTATGTGTTTGTAAATTTTGTCCTGTCTCTTACAAGAATTGTATCCATGGACAGCGCTGCGGAATATGTTGGCGCTTCATAAATAAAGTATAATAATAATAAAATAATTATTCTGATGTTTCTTCTAGAGCGGTTTTCAGAGATCTTCTAGTCTATGGTAAATTTTTTGTATGTTACTACTTGAAGTTTCAAGTTTAGAGATGTGTGATATTGTTAGGTCTTTCAAATCTGACACCCTTTGCTCTACTTCCTGTATTCTATTAGAAAATTGCCTGATTTCCTGAGTTAATGAGAGAATATCTTGCTTGATTTCTGACCTTAATGCGTCGAATTTGGGAGAGAGAGCATGTGAAATACTAGCAAGCAAGTTTTGTATAGTTGTTAGTTGCTTCAGGCATTACTATATTTGATATGGCTGATTGAGTGTCAGTGACTATGTCATAAATACCCTTGGGTTTCCTGTCCCTATGTCTGGCTGCCATAACTGGAGAAGGTGTCCTAGAAGAGTTGAAAATAAATGTATCCATGTACCGGGTGCTAAATTGTGATAGTGAAGAAAAGGGAGAGAAAAAAATGTTTAGAGAAGCAGCTTCAAGTGCATACAATGTGGAGTATTTGTAAATCCCCCAGAGGGAGTGGTGATCGAAAAAATTCTGAAAGAAAAAAAATGATGGTGAAAGTGAGAGCGTGACAGTGAGAAAACCGTGAAAAAGGTGATTGGAGAACACGCAAGGGGAATGAGAGAAAAAGAAAGGAAAATAGGAGCAGTTTTATTTTTGAAGTGCAATAAGCCAGTAAGAAACCGAGAAGGTTTTCCCAGTTATTCTAGGAAGTTAGTGAGGTGCTGAGTGCTTGAGTTGGCCTAATGTTGGTTTTTGTTAGGCGCAGTGTCGTGGTGGCTGTATGTGTTTAATTATGTTCTATTCTGAGTGCAAAATGTTCAGTTAGATAGATAAATCTGCTGTAGGAGAATAACCCCTACAACAGAAAAAGCAGTAATTAGTGCATTAGGACTTATTTTACTGATATGAAATAGGGACAAGGGTTTTTAGTCAGTATGGGACAAATGTTGTGCCACTTGACCTATAAGTTTGCTATGTAAATATTTCTTTGAAGTCGAAGGTAGTTCTATTGCAATATTAACAGATAGTAACAACAATCAACTAGGTATGATATACAAGATTGTGAAAAATGTAGCTCTAAGTGTCTAGACTTCCAAAAGAGAGCAAAACAAGAGTTATACACTTATGTACCAGTGTAGTAGAACACAGAAGGTATGTATGCTGTAGTCCTACTGCTTTCTTTGCAAAGACAAGGTTTGCCATGAAGAAAACATTTTCATCATTGCAATAATAATTTTGACTTTTTTATTTAGTTGAGAGTATCAATATAAACAAGGCTAATATTAGAAAATAATTCAGCTAGAACCACATTATTGCATTGTATCTTGATACTTTTTCAAAAAAGCTTAACATCCATCATTAGAGTCTTGAAAGGGTAGGATAGCAGAGAAAAAGATAAAGTAATTTAACCCTATATTCTTGCACATACTAAACCATAAAGGGCAAATTCTTTGCACATATTTTTTAGGCAGCAGTTTGAAAGGCTATGGAATTATCTAACAGTGCAATTATCAGTTTGCAGTGAGTGCATACTACTACCAGATTAGAGATTATTCTCAATTGTATTTGTGACAATGGTTCTTCGCCCTAGAGCTTTAAGAGCACAAGATAAGCCTAGAACCTGTTTTTATACAGTTTTTGATCCTGCCCCACCAGAAAGCCCCACAATTACAAAGAAAGATATTTTCCACAGTAAAAACCAAGAGTGTAGAATGAAGAAATAATTGGACAAAGTTAAGTGACGATTCATTTAACGATACAATTTTCTATTCTCATCAGTACTTGAAGGTGGCTATGCAGATCACTGGGAATTTGATATTTGCCTTATGTATCAAAGGGGCTACTTTAGTGGTTCAGATTAATCCACCTAGCTACCTGTATTATATGATAGAAAAAAATAAGGAGCAAGGTGTCAGACAGGCAGCTGATCCACTGGTATAAATTAAAACTGCTTTCAAACTGCCCCACTGCCCCTAAGCCCGCTTGTGTAAGTTATAGAGGAATATCAGGCATATCATACACAGTTCGCCTCAGTGGATTCAAGGGTCGTGATCCTGCACATAGAGATTACAGGAGTGCTGTACTATGTTCCTTTTGCGCACCGGCCATAAGAAGGGGAAAAAGAAAAGATAGTACATGTTTCCCTATTAGTTGCTGGCAAAGTAATACTCAACAACCACCTTAACAGTGATACATATGAAAGAGTGTAACTTTTGATTGGAGGGTTCCGACACACATTATAGATCCATATGTCCTAATCAGGGTTTCCACATTGCAGACCACATGTGTTTAGATCATATTTATGGTGCTGATGTAGTGTATTTTTATGATGGATTCCCCAGGTGTTTAGCAATACACCCCGGCTCCCCCCTTCTTCGTACGTTATGTGACTCTGCACTGTCAAGCTTTCCCTCTACCATAAAAAAAAAGTTTTTATGGCACTCACCTCCTCTCACGCGGCGCCAGCAGATAGTGAAAGAGTACTTGCTGGAGCTTCTTGCGGGACCCCGAATGGGTCAGGAGGGGAGCAGAGAGCTTCTCTATCCCTGTAATGTGACTTGGATTGAAATCACCTCCTCTCGCACAGCACTGGTGGGAGAGGAGGGAGAGAGATTTGTGCAGATCCTTAGGGAGGCAAGCATGGTAAGCAAAAGAGCTCCTCCAGCCTTTTAGCGAGCCTTACGCAGATCTCACCTCCTCTCACGCAGCACCGGTGGGAGAGGAGGGAGGGCAAAAACTGAAAAGCTTGTGCAGGTCCTCAGGAAGGCTCGGGGGGGGAGCGGAGGGTTCCACCAGGTGTAGCGTGGTACTTCCACAGAGTTGATCTCTCCATGCGTAACGCCAGTGGGGGGAGGTGAGAGGGCCGATGCTGAGGGTTGTATAAATCCCTGGGAAGGCACGGGGGGAGAGCCAAGGTCTCTTCCAGCGGTGTGGCAGGTCTTGTGCTGAACTTACCTCCTCTCACGCAGCATCCGTGGATGGATGGAAAATAAGAAACATTTATAGCAGTTTGTCCGGCTATTATGGTAGTGAAACTGAATTACAGGTCCTTCCACGCTGTCAGCACAATGGGATGAAGTTCCACTGTTAAAATTCCTGTAGCGGTGGATCAGGTTGTCCAATAAGCTGCCCCACAGATCAGGGCATGGCGTGAAAAACCTCCGCCAACAGCTGTGGGACTGGAGTGCAGGGGCTCAGCAGCATACGCTTTGCTCCTTTCCCTCCGGAAACCAGCACCAGAGAATACAATTTTAAACAACTTTCCAATTTACTTCTATTATTTAATTTGGTTCCTTCTCTTGTTATCCTTTGCTGAAAGGTTTATCTAGGAAAGCTGAGGATCAGCAAAGAACCTAGGGCGAAACCAAGGGTGGGGGCCCAGCTGCAAAAAAAAAAAAAAATGTTGACCTGCCACTGCCTGTACTGATATCATGTGAGTGTGACATGATGCTTCACTAGTGTCTCTGACTACAGGGGTTAGTCTTTCTGTTTTACCCATTGGTGTTTATGTGTGTATGTGTGCATGTATGTATGTGACTGTGTGTATTTATGCATGTATGTGTGTGTGTGTATGTATGTATGTGACTGTGGGGGGTAGTTATCAAGCCGTCTACTTTTCTGCCTTCGCCGGCCCAATACGCCCGCCTAAGCTCACCTACCTTCGCCGCCACGGACCTGATATACGTTCGCCTAAGTTATCAAATAAAGCTGTCAAAAAGCCGCGGGGCGATGAGCAGCTGACTGTGACAGTTATCACTCATCCGATCTCGCTGCTCTTTGGCTTTTTCCCAGCTTTATTGCTAGCCTGTCACTAAGCACTCACACTAAACTGCACTGTTCTATCCCTATACCGGCACCCCCCCGGAGCCTCCCGCAACTCAATAAAGTTACTAACCCCTAAACCGCCGCTCCTAGACCCTGCCGCAACTCTGATAAATGTATTAACCCCTAAACCGCCGCTCCTAGACCCTGCCGCAACTCTGATAAATGTATTAACCCCTAAACCGCTGCTCCCGGACACCGCTGCCACCTACATTATACCTAGTAACCCCTATCCTGCCCCCCCTATACTGTCGCCCTCTATAATAAAATTATTATATATATCAGCCAATCAGATTGAGCTCACATTCTATTGGCTGATCGGAACAGCCAATAGAATGCGAGCTCAATCTGAGTGACTGATTGGGTCAGCCAATTGGATTGAACTTGAATCTGATTGGCTGATTCAATCAGCCAATCAGATTTTTCCTACCTTAATTCCGATTGGCTGATAGAATCCAATCGGAATTGAAGGGACGTCATCTTGGATGACGTCCCTTAAAGGAGCCTTCATTCGTCGGTAGTCCGTCGGTAAAGAAGGATGTTCCGCGTCGGCGGGATGAAGATTCAAGACCCGGCTTGGAAGATGACATCGCCCGGATCGAAGACTTCTTCAGCGCCTCTTGGAAGATGACATCGCCCGGATTGAAGACTTCTTCAGCGCCGCTTGGAGGATCTCTTCTTCGGATAGAAGATTTCTTCAGCCCCGCTTGGAGGATTAACTTCTTCCAGATGTCCACTTCGGTTCCATCGCTACTCGGCATAGTGAAGACGACTCAAGGTAGGATGATCTTCAGGGGATTAGTGTTAGGTTTTTGTAAGGGGGGTTTGGGTTAGATTAGGGGTATGTGGGTGGTGGGGATTTTAATGTTGGGGGGGGGGTTGTATTGTTCTTTTACAGGTAAAAGAGCAGTTTTCTTTGGGGCATGCCCCACAAATGGCCCTTTTAAGGGCTGGTAAGGTAAAAGAGCTTTGAACTTTTTTAATTTAGAATAGGGTAGGGCATTTTTTTTATTTTGGGGTGGTTTGTTATTTTATTAGGGGGCTTAGATTAGGTGTAAGTAGCTTAAAATTGTTGTAATATTTTTAAAATGTTTGTAACTTATTTTTTTTATTTTTTGTAACTTAGCTTTTTTTATTTCTTTTACTTTAGTTAGTTTATGTAATTGTATTTAATTGTAGTTATTTGTAGGTAGTTTATTTAATGATAGTGTAGTGTTAGGTTTAATTGTAACTTAGGTTAGGATTTATTTTACAGGTAATTTTGTATTTCTTTTAGCTAGGTAGTTATTAAATAGTTAATATTATATTATAACTATTCTAACTAGCTAAAATAAATACAAAGTTACCTGTAAAATAAATATAAATCCTAAGATAGGTACAATGTAATTATTAATTATATTGTAGCTATCTTAGGGTTTATTTTACAGGTAAGTATTTAGTTTTAAATAGGAATAATTTATTAAAGTATAGTGTAGTGTTAGGTGTAATTGTAACTTAGGTTAGTTTTTATTTTACAGGTACATTTCTCTTTATTTCAGCTAGGTAGCTATTAAATAGTTAATAACTATTTAATAGCTATTGTACCTAGTTAAAATCAATTGAAAGATGCCTGTAAAATAAAAATAAATCCTAAGATAGCTACAATATAATTATTATTTATGTTGTAGCTATATTAGGGTTTATTTTACAGGTAAGTATTTAGTTTTAAATAGGAATAACTTAGTTAATAAGAGAAATATTATTTAGATTTATTTAATTAATATTTAAGTTAGGGGGGCGTTAGGGTTAGGGTTAGACTTAGGTTTAGGGGTTAATAATTTTATTACAGTGGCGGCGGTTTAGTGGGGGGCAGGATAGGGGTTAATAAATTTAATATAGGTGACGACGGTGTAGGGGGGGCAGGATAGGGGTTAATAGGTTTAATATAGGTTGCGGCGGGTTCAGGGAGCGGCGGTTTAGGGGTTAAACTATTTATTTATTTGCGGCGAGGTGCGGGATCAGCAGGATAGGGGTTAATAACTTTATTATAGAGGGCGGCGGTATAGGGGGGGCAGGATAGGGGTTACTAGGTATAATGTAGGCGGCGGTGGGCTCCGGGAGCGGCGGTTTAGGGGTTAAACACTTTATTTAGTTGCGGCGGTGTAGGGGGGGGGGCAGATTAGTGGTGTTTAGACTCGGGGTACATGTTAGGGTGTTAGGTGCAGACATCTCCCATAGGAATCAATGGGATGTCTGTCAGCAGCGAACTTGTACTTTCGCTATGGTCAGACTCCCATTGATTCCTATGGGATCCGCCGCCTCCAGGGGTGGCGGTTTGAAAACCAGGTACGCTGGGCCGTAAAAGTGCCGAGCGTACCTGCTAGTCATTTGATAACTAGCAAAAGTAGTCAGATTGTGCCGCACTTGTGTGCGGAACATCTAGAGTGACGTAAGAATCGATCTGTGTCAGACTGAGTCCGGCGGATCGAACTTTACGTCACAAAATTCTACTTTTGCCGGTCTCTAGCCTTTGATAACTAAGGCGAATCAGCCTCGCCACAAATACGTTGCGGAATTCCAGCGTATTTGAGGTTGACGGCTTGATAACTACCCCTCTGTGTGGGTATTTATGCATGTATGTGTGTGTGTGTGTATGTATGTGACTGTGTGTGTATTTATGCATGTATGTGTGTGTGTTTGTGTGTATGTATGTGACTGTGTGTGTATTTATGCATGTATGTGTGTGCATGTATGTATGTGACTGTGTGTATTTATGCATGTATGTTTGTGTGTGTATGTATGTATGTATGTGACTGTGTGTGTATTAATGCATGTATGTGTGTATGTTTGTGGAACCAGCAAATTTACAGACCTTGTTACTACAGCATGGGGGGAGGGGGTAAACAGTGTCACTATACTATATGGTCACTTTATAAAGTACTGAAACAGGTAGAGTCAGGCCAGCCATCTCACCGGCAGATTACAGACTGTGTCACTGACTCACTATATACTGTACTGGTGGGTTAAACAGTGTCACTATATACAGTAATAGGGGGTCAGACCATCTCACAGACTGTGGGCACAGGGTACCTTCTTTTGCAGACATGTAATCTGATTCACATTTTTTTTCTGTGTTAAATGTTAAAAAAAAAAAAAAAAAAATGATATGTATCAAATTCATACAGTATTTTGATTACCCCAGCTAGTGCCAAAATTGTGGACGGTGTACTGTAATATTCACAGACTGTGGCAGTGAGCGCATTCATGCAGGGGGTATTTGGAAGTTTATTATAGGCGTCATGCTCTAATATTTGCCGACTGCGGCAGTGAGCGCATGCATGCAAAGGGTATTAGCAAGTTTATTGTAAGCCTGGCCATAAGCGTTACGTAGGTAGGCAAACGTAACGTGGTAGACAAACACAACAGAACACAGGCCCTGGGAGCCTCGGTGCTAAGACTCCTCTTAGAGTGACCTGGCTCTGTGAAAAAGAGGACCAGCTCACTAGCACGCTAACAAAAAGGATAAAACTACAGGTGAACTTTTTTCAACTGTAGCTTAGATTTATTTACATTTGTTAAAGGAAAACAAAATGAATACCCAATAGTGCAACCAACAAATATTCAGGGAAACTAATTTCCCCAAATATTAGTTACGAAAGATTGGGCTGAACCAAATATTTCATGGCTGCACATGTCTAGTGTTTACTATATGCTTAGAAATTGAGGTTTTGTACTATAGACCATGGAAGTGGTAATTGGCACAATATAATGAACACTTAAAAAGGGACAGTCTAGTCTAAAATAAACTTTCATTAATCAGATAGGGCATGTAATTTTAAACAATTTTCCAATTTACTTTTATCACCAATTTTGCTTTGTTCTCTTGTTATTCTTAGTTGAAAGCTTAACCTAGGAGGTTCATATGCTAATTTATTAGACCTTGAAGGCCACCTCTTTTCAAAATGCATTTTAACAGTTTTTCACCACTAGAGGGTGTTAGTTCATGTTTTTCATATAGATATCACTGTGCTCATGCACATGAAGTTATCTGGGAGCCAGCACTGATTGGCTAAACTGCAAGTCAGTGAAAAGAACTGAAATAAAGGGGCAGTTTGCAGAGGCTTAGATACAAGATAATCACAGAGGTAAAAAGTATATAAATATAACTGTGTTGGTTATGCAAAACTGGGGAATGGGTAATAAAGAGATAATCTATCTTTTAAAACAATAAACATTCTGGTGTAGACTGTCCCTTTAATATGACTTATCCCAGTCTTCAAATAAAACCTGGCAACCACATTAAAAAGTTAGAAGCATATTTAATGTAATAGCTGGGTTACGGTTTTCTTTCTCTTGTTTAGCTGCTTTTGCATAAGGCATTATTTGTTTTGAAATATAATAATGAGTGTGTATAATATTGAGGTAGTAGTTATACACCACATTAATACAGAATTCTATTTGCCATGTTATTGGTTTTCTCTCTGGCAAAAGAGTTATGTTTACTGCCTGCAAAACCAATGTTCTGTAGAATATGTCCTGCTGTTAATTTATACCTGAAAAGGTATTTTTAAAGTTAGCTCTACATTGAAGAACACATTTTTATCATGCAGTTCAACAATATGATGGTGATCTGACAATCTCTATAGTATAGACAGGAGACAAATTCAAGCAATAATACATCTATTGCAACTAGTCAATTAATGAATCACTGCTGGTTTATACACATGATTTTTTTTTTTTTTTTTTTTTACAATTTTAGCACTTGGGTCACGTTATTCTTATGCATAACTAAAAGTGCAATATAACACCCACTCAAGATGTCATGAAATAAGACCGGAATAACAATGTGATATAAATATAAATCAATACTTGCCTTTAGACTTCTGCAGCAGCCACCCACAACCTAGTTGTAGTATATCCAAGGAAAACAGCTACCAGGGGGGGCATAAAAGTTTATAAGACTGAGATATAAAAGCAAAATGGTGAAAATATTTGTAATATTATAAAATGGTTGTGAAACCCCTGAATATTAGTTTGTAATTCAGATAGAGCATATAAGACTTTCCAATGTACTTCTATTATCTAGTTTGTTTTGCTTTTTGTTGAAAAGCGTACCTAGGTAGGCTCAGGAGAAGGAAACTAACTGCTTATTGGTTGCTGCGCATATATAGCTTTTAACATTGGCTTACCAAAGTGTTCAGCGTGTTCCCATTAGAGCATTGCTGCACCTTCAACAAAGAATACCAAGAGAATGTTGCAAATGTAATAATAGTGACAAAAATGGAAAGTTGTTTAAAATTGTATGCTCTATGTGAATCATGAATAAAAAAATTGGAGTTTCATGTCCTTTTAATCTACAACAACTTGTCCCTAGTACTAAAAAGGAATTTTAGTTGCCTTATCTTTTCATCTAAAGTCTCCAATTCTCCAATGCTTTAAGAGATAAAAGTAGAGGACACAAACATGCACCTCATCATCAAATAACTTGCTATCAATATGAATGAATGCTACTCACAAGAAAATAGTGTAAGACTACTCAAATAGTTTATTCATAAAATCACTTATTTTGTGTCTTCCTCTGGAGATTTTTAATAACCTTTAATTTTGTTAATGTCTCCTGAGGAAAGCAGTAGGGGTCTGCAGCCCACAGAAAACAAAATAAGCTACCCTGTGTCTATACAGATGTCTTGTGTTTGTCTTAACAATGGCAAACAGTACAGGAATGCAATAGAAGATTGCTACCTCTAGATACAGAATACAAAAAAGTGTGGCCTCCTACTAGGATATACTCAGTCAACATAACAAAACAAAGATCAGGCACTAACCAAAACAAGACTTCTTGAGATCTTAGATGGAAAAGAATGCAAAGATAAGTATTTATTTAGTAAAATACTGCATTCATATATACAGTATAGCCTCTTTTAGACAAATAAAAAATGAAATTACTTTAATGTTCTTTTAATGTTGTTTACTAAAGATCACATTCAATGGAAAATCAAAAGCACAATAAGATTTTATTTCCTGTTAATAATTCTAACGAAAGCTTTTCTTGCTTTTGTTAGTCACAATAATGTATCTAGCTATCTCTAACTATATATTGTAGAGATTATTCTACAATGTAAATTCGATTTACATAATAGAATGTTGATAAGAACAAATATTCTTAAAAATTCTATTATCAAATGTTATTTACAGTTTTCAAATGTCACATTCAAATTCAAATATTACATTTATAAAACACAGTATTAGACTAGAAATACTATTTTGACTTTGAATGTCACATTCAAATTTGAATGTCAAATTCGAATTTGAATATTACATTTATAAAACACAGTATTCGACTTGAAATACTATTTCAAATTTGAATGTTACATTCAAATTCAAATGTCACATTCAAATTTGAATTTTACATTTATAAAAAACAGTATTAGACAAGAAAAACTATTTCAAATTTGAATGTTACATTCGAATTTGAATGTCACATTCGAATTCGAATATTACATTTATAAAATACAGTATTAGACTAGAAATACTATTTCGAATTTGAATGTGACATTCAAATTCGAATGTAGCATTCAAATTTGAATACTACATTTATTAAACAGAAACAGACTAGAAATACTATTTCAAATTGAAATGTGATATTCAAATTCGAATTTAGCATTCAAATTTGAATATTACATTTATTAAACAAAGTTGTAGACTAGAAATACTATTTCAAATTTGAATGTTATATTTGAATTTGAATGTAGCATTCAAATTCGAATATTATAGTTAAAAAACGGTATTGGACTAGAAATACTATTTTGAATTTGAATGTGACATTCAAATTCGAATGTGGCATTTAAATTCGAAAATTACATTTATTAAACAGTTGTGGACTAGAAATACTATTTTGAATTTGAATATTACATTAGAATTCAAATGTCGCATTCAAATTTAAATATTACATTTTGAAATTGAATAAATACATAGCAAAATATTCTATTATTCAGACGAATATTTTCAAATTTTATTGACAAATTCGAAAATGAAAATTGGAAAATAGAATGTTAGAATGTTATATAAACGGAATTCGATTAAAACGAGCAAATATATAAATTTTTAAATTTCGAATTTTTAGAAACATTCGCCCATCCCAAATAAATGAATAAATTAATGCAACACAAAAATTTGATTGATTTGTTTACCAGATTCACACCGCCAAAGAAAGATTTTACAAGATGCATTCACAGCTTCTGAAGCGCAGCGCATGAGAAAGCTTGCAACCACAAATGTAAATGGACATAAAACCCAAACTTTCTATTATCATATATTCTTTCTTTTCAGACCAGGCGTGTGCACGTCTGCAGCACTATCTGGCAGACATTTTGCAACAATATTATACATTAGCAAGAGAACTAGATTACAGCACTATTTTCTGTCATGCTGTGCTTCAGACATGTGCATGCTACCTATCTAGGCATCTCTTCAACAAAGAATAACAAGAGAGTTAAACAAATGTTATAATAGAAGTAAATTGGAAACATTTTTAAAATTGTATTCTCAATCTAAATAATGAAAGAAAATTTTGGGATTTCATGTCCCTTAAATAAGCCAAAATTTGGGTAGATTTATCAATGTGTGGCAGGCATAATATGCTGTAGTGAATCATGTCTGCGGCACATTGATAAATGCTGAAAGCATACGCAGACAGCATTTATAATTGCACAAGCATTTCTAGCATTTAAGGAGCAGTGATTTTATGACCGCTGCTTCTAAACTTACATTTCCGGTGAGCCGAAAAGTACGGAGGTAGATAGCAGCATCCACTGCTAGGTAAATATACCCCTTGAGCTCAAATTAATATTTACTAACTATCCTTTTATATTCTCAATTAACGTCATATTGTATATACTTTTGTGCACATTGTTCAAATACCTAATTATGTTTTCCCTTAACCTAAATATCACTGCATTGCACATTCATCATGTAATTTTTCCTCTGGGTCACATTAATCATTGAAGAAAATGTTTTGTTTTTAAGTCGTATAATCTCAAAAGACAAAAGTTTTGTTACTTTACTTTTTTGCCTTATACAGTGGGTACAATTCTCTAGAAGAGAAAAGGTTAAGATAAATCTCATAAAAATTCATAGAATGGTAAATGCAACTTGGTTCAGATTTTTTGATGCCACTCACAGCAGATCTACAGTTTGAATAGGTCTCTTGTTTTGTACAAAATCACCCTGCTGGACTGTTAATCAAATTGAACTTAGAAAAAATACAGTGTCATTTTGATTGAATGGGAACAACAGCATGATAAATTAAAAAATGCATGAAAAAGGAGTTGTTACATAAAAGAATCTGTAAAAGTAGTGTTACCAAGAACATTACCAACAGAATCCCCATTGATCAATTATCAGAGAAAGAGAAAGAAATTTCCAATTTGTAATTATTCAAAACACAGTGTCATTGTAGACTTTTAAGATTTTTCAAATAATGTCTTTTCAAATAATGACTTATGTATTTAGACAGCTTTTTTTTTTTTAAGGAAAATGGAAGCCATGCATAAAATAAAAAATAAAATGGATTCTTTGTACCCCTTGTGATCTACAGCATGGTTATTCAGTCAAACAATTCTTATCACGTTAATTATGTTTTCAATGTATATTTAGCAAGAATTTCTTTCAATTTCTAATTCTAATACATCTAATTTACAGATTCAGTCATGTATTCTTTAGTGACATTTTGCCTCAGGTCTATTTTATTCCCTAGGTCTGCTAATAGCTGCCTTTGCATATTGCTGGATACAGTTCATTTTTATGATTGTTTTATGTTATTTATATAGAAAACACATAAAAAAGAAATCATAATTACAAATTCAAAAGAAAAGTTTATTTGAAAGCCAGAGTTTAAGTTACTCAAGCATTTTTCACAAAACCTATTCGAATGTAAACAAAGAATTTATTTTATTTTTATAATAAGAAATGGATCCTGGTCTCACATTCTTGGAAATGTTGACTACTAAAATGTAATTGATGTCATCATCAATTACACAAACCGTGACATAATTGATCATATGACTGGACATCACCAATATCATTTATGACATTATAATGGTAATAAAGGTCCAACAGCAGCAATTGGCTGCCCCTTAGTCATTGCAAACCCACATATAGCAATTTTCCAAAAAAGTGGGCTGAACCTTTGTGTTCCAACAAGAGGCCATGTATTTCTCATAGGAAGTAATATTGTTTGCAGTTTCAGCTAAAGTACGCCCACTTCACCACTTAGCTGCAATGTAAGCAGAGGGGGGGGGGGGAGGGGTCTGTCCTCAAAGTGTGTTTACACAATATGAATGCATTTGCGAAAACAAAAAAAAATGGTTTCAGTGAAGTAATTTTCAAATTATACATATGTAAGCTAAATTCCACTGTGCGTGCACTAGATTTCTCACACTGGAAATTCTCGCCACTGAAAAGCTGGCAAGACTGATATGGCTGAAAAGGTGCATCCAAGATGGAGGACAGTGCGTTGAATATTGCACACTTACAGCAATGTTTTGCCATTAAAATGCAAATTACTCCAATGAAACACCCCTGAAACTTTTATGGAACACCTAATTATTTGTGATGTCTGTGATCAACTTTGTTAAAAAAAAATAAAACACTTTCCTATTAAACCTATAGGAGCCGGGGATTGTGGGTATATTATTATTATACTTTATTTATGAAGCGCCATAATATTCCACAGCGCTGTCCATGGATACAGATCATTTAAATAAAACAATAGTATAAAACTTCTAAGACTAAGAGACAGGACAGAATTTACAAACACATACAGGAGGAATCGAAGGCCCTATTCCTGTGGGAACTTACAATCTAGAAGGGTAGGAGGTTGGGAAACATGAGGTGAGGACTGCAAGAGTGAGAAAGATGTTAGTGCAGAGTTAGAGGAGGGAAATGTTGTTAGGTAAAAGGAATATTATTGAGTTGGGTGGTAGGCTTCTCTGAACAGAAAAGTCTTCAGAGAGCATTTAAAGGAAGAAAGATTAGGGCAAAGCCTGACAGCACGAGGGAGAGTGTTCCAGGGTAGGTGCTGCACGACAGAAGTCCTGCAGTCTAGCATGAGAGGAGGTGATAGTCGCAGAAGCAAGGAGCAGGTCATTGTTGGATCTTAGTAGGCGGGCTGGAGTATACTTGTTGATTAGAGAGGATAGGTAGAGGGGAGCTGAGTTGGTGAGTACTTTGTATGCAAGGTTGAGAATTTTTAATTTAATTCTGCTGTGTATGGGGAGCCAATGAAGGGACTCACATAGAGATGCAGCAGATACAGAGCAGCGGGAAAGGTGGATCAGTCTGGCAAAGGCATTTAGGATGGATTGAAGAGGGGAGAGGCGGGAAAGAGGAAGGCCAGTAAGTAGGTTATTGCAGTAGTCAAGTCAGGAAATAACAAGGGAGTGTATTATTTGCTTTGTGGTGTTAGCGCACAGAAAAGGTTGAATCTTGGAAATGTTGCATAGATGGTTGCGGCAGGATGTAGAAAGTGTTTGGATATGGGGGGTGAAGGATAGATTTGAGTCAAGTGTAACTCCGAGGCAGCGGACTTGGGGCGATGGGGAAATGGTGATGCCGTCAACAGGGATAGAGAAGTCACAGGTCGGCGTAGAGCTTGAGGGGGGATAAGAAGGAGCTCAGTCTTGGACATGTTAATATTTAGGTTGTGAGAGGCCATCCAGGAAGAAATACCAGATAAGCAGTTGCTGACAAGAGAAAGGCCAGAGGGAGAGAGAGCAGGGGTGGAGAGGTAGATCTGGGTGTCATCAGCATAGAGGTGATATTTGAAGCCATAACTATTGATAAGTTTACCCAATGAAGAAGTATAAATGGAGAAGAGTAGAGGACCCAGAACAGATCCTTGAGGTACTCCAACAGACAGAGGCATTAGAGAGGAGGAGTCATTGAAAAATGACACAGAGAAAGACCTGTGAGAAAGATAAGAGTGAAACCAGGAAAGAGCAGTGCCACTAAGGCCAAAAGAGCTAAGGGTCTGTAGGAGGAGGGGGTGGTCAACTGTGTCGAAGGCAGCTGAGAGGTCAAGTAGGATGAGTATGGAGTAGTGGCCTATATTTTTAGCAGAGAGAAGATCGTTCGTAACCTTGGTAAGGGCAGTCTCAGTTGAGTGTTTGGGGCGGAATCTGGATTGCAGGGGGTCAAGCAGGAAGTTGGCGGACAGGAAGTGGGTTAGGCGATTATAAACTAGTTTTTCAAGGAGTTTTGATGTTAGTGGGAGCAGTGATATTGGGCGGTAGGTTTCAGGAGAATTAGGGTCAAGGGAGGGTTTTTTGAGTATGGGAGTGACTATTGGATGTTTGAAAGAAGATGGGAATGAGCTGGTAGAAAGAGATAGGTTGAAGATGTGGGTAAGAGCAGGAATGAGGGTAGAAGATAGGGAGGGTATTAGATGGGAAGGTATAGGGTCGAGTGGGCAGGTAGTGAGGCATGAGGAAGATAGTAAGGAGGAAACTTCATTCTCAGTGGCTTGATGGAGGATGCAGGGGGTGGCAGAGGGAGTGGCAGGGCCTGTTGATGGAGTATTGCAGGTTGGTGTTGGGATGTTGCTCCGGATAGAATTTGTTTTGTTTAAAAAGTAGATTTCCAAGTCTTGAGCACTAAAGACAGATGAGGGGGTGGAGCAGGAGGGTAGAGGAGAGAGTTAAAGGTGGAGAAGAGTCGTTTAGGGTTTGAGGAAAGAGTAGATATAAGGGAGGAAAAGTAGGTTTGCTTGGCTAAGTGAAAGGCACAAGTATATGAATGAAGCATAAACTTATAGTGTATGAAGTCAGGTTCAGAGTGAGTTTTCCTCCAGACATGCTCAGCAGTACGGGAGCATTTTTGCAAATAGCGTGTTTGCTGAGAGTGCCAGGGCTGCAACTGACGGCGTGATGTTTTGCGCAGCTGGGGAGGGGCAAGTGTGTCTAGTGTAGAGGAGAGAGTTTTGTTATAGTGGGATGTTGCAACATCAGGGCAGGTTATAGTGAAAGTGTGAGGGAGGAGATCTTGAATAGTTTTTGAAAATTGGAGTGGATCCACAGCATGCAGATTTCTACTGCTGCGGGGCGGGATGGAGGAGTTGGTTTAGCTGTTGCATTAATATTAAAGGTGACCAGGTGATGGTCTGAGATGGGAAAAGGGCGACAGGTGAGGTCAGATATAGAACAGAGGTAGGAAAATACCAGGTCGATGGAGTGTCCATCACGGTGGGTAGGGAATAGGGTAGATTGTGAGAGACCGAAGGAGGATGTAAGTGAAAGAAGTTTAGAGGCAGCAGGGGCAGATGGGTTGTCAATGGGAATGTTGAAGTCCCCAAGGATTATGGTTGGTATATTTGTATTTTGTAGAGAGAAAGTGAGGAAGCCAGACGGCAAAGTTGTCAAGGAAATGGGAGGTATGTCCGGGAGGGCGATAGATGACCTCCACTGAGAGAGAAGGGGGAGAACAGGCAAATACAGTGGACTTCAAAGGAAGAGAAGGAGAGAGATGGGATTGATGGTAGGTACTGATAAGTGCAAGAGGGGGAGAGCAGGATCCCAACACCACCGCCACGTTTATCACCTGGCCTAGGGGTATGGCTAAAGTGAAGACCGCCATGTGTGAGAGCAGCAGTGGAAACTGTGTCAGAAGGAGATAGCCAGGTTTCGGTAATTGCTAAAAGGGGGAAAGAATTTGAAAGAAACAGGTCATAAATGGTTGTAAGTTTATTGCAGAGAAAGCGAGAGTTCCATAGTGCGCAAGTGAAAGGAGTGTGTGCGTATGGGATGCATTTGATGGAGATGAGGTTATGTGTGTTGCTTTTATTAAAAATACTATAAGGAGTGCGTGATTGGGTAATTGTGGGAATGAGTGTGGGCCCAGGATTTGGAGAGATGTCACCTGATGCTAATAGAAGCAAGATGGAAAGTAAGAGTAGGTGAGAATGAGATTTATAGCAGTGGGGTCATTTCTGTGAGGTGGTGCAGTTTAGTGACATAGATTTTAAAATAGAAAGTAGTTCATGAGAGCTATGGTAAGGAGAGGAAAGGAGAGAGGGGCCAATATAAACTGCCTGTTGTGAAGGGTAAGGTATGTGCATATGAGCATGCCTCTGGAGTAGGCATGAGGCTGTTAAAAGGAAAAGCAGTTCTGAAATCATAGCAGAATATCAAGCGCAATTTTTTTTGTTTTAAATAGAAAATATTTAACTTGCCTCAAATCTTCTTCAAATCTTGTTAAATTCTTGACTAATTCTTAGCACTTCCACTTAAAGATGTCACTTAGAGAGATGGCAGCTTAGAGATGGTGTTCTCTGCAAATGCTAAACCCTGTAAATGCTTTCCCTAAAGCTGAACTTAAATATATAGGGCTTCTAAAGACAGCTGAGTTAGATCAATTAACTAAGTGGAGACAGGGAGATGAGTAACACACAGGTGAGACAATTAAGAACTAAACTAGATCAAAGGGATAGATGCACATAAATCAAAATTGGGTGGGAAATAGCAAATGCTGGGGACAAGATGTGATCAGATACAGGCATAGAAGGAAGTTTAGATGGGGGACATACCACAGGATGTTATAAAGCAGTGTTAAAAAAGGTCCAGGAAAAAACAGCAGTTTGGATAGGGGACATACCACAGGATGTTATAAAGCAGTGTTAAAAAAGGTCCAGGAAAAAACAGCAGTTTGGATAGGGGACATACCATAGGATGTTATAAAGCAGTGTTAAAAAAGGTCCAGGAAAAAACAGCAGTTTGGATAGGGGACATAGCATAAGATGTTATAAAGCAGTGTTAAAAAAGGTCCAGGAAAAAAACAGCAGTTTGGATAGGGGACATACCTGAAAGTGAATGAAATAGCAGGGTTAGTTGAGGCTTGAATAAGTAGCATTCTGTCCTGTTTGTAGCTCTTGACTAATTCTTAGCACTGCCACTTAAAAATGTCACTTAGAGAGATGGCAGCTTAGAGATGTAGATGTATATGCAATGGTTTATGTATCTGTATTTTATTGTATAATGTTAAAATATGTATGTAAAGTCTTGGGGGCCAATTAACCAAAGTGCGAGCGGACATGATATGATGTAGCGTAACATGTCCGCGTATCATTGCACAAGCAGTTCTTGTGAACTGCTTGTGCAATGCCGCCCCCTGCAGCGTATCATGTCGGACAGAGATTGATAAATTGGACCCCATAAGTACAACATGTTTAGAATAGTGAGAACTTATACATAATAAAAACTGAAGTCACAAAATACACTTTTTACAATCATGGCAAGCAGTGGCGATTCTTGACAAATTTTACAGGGGGGTGCACGGTGGGGCCAATGTTTAATCAGAGGGGCACATTAAAAAATGGAAACAAATGATGTTTAAACATTAAATATTTTAATTTTGCTTTACATTAAAATCAAACAAACGTTTATTTTGTACATAGAGAGTGCATCAATTGAAACAATGAGGTAGGGCCATCAGAAACTAGAAATTAAATACAGTAGGACAGGTGGGCATGGACCCCTGAAAAAATTTCACCATAGATAATATTTAACTGATGATGAGACACTGAAATGTCATTATAAACAATGTAAGGTCGAATAATGGGAACACTGGCACCCAGGGTCCTGCATTCAAGTCTCAATCAGCATATATGGGGACAATTAGTGAAATGTAGAAGCTAGTAAAATGTGTCATGCAAGGGCTGGCATAGAAATGACTGGTATACAGGATTGGCACAAAAGTGGCAATGACTGCTAAGAATGGGAGCTCTAGCATCCTGGGCCTGTTTTCTGTGTGCCAGTAGTGCAATCAGTGTTTAAAGGAAGCTGGGATAAATGGGGCAATGACTGCTATGTGTGGGACTGGCATAGAGTGTGAATGCTGGATTGCAAACAGCTGGCAGTTTTGGGCAAACACTGACGGCACACAGTGCACAGTGGCTAGCATGTAGGGAACATTTATGAGTGGGGTTATGACAGGCACGGTGTTAGGAACAGGGTGGGTCAATAAGGTACTGATAAGTGCAAGAGGGGGAGAGCAGGATCCCAACACCACCGCCACGTTTATCACCTGGCCTAGGGGTATGGCTAAAGTGAAGACCGCCATGTGTGAGAGCAGCAGTGGAAACTGTGTCGGAAGGAGATAGCCAGGTTTCGGTATTTGCTAAAAGGGTGAAAGAATTTGAAAGAAACAGGTCATAAATGGTTATAAGTTTATTGCAGAGAAAGCGAGAGTTCCATAATGCGCAAGTGAAAGGAGTGTGTGCGTATGGGATGCATTTGATGGAGATGAGGTTATGTGTGTTGCTTTTATTAAAAATACTATAAGGAGTACGTGATTGGGTAATTGTGGGAATGAGTGTGGGCCCAGGATTTGGAGAGATGTCACCTGATGCTAATAGCAGCAAGATGGAATGTAAGAGTAGGTGAGAATGAGATTTATAGCAGTGGGGGCATTTCTGTGAGGTGGTGCAGTTTAGTGACATAGATTTAAAAATAGAAAGTACTTCATGAGAGCTAAGGTAAGGAGAGGAAAGGAGAGAGGGGCCAATATAAACTGCCTGTTGTGAAGGGTAAGGTATGTGCATATGAGCATGCCTCTGGAGTAGGCATGAGGCTGTTAAAAGGAAAAGCAGTTCTGAAATCATAGCAGAATATCAAGCGCAATTTTTTTTTTTTAAATAGAAAATATTTAACTTGCCTCAAATCTTCTTCAAATCTTGTTAAATTCTTGACTAATTCTTAGCACTTCCACTTAAAGATGTCACTTAGAGAGATGGCAGCTTAGAGATGGTGTTCTCTGCAAATGCTAAACCCTGTAAATGCTTTCCCTAAAGCTGAACTTAAATATATAGGGCTTCTAAAGACAGCTGAGTTAGATCAATTAACTAAGTGGAGACAGGGAGATGAGTAACACACAGGTGAGACAATTAAGAACTAAACTAGATCAAAGGGATAGATGCACATAAATCAAAATTGGGTGGGAAATAGCAAATGCTGGGGACAAGATGTGATCAGATAAAGGCATAGAAGGAAGTTTAGATGGGGGACATACCACAGGATGTTATAAAGCAGTGTTAAAAAAGGTCCAGGAAAAAACAGCAGTTTGGATAGGGGACATACCACAGGATGTTATAAAGCAGTGTTAAAAAAGGTCCAGGAAAAAACAGCAGTTTGGATAGGGGACATACCATAGGATGTTATAAAGCAGTGTTAAAAAAGGTCCAGGAAAAAACAGCAGTTTGGATAGGGGACATAGCATAAGATGTTATAAAGCAGTGTTAAAAAAGGTCCAGGAAAAAAACAGCTGTTTGGATAGAGGACATATCATAGGATGTTATAAAGCAGTGTTAAAAAAGGTCCAGGAGGAAAAAACAGCAGTTTGGGTAGGGGACATACCATAGGATGTTATAAAGCAGTGTTAAAAAAGGTCCAGGAAAAAACAGCAGTTTGGGTAGGGGACATACCATAGGATGTTATAAATGGGATAAATGGGGCAATGACTGCTATGTGTGGGACTGGCATAGAGTGTGAATGCTGGATTGCAAACAGCTGGCAGTTTTGGGCAAACACTGACGGCACACAGTGCACAGTGGCTAGCATGTAGGGAACATTTATGAGTGGGGTTATGACAGGCATGGTGTTAGGAACAGGGTGGGTCAATAAGGTACATATAAGGAAACTGTCAATTGCAATGTTTTCTCCTAAGGCAGCTCAACGCTATAATGAGGTAGCTGTTAGGTAACCCACTGGCTGCACAGTAATTCACAAGGAAGACCCAAGCACCGCAGTGGTTAACATTTCCTCTGACAGAGTGAGCCACTTACCAGGACCGTTTCTACTACTACCAGACATACGGTCAGGAGATCTATTGTCTGTAGAGTTTTTTTAACAACCCCCCATCTTCTATAGGTGTATTATTGATGTAATAATTTCACTATTGTAATGTAAGAAAAGGAGTTGAGTTTTTGTTGACACATGTAAATTGTATTGCTATACAATAATGTGGAAAGGGATCATTTAATTAAATCTTAAATATAGGTGGCAATGCTGCTTTGAATATATCCCCAGCATCGCGACCCACTAAATTATGTAGTAAAACGCCTCTCTGTGAGACTGCCTTCAGACACTGATTTCAGCATTTTTGAATACTTCACAGGTAATCTCAATCCCATGACAGACCTCTTTTGTATATATTGTCACATTGTGGATGTTTTGATCATCTGAGCTGAGCCATAACACTGAAAAACAATAAACAAACAAAAAACAACAACAACAATTAAAGCATAGAACATGGTATGTATGCATAACAATACATTAGTCAATGACATTATTGGAAGTTAAATAGAAGTCTTGTGGAATTTTCATAAATTGGGAGGTCTATCTACTGTTCCTCCTGCAGCTTCCCCCATCAAGTCAAAAGTTCCAGTTTCCAGGGACTGCCCAGCCAATTGCCAGATCACAACCAACCTTTGTGCATGTCCCACTCAATGCATACTTGTGGCCCCACCTACCAAACACATGTGGACCACTGCCCACATGTCCCTATCACCTCCTTTTTGTGGAAGACCTCTGGGAAATGTTGGGAGGTATGCACAACCTGGCAAAATAAAACAGCTGCTATACAAAGAGATTGGATACCATAGGTAATAAAGCCAAACATAATTTGAGCATGCATACGTTGCTTTCAAGCGAATAGCCAAAAAAAAAAAACATAATTATTTTATGCAGAAAATAATTAGTGTTGATGTGGAAGAATCTCAAATATCAGAGGGTTGCACTGAAAATAACTAAAAATATGTTGTTTAAGTAACAAGCCCTCACAAATCCTTCAAACTTAAGCAAATTTAACCATTTTGCCAGATGAGAAGTTTAGTCTGGGTAGATTTATTTCAGCTTTCAATCATCCAAATTTGTTCAGCAGAACAAAAAATGCAAAGCTAAAATATGGCTAAAAGCAAAATTGTTCACACATTTGGATTAATTTAAAACTGTAAAAACAAAGTGTTTCATAAACAGGATAAACATAACTGTTGTTATTTGTTTCATTAAATGCCGGGCTCCTCAGGACAAACACTATCTTAACCTACTTTTTGCTAAGGAAGAATTTTAAGATGAAAGGAAGAGACTTGAAGTTAAAAAAAAAATTATATATATATATACAGGGAGTGCAGAATTATTAGGCAAATTAGTATTTTGACCACATCATCCTCTTTATGCATGTTGTATAGGCTCGAAAGCCTACTACCAATTAAGCATATTAGGTGATGTGCATCTCTGTAATGAGAAGGGGTGTGGTCTAATGACATCAACACACTATATCAGGTGTGCATAATTATTAGGCAACTTCCTTTCCTTTGGCAAAATGGGTCAAAAGAAGGACTTGACAGGCTCAGAAAAGTCAAAAATAGTGAGATATCTTGCAGAGGGATGCAGCACTCTTAAAATTGCAAAGCTTCTGAAGCGTGATCATCGAACAATCAAGCGTTTCATTCAAAATAGTCAACAGGGTCGCAAGAAGCATGTGGAAAAACCAAGGCGCAAAATAACTGCCCATGAACTGAGAAAAGTCAAGCATGCAGCTGCCAAGATGCCACTTGCCACCAGTTTGGCCATATTTCAGAGCTGCAACATCACTGGAGTGCCCAAAAGCACAAGGTGTGCAATACTCAGAGACATGGCCAAGGTAAGAAAGGCTGAAAGACGACCACCACTGAACAAGACACACAAGCTGAAACGTCAAGACTGGGCCAAGAAATATCTCAAGACTGATTTTTCTAAGGTTTTATGGACTGATGAAATGAGAGTGAGTCTTGATGGGCCAGATGGATGGGCCCGTGGCTGGATTGGTAAAGGGCAGAGAGCTCCAGTCCGACTCAGACGCCAGCAAGGTGGAGGTGGAGTACTGGTTTGGGCTGGTATCATCAAAGATGAGCTTGTGGGGCCTTTTTGGGTTGAGGATGGAGTCAAGCTCAACTCCCAGTCCTACTGCCAGTTTCTGGAAGACACCTTCTTCAAGCAGTGGTACAGGAAGAAGTCTGCATCCTTCAAGAAAAACATGATTTTCATGCAGGACAATGATCCATCACACGCGTCCAAGTACTCCACAGCGTGGCTGGCAAGAAAGGGTATACAAGAAGAAAATCTAATGACATGGCCTCCTTGTTCACCTGATCTGAACCCCATTGAGAACCTGTGGTCCATCATCAAATGTGAGATTTACAAGGAGGGAAAACAGTACACCTCTCTGAACAGTGTCTGGGAGGCTGTGGTTGCCGCTGCACGCAATGTTGATGGTGAACAGATCAAAACACTGACAGAATCCATGGATGGCAGGCTTTTGAGTGTCCTTGCAAAGAAAGGTGGCTATATTGGTCACTGATTTGTTTTTGTTTTGTTTTTGAATGTCAGAAATGTATATTTGTGAATGTTGAGATGTTATATTGGTTTCACTGGTAAAAATAAATAATTGAAATGGGTATATATTTGTTTTTTGTTAAGTTGCCTAATAATTATGCACAGTAATAGTCACCTGCACACACAGATATCCCCCTAAAATAGCTATAACTAAAAACAAACTAAAAACTACTTCCATACTATTCAGCTTTGATATTAATGAGTTTTTTGGGTTCATTGAGAACATGGTTGTTGTTCAATAATAAAATTAATCCTCAAAAATACAACTTGCCTAATAATTCTGCACTCCCTGTATATATATATATATATATATATATATATATATATATATATATATATATATATATATATATATATATATATATATACAGTATATATACAGTATATATATTTATATATATATATTTTATAACTGTTGGGTTTTCTTATATGACTTTTGTGCTTTTCCTAAATAATTGGAAAAAGTACCTATAATTAGTTGAGAAGCATCTATTTAATAAAATGTATGTAATTTTATTAAATTAATATTTAACTAGTCCTAAAGCCAGTGTACATTTTTTGCAGTACAGTGGTCTATCCCCTTGCTTTTTCTCTCTTCCCCCTTCTCTTTTGTGCTCTCTCTGTCCCCCTCTCTTTTGTACTCTCTCTCTCTCTCTCCCCTCTCTCTTTTGTGCTCTCCCCCCTCGTTTGTGCTCTCTCCCCCCTCTTTTGTTCTCCCCTGCTCTTTTGTGCTCTTTCTGCCCCATCTCTTTTGTGCTCTTTCTGCCCCCTCTCTGTTATGCCCTTTCTGCCCCCTCTCTGTTGTGCTCTTTCTGCCCCCTCTCTGTTGTGCTCTTTCTGCCCCCTCTCTGTTGTGCTCTTTCTCCCCCCTCTCTTTTTTGCCCTTTCTCCCCCCTCTCTTTTGTGCCCTTTCTGCCCCCTCTCTTTTGTGCTCTCCCCCCTTCTCTTTTGTGCTCTCCCCCCTTCTCTTTTGTGCTCTCCCCCCTTCTCTTTTGTGCTCTTTCTCCCCTCTCTTTTGTGCTCTTTCTCCTCTCTCATTTGTGATCTTTCTCCCCTCTCATTTGTGCTCTTTCTCCCCTCTCTTTTGTGCTCTTTCTCCCCTCTCTTTTGCTCTTTCCCTCGCCCCTCTCTTTTGCTCTGTCTCCCCCTCTTTTGCGCACTCTGGCCCATAGTTATCAAGGTCTGTTTGAGTCCCTTTAATAATAATCACAGGCAGTATTGGTTAGCTTAATTTTGTTGTGTTGTTGATGATAAAAATAAGAATAAAAATAAATAGGAGAACTGGGTGATTGTTAAAATAGAAACTATTTGGTGCAACTATTATACTTATTTACTTATTTTTTAAATGTTTAACATTGAGTGAGTTTGGACAGGGGTAAAAGCATGCATACCTTATCAGAATAGGCTGAGATTAAAATGCATCTGATAGTTTTATAGTTAGCTATTCTAGGTCCTCTCATTTTCCAGATAAATTGTAGGATTGTGCAAAGTGACAACATTATACATTTTATCTTCTGATCTTGATTTACTTCTTATTTAAAGGGACAGTCTACACCATAATGTTGATTGTTTTAAAAGATAGATAATACCTTTATTACCAATTCCACAGTTTTGCATTACCAACACTGTAATATTTATATACCTTTTACCTCTGTAATTACCTTGTATCTAAGCTTCTGCATACTGCCTCCTTATCTCAGTTCTTTTGACAGACATGCATTTTAGCCAATCAGTGCTGACTCCTGGGTAACTCAATGTGCATGAGCACAATGTTAAATTTATATGGCACACATGAACTAATTCCCTCTAGTTGTGAAAAACTATCAAAATGAATTCAGATAGGAGGCGGACTTCAAGGGCTTAGAAATTAGCATATGACCTACCTAAGTTTAGCTTTAAACTAAGAATACCAAGAGAACAAAGCAAAATTGATGATAAAAGTAAATTGTAAAGTTGTTTAAAATGACATGCTCTATCTGAATAATGAAAGTTTATTTTTGACTAGACTGTCCCTTTAATTATATAGATATAAAATACAAAATGTTGGTGTTCGGGGGGTGTTCAGCTTTGTAATAGTTATGAATGAGGGTAGTAGATTCAGGAGAAATTTGAGGAAGCATTTTTTTACAGAAAGGGTGGTGGATTCATGGAATAAACTTCCATTTGAGGTGGTAAACACATAGGGGGGTAGTTATCAAGCCGTCTACTTTTCTGGCTTCGCCGGCCCAATACGTCCGCCTAGGCTCGCCTACCTTCGCCGCCGCGGACCTTGAATACGTTCGCCTAAGTTATCAAATAAAGCTGTCAAAAAGCCGCGGGGCGATGAGCAGCGGACTGTGACAGTTATCACTCATCCGATCTCGCTGCCCTTCGGCTTTTTCCCAGCTTTATTGCTAGCCTGTCACTAAGCACTCACACTAAACTGCACTGTTCTACCCCCTATACCGGCGCCCCCGGAGCCCCCCGCAACTCAATAAAGTTACTAACCCCTAAACCGCCGCTCCTAGACCCTGCCGCAACTCTTATAAATGTATTAACCCCTAAACCGCCGCTCCCGGACACCGCTGCCACCTACATTATACCTAGTAACCCCTATCCTGCCCCCCCTATACCGTCGCCCTCTATTATAAAATTATTAACCCCTATCCTGCTGATCCCGCACCTCTCCGCAACTAAATAAATAGTTTAACCCCTAAACCGCCGCTCCATGAACCCGCCGCAACCTATAATAAATTTATTAACCCCTATCCTGCCCCCCACTACGCCGCCGCCACTGTAATAAAATGATTAACCCCTAAACCTAAGTCTAACCCTAACCATAACGCCCCCCTAACTTAAATATTAATTAAATAAATCTAAATAAATTAACTCTTATTAACTAAATGAATCCTATTTAAAACTAAATACTTACCTTTAAAATAAACCCTAATATAGCTACAATATAAATAATAATTATATTCTAGCTATCTTAGGATTTATATTTATTTTACAGGTAACTTTCAATTTATTTTAACCATGTACAATAGCTATTAAATAGTTATTAACTATTTAATAGCTTACCTAGCTAAAATAAAGAGAAATGTACCTGTGAAATAAATCCTAACCTAAGTTACAATTACACCTAACACTACACTATACTTTAATAAATTATTCCTATTTAAAAATAAATACTTACCTGTAAAATAAACCCTAAGATAGCTACAATGTAATTAATACTTATATTATAGCTATTTTTGGATTTATATTTATTTTACAGGTAACTTTGTATTTATTTTAGCTAGTTAGAATAGTTATTAAATAGTTATTAACTATTTAATAACTACCTAGCTAAAAGAAATACAAAATTACCTGTAAAATAAATCCTAACTTAAGTTACAATTAAACCTAATACTACACTATCATTAAATTAACTAAATAAACTACCTACAAAGAACTACAATGAAATACAATTACATAAACTAACTAAAGTACAAAAAATAAAAAAAGCTAAGTTACAAAAAATAAAAAATTAAGTTACAAACATGTTAAAAATATTACAACAATTTTAAGCTACTTACACCTAATCTAAGCCCCCTAATAAAATAACAAACCCCCCCAAAATAAAAAAAATCCCTACCCTATTCTAAATTACATAAATTTCAATGCTCTTTTACCTTACCAGCCCTTAAAAGGGCCATTTGTGGGGGCATGCCCCAAAAAGTTCAGCTCTTTTGCCTGTAAAATAAAAATACAACCCCCCCCCAACATTAAAACCCACCACCCACATACCCCTAATCTAACCCAAACCCCCCTTACAAAAACCTAACACTAATCCCCTGAAGATCATCCTACCTTGAGGATTCTATCAGCCAATCGGAATTAAGGTAGGAAAATCTGATTGGCTGATGGAATCAGCCAATCAGATTCAAGTTCAATCCGATTGGCTGATCCAATCAGCCAATCAGATTGAGCTCGCATTCTATTGGCTGATCGGAACAGCCAATAGAATGCGAGCTCAATCTGATTGGCTGATTCCATCAGCCAATCAGATTTTTCCTACCTTAATTCCGATTGGCTGATAGAATCCTATCAGCCAATCGGAATTGAGGGGACGCCATCTTGGATGACGTCCCTTAAAGGAGCCGTCATTCGTCGTAGTCCGTCGGTGAAGAAGGTGGTTCCGCGTCGGCGGAAGGAAGATTCAAGACCCGGCTTGGAAGATGACTTCGCCCGGATAGAAGACCTCTTCAGCGCCTCTTTGAAGATGACATCGGCCGGATCGAAGACTTCTTCAGCGCCGCCTGGATGATGACTTCATCGGATGGAAGATTTCTTCAGCGCCGCTTGGAGGATTAACTTCTTCCGTTCCGGATGCCCTCTTCAGTTCCATCGGTGGCTCGGCTGAGTGAAGACGACTCAAGGTAGGATGATCTTCAGGGGATTAGTGTTAGGTTTTTGTAAGGGGGGTTTGGGTTAGATTAGGGGTATGTGGGTGGTGGGTTTTAATGTTGGGGGGGGGTTGTATTTTTATTTTACAGGCAAAAGAGCTGAACTTTTTGGGGCATGCCCCCACAAATGGCCCTTTTAAGGGCTGGTAAGGTAAAAGAGCATTGAAATTTATGTAATTTAGAATAGGGTAGGGATTTTTTTTATTTTGGGGGGGTTTGTTATTTTATTAGGGGGCTTAGATTAGGTGTAAGTAGCTTAAAATTGTTGTAATATTTTTAACATGTTTGTAACTTAATTTTTTATTTTTTGTAACTTAGCTTTTTTTATTTTTTGTACTTTAGTTAGTTTATGTAATTGTATTTCATTGTAGTTCTTTGTAGGTAGTTTATTTAGTTAATTTAATGATAGTGTAGTATTAGGTTTAATTGTAACTTAAGTTAGGATTTATTTTACAGGTAATTTTGTATTTCTTTTAGCTAGGTAGTTATTAAATAGTTAATAACTATTTAATAACTATTCTAACTAGCTAAAATAAATACAAAGTTACCTGTAAAATAAATATAAATCCAAAAATAGCTATAATATAAGTATTAATTACATTGTAGCTATCTTAGGGTTTATTTTACAGGTAAGTATTTATTTTTAAATAGGAATAATTTATTAAAGTATAGTGTAGTGTTAGGTGTAATTGTAACTTAGGTTAGGATTTATTTCACAGGTACATTTCGCTTTATTTTAGCTAGGTAAGCTATTAAATAGTTAATAACTATTTAATAGTTATTGTACATGGTTAAAATAAATTGAAAGGTACCTGTAAAATAAAAATAAATCCTAAGATAGCTAGAATATAATTATTATTTATATTGTAGCTATATTAGGGTTTATTTTAAAGGTAAGTATTTAGTTTTAAATAGGATTCATTTAGTTAATAAGATTTAATTTATTTAGATTTATTTAATTAATATTTAAGTTAGGGGGCGTTAGGGTTAGGTTTAGGGGTTAATCATTTTATTACAGTGGCGGCGGCGTAGTGGGGGGCAGGATAGGGGTTAATAAATTTATTATAGGTGGCGACGGTGTAGGGGGGGCAGATTAGGGGTTAATAAATGTATTATAGGTGGCGACGGTGTAGGGGGGGCAGGATAGGGGTTAATACATTTAATATAGGTTGCGGCGGGTTCAGGGAGCGGCGGGTTAGGGGTTAATACATTTATTATAGTTGCGGTGGGCTCCGGGAGCGGCGGTTTAGGGGTTAATATGTATAGAGTAGCTTGCGGAGCGGCGGTTTAGGGGGTAATAACTTTATTTAGTTGCGGCGGTGTAGGGGGGGTCAGATTAGGGGTGTTTAGACTCGGGGTACATGTTAGGGTGTTAGGTGTAGACAGCTCCCATAGAAATCAATGGGATGTCTGTCAGCAGCGAACTTGTACTTTCGCTATGGTCAGACTCCCATTGATTCCTATGGGATCCGCCGCCTCCAGGCTGGCGCTTTGAAAACCAGGTACGCTGGGCCGTAAAAGTGCCGAGCGTACCTGCTAGTTTTTTGATAGCTAGCAAAAGTAGTGAGAATGTGCCGCACTTGTGTGCGGAACATCTGGAGTGACGTAAGAATCGATCTGTGTCGGACTGAGTCCGGCGGATCGAAGCTTACGTCACAAAATTCTACTTTTGCCGGTCTCGAGCCTAAAGACTGCAAAGGAATTTAAAAATGCCTGGGACATGCATAAGGCTATCCTAAGGAAAAAGTAACATGTAATATGGGTAGACTTGATGGGCCTTTTTGGTTCTTATCTACCGTCAAATTATATGTTTCTATGTTTCTATGAACACAGGTTAGAATGCACACAAATTGACAATGCATCTATATTTTGATAAGATGCATCTAAATTGAACTGATTTCTAATGTGTAACATTACCACAATGAAGTGCCAGGGAGAGAGGGCACTTCCTCATCGTATCTCCCACCATATTATTTAGAGGACAAGAGACCCCTAATTTGAAACAAGAGTCCAACATTCTTAATTGA
This sequence comes from Bombina bombina, assembly GCF_027579735.1. Lineage (NCBI taxonomy): Eukaryota > Metazoa > Chordata > Amphibia > Anura > Bombinatoridae > Bombina > Bombina bombina. Next base: position 246,767,329 of record NC_069504.1, on the reverse strand, counting down.
GAGGGTCACGTGTCCCTCAGAGATATCTCTTATATATTTGATCACCTACAGCAAGGTGAAAGGGTCTTTAATAGAGTCCCTATCTCCACCTTTGTGACCCCTTTCAACTAGTCCAACTTGCAGGATGTCCAAATTTACTAAAAACAAACAAAACAAAATATTTTGGTGTTATAGGAAGGTGAACTGCTGCTAATTGTGGAACCATAAAGGGTATGTTTGCAATATTTTATATGTTGGCCTTTTCACCATATTTTGATATTTTTGCACTTAAAGACGATTATATAAGTCCTTTTAAAAAAACAGATTATTTGATTTCTGGGTTTTACCTCTTCAATATGGGATTTAGGGCTACTTCATTAGGAGAGGTTTGGGAACCCATCTCCTAATCATATCTAGTTGTTTTGTGGAAATATCATGGAGGTGCCTTAAATACACAGAAAATGATATACATCATTTAGTACAGTAGCTTCTACCTCTAAATTATGAGTTGAAAATGGCATGCTCCCTATTTAGAATAAAAAAGAAAACTTTGACTTTTCAATAATAACATTAAAATAATAATTATGAAACCCTAATGTAATATATGTTAGCCATAGTGAAAACAGTCAGAAATTAGTAAGCAAGATAAAGAAAAAACTAAATTGTGTCCAATAAGTACAAATCTACATTCTAAAATATATAGATAGATAGATGGATCGATACTATATTGAAATATTCATAGAAAATAATCAGAACACATAAGTAATCATTTTTTTTTCTATAATACCAACACCATAAACCTAAAGAAACAGGAACATTAAAACATTTCTCCATCCCTACTATCTTTTGTAGCTTTGATTTGCTTTGGTCTGAGAAACAAATTATCACAGAGTATTGATTAGCTTGCACAATTTTATGTTTCTTCATATTTTGTTTTATAATTTCATGAAAATTCTACAGCAGAACAAAACACTTTGCCAGCTGTACAAATCTTAGGAAGTTATATCCTATATAATAAATGGCCAAGTATGTTTGTCAGATGCAGTCATGAGCAGTAGAGACTGCACGTGACAAACATACCTGACCGTTTGGATCCTGACACTCAGCACAGAGCAAGGCTGAAGCGGAGTGTCAGGGAGCGTGGCCGATGGGAGCGTTGCGATGGGGGCGTGCCCAGGCATCATGAGGAGCGTGCCCGGGCGCGGTGATGGGCGTGGCCAGGTGTAGCGAGGGGCGTGGCCGGCGGGTGTCACCGTGATGGGGCGTGGCCGGTGGGGTGTCGTGATGGGGGCGTGGCCAGAGAAGCAAAGGCTTTCAATGAAGACAGAGCCAGAGAGGGAGCAGGAGAGGTGGGGAGAAGGGCCAAAGAGGGGGGGAGAGAGCCAAAGGGGGGGGGAGAGCGCCAAAGGGGGGGGAGAGCCAAAGAGGGGGGAGAGAGAGCCAAAGAGTGGAGAGAGCCAAAGAGGGGGGAGAGAGAGCCAAAGGGGGGGAGAGCCAAAGAGGAAAGAGAGCCAAAGGGGAGAGAGAGCCAAAGAGGGGGGAGAGAGAGCACCAAAGAGGGGGGGGAGCACCAAAGAGGGGGGGAGAGAGAGACAAAGAGGGGGGGGAGAGAGCCAAAGGGTGGGGAGAGAGCCAAAGGGTGGGGAGAGAGCCAAAGGGGGGAGAGAGCCAAAGGGGGGGAGAGAGCCAAAGGGGGGAGAGCCAAAGAGGGGGGAGAGAGAGAGCCAAAGAGGGGAAGAGAGAGCCAAAGGGTGGGGAGAGAGCCAAAGGGTGGGGAAAGAGCCAAAGGGGGGAGAGAGCCAAAGGGGGGGAGAGAGCCAAAGGGGGGAGAGCCAAAGAGGGGGGAGAGAGAGAGCCAAAGAAGAGAGAGAGCCAAAGAAGAGAGAGAGCAAAAGAGGAGAGAGAGCCAAAGAGGAGGGGGAGAGAGAGCCAAAGAGGGGGGAGAGAACAAAAGAGGGGGGAGAGAGAGCAAAAGAAAGGAGGGAGAGAGCCAAAGAGGGGAGAGAGAGAGAGAGCAAAAGAGGGGAGAGAGAGAGCAAAGGAAAGGGGGGAGAGGAAGCAAAAGAGAGGGGGAGAGAAAGCAAAAGAGGGGGGGAAGAGAGCAAGGGGTGGGACCGCTGTACTGCAAAAAAAGGCCCGTGTACACGGGCTTTAGTACTAGTTTCTAATAATTTATTAGATACCTACCTGCAAAGCTGTGAGGCCTTGAAAAAACATTTATAATGCTTTAAATCTGATTTTATGCAAGATTGGGTTTGTAATACAATGAAACAACTGTATTTTTGTGTAAGGGAGAATTCATTTTACAAAAAAATCACTGTCAGAAAAATTAATTTTAAGCAAATATTTCTACTGATTTTGATAAACACTATATTGCAGTAGCCCATTAACTGAAAGTATTAAACGTACAGCATATGTATGCCTTGGATTATAGTGTGTTTATTAGGAGAGGTTTGGGAACCCATCTCCTAATCATATCTAGTTGTTTTGTGGAAATATCATGGAGGTGCCTTAAATACACAGAAAATAATATACATCATTTAGTACTGTAGCTTCTACCTCTAAATTATGAGTTGAAAATGGCATGCTCCCTATTTAGAATAAAAAAGAAAACTTTGACTTTTCAATAATAACATTAAAATAATAATTATGAAACCCTAATGTAATATATGTTAGCCATAGTGATAACAGTCAGAAATTAGTAAGCAAGATAAAGAAAAAACTAAATTGTGTCCAATAAGTACAAATCTAAATTCTAAAATATATAGATAGATAGATGGATCGATACTATATTGAAATATTCATAGAAAATAATCAGAACACATAAGTAATCATTTTTTTTCTATAATACCAACACCATAAACCTAAAGAAACAGGAACATTAAAACATTTCTCCATCCCTACTATCTTTTGTAGCTTTGATTTGCTTTGGTCTGAGAAACAAATTATCACAGAGTATTGATTAGCTTGCACAATTTTATGTTTCTTCATATTTTGTTTTATAATTTCATGAAAATACTACAGCAGAACAAAACACTTTGCCAGCTGGACAAATCTTAGGAAGTTATATTTCTAATAATTTATTAGATACCTACCTGCAAAGCTGAGAGGCCTTGGAAAAACATTTATAATGCTTTAAATCTGATTTTATGCAAGATTGGGTTTGTAATACAATGAAACAACTGTATTTTTGTGTAACAGAGAATTCATTTTACAAAAAAATCACTGTCAGAAAAATTCATTTTAAGCAAATATTTCTACTGATTTTGATAAATACTGTATTGCAGTAGCCCATTAACTGAAAGTATTAAACGTACAGCATATGTATGCCTTGGATTATAATGTGTTAAACCTTAAATACCAGGTGTTTTGTGACTTGATATATTTTCAAGGAAAAGGGGACATGACATTGAACAGTTATTTTAAACGGTTCTATAAAGACTAAAAGTGATCATTATGTAACAAATCAGTGTAACTATGATATAAATCTAACAGCAGTTTCATTCATGATGTTTTTTTTTCTCTTCAAAATAAAAGATTTTTTTACAGCAAATCGTTCCGATTTACTCATACTGTTCCTCCTCCCGGCAACAATCTACACTTTTTTTATTCAGTGATGTTTCTTCATCTGGCCAATTGATTTGCTTGCCTTTAGGGGGCCAAGTTCATACACAGCACGCCCCTTGGATCAATTGGGCATATGCTTCTTTTTTACTACGGATCCCTGACCCGTCGTCTAAAGACCAGAAAATCAATTGGCCGGATGAAGAAAAGTCACTGAATAGAAAAGAGTGTAGATTGTTCCCGGGAGGAGGAAGGCTATGAGTAAATCGGAGTGATTAGCTGTAAAAAAAACTTATTTTCAAGAGAAAAAAAATCATGAATGAAAGTAGGGTTATATTTAAATCATAGTTACACTGATTTGTTCCATAACAATTAAGTTTACCATCACTGTAATGCCACTCTTGGCTGCCTCTAGAAAATGTAATTATATAAAATAAAAAAGTAACACACAAGAATCGGGCATTGTACTACAACATCTGAGACACACAGCACATTCTTTGGTAGGGATTTTATAATCTTCCAAAAAAACAATAGCATAAAAAAACACAATATATTATATGACATGTATTAATATATTGATGGATCCATTGTTAAAAAAGAATATGGGCTTCATGTATGAAGCAGCGTAAGCACATGAGATCCTGCTTCCCATGATGTAAGAAGCAGTGGTGATTGACAGTCCCTTATCTCTTGCGATTGGTCCTATGAATAAAGGGGTGGGAATTACACACTCATTGGAGTGTGCAATGAAGCACGGCCAACGGACAAACAGATCTGCTGCCCATATGCAGCAAAGGCATGCTGGCAACTTGTCAAGTTGAGAAGCTTGTCCGCAAACTGCTTGATACTTGGGGCCCTATATTTAAGTTTTTACAGCCACATTAATATTTAATTGTATCTATTATTGCTCCACTTTTAAATAGTACGCTTTAGGATGCCAAAAACACATAAGGCCAAATAAAGAGTGGAGCACTAACAGAAACTGTACTTGAACTTAGCTTGTCTCTCTCTTTGTATGTGTGTAGACAAATATCACTGTGGAACACTGTACTCACATCTCCCCTAGGAAAAAAAACTAATTGTAAGTTACAAAAAGTAATATCAATTTATTGTAATTTATAAAAAAAAAAAAAAAAAAATCACATATGGCTGTGGACTGGATACATTCCTTGTACTAGATTGTAGACATCAAACTACAGGTTGAACAACCATAATTTATAGTGTGTGCTGTATTAACAAAAATGGTATCATTATGTTAATAATAGTAATATGTAATAATAGTAATATGTAATAATAGTAATATGTATACAACTTCCTGACACAGTCCAACCCTCCACCTCAGTAGAGGTAATTTTTAATTAAAATAAACTTGTGGTTTGTCACACTGCAGGTGTGTTCTCCATACCTTGCTTGAGTTAAAAAAAAAAATCTAAATTGTTTTAAAAGTTTGAATCATATTTAATTTTAGTTTACTATTAAATATATTGAAAGTTTACCTTTGTCATGGTTATTTGAATTGTTCATTGGTAGGCAGCAAAATAAAAGGAAGCAGGTGTGAGCCACTGAAATCAATGTTTATCAATATCATATTTCTCTGTGTTACTCATAAATAGCTCTAATTTAAACATCCCTTGACAGCAACTTTTTATCACTATGGACTTTGCCACACTATTATACCTTGCCAATGCCCCCTGTACAATCTCTACTATAATCCCTACAAATTCCACTTTAGTAATTTCCCCTCAAAGCCCAAAGGATTCACTGATTCAGAAGAATGGGAGGGTTCCTCTACCAGTGAGCTCTCCCACCGTAATCCTGATTGGGTAGTCAATCATAATCCCAATTACTTTAACACATATAAATATAAGAAAACTCCCAGACTGTTTGCAATGAACCTTAAGGATCCTGTAACTGTGGCTGAATAGGCCACAGACTACTTCATAATGAGAATTAGAGGCCTACTTATCAAGCCGTCAACCGCAAATACTCTGGAATTCCGCAGCGTAATTGTGGAGAGCTTGATTCCCCTTAGTTATCAAAGCCTACAGACCGGCAAAAATTTAAATCTGTGATGTAACATACAATATGCTGGTCTCAGTCCGACACAGATCGATGCTTACGTCATTACAGATGTTCAAAATGCAAATTCGGCACTATCTGACTACTTTTGCTAGTTAACAAATACCTACCAGATATGCTCACCACTATTCCGGCACACCATACCTGGTTTTCAATCCGCTGCCCTGGAGGCAGCAGATGCCATAGGAATCAATGGGAGTCTGAAAGCAGCGAAAGCTTATGTTCGCTGCTGCCTGATAGCCCATTGATTTCTATTGGAGAATAAAAGTTATGTTTACACCAAACACCCTAACATGTACCCCGAGTCTAAACACCCCTAATCTGCTGCCCCGACATCGCTGCCACCTACATTATACTTATTAACCCCTAATCTGCCGCCCGCCACCCCCGCCACCTACTTTATACTTATTAACCCCTAATCTGCCACCCCGCCACCACCGCCACCTACATTATACTTATTAACCCTTAATCTGCCACTCTGACACTGCCGCCACCTACTTTATACTTATTAACCCCTAATCTGTCACCCCAACACCGCCGCCACCTACATTATACTTATTAACCCCTAATCTGCCGCCCCGACACCGCCGCCACCTACATAAAGTTATTAACCCCTATCCCGCCGCTCCCAGAGCCCACCGCAACTAAATAAATGTATTAACCCCTAAACCCCTGGCCTCCCACATCGCTAGCACTTACTAAACCTATTAACCCCTAAACCAGCCCCCCACATCGCCATAAACTAAATTAAACTATTAACCCCTAAACCTAACAACCCGCTAACTTTATATTAAATATTAACTTATCCCTATCTTATAATACATTTAAACTTACTTTTAGATTTAAATTAAACTATATTAAACTAATAATGAGCCTACCCTAACTGTTATACTAAAATTACATTAAACTATATTAAACTAATAATTAACCTACCCTAACTGTTATACTAAAATTACATTAAACTATATTAAACTAATAATTAACCTACCCTAACTGTTATACTAAAATTACATTACAATATATTAAACTAATAATTAATCTACCCTAACTATTATACTAAAATTACATTAAACTACAAATTTATTTAAGTATATTATATATTTAAACACCTAACCCTACTCAAATAATTTAAATCTGCAATAAAAAATTACAAAGTTACAAAAAACTTACAACTAAGTTACAAAAAATAACAAACACTAAGTTACAAAAAAAAATAAACACATAGGCCTAGATTTAGAGTTCGGCGGTAGCCGTCAAAACCAGCGTTAGAGGCTCCTAACGCTGGTTTTGGGCGCCCGCTGGTATTTGGAGTCAGTGATTAAAGGGTCTAACGCTCACTTTTCAGCCGCAACTTTTCCATACCGCAGATCCCCCTACGCCATTTGCGTAGCCTATCTTTTCAATGGGATCTTTCTAACGCCGGTATTTAGAGTCGTTTCTGCAGTGAGCGTTAGAGCTCTAACGACAAGATTCCAGCCGCCTGAAAATAGCAGGAGTTAAGAGCTTTCTGGCTAACGCCGGTTTATAAAGCTCTTAACTACTGTACCCTAAAGTACACTAACACCCATAAACTACCTATGTACCCCTAAACCGAGCTCCCCCCACACCGCCGCCACTCGATTAAAATTTTTAACCCCTAATCTGCCGACCGCCACCTACGTTATACTTATGTACCCCTAATCTGCTGCCCCTAACCCCGCCGACCCCTGTATTATATTTATTCACCCCTAACCTGCCCCCCACAACGTCGCCGCCAGCTACTTACAATAATTAACCCCTAATCTTCCGACCGCAAATCGCCGCCACCTACGTTATCCCTATGTACCCCTAATCTGCTGCCCCTAACACCGCCGACCCCTATATTATATTTATTAACCCCTAATCTGCCCCCCTCAACGTCGCCGACACCTGCCTACACTTATTAACCCCTAATCTGCCGAGCGGACCTGAGCGCTACTATAATAAAGTTATTAACCCCTAACCCGCCTCACTAACCCTATCATAAATAGTATTAACCCCTAATCTGCCCTCCCTAACATCGCCGACACCTACCTTCAATTATTAACCCCTAAACTTCCGATCGGAGCTCACCGCTATTCTAATAAATGGATTAACCCCTAAAGCTAAGTCTAACCCTAACACTAACACCCCCCTAAATTAAATATAATTTACATCTAACGAAATAAATTAACTCTTATTAAATAACTTATTCCTATTTAAAGCTAAATACTTACCTGTAAAATAAACCCTAATATAGCTACAATATAAATTATAATTATATTATAGCTATTTTAGGATTAATATTTATTTTACAGGCAACTTTGTAATTATTTTAACCAGGTACAATAGCTATTAAATAGTTAAGAACTATTTAATAGTTACCTAGTTAAAATAATAACAAATTTACCTGTAAAATAAATCCTAACCTAAGTTATAATTAAACCTAACACTACCCTATCAATAAAATAATTAAATAAACTACCTACAATTACCTACAATTAACCTAACACTACACTATCAATAAATAAATTAAACACAATTGCTACAAATAAATACAATTAAATAAACTAGCTAAAGTACAAAAAATAAAAAAGAACTAAGTTACAGAAAATAAAAAAATATTTACAAACATAAGAAAAATATTACAACAATTTTAAACTAATTACACCTACTCTAAGCCCCCTAATAAAATAACAAAGCCCCCCAAAATAAAAAATTCCCTACCCTATTCTAAATTAAAAAAGTTACAAGCTCTTTTACCTTACCAGCCCTGAACAGGGCCCTTTGCGGGGCATGCCCCAAGAATTTCAGCTCTTTTGCCTGTAAAAGAATAAATACAATACCCCCCCCCCCAACATTACAACCCACCACCCACATACCCCTAATCTAACCCAAACCCCCCTTAAATAAACCTAACACTAAGCCCCTGAAGATCTTCCTACCTTGTCTTCACCATCCAGGTATCACCGATCCGTCCTGGCTCCAAGATCTTCATCCAACCCAAGCGGGGGTTGGCGATCCATAATCCGGTCCAGAAGAGGCTCCAAAGTCTTCCTCCTATCCGGCAAGAAGAGGACATCCGGACCGGCAAACATCTTCTCCAAGCGGCATCTTCGATCTTCTTCCATCCGGTGCGGAGCGGGTCCATCTTGAAGCAGGCGACGCGGATCCATCCTCTTCTTCCGATGTCTCCCGACTAATGACGGTTCCTTTAAGGGACGTCATCCAAGATGGCGTCCCTCGAATTCCGATTGGCTGATAGGATTCTATCAGCCAATCGGAATTAAGGTAGGAATTTTCTGATTGGCTGATGGAATCAGCCAATCAGAATCAAGTTCAATCCGATTGGCCGATCCCATCAGCCAATCAGATTGAGCTCGCATTCTATTGGCTAATCGGAACAGCCAATAGAATGCGAGCTCAATCTGATTGGCTGATTGGATCAACCAATCGGATTGAACTTGATTCTGATTGGCTGATTCCATCAGCCAATCAGAAAATTCCTACCTTAATTCCGATTGGCTGATAGAATCCTATCAGCCAATCGGAATTCGAGGGACGCCATCTTGGATGACGTCCCTTAAAGGAACCGTCATTAGTCGGGAGACATCGGAAGAAGAGGATGGATCCGCGTCGCCTGCTTCAAGATGGACCCGCTCCGCACCGGATGGAAGAAGATCGAAGATGCCGCTTGGAGAAGATGTTTGCCGGTCCGGATGTCCTCTTCTTGCCGGATAGGAGGAAGACTTTGGAGCCTCTTCTGGACCGGATTATGGATCGCCAACCCCCGCTTGGGTTGGATGAAGATCTTGGAGCCAGGACGGATCGGTGATACCTGGATGGTGAAGACAAGGTAGGAAGATCTTCAGGGGCTTAGTGTTAGGTTTATTTAAGGGGGGTTTGGGTTAGATTAGGGGTATGTGGGTGGTGGGTTGTAATGTTGGGGGGGGGGGGGTATTGTATTTATTCTTTTACAGGCAAAAGAGCTGAAATTCTTGGGGCATGCCCCGCAAAGGGCCCTGTTCAGGGCTGGTAAGGTAAAAGAGCTTGTAACTTTTTTAATTTAGAATAGGGTAGGGAATTTTTTATTTTGGGGGGCTTTGTTATTTTATTAGGGGGCTTAGAGTAGGTGTAATTAGTTTAAAATTGTTGTAATATTTTTCTTATGTTTGTAAATATTTTTTTATTTTCTGTAACTTAGTTCTTTTTTATTTTTTGTACTTTAGCTAGTTTATTTAATTGTATTTATTTGTAGCAATTGTGTTTAATTTATTTATTGATAGTGTAGTGTTAGGTTAATTGTAGGTAATTGTAGGTAGTTTATTTAATTATTTTATTGATAGGGTAGTGTTAGGTTTAATTATAACTTAGGTTAGGATTTATTTTACAGGTAAATTTGTTATTATTTTAACTAGGTAACTATTAAATAGTTCTTAACTATTTAATAGCTATTGTACCTGGTTAAAATAATTACAAAGTTGCCTGTAAAATAAATATTAATCCTAAAATAGCTATAATATAATTATAATTTATATTGTAGCTATATTAGGGTTTATTTTACAGGTAAGTATTTAGCTTTAAATAGGAATAAGTTATTTAATAAGAGTTAATTAATTTCGTTAGATAAAAATTATATTTAACTTAGGGGGGTGTTAGTGTTAGGGTTAGACTTAGCTTTAGGGGTTAATACATTTATTAGAATAGCGGTGAGCTCCGATCGGAAGTTTAGGGGTTAATAATTGAAGGTAGGTGTCGGCGATGTTAGGGAGGGCAGATTAGGGGTTAATACTATTTATGATAGGGTTAGTGAGGCGGATTAGGGGTTAATAACTTTATTATAGTAGCGCTCAGGTCCGGTCGGCAGATTAGGGGTTAATAAGTGTAGGCAGGTGGAGGCGACGTTGTGGGGGGCAGATTAGGGGTTAATAAATATAACATAGGGGTCGGCGATGTTAGGGCAGCAGATTAGGGGTACATAGGGATAACGTAGGTGGCGGCGTTTTACGGAGCGGCAGATTAGGGGTTAAAAAAAATATGCAGGGGTCAGCGATAGCGGGGGCGGCAGATTAGGGGTTAATAAGTGTAAGATTAGGGGTGTTTAGACTCGGGGTACATGTTAGGGTGTTAGGTGCAGACGTAGGAAGTGTTTCCCCATAGGAATCAATGGGGCTGCGTTAGGAGCTGAACGCTGCTTTTTTGCAGGTGTTAGGTTTTTTTTCAGCTCAAACAGCCCCATTGTTTCCTATGGGAGAATCGTGCACGAGCACGTTTTTGAGGCCGGCCGCGTCCGTAAGCAACTCTGGTATCGAGAGTTGCTTTTGCGGTAAAAATGCTCTACGCTCCTTTTTTGGAGCCTAACGCAGCATTTGTTTTAACTCTCGATACCAGAGTTAAATTTATGGTGCGGCCAGAAAAAAGCCCGCGGAGCGTTAACAGCCCTTTTACCGCCGAACTCCAAATCTAGGCCTAAGTTACACAAAATAAAAAATAAATTATCATAGATTTAAACTAATTACACCTAATCTAAGAGCCCTATGAAAATAAAAAAAACCACCCAAAATAAAAAGAACCTAGCCTACAATAAACTACAAATAGCCCTTAAAAGGGCCTTTTGCGGGGCATTGCCCCAAAGAAATCAGCTCTTTTGCCTGTAAATAAAAAATACAAACAACCCCCAACAGTAAAACCCACCACCCACACAACCAACCCCCCAAATAAAAACCTAACTAAAAAAACCTAAGCTCCCCATTGCCCTGAAAAGGGCATTTGGATGGGGATTGCCCTTAAAAGGGCATTTAGCTCTATTGCTGCCCACACCCTAATCTAAAACTAAAACCCACCCAATAAACCCTTAAAAACCTAACACAAACCCCTGAAGATCCACTTACAGTTTTGAAGATCCGACATCCATCCTCAAAGAAGCTGGGAGAAGTCCTCATCAAAGCCAGCAGAAGTCTTCATCCAAGCGGCGAAGTCTTCATCCAAGCCCGCAGAAGTCTTCACCCAGACGGCATCTTCTATCTTCATCCATCCGGCGCGGAGCGGCTCCATCGTCAAGACATCCGACGTGGAGCATCCTCTTCGCTCGACGTCTTCTTGAACTATGAATGTTCCTTTAAATGACGTCATCCAAGATGGCGTCCCTTAGATTCCGATTGGCTGATAGAATTCAATCAGCCAATCAGAATTAAGGTTGAAAAAATCCTATTTGCTGTTGCAATCAGCCGATAGGATTGAGTTTTCATCCTATTGGCTGATCCAATCAGCCAATAGAATGCAAGCTCAATCCTATTGGCTGATTGTATCAGCCAATAGGATGAAAGCTTGTAGTTTATTGTAGGTTAGGGTTTTTTATTTTGGGGGGCTTTTTTATTTTCATAGGGCTCTTAGATTAGGTGTAATTAGTTTAAATCTTTGATAATTTATTTTTTATTTTGTGTAACTTAGTGTTTATTTTTTTTGTAACTTAGTGCTTGTTATTTTTTGTAACTTAGTTGTTAGTTTTTTGTAACTTTGTAATTTTTTAATGTAGATTTAAATTATTTGAGTAGGGTTAGGTGTTTAAATATATAATATAGTTAATTTAATTTGTATTTTAATGTAATTTTAGTATAACAGTTAGGGTAGATTAATTATTAGTTAATAAAGTTTAATGTAATTATAGTATAACAGTTAGGGTAGGGTAATTATTAGTTTAATATAGTTTAATGTAATTTCAGTATAATAGTTAGGGTAGGTTCATTATTAGTTTAATATAGTTTAATTTAAATCTAAAGGTAATTTTAAATATATTATAAGATAGGGATGAGTTAATAATTAATGTAAAGTTAGCTGGTTGTTAGGTTTAGGGGTTAATAGTTTAATTTAGTTTATGGCGATGTGGGGGCTGGCGATTTAGGGGTTAATAGGTTTAGTAAGTGGCAGTGATGTGGGAGGCAAGGGGTTTAGGGGTTAATACCTTTAGTTAGTTGCGGCGGGGTCCGGGAGCAGCGGGATAGGGGTTAATAACTTTATTAGAGTTGCAGTGGGCTCCGGGAGCGGCGGGATAGGGGTTAGTAACTTTATTTAGTTGCGGTGGGCTCCAGGATCAGCGGTTTAGGTGTTAATAACTTTATTTAGTTGCGGTGGGCTCTGGGAGCGGCGGGATAGGGGTTAAACATTTTAGAATAGTGGGTGTGTTTAGTGACAGTATACAAATAAAACTGTGAAAAAGCCGAGAGCAGCGAGATCGATGACTGTTTAGTTAACAACAGTCTGCTGCTCATCGCCCCATACTTGGTGAGCAGCTTTTTGACAGCTTTTGATATAAAAATGGAGAGCGTATTCAGGTCCGCGGCCGCAATGTTAGGCGATGTCAGGTGAGCGTATTGGTGCCGTCGAATGCAAATAAGTTGACGGCTTGATAAGTAGGCCTCTTAGGGTTAGAGAAGTATGGTGTTTTTTTGGGGGGTGTATATTGGTGTGTAGGTGATATGGCAATAAGATGAACACAAGGACATTATTTATTGTGAGTTTTTTGAGGTGGTAGGTCATTAAAATGTCTACTAGATGATGGAGATATTTTTAGGGGGGTCCCTTGGGTAGAGTTCTGGAAAGGGTAGAAATTTTAGGGTTAATTGTGATGAGGGTTCCTGAATAGGGAATGAATTTAGTCAAAGGGCTTAGTTTATTGTGGTGGTAGAGAATGTAGATAAAGCTTAATACTGTAGGGGCTTTGGCGAGCTTATAAGATCCCTCTAATGGGACATGAAAACCAAAATTAAACTTTTGTGGTTCAGATAGAGCATGCAAGCTTAAGAGATTTTCCAATGTCCTTCTATTTTAAAATGTACTTTCATGTTGAAAATCAAACCTTGATAGGCACAGGAGCAGTAATGCATTTCTAGCTGCTAGCTGGTAATTAGTGGCTATACACATTTGCCTCTTGTCATTAGCTCACTAGATGCATTCAGCTAGCTCCCAGTAATATATAGCTGCTCTAGAACTGACTTTCCACAAAAGCAAATTTGTTTACAGAAGTAAACAGGACTGTTACTTAAAAGTGCATAATCTGGGGCCGATTTAGCTGGATGCTGCTTATTCCGCTGGAAATAGGAGTTAAGAATCAGCGATCTTAAGACCGCTGCTCCTTAACTCGTCCACTACCTCTGAGGTGGCGGACTGCAATCATCCCCGATCAGATACAATCTGGATGATTGACACCCCCTGCTATAGGCCGATTGGCCGTAAATGTGCAGGGGGCGGCATTGCACAAGTAGGCTTGTGCAATGCCACCCTCTGCACATTGGCCCCCTGCACATTTAGCAATGATAAATCCGCCCATTTATATGAACTATGGAAGTTCAATGTTGGCTTTTATGCCCTTTTAATGGATTTTTTTAATTTTGATTGGCCATATTGTATTTTAGACTTCCTTATTACTCATGTAAGAAGTTTATACCAGGTCAAGGCAGGTGTAATGGAAAAGAGGCTTGCATCCAAAATTGCAAGAGACTGGAAATAACATTATTTACATATTGCTGATATTAGTTCTACGTGGCTCTCAAAGAAATTAATTCATAGCTGTCTTATTAATTTTATGCTGTCAAAATGAGTCTGTTAGCTGTTTAATCAACCACAGAAGTTTCATGGCACAAAACCGCAAGAGATAAGTGTTTACTCTGTGAAGTGACTATGCCACCATCAGATGCAACTTATATAGAATCTAGTTACTGTGCTTCATTATTTTAAAGAAACTTCTAATATATTTCAGAATCTAATATAATTATTCTGTTTTGGTGATGTATTAAAATATCTATATCTAAAAAAACAGTTGTAGTAAAACTGGTTTTTTTCAAGTAACCAAGTTCTCAAGTTTTATATAACATAGATTACGTTGTCAAGAGATGCAATTTGCTATTATCAATATTGATTTTAGATCTTTATGGCCTTGTGTAATCTTTATTAATTGTTACATACCTTTTAGAGCTATCTTCAATTAGAGCAGTAAAGAGAGTGACAACATACAGACAAGGGCACAATGCTCTTGTCTGCTTTTACAATTACTGAATGATGTGTCAGGTTGAAACAGTGCTACTGTTTAATGATATTAACTGGAACATTATACAGGAAATTAACATGCTATATACAGTGAGAGTCAATTTGGTAGAGGTTTACAGAAGGACTGAGATAAGGTTTAAGAAAGGAGAGTTGAGGAAAGGAGAAATATGGGAGATTATTAAGTATATTTAGGTAATATTTAGAGAAATGTCTGTGCAATATATGGTAACAAATATGCCTACATATTTTTTCTGTGTCAGTTGCTGTAAGGTGTTGGGCTGATCTTACCTACTTGGAACTGTGCAATATATGGTGGCAGAAAGGGTGAGTGTGTATATCAAAGCGAAATGAGCTGACAATGCTCAAACATTACTAGTGTATGTGGAAAAGTTGCAAATCATATTGTTCCCATTATAGCTGAGCAGCAATGCAACTATAGCACAAGTGCGCTAATGCTGTTTTTCAAGTGTTTTTTTTTAATTGTTTGTTTTGTGGGCACAGTCAGTGGTTTGAAGTAAATTGGTTAAGTATTTGTACAGTTACTAATGTTGAAAAAAATTACTTTATCAAGTAAAGAGTTAGGGAAAAGATTAGCTAAGTGTACAGCTAAAATGCCTTTAGATGTTATTGTCTAGAAGGTGTCCCTTTTTTTTGGGGGGGGGGTGTTGTTTGGTATGAATGAGATGTAAAGGTTTATGTTTTATGTTTAGCATGTTCAGCAGAAGCAAACAGCTGAAAAAATAAATTCCCATTAACCATTTGCCAAAAGAGACTTGTGGTACATGTTGTCTCAGATGTATATATATCTATCTATCTATCTATCTATATATAGATAGATAGATAGATAGATAGATAGATATATATATATATATATATATATATATATATATATATATATATACAGTATTGATGTGGACGTGGCTGGGTGGGGCACGGGCAGAACTGGGTGGAGCCAGGAGCGGCATGGGCGGGGCCGGGTGGGGCCGTGCAAGGCTGTGCAGAGAGCTCAAAAGATTTCAAAAGAGGGGGATAAACTCAGAGTGAGTAGTGAGTAGACAGCAAACAAGAGGGATAGAGACAGCAAAAGAGAGGGGGTAGGGAGAGCAAAAGAAAGGGGAGAGAGAGATCAAGAGAGGAGATAATGAGAGGGAGAGAGACAGCAAAATAGAGGGGGAGGGAGAGCAAAAGAAAGGGGAGAGAGAGAGAGATCAAAAGAGGGGAGATAGAGAGAGCAAAAGAGAGGGAGAGGTAGAGCAAAAGAAAGGGCAGGGAGAGATCAAAAGAAGGGCGATACAGACAGCAAAGGAGAGGGAGAGAAAACAAAAGAGAGGGGGGAGAGCAAAAGAAATGGGGGAGAAAGAGCAAAAGAGGGGAGATAGAGAGAGCAAAAGAAAGGGAGAGAGACAGCAAAAAAGAGGGAGAGGGAGAGCAAAAGAAAGGGGGGAGAGAGATCAAAAGAGGGGAGATAGAGAGAGCAAAAGAGAGGGGTAGGTAGAGCAATAGAAAGGGGAGAGAGAGATCAAAAGAGGGGAGATAGAGACAGCAAAAGAGAGGGAGAAACAACAAAAGAGAGAGAGGAGAAAGTGGAGAGAGAGAGCAAAAGAGAGGGGGAGAGTGCAAAAGAGGGAAGAGAGAGAGCGAGCATAAGAGAGGGGAGAGAGAGAGAGCAAAAGAGGGGGATAGAGAGAGCAAAAGGGAGGGGGGAGAGAGAGCAAAAGAGAGGGGGAGAGAGAGAGCAAAAGAGAGGGGAGAGAGAGGGCAAAAGACAAGGGAGAGAAAGAGCTAAAGAGAGGGGGAGAGAGAGAGAGCAAAAGAGGGGGGATAGAGAGAGTACAAGGGAGGGGGAGAGAGAGAGCAAAATAGAGGGGGAGAGAGAGGGGGGAGAGAGAGAGCAAAAGAGAGGGGGTTAGAGAGAGCAAAAGAGAGGGGGAGAGAGAGCATAAGAGAGGGGAGAGAGAGCGAGCATAAGAAAGGGGAGAGAGAGAGAGCAAAAGAGGGGGGATAGAGAGATCAAAAGGGAGAGGAAGAGAGAGAGCAAAAGAGAGGGGAGAGAGAGATCAAAAGGGAGGGGGAGAGAGAGAGCAAAAGAGAGGAGGGGGATAGAGAAAGCAAAAGAGGGGGGATAGAGAGAGCAAAAGAGAGGGAGAGAGAGAGAGAGCAAAAGATAGGGGAGAGAGAGCAAAAGAAAGGGGGGAGAGACAGCAAAAGAGAGGGGGAGAGAGAACAAAAGAGGTGGTAGTGAGAGCAAAAGAGAGGGAGAGAAAGAGAGAGCAAAAGAGAGGAGGGGGATAGAGAAAGCAAAAGAAGGGGGATAGAGAGAGCAAAAGAGAGGGAGAGAGAGAGCAAAAGATAGGGGAGAGAGAGCAAAAGAAAGAGGGGAGAGACAGCAAAAGAGAGAGGGAGAGAGAACAAAAGAGGGGGTAGTGAAAGCAAAAGAGAGGGAGAGAGAGCAAAAGAGAGGGGGAGGGAGAGCAAAAGAAAGTGGTGAGAGAGATCAAAAGAGGGGAGATAGAGAGAGCAAAAGAGAGGGGAGGTAGAGCAAAAGAAAGGGGAGCGAGAGATCAAAAGAGGGGAGATAAAGACAGCAAAAGAGAGGGAGAGGCAACAAAAGAGAGTGGGAGGGAGAGCAAAAGAAAGGGGAGAGAGACATCAAAAGAGGGGAGATAGAGAGAGCAAAAGAGAGGGAGAGAGACAGCAAGGGAGAGGGAGAGCAAAAGAAAGGGGTGAGAGAGATCAAAAGAGGGGAGATAGAGATTGCAAAAGAGAGGGGGAGGTAGAGCAAATGAAAGGGGGGAGAGAGAGAGATCAAAAGAGGGGATATAGAGACAGCAAAAGAGAGGGAGAGACAGAAATAGAGAGGGGGAGGGAGAGCAAAAGAAAGGGGAAAGAGAAATCAAAAGAGGGGAGATAGAGAGAACAAAAGAGATCGAGAGAGACAGCAAAAGAGATGGGGAGAAAGTGGAGAGAGAGAGAGCAAAAGAGAGGGGGAGAGCACAAAAGAGGGAAGAGAGAGAGAGAGCATACGAGAGGGGAGAGAGAGAGCATAAGAGAGGGTGGGGAGAGAGCGCAAGAGGGGGGAGAGAAAGAGCAAAAGAGAGGGGGAGAGAGACAGCAAAAGAGAGGGGGGAAAGAGCAAAATAAAGGGGAGAGAGAGACCACAAAAGAAAGGAGGGAAAGAGAGATAAAGAAAGGGGAGAGAGAGAGCAAAAGAGAGGGGGGAGAGAGAGCAAAAGAGAGGGGAGAGAGACAGCAAAAGAGAGGGGGAAAAAGAGAAAAATAAAGGGGAGAGAGAGACTGCAAAAGAGAGGAGGGAAAGAGAGATAAAGAAAGGGGAGAGAGAGCAAAAGAGAGGGGGGATAGACAGAGCAAAAGAGGGGGGATAGAGAGAGAGAGCAAAATAAGGGGGATAGAGAAAGCAAAAGAGGGAGGATAGAGAGAGCAAAATAGAGGGAGAGAGAGTGACAAAGAGAGGGGGAGAGAGAGAGCAAAAGATAGGGGAGAGAGCAAAAGAAAGGGGGGAGAGACAGCAAAAGAGAGGGGGAGAGAGAACAAAAGAGGGGGTAGTGAGAGCAAAAGAGAGGGAGAGAGAGAGCAAAAGAGAGGGGGAGGGAGAGCAAAAGAAAGTGGTGAGAGAGATCAAAAGAGGGGAGATAGAGAGAGCAAAAAAGAGGGGAGGTAGAGCAAAAGAAAGGGGAGCGAGAGATCAAAAGAGGGGAGATAAAGACAGCAAAAGAGAGGGAGAGGCAAAAAAGAGAGTGGGAGGGAGAGCAAAAGAAAGGGGAGAGAGACATAAAAAGAGGGGAGATAGAGAGAGCAAAAGAGAGGGAGAGAGACAGCAAGGGAGAGGGAGAGCAAAAGAAAGGGGTGAGAGAGATCAAAAGAGGGGAGATAGAGAGAGCAAAAGAGAGGGGGAGGTAGAGCAAATGAAAGGGGGGAGAGAGAGAGATCAAAAGAGGGGATATAGAAACAGCAAAAGAGAGGGAGAGACAGCAAAAGAGAGGGGGAGGGAGAGCAAAAGAAAGGGGAAAGAGAGATCAAAAGAGGGAAGATAGAGAAAACAAAAGAGATCGAGAGAGAGAGCAAAAGGGGGGGATAGAGAGAGAAAAAGAGAGGAAGAGAGAGAGCAAAAGAGAGGGGGGAGAGCTCAAAGAGAGGGGGAGAAAGAGCGCAAAAGAGGGAAGAAAAGAGAGGGGGAGAGAGAGAGCAAAAGAGAGGGGGGATAGATAGAGAGCAAGGGGTGGAACCGCTGTACTGCAAAAATTGGCCTGTGTACACAGGCTTTAGGACTAGTATATATATAAAAGTGGAAGTCAGACCACGCACTAACAGCACACATACTACATACTGAATTATATACACTATACACTTGCACATATATATTTTTTACAATTCAAATCCTAGGGAATACAATAGCTAAACGCTTACATTGGAAACAATTACATTTCCAATCAAATTTTAAAGAGGCATAGAAATTGCAAAATTAAACTCACCCATGACATTCGATTTAATAATTTAATGTCCTCTATAAACAATTCAAATACAATTTCCTTGAGCTACTAAGCCCATGATCAACATGTAAAGCTCTGATTTAAATAACCCATAAGGAGAGGTGTTTTAATTTAAAAGCATGGGGCTTAAATTAAATTTTGAAAACTTGGAGTGGGAGTGAGAAGGGGTAATAGGTGAACTGACTTCATTAGTAGAGGTTTTATACAATCATCTGGACCTATTGAAACAGGATATTATACCAATAGGAAGCAATGACTAAAAATATCTCAACTATAAACTCAATTAAGATGCTTTTTCTAGCACCAGTAGTGATTATTCATGAAACTGGTCATAGCTGACAAGCAATTCTACTTCATGTAAAAACCATGGCTAATTTTTACCTTTGATGTTGGTAATAGGTAAGTAAAGTGCTATACAAGATCTAATTGTTTAGAAGACTTTTCTTTGTTACAGTACAGTGGGACTAAAAATCAAAATCAAGCTCTTCAAAGAGATATGTAGACCATGGTATTATCAATCACAGGTCAGTGTGATGTGTTTTACACCCTTTTAGTAAATCCATTGCTGCAAAAGCATTAAATAAAATCATATACACTCTTTTTAGTTAATGGGTTTCTAGTTACACTACCAAGGAGAAAAAAAAAATAATTCTTCTCGGTGAAGAAGATTTTTATTATTTTCTTGACCATATTTGGGCTGTATTTTGTCTGTATTTTGCCAATTTATGTGATGTATCTGGTAATGTTCTTGATTTACTAACTTTGATTCACATTTCCCATTATATTGAGTAGCTGCACAATGAAATTAAGCATGACTGTCATAAATCAACGTTTTTATTAGAGTAGATTGCGTTGACAGTAATCTGTATGATATAGTCATTTCATACTTTGCAAGTGAATGTGAAACTTACAATTCAATTTTTAATTAAAAGCTACTAAATAAATAAAATAAATTATTGGAAACAAAATTATGCTGCCATTCATAAATGCCCCTTGTCTAAAGACCGCTGCTCCATAACTTGCCAGCCTGCTCTGAGGCCACGGAGAGAAATCAACCCAATCGAATACAATCAGGTTGATTGACACCCCCTGCTAGCCTGGCCATGAATCTGCAGAGGGTGGCATTTATCGATGTGCAGCGGACAGGATACGCTACATCGTATCATGTCTGCTCGCACTATGTTAAATATACCCCCTGGTGTTGATAGGCAGTGGTTATGGAGCTACCACATTAGCATTCTTCCTAACTCGTGCACAATGCTGTATCCATTCTTAAGAGTGAAAAATAATAAGTACAACCTTTAGTTAATTCATCATAAAAATAAACGTAAACACAATAAAAATAGAGAAAATAAGTATTAAAGATAAATCACTTAAACTGCTAGGTATGGGAGAGAAAGTGGGATAGAATTGCGGTATGCGATATAAAGTTAAGGAGTCTTATAGAATGATTCCAATCTCCTTAGGGTCTGCCAGGAGGCTACAAACCAGCATATAGGGAGTCAACTGTTACATTATGATCGTTGCTTTCTTGAAATAAAGGTAAGCTAGTGTACCCAATATTTAGTTTATATTAAGAAGTTAAGTCACTATGTCAATAAAACCCAGACCATAGAGCCTCTGTAGGGAGGATGTCAGTAACTACCTTTACAGTGAGTTGTTCGGATATAATTCCTACTATGGCTGTAGCAAACTGTCTCGGCCGCTGACAGTCCGCTTGTGCAATATAGGGAGGTAGTGCAGGGTAACCCCAAGGGGTATCCATAGTGACATATATATATCTAACTAATTGGCTAGGAGGTAGAAATAAATATTATAGCAAATAAGAGCATATTTAATTGAAAAATAGTCCAAACTGACTCCAGGGAACTAGACATCTCTACATGGATGACAATAGAAGATATCATACATCAAACCTATACTGCAAGAATATATAGTTTTGTCATTAAACTTATAGTTAAACAGACAATACACCGGAAATTAGATAATATTAGACTTATCTACTAGTAGAGTTGGTGTATGAGAAAATATACAATATTATAAAACACTCAAGGAAATAGTAAACAGTGAAATCTAATGACTGCTAAACAAACAGTTCTCAACCCGATGCCTAAAACTTCCTAATTACAGGGCAGTGAGAGTAGAGGAACACAAAACATTCACAAAGTATGTTTACCTCGCTTTAATTCTAATGTCATTCCGCTTTTCCTATAACCCCATGAAACATTGCAAAATAAAGAAGCAACCAGGATCAAAGTTACTGTTCCTTACTGGCTGGGGAGACAGATGCATCCGGCATCACCGCCATCATAGAAAGTTCCCAGTGCCAATAGACATCTGTAGCTTAAACATTCAAACCTTGTCCACTTTGCCCATGGTCGTAAATAAGATCAAACACCCTACTGCAGGTTGCTAGGTATGCATGTAGTTTTAAGAGTACGTAGAGTCTTTAATATAAGCTGCAAAATATAAAGCCATAAACAGATCTGTCTCATTAACCTATACCGGCTCTTCTGGTGTCAATGTATCTCAGGCAGACCTGTACCGGATCTCTCCGTTGTGGAGCAGAAGATAACTCCATTACCGGTTCATATCCAGACCTGATGGTTTCAATGGCAGTAGTGCCAGAAGTGAGCTGCTGGCTCATAATGGAGACATCAGTGGAGTGAGGATAGTTCGCATCAATAATAGAAGGCGATCTGCCATCTAAGCAAGTGTCTCCCTTAATGTGAGGTACATCTCCTGTTGCAAGCGTAAGCTGTACAGTCTCCCCTGAGTGATCTCTACACTCAGGGGTGATCACTTGGAGCTGGGCTGAATAATCATGGCGTGCCGATGAGGCAGTTAAAGTGTCGTCCTGTGCACGGGAGACGGCAGAATGTATTGCCCTCTCATATCTTAACTCCACTATAATAGTTGGCACTTGGTAGAGGTCTGCTGTTGGTCACCGCTCACAATACCTGGGTTTTAGAGTGGATCTAATTAAAGAAGTCTCAGTATGTTCCTGAGCTCTGAGTGATCACGCGGCACAGCTCCTGCCGCTCAGTAGAGGATCAGCACCCCCGGGATCCTGTCTTGGCAGCGAAGTTAGAGAGGCTACAATCAATAAAAGGTCCTCAGTAAGACTCTGGAAATGTCTCTCCAAGAGTTGTTGAGTGTGCTGCTCCCATGCTTGTAAGGCTTCCATACTGGCCAAATCAGTTGAGAGTAGATAGAGTACCGCAGCTCCATGTGGCGCAGCTGAAGAGGGTGTACTAGCGAAATTACCCTATTATGATATATCTTTAGTTTCTTCTAGCATATGATAGCTGGTGTTCATGCTCTTGTTGTATTATAGCAAAGATTCAGTCTCTTTATATAGAAGTTAAACTATATATCCATATATGAGAGCCTGGAGCTTCACAGAAACATGTCTGGTGTTCTAGTAGTTGGCTCCAACCCCCCCCCCCCCGAGAACTGCCTTTTTAAAAAATGAAATTGCAAAGCTGACACACAAGAAGAATCAGGTATGTAGCTTACTGCATGATAGAATGCTGATTACTGATAGTACAAACCACTGTAGGCAAAAGGCTTTAGTGGCTCATGGTAAAAACACTGGGGGAGGAACTAGGAGACCTGGGTTCAAATCACTCTAGGGGAGTGTTTCCCAAACAGTGTAATGTGACACAATGATATTCTGTGTGAGATCTAGAGGTTTGCAGCCAGATTTAGACAGTAAAAACTATTGTCTTAAATTATAGCACACTATAGACTCCATGTACTAAGCAGTGTAAGCTAATCCAGAGCCCTTGCAGGTCAGGTTTGAACATGTGAGCCTGCTTCCCACAATATAAGAAGCTGTAGTCTTTGCTACCTATGAAGTGGTTGACAAGCCCTTCTCTTATGTGATTGGTCGTGTAAGAGAAGGGGTGGGCTTTATTCACTCACTTGAGCATGTAATGATACATATGGGCAGCGGGAAAACAGAATCCACTGCCTGTATGCTGCAAAGTGAGCAGACAACACCTGAAGTTGAGAAGCGTGTGCACTTGCCTTTTAGTACATGTGGGCCTAAACCTATGTATACAGTGATATTTGTATATAAATGTGTCAGCCTAAGATGTAATCAGTTTACATTCCCAGTCTTGTTCCTCCTCTCCATCTGTATTTTAATAGTCTGTTATGATCCTGACATCTTTCCCTCCACTCAAACAGGTCAGCTTCTACAAAAAGTGTTTCCCATTTTGCACCTCAAAGCTATCCAGGAAGCTTGAAGGAGCCATGAATTTATATTACAATCATTTAGGCACACAGTGTTTCATAGGCCCACCATGGGCAACTAACCACAAGGAAATGATTGCATGCACAAACAGTGCACTCTACCCACCAAGGGTTTGCGTTCCTACTGCTTAAAGGAAAGCTATAGAATTTGCAACAGAAGCGAACATAGACAACTGTAAGAGGCGAGTACTGTAAAATACCATACATTTATGGATAATTATATGAGAGTCATTAAACATTAAAACACAGATGCGCTACAAGATAAATTTGCATTTCCAAGTGTGCCATAATATAAAGAATATTGTTGTAGCTTTCAACAATGCCCTAAAACAGTGGTTCTTAGTTTACTCTGTGAAATATTTACATCAATAATGAATGGAATAGTCAACTTTGGAAATTATATGTCCTTATACAATATGTAAACCTTTACACACAACAGAAATAAAAAGAAAATTTACATTTAGGAAAACAGGGCTGAGTTTTTAATTAGTTTTCAATTTTTAGTGTTACAGGAGTTTAACCCCTTAACAACATAGTGCACTCTGTATGTTTCATCTCATTAAGGTTTTTTTTCTTTTTTTTTTTCCTTAATAGCGTGGGTCTATCCATCAGCGGGAAGATGTGCTATTACTGCATGCCTCATTCCAGGAGGCATTAGGCAATAGTGTGGTCTCTCCACTAGTGGCCAAACTCACTCTAATTAACCCCATAGTTTAGCAATGATAACCAAAGTACAGGGTATGATAGCCGTGATTAAGGTTAAATGAGACAAAAACAGCATATTACTGTAGTTTCATATGGGTTATTTGTGGAATGCTTAAGATAAATTCAGACCATTTAAATCTGTGTTAAATAAATGTATTTCAGCATATACCTCTTTAAAATAAAAGTAATTTAAAAAAAGACAAAAAAGTAAACAGACATTTAATATATTTTATATTTTATATAAAGAATATAAAAAAACTTGCAAAATATCAACCGTAGAAAATGAAAACAATTACAGTGGACAGTAAAACTAAAGTTAAAATGTTTTTCAGATATATAAATGACGGAAGAAAAGATATTGGAACATTAATAGGTGATATGGGTTAGATTAACAAATGTAACAAAGAAAGGGCGAACAATTTCAATGTGTTAAAGTATACAGTGGAAGCAATGCCAAGAATAATATTAGAATTATCAAAAACTCAAGATGATTATATAATTGAATTTTTTGAGAAACGAAAAGTTAAGGGCCAGGTGGATGATCTAAGGAAACTAAACTCTGTAATAGCCAAACATCTATTCTTTATTGTAATTTTCCACATGAAGCTGTTTAGCTCTCATTATTTTTTTTAAAAAAGGACTCAGTACCTATCTAGAAGTTGTAGTACAGACCGGTAAGTCTGTATTAGGGAAGTTACAATAAATTTTCATTAGGGATTATAATCAGAATTTTATACATAAAAAAGCAAGTTAAATGAGAGTCAACATAATTTTATAGGAAATATACCATGTCAAAATAATCTGACCTAGATTTATAAATCCTCGTTGGTTTGCCAAGGAGCCTGTTTAATCCTCCAGTGTCTGCAGCATTCACAGCAACTCTGTAGAGAGTTGCTGTGAATGCTGCGGTCACTGGAGGGTTGAACAGTGTAAAGAAACTCAGATTAACTCTCAGAGACTGTTGTTTATTACAGTTGTATACGGATCTTATTTTGTACATAGTAAGTGCATTTTAGTGTTGTTCTACTGTATATTTAAGGGCCTTTGAGTTGTAAACATTGCTCTGTTTTTGTTGTATTTTAGCACGTTATCTTGGGCTTAAAACAAGGTAGTCATTGGTAAATGAATATTATTTCATTTTAATTTCATATATGTAACTTAGTATGAAAGACTATTACTGTAGCATATTAACAAATCTATTCTATTTAAGTAAGCATTGTATTTATTATATATATATGGATTATTTAGAAAAAGATCATAATTGAAAGTGTTGTTCATAACCAGGGTGTACTTCTTGTACAAATTGGGCTAGATTATGGGTGCGATTTATCAAGCTGAGGCGGACACGGGTGCACATACGCGCCCCTGTCTGCCGCAGCTCGCCTCTGGCAGGCTGAATACCCCGGGCGTAATTCAGCATTGCACATGAGCTCTAATTTGCGCTCGCGTGCAATTCTGCCCCCTGCCCCCGCACAGCCAATCACATGCGAGCAGGAGCTGTCAATTTCCTCGGTCGGACTAGAGCGGGGAGATTGAATTTCAACACTTTAGAGGTAGCAAAAGATTAGGGAAGCAGCGGTCTGATGACCGCTGCTTGTTAAATACTGCTAGCAGGTCCTCTTGTGTGAACCTGCAGCTGTAGTGGGTCGAAAGGCTTGCGAAGCCTTTGATAAATCGACCCCTAAATGAGGAGTGCTATTTATCGCTCCTGCTCACGCATTAACTCTGCTAGAAGCAAGCTTTTTTTTTGCGTGTCAGGTTGCTCACATATTACAAGTTAAAAGTAAAATCTTTTAGCTTGTGTGCTAACCCGATGCACAAAAAACAAAGTTAGAATATCGTTACCATGTTAACATTTTTGCCCATAGACTTCAATCAAGCACTAAAAGTAGAAAAAAAAAAACCCATTTTCTCAAGTGCGCTAAACTGACATGAAATATTAATATTTCCCATTCCAATGTTCTTTACATATATGTTCTATTTATTCATATACTATATAATTTACATATATATATATATATATATATATATATATATAATGTTTTTTTGGTAAAGTATATATTTATAAGTATATAAATATATATATATATATATATATATATATATATATATATATATAATTATATATAGGGATAGATATACCTTATATCTTTATATATATATATATAGATATGAGGTCTAAGGTGTTAGAAAAAAAGGCATACAAAGGGTTTTAACATAGAGATACATACATATACATGTCTAAATATTTTTTCAAGACCATTATTCCATCACCATGCATATTCTCAGTTATTACACAGCCGCATGTGCATCCCGAGGCACTTAGTTTAGCAGTAAAGCCACGACAGAAGAAAAGTACTTTTTATACACTTTTTTAAAAACTTGTGAATGAAGGTTAGCTTTATTTATAGCAATGGTAAATACTAGCATTTTTGAAAAGCTATGATTTACCATCACTTGAAGTCAAATGAAATAAAAGAATAACAGTGATGGTGTTATCTTTATTTTTAGGATTAAAAACATATGTTCTTTTATTTATCTTTCTATCCTTTATAATTTAAATAAATAAATAAAATACTACACTTTCATTAAAATTGTATTAACCTACTAATATAGCATTTTGATTTTTAGGTGTTAAACATATACAGTATATTATTGTAAAATGCATACACGAGTGTGAGCAATTCAATATTATGATTTTATAGTGTAAAACATAAAGAAAGTTATGTAAAAACCTAAGACCCTAACAATTACCCCCTAGTCTAAATACCCCTAATTCCCCACCACGACATTGCCAACACTAAGTAAAGTTGGGTAGCTTAGGCTTTTTTTAGACAGGTTTTTTTAGGGGGACTTTGTAATTTTATTATGTAAAAGAGCTGTTTAACTTAGGGCAATGCACTACAAAAGGCCCTTTTAAGGGCTATTGGTAGTTTATTGATAGATTAGGGGGTGTTTTTATTTTGGGGTGGCTTTTTTGTTTTTATAGGGCTATTAGATTAGGTTTAATTTTTATTATTTTGGATAATTTTATTATTTTTTGTAATCTTAGTTTTAGTTTAGTATTATCGATGTGGGGGCCGGAAGTTTAGGGGTTAATAGTTTTAGTTTAGTATTATCGATGTGGGGGCAGCGGTTTAGGGGTTAATAGATTTATTTTAGTAGTAGCAATGTGGGGGGCCGGCGGTTTAGGGGTTAATAGGTGTATTCTAGTTGTAGCGATGTGGGGTTCCGGCAGTTTAGGGGTTAATAGGTTTTTTAAGTGTTGGTTATGTGGGTGGGTGGCGGTTTAGGGGTTAAAAGGTTTATTATAGTATTTACGATGCAGGGGATGGTGGTTTAGGGTTTAACAGTGTAGTTTTTGGGTGTTAGTATACTTTGTAACATTTTTGTTAAGAGTTTTGTGAAACATTTTTGTTTCGCAAAATTCATAACTACTAGTCTCAGATAGCAGAATGGATCGTGGCGGTATAAGCTATAAAGCTAGCGTAAAGGCTAAAAAGCTAGTGTTTTAGCTGAACCACTGTGACTTGTAATATGGGAGACCTGCATATTCCGTGCACATTGGCCAATTTTTCTGCGGTATAGCTATACCGCACAATTTGTAAGTTTACTGAATGTGCGTAAAGTGAGCAAATGCTTATTTTCTGTCTACTAACAGAATAATTATTTTTATTATATTAAATATCATTTAACAGGATATACTGGCCCTAATATAATATATTTTTAATTAAATTATAGTTAAAAGACAATATAATTTTTGCAAATAAATCAGCAAATCTATTTTAGTAAATTACATTTAAGTGAAGAAAGCTTTTTTTTTGTAAAGAAATAGTGATTTATGTAGTTTTAAAACA
Organism: Bombina bombina; assembly: GCF_027579735.1. Taxonomy (NCBI): domain Eukaryota; kingdom Metazoa; phylum Chordata; class Amphibia; order Anura; family Bombinatoridae; genus Bombina; species Bombina bombina. The sequence continues at coordinate 246,739,338 of NC_069504.1, read as the reverse complement.
GGAACTTCTGTTTGTTTATGTCATGTTTTTGATGCCTTACTTATTGGAAGAGTGCTAATTATTAGTGCAACCCTTTAGCCACAGAACAGCAGACTGATTTACGCATCACTGGTGTTTCTGCAGTACACTTTTGATCCACTTAAATTTTCTATGCATTGTAAATAATTAAATTTGTCACTGTTGGATAGTTTTATTTGAATAACTAATTCTATACCGAAGCTTGAAAAGTGTTCCTTTTCTATTTTAATTACTTTTATTATACAAATTATTTAGCACATATTTAAAGAGACATAAAACAAGTTGAGATAGAGACAAAATATAATAATATGTACGTTAATTACTTTACCTGCAAATTTATACTGCAGTGTGTCGCCATTAACCATTTATTTTAAGTTTCCGAGTTGTACAGCTCACACAATTCTATCTATTGCTTCATCTATATCTTCATTTGCTTTGGTAGAATGCAGACGTGCAAACTTATTATTTGCTGGAGCATGCCTAGAAGCAAATAAGCAGCTGTGAACTCAGTTTAAATACAATGGCTGTATTTCTGATGCTAAACACTGATAAGGGGGGTGGATCAGGCTACTCCAGACAGCATGGCTATGTAAGTTATTTTGCTTATTTTTTAAAATTATTTTAAAATACCTGCCAAGTTGCCAGCACTTTCTAAACAATTATTTTTTGCAAGCTGTTTTTATTTAATTAGCCCTTTTAGGATATGCACATATTTTAACATGTTTTATGGCACTTTAACATTCATATTTTGTTTACATAATGCTTCAAAAAATAATTTAGTCACAAGGAAAAATAATACTTCATCTACTATGATAGATTTGATAAGCATTTCATTAGCTTTTTTAAAAACAAACTTTCAATTTTTCAAAGGAGTATAAATAACATATCTCGTAGTTGTTGATCCTTTTTAAAAGGTATGGCTTAGATTACAAAATAAAAAAATAAGCTTAAAGTTATAGTATAGCATTTGTGAAATGCTAGGATTTACCAGTGCAACAAATAAAGGGGACTTTCTGTCATGAAGTATAAAATACTTCATGCAGAAAGTTCCTTTATTTGTCTGCAACGTTCACCAAGCTGAGCACCTCAGGCCACCCACAGCAGAATGTTATTTTTTAATGAGGTGACGTTTCCACCTCTTAGCCAATAGCCATAAAGACCAGCTGGCATTATGCCAGATAGCTAGCACGCTATTGGCTATGATCACCTCACTGCATAATAGCGTTCTTCCGTGGGCGGCCTGAGGCTGCAGACAAATAAAGAAAATTTCAGCATGAAGTATTTTATACTTCACGACTGAAAGTCCCCTTTATTTTTGCACTGGTAAATCTTAGCTTTTCAAAACCACTAGAATTTACCATCACTTTATATTGTAATTTTGTAATCTTTTAATGCAGGTAGCAGTGATCTCAACAAGCCCTATATGTTTCCTGTTTTACAAAGTCGAACCAGGGACAAGCCTGTCCAGCCACACCTTTAGGATACACTAGCTTCACCTAAACCACCAACACTCTGCCACTAAACTTCATAAACAGCATACAGGAAAAACATACTGTATATTTTCTATGTAAATATGTTTCTAATTTTTTCTTAATGAGTCTCTGGTGGGAATTAACTCTTTCATATCTGCCTATCTATAATTAACTACAATGTGCTTACAAATAATATTTAGTTAACATTTATACTTTTGCTGCTATTACAGCACACAAAACCAATATAAATATGTATCTTATTTAGCCAACACTTCAGCAATGTCATATACAGGAATTAAAAGTATAGAGTTTCAATAAATTATTTTCAGTTGTATTTTCTTATTAACCTGTAATCTAGGCCATTTTTTATAATAGATGCTATATGGACCTGAGCATTTATGATTTTACCAATTCTATTATAATGTATTTTCTTTTACCTTTTTTAGCTAAGCTTTCCTCTAATATAAATTCACTATAACCTGGTGGAATATTGAATGTTGTTCATCATGAATAGGTGTTACAAGTGTTAACATTCCATGTACCTCGTCAATTTATACTATCATATCAGTTGGGCATTTTAAGACCTCCTAATGTGTGACATCACTTAAAGATTCTATATGAAAGAATTCAGATAAAAAGCTGTCATTGGTGATTCTCTTTGAAATAAGCTCGGAGAATTATTCTATGCCCCCTAGCAGGTTAGCAGGTACAGTCAGAATAAACAATGATAAGCTAATACCGATATTCAGAAAGTATCCTGATGATATTAATTTAAAATTTATATTTAAAGACAAAATGATGTTCAGCACCATATCAATATCATATTAAATTGTTTACATATTTCTGTTAAGTTATTTAACTGGTGAAGGTGTACTCAGTTTTTTCCATAAAGTATTTACTTGCGTTAAATGCATTTTCATTTTATTGATAACAGATTACTGAATATTGTTCATATATACAGTATTAGCACAAAAGATATCGAAATGAATTTGTAGTAATGTAGATTTTTTTTTATAATGATATAATTGAACTTTTCATTTAAACATGCAAATCAAATATGGTTTGGTTTTTATTTGTTAACTTTATTTTAATTGCATTACTTGACAACACATGGATTTAATTAAATTTACATTTTATATTTTTTATATTAAAAAAAAATTGAACGCAATTAAAATTTGTGAATACTCCACCAAGTAAAATTTACTTTACATTTCAGGTGGGATGAATTAAAGTGAATATACAGTATGTGTAGTTTTAATGGTAATATTGCTAACACTCTATCTATCTATCTATCTATCTATCTATCTATCTATCTATCATCTATCTATCTATCTATCTATCTATCTATCTATCTATCTATCATGATCTATCTATAAGAGATATATAATTCTTTAATAGAAAATTAGCATATCTAGGCAAGTATCCCACAATAAACCATGATCAGCGCTCCTCTACTATATAAAGGTAGATATCTTCTGCCCCCGGCGGCAGTCTCCACTGTGTAGGCTGATAGTGGAGACCACAGCATGCGCCACAGTGTTAGACATAGGTACTACGTCAACACATTACAGTGGGCAAATTACAGTGTGAGGCAGTATCTACGTCCAAATTGCACAATGGGTTAAATATCATCCTCCCTCTCTCTGCATATCTGGCTTTGGTGGTTATGTTATTTGAAATGAAAAAGACTAAAATTATGTACATCATTGTAACATTATTAAAAATAATAGATATATGGTCATGGTACAAGTGGCACACTATTTAGCGCTTTTGTTTTCACCCCTGAAGTAAAGATTTTGTGCGCTAGTTAGCACGCATATTAAAAGTGGAAAGTAAAACTTTTGCGTGCGAGCAAGCAAAACCCGATGCGTGCTAACTTAAGGACTTCAGATATTGTGACCTCACTTACATTTTGTCCCCATCGACTTCAATGTAGGGCGCAGAAGAAATAAAACTAACACTTATCACTCGCACGTCAAACCAACAGGAGTTATTAATTTTTCACATTCCAATGTTCTTCACATACAAGAAAATTATATTTTTATTTATTAATATATATATATATACTGTATATATAATGTATATATATATATATATATATATACATATAGACATATAGGCATATGTGTATGTGTGTATATATATATATATATATATATTACATTAAGATTATCATATATTTATATAAACAGTATACATAGAAATATTAGAAATATATATTTAAAAGCAAATCTATGTGAAGAACATAGAAATGTAAAAAATGCGTAACATACTTTGGGTTGTATGATTTAGCTCTAACAAGGTGTCTGGATAGGGCACATGGAGAAATATTTATCCTATGGCACCTTATGTAAAAATGATTTATAAAATATTTAACAATATTAAAAATTAATGTAAATATCCTATATTATAAAAGACAAGTGTTTGTCTGAAGCCGTCATGCGCAGTACAGACAAACACTTGGCCTTAGATTCTATTCTCGCGCACCTCGGCATAGCTGACAGCTGACAGATTGGGAGCGCGAGGTACACAGCATACAAGCAGCTGTGAGATAGGGAGCGCGAGCTACTCAACAGCTGTGAGGTCTGCTGCGTGAGAAGCGGCAACACGCTCCCCAGACCTCACAGCTGTTTGTGGCCGACGGGAGCGTCGCGAGGGGCGTGGCCGGGCGTCGTGAGGGGCGTGGCCGGGCGGGTGTTGCCGCGATGGGGCGTGGCCGGGCGGGGTCCCGCGAAGACAGAGCCAGAGAGGGAGCAGGAGGGGGGGGGGGCAGAGAGCCAAAGAGAAGGGGGGGGCAGAGAGCCAAAGAGAAGGGGGGGGGCAGAGAGCCAAAGAGAAGGGGGGGCAGAGAGCCAAAGAGAAGGGGGGGGGGGCAGAGAGCCAAAGAGAAGGGGGGGGGGCAGAGAGCCAAAGAGAAGGGGGGGGGGCAGAGAGCCAAAGAGAAGGGGGGGCAGAGAGCCAAAGAGAAGGGGGGGCAGAGAGCCAAAGAGAAGGGGGGGGCAGAGAGCCAAAGAGAAGGGGGGGCAGAGAGCCAAAGAGAAGGGGGGGGGCAGAGAGCCAAAGAGAAGGGGGGGGACAGAGAGCCAAAGAGAAGGGGGGGGCAGAGAGCCAAAGAGAAGGGGGGCAGAGAGCCAAAGAGAAGGCGGGGGGGCAGAGAGCCAAAGAGAAGGGGGGGCAGAGAGCCAAAGAGAAGGGGGGGGCAGAGAGCCAAAGAGAAGGAGGGGGGCAGAGAGCCAAAGAGAAGGGGGGGGGGGCAGAGAGCCAAAGAGAAGGGGGGGGGCAGAGAGCCAAAGAGAAGGGGGGGGCAGAGAGCCAAAGAGAAGGGGGGGGCAGAGAGCCAAAGAGAAGGGGGGGGCAGAGAGCCAAAGAGAAGGGGGGGGCAGAGAGCCAAAGAGAAGGGGGGGGGGCAGAGAGCCAAAGAGAAGGGGGGGCAGAGAGCCAAAGAGAAGGGGGGGCAGAGAGCCAAAGAGAAGGGGGGGGAGAGAGAGCCAAAGAGAAGGGGGGGGGAGAGAGAGCCAAAGAGAAGGGGGGGAAGAGAGCCAAAGAGAAGGGGGGGAGAGCCAAAGAGAAGGGGGGGGAGCCAAAGAGGGGGGAGAGAGAGAGCCAAAGAGGAAAAAGAGCCAAAAAGGAGAGAGAGCCAAAGAGGGGGGAGAGAGAGCCAAAGAGGGGGGAGAGAGAGCCAAAGAGGGGGGAGAGAGAGCCAAAGGGGGGGGGGGGAGAGAGCTAAAGGGGGGGAGAGCCAAAGAGGGGGGAGAGAGAGAGCCAAAGAGGAAAGAGAGCCAAAGAGAGAGACAAAGAGGGGGGAGAGAGAGCCAAAGAGGGGGGGGCAGAGCCAAAGAGGGGGGGGAGCCAAAGAGGGGGGAAGAGAGCCAAAGAGGGGGGGAGAGCGCCAAAGAGGGGGGAGAGAACAAAAGAGGGGGGGAGAGAGCCAAAGAGGGGAGGGGAGAGCAAAAGAGGGGGGGAGCCAAAGGGGAGGGGGGAGCCAAAGGGGAGGGGAGAGCCAAAGAGGGGGGAGAGAGAGAGCCAAAGAGGAGAGAGAGCCAAAGAGGAGGGAGAGAGAGCCAAAGAGGGGGGAGAGAGAGCCAAAGAGGGGGGGGAGCCAAAGAGGGGGGGGGAGCCAAAGAGGGGGGGAGAGCCAAAGGGGGGGGGAGAGCCAAAGAGGGGGGAGAGAGAGCAAAAGAAAGGATGGAGAGAGCCAAAGAGGGGAGAGAGAGAGCAAAAGAGGGGAGAGAGAGAGCAAAAGAGGGGAGAGAGAGAACAAAGGAGAGGGGGGAGAGAAAGCAAAAGAGAGGGGGGAAAGAAAGCAAAAGAGAGGGGGGAAGAGAGAGCAAAAGAAAGGGGGGAGAGAGCAAGGGGTGGGACCGCTATTCTGAAAAAAATGGCCCGTGTACACGGGCTTTAGTACTAGTTTATTATAAATGTAGTTACAAATTCTAAAAATATCCTAATATAAATGTGTTTTTTACAGTTTCTATAATAATTATTATTTTTTAACATTTTATACGTAACATTTACATAATGCCCTTGATAACTTATTCTTCATGTGGACAGACCCAAAACCATTTTAGACCTAAAGCATTTAATCCGAACCGAATATTTTTACAATTAAAAAATACAAATAACATTTCCCATGTATACAGAATATTTGAATGGGAAATATTTACTGTATATACAGTAAAACACATTATTAAATATTATTATATAATTATTATTTAGACACATATATTTATTATAGCTCACATTCAACCCACATATACAAGCGCTTACAAAATCCTGCCATTCAGAAATACGCAACATTTCCAGAATTCGTCCCTTCCTTACTCAAAAAACGACAAAAATACTTATTCATTCGCTCATTTTGTCACGTATTGATTACTGCAACCTACTCCTAAATGACCTTCCAAAACACTGCCTCTCCTCCCTCCAATCTATTATGAATGCTTCAGCTAGACTCATCCACCTAAGTCGCCAATCTACATCAGCGACTCCGCTCTGCCAGTCTCTACACTGGCTCCCCATACACTCCAGAATACAGTTTAAAGTATTAACCCTAACTTAAAAAGCACTCAACAGTCTAACTCCCAACTATATTTCCTCTCTTATCATGAAATATTCCCCATCCCGTCCTTTTCAATCAACCTCTGACCTACATCTTTCCAATCCTGTTATCTCTACGTTCCAATCCCGCCTCCAAGACATCGCACGTGCTGCTCCTGTCCTCTGGAACTCTCTACCCCGCTCCATAAGACTGTCTCCAACCTTGTATAGCTTCAGATGCTCCTTGAAAACCCACCTATTCACAGAGGCCTACCATCTCTCCTCCATCCCTCATCTGAACCAAACTAATACATGAACTGCCTGACTCACTACTGCAACTACAACTGATGTAAAAAGCTACCCCAACCTTATGTCTCTGCACCCTAAACCTGTAGACTGTGAGCTCTCCGGAGCAGGGCCCTCTTCCTCCTGTACCAGATTTGTTTAGTTTTATGTTTTGTATTTTTATCAAAAAATGTTGTCATTGTATACCCCTATCATTGTACCCAGCGCTACGGAATTTGGCGGCGCTATACAAATAAATGATAATAATAATAATAATTATAGCCCTTTGCAGTCGAATACATGTTTATATACCATACATGTTTGAACACACGCACACAGATATATATATATATATATATATATGACATTTTTTGTCAGATAGTGTTTATATGAGTGTAACTCTTTATAATAATGTGTTTATGTTGTGTGTGGTGCTGCTTTTATTTTAGCCCTAACCCTTTTTGCAAGGTCTTCAGTTGTGCTAACCGACGCACGTTAAATTTGGTTGAGCTCGAGCAAACACGCTAACTTTCTATTTGTAATACGTGTGCAAATTAATGTGCCCACAATATTTCAATATTCAAAGATCTGATCTCTGGTTAATTTTATAAGAGCTAATTGTATTAGGTGGTTATTTATTGCGCGCCTGCAAATGGGCAAATTTGCGCTCCACTTGTAATCTAGGCCAAAATGTTTTACATTGTGTTTAATCAATTGCAAGTATGGGTAACAAATTATCTAACAAAATGTAGTCTTAGGTTAAACACTATCAAAATAAATATTTCCAAGCAACATATTTTCATCCATACAGGTTATATTACTACAGCATAGAAATCATTACCTGAAAAGTTGAAATACATGATCATAGATAATAACAATACATGTTCCGAACCAAAGGCCTAACAAGATACTAAATACATGCTTGTTTTGTCAAGCTGTCACACACAGAGCTAAATGTATCCAACCTTTAACCCTTACTCTGCCTGTGTCTGCACGTCAAAATACGAGTGTAATCCAGGTTTAATATTTATCAAAGTATGCACCCTATCAAAAACATTTTTTTCTGCACCCAGATTCAATTACGATTTGTATTTGTGTCTTATCGATTTCACATATTTTCTGACCATATTAATTGAAATCCGATCAAGTTCTCAAAGTTATCACACTGTGTAGTCTGAAAGGCATGTCTAAATATCCACCTGGATAGCAAATGTGTATTCGCCAACTTTTTTGTTGCAAACTTCATACAAAACAATAGACTAGAAGTCTGAATAACAATAGTCTAACTATTGTCTAATGAATAGTTCTAAACCTGTCTGCAATCAGTTGCAACTTAAAATAATATACATCAGGAAGACTTAAATAAGTCTTCCTATTTACTGTTGCAGGAACCCTTCTCTTTAGAAGGCACCATAGACAACGGCTTCCTTTATAGCAAAGGGAAGAAATTATCCCTCAAAGACGGCACATAAGGGTACCAAGAATGTTTTTGAACTGTTGTGGTCTTGATGCTTTAATAAACCATAAGATAATGCATGTTGAAATTGTTGGCTGTCCTGCATTTTATGGCCACTGGCTTATTACAATCTGTTTCCAGTGTTGTGTTTGGTACAAGTCAACCTACATTCTTCAGACACCTACAGACTGTATTAAACAAAATGTACACAATACTTAAGCATAATGTTTGCCTCCCTGAAACACCCGAGGAATGGCATTCAGTTAAACTTTGTTTCTTTCTGTATTTCTGGCATTCCAAATGTATTAGGTACTATAGGCTGCACACATATTGCTTTAAGACCACCAAAGAAAAGAGAAGAAATGTTTCTCAATATAAAGCATTTTCACTTCCTGAATATCCAGATGGCATGTGAAGCCCAATTTTGTATAATACGTATCCATGCTGGCTTCACTGGTTCTTGTCACGACTACTATATTTTTTGTCAATCTGGAATGTTTGCTTGTTTTGAAAATAATAAAATTCCAAAGGGATGGCTACTTGGCAAGCATAACATTTCTAATAAATGTGTATAATGTATTTATATTTTGTTCATCCATCCAAATTTATCAACATTTTATGTAACTTTTCCAGTAATATTAAAATTAAAAGGTTAATTTATATTAAAATGATCTGTGTCTAGTTTGGCTTGTAATTTATCAATCTTTGCAAACCTTTATGCCTGATTTGAAGCAAACATACCAATCACTTTTTTGATAAATTTTGGTGTCGGACAGTAATTCAGAGGTGTTGAAGTGACGTTGGCTTTTTCACTTACGCTCACTCCTGCATATTGATAATTTAATAAATTGTCCCTACAATCTCAAAAACTGATAGCTTGATTTTTTTAAGTGGTCAATCTCACATGCATGTATTTCCATCCTATTTTACCAGCATCTGTGTACATCATTTTATTGTAAACAGAGATGGCTATGCAAGCCCCACTGTTGGTCCCTTTGTTCCAGACTAGTAAGCTAACTGGATAGCTAATTCAATCCACTTAGAGAGTGTTGAAATAAGAGCAGCGGTTCCCAAACTGTAGGGCGGGCCTCCGCAGGGGGGCGCCAGAGCTCTTAAGGGGAGGTGCGGGAGCAGGAGCCAAAGTGTTGTTTTTTTTTTAAACAACATTTCTTTGGCACCTGACTGCTTCCGGAATTAGCAGCGCTGTGAGGACAGTGTGTGTAACATTTGTTTTGTGCCTGACTGCCTCCTGAATGAGACTGCAGTGCAATGAAGATCGTTGTGTGGCCGTAAGTACAAATGGCCAGATCAGGCACATAACATACATTTTATTCTATAAAAACAGGGCAAGAGATTAAAATCTTAAAACACAACCCACACAAATATGTTTTATTGTAATAAACAGGGTTAGAATGTTAATATCAAAATTAAGTCACCCATTTAACTGTTTCTTCAATAATGTAAATATTATAAATCTTTTTAACTATTATGTACATATGAAGAAGTATTTCTGTTGGCATTCACATAAATATCACTTGGATCACAAAAAAGAAAGATAATCTTCACTGTAGTGTGCATAATGAAACATAAGCTTCCTAAATCTAAAAATTACAGAAATTATTATTATTTTTTTCTGACAAAAGCTATAAGTCAAAATGTATTCATTGTGCTTCTAGATAGACTTCTCTGGGGCCAGCGGAAGTGACTGGGATGCTATTATGTAGTACACATAAAAAATAAAGGGATGTATACTGTCTCTGCAAGGAGGCTAAAATTTAGCTGTTGTATTTGAGGATTAAACTTATAGGGCGCGATCAAATATACGGCACAGGTTTCGGCGCAAGCATGGGAACCTGCACCACCCGTAATTTCACCTCGCACATCGGGGTATTACATAAACCCCGCCGGCAGTTCCTAAAGTGCTGTAAGTCGGATAAACTAGCGATGTCCAGAAATGAGCGTAAATACACATTTCTGGAGTTGCCAGTGACTTACGGCACTTTAGAAACTGCCGGCGCCTAAGAAAAGTAAAGAAAATAACAAATCTCCCGTAAAAGTCTAACATGCCTCCCAAAAATAAGCCCGACACGTAAAACCCCTATATCTGCCATCAAACCCACACCGCAAGTAATAACTAAATTATTAACCCCTAAATCCGCCAACCCCAACATCGCAAACTACTTCTTAAAACTATTAACCCTTAATCTTCCATTAACCCACAACACAATAAACCTATTCAAGTTTTAACCCCTAAACCGCCATAGCCCACCTAGCCTATTAAATGTATTATCCCCTAATCTGTCGCCTCCAACGTTCCCGCCACTATAATAAAGTTATTAACCCCTAAACCTAAGTCTAACCCTAACCCTAACACCCCCTTAACTTAAATATTATTTAAATAAATCTAAATAAAATTACTATTATTAACTAAATTATTCCTATTTAAAACTAAATACTTACCTATAAAATAAACCCTAAGATAGCTACACTATAACTAATAATTACATTGTAGCTATTTTAGGATTTATTTTTATTTTACAGGCAACTTTGTATTTATTTTAACTAGGTACAATAGTTATTAAATAGTTATTAACTATTTAATAACTACCTAGTTAAAATAAAGACAAATTTACCTGTAAAATAAATCCTAACCTAAGTTACAATTAAACCTAACACTAGACTATCATTAAATAAATTAAATTAATTAACTACAATTACCTAAAATTAAATACAATTAAATAAAATAAGCTAAAGTACAACCCCCCCCCCCCACTAAATTACAGAAAATAAAAACAAATTACAAGAAGTTTAAACTAATTACACCTGGATACAGTGATTGTTTCATATTTATTTTAAGACAGAGCGTAAATCAGACATTGACTAGCTTTTTCACATTTAAGTGAGACACTTTGTCATGAATGTGAGATATAGGCCTAGATTATATAAATTTAATTCATGAAATTTAAATCTTATGGAGAAATTGACTCTATGGGGCCTATCTATCAAGCTCCAAAAGGAGCTTGACGGCCGGTGTTTCTGGTGAGTCTTCAGACTCGCCAGAAACAGCAGTAGCAGCAGTCACAAAGACCGCTGCTCCATAACCTGTCCGCCTGCTCTGAGCAGACGGATATACATCGTCGGAAATCAACCCGATCGAGTACGATCAGGTTGATTGACACCTCCCTGCTGGCGGTCTGCAGGGGGCGGCGTTGCACCAGCAGCTGTTGTGAGCTGCTGGTGCAATGCTGAATACGGAGAGCGTATTGCTCTCCGTATTCAGCGAAGTCTGGCGGACCTGATCCGCACTGTCGGATCAGGTCCGCCAGACTTTAATAAATAGGGGCCTATATCACAACTGGAAACATTGCTCAATTCAAAGAGATCTGTACCAAACTTTCATCATTTCTCATCTGTGAGTAGCTATCTACTGCAATGAAAATAGCAGCAACTATGTCAAAACAGTTCACATATCAGCACAAAGAAAGAGCTCCACTGTAAAAAGATATCTGTATCATAAAAATACCTTAAAGGGACAGTCTATGTTAGAATAGTTATTGTTTAAAAAAGATAGGTAATCTCTTTATTACCCATTCCCCAGTTTTGCAAAACCAACAATATCATATTAATATACATTTTACCTCTGTTATTACATTGTATCTAAACCCCTGCAGACTGCACCCTTATCTCATTTCTTTTGACAGACATGTATTTAGCCAATCAGTGCTGACTCATAAATAACTCCATGGAAGTGAGCACAATGTTATCTATAACATTAAACTAGCACTGTGAAAAACTGTGGAAAAACTGTAAAAATGCACTGGCATATGAGGTAGCCTTCAAAGGCTTAGAAATTAGCATATGAGCCTACCTAGGTTTAGCTTTCAACAAAGAATACCAAAGAAAAACAAATTTGAGGATTAAAGTAAATTGGAAAGCAGTTTCAAGTTTCATGCCCTATCTAAATTGTGAAAGTTTAATTTTGACTTGACTTTTCCTTTAAAACATTACAGAACAAAAAGTAAAATGGAAAAAAAATATCTATTAAACAGCTTATGCTAACATAGACACAAATGAAAGCTTATAATCATTCAAAGAGTAATAGGAAAAAAATAATAATGAAGCAACCATCACAAAATACTTTTCAGGGGTGATAGAGTATTTATAAATTACACAAACTAGGCCTAAGTGTAAGAGAAAAATTCTGACCACTCTAGAACTGCCAGCAACCCATCCACAGCTGTGAGATTGCAGAAACACCTTTTGTTCTATACAGCAAGATTACTTTAACAAAACAAAACAAACATGCAAATGTTTACAATTAAAAACAATTACAAAAACAATTTTACAAGCTTGTTTCTAGAGTGTTGCTGTGGTAATTAATGTTTTTTTCTACATTGCTAACAGCTCACATTTAGATGTGTAAAATAGAATATATTGAGCACCTTATACAACTCTAAGAAAGGAATTCACATTAAAGGTACACTGAACCCCAATTTTTTCTTCTGTGATTCAGATAGAGCGTACAATTTTAAGCAACTTTCTAATTTACTCCTATTAACATTTTTTCTTTCTTCTCTTGCTATTTATTTGAAAAATAAGTCATCTAAGCTTTATTTTTCTGGTTCAGACCTCTGGACAGCACATTTTTATTGGTGGATGAATTTATCCACCAATCAGCAAGGACATCCCAGGTTGTTCACCAAAAATGGGCCAGTATCTAAGCTTACATTCTTGCATTTCAAATAAAGATACCAAGAGAATGAAGAACATTTGATAATAGGAGTAAATTAGAAAGTTGCTTAAAATTTCATGCTCTATCTGAATCACAAAAGAAAAAAATTGGGTTCAGTGTCCCTTTAATGAAACTGTGGAAAATATAGGTAAAGTGATGATCAATGAATTTCAAACATAATTTTACCTTTGCAGCAAGCTCATAGTTTCTCTCTCTCTCTTCCCCTTTCTTTCTCTCTCTCTCTGTCTCTCTCTCCCTCTCGCTCTCTCTTCTCTCTCTGTCTCCTTCTCTCTATTTTTCTCTCTCTCTGCCCCTCTATCTCTTTCCTTATCCCTCTCTCTGTCTCCTATCTCTCTCTCTCTCTTTCTCTCTCTCTCTCTCCTTCTCTCTCTCTCTCTCTCTCTCTCTCTCTCTCTCACTCTCACTCTCTCTCGATGCCTCACTTTATCCCTCTCTCTCTAAATTAAATTCTAGCTTTAACACACATATATATATATATTTATTTATTTTAATTTATGTTTTTTATGGTAAAAAGGGTGTATGTGTACTGTAGTGTAGCATTTGTGCAGTGTGTGACGGTGTGTATGTAGTTTTGTGTAGGGTGTATATGTACTGGTTGTAGACTTCCACTTATATATCCATACTAGAAGAAAAAATGCTTACGTTACTCTTCACCCTCCAGGCTACACCAGAATACAGTTCAATATCTGGGAAACACCTGCTATGAAATTAGGTATTCACTACTAAGCAATTCTTTACTTATTTTTTTCAGCTGTTGCCTCTACTGAGCATGCTTTAAATATAATGCATCAAAATAAAGGAACTTTTAAACCTTTCTTACCAATATAGAAAGGAACAAAATAATAGACAATAACAGTAATATTAATATATCTTAATGCTAGTTTTTATAATTTATGGTGCAGCTTTTTTGCTAAAGGTGTGTCTATTTGTTTTTAGAGTGATGGTAAACGTTCCCCTTTTTAAAATCAGATCCAGAATGTTAGTAATATTTTAGATAGAGTTTAATTCATCAGTTGTAATGAAGATGCCCTATAACTAATTTTTTAAATATAGATATTGGAGAATAATTAACCGTTAGCTCACAGAAAAATTTACTTTTAAAGTGTGTGGCGGAGCTCAGGGTATTTTAATTTTTTATCTATATTAAAATGTAAGTTATAGCGCATCTTCATTACAGCTGATGAATTAAACTCTATCTAAAATATCACTAACATTCCGGATCTGATTTAAAAAGGGAAAGAGTTTGCCATCACTTTAATGTCATGAGATATCAACAATTCCCTTCTTTCCAACTTTTAATAACACACACATAAAATATATATTTCTGCTGTAATTTATTCTCCGCATTACCTACACCAAACTCATTTTTAATATTACTGATCACACCAGAAAATGAATGGCTGGGTGGAAATTCTGTATTTAGTTGTGTATTAAAACGCTGATCTGATTGTTTGTCTTTTATAAAATAAGCAAGACAGCAATGAAGATTGCAATGTCATATCTTTTGATTTGTAGAGTATTCATATGCATTTCATCAACTCAAGTGGATAAAAGTAAATTAATGAGAAACTGCAACATTCCAATACTTAGTTAGACTACTTAAGAGATTAATAGTACAGAAAAATAATGTACTATGACAAGCTCAACTGTAATTTCTCGATTAAAAAAAAGTCTAATATAATTTTCAGATATTTATGCAATATTAAAATGGCATTTGCTTTTAATAGCATTACAAATCACATTCATTTGCGTTTATCATAAAATAACATACTGTGCATAGAAGAGATTACATTTTGTATCTTTTAATTCTATTAGATTTATAGTTGGTGGTGACATTATAGATATTCAGCTGTTTTTCTAAGTAGAACCAAGGATGCAATGATTATTGAACTTTGATAAACCTGTCAAGTAAAATAATATTAATGTTTCTTTTTTGTAACTGAGGCGGGGCAGTAAATCGTGTTCTACAGAATTAACTGCAGAGCAAAAGGGTAAACTGAATAAGAAATATAACTGGAATTATAACAATGATAAATAAGTGTATAATGTAATATTCTGCTCATGGTTATTCTGTGACATATACAGTACTTTTAGACTGTAGATATGTTGTAAAATTGTGCATTATAATTAAACCCTTAGGGCCAGATTACAAGTGAAGCGCTCTTTAATGATCCCGCTGAAGCGGTAATTCTGCTAGAAGTAAGCTTTTTGCGTGTATTGGGTTGAAAAGTAAACAACTAAGTTTACCGATACATGCAAAAAGGTAAACTTAGAATATCACGTGCAAGAACATATTCCTCCATAGACGTCAATAAAGCAAAAAAAGTGGGGAATTTTTTTTTTTGGCGCAAACCCGATGGCATATTCTCAAGTGTGCTAACCCAACATGAAAATATTAATATTCCACATTCCAATGTTCTTCACATATCGGAAAATTTTAAATTTATTCATAAATACATATTTCTACATATTTCTGATGTATTTGGTACAATACATATAAATATATATATATATATATATATATATATATATATATATATACAGTATATATACACACACAAACATTTATATATATATACATGATTATATATATATATATATACAGATATATATATATATATATATATATATATATATATATATATATATATTTATAAATACTATACTATTAGGGATGGGTGAATGTTTTGCAACATTAAAAAAATAAAATTAATTTCAACATATTAGTTTGATCGTTTTGAATTTTGAATGTTTGTACAACATTCTAACATTTGTTTAATGTAATCGTATTTTTCATGTTTTTTTTCTAATAATTTGATTCAAATTATGCAATATTCAAATATGAAACATTTAAATCTTTATATTTCTATTGATCACTTTAAAAGCAATATTCTTATTATGCAATCTTTGAAATAGAAACATTTAAATGTATATATCTGTATCTATTATGTATCAGTTTACTAAATTCCCTACCACATGAAATACTGAACTAGTAAATACTCTTTGTTAAATCGAAAACAGAAGCAACATTCGAAAACCAAAAATAACATTTGATTACCAATTTTAATAGATTTTAATTATTATCAACATTTGATTGTCCAAAACGAATATACACAGGAATATTCATTCTACCAAACTAATTACACTTTCAGCACATTCGCCCATCTCTATCTGCTTTGTGCAAAACATTGGAATGTGAAATATTTACAGTAAATACACACTATAACGCATTATTAAATTTTAATGTTGTATTAATATTATTTTTCATGTTTTCATCTACTTGACTGCAAAGGGCTACAATGCACACACACACACACATATATATATATATATATATATATATATATATATAGATGCTCAAAAAACAAAGTATTGCAGTATGCAGTGATACCTTTTTTATTGGACTAACATAATATTTAAAAGACAAGCTTTCGAGAGTTTTCCTCTCTTCCTCAGGTCTGAAGCAATACTGATCATTCTGATATAGATACACATCACATACAACAAATGGAAGGGAGGAAGGGGGGTGAGAGGGGGGGTCATAAAAGCAGAGAATGTGTCTGAAGGAGAAAATAGCTGAGAATAGCCAGAAAGAATAAATAAACAGAGGAGAGTAAATAGGTCAGATGAGAGGAAAAACAAAAAGGAAAAAGAAACCAATATAGGACAATAAGATGAGAGATTATAGAAAGTTATGGTAGTGTGTGAGAAAGCCAGAGTCTACATTAAGTCCTTCATTTCTGGTATTGAAATGTGTGATCATTTTCATCTCAAACGTCTTTCGTTCATGAGAGTCTTTGAAATTCCCTTTAAGAATTTTAATCCTGAGGTTAAGGATGGAGTGACCAGTCTGGGTGAAGTGATGACCAACAGGGGTACAATATTCATTTTCCTTGTGGTTTTTGATCGAGTGTCTGTGTAGATTCATTCTGAGATGCAGCTTTAGGCCAGTTTCTCCAATGTAGCAACCTCTGTCACACGCTGTACACTGTATTATGTACACCACATTAGCAGATGAGCACGAATAGGATCCCTTAATATTGTATGACGCGTTGTTGTGTCTGGCTGTGTTGTTGTCACATATTTGTTGACACAGTTTGCAGAGTGATTTGTTGCATCGTGCAGTGCCATTCTGTGTGCGCTTCTGTTCTGTGGTTAATTTGCTGCGGACCAATCTCTGTCTCAGGTTAGGCGGTTGTTTGAATGCTAGTATGGGGGGTTCAGGAAATATTTTTTGAGTGTGGGGTCCTCTGAAATTAGTGGTTGTAGATCTTTAATAATTTTGCGCACTCCTTGCAGAGTAGGGTTGTAAGTGACTACTAGAGGGGTTCTTGTTTTGTTTTCCTTTTCTTTGTATTGTAGGAGTCTTTCCCGTGGTGTTTTTAGGACAGATTTGATTTTTTTAGATATTGTCCTTTCCTTGTAGCCCTTTTGCCTAAATGACTCTGACAGTGTACTGAGGTGGTGATCTCTGTCTTTTGTGTCAGAGCAAATGCGGTGATATCTGATAGCTTGGCTGTAGATGATACCTTGTTTGGTGTGATTGGGATGGAAGCTGGAATTGTGGAGGTAGCTGTACCTGTCTGTGGGTTTTCTGTATATAGATGAATGAAGGATGCCATTGGTGACAGTTATTGTGCAGTCCAAGAAGTTCACACTATGATTTGAAAAGTCCATTTTAAGATTTATTGACGGGTGAAATGAATTAAATGATTTGTGGAAATCTAAGAGGCTTTCTTCTCCTTCTGTCCATATTATGAAAATATCATCGATGTAACGATAATATATATACGGTTTGTGGGGCTGAGTACATAAGAATCTGTATTCTAGGTACGCCATGAAAAGATTGGCGTATTGTGGTGACATTTTTGTGCCCATCGCTGTCCCTGTCATTTGTAGGTAGTAATTGTTGTTAAAACTGAAATAGTTGTGTGTGAGTATGAATTCTATAAGCTGGGCAATAGTTGCACTATCATATTTGTGTGTTGTTTGGTGGGATGAGAGAAATTTACTGCAGGCCTCAATACCATCCTTATGCGGGATGTTGCTGTATAAGGATTCCACATCCATAGTAACTAGTATAGTGTTTCTAGGTAGTTCATTTATCTGGTTGAGTTTATTAAGGAAGTCTGTAGTGTCCTGTATAAAGCTATCAGTCTTAATAACAAGAGGCTTAAGAATGTTTTCTATTAGGCCAGATATTTGTTCAGTAAGTGTTCCCATACCTGTTATAATGGGGCGTCCTGGGTTTCCTGGCTTGTGGATTTTGGGTAGCATGTAGAAGGTACCCATCTGAGGATTGGAAGGTACCAGATTTTCTAATTCTTGCTGTAGGTGTTTAGGAAATGTTTTGTGAGTTTAGCTGAATATTCCTTGGTGGGGTCCGTGTCCAGTTTTTTGTAGTAGTTTACATCAGACAACTGTCTGTAACCTTCTGTAGTGTAGTCCTGGGTATTCATGATAACTACTGATCCACCCTTGTCCGCCGGCTTGATGATGATGTTATTATTATTCATCAAGTTTTTCAAGGCATTTCTTTCCATATGTGAGAGGTTGTAAGCGATTTTTTTCTCTTGTGTGGTGACTAGGGATGCCACTCTCAGGCGAAAACTTTCAATGTAACTGTCCAATTTGATGTTACGTCCTGCTGTCGGTGTAAAATCTTTGTTCTTTTTCCTACCATTATTATCCTGTTTGAGAGTCGTGTTTTTTTGGCATAAAAGAATTCCTTAAGTCTCAATCTTCTGAAAAAGTCTTCCAAGTCTGAATATAACTGGATGTGATCAAGATTTGTGTTAGGACAGAATGTTAGCCCCTTGGATAAGACTGATTTTTCAGGTATTGAAAGGTGATGATTAGAGAGGTTTACAATCCCAGTATTGTCCGTGAATTGTTTTTGGTAGTTAGCAGGCTCAGTTTGGTTTGGGTCATTGGTAGTTCTGGTTGGAGTAAGCTGTTTTTCAATGGAGCAATCAGTTGATCTTTCATTAGGGCTTTCTTTGTGCTGTTTGAGCTCAGCCAGTTTCTTATTCTTTTTCCTGATGAGATTATGTTGTTGTTTCCTGTAGAAGTAATCCATTTCTAATTCCATTGCTTTGGTTTCAGGTGTAACCTGTTTAAGATCTTGAAATAAGGACTGCTTGTGACAGAGTATTTTTTGTTTTCTGTCATATAGTTGGTGAATTAGGTTGTTGCATAGTTTCTCACTAGTCTGTCTGCAGAGATTCTCAGCATATGGTGAGTTGTGGGTAGTAGAAAGTGGGTTCTTAATTCGAAGTCCATTAGGGATTAGATACATTTTCTTACAACGTGTAAGAAAATATATGTCACTGTTAATTTGTGTTTCTCTTCTAATCAGTTTGATCATTTGCTTCTTTATGCGGCTGAATACGGTATCTGTCATAGTAGTGAAGATTGGAGTAGCCGTGTTAGTCCAGTAGATAGATGCTCAAAAAACAAAGTATTGCAGTATGCAGTGATACCCATACTAGCATTCAAACAACCGCCTAACCTGAGACAGAGATTGGTCCACAGCAAATTAACCACAGAACAGAAGCGCACACAGAATGGCACTGCACGATGCAACAAATCACTCTGCAAACTGTGTCAACATATATGTGACAACAACACAGCCAGACACAACAACGCGTCATACAATATTAAGGGATCCTATTCGTGCTCATCTGCTAATGTGGTGTACATAATACAGTGTACAGCGTGTGACAGAGGTTGCTACATTGGAGAAACTGGCCTAAAGCTGCATCTCAGAATGAATCTACACAGACACTCAATCAAAAACCACAAGGAAAATGAATATTGTACCCCTGTTGGTCATCACTTCACCCAGACTGGTCACTCCATCCTTAACCTCAGGATTAAAATTCTTAAAGGTAATTTCAAAGACTCTCATGAACGAAAGACGTTTGAGATGAAAATGATCACACATTTCAATACCAGAAATGAAGGACTTAATGTAGACTCTGGCTTTCTCACACACTACCATAACTTTCTATAATCTCTCATCTTATTGTCCTATATTGGTTTCTTTTTCCTTTTTGTTTTTCCTCTCATCTGACCTATTTACTCTCCTCTGTTTATTTATTCTTTCTGGCTATTCTCAGCTATTTTCTCCTTCAGACACATTCTCTGCTTTTATGACCCCCCCTCTCACCCCCCTTCCTCCCTTCCATTTGTTGTATGTGATGTGTATCTATATCAGAATGATCAGTATTGCTTCAGACCTGAGGAAGAGAGGAAAACTCTCGAAAGCTTGTCTTTTAAATATTATGTTAGTCCAATAAAAAGGTATCACTGCATACTGCAATACTTTGTTTTTTGAGCACCTATATATATATATATATATATATATATATATATATATACATATGTATTTATGTGTTTATATGTGTATATATGTCTGTAAATACATAAATACACATAAATATATAAATATATATATATATATATATATATATATATATATATATATATATATATATAGTAATATGCAGAGGGGGACCAGCACACACTCTCAACAAGTCACCATCCGGGTGCTCTTCAAAAAATATACATAGAAAACAGGCAATGGGAAGGCACTCATCGTTATCAATAAATCACTTTATTTCTTGTTAATGTTTTTGGGGTTACCCCCGTCCTAAAAGATAAGCATTCATTTAAATAAGAGGTAGGAATATCTTAGTATATAATAAACAAGGAACATTTATATGCATGGAAGTATAGAGGAGTTATTAATTGAGGGAAATAGACATGAAAGTAAGTTTACTTATTCCTTGATACATTATCTGCCTTTTTAGTACTAGCACATCATGCTAGCTGACAATGTATAACTAACTTGAAACTGACTTGTCAAATTAAGCTTATTTTGTAACTGACACACTATCACATGATATTCATCTAACAACATAAAATATGTATATAATATATATATATATATATATATATAAATGTATAATTTTAAATATTTAATTTCATAACATAGAATTTATAATTTAGTATTATTATTGAATTTACATTTTATTTATTTTATTTCCAATACACTAATATTGTATTTACATTTATGCGTTTATTTAATAATGTATTAAGAAGTCTGCCTGGAATGTTGCTTTATATTAATTTAATACTATTATATATATATATATATATATATATATATATATATATATATATATATATATATATATATATATATATATATATATATATATATACATTTAATTTAAAATTACTTTAAAACTTTAAATTTGCTTGAAACTAGTCAGCGCTAGATTATGGAAATAGTGGCAACGGTGTTAGTTTAAGCAAATATCAACCCCTTCATAATATAGTATGCTGAAATAATAGTAGATATATAATCTATTCAGTATTCATTATATACCAGTTAGTATCACTGGTGAGGTGTAGGAGAAGGGGGGTACTGACTGTCTGATAGATATATAGGTACAAAAAAGAGAGAGAAGTTTGACAGTACCCAGCACTCACAAAACACTATGTAGTAACAGTATGCATTGAAAACCGGATTGTGTCCAGAACTGGTTATTAAAACGTAACTTTTACTAATGATAGGATAACATAATAAAGGTTGGTAAATAGTACCAAATGTATAACATAAATATGTGAGACATACATTTAAAACTTAGATTAAGAAACAGATCAGGACTGTGTGTGTGAGACTTCAAAAACCGCCTCTGAGAAAGCCATGCTAGCGGCGAAATGTACATCAGGCCTTGTCTGTGTGCATGAGACTTGCTAATTTGTGTTTAACTGGGACTTTTCTAAGCTTTTATTGATGTGGCAATTGCCTTCCTTAATCAGTCATTTAAAAACCGTTTCCTCTCCTGCTCTAGGTACCAGTATTGCTCAGATTAGGTAATGTTGTTGGGGTCAATCCCCTTTTTAGATTAGCTTTAGAGCAATCCGTGTATTCTCTGAGCCCTGAGGGTTACGGTGTATTTGAACTATTACCCAGGGAAGTAATTCTGTTTTTGAAGTCTCACACACACAGTCCTGATCTGTTTCTTAATCTAAGTTTTAAATGTATGTCTTACATATTTATGTTATACATTTGGTACTATTTACCAACCTTTATTATTTTATCCTATCATTAGAAAAAGTTACGTTTTAATAACCAGTTCTGGACACAATCCGGTTTTCAATGCATACTGTTACTATATAGTGTTTTGTGAGTGCTGGGTACTGTCAAACTTCTCTCTCTTTTTTGTACTCAGCGCTAGATTACAAGGGACACGCTAACATTAGCATGCACAATATAAGAATATTGGGGGCACGATAATTTGCGGGCATATTACAAGTTGAAAGTAAAAGTGTTTGCTTGAGAGCAATCTTAGGGTTATCGTGATTCAAATCCTGGCATAAAAGCGTTAGAGCTAAAATAAAAGTTGCACCGAATACAACATAAATACCTTAACATATACTGTTATGTATAAAAAGTTATCACATAAAAATTCATAAAAATATTTATAAGGGTTAAAAGGTATATGGTATATGGCCATCTATTTGATTGTAAAAGGCTATATATATATATATATATATATATATATATATATATATATATATATATATACATATATATATATATATTATAAAAAATAAAAAAAATATATAGAAATATATATTTAGCAATAAAAAATACAAAAAAATTCTATATTAAATATAAAATAATAAAAAATATTAATAATTATTAAAAATAATTATAGATACTGAAAAACACTCTAAATAACCCATATATATATATATATATATATATATATATATATATATATATATATATATAGTATCTATAATAATGTTTAACAATTATTGTAAATATTTTTTAATATTTTAATATTTTATTTAATAATACTGACCAATTTGATGGAATTTACAAATTATGTATTAAAACACAGGCTAAAAAGACAGAAAGTGTTACAGAGGTCTGAATGCAGGGGGAGGAGGGGGTGTCATAAAATCATGAGGGGGGTTTAAGAGACAGAGGCTGACAGTGTCCAGTAAAGGATAACAGATAGGGGAAATATATGGTTATACACAAAGCATATACTGACATAAAGCTATATATGAACATAGAATAAATATGTATAAAGATGTGAAATAAGGTATACAGGGGAATATAAGATAGTCAAAAAAGGAGAAAGGAAAGAAAGAAAAAAAGGGGAATAATAATAATGACAAAAGTGTGGACATAAGCTTACCTGTGTACCTATGCATAGAGAGTGTGGAATATACAATGTAATTGACTACAGTATATGAAAGTACATTACACATTTTTTTTGATAATGGGTTAAGAAACCAGAGTCCAAATTTAGTCCAGAATTTAGCAAGTTGAAGTCCATTATCATTTTCATTTCAAATGTTTTTCTTTCCATGGTGTTTTTGAAGTTGCCTCTGAGACTCTTAATTTTGAGGATTTGGATGGAGTTGTCAGGTTAGGTGAAATGGTGGTGACCAACAGGGGTACAGTATTTTGTTTCACAGTGGTTTTTGATTGAGTGTCTGTGTAAGTTCATCCAAAGGTGCAGTTTTTCGCTTGTTTCTCCAATATAACATCCCACTTCACATGCAGTGCAATGTATCATGTATACCACATTTGCAGAAGTACATGAATATGCCCCTTTAATGTAATAGCATTTACATATATATATATATATATATATATATATATATATATATATATATATATATATATATATGTATTTACAATAAAAATAACATATTCCTCTATGTGAAGAACATTGGATTGTCAAATATTAATGACTCCTTTTGACTTAGTGCTCAAGTGATAAGTGTTAGCTTTTTTTCGACGCTTTCCATTTAAGTCTATGGGGCGATAACATAAGGGTTTTGCTTGCGCACAAAACTGTTACTTTCAACTTGTAATACATGTGCCAACACATGTGCACAAAAACATTGCTTCTAGTCAGAAAAACAACTTGAAGGACAAGTAAATACAACAGAATTGTATAATCAACATATGCATAATAAAAAAGACAATGCACATAGCACTTTTCCTTAATTTTAAATAAAAGTAGATTTTTTTTTCTAAATTAAAAAATGTATTTCAACTTGCTGGCCTCCTGTTTCATGTGACAGCCATCAGCCATTGACAAACTCATATAAGTATACACTGGAAACATTTTCAAATGTTCACTAGTAACTGGTACCTCAAAAAGTGTGCATATAAAAAGACCATACACAATTTGATAAAGCAGATAGTCTCTTGAAACGCATGCTCTACCTGAACTATGGAAGTTTAAATCGAGCTTGTCCCTTTAAGCAAATCAGAGGAAAAGTCATCAAAGGGACATAAAACCCAAACATTTTCTTTAGTGATTCAGATAGAGAATACAATTTTAAACAACTTTCCTGTTTACTTCTTTTAATCTTTTATCTAATTTACTTAATTCTATTGGTATCATTTGTTGAAGAAGCAACAATGCACTACTGGGAGATAGTTAATGCACTGGGTAAGCCAATAACATGAGGCATATATGTGCATCTACCAATCAGCAGTTCATGAGCCCACCTAGGTATCCTTTTCAAGAAAGGATACCAAAAAATCAAAACAAATCAGATAATAGAAGTACAATGGAAAGTTGTTTAAAATCACAAGTTCTATCTGAATCCTGAAAGAAAAAATGTGGTTTCATGTCCCTTTAAACATCTTGACAACTTTTTGAGCCACTTATTCTCAAGTAAGGTTATCCTTAAATCTTAATACACTGTCATACCATGAGTACGTTGTTGGAACCCAAATACTAGAGACATTTTAGATAAAAAAAGACACAGTTTTCAGGTGTAATTTTTGGCTTTTATTTTCCACTGTGCTTTCAGAAGTCTGTTGTCGCAGATGAAAAAAATACATGATTATTTTTATACTGTGACATGGCAAATGAGGTCTAGATGCAATAAATATCAATTTAAGGTTCAAATCTTAGCTTTTAATTCAAAGTCCTTAACATTAAGAATGTGATATGGAGATCTTTCATTATTGCGTTAGATAATTTTTTATAGATAATACAGTATTTTTCTTTTTTGGCATACAGTTAACTATATATTTTGGAATCGGTACAAAGTTGTCAAAAGATAGGACTAGAAAATAAACACAAAATGACTTCTTAACAAGATTTTATGTCTCAATTCAATGTCCTTTGAGTATACTCCTCTCTCGATTTTAATGACATCTTGTAGTTATCTAGGACTGCAATTATAAAACACATTAAATATAATATTATGTTTATGTATTGTTTATTGACAATACACAGTACAGCTATAAAACCAGAAAATATCATTGTTTTTAATTATTTTGTTTACAAAATGATAGCTTCAGGACCTATATTATTTACTTCTTGCTTTTTACCTGAATAATATATTTGTTAAACAATTTCTGAGATATTTATCAGTAATAAAGCACAAGCAACATTAACAGATTACATTTTTATACTTCATAATATTTTATATATATAGTAAATAATATATATGAAATAATTGCTACCTTGCATAGCTTACAGTTTAATTGCTTGTATTCTGCAAAATAACTTTAGTATCACTGTAAATAAGCATTTTACCATATGAAATTATTCAGACAGCTTGTCAACATAAAATATCCTTTTATCTTAAAGGGAAGCTGACAAATATGACATATAAATTAAAATATCAATGGAATTTTTGAATTAATTATAAAAAATAATGGTTCTGAATATTTTTAAAACAATGCATAGAGAAGGGACACAAAACCATAATTTTTTTCTGTCATGATTCAGATAGAGCACACTTCACTAGCTAAACACTTCTGATGAGACACTGACAAGAGGTTTATAAGAGCAACCACCAATCAGGAGCTTTCCAGTAGTGCATTTACTGCTGCAGCACCTACCTATGTATGCTTTTCAACAAAGGA
The DNA here is from genome assembly GCF_027579735.1 of Bombina bombina. Lineage (NCBI taxonomy): Eukaryota > Metazoa > Chordata > Amphibia > Anura > Bombinatoridae > Bombina > Bombina bombina. The sequence goes on along the minus strand of NC_069504.1, from coordinate 246,713,386 downwards.
TATCAAGAAAAATAAGGAAAATTAGATAATAGTAGTCAATTTTAAAGTTGCTTAAAATAACACTGAATCATAAAAGTTTATTTTTGACTTTACTGTCTCTTTAAATGAAATTCAAACAAATGTGTTTTTTCTCTCTACAAAGTTTCAGTGATATTTTTTATTCTATCCAACAAGACAACTTTTTCTGTAACATAACAGATATGAGAACCTGTATATACCTGTGTATATATATATATATATATATATATATATATATATATATATATATATATACACACACACACGTTTGACCTCTTCCCAGTCAAATACCTCGAAACAAGCAATATCATTTGTATTAATTTGTAATCTCTCTCTCTCTGTCTCTCTCTCTCTCTCTCTCTCTCTCTCTCTCTCTCTCTCTCTCTCTCTCTCTCTATATATATATATATATATATATATATATATATATATATATATATACTGTATATAGATACATAAAAACAAATTAATCAAAAAAAGAGTAAGAAAGCAAACTTTATCGAGCAAACCCCATAATAAGCCAAAAAATAAAAAGATTAAGGATATCTATTCTCCAAGAAAACACACTGCTACAGCTCACATAAAGTTAATAATACTTTTAATATTCATGAATAAGGGGGAAAAAAATACACACAAGCTTAAAATAGGAATCCCCGAACAAATAATGATAGTAACAGGCTGACACAAAAGAAATGGCCTATACACAATTAAATCACAATCCTTGTTTAAACTGTACCAAAAAATAATTAATGAAAAAATATATATAAACATTTGCCGTATTATCATACACATTTCCTCTATGTATGATACAAGTTCCTTTGTGTTAATAAAAGTATCCAAATTCAAAAAGCAAGGTTCCTCTGTGTAAACTTAGACGTGTGGAAGTTTTAAATCGAAAGTTCCCCTCTTTCAGCTTTTAAAATGCTAGGGTGTGACGAGGTATCATCACACTTTACAGAGGTTAGGTCCTCCTAGTGATCATGATCACGGAACTAAGCACACATGTGATAATATAGATAAAGGGACTCACCTGCTCTGACACTGAATGGGAGCACACCAGGGAATACACATACCATTTTGCCCTATCTGGGTAACAATTAGCACGGCACTGTGATGCTCATGGGATACTCCTCTATCAGACCGAACTCGGCCAGTAGTCTTGTTATCCCGGCATTGAGCCGGAATGATAGGGAATATCCCAGAGCAGAGAAGGTTTGTAAGATGAGAAAAAGTGTAGGCAGGACATTCCTTGGCGGCAACAGGCAGGATACCAGAGAAAGACAGTTCAGGGGCAAACCACTAGGATGGTCAGGCAGGCAGGGTTTGGCAACAGTAAGGCAGTCCAGAGGTAAACCACTTGGATGGTCAGGCAGACAGGGTTTGACAACAGTAAGGCAGTACAGAGGTAAACCACTAGGATGGTCCGGCAGGGTTTGGCAACAGTATATCAATCCAGCAGTTTAAGTATTAAACATGCAGAGTGGTCAGACAAGCAAAGTTCAGCAGCAATATATCAATCCAGCAGTAAAGGGTTAAACAGGCAGAGTGGTCAGATAAGCAAAGTTCAGCAGTAGTATATCAAGCCAGCAGTTAAGGGTTAAACAGGCAGAGTGGTCAGACAAGCAAGGCTCAGCAGCAATATATCAATCCAGCAGTTAAGGGTTAAACAGGCAGAGGGGTCAGACAAGCAAGGGTCAGCAACAATATAACAGTCCAGCATACAAATAAGCCAAATCCAGGAGAACAGTAAGTAACACCTATACTTGGGCAGTGATAGGTAGGACTGAAGTTACTTACATAGGCGCAGGATTAGCGCCACAGGAGATCCTAACCGGCTTCTGAAGGAGAAAGCATGTGGCGATGACGTCACCGCCACAACCAGAGAGGAGCCGACTCCCCCCTAGGCAACGAGCACACAGGTCGTGCCGCGTCCCTCGCAATGGCTAGAGCGATGCCGCAGTGTGACAGGCACTTTCACTGTTGCGGATCCTCCTCCAGGCAATTGATCGGCTTTACCGACACAGCTCTCACTAAATAAGCTCCTTGAGACCCTTACGGGTGAATAGCCACGCTTTACAAGAGCCCAATAGATAGATAAATAGATAAATCAGTGCTGCCACTTGTGTAGATCCTCCTCCAGGCCATTAATCAGCTTTACAGATTCATCTCTCACTCCATCAATACTGCCAGGGCTTCCATCACATCTTCGGTTTGTCTATATATCCCATATCAATGTATATGTTCCACACTTTACCTAGCGCTGTAATCTAAACAATGGTAGCTAAGAGGTCTAAATTGATAAGCTCCAGTTTTTGACTGTCACGTTACTGCTAGCTAATAGCATTAAAGCTGACATAAATGTATCCACTGTTACACGTGTTTCACCCCTTCGCAATAACATACAGGCTTCCTTAGGCATGAATAATCAATGTATATATATATATATATATATATATATATATATATATCCCTACTTTATACTATATTTGCTCATATTCTTTGTTTTTTAAAACCACATGCATTTTATTCTTTATATTGTTAAACTAGAAAAACACTTTCAAAGTGTCAGCCAAAATTACCTTCTGTTTGCTGATAATATACCTGTAACCTAGAATATTGTTCCTCATATAATTTTGTAATATTTTCTAACTTAATGTAGAAATAACAAAGCAATGTTTCTGTGAAATGTTTCACAAATAAAAGCTAAATTATTTTTTCCCATATTATTTGTCAAAATGATTGATGACTAGAGAAATTTTAATGTATAATTATATCAACTGCAAGAAATATATCTTAAAAGCACACCAATAAGTACAAACAAAGAGCAGTTGTGGTCTATACGTATTGTCATGGAAACACTAGAAAATTATTTATAAAGCAATATCTTCAGCAAAAGGGATACAGAGTTGGCATAACATTTTGAAAAGTTTTTAACCCTTTAATGGCCATTGACATTCCGCGTACATTGCTGGTATTTCTATGGGGGTGACATTTTAATTTTTTTTCTGCAAACCTTAAAGTGACATAAAACAAGTTGGGATAGAACAAAATATATGTACTTTAATTACTTTACTTGCAAATGTATACTTCAGTACCTCACCATTAACCCTTTCTTTTTAGTTTCTGAATTGTAAAGCTCTAACCCCCCCCCCCCCCATATTTCCTTCTATGGCTGTATCTATAGCTATTGTTGTTTTGGTATAATGCAAAAATGTATAGGGATTATCTGGTGGAGCATGCCTAGAAGCTTTGTACTCAATAAAAATACATTGCCTGTGTCTAAACACTAAGGGTGGGTGAAGTTGTCTGCTCCAGGCAGCTTAGCAATGTAATTCATTTTGCTTATTTTTGAAAATTATTTTAAGATACTTGCCAGAAATTTTTAAACAATTTTTTTTTTATGCAAACTATTTTAATTAATTAGCCCTTTTAGGATATGCACAGATCTCAACATGTTTTATGTCCCTTTAAGGAGGGAGTGTCTAATAGCTTATGGCAAGACCCATGCTATTATAGCTAGGCAATCCCTTAACAATCACAGGGTCGTTAAGGGGTTAAAGGTGAGGAATTTTTCTTACTGATCAAACTTTTATTCACACTCAACAATGGATTTTAGTCTCTTATGCAGTAAGATAGGTAGATACTTCACTTAGGCAAAAGAGGTAAAGAAATTAAAGCAATTTTTTTAAAAAATATAAGCTAATAGTGCAAAATCTAACGTATTATCTATGCCCTTTACAGAAATCATAAAATGTAATTGTAACCTAAACAGCTATGTTATGTGAATTTACTATTTTTTCTGTCTCAAAAAAAGTACACATTTTGTTCAGTCTACAATAATTACTGTAATTATTATTTAGACTTTTGATGTAAGTTGTATACATTTGAATTTAAATACAACATAGAGGGCTATATTGCAAGTTAATGTGCAATCGATAGCACAGTATGGTCTTGTGCAAAAAATAATGCTCAATTTGCTATTAAAAGTGGATGGTTAAATATCTTAACCATAGCATGTAAATGTGGCCAAAAGTTTTTTTAGCTTGTTCTATACTTTTAATGTATAGCGCAGAGTGCACTATTTGCGTGCCAATTGTGGTTGTATTATAAGGGGTGAGTTAAGTGTTATCTGACTGTACAATCTAAATTACCACTTTAAAATTCTTCCCTTTTTGAGACCTGAAGTAAATAATTATCGCTTGCTATTCAAAATCCTAAGGAAATGAAAATGTTATGGAAATAATGGTTTTAAGTAATATATAGACAATACTGAAAAGTTTCTTAATTAAAGTTTTTGTAGCAGAATTAAAGGAATATTACAAATAACAACAGGAGGGTCTGGGAAGGGGTCAAAGATGTTGTATATGTATGTGTGACACATTATATAAATATTAAATATAAAATATTAACAAAAATATTTAAAATAATTAATTATTATAGTTACTGTAAAATATACAGATATATTCTATTTGATTTTTTTTAACATTTACATAAAGTGCCTTAAGATAATTAATTCCTCATGTGCACTAACCAAACAAAGTGTTAGACCTACAATGCGAAATCTGAAGCCTGTTACACATATTTTACATTACAATGTTCTTTACATAGAAAAAAATATTATTTTTCATTTTTAATGTATTTCCTTTAAATATATCTGATAATGATAATGTTTATATATATATATATATATATATATATATACAGTATATAATTATTAATCATTATTAAAAATAATTATATATATATATATTAAAGTATATATATATATATATATATATATTTTTTTTTAAATAATTATTTGTAATATTTTATATGTAATATATCACTAAAACATGTTATGCATATTTTTCATTTCTATGTTCTTCACAAAGAGAATATATATTTTTATTATTAAATCTTTTTCAATATTATCTATCTAACTAAACAAATTAGATGGATAATAGAGCATTACATTTTACAGTAATTAACTCTTCAATGTATTTCTATCTGAATCATGAAAGAAAAAAAAATTGGTTTGTGTCCCTTTAAGTTTAGAATCTAGTAACCCCACAATTTTCAGAATTAAATAAAAAAAATTAGTTATATCACAAAGTTATTTTACTATATTATCATATAATGTAACGTATATTATACTGTCAGAATATTTCAAGTCCCTTTAACCCATGCTGCCAGTTAATTGATGAAATACTAATGTATACCTACATTATTTATTTATGTGGTTGTAAATTTTAATTAGCTGTCTTTTAAATGTATTGCATTCATATTGGTGTGTAGCTGTAAAATAATATGACTTTCCACTAGTATTTCTGTTTAGTTATAAATAAGTGTTTACGTCATTATGTATTCCTGCTAAGTATAAAATAATGGCTCAATTTTTAATTGGAGTGTCACCTTTCCTAATACGCTGTCAGCAAATAAAAACACCATTCCCATTAACAACTATGTGAATATTTTGTATTTAAATATGTTTTTTGATTATGAAAAAAATTCCAATATCCATTTGCTGTCTGCAATATGTTCTGGCATTATTCTACCTTACTAAAATATTTAAACTTGTCTACTTGAATGAGTTTTAAAGTGGAGAAAAATATAGTACTGCTGTTGATTCAAAACTCCCATGTTGTAATGCTAAACACAATGAAAATAAATTTACTTCAACCTGCAGCATGTCTTCATGTAATTATGCTGCACTCGTTTGAAACAATGCTGTTAAAGCAATAGAAAGATTGATCCAAAGGCACTTCACTGTGTTCTAAGCAGATACAGGCACAATAGGAATTCTTGCTTAAGGAAATTAGATTATAGTAACATACAGGGAATACCTCTTGCTTGGCAGGTACTGCAGATGAATAATGACCTTGGTTATCTCCCAGTTCATTGACTGACTTTAATTTAAGTGTTTTAGGTCCATACAAAGAGACTGTTTTACTTCCAGACATCATTATATACCCAACTCAGTAGCATGTTTAAATAATGTAAGAGCTTTCAGACCTAAACAAACCAAGCATATTTATTATATACATTGTTTCTCCACAGTTTTCCTAAGTATATTACAGGGAAATACAAAAGGTGATTAAATAATTACTTCAAGTCAGGACTTATAACATCGTATCTGCATAACTTTTTTTTTTTATATATATATATATTTTATTTTGCAGAAATTTGAAAAACACAATACAAGGCACCAAACCCGACCTAAGGGTTACAGAAAGCGGTCAGGAATAGATGCAAATATAATGTTATTTCTACATTTTACATAGCTATTGAAACAAATGAGGTTCCTAGAAGGGACAGAGAGGGGAAGTATGGTTAGGAAGTAACCTAATAGGAAGACACACTTGCTGTATTGTTCCCTTTAAAGGAGAAAGATCAAATGTTCAATGTACTAACTTCAACATTTGTTCCTAAGGGCTCGATAATGAGCTGGGTGTAAGGGTGAGTCGAAGGGGCAGTCAAGTATATACTTTTTCCATCAGGTATAATAGTGCTCTTCTGGTCTGTAATGGGGAATTACAGGGCATCGTTAGGGATAATGCTTTACTGGGTGGGAATCAGAGGGCCACCTACAGACTGTAGGGGCAGAGTTTCTACAGCTCTTGGAGGCGATATTATTGAAGGGTAGGGAAGGTAGGGATGATTAACTATAACATCTTGGATGGTCAATATGGCTATGGCTAAGGGGATCTTATCAGAGGTCTATGGGGAAAGGGTCAGGGGAAGCTCGGGCACAGGTCAACACACTATAGACACGATCCTCCCAGCCTCCCCTAGGCCAGCAGGTAATTATTCTTCTAGGGGTCTGAGTACTTTGGATTTCATGTGGTTCTCCCAGGGGTCCCAAATTTGGGCATATGTACCTATCTGTTTCCTAGCTAGAAACACCCCCTCCTCCATAGATCTAAGGTATTCGACTAGCTCCAGGACCCCTCTCCACTTCGGGGGTCCGGGCTTTTTCCAGTTTCTGGCTATCAGAACTAATGCAAAGGTGTCTTGTCCTGGACCAGTAGTTCTCCAGGAGTTCTCCAGGAGAGGACACTCCCACCAGATATGTGTAGGGCTGTCCCTCTCACCGCATACCCTCTAGCACAACCCAGAGCATGTGGGATAGAACTTTTGCAGCTTGGAGGGCACTAAGTGCCATCTTGTCAATAGTTTATAGGAAAGTTCATACATCATCACACAGTGTATGGCAGTCCTGGTAGTAGTTATGGCATGTAGCCATTGTTGGGGCATGTATTCCCTCCCCCACTTCCGTTCCCACGCTAGAATGTGGATGTTTTTGAAGGGTGAATCACCGTCTAAGAGGCCTTGAAAGTGAGAGGACAGGGGTTTGTGGAGTTGAAGATTGGGTCCCCTTCTGGTCTCCCAGACTGTCCCTGGGTATCTCTGAGAGAAATCTCCATGCTTGCAGAAGGGATCTCAGTCTGGTCAAGTCAAAGTGAATTTTGGGATGAAGTTCCCTATGCGCTATCAAGTCAGTCTGTCACAGCAGTCTGTCATTATCGTAGAAGTCACTACCTGTATGTAGTTGTGATGTCCTCCAAGCCTCAACATGAAAGTTGGGGAGGGTTACGAGAAGGTTCAACACCATGTGGATTGGGGATCAATGAGGGGCAATTTTGCTACAATTGCGCAAGAGTTTCCATGCTTTCCCGCAGTCTCTCAAGATCAGGTTAGAGAGGGTTAATTGCTGGAGATCATGGGTTGCCATGGGAGGGAGAAATTGTCCGCCATTATCATGTTTCTGTCATGGGAGAGGAAGATTCCCAGGTGTTTGATCCCCCTAACTGACCATTTGAAAGGATATTTTCTCTGTAATCTCTGTAGTTCTTCGGTTGGGATACCTATGGAATAAGCGTCCGTTTTCGATACAATGATTTTGTAGTAAGATAGAGTGCTGAAGAAATCTAGGAGGGTGAGAAGAGGAGGCAGGGAGGTCAGCGGGTCCGATAAGAAGATTTTAAGATCATCAGCAAAAAGGGCAAGTTTCTGCTCCAAGTCATGAATTATAAAGCCCTGAATCTCCCTACTTTGTCTAATGGCTGCCGCCAGGAGTTTGAAGGACAGTGCATAAAGGATGGGGGAGAGCGGGCACCCCTGTCTCATTTCATTAGTAATCAGGACAGGTGGAGGGGTGAAACCCACCCCTCTCACTCTCGCTGAGGGGTTGGAGTAGAGTGCGCCTATGGCTCTGCAGAAGGGGATTGGCAATCTAAAGGCTTGTAAGGTCAAAAATATATAGTCCCACCTCACCCTGTCAAACGCCTTTACCATGTCTATCGACAGAGTGCGGAGAGGGAGGCCGATGTCAGGTTTAAGAACCTATGCATGTTATTGGAACCCTGTCGGCCCAGGACAAACCCCACCTGATCCTGGTGGACCAGCAATGGGACATAGATAGCTAGTCTATTGCCCAGCACCTTCGCATACACCTTAATATCAACATTAATAAGTTATATTGGCCTATAGCTTTCACATTGGGACATTGAGAATACTAGCTTCCAAGAATTCCCTAGCCAGGGATCCCAAATTCCTCACCTCACTATAGAATCTTGTGAGGATAGGTGTTAACTCAGGGGCATAGGTCCTGTAGAATGACAAAGTAAAACCGTCAGGCCCTGGAGCCTTTCTTGTTTTAAGAGATCATACTGCTAAGATGATCTCCTAACTAGAGAATGGGAGTGTAAGGTCAGTCTCTGCCTCCAGGGGGAGCCGTGGAAGGTTAAGTGAGTTCAAGAATTTCTTGGAAGGTTAAGTTCGCGAAAGCTATACCTATGTCCTTAGGGGCATAAACCGAGTTACCCGCAATCTTAATGACCGGGATGTGTCCATGTTGGGTTTGGTATCGAAGTTTGTTTGCAAGGAGTCTATCGGCTTTGTTACCTTTGTAGTAATAGAGCTGTTTGAGCCTAAATGGGTTAGATTGGACTCTCTTGCTTTCCCTCTTATTGATTTCCTCGCGTATCTGTCCCACCATCTGAGAAAACAGAGGGGAAGAATGCATTTTATTACTCTTTTCAGTCTCCCTGAGGTCTGCATAAAGTTTGGCCAGTGGGGCTTTGTTTTTGACTCTGGCCTGGATCATTTTAGATATAAAATAGCCTCTAATATAGGCTTTAAAAGAGGCCCATAAAGTCGCTGTACTGGTGTCACCCGTATCATTAGGTGTGAAGAAGTCTCTAATAGTACGTACAATCTCTGGAGATTCGATGTCCGACACAAAGTGTTCCGGGAGTCGCCACAGGGGGGCGGCTCTCCAGACAGGATGAAAAGGAACAATTCACTACAACTAGATTGTGATCCGACTAAGGGCATGGTCTAATATCAGAGGAGGGAAAGAAGACCAGAGACCAATTATCACAGAAGATGGAGTCAATTCTTGAATAGGAATTATGAGGACTCGAGAAGTGGGTATAGTCCCTTTCATTCGGAGAGAGGCATCTCCATACATCATATAGGTTGTACTGAAAGTACAACATCCGGAATGCTGCTGACATTCTTGGGGGCAAGTGGTAGGTGACCTCTTATCAAGAGAGGGATCCCACACCAGGTTAAAATCTCCTCCAATCATCATATGTCCCCTCTTTACTTTCTCAATGCATTCAAGTGTGGATTGAAGGAAAGGGATCTGTTTAGTGTTGGGAGCGTAAATAGAGACCAGGGTACACAGGACCTCATTTAGTCTACATACCATAATGAGGAATCTTCCTTCAGGGTCAGATTCTCTGTATTCTATGTCACATTTGACTAATCTATGTACCAGGACCGCCACACCCCTTTTCTTTTCCCTATATGTGGCCGTTTCACATATTGGGAAATAAGATGAAATTACTAATCTGGTGCCCTCCTGCCAATGGCTTTCCTGTAAAAAGGCAATATTAATTTTGTGCTGGAGGAGATATCGGATCAACAGGCTTCTTTTTGTGGGGGAGTTAAGGCCCTTGGTATTGAAAATTGCAAACTTAAGGGGAAGCATTATGTGTAGTTACTTGCCAGCGTTCTCTGGAAGTCACTAGTTTAGAGGGTCAGGAGGTAACTATGGGCAGTCTGGAAAGCCAGGAGGATGTGTCCGGTCTGCACACCAGGGGGTATAGGCAGTAGCCATGAGTGGTATCTCACTGAAGATAGAAAGTGTAGGGTTGTTGATAGACCAGGAGAGGGATATTTCTGTTTCCTTATTATTGAATATATCAACTTTATTGCTCTTTTGTGGGAGAGATTAGGGCAAACAGGGGTATGTTAGGAAAGGGGGAAAGTGTTATTTCATCACTTTAACTGTGAGTGGCCTCAAGCTCTCTAGTCTCAGCTCTCATGGGAGGAGCTGTCCATAGTTCCAATAGACTCAGTCAGTCCTTGGAAGATAAAAAGAATCCAGGATCTACAGGCCAAGAAGAGAGTTAGAGTAGGGGAAGGGGAGGGGGAAAAGCCTGGAAAGGGGAGGGAGAAGAAAAAGGGGGGGAGCAGGAGGTAAGAGGTGGGAAAGTGGGGAGGGGGAAAGAGGGACCTGAAGGTGGCTGGCTAACACATTACAGAGAGGGCATTGTCTCTTTTGTGTGAAAAAGGTAGGATCTTCGGCAGCAGAGCGTTTCTGGTTGGGATGAGTCTCTGTGGGAGGGACCACCACTCTGCCACTGATGCTCTCAGATTCTGCGGGGTGCGCCACTGTGGGAGGAGCCGGCGGCTTGTCTGGTAGAAGGTCTCATCTCTACAAGAGTAATCTGGCTTGCTGAACAGAAGAATCAACAAATTGCTGGCTATCTTTGGTGATGAATAGCTGGACTGGGAATCCCCACCGGTATTTTATACCCTTGTCTCTCAATATCTGAAGGTAAAATAGTGGAGGCGGATGATGACATCTTGCGGCTTGTCCCCCTCCATATTTCTTGGACGCAGTGCTCTCTGTGCCCTATCCATTAATGTCTCAGAGTCACTTGTGGGGCCTAGCACAGCTGTAAAGAGTTCCAGGAGATAGTCCTTTAGGTCAGGAGGACCTATTGATTCTGGTATTATTTCTCCTGGATCTGTCCTCTAGATCTGCAATTTAAGACTCCAGGTCAGAGATCTGGTTTGCTAAACTTTGGGAGTAGTTGAGGAGGCTCACATGATCTATTGCCAGGTCTTTTTTATGTTCAAGGGTGTCAATCCTGTCACTGATAACAGCAATGTCCTTTTTGAGTTCTGCATGACTCTTGTTGAATTTTTTGCAGAGGGAATCATGGTGGTTTGACAAGAGAGCTTTTATAGAGTCCATTGTAAGGGGCTCACTTTGCTAAAGAGAGTCAGGTTGGTTCTTTGTTGCTGGGAGGTTTTGGGAGTGATGGGTGTTGAAGGTCTCCTGACCTTCATCCTCTAAGGAGGTATTGGTAGACATGGCTTGATGTCGGAAGTGTTCAACTACTGTGCACTTTGGTGTATTACCTCCCTTTTGTTTTCTTTTAAATACATGGGACATAGTTGTAATTGTGTAAAAAGAAGATCCAATAATTTGTTTAGAGATAGACTTTGCCGTATGACTGTGTTCTTCCCTGGTGACTTGTATGTTTCAGGGTCAGCGGGGCCTAGGCATGGGGTTTTACCCTATGATGGCTAGGACTAGGCACATCAGAAAGAAAAAGAATAAGAACGGAGACTTTCTGATCGGCATGCAAGATTCAGGTTTTCCTGAGAGTGTGTGGTTATGCACCAGCCAAGAGGCGGACGTCTTGGGTCAAAGTATCCTCTGTACAAGTGGGGTGCGAGCAGAGGTTAGGGGTATCAGTTCTGGGCATTCTCCCGTCTCCTGAGGCACAAGAAATGGGCAGAGTTTGGAAAAGTGCAGTAAGAATTGTCATGGACTGCTGTATTTCCACTCCCGTATAACTGCCAAATAGAGTGGTGTAGTAGTTCTGAGAAAGTGGAAGAAAATGAAAGGCCACTTGGGGGTATACACTTCACCCCTTATCCAGGGGTCTGCATGAAGGATATGAGGCCTATTAGAAGGCAGGGTGAGGGTTGATTTGGTGGTATGTCTGCCACTAGTTTATGACTATAGAATGCAGTTCTCAAGAGAACCCCTTTCCCAAGCGACAGGGCAGTGGCGTGTTTTATCTTAGATCTGCCAATGGGTACAAAAGTATTTTTGGTGGGGGATCTTACTTACAATCCCCTGTGGCTATATACTTCCAGCACTGGAGTGGAGCCCCAACCCTCCGGTGTGGAGATCTTGTGGCTCAGCCTAACCAAGAGAATGGGAGGCCTAATGTAACAATTCCTCTCTTGGGTCCCTGCGTATGTTTTTTATTCTGTGACGCGTGGGCTCTAGTGAGCCCTCTCCCCCCCTAGGGCTGTCTACTGGCTGAGGGACCGTGACCTCTATTCCCTCCAGAGTGGAATCTCAGTCTCTGGAGGTCGCTGTGCTGTAGCTATGGCCCTTTGTCTGAGTGTGTGTGTTGTGTGGGGAGTGGTTAGGCAGTCTCTCACCTATGTGAACCTGGTACCGGAGCTCTGGGGTGAGGCCTATGTGTTGGATCCGGTACCTCTCGCTAGAGTCTCGGTGTGTCCGGCCAGTCTGGTCCGGTGAGTGAAGACGTCCCTAGAGGATACGGTCGGCCCCTCTTCCTCTGGGATCCAAGATGGCCGCCGTTCACGCCAACACAGGGAGCCCGGGTTGCCGCAGGGTTGTGAGTAGCGTATCAGGGTTGACGTTGAGGGGGCCTATAATCCGTTAAATCTTCAGGGATCTCCTCAGGTAGGTGAGTTCTTTTGGGCAGCATTGTTGTGATTGGGTCCAAGGAAGGAGGTTAGCTGTCCCAGGTAGCAGGGTCTTAGGAAGTAGCACTTGCAATGCCTGACAGTCTCACAAGACCCGGTGTCCTTATCCAATTGTCGCTATGGTACTGGTCTTAGTGCACCGGAGCAGATCCCCGCCCCTCCGGAGCTTGCAGGTCCCGGCTCTGAGAAGAAGATGTGCCGTGGAGAGTGTCCCAGCACACCGGCCTCCTATAAGTCTCAGAGAATCATTGTTAACAATCACTAGGTTTGTAATCTGAGGCTTGAGTGTTAACGGTGTCAATTTCATATAGGTACTATAAATGCATACCAACAAGGGTTTTTATTTGTTTATATTATTTTACTTTAAGTGCAATACAAAGACAACATTTTATAAGTATGAAAACCTACAGCTATGTGTCATTACGACAACTGAAGATGAAAGGTGAATGACAAGGGTTAGTTGATGCATTATTATCTTGTTTTCTTAAGTAAACAAGAGAACATATAGAACATTATGTAGAATTTCTGTAAGTACTCTTTATCACAGCACATCAAAATAGGCGTATTATGCTGCATAAAACCTCAGTATGCCAATTTTTCTTTTTTCTTGTTCAGGTAAAATATAACATACATTGCATCATGTTTGACATACAAATTGCTGTTGCATTTCTTATTGAATTTCAGTAATTTTCCAAATATTACTTAAAGCAGATCTTCTTTTCACATATACATTTCTTTCTCACAGAACTTTGTAAATGTTCCCTGTTGTGTACTGCTTACATTATTGGTGTTGGTAAAAATGGATATTTAAAGGGACAGTGTATGCTAATATGGTCTCCCTTTTAAAGGGACATTGTAGCCCACGTCAAAGCATTTTTGTAAAAATGTATAGTTTTGCTTATTTTTTAATAACATTGTGATAATTTTCAAATTCCTAACCAAGCCCATTGTGTTAGATGTATACTCGGGTTTACAGACTCCTGCTGGCTCCTTTTTGTTATCTGTCTTTTCATATGTAGGGATGGGGGGGAGGGGGAGTGTCTGCATTCCATGTTTTTTCCAGTACCTTTCACTAGATGTCCCAGCTTAACCTAATCAACCGTGCTTAACTGGGAGCTTCTAAGTAAGTTTTTAAAAGATTTTATACTGGATTTTTAGATCAGTATCTGTGCCTATTGATGCCTATAGTAGCGACTTTTACAGGTAGTTATATGAAAATTGGTGTACACTGTCCCTTTAATGTGTTTTGAATTATCCATTTTACCTACTGGAGTAAATTAAATTGTTTACAAATAGCTCCATCTCACTTGATATAGCTTATTTAGCCTGTTGTATTCCCACCCATACAGAATATTTCTGAACTTAAAGGGACATTATACACTCATTTTTTCATTGCATAAATGTTTTGTAGATGATCTATTTATATAGCCCATAAAGTTGTTTTTTAAAAAAAAAAAAAAAAAAAAAAAAGAATAGTTTTGCTTATTTTAAATAACATTGCTTTAATTTTCGGACTCCTAATCAAGCCCCAAAGTTGTATGAGAATACCGTCAGCTACCTACTCCAGCTTGCTCCTGTTTGTGTAAAGGGTCTTTTAATATGCAAAAGAAGGGGGAGGGGGAGTGTCTTATTTCCCACTTGCAGTGGGCTTTCCAGCTACCTTTTCAACAGAGCTAAACTGAGAGCTTCTAAGTAAGTTTTTAAACCATTTTATACTGGGTTTTTATATCAGTATCTGTGCATCTTATTCTTTATAGTAGTGTCTATTACATGCAGTTATATGAAAATGAGTGTATACTGTCCCTTTACGTTCTGGTTACAAAAAAATGTAACCAAGAAGGTTTACATAAAGTAATTCTCCCAGTGGGGGGCTGTGACAGAGATGTACTAAAATGTTCATTTTCCATTGTTTTCTCTAAGTAATGGCCTCTAATTAAACAGTAATAAAGAAGATAAGAAAGACTTTATATAAATAATTAGACATATAACATAATGAGGTATAAACAGTGTATATATATATATATATATATATATTTTTATATATATATATATATATATATATATATATAAATATATACAGAAAACATTTATTTCATATGCAAAAATATACCTAAAGATATATTTTCCCATAAGTTTTGGAAACACATTAACAACTTCACACTGTTAGGACGTTCCATGCTGTCTTAACATAGCTGGGCTAACTTATATGGGGTCTGGCAGTCCCTACCTTTTAATAGAGTGAGACATCAGACAGGGGCATGCCTAGCATTGCAAGCATTTCCCTATGATCTGATTCTAGCCTTGAAATCACGTGATCGCATCAACAATTGCGTGATTACATTTTTCCAGTAAGTGTTTAATTCCGATGTTAAACACTTGCTTCCGGCATTAAGTGGTTAAGGAAAAAAACACTTTTACAGTGCACTGTCCCTTTAAGCTTTGGATGGTCAAATATGCATTTAAAATGACAAGAGATAAGACGATTTTAGATGGGAAGGTTTGATTCATGGTTCCAATTTTTCTTTGTTGCCCTTAAAAAGTGTATTTTAAATTGTTTTAGTTTGCTATTATGGTTATTATATTAAGTTTCCTTTGTATGCTTGTACCTTTCCACTAATTAAACTGTAGGAGACAGGAGAGTTCATTATCATTTATGCACAAACAAAAATTACCGGTTAGTTTTAGTATCATTTTAAACATCTTTAAGTTAACATTTTGTGCACAAAAATATTTTTAAATGCTTAATTATCTCATATATTGCTCTTTCATACGCTTTCAAGTTGCTCATCTCTGCACTGCTCAGAATTTGCAATACGGCTGCAATGGTTGAGTGTGTGTATTATATGTGATCAAAACAAAGAGAAAAAACACAATACACATAGTTAATATCCAGTAAGACCAGGCAAAACATATTTATTTTTATTATACTTAATTAAACATAATATGGAAGTCTTAATTTTAAATTTAACAACATTTTAATCTAAGCTCAATTCTAATCTGTGAGAATTTATGTCCTTAAAGGGACAGTCTCGTCCAAAATAAACTTTCATGATTCAGATAGGGCATGTCATTTTAAACAATTTTCCAATTTACTTTTATCACCAATTTTGCTTTGTTCTCTTGGTATTCTTAGTTGAAAGCTAAACCTTGGAGGTTCATATGCTAATTTCTAAGCCCTTAAAGGCTGCTTCTTTTCTCAGGGTATTTTGACAGTTTTTCACCACCAGAGGCTGTTAGTTCATGTGTATCATATAGATAACACTGTGCTTACGCACGTGGAGTTCAGGTGAGCCAGCTCTGATTGGCTAAAATGGATGTCTGTCCAAAGAACTGAAATAAGGAGGCAGTTTGCAGAGGCTTAGATACAAGGTAATCACAGAGGTAAAAAGTTTATTTATATAACTGTGTTGGTTGTGCAAAACTGGGGAATGGGTAATAAAGGGACTTTCTATCTTTTTAAACAAAATTCTTTTTTAGTGTAGACTGTCCAATTAAAATAAGAAACTAGGATTCTTTCTTAATGAAAAAAAGTTATATATGTTTTTTTTCTTAAGCTATAAATGTTCATTGATATGGTTAACTATATCTTAAAGATAATTCATATAAAATATTAACATGAGTTTGACTAAGAAAAAGGATAAATATTCAATATATTAAATACAAACAATTACTTTCTGGGATTTAAAGTACTGGAGCACATTCCTCTTAACTGTCTTGTGAGAGGCAATGGAACTATAAAAAAAAATAGCCTGTATATGTATTGATGTTAAGATTTTTTTTTACAAGTCAAGAAGCAATCATTTTTGGCAGCTGGAAACCTCTAATCAAGCTTTCTTGATCTCAAGCTGTTTAAAGGTTGTTTCCTCTATATAAATTACTTCTTTAGTTATAAATACGTGTTAGATTGTAGCTGTATATGGAGTTACAGCTAAGGCTATCAAAACATTCCTGAAAATTATTTTTTGTACAGCATTTTATGTATTGGCAGTTATTTCACTCTTCCCTCTCTGCTCCCAAGCCATTGATTCCTAAAGTTAAACTTTAATAGTCAACTAAGTATATTAAATAATAATTATAAGAATAATAATGAAATAGCATTTTACGAGAAGGTGGTATAGACTAATCAACTTTGGTGCTCCTTGATATCACATTGTTGTATGTACTCAAGATTCTTTTTCATTCATTAAGATTAAAACTAGTGTAAAAAAAAAAAGGAAAGGAAACTTGTGTTAACTACAATCTACTTGAAAAGTGGAGAGCAGCAAGCAGGTTTAACATGCCAGAGATGGTCTGTGACTGCAACATTAGTGGCTCCACCACAGTGCTTATTTTACAGCATCAGTATTGATTTTTTAAACTACTACACACAATAAGCAGTCCCCTAATAAGCAGAGTTTAACTTGTAAAATAGCCAAATAAAAGTAAGCAAAACAGGAACACTGCTATATAAACAATAATATACTTATCATAAGACCAATATATCAACAAAGTCCCATTTTTATATTATATTGAGCAGTAGAGTATCCTAGATAGATATAGTAATAATACAAAATATTTCATGTTTACTTCGGATACTAGGGCTCACTCCCTATCCATAGGTTCACTGGTGTAGTGAAGAGTTTAGAGATAAAATGCTCAATCCACCACTATAGTGGGGTCTCTTGTTAGCGTTCTTTTTTCAAGAGTGCTTCTGGTGCAGCTATCTCCAAGACAGAGATTGACGACTGGTCTTCAACAAACACTGGAACAAAGACAAAAGAGAGACAAGCTCAACCGCGATTCACTGTATCGATTTATTTAGGTCAGACACCTGACAACATATAATGCACTTACAAGAGGCAAAAGAAAAACGAGCCTTGAGATAACCAGTCCTGCCACACTTGAATTACAGCAACCTGTCAGATCTTGCATAGGGAACTGCTATAGTCACCTCCCTTGAGATAGATCATTCCTCCGTGAAAACAAGTTGGTGGCAGGTGAAGTATGCTGTCAGGTGTCTGACCTAAATAAATTGATACAGTGAATTGCGGTTGCGCTTGTCTCTCTTTTGTCTTTGTTCCAATATTACTTTTTGGTTTAAGATAGACCTCTGCATGTTCACTCAGAACACACCTTCATTTTCTTACTCGGATGACCACTATCCATTCTTTGCATACAACCTTTCTCCTGCATCTATGAAGAAAACAATTAAATACATGAGCAGAGATTCTCGCCACTATGATCAGCACAATTACAAAGTAAGTAGTGTTAATCCCTCAACTAATATTTCAGACAACAGTATGGGCACCCTATTACAGTGGCTCAAATGAGACAAAAAAATAGAAGGCATACCAGCTTGCTTTTCTATTTATTGTTAGATTCTAAACATCACATTGACTGTACTATAGACCAGTGCTTTTCAACTCCAGTCCTCAAGGCACAACAAAGGTCACAGTTTTCATGATATCTGATCTAGAACACTAGTGAAATAATCAGCTAATCAGTAACTATGGTTACCAACCTGCTCTTACCCATCAGATGATAATTTTTACAGAGCTCTCATCCAGCTAACATAAAAACCTGGCCTGTTGGTGTGCCTTGAGAAATTGAAAATACTTCTATAGACCATGTCAATATACACATTGCAATTAATAATCCCCCCACAGACAATTATACACAGAGGGCAATCAATATTTATCACCACTACCAATGAAATACATAGTTAAAGGGATAGGAAAGTCAAAATTAAACTTGCATGATTCAAATAGAGCATGTCATTTTAAGACACTTTTAAATTCACTTCTATTATCAAATTTGCTTTGTTCTCTTAATATCCATTGTTAAAAAAATTAATATGCACATATCATACACTAGTGGGAGCTGCTGCTAATTGGTGCCTGCACACAATTGTTCTCTTGTGATTGGCTAAATAGATATTTTCAGCTTGCTGTCCCTTCAGCAATGGATAACAAGAGAATGAAGAACATTTGGTAAAATAATTAAATTGGAAAGTTGTTTAAAATTGTATGTTCTATCTGAATCATAAAAGTAAATTTTGGGGTTTACTATCCCTTTAAGTGATGACACTGAGTCAAAAGCACTGCCCTATTGATTTTCATTGTATCTGCCAACTAGAAGCTAGCATATATTAATTGTGGATCTTGACACAGGTATTCACAGGACTGTATTGACTAAAATATGAACTTTAAAAAGCTGCATGTTGGCGAGTGGATGATGCAAATGATGACCGTGCGCAGATCAAATACCACAAATGTCCTATCATTTTTAAAAGTGATGATGGCTTGCTAACTTTGATTGATCTACACATGGATTTTAACATGAGATAGAAAGTCAACGGACAGTTAACAGCTTTATAAATGGTCCTGTATGACACTTGCATTCTAGTTAATTAGAAAACCCTTTTCTAGCACATTATATTTTGTACTTGTTGAAAACCTATTTTGCCTATATTTTAAGTGGCATTTCCTCACTATTTACATATTATGTCTTCAACAGTAAAGTTCTTTAAAATGCCAAGCTCATGTTAATGAAACCACCCCTTACTTTTTTAAATAAAATGTGAAAAATATTGATCGCATTTTTAAAAGATACATTTTTTATACGAAATAATACAATCATCGGAGTGTTCATATCAGGATTATACATGTCATGAAGTGTGTGTGTGTGTGTATATATTTATATATATATATATATATATAGATAGATAGATAGATAGATAGATAGATAGATAGATGGATATCATAAAGTAGTGATTGCAATTAATTGGTTAAACAAGTGTATTCTATATAATAAAGGCCCAGTATGTTTGTCTGCTATAGTCATGCACAGTAGAGACTGCTCGAGACAAAAATACCTGGCCTTAACCCCTTAATGCAGCGATCTCGCTAAAAGTAGCAAGATCGCTCTATTTCTGCATGAGTGGGGCAGTGCAGAAATAGTCTTGCAGAGGTACTCTGTGTCCCTCTCTGCATCAGGTAGCGGTGGTGCCAATTGTTGGTGGTGTGGGAGGGTTAGGAGGGAGACGGGTGGGCAGCCCATCGCTGGAGGGGGGCAGGAGGGGCGGGAACAGGTGGGACCGCTACATTACAGAAAAAATGTATGCTAAGAGCGGCAGGGAGGTGGAAGGAGGGAGGGAGGAGGAGGGAGAAGGAGGTACAGGGGGATCATAGAGTGAAGGAGGGGTATAAAGGCTAGGGGAAAGGATCTTGGAGGGGGACATTTTGGCCCGTGTACACTGGCTTTAACACTAGTGTATTTATATAAAGCTTTTTTTTGCAGTCACAGGAAGTTGACAAGGTGTAAGAGGGTGTTAATACTGATGGACCTGTTTGTACAAATACTTTACATCATGCCACCTAGCTCCTTTGGTCGATTGACCAACACCCCTTAAACAAATTAAAGGGACACTGAACCCAATTTTTTTCTTTCGTGATTCAGATAGAGCATGGAATTTTAAGCAACATTCTATTTTAGTCCTATTATCAATCTTCGTTCTCTTGCTATCTTTATTTGAAAAAGAAGGCATCTAAGCTATTTTTTGGTTCAGACCCTGGACAGCCCTTGTTTATTGGTCGGTTTAATTAATCCAACAATCAGCAAGAACAACCCAGGTTGTTCACCAAAAATGGGCCGGCATCTAAACTTACATTCTTTCTTTTCAAATAAAGATACCAAGAGAATGAAGAAAATTTGATAATAGGAGTATATTAGGAAGTTGCTTAAAATTGCATGCTGTATCTGAATCACGAAAGAAAAAAATTGGGTTCAGTGTCCCTTTAAGTAAAGGTACTATATCCACTCTTTTAAAACTTACTTTTTGATGTCTGCTTTCCTTTAACATGGCTACATTAAAGCTTAAAAATATTTCTGCTCAATGTTCATACATGATAATTCATCTTAGTCATGCAAATATGATTTTAGTTTGTTCCCCCCAAATGTAACCTTTCTTAAAAGGGACATAAAAGGGTAAAAATAAAATTTACTTTTTGTTTAAGCATTTTATTTTTAACCAAAATCCCCTTTTTCCAGTATATTTGTAAGCTGATTGGGAAAACACAATGCATTGCTGCTGGTCAGGAGATAAAGACATTGTCAAAAAGGGATTATGTTTAAAAATAAAATGTTAACAAAAAAAATAACATTTTATTTTTATACTTTTAAACCTTTAGCAATCAGACATAACAAGATGGATTATGCCTCATTTTGCAATTAATGGCAAATTTGAAGAATGCTGGGAGATTTCTCAGAATTTTGTTTTTTAATGAAAAAACATTCTTCAAATATATAACTATTTTAGTATAACCCAGATCTAGCATAACATATTAAGCAAATAAGCAAATATTAAGCAAATAGCCTTATGGGAACTGATTAAGAAATTATCTTTTATTAAAATATTCAAGGTGCTGAGAATTGTAGGTCCATCCTTTTAAATTTAAACTTTTTAACAGGTTGTGTGATATAAAAATAATAGCAATTTTTAATATTTAATTAGTATTATTCGCACTATATGTATAATATTGTTACAAACACTGCTGCATATAGTTCTCAAGACACATGCACACTCCTAAGCCACAATGCTTTACTGATTGCAAGACACATTTATGTCAGAAACATATAGCATACAGCTTTAATAAAATAATTAAAATACACATTTCAGCAGTACTATCACTGCCTTTCTTAAGAGCTATAAAGCTTTTAAACAGAACTGTATCACTATTAAAAATACCTACCAAATGTATACCTGTTTACTTCCTTCACCAACCCGCTGATGCACAATCACTTTTAAAAATCATTGAGCTAATTGTCTCCTTTTTTTTTTTTTGAAGGAGACATTTTTTTTTTTTAAAAAACAAAAAGTCTCAAAATGACAATATATCAAAATTGATAAAGCAATTGTGAAAAAAAACTGTCTTTTCCAACAAAATATTCTTTTCAAACATTTCTGTTAACAAAATATAACTTTAGATTTAGTGCTTTTTTTTTACTGGATAAGCCACATCCAGAAATGAGTGAAAGGATGGTTTTATAGGAGAACAATATTTTTTTTACTAATTTTTTTAAACAAGTTTTCATAGAGAAGGAAGATATGTGACAGCCAATTCCACAAACAGACCATAGGGATATAGCCAGTAACTCATCACACACAGGGCATGTATATAGCCAGTAGACTTACACAAACTGTTTGCACATCCTGTTATCTCACATAGAAAGTTAGTAATCAAATATGCAGTGGATACATATACAGTGTGTGTATATCTCTCTCTCTTCAATTGTGTAAGAAAATGCACTTAAAGGGCCATTTAAAACTATTGATCCTGAACTATTTTGTGTTTAACCCTTGCAAAGGGGTTGAACACACAATAGAAGAGCTGCTCAGGGCCTACAGAGCACTGTTGGTCCTGATTGTAAACTGCTCCTGATCCAGTCAGCAATGCTAGTTGCACAAGCTACTTGTGCAAATCAGCGTCAGTTTCCTCTTGTGACCAGTAGTGCTTTAGGGGTTCTCGAATGGCACTTCTACTGTATGTTAAAAGGGACAGTCAACTCAATTTTTTTATTGTTTAAAAAGATAGATGATCCCTTAATTACCCATTCCCCTATTGGTTATATTAATACACATTGTACCTCTGTGATTACTTTGCATCTAAGCATCTTCTTACTGCCCCCTGATCACATGACTTTTTATTTATTATCTATTGACTTGCATTTAAGCCAATAAGTGCTGTGTTGTTAGAACCCACGGGCGTGAGCACAATGTTATCTATATAGCTCACATGAACTAGCACTCTCCTGTTGTGAAAAGCTAATAAAAAAGCATGTGATCATGGGGCTGTTTTAGTGACTTAGAAACACACAGACATTTAGAGGCTTAAAGGTTATAAAGTATATTAATATAGCCATGTTGGTTGTGCAAAGCTGGGGAATGGATAGTAAAGGCATTACCTATATTTTTAAACAATAACAATTTTTGTATTGACTGTCCCTTTAATACCTAATTCTAACGAATTTGAGCATGTCATTTTTGACTGTTATGGCCCTTTAACCCCTATTTCAAAGTTATAAAAATATTTTATAGTTTATATTAATTTGGTCCCTTTCTTAATTGTATAAAGTACTTTTTTAGCATGATGGTCAGGAGATTATCATCATACCAACTAACATGACTATTTTACCACAATGCGTTGTAATAGAAGGAAAACAGATATTATAAATGTACCCAGTCTGCATTCACTAATGGATTGACAGATGATAAGTAAATTTGTTTGATAATCTATAGATGTGTGCATTTGGCAGCTTCGTTAACTGCCAAATGCAGAAGAAGATGGCCACTCGCAGGCTTCAAATTTTTTTTTTTTAGAGCCGCATTTCTTGTGAAAGTTCAGCACACTAATATCTGGATTTGCATAGATCTTAGTGTGTTGCACTTTCATTAGAATAAATCCGGCTCTGAAAAGAGCTGAAGGCTGTGAGCCTTCGTCAGCATTTGGCCGCTAACGAAGCTGCCGAATGCACACATCTACTAATCTATGACATTTTTAGATGACAGAAGTTTGATCATCGGCCTTCAACTTGAGAAGATGTCCGCTTGCCTTCCTGGCAAATAGGCAGCAGATCCTGTCCTCTGCCCTATGTATCATTACATGCTCAATTGAGCATGACAAGCTCGCTCCTTCTCTTGTACAACCAAGAGACCCTTTCGGGGTGATTTTTCTTTGTCTCCTCAGAGATGGCGAAGAGTGTAAGAAGCAGCGACCTAATGATCGCTGCTTCTTACATGTGCAAACCTGTCTCACAAGGGCTCCGGGGCAGCTTATGTTGCTTTGTACATGGAGCCCATACTCATATTCCTATATTTAAAAGGACAGTCAAGTCCAAAAAAAACTTTCATGATTTAAATAGGGCATGCAATTTTAAACAACTTCCCAATTTACTTTTATCACCAATTTTGCTTTGTTCTCTTGGTATTCTTAGTTGAAAGCTAAAACTAGGAGGTTCGTATGCTAATTTCTTAGACCTTGAAGACTGCCTCTAATCTGAATACATTTTGACCACTAGAGGACATTAGTTCACATGTTTCATATAGATAACATTGAGCTCATGTACGTAAAGTGACCTAGGAGTGAGCACTGATTGGCTAAACTTCATGTCTGTCAAAAGAACTGAATTAAGGGGGCAGTCAGCAGAAGCTTAGATACAAGATAATCACAGAGGTAAAAAGTGTATTTCTATAACAGCGTTGATTATGCAAAACTGGGGAATGGGTAATAAAGGGATTATCTTTCTTTTTAAACAACAAAAATTCTGGTGTTGACTGTCCCTTTAAATTTGTAGTAGATGTATCCATACAACAATGCTATTAATCATATCCAAATAAAATGAATTAATGTATACCCTGTACAGTTCTTTTCTTACTCTATACATATGAAATATACAGCATAAAAAACGTGCAACAGTTTTCATCACTCAAAAGTATTATGTCTAATTACCAGAAATAAATATCAGTAACGCATTTCTTTTTCATAATGACTATGCCAACAATTACAAAACACATTTGAAATTGACATTTTATTTCTTACCCATGTAGCATCATATCTCTTGCAAACAGATGTAATTCCTTTGAAAATATTTTTTTTTTAGTATAAGGTGGTAAATCTTTTTTTTTTGGCAACTGAAGAAACATATTACAAAAGTGTTTTGAATGAATCATACAATTTCTTTTAAAAAGGGAACAATTTGCCATGCATCTGAAAATGGCCTCTCCTAATATGTTCAGTTTCTGATATATGCTTGAAAGTTAAAAGGCAGAATTAATTGATAAAGTATTTATGTGTTTTCCTTTTTAGGTAAGATTATATGCAAGACCTGATGCAATCAGAAGAGGATCTGGGGATTATGCCCTTAATATCACAAAAAGGCTCTTGGAGTTTTATGAAGAATATTTTAAAGTTCCATATTCCCTACCAAAATTAGGTGAGAATTTCTTATGTACATTTTCCACAGCATTGCAGTTATGTCATATTCGCAGTCTACCTCCATTTGTAGGCTTGAAGAGTAAATGTAGTTCTAGATTTAGAATTTTTCATTTATAAAGGCCACTAATAAATTAGTGCTGTGCTTATTATTTTCATAATTTCCAGTAAACTAAATATGATATTGCATGTATATACTTTTATTAAATGGAGTCTACTATTAAAATATTTTTAGTCCAATTACCAGTACTGGATTTGCAGAATGTTATTGTATTTTCCAATCAATTGATTTTTTTTAATATTTTTCTTGAAAAATAGAAACAAAAGTAACATTTTTAATTGGAGGTAATTCAAAATTAAACTTTTATGATTCAGATAAGGCTTGCAATGTAAAAAAAAAAAAAAAGCACTTTACAATTCACTTCCGTTATCAGTGTACCCAAATTCTTCCATCATACTGCCAGAAAGTGAATCATGATTGATCCTGAGAACGTTTCTACTGCTTTACACCACTCTAGCCAGTGTTTGGAATTGTGCATGTTGATGTGAGGGTTTTGTACAGTTGTTAGGCCATGGAAAGCCATTTCATGAAGCTCTAGACACAAAGTTCTTGTACTGATGTTGCTTCCAGAGGGAGTTTGAAACTCAGTATTGAATAATACAACAGATGCTAGGCAATTTTATGTGCTCTAGCACTCAGCAGTCTCTCTCTGACTAACACCAAAAACAGGTCAAAAGACAACAAAGGGGTCCTCCTAGGCTTGTGAAGATAGAAGCATGTACCAAGATCAGCTCTTCTTCAGAATAGTCGTCACTCAAAAAACTGACATAGAAAAGAACAAGAAGGTGCTCCAATGATAGGCAAAACCATAGAGATAAAAAAGGTGTAGCACTATTACAAAAGTGCAATTCGCACAAGCTGGATGCTCTGCGAGTTTGTTTGGTTTACCACTACATAGCTTGGCTCTTATACTGTCCCTTTATTCTTCCACTACACAACTGTAAGAGCGCTTACAGTTGACCAGGGCACATCTTGCAGTGCAGAAATTTCATGAACTGAATTGTGGCAAAGGTGGCATCCTATGACAGTGCCATGTTTAAAGTCAATGAGCTCTGACAAATTTTATTGCAAATATCTGTCTGTGGAGATTTAATGGCTATGTGCTGGATTTTATGCACCTGGGTGTAGTTGAAACACATGAACTCAAAATTAGTAGGGTTGTCCACATATTTTTGGCCATATAGATGTCATAGAAAAGGTTCTGAATATAACCACTAGTCTACACATCCCTGCTACTGAGAACTGTCCCTGCAACAGACCAATTTGTCCCCTGGACAATGGGGGTTGTTAGCTGGCATCTAGTGATAGCTGGATCCAGCTGTGTGGATAGTGGGGACATTTCCCGCTACTTGGATGCATCCAAATCCTATAAAGTCATGGTAATAGAGATTGATGGACATACGGGACTTAGAGACCCATGGAACCTACATTCAATACTAGTATATGAAAATTGATATCTGTGTTTACTTCAAAGAGATCTAGACATCCCCAGATCTGGCATGGGCTATAGGTCTAATCAGATCCCTGACAGTTCCATTAAAAGCTTTACAGCTGTCTTTAAAAAAAAAAAAAAAAATGACCTTGTAGTCTGATGCTTTTCTTTTATCTTACTTTAGTTAATGTATTGAGTTTTTTTATTATAAGACATTACTATGTATTTACTTACTATTAAGGTGACACTGTATCCATTACCATCATGTCAACAAAGAATATGTTTTTCTTCTCAATGTATTTTATGATGATAATCTTATGGAGCCTTAAGCAGATAACAAGGTGCATTTATTCTTGACAGAGGTATAAGAGTAGCTTTATACTTAAGTTTCATGGTCTAGTTATTCAGTTTCATGCTGTTGTAGTTTAAAGGTGCTAAATCTCACTCTGGATATTTGGGGCTATATATCTTTATATTGTCTAATATTAGTGATGCACCGAAATGGAAATTCTGGACCGAAACCGAAAATCCGGGATGCACTTGGCCGAAAACCGAAACGGATACAGAAAATGTATTTTTTCAAATTATTTTTTTAGTGGGTTTTTTTGCATAATTAGAGCCAATAAAAAAATCCCACACTTTTATTGAAAGTAACACACTAAAATTGGACAAAAATATCTTAAAACAATAATATGCTACACAATAATTTTACCAAGAAAAAACAGGCAAACAATAATGCCATTTTCGGCCAAAATGTTTCTGCGACCAAAATTTTGGTGCATCCCTACTTAAAACAATTATAAATATCAATATACTGTATTATTCTTCATTTAGTTCTATGTGTAACAGAATCATATTTAACAGGTTTTTTTTTACTAATTATCCAAATAAAGTATAGTCCTAGAAAACTCATTATATGCAGGACAGTAAGTCAAGTAATAAACTTAAACAGCAGCTCTAGGCTAGCATAAAATTTGAAACATGCTACACAATAATTTTACCGAAAATAACAGGCTAAAAAAACGAAATAGCCAAAAATGCAATTTTCGGCCGAAACTTTCTGCAGCTGAAATTTCGGTGCATCCCTATCTAATATATTATATGAGGTATTGGGCTAGATAATGAGTGGAGTGCTAATTATTGTTCCCATTCATGTGTTAACTGTGCTACAAGTAAGCTTTTTTTGCTTGTTGGGTAGCAAGTGTATTACAAGTTGAAAGTAAAACGATTTCACATGCGCACTAACCCAACATGCGCAAAAAGCCGAAGTTAGAATATTGCGAATATTAACGTATTCCCTAGTAGAAGTCAATGGTGCAGGAAAAGTGAGAAAAAAGCACCATGCACAAACCTGATCACATTTTCTCAAGTGCACTAACCTGACATGAAAATATTATTTCAGATTCCAATGTTCTTAACATAGCAGAATATATTCTATTTATTTTACAAAATCATTGAAATTAAATTATTTTAAACTTTTAAATCTCTAAAATAAATTAGTATTTTTTTTTTTTCAAACCAAGCTAGGGTTACTCTACTCGTAAAATCTACAGTATCTCTTTACTAGACCTTATGAAAAATG
Organism: Bombina bombina; assembly: GCF_027579735.1. Taxonomy (NCBI): domain Eukaryota; kingdom Metazoa; phylum Chordata; class Amphibia; order Anura; family Bombinatoridae; genus Bombina; species Bombina bombina. Next base: position 246,685,574 of record NC_069504.1, on the reverse strand, counting down.
CTGCCGCGTTGTTTATCAGAAAGTCCTTTTGCATAAAATCTATGTATGTATTCAAGTAAAATAAAATGAGTCTGTTTAAATTATGCTCTATATTGATATCACTTTACTATATAGATTTCTAAAGTAAGGTATTACTAGAATTGTTTTGAGCATATGGACAGAAATTGTAAACATTCCAGGGTTCTTGTATATGTATTTATGTATGTTTAATCTATATTCCACAAATATGTATGCAGTACATCACAGACAGACATTAAAATGCATAGAGTTGTAATGTAGTAAGTGCACCATAAAAGTATGCATTAGAAAAACACATCAATCTTTCAGCCGCTGACTGGTTTCAATATTATGCACAGTATCAGAAAGTAAGCTTAAATAATGAGGGCTTCAAAGAGACTTGAATGGCTAAAATGCATCAAGCATTCACGGGCAATCCAAAGTGTTCACTAAAGAAGGTTTATTTCATGTATTCAAACTCCAAATTTTGTGATCTTTTTGGTTTCAGCTTGAAGTTGTATCATTATATATGAAATGAATGCCAAAACAAAGCTTACATCAAAAATTCTACCTTTGAATCGGCAAAAGTGTGCAAGTTAAAAACTTGCTTGAAATATGAATAACACAAAAGAAAGGAAGGAAGGAAAATAAAAGAAAGTAAAAAGAGAAAGAAAATAGGTAAACTGTTCAGAATATTCTTACAAATTAAAGGGAAAATAAAGTCCAAATAACATTTTCATGATTCAGATAAGGCATGTAATTTTAAACAACTTTCCAATTTATTTTTATCATAAAATTTTGCTTAGTTCTCTTGGTATTTTTAGTTGAAAGCTAAACATAGGAAGGCTCATGCTAATTTCTAATCCATTGAAGGTCCCCTCTTACCTTACCATTAGTTCATATTTGCCATATAGGTAACATTGTGCACATGCCCATAGAATTATTTAAGAGTCAGCACTAATTGCCTCAAATGCAAGTCTTCCAAAAGATCTGATATAAGGAGGCAGTCGGCAGAAGCTTAGATGCAAGGTAATCACAGAGGTATGCAACATTGGGGAATGGTAAATACAGGTATTATCTATCTTTTTAAGCAATACCATTTTTGGTGTTTACTGTCCCTTTAATGCTGGACATACTTTCTTACCAGCAAAACATAAACACTTTTTTGTTCTTTGAGGAAGGTGTTGTGTAATTATTAAAGTATATTTGGTGATCAGTGGGGCTTCTATCATGTCAGCAATTAACACATTGCACCGTAGGCTCTCTGAGCAAGTGCTTAAAATGCTGGTCCATGGTGCATACTTAAATACACTTTTGAAACAGCTACAACTTTTTTTAGACATAAATGTTTATTATAAAATGTTTCTATTCAAAACTAAAATGCATCCACATGGATTTCAATTTGGCTGGAATGTCCCTTTAAGATGCAAATTATAATTAAAAAGAACCATATTCTAGCAGCACAGTGAGTGATGATCATTAAGAAACACATATTATTATTATTATTATTATATAAAGATATTATCATGAGCACAAAATCATAATGGTTAGTCATCAAGGTATATTCCTGACATTGTGATTTTGATGTCATAACAAGAACATTTATATGGAAATTGACTCAGCATTCATTAATTTACATATGGTGTAGTTAAGGTTTTTTGGCTGTAGCTCCAGTCATGCAGTAGATCACTTGTAAACACATGTTTAATTCATAGGATGAAACTGATAAAGATGAGTATTGCAGCGATTTCATCAGTATGGTGACATGCATCATTAGAGCTCTGTGTCCCATTTAATTGAAACAAATTCATGATTTGCTATATCTTGCATAGTTACCCATACATCCCAATCTAATGTCCTGTGGATATTGGTTTTTACAAATGAAACATGCAGACATGAAAAAAAAAAATAAAAAAAATTGTTATTTATTTCCTCATCATAAATATAGATACACAAGATCTTTTACATTATTCATTTGAATAATAGATTCTGGATAGTGGATACTCAGCACAAATTATTCAGCTTTTCTATTGTACTCAGATATTCATACATTAATCTGAATGCTTAAATATTTAGTCAGAACAAGTATGAAAGGACCAAGTAATTTCATATTTCATTCATGCCCCATTTGCTTGTACCACTCCTCTCTGATGAAAGTTTTCCTATCAAAGCTGCCTGATAAATTTGAAGTCATAACTAAACCTGGTAACTAAAAAGATTTGTTTAAACAAAATGCATCATTACTAATTATATGGTTTCATAGAAACAAGATTAGTCTCCAGATTCCTATGAAATAAGTGGCATATATGACAAGAAAAGATAAATATAGTATTAATAAATATAATGTGATAATAAAGATATTACTGGCACATATAAAACTATAAATTATAATTGATTAATTAGTAGTAGTTGTACAAACCCAGAGCTATGGAAATGTGAAGTGCTATACAAATAAATAAATAATGAATCATAATAGTAATAATAATAATAACAGAAATGAGCCAAGATATTACGCAGTGCTTGTAACACTAAATTGAAAGATACAAATTGAATTTTTAAAGACGATATTTACCTTAAAGGACCATAATACCCAAATGTTTAAACACTTGAAAGTGATGCAGCATAGCTTTAAAAAGCTGACTAGAAAATATCACCTGAACATCTCTATGCAAAAAAGAAAGCTATTTTACCTTAAAAGTTTCTCTGTAGCCACATCCCATTGTAAAGGACTTCTAAGAAGCAAATCAGTATGTCTGTTCTGGGACAGCGGAAGGAGGGAGCTTACGTGCACTCTCATCTTATTTCCCTATTCAGCTTAAGGAAATTTACAATGAAATCTCATGAGAGTTAAGTCAAATCTCATGAGATCACAGTAAAAGGGTTCATGACCTCAGCACTGTTGATGCTGATTGGCTGCTGTTCATTTCTTCATTTTTTTTTTTTTTTACCTGCAGCTGAGCAGCAATTGAATATAAGTTTTACACAGAACTTACTCTGCTGAGCTGAGGAGATTGTGAGGTAAAATATCTTTTTTTTTACATAGAGATGCTAAGGTAATATTTTCCTGTAAGCTTTTTACAGTTATACTGCATCAGTTTCAAGTGATTTAGCATATGAGTATTATGTCCCTTTAAAGGGAAAGCAAACACCTTGAGATTTTTATATAAAATGTTATGTGTAATTAAACAACTTTTCAAAATACATTTAGGGTTAGATTACAAGTGGAGTGCAAAATATCGATTTCCTGGGGGCGATATTTGCACTCCACTTAGTAATACCAGCGCACTCAAATGTGCGCTGGTGTTACAAGTTAGCTGCAATGTGAATGCGACCTTGCATTCGCATTGCATGGAAGCTTTACGATCATGAGAGCACACTTCCATAGGCTCTAATGAGGGCCTCGTTCTCATGCTGTAAGATACAGCATGAAAACCTAGCGCAGCCAAGGGGGTATGTCACGCAGCAATGGGCAGCAAATGTTAAATATATAAGTAAATTAATATATGCATATATATTTATGTGTTTATATGTGTATATACATATATTAACACATAAATATATATGTATATAAGCATATACATATACAGTATACCGGTATTTACAGGAAGTTTACCCCACACCCACCAACTTTAACCCCTAAAAACTGCTTTGTGCATTTTGTTTTAATTAAAAAAAATGCTAATTTTTTTTTAAATAAAAAACTAACAAGAAAATTTTTCTGTTTACAGGCGTGTAATAAATTAACACTCCACTTGTAATCTGACCCTTATTGTTTATTTTGCCTACTTTGTATGTAATTTAGCTCTGCAAATTAAGGATTTTTCTAATTTTTAGAAGGTAACAAGCACCCTGCTTACCACTCAAGGGTAACCCTGATACATATCTTTCTCTATCTAATAACCACTGTGATGCAATGCCAACATTATGACCATGGCTAGCCTTGTCTCTAGAATAAAGCCCAGATTGTCTCCTTCACATAAAGAAAATGGTGAGTGGAGTTTGGTTATTGAAAAAATATGCTAAAAAGATGTTAATTTGTTTTAAAATCTTTTAGACTTTGCAGATATATTGTTCTATAGCAACATAATAGAAATGTCTTTACAAGGTGTTTACTGTCCCTTTAACAAAAAGAACAGTCATACTTATATGATTTAACAATAGGGGTCACTTAAACAATTTATAAAAATTTCTGACACAGAATACCTGGGCGACATTTTGCAACTAGAATATGCAATTGCTAATGCATTTAAAGGGACATTAAATTGCTGGGCACAACTACCCCAGAATGGCCACTACTCGATATGCTATTGCTTTTCCTCCTGTAGCTGCAGCTCTCTTTAAAGGGACATAAAAGCCAAAATATTTTTTTTATGATTAAGATAGAAAATACAATTTTAAAAATCTTTCAAATATACCTTGTTTTCAAATTTTCTTCATTCTCTTTTTATCCTGTTGAAAAGGAGGAAGGCAAGTTCATAAGTATGCTCGTGTCTGCAGTACCACTATATGGCATAATTATTTCCTGTTATATAGTGCTCTAGACATGTGAACACTACCTATCTAGATATCTCATCAACAAAGAATAACATGAGAATGAAGCAAATTTGATAAAAAAAAAATTAAAAAAACTTTGGAAACTTTTTGAAAATAATATTCTCTATTTGAATCATGAAAGAATGTTTTGCGGTTTCATGTCCCTTTAAAGCTGTCAAAAATGTAACCCCTAAAAAGTTGTCTGATACTGAAGCTCTTTGTACTGAGGGCTGTAATGTTGGAGCATACGTTTTCTCACACACTGTGACAGAATTAGTGTTCATTTACATATCAATCAGGCTGTCAACTTTCTGAAAACTAAAAACCTAAGCTAGAATTGATAATATTGGATGAAGTCAAATGCCTGTGTTCTGTTAAGGGGCCGAACTTTTGAAAAGAGTGAACCATGTCACTTCCTGTGACATTACATCAGCTGTTGTACACATTTTTGCCCTTATGCGCATGCGTGCCAGCGTCATCACATACCTGGCCGCATACGTCACTGGGAAACTATTTAGAGCGGTGAAATTCAGAAACCTTTCTATAGCGCATGCTTGGGATTTTCTATCACAAATGGGGGTGTTTATGGAAAGCTGTTTATTCGTCTCCTCTGCAATATTATGAAGTTCACTGCAACTACTCCCATTAAGCTGAGTCTCCGTGCGTGCATGACAAACAGCCAGTTGGCTATCGCCACTGCTTCTTCTGCTGATCCAATGCTTACTGCTGCAACAAATGTTTAAACAATTACATTGAAGGGAGCCTGTGAAAAGCTGCATTGGATCAGCAGAAGAAGCAGTGGCGATAGCCGACACGCACGGAGACTCAGCTTAATGGGAGTAGTTGCAGTGGGGGGGGGCGGAATTCCGAATATTGCCGAGGAGACCAATAAACATCTTTCCATAAACCCCCCCATTTGTGATAGAAAATCCCACGCATGCGCTATCGAAAGGCTTCTGAATTTCACACATCTAAATAGTTTCCCAGTGACGTATGTGGCCAGGTATGTGATGAAGCTGGCACGCATGCGCATTAGGGCAAAAATGTATACAACAGCTGATGTAACGTCACAGGAAGTGACGTGGTTCACTCTTTTCAAAAGTTTGGCCCCTTAACAGAACACCTGCACTAGTTGAACCCTACATTTTTAGCTATAACGTTTCTTACAATGCTTCCTTCTATAGATGCAGGTGGGCTACTTTCAGACCCCTAACAATGGTAAATATTCAAAAAGAGGAAGGTTTAATATATCAAACAATATATACATATATGGAAATATAAACACATATGGTCAAATATATTAATCACACCATTAGAAAACTATCTTGATAGGAAACAGGTATATGTATAGGCTTGAATCAATAAGTGCATCATAATAAAAGGAATTATCCTGTTTAGGAAAAAGTAATAAACATCTAAAATGTTTAATCATATATAATCAGTATTTCTTCCACAGGCCATTTTATAAATCCACCATATAGAAAGACTTACAAAATTGTTAAATTGTATAAAGTCTATCAATATTTTAACCCTCTAACAGCTTAAAGTTTAAGTATTAAGTAACATTTAGAAAATAAATGCTTGCTGAAAACCAATATTTAAAAAAATCAAACAATAAAAATGCGGGGGGCCGGAGCAGCTCCGGACCTGTGCCAAAAATGTAAATCTCTTTGACCGCTCAGTGCAGCTCAATTTCCCCCTAAGTTGTGGCTGATACTCTAGGGGGCAAAATAGACATCCCCAGCATAAGAAGCAGTCTGAGTGAAGGAGACCGTCATCCATTATCTCTGCGAAGATCATCACATAGAGCAGTAGGGAGCAGCCACAATTTACTGGCACTCTGGCAGTCGACAATTTACTGCTCTCCAATAAATCTGCAGGAAAATCCGGAGATCACCCTTGGAGGTGTATTTGCCTCGCACGCAGTGTGGAACAGAGACACTGCGCCACCCTGACACAAACTGGCTAGGCCGCAGGGATATGTTAGCTGTAAACCTGCGACTAACAGTGCAAGCCACAACCAAGGTGCAGACCCTGTATCACTCTACCAGTACACCCTCAGGATTGGGGGCTACATGATGTTCCTGTAAAAGACCTATGGACCTGGTACCTGAAATACAATCCAAGATCTCATGAAAGAAAGAGGTACAACTGTTACACAGTCCTTACATCCCAGTCTACTTTGTGGCCTTCCTTACAGCTATAGCTTCAACAGCTTATTATTTGACTGCCCTCTAAGCCTAAGACCCATGACCTCACATTTAATGGGACATGAAACCCCAAAATGTTCTTTCATGATTCAGATAGAGAATACAATTTTAAATAACTTTCTAATTTACTTCTATTACTTAATTTGCTTCCTTCTCTTGTTTTCTTTTGCTGAAATGTTTAACTAGGCAAACTCAGAAGCAGCAGAGAACCTAGGTTCTAGCTGTTGATTGGTAGCTGCATAAATATATAAGTTCAAAACCATTACTGCATTGCTGCTCATTCAACACATGATACCAATAGAATGAAACAATTTAGATAATATAAGTAAATTGGAAAGTTGTTTCAAATTGTATTCTCTATCTGAATCATGAAATAAAATGTTTGGGTTTCATATCCCTTTCAATTCCCCAATATATTTATACGGTCTTAAAGAAGGACATTACAACAGATCTGTCTAAGGGGCTTATATAAACCACATAAGCAAGAGGAAAAAAAAGTTTAAAATATAGGTGGTGTACCTTCCTCTCTCCCTTCCTCACTCAGGAGAGCTGAACGGGTCATATCCTCTCACCTTTATCAGTCTGTGTACAGTGGAGACCAGAGCCCCAGATAGGAGATATATCCAACCTAAAATCCTTAAAACTCTCCAGTCCTGCATTTTCCTAATAAGCAACGTAGCTTATCCCAATTTACCTTAAGGAAAAGAGTGACATTCAGAGAAACTACAACAGCCCTCAGGCAGAGAGGAATACATATACCGATCAGGATATCCTACTAAACTTTTGATCAACAAAGGAGGCTCTCTCATTACAGTTGACTCACCTGATAATGGAAGAGCACTGCTTAAACATTGGTTAACTGAAGAGGATGCTCTACCAAGGTCCTCCACCAATTTAATTGGCCAAGACAGAGCTAAACATGATGGTATACTATATATAATATAAATATAAATATATATATAATTGTGATTCTATTGTATTTTTTTATTTTCTCTATAGACACCCTAAATTTGAAGGGTGATCCTTCTGTTTTGGAAATGTAATGATACTCCATTAAATTGTATTATATGCTCACTATGTATGCTAAATTGTAGTATACTCCTAACTCAACTTAATTGACAACTGACTCTGCGTAGTGATTAGCTGTAGATTTAAGTAATGTTTCCTTACATCACTATTATGAGCCTAGCTAAGACACCACTACACTCCCTCTAGAACATGACTAAGTATTTTTCCTCTGACCAGGACATATCACTATTGCGAACCATTCTCCAAGAGTTAAGAAGTTAATGTTATATGTATCTCAGCTACTTATAGTCTATGTTACCTCCACAACTAATCATTTGTTCAGAATAGCAAACAAATTTAAGATGGAATGTGCTTAACTAAAGTATCTTTTTTCAGGCCCTAAGGTCTGAAACAATATTATACTATATATATACATTGTGGTTCTACTGTGTTTTCTTCTCTCCTCTATAGACACCCTAACGTCTAGATTTAGAGTTCTGCGGCCAACGGGGTGCGTTAGCTACGAGTGCTTTTTTCTGGCCGCACCTTTTAAATACCGCTGGTATTGAGAGTTCACAGAATGGCTGCGTTAGGCTCCAAAAAAGGAGCGTAGAGCATATTTAACACAACTTCAACTCTCGATACCAGCGGTGCTTACGGACGCGGCAAGCTTCAAAAACGTGCTCATGCACGATTCCCCCATAGAAAACAATGGGGCTGTTTGAGCTGAAAAAAAACCTAACACCTGCAAAAAAGCCGCGTTCAGCTCCTAACGCAGCCCCATTGTTTGCTATGGGGAAACACTTCCTACGTCTGCACCTAACACTCTAACATGTACCCCGAGTCTAAACACCCCTAACCTTACACTTAATAACCCCTATTCTGCCGCCCCCGCTATCGCTGACCCCTGCATATTATTATTAACCCCTAATCTGCTGCTCCGTAAACCTCCGCTACTTACATTATCCCTATGTACCCCTAATCTGCTGCCCCTAACACCGCCGACCCCTATATTATATTTATTAACCCCTAATCTGCCCCCCACAACGTCGCCTTTACCTGCCTACACTTATTAACCCCTAATCTGCCAAGCGGACCGCACAGCTATTATAATAAAGTTATTAACCCCTAATCTGCCTCACTAACCCTATAATAAATAGTATTAACCCCTAATCTGCCCTCCCTAACATCGCCGACACCTAACTTCAAACATTAACCCCTAATCTGCCGACTGGAGCTCACCGCTATTCTAATAAATGTATTAACCCCTAAAGCTAAGTCTAACCCTAGCACTAACACCCCCCTAAGTTAAATATAATTTAAATCTAACGAAATTAATTAACTCTTATTAAATAAATTATTCCAATTTAAAGCTAAATACTTACCTGTAAAATAAATCCTAATATAGCTACAATATAAATAATAATTATATTATAGCTATTTTATGATTTATATTTATTTTACAGGCAACTTTTTATTTATTTTAACCAGGTACAATAGCTATTAAATAGTTAAGAACTATTTAATAGCTAAAATAGTTAAAATAATTATAAAATTACCTGTAAAATAAATCCTAACCTAAGTTACAATTAAACCTAACACTACACTATCAATAAATTAATTAAATAAAATACCTACAATTACCTACAATTAAACCTAACACTACACTATCAATAAATTAATTAAATACAATATCTACAAATAAATACAATGAAATAAACTAACTAAAGTACAAAAAATAAAAAAGAACTAAGTTACAAAAAATAAAAAAATATTTACAAACATCAGAAAAATATTACAACAATTTTAAACTAATTACACCTACTCTAAGCCCCCTAATAAAATAACAAAGCCCCCCAAAATAAAAAATGCCCTACCCTATTCTAAATTAAAAAAGTTCAAAGCTCTTTTACCTTACCAGCCCTGAACAGGGCCCTTTGCGGGGCATGCCCCAAAGAATTCAGCTCTTTTGCCTGTAAAAAAAACACATACAATACCCCCCCAACATTACAACCCACCACCCACATACCCCTAATCTAACCCAAACCCCCCTTAAATAAACCTAACACTAAGCCCCTGAAGATCTTCCTACCTTATCTTCACCATATCAGGTTCACCGATCGGTCCTCGGAAGTCTTGATCCAAGCCCAAGCGGGGGGCTGAAGAGTGACGTCCATCCTCGGGCTGAAGTCTGGATCCAAGCGGCGACTGAAGAACTCCATCATCGGGCTGAAGTGGGAAGTCCATCATCGGGATGAAGTCTTCTATCAAGCAGCATCTTCAATCTTCTTTCTTCCGGAGCCATCATCTTCCAGCCGACGCGGAACATCCTCTTCTCCCGACGCCTACTCACCGAATGACGGTTCCTTTAAATGACGTCATCCAAGATGGCGTCCGTCGAATTCCGATTGGCTGATAGGATTCTATCAGCCAATCGGAATTAAGGTAGGAAAATTCTGATTGGCTGATGGAATCAGCCAATCAGATTGAGCTCGCATTCTATTGGCTGATCGGAACAGCCAATAGAATGCGAGCTCAATCTGATTGGCTGATCGGATCAGCCAATCGGATTGAACTTCAATCTGATTGGCTGATTCCATCAGCCAATCAGAATTTTCCTACCTTAATTCCGATTGGCTTATAGAATCCTATCAGCCAATCGGAATTCGACAGACGCCATCTTGGATGACGTCATTTAAAGGAACCGTCATTCGGCGAGTAGGCGTCGGGAGAAGAGGATGTTCCGCGTCGGCTGGAAGATGATGGCTCCGGAAGAAAGAAGATTGAAGATGCTGCTTGATAGAAGACTTCATCCCGATGATGGACTTCCGACTTCAGCCCGATGATAGATTTCTTCAGTTGCCGCTTGGATCCAGACTTCAGCCAGAGGATGGACGTCACTCTTCAGCCCCCCGCTTGGGCTTGGATCAACACTTCCGAGGCTTTGATCAAGACTTCCGAGGACCGATCGGTGAACCTGGTATGGTGAAGATAAGGTAGGAAGATCTTCAGGGGCTTAGTGTTAGGTTTATTTAAGGGGGGTTTGGGTTAGATTAGGGGTATGTGGGTGGTGGGTTGTAATGTTGGGGGGGTATTGTATGTGTTTTTTTTACAGGCAAAAGAGCTGAATTCTTTGGGGCATGCCCCGCAAAGGGCCCTGTTCAGGGCTGGTAAGGTCAAAGAGCTTTGAACTTTTTTAATTTAGTATAGGGTAGGGCATTTTTTTATTTTGGGGGGCTTTGTTATTTTATTAGGGGGCTTAGAGTAGGTGTAATTAGTTTAAAATTGTTGTAATATTTTTCTAATGTTTGTAAATATTTTTTTATTTTTCGTAACTTAGTTCTTTTTTATTTTTTGTACTTTAGTTAGTTTATTTCATTGTATTTATTTGTAGGAATTGTATTTAATTAATTTATTGATAGTGTAGTGTTAGGTTTAATTGTAGATAATTGTAGGTATTGTATTTAATTAATTTATTGATAGTGTAGTGTTAGGTTTAATTGTAGGTAATTGTAGGTATTTTATTTAATTAATTTATTGATAGTGTAGTGTTAGGTTTAATTGTAACTTAGGTTAGGATTTATTTTACAGGTAATTTTGTAATTATTTTAACTAGGTAACTATTAAATAGTTATTAACTATTTAATAGCTATTGTACCTGGTTAAAATAATTACAAAGTTGCCTGTAAAATAAATATTAATCCTAAAATAGCTATAATATAATTATAATTTATATTGTAGCTATATTAGGGTTTATTTTACAGGTAAGTATTTAGCTTTAAATAGGAATAATTTATTTAATAAGAGTTAATTTATTTCGTTAGATTGAAATTATATTTAATTTAGGGGGGTGTTAGTGTTAGGGTCAGACTTAGCTTTAGGGGCTAATCCATTTATTACAGTAGCGGCGAGATTCGGTCGGCAGATTAGGGGTTAATAATTGAAGTTAGGTGTCGGCGATGTTACAGAGGGCAGATTAGGGATTAATACTATTTATTATAGGGTTATTGAGGCGGGAGTGAGGCGGATTAGGGGTTAATAACTTTATTATACTAGCGGTGAGATCCGCTCGGCAGATTAGGGGTTAATAAGTGTAGGCAGGTGGAGGCGACGTTGAGGGGGGCAGATTAGGGGTTAATAAATATAATATAGGGGTCGGTGGTGTTAGGTGCAGCAGATTAGGGGTACATATCTATAATGTAGGTGGCGGCGCTTTGCGGTCGGCAGATTAGGGGTTAATTATTGTAGGTAACTGGTGGCGACGTTGTGGGGAGCAGGTTAGGGGTTAATAAATATAATATAGGGGTCAGCGGTGTTAGGGGCAGCAGATTAGGGGTACATAAGTATAACGTAGGTGGCGGTCGGCAGATTAGGGGTTAAAAAAATTTAATTGAGTGGCGGCGATGTGGGGGGAACTCGGTTTAGGGGTACATAGGTAGTTTATGGGTGTTAGTGTACTTTAGAGCACAGTAGTTAAGAGCTTTATAAACCGGCGTTAGCCCAGAAAGCTCTTAACTACTGACTTTTTTCTGCGGCTGGAGTTTTGTCGTTAGATTTTTAACGCTCACTTCAGCCACAACTCTAAATACCGGAGTTAGAAAGATCCCATTGAAAAGATAGATCTGCGGTATGGAAAAGTCGCGGCTGCAAAGTGAGCGTTAGACCCTTTCCTGACTGACTCCAAATACCGGTGGTAGCCTAAAACCAGCGTTAGGAGCCTCTAACGCTGGTTTTGACGGCTACCGCCAAACTCTAAATCTAGGCCTGTGTTTGTATGAGGATTCTAATATTTTGGAAATATAATGATACTCCATCTAATTGTATTATATGCTCACTATGTTTGCCAAAGTGTTGTATATTACTAACTCAAATTAACTAAGCAACAGGAGTGTACTCGGAGGTAGAAAATGCAACTCTAGAGAGTGGTAATCCCTTATATCACTCTATAAAATGTAAAAAAAAAACAGAAAAAGAGTGCGCAAAAGCTCTACCAGGAGGTGTGTTAAAATTTTAAGAGCAAATCTTAACAATACATATAAATAATCCTAAGTATTTCTAAAAAGTTAATAACACTCAATAATAATACCCAATAATTTATGGCAATAAATTGTAGCTAAAATACAAACATATAAGTTTTAATAACACATTAAACACAGATATTAAGGTGCACCTTACTAGATAACAATAAAAAAAATTGTTGCTAAAAAAGACAAATGGATACAATGTTTACAGCCAATGTTAAAACCTGCAAACAAGATTGTGAGAGACTGCTCCCGAGAATATAAACCCCAAATTGATACGGTATCAAGAAATGTTCAAAACTTGAATGTGCTCCCTATTACAGTTGATATAGAGTCTATTAGTGATTGTTAATTTCACTCTAATATAGGATTCAGTGTCAAGTCCATAATTATCATTACGTACTCTGCAATGGAATACAAGTGTGTAAATGTACCTTATCAGATTAGAAACCGGAGGATCCCACTCACCAGAATACGAAAGTTATGATATAGTAACAACTTTCTCTGACCTTGCTTCTTGTTACAACGTGGATCTATTCGGCTTGGCGTTCTCACAGCCGTTACCAGCTCTCTAACGTGTATGTTACGTGTTCAGGTTCTCAGCCAATCCAAGGGTCAGATTACCGGCGTTTGTAGTTCGGATCCTCAATACAAGACAACACTTTGTTCGTTATGCTGTTATGTCCTTAGTAGATTTCCAGACACCAAATATCACTGTATATATTTGTGATTAAACTCAGAGCGCTCATGAGTTGTAACACTTGATGTCGATTAAAGTTTACATATTCCAAACGGAATCCAGTAGAATGGTGGCCAGGTACACAGGGCTACTTATCTACGTGTTTCAGCACAAAGCTTTTTTCAAGATCTTGGCTGAGAAGCTGAACACGTAACATACACGTCAGAGAGCTGGTAACGGCTGTGAGAACACCGAGCTGAACAGATCCATGTTGTAACAAGGAGTAAGGTCAGAGAAAGTTTTTACTATATCATAACTTTCGTATTCTGGTGATAGGATCCTCCGGTTTCTAACCTGATAAGGTACATTTACACACTTGTATTCCATTGCTGAGTATGTAATGATAATATGGACTTGATACTGAATCCTATATCAGAGTGAAATTAACAATCACTAATAGACTCTATATCAACCGTGCTAGGGAGCACATTTGAGTTTTGAACATTTCTTGATTCCGTATAAATTTGGGGATTATACTCTCGGGAGCAGTCTCTCACAATCTTGTTTGCAGGTTTTAACATAGGCTGTAAACATTGTATCCATTTGTCTTTTTAGCAACATTTGTTGTATTGTTATGATGTTATCTAGTAAGGTGCACCTTAATATCTGTGTTTAATGTGTTATTAAAACTTATATGTTTGTATTTTAGCTACAATTTATTGCCATAAATTATTGGGTATTATTACTGAGTGTTATTTACTACTTAGAAATATTTAGGATTATTTATATGTATTGTTAAGGTTTGCTCTTAAGATTTTAACACATCTCCTGGTAGAGCTTTTTTAGCGCACTCTTTTTCTGGGTTTTTTACCTCAACTGACAATTGACTGATCAGGGGTCAGCTGTAGATAACAACAATAAGTCATGCTTCATTACAAATAAAATATAAGCTTAGACTAGACACCACTGCCCGACCTCCAGAACATTCTACCAGGACATTCTATTAGTACGAACCCTTTTTTTGTAGAGTTGAAAAGTTAATGTTATATGTCTCTCTGCTACTTTTAGCCTATTCTATCTACACAGTTAATAATTTGTTCAGAATAGCAAACAACTTTAAGACGAAGAGTTATTTGCTAGAATTTTATTGTCATTGTTTTATATATATATTTGCTTGCTATCACTTACATAGTCCTTATTGCGGAACTATAGTATATTCTCCAGTCTTTGCAGGCTTTGATAGATCTCAGTTATTGCAACACCCAACACCGATCCTACATGCAACTAGGCCATACCCACTTAATTTTCAATCATCTAGATTACGTGTTTTGCGTTATGGTTTTAACGTTGAAAATGACAATTTCAGCGTAAAAACAGTAATACAGCCATTACGAGTCATGTCGGTATAGCTATACCGCAAGCATTTTATCCTGTAATGCAACGTCAATCCCGCACTCAAAAAAATTATGTTTTTGTTTGGGATTTCCATAGCGCCGGTATTATAGGCTGTGCGGTCTGGCTAAATAGCTTGCGTTACAGCCTATACCTAGGTGTAATTTAGTTTTTTTAATTGGTAATTATTTTAATTTTAGTATAATAGTTATGTTAGGTTAATGTATAGTTTAAACTTAGGTTTTCTTAATTTCACAGGTAGGTTTTAATTTATTTTACGATAGGGATATTGTAATTTTAATATAAAGTTAGGGGGTTGTTAGGTTTAGGGGTTAATAGTTTAATTTAGTTTTTTTGCGATGTGTGGGGCTGGTGGTTTAGGGGTTTTGCGCACCCTCTATAGCGCAAAACTCATAATCTAGGCAAAGATGCTTAAAGGCAACCCTTATAGTTGAATAGGACTAGCTAAAATTAAAATAAATGCTAACCTAGGCAATTCTCTGTATCATGTTGAAACATCACAAATAAATATATTTTACCTAATTACTATAGATTCCTGGTAGATGGGCTAAACACTTGCCAACCTACTAGTTTTATCTGCCCTAACTGTCCTCTAACACCCACCCTACACATTTGCCACAATAAGAGTTTATTCTGTAAATGAAAATATATCAATTGACCTCCCCAATCTTTTTAGCTGTAAATATATACGAATATACGATATCCATAGGAAACAATTGTTCAGACGTCACTATACATTGTTCTCACCAGAGACCAATTAATCGGAAACCTGTACTAAAATATATATTGGGTATCAGATAAATAGTCTCAAGTCTGGGAACGAAACTCCAAGAAGAATAGTTGTGCACTATTGGTCTGAATTAGATCTTAAGACAATAGCACTCTTTCTTATTCTACTTCAGGTATAGTTGTTTCCTACTAAAGTTAAAGCTATTAAGTTTCAGATAAGATGACAATAAGATATGTAATCACCTTCTTTTTTTAATTCTACTCATTTAAACCCCTCAAATAACTAATTGTACTGCATATTGCAATGTTTTTGTTCAAGTTCTTTATGATGAGCTATATAAAGACCCAAAAATGGTCTCTCATTCCCCTACCTTTTACTGATTAGTCCTATAGGTGGTCAAGGATCCAAGAGTGGCCCAGTATGTATCATTCCGAAGCTATAGTTAAAAGAAAAAAATCTGAGATTTTAGATACTATTTTATGATATTATTTTGATTGCTTTAAATCAAAATTAATCAATGTCCTTTTCTTTGCTGTGTATGTTTAAGAACCTCAATAAAAATAAATAATAAAAAAATAAATAAAAAGGCACAGAGGAGCACAATTTCAGCAAGTATTAGTCTTATTAGATGAAAGCACTAGTTAACAATATACTCCTTATATTCTGAATGAAAATACAATTGCTTAAAATATTAATGGAGAGGAGGGTGTTAACCATAAATTAGAAGAAATTATTAATTGAACTCAAATCACCCTCCCTGTATATTGTAATATGTAGCAAAAAGTATATCATGCTAGACCACTGGTTTTCATACCTGTCCTTAGGCCTCCCTAACAGGCCTGATTTTCAGGATTACCTTGGGTGAAAGAAGGTAAAATAACCAGGTTTACTAATCACTTGATTATTTCACCTGTAATCTAGTTCAGATATCCTCAAACTTTTCAAAAAGCAAATCCAAGCCATATGATTCCCTATAAAGGACAAGCGCAAGTGGGCGTTGGTCTCATTGCCACCCAGATCGAATGGTTGCACCTTGGTATTATAGTCAAACACATCACTCTTCCAGACTAAGCCAACACACTCAAAGGACACCCCAGCGATCTCTACATGTGTAAGGCTGGGAGAAGATTGTATTGATTATAATGTTATAAGCTGCATGCAAATAGTGAGCTGATCTTTGGGGACAGTCCTTAGAGTTTTTAATATAAGGAAAGACACCATTTCAAAAATGTTTGGTGCTAAGGATAATAAAGCCAAAACACAACCCAACACTCTATTTCCTGGATTGAGTCATCTTCAGTTGAGTTTCCACTGTCTTTAAGATTAATTCTGATTGGGTCTCTTTCAGAAAAAAACAGTTATATTAGAGAATCTCTCAGGAGCTGAAGCTCAGAGCAACCATCAAGCTGGCTTCCACCGGAAATCTCCTAAGTTGTTGCTTTCATTTTATCCAATTTAAACATTTGGAATAAACATTCATAGTTTAATAATACTCTGTCATCTTAGATTGTAACTTTAAAGACTTGCTATCATGTCTTCAACATACAGCTAGGCCCTTCAGGGATCTGCAACTCTATGAAAAAGTTGTACTTCAAACTGCTCTTCAAACTGCTTTACTGTGATACCTTAAAAATCCTAATAAAGAGGGCATCATTTGTAATCTTTTTTTTTATAAATTTATTTAGAAAGTCTATAAGGATCCTGTAAAAAAACATTTTCATATTAATTGTGCAGTTTGGATTGTACTTGTGCATTACAGCAGTTAAGACATTCTTTGTTAACAATGCATAACAGCTTTTCAAAGACTTTCTAAAATTAAATGAACAGAAAATACAATTTTTCTTAGGTAAAAACTGTAAGCAGAGAATGCTGCACACCTACCATAGGCTACAATTCGAATCCATTAAAATGTGCTGTTTGCAAACTACACTAGATGCATCACTATCCAAATTGATAGTATACAAAATAACCAAAAGATCACACACATATGCTCACAAGGCTTGTTTACAGATATTTTCTAAAAGCATGGGAAATTGTTTAGTCACCATTAATTAAAAAAATGCATAATGAGTTTGAATACAGGTTGTTCACTTAAAAAGATTATACACACCTTGTTATTAAAAGACATTTAACTTTCTAATTCACTTTTATCATCAAATTTGCTTTATTCTCTTGGTATTTTTAGTTGAAAGCTAAAACATAGGCAACCTCATATGCTATTTTTTAAGCCCTTGAAGGCTGCCTCTTATCCCAATGCATATGACAGTTTTTCAAAGCTAGATGGCATTAGTTTATGTGTGCCATATTAATAACATTGTTCTCACACCCGTGGAGTTACTTATGAGAGTGCACTGAAAAATGCAAGTCTGTCAATAAGGAAGCAGTCAGCAGAGGCTTAGATACAAGGTAATCACAGAGGTAAAAAGTATATTAATATGTGTTGGTTAAGCAAAAGTGGGGAATGGTTAATAAAGAAATTATCTATCTTTATAAACAATATAAATTCTGGAGTAGACTGTCCATTTAAGCATTTGGGTGAGTGTCTGTGTGTTGTAGAGTTGAACTTTTGAATTTTGAAGGGGGGGGGCAGATGTAATGGGGAGTGTGTTAAATATTTGGGAAAATATTGAAACCTTAGCAGCTAGTGGTACCAGAGTAGTTAGGATTATGATAAGAAAACAAAAAAAACTCTGTCAAAGCCTAGCAAAAAGCAGCCCTAAAAGAAGTAAATTCCTGGGTTTATTTCAAATTACAATCAGCAAAACACAGAGGGAAGGGTGCGCTAAAAAAGCTGCTAAGAGAGGTTAAATACAGTGTTATACTTTGGATAATATAAATACTGATGAATAAGCAAAACATCTAATATATTCAAATGAATTTATTTATAAACACATAAAAGTCAATGTGTTTCTGCTTACACAGCTTTTCTCAAGATCTTAGGATCAAACCATCCTGGAACACAATCAATAAAATCAACGCGTTTCAGCTGACACAGCCTTTCTCAATTGTGTTCCAGGATGGTTTGCTCCTAAGAACTTACCAATATACAGAGCATTCTGTACTACCTTATTTCTATTTGGAGCTACTACTTCAAAGTGGTTTTCAAGTCAGTGCTGTAACACTGTTACCAAAAATCAGACTTGCAACTTATATCTTAAGAGATGGACGTTTCAACTACCCGGTAATGTGGTTTCCTGATTGGCCAGAGACCTGACACACACCAACGGAATACATGCTGTAATGATGTGTCAGAGGTTTCCAAACAGAATCGGTGGGTCAATACGTGAGGTCCACAGAAGCCACAGAGGATACGGAGAAACAATTTTCCAAAAGGTTTTGAATTCTGGGTGAGTCCTTACTGCCTTAACGAAATTGGCACAAAGTTTTATCTTCTAGCAAATTTTGACTGTTAACCACCATCTTACCTCACACTCACGGATAATATATCCCTCCTTCTCAACAAAACTAAACAAGTTAAAGATTATCAAGCTTCAAACTTTTATCTCTTACCTTGTTCCATCAAATTTATTATTCAACTTTTGTTGTCAACATTTTCTGATGGACATTTTAGAGATTATTCTTTACTCATTCTGACTGCATTTTATCTTATTTTTATATTTTTATTATTTTATTTCTAGTACCACCGGTGGTTATTTCTTTATGTCTATTGATTTTTATGTGTTTATAAATAAATTCATTTGAATATATTTTTGCATATATATATTTTAGTGAGTGTTATGAGTGATAGTTTCTGCATATATGGTGGAGGATGTGTGAGACTGAGATGAGTGTGGATAGTGTTGTGATGAAGAGTAAGTAAGTGTGTAAGTGTTTTAGTTTATAGTTTGCACATCAGTTATTGTATGTTTATTGTGTATCTATATGGGTGTGTTAGTACCTGGGAATAATTTTATGATGATTATTGTTATGATAACAAGTTTGGTAGATTGGTGTGTTATGAGTGAGTCTTGTAGGTAACACTTTTTTAATTGTGTGGCATTGTATTGATGCTGTGTGGGTTGTTGATTTCGTATGAGATGGGGTCAGGGGTATGTGAGTGGGTAAGAATGTTTGGAGTATATATGGTTATCTTATATAGTGGTTAAGCGTAATGTTTTGACTGGTGTATGTTTGCTTTTGTCACAATGATCGTATTTTGGTAGCTTTTAAAGGATGAAGCATAATTGGTTGTAGGTTTGTGCACAGGTGCCAATTTTAAGTAATCAGTATTGTTCTTGTATCAGTAAAATACGGCTTAGCGAGCAGGTTTGGTTTAATGATGAGGTTTTGTTTTTTCAGTGTGACTATGCGATGAGCTTGTGATTATGGTGTATGAGCGCCGGTGTGATGTTTGTTGTATATGGCTAGTTGCATGTGTGTAGCGATTATTTTTTGAAGTGTTGAGTGGATGTTGTATGGTTGTGTGTTAGTGCTTTGGTTATCGATCGTATGCAGGGTGTTTAACTGTGGGATGGTGATGTGAGTAATACGTAGAGAAGATGTGGGTGTGTTTTTGTAAGTCACTGGCTGGCCCCGGTTAGTGTTATTTGGTTGCTAGGCAGCAGAGGTTCGGCTTGACAATGAGAATGTATATAAAGGGCCTTATGAAGTGTTATACTGAGTGTTGCTAAGTGTATGCCTGCTAGGATGGATAGTTAAAAAAGACTATGGCTCTTTGCGATTGTTATTTTAGGTGGATAAGACACAGCGGTGTTATGTTGCTATGGTGATGGGAGTGACAATGGATCAAGTTTACTCTCTGCTGGGCCCCGTAATGTGTCTACGCATGCGCAGTTGTGTATGCCGGACGTGTTGGGAGAACAGCTGTCAGCAATCGTTTGGTGATGGGTTCTTTCATAAAAGGGTGAGTTCTTTATGTGTTCGTTTGGTCTGAGGACGGGGGTAACCCCGAGAACGTTAATCTGTGAATAAAAAGTTACATTTTAAAACGGTGAGTTCCTTCCCCTTGCCTACTTTTCTATATTGATGTTTTGAAGAGCACCCCGGCTGTTGACACAGTATATAAAAAAGTGTGCTGGAACCCTCCCTGCATTGTGTATACATATATATATATATATATATATATATATATATATATATATCCATAGTATAACACTGTATTTAACCTCTCTTAGCAGCTTTTTAGCACACCCTTCCCTCTGAGTAAACTTACTGTTAGGATTAATTTGCCATACAGGTCCAAAAGGAAGGGGATTTAATTATGGTAGGTTAGAGCTAGTGTGGCATAGGTTAACTGTAGTGTGGGAAGATATTGTTAGGTTAAATACCTTTAAAGAGGCCAAAGAGCTCAGAATTTACCCCAATGTAGCAAAAACCCTTAAACACTTTTATTATACAGTGTTTATTAGACATGCACATGGGCAGAAATTTATTTTGTCTGAAATATTTGTTTCATGTTTTTCATGAGGTTTGGATGAATTTTGTTCATGTTATAATTCGGTTTGGCCAAATATTGGTTTTAGATTTTTTAATGTTATTTCAAATGGCAACAGTAGATTTACAACCCAATTTAATTAAAATCTGAAGTATTGTGGGGGCGGAGCCAACTCTTGATGCGGCAGGACGCATCTTAGTGAAGCTCCTGATCATAGCCTAAATAATTTAATTTAATTCCTGTGACCAGGAACAATATACATAAGTGCAGTTGTATAATTAAATGCAGAAATATCTGTTTATATTGACGATCAGAGGCAGAAGATCCGACAGCAATCCTAACCTATGCTCTTCAAGAATGCTCTGTACAATTACAGCTAACTAGGCCTCATTGACCTTTTATCAGAGAAGGATTCAGCGGAAGAGGTCATATATACATTTATTTGAAAGCCCAGATATCGAAACATATTGACACATACAGTAATTTTGTAAAGGCAGCTATAAATAAGGAAAGGATTTGTAAAGTGAGATGGTCGGCACTTGCTAATCAAGATGGTGGAGACACGCTGCAACGTGAAGACACTGCTGGAAATCTTACATAACCATCTCTCAGAGCTTGAGCGGAGGTTAATTTCAGAGCTTTTACCTTTGGATGTACATACCGTTAATGCTAGTGGAAGGCATGTGGCAAAGGCAGAGGACTCGGCCCAGTACTTGGCTACAGAGCAAGAAGCACCTGAGTCCGTCAAGACCTACAGCCCTCCCATAGGTCGTATCGACAATAATATACTTCCCGTACCCATAAGCATCATATCGCTGTTGGCAAGGGGAGTTTCCACCACCCTGATTGTTTTCAGGGGTGCAGCAAACAGAGGACTTC
This sequence comes from Bombina bombina, assembly GCF_027579735.1. NCBI lineage: Eukaryota > Metazoa > Chordata > Amphibia > Anura > Bombinatoridae > Bombina > Bombina bombina. Next base: position 246,663,709 of record NC_069504.1, on the reverse strand, counting down.
CTCAAAGTAAAGAGAGTGGAAAAGGGCTTATGTGGGACAAATACTTACCTCAGCATGAAGAAGCCCTACAACCACAACGAAACTTGGAGACATTAGAGACTACTGCTTCCAAATTGGCTATTGCAGATGGCGTGCTCACTGGAGGAGCAAGCATAGATACGGCTGTGGAGATACATCTGGAGCGCTCCTCTTCAACTCTAAATTATAAACCTCAGTCTTTCCAACGGCTTTGCCATACTATCTTACACAAGTAAATATATTAAGAGACTGAAATCTGGTTTTTACAAAAGGTTGGGGTAGGATAAATCTTAAATCTACTGTCAGTCTCACCCAGATGCCCATTCAGTAAACTGCCGTTGGTCTAACTGATAGCAGTGATATCCTTTAAGTTGTTTTTTCTCTGTTACTGTTCTGTGTGCCATTAGTTACATTAACATATTTGGCTTTCTGCATCATTCAAATCTGTTCCATATCCTAAGGGATTTGAATATATTGTTCCTTTATTTTTAATGGGGGTGTCACCTATATTGTGTATACGGAATGTTTTTAATAACAAGGTGTTTGTACTAAAAATGAATACCTGAGCCTTAAGTATTTTACCTTTTATTTTCCATAACCAATCTAAACCTATTGTTATGTTTAAAAAACTTTGGTTAGGGGTGGGCTCCAATATGAATTTGGTTATAGTTACCTTGTTAAGATCTCTTCTGATGTGTTGTCTTGAGAGCTGAACATATATACCGATACAATGTGACTGGCTTATCCTAGGAAGATAGTTTATGCAGAGTCTCTGCCAGCGGCCGGGGCAGATATAACCAGATCTGTTCATTAAGTCAAATGAATCAAATGCTTTAAACCTCCCCTCTTGCTATGGAATACGTAAGTGGCAACTATATCAGATAAATATTTATATAAAAAATATCAATACTTACCATGGTGAGCTCACCTCTAAATAGCCCATGGGTGAGCTATATCTATTACTAAAATGCAGGTCCCCACTAAACATACTCTGCAGTCTCTATGAGTGTGTTATACTATGATAAGGTATGAGTCCTATCAAACACTAGATAGGCCCATAAGCCTCTGGTTTCAAGAGTACCCTAAATTTCACAACCATTACATGAGACAATTTACAAATCCAGTTTTTGTTTTTGCTGAAATTTATGAAGCACCTACAATAATTTGCATATGAGGCACCTGCAAGAATCAGATAGTTATACTATAATATGAGGTGATACTTTTAGGCAAAATGTTAGTTATATAGCAGCCAATAATTATTTTATCCAGTAATCTACTTCCCTCTCCTTACCCTACAGAGAATGTCAATTTTTTACCAATAACTCCAGTTCCCCCTAATATATCTATTTGATAGGTACAGGAAAATGCATCCTTGGAAAAATTTATTTTACACATTGCTTTGCCCCCTTTAAGATTCCCTTTAGCCAAACTTAATGTTTATGGGTCCTAAAGAGACCCTAGCTTTTATTTTGGGATTAAATGTTATGAGTTGTCTAATTATAATACAGGGGAACATATGATCATATTTATAAGTAAAAACAAAAAGCTGAGGTGAACTACAACTGGCTTATCTCTTCATATAATATTATATGTTTTGAGATAATCATAATTTTTAATAGATTCAAAAAGCATATACAGCAGCACTGAGGCAAAGGAGTAGCAGGGCAATCCAATAGTTAAAAAATATAACTTTTATTTAAACATATGTTAAAAGAATACACAGCTCCAAACTCCCTGACTAGTTTTGTGCCCTATAGGCACTTAATCATAGGGTAAGTTTGTCAGGTGATAGTACCTCTATTTAAAGGGACCATACACCTGTATACAATTAAATGAAACAACACATACATAAAATACAAATATATGCATATCTCATAAAAAAACAACAAATAATTCCATTTGCATGCACCAATTCTAAGTAAGAAAAAGCAGCTCACACAAGCTAGTTTGAATATGTTTACATTGTTCATCATATGTTATATATGTTATTTATGTTACTATATGTCTGATACTGCAAAAAATACACATAAAAAAGACACCAATACTACATGGTCTAAAAGACACATTCCAAATGGTGCTTAACTATTCTATGCATAAATCCAGAATTGCTATAAAACTGGATCATTAATTATGCAGTTTGATGGATCATCAAAAAAAGACCAAAAAGCAACAAAAAAGAAATTTATTTATAATGATTTGCAAAAAGAGTTTCTTTTCAACAATTTGAAATTGCAAACCATAATTGGTATTTAAGAAAGCCCATCAAAGAACACATATAGAAAAAAACAATTATTATGGAAAAGTTTTATATAAAGTTAAGGGATAAAAATTCACTTGAAAAAACAAACAAACAAATCCCCAGAGGACCAATTTGTAAAAAATACACATGATTTCATAATTAACATGTAATCGGATTCACCAATTATTGTTAACTTCTATTCAAAAATATTTTTTTCAAAAACACACATACTGTGTATTTTATGTTTAATATGAAATTATTGTTATATGAAAATATCCCTGAACCATTAAATTTATTATATAGAAATATATACAGATATACACTCATTCACAGAAATGTATGGATCTTAAAGTGACTACTCCACAAAATAGCTCATGTCCCATTCACGATTCAAACCCAGGGGGATACACCTATCACCCCCTCTGGGTGGGAACATGATACGATCAATGACTTGAACTTTCATACTGAATATGTTGGTCATATGTATAAGATTAAAGTGCCTGGCTACCACAGACTCTTTTACATATTCCCTTGTATCCCTTATGTGCTCCCTAATTCTGGACCTCAGTTCCCTAGTCGTTTGACCTGTATATTGTAGGTGACAGTATTTGCATTCCAGAAGGTAAACCGCAAAAGTAGTTCTGCAGTTGGCATAGAATTTATGTGAAAATTCTTCTCTCGTTTGCGTGCTCTTAAAGCCATTACTTATGCTAATGTGACTACAAGTGACACAGGGGCCGTGTCCACACCTACAGGTGCCTTTCTTTTTAATCCAATCACTTTTGTCAGTTTTATCAGAACAAACCAAACTAGGGGATAACTTGGAAGACAAAGTTGGTGGTCTTTTCAACACAAATTTGCATTTGCCAATCTGTGACCTTAAGGTCTCATCCTCCTCAAGTAGGCGAAGATTTTTCTTCAAAATTGAACAGACCTGATTAAAATGGCTCGAGTATTCGGTCGAAAAGACCACAGTTTCTTGTGTCACAAGACTTGGTCTGGTAGATCCCTGTACTAACTCATGTTGCGATTTTGATCTCACCTCATTGTCACATTGATTCTGCATATGGATTGTGCCGGAACTCCCTGCCTGTAGCAGCCTGGTATTGTTTGTCATAATTTTTAATACTTTACATCATTCTATGATAGTTTTTATAGAATTGTCTCATTTTACACTGTTCTGTAATTTTCATATACTTTGTTATTTGATAAGATGGAGAAAAGTCAAATATTTGATTGTATGTTGTTTCATCTCAATAAAAATTATATAAAAAAAATCTGAAGTATTAGAAAAATTAGATAAGCTTATCAAATGATTCTTCTACAAAATTTAGTATTAAAGTCTATTTGGGTTTTTCTAGTTAGATAATTTGATAAGCTTTTCTAAAAGATTGTGATTGACCGTATAACTTGCTGACTTCTTGCTGCCTACATCTCTGTACCTCCTGACTTTGTGATTTGCCTCTGACCCTTTTTTGTTAAATTGATTGGAATGGCTGAAGGTCCCCTAGTCTCCCACCTCCCTATGATAGGTTAAGGTTTGATTGGATAAGCCTGTATGACAAAAATACCTTTCCTGTCCTTTCCTGCACATTTTCTGGTGGCAAACTTTAGGAATGAATGAAGTAATCGATTTAGTCAAGCAATCATTTATCCTTCGTATGCTCCATCCTTTAATGTATTCTGTTACTCATATATTGGATGTATAATTGAATTTGCATAAATTCAGATGGATTTGTATTAGTCCAAAACTGAATGCACATCTACCGTGTTTATTGCAGCTGAAATCAGAAGCTCTTTAGCAACTAATCATCACAACCTTTCGTAAACCAACTGCTGTTATTTATTAATATTAAATAGTGAGCTGTTGCTAAATAATAGTGATCAATTTAAAATACAGTCAGAAAAATTGAACCATTTAATGTTTTTATAATAATATAACCCTTACTTTATACAATATTATTTTTATGGCAACACAAGTGATGATCAACACTTTCCATTATGGCCATCCTTGTTTGAGGACTTTACTATAGTTATATACCATTAAAATAAATATGAAAAAATAATAGCAACATTTTTTATCCATAGCCAGCCACTAAGACATAAGAGATTGACTTTTAAAGCCATCAATTAATAAATTAAGATTCATTTTATTATAAGGTTATTGTAGAAAGAGATTCATTATATAGATGGGAAATTACTGTGGGCAACTGTGATGGATAGGGGGTTAGGGTTAATTAAAGGAGCATTGCAACATGTGGTAATATGCATGTCAATAGGTTAATTTAACCCCATAAGACTAAATATTAGACACTGTTTAATTTCTTAATTAGATTTTTCAATATTTCTCAGAACACTGCAGTTAGATGCTAAAGACTTTAAGTGGCATCTGTTGTTTTGACAATATATACTGAAAGCCTAAATAGATTGAGCGGCTTGATTTATTGGGAGTAAAGAATGGTTAATTTTGTCTGAAAAAAATATGAGCAAGATTAAATGTTTTCCGGTTATTTTTTATTTTTTGGGATTAATAATAAAAAATATAATGATAATAATAATGATAAAAAGTACTAACAATTATATATATATATATATATATATATATATATATATATATATATATATATATATATATATATATATATATATATATGTATATATATCCACATGTGCATTTTGTATGAATTGTGTTTTATTTCAAGTTACCTAGGGAGGCCAAAAAGCAAAGTCTAAACTGAAAATGCTGCAAAGTCAAATCAAAGGCCGTTTGAGGCTATTTGCAGCAGTTTTCAAACCTAGATTTCTACCGGTGAAAATCGAAAAATTAGAATATTGTGCAAAAGTTCATTTATTTCACTAATGCAACTTAAAAGGTGAAACTAATATATGAGATAGACTCATTACATGCAAAGCAAGATAGTTCAAGCCGTGATTTGTCATAATTGTGATGATTATGGCTTTACAGCTCATGAAAACCCCAAATCCACAATCTCAGAAAGTTAGAATATTACATGCAATCAATAAAACAAGGATTGTACATAGAACACTATCCGACCTCTGAAAAGTATAAGCATGCATACTGTATGTACTCAGTACTTAGTTTGGGCCCCTTTTGCAGCAATTACTGCCTCAATGCGGCATGGCATGGAAGCTATCAGCCTGTGGCACTGCTGAGGTGTTATGGAAGACCAGGATGCTTCAATAGCGGCCTTCAGCTCTTCTGCATTGTTCGGTCTCATGTCTCATCTTTCTCTTGGCAATGCCCCATAGATTCTCTATAGGGTTCAGGTCAGGTGAGTTTGCTGGCCAATTAAGCAAAGTAATCCCACTGTCATTGAACCAGGTTTTGGTGCTTTTGGCAGTGTGGGCAGGTGCCAAGTCCTGCTGGAAAATGAAGTCAGCATCCCCATAGAGCTCATCTGTGGAAGGAAGCATGAAGTGCTCCAAAATCTCCTGGTAGATGGCTGTGTTGACCCTGGACTTAATGAAGCACTATGGACCAACACCATCAGATGACATGGCTCCCCAAATCAATACAGACTGTGTAAACTTCACACTGGACTTCAAGCATCTTGCAGTGTGTGCCTCTCCATTCTTCCTCCATACTCTGGGTCCTTGATTTCCAAATAAGATGCAACATTTGCTCTCATCAGAAAAGAGGACTTTGGACCACTGAGCAACAGACCAGGTCTGTTTTTCTTCAGCCCAGGCAAGACGCTTCTGACGTTGTTTGTTGTTCAGGAGTGGCTTGACAAGAGGAATATGACATTTGAAGCCCATGTCCAGGATCCGTCTGTGTGTGGTGGCTCTTGATGCACTGACTCCAGCCTCAGTCCGCTCCTTGTGAAAGTCCCCAACACTTTTGAATGGCTTTTTCCTGACAATCCTCTCTAGGTTGTGGTCATCCTTGCTGCTTGTGCACCTTTTTCTTCCACACTTTTCCCTTCCACATAACTTTCTATTAATGTGCTTTGATACAGCACATCCAACTTCTTTTGCAATTACCTTTTGAGGCTTTCCCTCCTTATATAGGGTGTCAATGATGGTTTTCTGCACAACTGTCAGGTCAGCAGTCTTTCCCATAATTGTGATTCCTACTGAACCAGACTGAGAGACCATTTAAAGGCTCAGGAACCCTTTGTGGGTGTTATGGCTTAATTAGCTGATTAGAGTGGGACACTTTGAGCCTAGAATATTGCACCTTTCACAATATTCTAATTTTCTGAGATTGTGGATTTGGGGTTTTCATGAGCTGTAAGCCATAATCATCACAATTATGACAAATCACAGCTTGAACTATCTTGCTTTGCATGTAATGAGTCTATCGCATATATTAGTTTCACCTTTTAAGTTGCATCAGTGAAATAAATGAACTTTTGCACATTATTCTAATTTTTCGAGTTTCACCTGTATATATATATATATTGCAGTTAAGCCTGTTATTTGTATTTGTTATGTGTCTTGTTATCCTTTATTGAATATCTATTTGCCTGAGTACCCATCCATTATCTATCTATCTATCTTTCTTTCATGTAATTAGCAAGAGTCCATGAGCTAGTGACGTATGGGATATACATTCCTACCAGGAGGGGCAAAGTTTCCCAAACCTCAAAATGCCTATAAATACACCCCTCACCACACCCACAATTCAGTTTTACAAACTTTGCCTCCGATGGAGGTGGTGAAGTAAGTTTGTGCTAGATTCTACGTTGATATGCGCTCCGCAGCAAGTTGGAGCCCGGTTTTCCTCTCAGCATGCAGTGAATGTCAGAGGGATGTGAGGAGAGTATTGCCTATTTGAATGCAATGATCTCCTTCTACGGGGTCTATTTCATAGGTTCTCTGTTATCGGTCGTAGAGATTCATCTCTTACCTCCCTTTTCAGATCGACGATATACTCTTATATATACCATTACCTCTGCTGATTCTCGTTTCAGTACTGGTTTGGCTTTCTACAAACATGTAGATGAGTGTCCTGGGGTAAGTAAATCTTATTTTCTGTGACACTCTAAGCTATGGTTGGGCACTTTGTTTATAAAGTTCTAAATATATGTATTCAAACATTTATTTGCCTTGACTCAGAATGTTCAACTTTCCTTATTTTTCAGACAGTCAGTTTCATATTTGGGATAATGCATTTGATTTAATCATTTTTTCTTACCTTCAAAAATTTGACTTTTTTCCCTGTGGGCTGTTAGGCTCGCGGGGGCTGAAAATGCTTCATTTTATTGCGTCATTCTTGGCGCAGACTTTTTTGGCGCAAAAATTCTTTTCCGTTTCCGGCGTCATACGTGTCGCCGGAAGTTGCGTCATTTTTTGACGTTATTTTGCGCCAAAAATGTCGGCGTTCCGGATGTGGCGTCATTTTTGGCGCCAAAAAGCATTTAGGCGCCAAATAATGTGGGCGTCTTATTTGGCGCTAAAAAATATGGGCGTCGCTTTTGTCTCCACATTACTTAAGTCTCATTTTTCATTGCTTCTGGTTGCTAGAAGCTTGTTCTTTGGCATTTTTTCCCATTCCTGAAACTGTCATTTAAGGAATTTGATCAATTTTGCTTTATATGTTGTTGTTTTTTCTCTTACATATTGCAAGATGTCTCACGTTGCATCTGAGTCAGAAGATACTACAGGAAAATCGCTGTCTAGTGCTGGATCTACCAAAGCTAAGTGTATCTGCTGTAAACTTTTGGTAGCTATTCCTCCAGCTGTTGTTTGTATTGATTGTCATGACAAACTTGTTAATGCAGATAATATTTCCTTTAGTAAAGTACCATTGCCTGTTGCAGTTCCTTCAACATCTAAGGTGCTGAATGTTCCTGATGACATAAGAGATTTTGTTTCTGAATCCATAAAGAAGGCTATGTCTGTTATTTCTCCTTCTAATAAACGTAAAAAAATCTTCTAAAACTTCTCTCCCTACAGATGAATTTTTAAATGAACATCATCATTCTGATTCTGATGACTCTTCTGGTTCAGAGGATTCTGTCTCAGAGGTTGATGCTGATAAATCTTCATATTTATTTAAAATGGAATTTATTCGTTCTTTACTTAAAGAAGTTCTAATTGCGTTAGAAATAGAGGATTCTGGTCCTCTTGATACTAATTCTAAACGTTTGGATAAGGTATTTAAATCTCCTGTGGTTATTCCAGAAGTTTTTCCTGTTCCTAATGCTATTTCTGCAGTAATTTCCAAAGAATGGGATAAATTGGGTAATTCATTTACTCCTTCTAAACGTTTTAAGCAATTATATCCTGTGCCGTCTGACAGATTAGAATTTTGGGACAAAATCCCTAAAGTTGATGGGGCTATTTCTACCCTTGCTAAACGTACTACTATTCCTACGTCAGATGGTACTTCGTTTAAGGATCCTTTAGATAGGAAAATTGAATCCTTTCTAAGAAAAGCTTATCTGTGTTCAGGTAATCTTCTTAGACCTGCTATATCTTTGGCTGATGTTGCTGCAGCTTCAACTTTTTGGTTGGAAACCTTAGCGCAACAAGTAACACATCATGATTCTCATGATATTATTATTCTTCTTCAGCATGCTAATAATTTTATCTGTGATGCCATCTTTGATATTATCAGGGTTGATGTCAGGTTTATGTCTCTAGCTATTTTAGCTAGAAGAGCTTTATGGCTTAAGACTTGGAATGCTGATATGGCTTCTAAATCAACTCTACTTTCCATTTCTTTCCAGGGTAACAAATTATTTGGTTCTCAGTTGGATTCTATTATTTCAACTGTTACTGGTGGGAAAGGAACTTTTTTACCACAGGATAAAAAATCTAAGGGTAAAAACAGAGCTAATAATCGTTTTCGTTCCTTTCGTTTCAACAAAGAACAAAAACCTGATCCTTCATCCTCAGGAGCAGTTTCAGTTTGGAAACCATCTCCAATCTGGAATAAATCCAAGCCAGCCAGAAAGGCAAAGCCTGCTTCTAAGTCCACATGAAGGTGCGGCCCTCATTCCAGCTCAGCTGGTAGGGGGCAGGTTACATTTTTTCAAAGAAATTTGGATCAATTCTGTTCACAATCTTTGGATTCAGAACATTGTTTCAGAAGGGTACAGAATTGGTTTCAAGATGAGACCTCCTGCAAAGAGATTTTTTCTTTCCCGTGTCCCAGTAAATCCAGTAAAAGCTCAAGCATTTCTGAATTGTGTTTCAGATCTAGAGTTGACTGGAGTAATTATGCCAGTTCCAGTTCAGGAACAGGGGATGGGGTTTTATTCAAATCTCTTCATTGTACCAAAGAAGGAGAATTCCTTCAGACCAGTTCTGGATCTAAAAATATTGAATCGTTGTGTAAGGATACCAACGTTCAAGATGGTAATTGTAAGGACTATCTTGCCTTTTGTTCAGCAATGGAATTATATGTCCACAATAGATTTACAGGATGCATATCTGCATATTCCGATTCATCCGGATCATTATCGGTTCCTGAGATTCTCTTTTCTGGACAAGCATTACCAGTTTGTGGCTCTGCCGTTTGGCCTTGCTACAGCTCCAAGAATTTTTACAAAGGTTCTCGGTGCCCTGCTGTCTGTAATCAGAGAACAGGGTATTGTGGTATTTCCTTATTTGGACGATATCTTGGTACTTGCTCAGTCTTTACATTTAGCAGAATTTCATACGAATCGACTTGTGTTGTTTCTTCAAGATCATGGTTGGAGGATCAATTTACCAAAAAGTTCATTGATTCCTCAGACAAGGGTCACTTTTCTGGGTTTCCAAATAGATTCAGTGTCCATGACTCTGTCTTTAACAGACAAGAGGCGTCTAAAACTGATGGCAGCTTGTCGAAACCTTCAGTCACAATCATTCCCTTCGGTAGCCTTATGCATGGAAATTCTAGGTCTTATGACTGCTGCATCGGACGCGATCCCCTTTGCTCGTTTTCACATGCGACCTCTTCAGCTTTGTATGCTGAATCAATGGTGCAAGGATTACACAAAGATATCTCAATTAATATCTTTAAAACCGATTGTTCGACACTCTCTAAAGTGGTGGACAGATCACCATCGTTTAATTCGGGGGCTTCTTTTGTGCTTCCGACCTGGACTGTAATTTCAACAGATGCAAGTCTCACAGGTTGGGGAGCTGTGTGGGGATCTCTGACGGCACAAGGAGTTTGGGAATCTCAGGAGGTGAGATTACCGATCAATATTTTGGAACTCCGTGCAATTTTCAGAGCTCTTCAGTTTTGGCCTCTTCTGAAGAGAGAATCGTTCATTTGTTTTCAGACAGACAATGTCACAACTGTGGCATACATCAATCATCAAGGAGGAACTCACAGTCCTCTGGCTATGAAAGAAGTATCTCGAATTTTGGTTTGGGCGGAATCCAGCTCCTGTCTAATTTCTGCGGTTCATATCCCAGGTGTAGACAATTGGGAAGCGGATTATCTCAGTCGCCAAACATTGCATCCGGGCGAATGGTCTCTTCACCCAGAGGTATTTCTTCAGATCGTTCAAATGTGGGAACTTCCAGAAATAGATTTGATGGCGTCCCATCTAAACAAGAAACTTCCCAGGTATCTGTCCAGATCCCGGGATCCTCAGGCGGAGGCAGTGGATGCATTATCACTTCCTTGGAAGTATCATCCTGCCTATATCTTTCCTCCTCTAGTTCTTCTTCCAAGAGTAATCTCCAAGATTCTGAAGGAATGCTCGTTTGTTCTGCTGGTAGCTCCGGCATGGCCTCACAGGTTTTGGTATGCGGATCTTGTCCGAATGGCCTCTTGCCAACCGTGGACTCTTCCGTTAAGACCAGACCTTCTGTCACAAGGTCCTTTTTTCCATCAGTATCTGAAATCCTTAAATTTAAAGGTATGGAGATTGAACGCTTGATTCTTCGTCAAAGAGGTTTCTCTGACGCTGTGATTAATACTATGTTACAGGCTCGTAAATCTGTATCTAGAGAGATATATTATAGAGTCTGGAAGACTTATATTTCTTGGTGTATTTCTCATCATTTTTCTTGGCATTCTTTTAGAATTCCGAGAATTTTACAGTTTCTTCAGGATGGTTTAGATAAAGGTTTGTCCGCAAGTTCCTTGAAAGGACAAATCTCTGCTCTTTATGTTCTTTTTCATAGAAAGATTGCTATTCTTCCTGATATTCATTGTTTTGTACAAGCTTTGGTTCGTATAAAACCTGTCATTAAGTCAATTTCTCCTCCTTGGAGTTTGAATTTGGTTCTGGGGGCTCTTCAAGCTCCTCCGTTTGAACCTATGCATTCATTGGACATTAAATTACTTTCTTGGAAAGTTTTGTTCCTTTTGGCCATCTCTTCTGCCAGAAGAGTTTCTGAATTTTCTGCTCTTTCTTGTGAGTCTCCTTTTCTGATTTTTCATCAGGATAAGGCGGTGTTGCGAACTTCTTTTGAATTTTTACCTAAAGTTGTGAATTCCAACAACATTAGTAGAGAAATTGTGGTTCCTTCATTATGTCCTAATCCTAAGAATTCTAAGGAGAAATCGTTGCATTCTTTGGATGTTGTTAGAGCTTTGAAATATTATGTTGAAGCTACTAAATCTTTCAGAAAGACTTCTAGTCTATTTGTTATCTTTTCCGGTTCTAGAAAAGGCCAGAAAGCTTCTGCCATTTCTTTGGCATCTTGGTTGAAATCTTTAATTCATCTTGCCTATGTTGAGTCGGGTAAAACTCCGCCTCAGAGAATTACAGCTCATTCTACTAGGTCAGTTTCTACTTCCTGGGCGTTTAGGAATGAAGCTTCGGTTGATCAGATTTGCAAAGCAGCAACTTGGTCCTCTTTGCATACTTTTACTAAATTCTACCATTTTGATGTATTTTCTTCTTCTGAAGCAGTTTTTGGTAGAAAAGTACTTCAGGCAGCGGTTTCAGTTTGAATCTTCTGCTTATGTTTTTCATTAAACTTTATTTTGGGTGTGGATTATTTTCAGCAGGAATTGGCTGTCTTTATTTTATCCCTCCCTCTCTAGTGACTCTTGTGTGGAAAGATCCACATCTTGGGTAATCATTATCCCATACGTCACTAGCTCATGGACTCTTGCTAATTACATGAAAGAAAACATAATTTATGTAAGAACTTACCTGATAAATTAATTTCTTTCATATTAGCAAGAGTCCATGAGGCCCGCCCTTTTTTGGGGTGGTTATGATTTTTTTGTTTAAAGCACAATTATTCCAATTCCTTATTTTATATGCTTTCGCACTTTTTTCTTATCACCCCACTTCTTGGCTATTCGTTAAACTGAATTGTGGGTGTGGTGAGGGGTGTATTTATAGGCATTTTGAGGTTTGGGAAACTTTGCCCCTCCTGGTAGGAATGTATATCCCATACGTCACTAGCTCATGGACTCTTGCTAATATGAAAGAAATGAATTTATCAGGTAAGTTCTTACATAAATTATGTTATCTATCTATCTGTCTGTCAAATATCTATCATCTTATTGTCTGTCTATTTGTCTCCCATCAAATTATTTACAAAGTCTGTAAGTATAATCTGCATATCATAAAATAAACTCCTTGGCCTGTTTGGTAAACCTGTATTCTTACCAAACAGAAACAAATTAGGTTGATACATTCCAATAAAGTATATAAAGGAGAACAAACACATTTTAGTTGAAAAGATGTGTACTAAGTAGCAAATATGCTGCATGTGAAACATTTTAATTCAAATGCAAATTTCTACATATTCTTAGTGTTTAGCTTTTTTATTTTTTAAATAATAGCCAGCTAGTTCTATTGCCTTTGTACAAAACCATGCATTACAGATTGAGTACATAATAGGCTAAGAATGTTAATGCTCTTTTAAGCTGCAGACATGGTTAATTATTATGTATATCTATTAGAACGCGTTTTCACTGAAACACAAAAAATATATATAAAGAATTGTAAGGAGTGGGAAAAGATTCAAATGACAGATTTATAGAACCTCAATTTCTGCTATGCATATTATGCTCTTTCATCATACAATCAGCTTTCTTCAATTTTACCGTTTTTGCACATTCATTTTGCAAAGCTAAAAATAATTCAGCTAAGCTGATTTTGTAATGTACATAAAAAATAACTTTAAATCACGCAAAAGAAAAAGAAAAGCTGCCAGGATTAAGACAATAGCTTTATTATGAGAATAGGAAACAAAACTCTATCCTTTCTAGTAAAAATAATACACATTTAATTAGTTACTTTGGTCAAATCATACTTTAAACTAATTAAGATTTTTAAAAAAGGAACAGGTCAGATAACCAACTCAAACATTTAATTTACAAAAAAAGGCAAATTAACCTTACTTTAATTTAAAAAAAGCTTTTGAAACAAAAAACAAAAAAAAAAACTATGAATATGCTCAACATTAGCATAATGATAAACCTGATTATTCAAAAGAACAAACTACTTGAAAAGAACCTTTTGCAGTTTTTATTCTGTAAAGTACTAGACTGCTTATAAGAGATTGTATATTTTAGGCAACAGCCAGAAACATTAAATAGATTATACATCTGTCATTATTTATAAATAACCCCAGCACACAACATTTGCTACAAAGAAGACGATTTTGCCTATTTTATCTCCTCTGTGATTGAAAAGCTGCCTTAACAAAATATCAACAGAAGAGTGTGATAAAGATTTTAGCTAAATTAACTATGCTAAACTTAAATATGCCAAGTTAAAGGGGCACTCAAGTCAAAATTAAACTTTCATTATTCAGATAGAGCAGCAATTTTAAACAACTTTCCAATTTACTTCCATTAACAAAATGTGCACAGTCTTTTTATATTTAAACTTTTTGAGTCACCAACTCCTACTGAGCATGTGTAAGAATTGACAGAAAAAAACATGTATGCATTTGTGATTGGCTGATGGCTGTCATATGGTACGTGTATGCAATTGTGATTGGCTGATGGCTGTCATATGGTACAAGGGGAGTGGAAATAGACATAACTTTTAAAATTGTCAGAAAAAAAACTACTTGTCATTTGAAGTTTAGACTAGGTGCTATTGTATTGTCATTTTATTTTGCATTTGTTGTTTATGAAAATCTACTGTGTTGACTGGAACAATGTATGAAATTTAGTTTGGTCATGAGACATGGTATCATGAATTGTACTTGCCCTAATATGGGCCAGATTACAGGTTGAAAGTACAAAGTTTGCACTCTCACGTCACGGTAACAAATAGACTTTCAGAAGTCACAAATGTAAAATCGCATTCCACGTAAACAAACAAGATTATGGTTATTTAAAAGCATGACATAAGAAGATAATATTGCATATTTCCTGATTCAATGTTCTGCACATAGAATAATATGTTCTATTTATTTTTAAATAGATATTTAAATATGTATATATATATATATATATATATATATATATATCTGATGGATTTTTACACAAATATATGAACATTTTATAAGTGAGGCATTAAGATAAGAATTATCATTGCTCCCAGTATTGTCAAAAATCTTAGAAAAATGCGTCCATACGCAATTATGCGAGTATTACCAACTTTCTAACTATCTGACCCCTGATCAATCAGGTTTTCGACCAAATCACTCTACTACAACTGCCCTCCTAAAAGTTTGCAACAACATCCAAACTGGCATGGAACAAGGAGACCTAACTGGAGCTATTTTGATTTTGCTAAGGCTTTTGACACAGTGGACCACGACATACTACTGCTCAAACTAAAAAAACTCTGGTATTGCTGATCATCCGTTAACCTGGTTTAGATCATATGTATCGGATCGATCACAATATGTTTCTGTTTCTAACAGTGAATCCCTCCCTCTCCCAGTCACGTGTGGTGTTCCCCAAGGTTCCATTCACGGCCCTCTACTATTCACATTATTTATAAATGATTTGCCTTATGTCTGCAAATCCTCAACTGTACACATGTACGCAGACGACACAGTAATCTATGCAAACAAATCTGATCTGCCGCAGCTTGAGGCAGTGCTCCAAGACCAGTTCACAGAGGTAGAAAAGTGGATCTCAAAAAACAAACTCTTCCTAAACACTGACAAAACTGTCACAATGATCTTTGGAACTGGGCCTAAATTACACAAATTACAAAATTCCCATCTACGCATCAAAACAAAATCCAATTGCACGCTGACCGCAGTCCACTCTTTCAAATACTTGGGTATGTTCTTAGACCCTAATCTATCTTTTGGTCTCCACATAGAAAAACTTGCATCTAAATTTTATCCAAAATTAGGTGCCCTGTACAGAAACAAATCTTGCCTCAGCCCTACAGTAAAGGAAAAGATTGTGCAGCAAATGCTGATGCCTATCATGGATTATGGGGACGTAGTATACGCACCTGCACCGCAAACTCACCTTAATAAACTTAATACATTGTATAACTCGTTCTGCCGCTTTGTGCTACAATGTAACTATAAGACCCACCATTGTGACATGCATTAAAGAACTAAACTGGCTGACGCTGGAATCCAGACGCACACTCCATCTTTCCTGCCTTGTGTTTAGGTGCCTTTCTGGAAAGCTCCCACCCTACCTGAGCAGAATGCTCTCTCTGGCTATTCCCACCTCCTATAACCTCCGATCCAGTACCAGCACATTATTTAGCTTACCTCAATACAAAAAGAAAGCAGCTCGATCCTCCTTTTCCTACCGAGCGCCACAGTTATGGAATGACCTCCCGCACACTTTCAAATCTTCCCCAAGCCTAATATCCTTTAAGAGATCCCTCTCTACATATCTCAAAACAGAATGCACCTGTCATGGTTGATTATGTATTTCTTACCTGTTCTATGTAAAAATTTTGCATCTATTGTGTATTATTATTGTTTTTGAATTTTATTGTACCCTATTGTATCAATGCAATGTTTTGTGGACCCAGGACATACTTGAAAACAAGAGAAATCTCAATGTATCCTTCCTGGTAAAATATTTTATAAATAAAATAAATAAATACAAGAATTGAACAAGGATAGAACAAGAGACAATACACAAGGCAAAAACTTTTGTAATATTGTGTTTTATGTATCTCATTGTTTCCTTATGCAAATGCTGCTGTAATACTGTGTCTTATGTGTTTAACTGGTTCCCACTTTTGTAAAAATGTCCAATATATTCATATTCTTTTTTGCCACCTCATTTTCTCTATAACAAACTACATTATTCAATTACTCATTCTCCCCCTCCACCTGCATTGTTCATTAGCCCATCTCTCTTAAACTCACCTTACTTCTGTACTCATGAACTTTACCTATTCCTAAACACTCTCTCTCCCCCTGCACCTCTTCTCAAAAACAGTCTCATTACTGCAAATCTGTATCTAATCTCATGTCACCCTGCCTCTTGCTTACACTAACTGCTGGTGGCATCACCCCTAATCCGGGTCCTCAACAACTTCCTAGCCATGCACATCCATGTGTACCATTCCATAGACTCAGAAAACAAAACGCTGGTAAACTTACTTACACTCCTCTTGCATCTAAATCCACTACCCCTTTCACATCTGCACTCTGGAACACTCGCTCTGTTTGCAACAAGCTCACTTCTATACATGACCTCTTTATCTCCCACTCCCTTAACCTTCTGGCCCTAACAGAATCCTAGCTCTCTCCCCTAGACACAGCATCCACTTCTGCTTTGTCACATGGGGGTCTCCACTTTAACCACACTCCTAGGTCTGGTAATAGACAAGCAGGTGGTGTAGGTATTTTACTTTCCTCTCGTTGCATCTTTCAACAAATACATCCCATTTGTTCCCTCACATTTTCCTCATTCGAAACCCACATGATTTGCTTATTCTCTCCCATCTCTATACATGTAGCAGTTATATACCGACCCCCTGGCTCCTCAACTCAATTTCTAGATCACTTGGCTGCCTGGCTACCCTTATTTTCTTTCCTAAGACACCCCGCCCCCAATTCTTGACGACTTCAACATCCCTCTTGACAATCCCATTGCCTCCTCTGCAAAACAACTTCTGCAACTCACTTCCTCTTTTGGTTTGTCACAATGGACTGACTCTTCCACTCACAAAGACGGTCACTCCTTTTACCTGATCTTTAGCTATAGATGCACTATTTCAAACTTCACAAACTCCCCTTTTCCACTTTCTGACCACCATCTCCTCACTTGCAACATATCATCCCTCTCTACAACTCTCCCTTCTTCTACTCCTCACACCAAACTTCACTGAAGCATTATGTCATTAGATCAGCAACAGCTTGTTAATTCCCTCAAACCTCTCTTCTAATCCATCTCCTCCTTTTCCTGCCCTGATCAATCTATCTGCCACTATAATTCCACCCTTACATCCATCCTTGACAATCTGGCCCCTTTTACCATAGCTCAGAAATCATACACTCATCCTCAGCCCTGGCATCCTCAGCCCTGAGATGATACCTATGCAGAGGTTTTCATACTACTGAGCGGCACTGGAGATTCAGGTGATTTTCTTCATTACAAATTCATCTTGAAGTCCTACTATTCTGCCCTTAATCTCTATAAGCAACATTACTTCTCTACTCTTATCTCTACTCTTTCTTCAAACCCAAAACGTGTGTTCTCCACTTTCAATACTCTTTTCGGCCCACCCCCACCTCCTAATACAACTTCACTATCAGCTCAAGACTTTGCCAGCCACTTCAATAACAAAATCGACTTCATTAGAAACAAAATAATCTCTCAACATA
This sequence comes from Bombina bombina, assembly GCF_027579735.1. Classification (NCBI taxonomy): domain Eukaryota; kingdom Metazoa; phylum Chordata; class Amphibia; order Anura; family Bombinatoridae; genus Bombina; species Bombina bombina. Next base: position 246,645,798 of record NC_069504.1, on the reverse strand, counting down.
CTTCCATTCTCTCACCCCTCAAACACTCGCAATCAACCACAACCCACATATGAACAAACTTAGCACTTTCTCCCCTGTTACTGAGGAATATGTTTCTGCACTTATACTGCACTCTCACCTCACTACCTTTCCCCTTGATCATATCCCCTCACAGCTACTCCCCTCCCCCTCTTCTACACTTACCCCTATACTCACACACATTTTCAACCTCTCCCTCAGCACTGGTATATTTCCCTCATCTCTGAAACTAATCACACCTATCCTCAAAAAACTTATCCTTATCCAACCTCCCCATCCAACTACTGCCCTATTTCCCTACTCCCTCTTGCCTCAAAGCTTCTCCTTACATCAAACTCCCTCCTTGACCCACTGCAATCTTGATTTCCTCCCCATCACTCCACAGAGACAGCAATCATTTAGGTTACTAACGACCTACTTACAGCAAAATCCAAAGGCCACTTCTCTCTGCTTATCCGCCTTGATCTGTCCGCAGCCTTTGATACTGTTGACCACCCTCTTTTGCTCCAAACCCTCCAATCCTTTGGCATTTGTGACACAGCCCTCTTGTGGTTCTCTTCCTACCTGTCAAACTGTACCTTTAGGGTAGCCTCCTCTGCCCCATCACCACTTTCTGATGGGGTACCGCAAGGCTCTGTCCTCGGTCCCCTTCTCTTCTCAATCTACACGTCATCATTAGGTTCCTTAATAAAGTCCAACGGGTTCCAATATCATTTGTATGCCAAAGACACCCAAAACTACTTCTCTGCACCAGTGTTAATTTTGTCGACTAAAACTAGACTAAAATGACTATAAAACTAAAGAAATTCTAATGACTAAAATACGACTAAAACTAAAATGACATTTTAGTCAAAAGACTATGACTAAAACTAAATCAAAATTTGCTGACAAAAACATTTTATGCAAGTTGTAATAACCAATCCATATTCAATTACTGCTCTTTTGTAAAATTTACGAAACTTCATTTTATTAAATTTTAAGATAAAGACATGTTATATATCACAACAGTTAAATCTGTTAAATCTGTATTGCATGTTCAAACCTAAATACCATAAAAGAAAACAGGTTAATAAACCTTTACTCCAGGAGTTTATAATAAGTTTGGAAGTTCTAGAGCAGTGCTAATATTGTTGCCGAAACGTTTTTGAATCTGTGAACAATCAATTGATTCTTCCTATACAAATAAGCATAAACCACAAATATGGTTTTAAGTTATGCTGTGCCTGTGCTAGCTGCTGAAACTTTTTGTTGTGTTGAGTTTCTTGATACTTGTTTTAATTATTAACAGAGAACTGTTAAAGTTTTTATATTGGGTAATATGTTTAATACAGCCAATACAGTTTTGTTTTTTATATATTTTAAAGTTGCACTTCTGTTTGTTTATGAAACTTGGTTTTATTTAATTTTAAGTTTAATAAAGATGTTACATATCACAACGGCTAAATCTGTGTCTGTATTGCATGTTTAAACCTTAATACCATAAATATTAACAGGTGTTATATTTACTCCTGGAGTATGTAATCAGTTAGCAAATGATAGAGAAATGCTTAAATAATGCATTACACTTTAACTAAACCCCTTAGATTTTAGTTGACTAAAATCTACTGGAGATTTAGTCGACTAAAATGTATTGGAGATTCAGTCGACTAAAACTAGACTAAAACTAAAACAATTCAGATGACTAAAATATGACTAAAACTAAAATGGCATTTTAGTCAAAAGACTAAAACTAAGACTAAATTGAAACTTGCCATCAAAATTAACACTGCTCTGCACCAGACCTATCTCCTTCCTTGCTTACCAGTGTCACTAACTGCCTTTCTCACATCTTTTCATGGATGTCCTCTCACTACCTTAAGCTAAATCTCTCCAAAACTAAGCTCCTTATTTTCCCCCTTCTTCCAAAATTTCCACCCCAATCTCTCTATAACTGTTGCGAACTCCATCATTACCCCTACCCTGCATGCCTAATGTCTTGGGGTGACATTTTACTCAGATCTTTCTTTCACTCCTCACATTCAGTTCTTGGCTAAATCATGCCACTTCCACCTTAAAAACATCTCTAAAATTAGATATTTTCCTTACACAAGACACAACTAAGGTTTTAATCCACTCTCATCCTTTCCCGCCTCTATTACTGCAACTATTTCCTCTCTGATCTCCCCAGCTACCATATAGCTCCTTTACAATCCATAATGAATGCCTCTGCCAGGCTCATCTTCCTTACACGTCGCTCTTCATCTGCTCCACCTCTCTGCCAATCTCTTCACTAGCTTCCTCTTGTCTCTAGGATCAAACACAAAATTCTCACTCTGACATAAAAAGCCCTCAACTGCACTGCTCTCCCCTATATCTCAGATCTTGTCTCCAAATACTCTCCTTGCTGTCCCCTTCACTCTGCTCATGACCTCCTACTCTCTTCCTCTCTTGTTACCTCCTCACACTCCTGTTTACAGGACTTCTCCAGACTGGGTCCCATCATGTGGAACTCTCTGTTTCACTCCACAAGAATCTCCTCAAGTTTTGAAAGCTTCAAGTGCTCCCTAAAAACTTTACTATTCAGGGATGCACACAACCTACACTAACCTTTCTTTATACCAGTTCCTCTCCTCCATTGCTATCCGCTTGAACCTCCTTAGCATGTAAGCCTAAGAGTCCAGCTGTTTGTAAATCATCTTCGTAAGAGCTGACTACAACAGTGCGACTCTTGGCAGGACCCTCTACCCATTCAATTCCTAAAAAGTTTTTTTTGTACTCCGCCTATGTTTATAGCGCCGCAGAATCTTTTGGCGCTCTACAAATAATCGATAACAATAATAATAATAATAATAATAAATACATATATACACAAAAAATACATATGTACATACACACATATAAATATATATATACATTTGTTACATTTGTATATATATATATATATATATATGTATATATATATGTATATATATATATATATATATATATATATATATATATATATATATAAGCTGCACAAACTGGAATGTGAACGTTTTCGGATCTTACCCCGTCATCAGACATACACCAAATAACAAACACTTACTCCCTTATATACATCAATCTCCCAAGTGACTGCCATCTCTGCTAACACAGACTGAATGTTGTGGCGTCCATCCCGTGCTACTGCACATTTGCGAGAGGCACTACGGCAGCCCATGGTGGCCAAGTGTAAGTAAAAGGCAAAACAATAAACCAGTGCACAAACGGCATACAGTATGGAATAAACTATATACATATAAATACAGAGAATGGAGCAGTCATATACAGTACTCACAGTTAAACCATTCCACATCTTATATAGTTTAAGGCATAACTAACACAATCTCAACATTTGATATATGTAATTTGAATACCATAGCTAGATAACGGTTACTCTAGTTCAAAGTGTAGATTCTAGCTATTAATGTATTTACCCAAATTACTACTCAAATCCATCAATAAGGACATGTTAATCTATCAAGGTAAACTAATGTTCAGGACATAGGTGTCATTATAAATAACAATTTAGATCAAGGTGTGTATTGCGAGAACATTTTACCATTAAACCCAAAACGTCTTCTCTTCCCTTGTGGGATTATTTTAAAAGTTTTTCTTTCTGTCTCATGGAAAACAGGAGCTATTTTGTATTTCTATTTCCATCAGTACCTTTTCAACTTCTCAATTTTCACTATACAGTCACCTTGGTGCTTGTCATCTGCCTGCACTTTGGACTAGGCTAAGAGTGGTGCGCTATCATTTTGGCGCAAGCATTATTGTTTTTTGTGGCTGTTTGCATGCAAGTAAAGTTCTGCCCGTATTACAAATTGAAAGTAAATGTGAACACGTGATCACGTGAACACAATCTTGATTTACACTAGAATGATTACCAAAAAAACAAAAAATAAAAAACATTTTTTTTAAAAATTGCAATAAAAAGTTATAAGGGCTCAAAGATCTGAAATGCCAGGTGTTAGAAAAAAAAGAGGCCAACATCGCTTCTACATAGGGATCCATAGGAACATATTCATATTCATATATATATATAAGTAGCAGGTGTCCCACCACTCCAACCTTGGCACTATGTCAACCACCTGGGTGCAATCCTCAAAGTTCATATATAATAAAGAATGGGCATGAAGGGCACTCTCAGGGTATTTTAAAGAACCACATAAATCATTTTATTCAGAGTCTCAGTTAGTCATCAAAGACAGAGTCGACGTTTCGGCTCACATGAGAGCCTTCTTCAAGACAAAATAAATCTTACTTCGGCTTGTAGCCGTACTCCCAAACAGCAAACATACTATATTTAGCTACACAGGAATTGTATTAGTAAAGTTAATTATTTAATTAACAAATCAACTCTGTAACAATATTTTATGTCAAAACACCTTTAACTAAACATAACATTTTACACTTCTAAAATTAATTGAATTCTTTCATTTTTCTTTTCCCATTCATTAATACTTGTTTGAAGCAGTTTATTAAAATACTTTAATAATCTACAAATGCCAATAAAATTGCATTTATTTCCTAAAATGTTTAATTTTGCAGTCTGAAGTTTAATATTATAAAATATTTAATTATTTCTTTTTTGGGAGGAAATGAGTTAATAAATGTAACGACAATAACGAGTAAATCTAAAATAAAAAGATTAATGTAGAGAACTTGCTTGATTAAACCATTGTATTGTCACGTTTGATGTATTCTTCTTTATATCAACATTTCTCATTAGTGTGGTGAACAGACATCAACAAAACTCACTAATGAAGAATCCCTAATGGTTCCCAGAGCAATTGACTAAAATGTTTTCCTTGTTCTCATTTACAATTTGAAGGTAGCAGTTCCACTTAGTATGCATAATAACACTAGTAGAAAAAACAAAAGCAATTGCGCCGCTGCATGAGGTTTTCATCCTCAAGTACCATAGTGCAGGCCAAGAGTCTCTACATCTTTAAATTGATATGTTTTCGACAAATGGTTTCTTACCATATTTATTATGTTTGATTTGGCAACATCTAAGGCTTGCTTTAATCAAGCGGTCTGTCTGCCAGCAGATGCTAAAAAGTGTAAACACTTTGCATGCTCATTTCATTTCAAATAATTTGCTGGCTTAATGCTTACTTTTAACACTCAGACACTGAGTCTAGCAAGCAGAACTATCTATTGCTGCTGTCTGTGATGTATTCTATGTATTCTAACATAGTGACTTCCCTGATGCTTTTTGTGGGCAAAATAAGAAAATAGCTGATTGAATATTTTTAAAAGACTTTATTTAAACAGTATGCAATACAAAACTAATAGGTAACGTCCCTTTTGCATATAGATCAATATTAAAGCAACAATCGAGTGAAAAGTTTGTAGACCCAGTTTGCCACTATAGTTGTGTCAAAAATGATCTCTCTAATCCTTTTTATAACTCTTAGAATGCAACATTTTTAAATATTTACTTGTAGTCCCTTTTGTCCTTTTCAATATCTGAAAATGCAACATTTTAAAAATATTTCTAGCAAAAATCTCACACCACAATGAGCCACTATTATAGCTTTTAAAAAACATACGGCTAGATTATGAGTCTTTCGTTAGGCTTAAACGCAGTGTTGGCCGGTCCCAACGCTACTTTTTAACGCCCGCTGGTATTACGAGTCTTGCAGGTACAGGTGTACCGCTCACTTTTTGGCCAGACTCGGAAATACAGCAAATCCACTTACGTCAATTGCGTATCCTATATTTTTAATGGGACTTGCATAGCGCTGGTATTACGAGTCTGACCAAAAGTGAGCGTTAAACCCTTTCCTGTCAAGACTGGTACCGCATTTTAAAGTCAGTAGTTAAGAGTTTTACACTGCAACGCCGTAGCATAAAACTCTTAACTAAAGTGCTAAAAAGTGCACTAACTACCTATTAACCCCTAAACCGAGGCTCTTTCACATTGCAAACACTAAAAAAATTATTTTAACCCCTAATCTGCCGAACCGGACATCGCCACCACTATAATAAATATATTAACCCCTAAACCGTCACACTCCCGCATCACAAACACTATTTAAATATTATTAACCCCTAATCTGCCGGCCCTAACATCGCCGCCACCTACCTAAATTTATTAACCCCTAATCTGCCGCCCCCAATGTCGCCGCCACTATAATAAAGTTATTAACCTAAATCTAAGTCTAACCCTAACACCCCCTAACTTAAATATAATTTAAATAAATCTAAATAAAATTACTACAATTAACTAAATTATTTCTATTTAAAACTAAATACTTACATGTAAAATAAACCCTAAGATAGCTACAATATAACTAATAGTTACATTGTAGCTAGCTTAGGGTTTATTTTTATTTTACAGGCAACTTTATATTTATTTTAACTAGGTAGAATAGTTATTAAATAGTTGTTAACTATTTAATAGCTACCTAGTTAAAATAAAGACACATTTACCTGTAAAATAAAACCTAACCTAAGTTACAATTACACCTAACACTACACTATAATTAAATTAATTACCTAAAATAAGTACAATTAATTAAAATTAAATAAAATTATCTAAAGTACACAAAAAACAAACACTAAATTACAGAAAATAATAAAGAAATTACAAGATTTTTAAACTAATTACACCCAATCTAATCCCCCTAACAAAATAAAAAAGCCCCCAAAAATAAAAAACCCTACCCTACACTAAATTACAAATAGCCCTTAAAAGGTCCTTTTGCGGGGCATTGCCCCAAAATAATCAGCTCTTTTACCTGAAAAAAAATTACAATTCCCCCCAACATTAAAGGGGAGATTGGGTGGGTTTTAGTGTAGGGTAGGGCTTTTTTATTGTGGGGGGGGGGCTTTTTATTTTGTTAGGGGGATTAGATTAGGTGTAATTAGTTTAAAAATCTTGTAATTTCTTTATTATTTTCTGTAATTTAGTGTTTGTTTGTTTTTTTGTACTTTACATAATTATATTTAATTGTAATTAATTGTATTTAATTTAGGTAATTAATTTAATTATAGTGTATTGTTAGGTGTAATTGTAACTTAGGTTAGGTTTTATTTTACAGGTAAATTTGTCTATATTTTAACTAGGTAGTTATTAAATAGTTAATAACTATTTAATAACTATTCTACCTAGTTAAAATAAATACAAAGTTGCCTGCAAAATAAAAATAAACCCTAAGCTAGCTACAGTGTAACTATTAGTTATATTGTAGCTATTTTAGGGTTTATTTTATAGGTAAGTATTTAGTTTTAAATATGAATTATTTAGTTAATTGTATTAATTTTTTTTAGATTTATTTAAATTATATTTAAGTTAGGGGGGTTAGGGGTAAATAAATGTAGTTAGGTTGCGGCGAGTTTGGGGGCAGCAGATTAGGGGTTAATAAATATAATGTAGGTGTCGGCGATATTGGGGGCAGCAGATTAGGGGTTCATAAGTATAATGTAGGTGACGGCGGTGTCTGGAGCGGCATATTAGGGGTTAATAATATTATGTAGGTGTCAGTGATGTCGGGGTGGCAGATTAGGGGTTAATAAGTGTAAGATTAGGGGTGTTTAGACTCAGGGTTCATGTTAGGGTGTTAGGTGTAGACATAACTTTTATTTCCCCATAGGAATAAATGGGGCTGCATTAGGAGCTTTACGCTGCTGTTTTGCAGGTGTTAGTTTTTTTTTCCAGCCGGCTCTCCCCCATTCATCCCTATGGGGAAATCGTGCACGAGCACGTTCAGCCAGCTCACCACTAACGTAAGCAGCGCTGGTATTGAGGTGAGATGTGGAGCAAAATTTTGCTCTCTGCTCACTTTTTTTGCGGTTAACGCCGGGTTTGTAAAAACCCGTAATACCAGCACTGTCTGTAATTGAGCGGTGAGCATAAACTGCTAGTTAGCACTGCACAGCTTCTAACGCAAAACTTGTAATCTAGGTGATATTTTTGAAATGTATTCCTCACTCAAAAAAAAAGAGAGAGTTGTATCCTCCCCTTATCAGAGCAGTGAGTGGTGAGATCAGCTCCATTAAAATCAATAGAGCAGCTTCTATCTTACAACTTATCCCCTAGAACTACTTCTATTCCCATGGATCGGCAGCACATTTTTTTTTTTTTAAATATTACTTAAAAAAAAAAAAAAGCTTCCATCAAACAGTCTAACAAGTGCACAAAAGAAAAAGTTAAAGAAAGAGAATAATAAATAGAAGAACATCTTGTAAACTTTAATATAGTGAGACACGATCACTAACAAAATACCTCACAAACTCCCAAGAATGGCCACCATTAACCTTTTATTGTCTTTGATACTGTTATATCCTTTGATGCTACATCAACATAATAAAAACAGACAGGCAAATATTTAACACTTACAGATTCCATTATGCAAAATGTAATGTTTTTCCATTATTCAAGCAGATTCCATTTGATGTGTGAGATATCTTTTATATGGCTATTTAGCACTTATACTTTAATGGCAGGAATACCCACAGATAAATGGCTAGAAAAGAAAGGTGAATTTAGCCAAATTTAGCCATAAGGAAAGAAACCACTCAGCAGCACAGTGAGTGTCTATGTATCTAGCTAAATGACTTGTGTTATGCTCCATGCATATGCTTATTTGTTAATCAAGAAGATGAATTGTGCTAATATGCCAATCTGTGCTTGCATGTGCTTTGAGTTTGGCACCAGGGGAGTGTAAACGGTGCCAATCACCAAGTTAGAAAGGACAAAAGCAAAAAAATTGCATTTCTTAAAGAGCCATAAAATACAAACTTTATCAGTATATGCATTGCTTCTTTATTGAAAGTTTAACATTATTGAGATATTCATTATTTATTTTGCTGCCTTTCCTGTAAAGTAAGTCTGAAAATTATGCTTGATCAATTTTTGTCCAGGGAGATTTGGGTTAATACTGTTACCTACTTTTCTGTGAACTACTGCTGTCCTGCCCTTATCCTTGACTCTCTAGTGATTTGCTCTCTTAGAGTAGATTATCAGTTTTGCATTAGTCACAATAGGGATAGCAGCGGGCATGCTAGTCATTTTAGGTTTGAATATTAATGAATGAAAATTATTGTGCAAATAAATATATATTTATCTTTTTTATATTTAGTTATTAGATGAAGATAATAAATGAATGTATGTCTGTTTATTTTAATAACTGTTTAATAATCTAGTGGTAACTAAACTTAATCAGTGCTAAACCACCTTAAAGGGACATGAACCCCATTTTTTTCTTTCATAATTCAGATAGAGAATGCAATTTTAAACAACTTTTTAATTTACTTCTATTATTTAATTTGCTCAATTTTCTTGGTATCCTTGATTGAAGAAGTAGCAGTGCATTAGGTGAGCCAATAACATGAGGCAAATATGTGCAGCCAGAAATCAACAGCCCCTGAGCCTACCTAGGTATCCTTTTCAACAAATGATACCAAGAAAACAAAACAAAATAGATAATAGTTGTTTAAAATCACATGCTGTTCCAATCAGCCAATATAATGTGATCTCAATCCTATTGGCTGATGGGATCAGCCAATAGGATTGAAGTTCAATCCTTTTGGCTGAATGCATCAGTTAATAGGATTTTTTCAACCTTGATTCCGATTGGCTGATAGAATTCAGCCAATCAGAATCTAAGGGACACCATTTTGGATGACGTCATTTAAAGGAACCTTCATTCGTCATTAGTCGTTGGAAAGAAGAGGATGCTCCGCGTCAGATGTCTTGAAGATGGACCCGCTCCATGCCGGATGGATGAAGATAGAAGATGCCGTCTGGATGAAGACTTCTGCCCGTCTGTAGGACCACTTCTCCCGGCTTGGATGAAGACTTCTCCCGGCTTCGTTGAGGGCTTCTCCTGGCTTCATTGAGCACTTCTCCCGACTTCGTTGAGGATGGATGTCGGATCTTCAAAACTGTAAGTGGATCTTCAGGGGGTTAGTGTTAGGTTTTTTTTAAGGGTTTATTGGGTGGGTTTTATTTTTAGGTTAGGGTTTGGGCCGCAATAGAGCTAAATGCCCTTTTAAGGGCAATGCCCATACAAATGCCCTTTTCAGGGCAATGGGGAGCTTAGGTTTTTTTAGTTAGGGTTTTATTTGGGGGGTTGGTTGTGTGGGTGGTGGGTTTTACTCTTGGGGGGTTGTTTGTATTTTTTTCGGGTAAAATAGCTGATTTCTTTGGGGCAATGCCCCGCAAAAGGCCCTTTGAAGGGCTATTGGTAGTTTAGTTTAGGCTAGGGTTTTTTTTTTATTTTGGGGGGGCTTTTTATTTTGATAGGGCTATTAGATTAGGTGTAATTAGTTTAAATATCTTTATATTTTTTTATTTTGTGCAATTTAGTGTTTGTTTTTTGTAATTTAGGTAATTGTATTTAATTTATTTAATTGTATTTAATTTAGGTAATTTATTTAATTGTAGTGTAGTGTTAGGTGTTAGTGTAACTTAGGTTAGGTTTTATTTTACAGGTAAATTTGTATTTATTTTAGCTAGGCAGTTAGTAAATAGTTAATAGCCTAGTTAAAATAAATACAAACTTGCCTGCAAAATAAAAATAAAACCTAAGATAGCTACAATGTAACTATTAGTTATATTGTAGCTAGCTTAGGGTTTATTTTACAGGTAAGTATTAGTTTTAAATAGGCATTATTTAGGTAATGATAGTAGGTTTTATTTAGATTTATTTTAATTATATTTAAGTTAGGGGGTGTTAGGGTTAGACTTAGGTTTAGGGGTTAATAAATATAGTATAGTGGCGGGGACATTGGGGTTGGCAGATTAGGGGTTAATAAATGTAGGTAGGTGTTATGGACATCAGATTAGGGGTTAATAATATTTAACTAATGTTTGTGAGGCGGGAGTGCGGCAGTTTAGGGGTTGATATGTTTATTGTAATGGCGGCGATGTCGGGAGCGGCAGATTAGGGGTTATTAATTTTATTTAAGTGTTTGCGATGCGGCAAGGTCTCGGTTTAGGGGTTAATAGGTAGTTTATGGGTGTTAGTGTACTTTTTAGCACTTTAGTTATGAGTTTTATGCTACAGCTTTGTATTGTAAAACTCATAACTACTGACTTTAGAATGCGTTACAAATCTTGCGGGATAGGCTTTACCGCTCACTTTTTGGCCTAAAAAAAAAAGCTTGTAATACCGGCGCTATGGAAGTCCCATTGAAAATAGACTATACGCAAATTGCGCAAGTTTATTTGCGGTAAGGCCAAAAAAGTGTGCGCGACAGCTGTACCTACAAGACTCGTAATAGCTGCGGTAGTAAAAAAGCAGCGTTATGAAGCTTAACGCTGCTTTTTTACTCATAACGCAAGACTCGTAATCTAGCCGTAAGTTTTTAAACAGTTTTATACTGGATTTTTTTTATCAGTATCTGTGCATCTTATTCTTTATAGTAGTGACTATTACATGCAGCTATATGAAAATGAGTGTATACTGTCCCTTTAAAGTTGTGCATACTCAAACATTAGAAAAATTTCGATATATGACTCAATTTTTACATAGAACCACAAGAATGCTAAACAGTAATATATTTCAGACCTTGTCTTCATATACTCTCCCTCCCGTCCCCTTCACTCTGCTCATGACCTCCTACTCTCCTCCTCTATTGTTACCTCCTCACATTCCCATTTACAGGACCTCTCCAGGCTGGCTCCCATCTTGTGGAACTCTCTGCCTCGCTCCACAAGACTCTCCCCTAGTTTTGAATGCTTCAAGCGCTCCCTAAAGACTCTACTGTTCAGGGATGCATATAACCTACACTAACTTTTCTTTATACCAGTTCCTCTCCTCCATTGCTATCCCCTAAAACCCCTTTAGCATGTAAGCCTAAAAGCCCAGCTATTTGTAGATCACCTTCTTAAGAGCTGACTACAACAGTGCAACTATTGGCAGGGCCCTCTACCCATTTGATCCCTATAAATGTTTCCTTGTATACCGCCTCTGTTTATAGTGCTGCGGAATCTGTTGGCACTTTACAAATAACTGATAATAATAAATAATAATAATATGTAAACATAGCATAACTACCAACCATCTCATATGTTACCGGATTGTCATAGGTTTGGAAGTATAGCCAGCTTCCAGCATATATCACCTCAGTGTCCTGGCTTTAATGGACTGACCAAGCTCTTCCCAAACCCCTGCCCATGGAACACCCTAAAATGCCCATGAGCCATCCATAACCCTGTAACACCACCAATCCCACATATTTTGTGCTAATTATTGTTGACAACCAGACTAAAATCAAGATATTTCTCTTTTTAAACAATACATAATATTTAAAAGGTTAGAACAATAAATGGTATTTATTGTGTAAGTAAATGATTGCAGGATTAAATAATATTTTATATTCACATTTTTCCATTTTTTTATGTTTTTTTTTTATTATTTATTATTTCAAAATAATATAATCATATCCTATGTACTAATTCTTTCCTATATTTTAACTATATTAAGAAGGAAAATAAATCATTGGGGATCCAATACAATGCTTACATAAATAGACTAGTACTTTTCAGTTTGTGTTTTGTTCTGGAAGAACAAGCACATTTGAGGTAAACGGCATCTTATGGCTTAAAAAATAGAAACAATTAGCAAACATAATTCAAGGGTTGTCAGAACACATTTATGGGAGCTTTAATTCTATTTCACAAATATTCTTTTTTATTTAAAGGGGCATGAATATAGAAAGACAGACCCTTTTTGGGCTATCTACAGTATGTATGACTTGATTCTGTGGGTAACCTGTTTGGGTGATGGAATGATGAAAAGTTGCAGTTCAGTTCATGTTTATTAAAGGGCCATGATACCCACATTTTTAAACACTTGAAAGTGATGCAGCATAGATGTAAAAAGCTGACTAGAAAATATCACCTGAACATCTCTATGTAAAAAAAGAAAGATATTTTACCTCAAAATGTCCTAAGTATTCAAACCCCCATTGCAAAGGACTTTAAGCAGCAAATCAGTATGTCTGTCCCGGGAAAGGCAATGGAGTGAGCCTCGTGCTATTTTGCTATTCAGTTTAAGGAAGTTTACTATGAAATCTCATGAGAGTTAAGTCAAATCTCATGATATCACAGTAAGAGTCCATGACCTCAGCACTGTTGGACAGCAGCTGAAGTATAACTTTTTACACAGGACTTACTCTGGTGATCTGAGGAGATTATGAGGTAAAATATCTTTCTTTTTTACATAGAGATGCTCAGGTGATATTTTCCTGTCAACTTTTTACAGTTATACTGCATCCGTTTCAAGTGATTTAGCATATGAGTATTATGCCCCTTTAAATAAATAAATTAATTTATTTATTTATTTATTTATTTATAAAATATTTTACCAGGAAGGATACATTGAGATTTCTCTCGTTTTCAAGTATGTCCTGGGATCACAAAACATTGCATTGATACAATAGGGTACAATAAAATACAAAAACAATAATAAAAATACACATTATATGCAAACATTTAACATAGAGCAGGTATGAAATATTTAATCAACCATGACAGGAGCATTCTGTTTTGAGATATGTATAGAGGGATCTCTTAAAGGATTTTAGGCTTGGGGAAGTTTTTAAAGTGTGAGGGAGGTCATTCCATAATTGTGGCGCTCTGTAGGAAAAGGAGGATCGAGCTGCTTTTTTTTTGTATTGAGGCAAGCTAAATAATGTGCTGTTATTGGATCGGAGGTTATAGGAGGTGGGAATAGCAGGGGAGAGCATTCTGCTCAGGTAGGGTGGGAGCTTCCCAGAAAGGCTCTTAAAGACAAGGCAGGAAAGATGGAGGGTGCGTCTGGATTCTAGCGACAGCCAGTTTAGTTCTTTTAGCATGTCACAATGGTGGGTCCTGTAGTTACATTGTAGCACAAAGCGGCAGAGCGAGTTATATAACGTATTTAGTTTATTAAGGTGAGTTTGCGGAGCAGGTGCATATACTATGTCCCCATAATCCAAGATAGGCATCAGCATTTGCTGTACAATCTTTTCCTTTACTGTAGGGCTGAGGCAAGATTTGTTTCTGTACAGGGCACCTAGTTTTGGATAAAGTTTAGAGGCAATTTTTTCTATGTGGAGTCCAAAAGATAGATTGGGGTCTAACAACATACCTAAGTATTTAAAAGAGTGGACTGCGGTCAGCGTGCAATTGGATTTTGTTTTGATGCGAAGATGGGAATTTTGTAATTTATGTATTTTAGGTCCCATTCCAAAGATCATTGTGACCGTTTTGTCAGTGTTTAGGAAGAGTTTGTTTTTCGAGATCCACTTTTCTACCTCTGTGAACTGGTCTTGGAGCACTGTTTCAAGCTGCAGCAGATCAGATTTGTTTGCATAGATTACCGTGTCGTCTGCGTACATGTGTACAGTTGAGGATTTGCAGACATTAGGCAAATCATTTATAAATAATGTGAATAGTAGGGGGCCGAGAATGGAACCTTGGGGAACACCACACGTGACTGGGAGAGGGAGGGAGTCAATGTTAGAGACAGAGACATATTGTGATCGATCCGATACATATGATTTAAACCAGGTTAACGGGTGATCAGCAATACCAGAGTTTTTTAGTTTGAGAAGTAGTAGGTCATGGTCCACTGTGTCAAAAGCCTTTGCAAAATCAAGGAAAATAGCTCCAGTTAGGTCTCCTTGTTCCATGGCAGTTTGGATGTCGTTGCAAACTTTTAGGAGGGCAGTTGTAGTGGAGTGATTCGGTCTGAAACCTGATTGATCAGGGGTCAGATAGTTAGAAAGTTGGTAATACTCGCATAATTGCGTATGGACGCATTTTTCTAGGATTTTTGACAATACAGGGAGCAGTGATATAGGACGATAGTTAGAAACCAAGGTTAACTCCCCACTTTTATGAATAGGCACTACTCTTGCAGTTTTCCAGAGTTTGGGTATGTATCCAGACACCAAGGATTCGTTAATTAGGGTTGCAACAGGCTTAGCAATTGCCGGTGCACTGAGCTTCAACAGCATTGCTGGGATTTGATCAGGTCCTGACTGGTTTTTCATTTTTAGATTATCGAGGTGTTTCTTAATGACATTGAAGGGTACAGGTCTAAAATTGAACTTTTCTATATTGGGTCTTTGCTGTTTTAGTGGGGCCTGATCCACATTTGTAGCTTCAGGATGCGTGCCATTTATTAGTTTGTCAATCAGGGTGGTGGAGCATCCTACAAAATAATTGTTAAAGGCATTTGCTACTTCTAAGGGGAGTTGCAGGTTTTGGTTATCCACATTGACAGTGGAGGGTTGGGAGTGGATTGGTGGATTTTGTAAGTTATTTATGAGTTTCCAAAACTTTCTAGGGTTACATATATTATTGTTCAGATTTTCACAGAAATATTGCGCCTTAGCCAATTTTGTTTGTTTAGTACATATATTTCGCCATTTTCTATATACACAGTGATCATTCATAGAGCCAGTATGCTTGAACTTTGACCACAATGAATCCCGAAATTGGTACATTTGAATGAGGTCAGCTGTGATCCAATTCAAGTGTGCTCCTTTTACTCTCACCTTACGCAGCGGTGCATGTAAATTCCAAACTTGTAGGAGTTCAGACTGAAAGAATTCAACTGCAGAGTCTAGATCTGGGATTAGGTTTAATCTGTGCCAGGGGAGGTTCTTGATGTCATTTAGAAATGATTGAAGATTAAATTTTTTGAAGGACCTGGTGATTGTAACCTTGGGAGAGGATTTAGTTGCCTTTATTTTGCGCACGCAGTACACTAAGCAGTGGTCACTGAAATTGTTAGGGAGAACACCTGCCTCCTGGATTCGGTCGGGAGAAGTGGAGAGAATCCAGTCGAGCAGGGTATGATTATGGCTTTTGATGTTTATGCGAGTTGGGGAGGAGATTAATTGCGTTAGATGCAAAGATTTAAACAGCGAGCGACAACTGTTATTTTTTGGATTCAGCCAATCGATGTTAAAATCTCCAAAAACCAAAATTTCACTTTTTGGGTTTTGAGTTATGGATTCACTAAGGAGCTGTGCTATGTCCGAAATGGAATGCACAGGGGAGCTTGGTGGGCGGTAGATTCCTGCAACAATGATTGATTTACTGCACGGGATCTCAATTTTGCCAGAAAGGAAATCAAAGGTGGCAGGAGAGCTAGATTTTTGTAAGGGGGTGAACTTTGTGGAATTGTCAACATAAATTACAATGCCACCTCCTCTCTTTGCTCTATCATTTCTATGGCATGAATATCCATGTATTGCAATGGCAGAGTCAGGTATTTTGCGGGTTAGCCACGATTCAGAGATCACAATGATTTTGGGTTTGTATTGTAAACACCAAGCTTGCAGTGCATCAATTTTCGGTAGTAAGCTGCGGATATTACAGTGCACAAAGGAGAGGCCTTTCTTAGCTGGAAGGCTAGGAATGGAATTTGTTAGGGGACCAGGGTTAGACTCTACGTCATTTGCAAGGGCAAGTAACATAAGGAATAGGAATTTGGAAATCATTTTTGATTGGCCATATAGTGAATGTGATACTTTATAATATTGTGAGGTGGGGGTAGGAGGGTTATTTTTTATAACCCTCCACCAGCACTCAGCAGATAAGTTACAGCAACAGAGCAGGCCATGATGTATGATAATTTGTTTTCCAGTTTGAGGTGTGTGCTTATGGCGGTTATTATGTGAACCAAATTGGAGTGAGAAAAGGGTTATCATGAATAACAGTAAGGATATATTTGGATTCATGTTAGTGGTATGAGGTGTGTAGATAAAAAATAAAATTGAAAAGTATATACACTATTGATGTGTGATATATAGCTATATGTAGGAAGAGAGGGTATTTATTCTATAGGGTTAAGTAGAAGGAAGGATGTGCTGATCAGTGGTTGCAGCTGTCATTTAAGGAGAATGAAATAAGTGTGGGAGACTATCTATAAAGGAAGAAATGAGCCTGGGGTGGGTGGGGTGAGGGGCAGGGTGGGAGGGAAACTATCTTGCAGGATCTACCTTTTTGCAAAGCAGGGGCACAGCTGAGATAAGTTCTGTATTTTCTTGCAAGGCTTGGGTAGATATGTTTAAAAATCAGGCTAAAGGAGAGAGATAAATTAGCGTCAGATTGGGCTGCAAACATTTAGAGGAATGGGGAGGGAATATCTATGAACATTTGAGCTAAGGGTCATAAAAGCAAAAACACAGGGAAAGTTAAAATTACAGAGATAACACAGAGGTATTCATGTAGGGGAATAAAACCATTAAAGTCCAAAAAAGATACATGGCCTTAGCTGATTAAACTAACTTTTAACATAATGGTCAGACATAATGGTAATAATGAATAAATACAATTATTATCATTTCATTATTATTATGATTATTATTATTATTCAGTCAGTTGGATTTAGGACACAAGGATGTATAATCTAGACTTGTATGTGATCATACTAATCACAATATGATGGAGAATACAGGTGGTAAAATGAAACCAATTTGTTTCTATTTTAAATACTGCTTTTTGTGTGATCATAATAGAGAAATTCAGTACTGAGAAGAAGTGTATTTGTTTTTTTGCTATTAAATTAAGAAGATTGCATTTTTCTATTATTGTAATTTAGACTAGATCAAAGTAATTCCAAAGGGTTTTCAAACTTTTGTCTCACAACTGTGTGCATGCTGTTATGTTGACCCTTATTGGCTTGATATATCTTGCAAAAAAAGCTTCTAGTGAGTAGATGAGTGAATGGACAGACTAATACATCTTTCCTATTACTCTGGAAAATATAAAGTATCAGTTACTTAAATTAAACTAAATTATGTTTATTTGTTTTATATATACCTGTCAATTAAAAATATTAAGAAATGTGTGTCAGTTTTGGAGTAATTATATATAAATATCTCCTACCTTACCTTTTACATTTTTAAATTGCTTATGTTGAAGGGAGACCCATAAAGCTACTTATAATTGTTCTAATCCCAATAGTTTGGAAACTCTTAATGAACCAGAAATATATTTAGTATTGAACTGTGTATTCTCCAAAGTACAATTTAGTGAGTCTCTACAATACCTCTATAAATGGAAGGAAATATTTAGTTTTATTTTGCAATTACAAGGATTCTTGTTTAGATAATTTTCCACTGCATTGCTTTTTGTATCACAAAGATCTTTTATGCCATTTTGATAGCTCTTTTAATTTAACTGTAATTAACTGAAACTCATTTATTCCAACACTTTTTCCTTTTCCATCAAAGAGTTGAAAGCATTTCATTGTACTGCTTTATAATAGTGTCTATTCTGTTGGCACCATAAATATTCCTTATTGATAAGTAAGCAAATGAGAGAAAAATGACATATCAAATATGATTAATATGTTGGTTATTCCTTATCACTGTTACTTGATTCAATATTGTGCAAAATACTAACTCAAAACACAAAGAGCCAGATTAGAAGTGGCTCGCTAATAGCACATGTCGTGATACGCAATATCACTGTGCCACCACGATAACATTAGCTTGCCACTTGATATTACAAGTCCATGGTAAATTTACCAGAGAAGGGTTAGCATGCCAGCATTGCTCTAGCAAAGCTTAACTTTCAATAGATATTGGAAATGTGCTAACTTGCGCTCGTATTACAAGTTGAAAGCAGTAACTGCGCTAGAATATTTAGAGTGACTTGAGACTTGCAATGTAAAGTTTAAAAAACGTTCGCAAAACACATCCAAAACATATTAAATAAAGTATTACACTCATATATACACATTTAATAAAAAATAAATCATTTTAATATTAATAAAAATGGTTTAAAAGGTATATGCAAAGTGTTTGACTAAAAAGGACACCAAAGTATGTATAGGTTTAAATATGTGTATGTATACATAATATACTGTATGTATATACATGTGTATTTTTGTGTTTATATGTGTAAATACGTATGTGCACACATGCATAAATATGTACACAATAAACATATAAATACACATGTTTACACATATACACATACACATTATTGAGCCCTTCTCAGTCAAAAACCTTGAAACATGCAATATCACTTTTATTGATTTTTAATGTGTTTTTTATAGAAATACTTAAAATTCCTGTTTTTTTATTTAAAAAAATAAAATAAAAAAATGATTTATATATATATATATATATATATATATATATATATATATATATATATATATATATATATATACTATCCACTTACTAAAAAAACTTTTAATGCACTAACAAGTTGAAAGTAAAATGTTTGTGTGTGATCAAAAGCTGAGGCACGCTAACTTGAGGACTTCAGATATCACAGTCGTGTTAACTTTTTCTCCTTATAAATTTCAATGGAGTGTACAAACTGAAAAAAAATAACGCTTAGCACTTGCGAGCTAAGTTGGCCAACTGCGCTAACTCGAAGGTAGTTATGAATATTTTAAATTGCAACATTCTTGTCTTCACATAGAAGAAAATGTTCTATTTAGTTTTAAAAAGATTTTATATATATATATATATATATATATACTTATATTTATTTTTATATAAATATATATAGGTATAGGTATATATATATACAGTATCCCACAAAAGTGAGTATACCCCTCACATTTTTGTAAATATTTTATTATATATTTTCATGTGACAACACTGAAGAAATTACACTTTGCTACAATGTAAAGTAGTGAGTGTACAGCCTGTATAACATTGTCAATTTGGCCCCACAGATGCTCAATAAGGTTTAAGTCTGGAGACATGCTTGACTAGTCCATCACCTTTACCTGCAGCTTTTTTAGCAAGGCAGTGGTTGTCTTGGTGGTGTGTTTGGGGTTGTTATCATGTTGGAATACTGCCCTGTGGCCCAGTCTCCGAAGGGAGGGGTTAATGCTCTGCTTCACTATGTCACAGTATATGTTGGCATTTATAATTCCCTCAATGAACTGTAGCTCCCCAGTGCTGGTAGCACTCATGCAGGCCCAGACCATGACACTTCCACCACCTTGCTTGACTGTAGGCAAGACACACATGCTTTGTACGCCTCACCTGGTTGCCAGCACACACACGACACCATCTGAACCAAATAAGTTTATCTTGGTCTCATCAGACCACAGGACATGGTTCCAGTAATCTATGTCCTTAGTCTGCTTGTCTTCAGCAAACTGTTTGCAGGCTTTCTTGTGCATCATCTTTAGAAGAGGCTTCCTTCTGGGATGACAGTCATGCAGACCAATTTGATGCAGTGTGCAGCGTATGTTCTGCGCACTAACAGGCTGACCCCCAACCCCTTCAACCTCTGCAGAAATGCTGGCAGCACTCATACGTCTATTTCCCAAAGGCAACCTCTGGATATGACGCTGAGCATGAGCACTCAACTTCTTTGGTCGACCATGGCGAGGCCTGTTCTGAGTGGAACCTGTCCTGCGAAACCGCTGTTTGGTGTTGCCCACCGTGCTGCAGCTTAGTTTCAAGGTCTTGGCAATCTTCTTATAGCTTAGGCCATCTTTATGGAGAGCAACAATTCTTTTTTTTCAGATCCTCACAGAGTTCTTTGCCATGAGGTGCCATGTTGAACTTCCAGTGACCAGTATGAGAGAGTGTCAGAGCGATAACACCAAATTTAACACAACTGCTCCCCATTCACACCTGAGACCTTGTAACACTAATGAGTCACATGATACCGGGGAGGGAAAATAGCTAATTGGGCCCAATTTGGACATTTCCACCATGAATATCTATTTAAAATACATGGAACATTTCCCCTAGGTCAAGAAGATTGGAATTTAAAATATTTACAATACATACATAGTAAAACACATTATTAAACATTTAAATTTATTATAAAGTGTTTCTCATGTTTTCTTCTATTTGAGTGGAAAGGGCTCCAAAGTATGTATATATATATTTAAATATATATATATAAATATATATATATATATATATATATATGTATTCATGGGTATATATGTGTTTATATATGTGTATACTGTATGTGTTTATATGTGTATACATATATATATATACATATATATATATATATAATATATAATATATATATATATATATATATATATAAATATATATATATATATATATATATATATATATATATATATATATATATATATATATATAACATAAATACACATGTATACACACACACACATATGTACTGTATTTTTGATGACAGACTTAATCCTCCTCGGCATGGAAGATACCAATTTGCACAAATTTCTGTTCAGATGTTAGTCCATTCTTCAGAAATAATTTATTCAAATAGGCTCTTTGCTGGAGGGTTCGTGTTGCTCTAACTTTCTCTTTAAAATACCCAAAGGTATCTTATTCGATTCAAGTCAGATGACATACTTCGCCAGCTCACAGTTTTCACTTTTTTCTCTTCTTTATAAACTCTTTTGGCAGTGTGTTTTGGATCATTATCATGCTGGAATATTCCTCTTCTGCCAAGCTTCTGGAGACTGGGAGTCATCTTATTAGCAAGTGTTTTAATATATCCAAAGGCATTCAGGGTGCCATTTATAAATGTCAGCTCCCCTTCACCTTTTGCACTTATGCAGCCCCACATCATCACACTCCCTCTGTGGGACTATGCATTCACTGTAATAATCTTGGTTAGGTTCACGCAAAACATGCTGGACTCCACCTGAGCTGAACAAATTTATCTTTTGCTCATTTGACCAAAGAAAGTGTTCCCAATATTCATCAGGCTTATTTTCATGCTGTTTAGCAAAGTTTTGTGCCAAAGAGCAAACAAGTTTTTTTTTTCATGGACTCCATGCATATAGGTTCACATTATGCTATGTCCTTCTCACTGTCTGAGCTGTCACAGAAACTCCAATTTCATTTCCTCTGGCCATTCTTTTCCATGTGGAGCCATGATGCAGATAAACACATCTATAGGTCCAAAATTGAGAAAGTTCTGGTGTTTACATGTAATTGTATAACCATATTCATTACATTTGACTAATTGGAAATCCCAGGTGTACTCAATTGTGTTTCAATGATCTAACTTGTATGACAGTGATCACAGGTTTATTCACTTTTGTTGCATTCATTTTCTACTTTAAGGCTTATATATTCTATATAATATTTCTAAAGTATTTGTTTTTAATTGTTTATAAAAAAAAAAGAAGAAACCAGTTAGTTAAAGTGCCATACAACATGTTGAGATCTGTGCATATTCTAAAAAGGGCTAATTAAGTAAAAAAAAGTTTTCATATAAAAATTGTTTAAAAATTGCTGGCAAGTATTTTAAAATAATTTTCAAAAATAAGCAAATTTACTTACATAGCCATGCTGTCTGGAGTAGTCTGCACCACCCCCTTATCAGTGTTTAGCTTCAGAAACACAGGCATTGTAGTTCAGAGCTGCTTGTTTGCTTCTAGGCATGCTCCAGCAGATAATGACTGTGCAGGTCTGCATTCTACCAAAGCAAAGGTAGATATAGATACAGCCATAGAAGGAAATGTGTGTGGGGGGGGAGGGTTTAGAGCTGTTAAATTCAGAAACTTAAAGGGACACTGTACCCAAAAATTTTCTTTTGTGATTCAGATTGAGCATGACATTTTAACTTTCTAATTTACTCCTATTATAAAATTGTATTCATTCTCTTGGTATCTTTATTTGAAATGCAAGAATGTAAGTTTAGATGCCGGCCCATTTTTGGTGAACAACCTGGGTTGTCCTTGCTGATTGGTGGATAAATTCATCCACCAATAAAATAGTGCTGTCCAGAGTACTGAAAACAAAAAAAAGCTTAGATGCCTTCTTTTTCAAATAATGATAGCAAGAGAACAAAGAAAAATTGATAATAGGAGTAAATTAGAAAGTTGCTTAAAATTGCATGCTCTTTCTGAATTACAAAAGAAAAAATTTGGGTTCAGTGTCCCTTTAAAAAAAAGGGTTAATGAGGCACTGCAGTATACATTTGCAGGTAAAGTAATTAAAGTACATATTATTATATTTTGTCTCTGTCACAACTTGTTTTATGTCCTTTAAAGTTTAGCAAGCAGAATTTTGCCCTATTCATCTATTACGGATATCTTCAGCTGTGCAACTGTACGGGCCTTCTTTGCCTTATTTTGCTCTTCATAATGCGCCATACTCAATTAGAGACAGATCAGGACTGCAGGCAGGCCACGCTAGCACCCGCACTCTCTGCTTATACATCCATGCACTTGTAATACAGCCAGATTGTGGCTTGGCATTGTCCTTCTGTAAAATGCATGGACGTCCCTGGAAAAGATAATGTCTGGATGGCATCATATGCTGCTCCAAAATGTATACATATCTTTCTGCATTAATGGTTCCTTCACAGATGTGCAAGTTACCCATGCCATTAGTACTGACACCCCCCCAAACAATCATAGATGCTCGCTTTTGGACCTGACACTGGTAGTAGCTGGATGGTTCTTTTCGTCTTTGGCCTGGAGAACACAACGTCTGTTTTTCCCAAAACTATTTGAAATGTTGACTTGTTATCCCACAAAATATTATTCCACTGTGCTGCTGTCCATCTCAGATGAGACAGAGTCCAGAGAAGTCGGAGGCGTTTCAGGACAGTGTTGATGTATGGCTTTTGCTTTGCATAGTAAAGCCTTACTATAGTGTTGACTGACAAAGGTTTACCAAAGTATTCCCAAGCCCATGTCAGGATTTCCATTACAGACTTATGATGGTTTTTAAGACAGTGACGTCTGAGGGTTCGGAGATCACACGCATTCAGAAGTGTTTTTCAGCCTTGCTCTTTATGCACCGAGATTTGACCAGATTCCTTGAATCTTTTAATTATAGTGTGCACTGTAGAAGGTGAAATGCCCAAAACCTACCAATTTGTCTTTGAAGAATGTTGGATTATTTGCTGATGCACCTGTTAGCAGATTGGCAAGACTCAAACCATCATTGCTCTTGAAGGACTATTCCTTTTTGGAGGCTCCTTATTTATTATGATTACACAATTGACTCACCTGTTATTTCAACTTGTCACATCGCTATTTGTCCTAAATTGCCCCTGTCTCAACTGTTTTTGAATGTGTTGCAGTCATCAGATTTGAAATGAGTGTATATTTTAAAAAATACATTAAATTCACAATGCAATACATCAAATAATGTGTTTTCAATATATTACAGGGTGAATTGAATTTTCAAATGACTCCTTTTGTTTTTTTTTTGTTTTGTTTTTTTATAAGTAATATTTATTGAGGTGAGATTCAAAGTACAACATACATATGGTATTTCTGCAAATGCATGAATACAAAGAGGGAAAACATTTGTCCTTCAAGGTTCAAAGCATTTTTTACCATGGGCAAGAGTCAGAACAAAGTATAAAAGGAAAAGAAGAAATAAAGAAAAAAAAAAAGAAACAGTACATCTTAAGGAGTTGTAAACCTCTAGTTTTTGCATTTTAGCTAGCACCTGATAGATGTATAGTTTTTGTGAAAAGTCTTGGCACAGCGACTCAATCAGTAAGCTTAGTGTGTTGTGCATAAGTCCCAAATGAGTCCAAAAGGCCCTGGGGGTAAGTGAGAGTCTGTATATCAGTTGTTCCATTGGGAGAACCCGTGGGGTAGTAGGATTAGGAGAAAGAGGGGGAAGGGAAGGGAGGGGGAAAAAAAAGGGGGTGGGGGACCTAAGGTCCGTCAGCAGCAGGGAGGGGGGATATTGTACAGTCCTCTCCCTGTCAATGTAGTAATCAGCCTAAATTATTGTTTTGTTTTTTTAATTTTCCATACTGTCCCAACATTTTCGGAATTGGAGTTCTACATATTTATGTGTATGTATATATATCTATGGTAAAGCACTAACTTTTTATGCAATATTTTTTAAACATTTTTATTAGACAGTGTTATGAGTGTAACTGTACTTTTAAATATAATTTTGATGTATTTTGTGCAACTCTTTATCTAGTGTAACAGTTAACTAGAGCTCTAAAGTCGCACTATGTAAAAATGAAATTGCGCTCAAGCAATAGATACCACAATACTCATAATCTAGCTCTTAATATTTTGTTGTTTCCTAATATTTAGTTTTCTAATAAAAAAGTTCCCCCTGGTATGTGACACAATATAAAATATAATATGTACACATAACTTTCAAATATATATTTTGTATTAAAGTTCAAAAAAATGGGAAGTTCTGCTGTAAAGCTTGCCTTAAAATATTAAATTCCATGAATAATTTCTTACTTGTTTCCTTTTGCCTGCAGGTTGTCTATCTGTACCTTTCCATTTTTCTGTATCCCTCTTTTTTCCCTGTTTTCCCTTTTTTTTAGCCTGTTCTTGCTACATTTTCTGTCTAATTTTGCCCATTTCACTTTCTGTAGTCTTCTTCTTCTTCTTCTTCTTCTTCTTCTTCTTCTTCTTCTTCTTCTTCTTCTTCTTCTTCTTCTTCTTCTTCTTCTCTTGTCTCTCTTCTTTCTATCTCTCTTCTTTCTTTCTCTCTCCTTATTCAGTTAAACCCCACAAGATTACTGAATGTATCTTGTGTTTATGTCTGTTATCTCTACGCTCCCCTCATACTGATATATAACTAGACAGAAAGAGCAATAAAATAACATTACAACATATGTTTCATTATAAATACATACATATATATTTTGGATACAAATTTGTGTTCAGTATTCTTAGTCTTATTATTACTATTATTCTTATTCTTATTATTATATACATTCATAGTATCTTTTAATTATCCTGCATACTGACAGTGGGCTCCATTTATCAAACTGCAGATGTAGCTCCAAAGCCCCTTCAGTGCAGACTCGCATCAGACGGCTGCTTCCTAACCTGTACTCCAGCTCTGAGCTGTTGGTCTGCTATCACCCAGGACTAATCCCTTCAGGGGATGATGTTTTACAAGCAGCTGCTTATGCAATGTTAAATGCAGGCAGCATTGCTGGTGCTCACCACAATGCTAGACTGACAGGTTCATAAAATTTGTTCACAAGGAATTTGTTAAATTGGGCCCTTTATCTACTGGAGGTTTGTATTTTGATCTAGGCCAACTATGCATGTGCTTAAAGGGACATGAAACACATTTTTTTTCTTTCATGATATAGAAAGAGCATGCAATTTTAAACAACTTTCTTATTTACTTCTCTTATCTAATTTGTTTTATTCTCTTGATATTCCTTTCTGAAAAGCATATCTAGATAGGTTTAGTAGCTGCTGATTGGTTGTTGCACTTAGAAGCCTCATGTGATTGGCTCACCCATGTGCATTGCTTTTTCTTCAACTAAGGATATCTAAAAAATGAAGCAAAAAAGATGAAGCAAAAATAAATAATAGAAGTAAATTGGATTGTTGTTTAAATTTGTATTCTCTTAAAGAATCATGTGTCCCTTTAAGGCAGCAGGACTTTGGAGCGGGGGGGGGGGGTTGTGAGGCATAAGCATAAAATCCCCCTACTCCTATTCTATGCAACCAAATGTTGTATTTATTAATTCAATGGCAAATTATACTTAGTTATCTACTAGGTGTGCATAGACCTTCCATGTGTCCTTGAAATCCTATTTGAAAAATATATAAAGCAAAATAATTTTAAAAAAATGGGCAGGGATTTAAAGGGTGGCAGATTTTGCAATGGCTAGGGCAGCACAAACAATAAATACATCACTGCCTATACTGCTTTGATGTCTAAAAGTATCTGTATGGCCATAGTGTTGCCTTGCATATATAAAAATATAAATTATATTTAATTCAGACATTTCAATAGTAACACTTTAGCCATGAATCTAATAATATAATTTATTATCTAATTTACTGTATTCCATAAAATAAAATAACATTTGAATTTATTTGCATATTTAGTAAGATATTAAAGGTGCATTGTATTTTTTTTTTATAATTCAACTATAGAAAGAATTGGTTGAATTATTTGGGACATTTGCAGACACATTTCCACTAAGCAACAATAACTGTTATTTTTTGACACAACAGAGATAAACTACATATTACTATTCTGTGCAGATGTTTCAGTCTGAAATAATATTCATGGTGTTTGGAGATTGCATTATAAAGTATACATTTGTTTGTGTATTTTTATAATGTCATGAATATGAACGTCTCTAATCCTACACAAGCTATGCATCACCATGTTTATTACTATTGGAACTCAGAACTCTGATAATATTGAGATATGTTCATTTTAGCAATTCCATTTTTAACCAAATTGTAGTCACTGTAATACTGATCTGAAAATACAATCACTAAAGATACTGAAATTACACTTTTATCTAGATTGTAAGCCACACAAAGAACAAAATAAAGAAAACACCTATAATACCAGGTAGAATGTTATAAAATATTTCTCAAAATGTACCGGAGAAGGTCAAGAACACAGAAAATCCACAGGAAAAGTTTTTTTGTTCAGCTTTGGGCTCAAAGAGATAACATTGTGAGTTTGATTGCCATTCATAGCTGATCTTTTCGTCCTGACTGCTGTGTTGTCTGCAGATTACATTCCATCTTCCATCTTGGCCTCTCATTTCAACACTTTGAAAACCAAAATATAATTTAAACAAACAACTGCAAAGTCTAGAGATCAGACTGAAGCTACAAAGTCCCTAGGTGATAGAAACTAAGTTAAGGAAGAGAAAACATGACTATTTTGAGTATATAATGTGTTTTGTTAAAAAAACATTTTAATTTTGCAAACAAGTTGGGTTAGTAGGAAAAACCTTTTTTGAGGATTAAATAAAGAAAACACTAATAGGTGAGTTTTTTTTTGAAAATGTATCTTTTAAAGCAATTTTCCTGTGATGCAATAACTGACTTTGTAGAGAGTCAAATGTGTTTATATATGGTGAATTGGTAGGATTTTCAGGAGATATCTTCTTTACGTGAGTCATGTAACAGCAAGAAAGCAAAACATAACAAAAAAACACAGAAAATCAGCAATTTAATTATCTGACTTACTTGGACTTTTAATGTTTATTTATTTATTTATTTATTTATGCATGTTTTAATGTGAACAATGATCGTGAGATGCATTATAAGTGACATGGCTGTAAAAACATCAATACCTAGAGTCAATAAAACTTACTTGTAAAACTAAAATCTTTCTGAAAAACTCACCACAAATTAGTCTGAAAATGGCTGAATTCATAATCATTTGTAACCATCCCTCATCAGAGCAGCTAGTAGTAAGATCAGCTCCATTTAAATGGACACTGAACCCAATTTTTTTCTTTAGTGATTCAGATAGAGCATGCAATTTTAAGCAACTTTCTAATTTTCTCCTTTTATCAATTTTCTTCATTCTCTTGCTATCTTTATTTGAAAAAGAAGGTATCTAAACTTTTTTGGTTCAGACTGTGGACAGCACTTTTTTTATTGGTGGATGAATTTATCCACCAATCAGCAAGAACAACCCAGGTTGTTCACCAAAAATGGGCCGGCATCTAAACTACTTACATTCTTGCATTTCAAATAAAGATACCAAGAGAATGAAGAAAATTTGAAAATAGGAGTAAATTAGAAAGTTGCTTAAAATTGCATGCTCTATCTGAATCACGAATGAAAAAATTTGGGTTCAGTGTCCCTTTAAATCATTGAAGCAATTTCTTTTTTGTTAAATCGACACTAAAGTCAAACTTTCATGATCAAATATAGCAAACAATTTTTAAAAACTTTCTAATTTGCTTCCATTTTCAATTATACACAATATTTTAATATGCAGATTTTATGAGTTGCCAACTCCTACTGAGCATGTGCAGAAGTTAACATGTGAGTCTGTTATTTGCTGATGGCTGTCACATGGTACAGGAGGCAGAAAATTCAATGACATTTTGAAATTAGTAAGAAAGCACAAAACAACCTGTATTAAACTGCTCACCCGAATGTGTGCACAAAAGAAGACTAACAAAAATTTTCTAAAATTATTTTGCAATTTGAAAAATTAAAATTCCAGTCTTTTAAATGTATATGCTAGAGGTTTGTACAGGTGAAAAATATGGTTCAGCTGAATCTTTCTTACTGCGTATTATTCGGTGCTCGTGCTATTTGTTATTTGTTTTGTTTCAAACAAAATGAATACTGAATATTCATGGAACACAAATTCATTTTCATAAACAAATGTAAATATGCCTTTGCTACAGGTGAAAAATGTCACCTGTAGTGTTAAATACTTACCTTTAGCATGCTGGAGAGCCACACTTATCCCGACCCTTTTAAACTGAGCCCTGGAACATGCTAATAGGAATCTTATAGTACTATAGGTAAGAGTAGAAAAGAAAACTAAGCAAAATTGATTCTAAAAGTATATTGGAAGTCGTTTAAAATTGCATGCTCTTTTTGAATCATGATGGTTTAATTTTGACTTTACTGCCCCTTTAAGATTATTGACAAATAGCAAATCAAAATAAATACATATAATTCTAAACAACAGATTTTCAAATAAAAATCATTTTTAAACAAGTGAAAGAGATATTTTAATATCATGTACAATTCAAATAAAACATAAATAAACAATAACAAACACTCGGCTAGATTATGAGTTTTGTGTTATGAGTGAAAAAATATCGTTATGACACTTTTTCACTACCGCTGGTATTAGAAGTCTACCGCACCTTTCCAAAAGTCATTTTTCATTGGGACTTCCATAGCGCCAGTATTACGAGTTTGCCTGTCCGGCCAAAAAGTGAGCGGTACAGCCTATAACTACAAGATCTGTACCGCCACCTGAAAGTCAGTAGTTATGAGGCCCTCCCGCATCGCAAACACTAAAATAAAATTATTAACCCCTAATCTGCTGCTCCGGACATTGCCGTCACTATTATAAACATATTAACCCATAAACCGCCGCAATCTGCTGCCCCCAATCTCGTTTCCACCTACATACACTTATTAACCCCTAATCTGCTGTCCCTAAAATTGCTGCAACCTACATTACTGTTATTAACCCCTAATCTGTTGCCCCAAAATTGCCGCAAGCTAACTACACTTATTAACCCCTAATCTTCTGCCCCCAATGTCACTACCACTATACTAAAGTTATTAACCTCTAAACCTAACCCTAAGTCTAACCCAAACGTAACCCTAACCCTAACACCCACTAACTTTAACATAATTAAAATAATTCCAAATAAAAATTACAATTAATACCTAAATTATTCCTATTTAAAAATAAATAAATACTTACCTGTAAAATAAAACCTAAGCTAGCTACAATATAACTAATAGTTATATTGTATCTAGCTTATGTTTTATTTCTATTTCACAGGTAAGTTTGTATGTATTTTAACTAGGTAGATTAGTTATTAAATAGTTATTAACTATTTACTAACTACCTAGTAAAAATAAATTTACTTGTAAAATAAAACCTAACCTGTCTTACAGTTAAACCTCACATTACACTAAAATTAAATAAATTAAATTAAAAAAATACATTTATCTAAATTGCAAAAAATAATAAACACTAAATTACACAATATAAAAAAGAAATAATCAAATATTTAAACTAATTACACCTAATCTAATAGGCCTTTTGTGGGGCATTGCCCCAAAGAAATCAATCAGCTCTTTTACCTGTAAAAAAAATACAAACAACACCCCAACGGTAAAACCCACCACCCACACAACCAAACCCCCCAAATAAAATCTCAATAAACCTAAGCTCCCCATTGCCCTTAAAGGACATTTAGTTCTTTTATGTTGCCCAAAGTCTCTACTCTAAAAATAAAACACACCCAATAAACCCTTAAAAAAAACCTAACACTAACTCCCGAAGATCCACTTACAGTTTTTGAAGATCGGACATCCATCCTCATCCAGCCGGGAGAAGTCTTCATCCAAGCTGCAAGTAGTCCTCAACGAAGCCAGGAGAAGTCTTCATCCAAGCGGCAAGAAGTCGTCCTCCAGGCAGGCAGAAGTCTTCTTCAAGACGGCATCTTCTATCTTCATCCTTCTGACGCAGAGCGGCTCAATCTTCAAGACATCCGGCGTGTGGCATCCTCTTCATAATGCTTAGTTTACTGGGTATTCAAAGTATATATAGGCATACATTAAATTTTATCTTGTTGCATCTCTGAGAGTTGAATACACTTGCTTTGTCATTTGTAGCTTTAAATGTTAGTTTTAGCATTTAAAGCAAATTTTTTATTTTAAAAAACTATCTTGTTTGTATTAATACAGATATTGTATTGTATCAATAATAAACCTGTAAAGTCCCAATTGGTAACAGAATAGCCCCTGAACAGCATTATCAACTAACAGAAAAGGTTCAGTTTAGAAAAAAACAATAATAATAATACTGCTCTAGTCTTACTCCCTGCCTTGTTTTACATAGAAATTCACAATACACGTTGCCTGCTGTGTCTCATAACTTGCACCATTTGATTTTCAATAATATAATGATACCTCTTCCATGTTTCATTAGGGAAGCTGTAAAATCTATTAATAGTCAGCATTCCATTGCTCAATAATTGGTATTAAACTACTGTTGCACTCAGTTTGATTCCTAACTCTCTAACCTGTAAACAGAGACACAAATGTCTTTTGTATATTCCTATGGAGAGTGCAGCCTTAGAAATTAAAATTGCTGTCTGGATAGCATATGTGAATTTCTAATAAAAAAATCAGTACATTTTGATGCTGCTTGGGCTTAAATCTCTTAAAACTGTGCTAATATTAAATAGATAGATGTGAACAATGATCATGCATCATTCAAATTAAATTCAATATTAATAAATTTAAAGCATGCACTCTGAGGGGTCGATTATTGAAAGCTCTCTGGGCTGACCAGATTATTAAAGAATGCTCGCCAGTCCTATTTCCCTAATGGAATGATCTAAAGCCAATTTTTACCCTGAAAACAGGGTGTCTCGCTAAGTGGCATATACTGCATTTTGATATGAAAAGTGCACAATAAAGTTTGTATTTTAAACTTCATGCAAAACCAATATTTGAACCATTCAAACAAAAATAAGCAGGGGAAAAAATGTATTGTTAAGGTGTATCAAAAAGTTGTAACAAAATTCTTCACCAAAAATAGCATTTTAACAAAAATGTGTATGTAAATTACACATGAATAAATCAAATTAAATATGCACAGCATAAATTATAATGTTAGTACACTGGATGTGCAGAAATCACACAGAGATATGCACTTATAAATACAAAATGCAAAGTGTAATAGTTTTTTTTCGTAAAATGCACTGAACATGGCCGTTCCATGGGCATATATGAAAATGTCTCTCTAATCTCAACGTAATTATATAAAGATTTTCGCACTGCAGATCTCACAGTTTTTTTCTCGCCAACTAAAAGGTGGCAAGCTTTTCTCAAAACAATCGAAATACTTGCCCCCTGCTCCTTGCTAACTTCCCTCTAAGGAGCGATATGTCCCTATCCAGCAAACTCCATTACTTTTAATAGGAGCCATCTTGCCACTCACAGGGACTGCCCCTTTCTGTACGATCATTCCACTGAGGCAGCCCTGCGAGAGTCGGTGAGAAAAAACATAATTTATGTAAGAACTTACCTGATAAATTAATTTATTTTATATTGGAAAGAGTCCATGAGCTAGTAACGTATAGGATAAACATTCCTAACAGAAGGGGAAAAGTTTCCCAAACCTCAAAATGCCTATCAATAAACCTCCCACCACACCCACAACTCAGTTTAACGAATAGTCAAGAAGTGAGGTGAAAAAATAAGGAGTAAAAAAGCATACAAAAATAGGAACTGGAATATAATTGTGCTTTTATACAAAAACTCATAACCACCTTAAGAAAAGGGTGGGCGACTCTTGCCAATATGAAAGAAATGAATTTATCAGGTAAGTTTTTACATAAATTATGTTTTCTTTCATGTAATTGGCAAGAGTCCATGAGCTAGTGACATATCGGATAGAAATACCCAAGATGTGGAAGTCCACAGAAGAGTCACTAGAGGGGGAGGTATAAAATAAAAACAGCTATTTCTGCTGAAAAATTAAATCCATACAAAAAATAAGTCTTTCTTACAAATTTCAAGTAAGAAACTTAAATCATAAGCAGAAGAATCAACCTGTGACAGCTGCCTGAAGAACTTTTCTCCCAAAGACTGATTCAAAAGAAGCAAATACATCAAAATGGTAACATTTTGTAAATTTATGCAAAGAAGACCAAGTTGCGGTTTTGCAAATCTGATAACCGAAGATTCATTCTTAAAAGCCCAAGAAGTAGCGACTGATCTAGTAGAATGAGCTGTAATTCTCTGAGGTGGAGACTGGCCTGCCTCCAAATAAGCCTTGTGAATCAAAAGCTTTAACCAAGATGTCAAAGAAACGGCAGAGGCTTTCTGAACTTTCCTAGGACCAGAAAAAAACAACAAATAGACTAGTAGCCTTCCTGAAATCTTTAGAAGCTTCGACATAATATTTCAAAGCTCTTACTACATCCAAAGAATGTAAAGATCATTCAAGAGCATTCTTAGGATTAGAACACAAAGAAGGAACAACAATTTCCTTGCTAATGTTAAAATTCACAACTTTAGGCAAAAATTTAAATGAAGTCCGCAAAACAGTTTTATCCTTATGGAAAATCATAAAAGGAGACTCACAAGAGAGAGCAGACAATTCGGAAACTCTTCTAGCTGAAGAGATATCCAAAAGGAACAACACTTTCCAAGAAAGTAGTTTAATATCCAAAGAGTGCATAGGCTCAAAAGGAGAAGCCTGCAAAGCCTTCAAAACCAAATTAAGACTCCAAGGAGAAGAGATTGATTTAATAACAGGCTTGATACAAACCAAAGCTTGAACAAAACAGTGAATATCAGGAAGCTTAGCAATCTTTCTATGAAATAAAACAGAAATAGCAGAGATTTGTCCCGTCAAAGTACTTGCAGACAAACCTTTATCCAAACAATCCTGAAGAAACTGTAACATTCTAGGAATTCTAAAAGAATCCCAAGAGAATTTATGAGAAGAACACCATGAAATATAGGTCTTTTAAACCCTATACTAAATCTTCCTTGAAACAGACTTATGAGCCTGTAGCATAGTATTAATCACTGAGTCAGAGAAACCTCTATAACTAAGCACTAAGCGTTCGATTTCCATACTTTCAAATTTAGCGATTTGAGATCCTGATGGAAAAATGGCCCTTGAGACAGAAGGTCTGGCCTTAAAGGAAGTGACTAGGGTTGGCAACTGGACATCCGGACAAAATCCACATACCAAAACCTGTGAGGCCATGCTAGTGCTATCAGAAACACATGCAATTGTTCCATTATGATCTTGGAGATCACCCTTGGAAGAAGAACAAGAGGAAAAAACACATCCGGATGGAGAGACCACTCCCCCAGATGCAAAGTCTGATGGCTGAGATAATCCACTTCCCCATTGTCTACACCAGGTATATGAATCACAGAAATTAGACAAGAGTTGGATTCCATCCAATAAAGTATCCGTGATACTTCTTTCATTGCCAAAGGACTGTGAGTCCCTCCCTGATGATTGACATATGCCACAGTTGTGATATTGTTTGTTTGAAACACAAATGAAAAGTTCTCTCTTTAATAGAGGCCAAGCCTGAAGAGCTCTGAAGATAGCACGAAGTTCTAAAATATTGATTGGTAACCTCGCCTCTTGAGGTTTCCAAACCCCTTGTGCTGTCAGAGACCCACAGACAGCTCCCCAACCTGTAAGACTTGCATCTGTTGAGATCACAGTCCAGGAAGGATGAACAAAATAGGCCCCTTGAATAATCCAATGCTGGTCCAACCACCAGGACAGAGAGAGTTGAATGTTGGGATTTAAGTATATCATTTATGATATTCGAGTATAATCCCTGCACCATTGATTCAGCATGCAAAGCTGCAGAGGTCTCATAAGAAAACGAGCAAAGGGGATCTCGTCTGATGCTGCAGTCATGAGACTTAAAACTTCCATGCACATAGCCACTGAAGGGAATGACCGAGACTAAAGGTTTAGACAGGCTGAAACCAATTTAATTTGTATCTTGTCTGTTAATGACAGAGTCATGGACACTGAATCCAACTGGAAACCTAAAAAGGCGACCCTTGTTTGAGGAATCAAGAAACTCTTCGGTAAATTGATCCTCCAACCATGTCTTTGAAGAAACAACACTAATTGATTTGTATGAGATTCTGCCAAATGTAAAGACTGAGCTAGTACCAAGATATCATCCAAATAATGAAACACTGCAATACCCTGCTCTCTGATTACAGATAGAAGGGCACCGAGAACCTTCAAAAAGATTCTTGGAGCTGTCGCAAGGCCAAATGGAAAATTGACAAATTTTGGTCGGATAGCTTAGCAAATTTTGGTAATGCTTGTCTAGAAAAGAGAATCTCAGAAACCTATAATGGCCTGGATATATTGGAATATGAAGATATGCATCCTGTAAGTCTATTGTGGACATATAATGACCTTGCTGAACAAAAGGCAAAATAGTCCTTATAGTCACTATCTTGAAAGTTGGGACCCTTACAAAACGATTCCAAAACTTCAGATCCAGAACTGGTCTGAATGAATTTTCTTTCTTTGGGACAAGGAATAGATTTGACTAAAACCCCAGACCCTGTTCCTAAAGCGGAACTGGTATAGTTACCCCTGAAAGCTCCAGATCTGAAAAACACTTCAGAAAAGCCTGAGCTTTCACAGGAGTTGTTGGAACATGAGAGAGAAATAATCTTCTCACAGGAGGTCTTACTCTGAAACCTATTCAATACCCTTGAGAGACAATGCTCTGAATCCACTGATTTTGAACAGAATCTGCCCAAATGTCTTGAAATAATTTCAATCTGCCCCCCACCAGCTGAACTAGATTGAAGGCTGCACCTTCATGCAGACTTGGGTGCTGGCTTTGGTTTTTTAAAAGGCTTGGATTTATCCCAACTTAAATATGGCTTCCAATTGGAACCAGAGTCTTTAGGAGAAGAAGTGGTTTTATGTTCTCTATCCTGATGAAAGGAACGAAAATGATTAGAAGGTTTATATTTACCCTTAGATTTTCTATCTTGAGGCAAAAAAACTCCCTTCTCCCCTGTAATAGTGGAAATAAAGAATCCAACTGGGAACCAAACAAAGTATTACCCTGGAAAGATAGAGAGAGTAATTTAAATTTAGATACAAGTCAGCATTCCATGATTTGAGCCATAAAGCTCTTATAGCTAAAATATCTAAAGACATAGATTTAACATCAATTTTGATGATATCAAAAATAGTATCACTGATGAAATGATTAGCATGTTGAAGCAAACAAACAATGATAGACAAATCAGGATCTGTTTCCTGTTGTGCTAAGCTATCCGACCAAAAAGTTAATGCAGCCGCAACATCAGCAATAGAAATGGCAGGCCTTAGAATATAGCCAGAATATAAATAAGCTTTCCTTAAATAAGATTCAATTTTCATATCTAAAGGATCCTTAAAAGAAGTACTATCTTCCATAGGAATAGTAGTACATTTGGCAAGAGAAGAAATAGTCCCATCAACCTTAGAGACTTTTTCCCAAAACTCTAATTTAGCCACTGGAAAAGGGTACAACCTTTTAAACCTAGAAGAAGAAATAAAATAAGCACCAGGCTTAATCCATTCCTTAGCAGTCACGTCAGAAATAGCCTCAGGAACAGGGAAAACCTCAGGAGTAATCACAGGAGGTTTATAAACAGAATTTAAATGTTTTGTTATCAAGAGGACCAGACTCAATATCCAAAGTAACCAATACTTCTTTCAACAAAGAACAAATATACTCAATCTTAAAAAGATAAGTAGATTAATCAATGTCAATGTCTGAGGTAGGATCTTCTGAACCAGAGAGATCCTCATCAATGGAGGATATTTCAGTATGTTGTCGGTTATTACAAAATTAATCAGTTTTATGAGAAGTTTTAATAGACCTTTTACGTTTATTAGAATGTGGAATAGCAGACATAGCCTTCTGTATTGCATCAGCAATATAATTTTTCATATCAACAGGGTAATCATGTACATTAGATGTTGAGGGAACAACAGTACTAGTACTGATAGAAACATTTTCAGCATGCAAAAGCTTATCGTGACAACTTACATGCTACAGCCAGAGATATATCTTAGCTAACTTACAACAGATACATGTAGCTTTGGTAGAACTGTGTTTAGGCAGCATGGTTCCTACAGTAGCTTCTGAGACAGGATAAGATTGAGACATCTTGCAAAATGTAAAAGAAAAAATAACATTTAGACAAAATATTCAATTTCCTCATATAGCAGTTTCAGGAATGGGAAAAAAATGCAAACAGCATAGCCCTCTGAGCATAAAGAAGGCAAGAGGCATATAGGAAGTGGGGTAAAATAAAATAAAACATTTTGAGGCCAAGTATGACGTAAGACACAAAATGAAGTAGAATTTTTTTCAAAAACACAGGAAATTAAGAACTTGCATCATCATAGACGCACATTCGCGCAAAAAAATTCTCGCTCCAAGAATGATGCAATAGATTACAGCATTTTGCGACCTTGCAAGCCTAATTTTGCCCACGAAATTAAAGAAAAACAAGTCAATTAAAAAAAGAGACTATGCCCAAGGTAAGAAAATAAAATTCCTAAAACATAATTCTTGTACTGAAACTGATAGTCTGCAAAGGGAAATATACATAGACCTGACTCATGGCAAATATAGGTAACATAAATATATTTAAAACTTTATATTAATACAAGCGCCAAACCATAGCTGAGAGTGACTTAAATAATGGTACATACTTACTGAAAGACACCCATCTACATATAGCAGATAGCCAAACCAGTACTGAAG
Source organism: Bombina bombina (assembly GCF_027579735.1). Taxonomy (NCBI): domain Eukaryota; kingdom Metazoa; phylum Chordata; class Amphibia; order Anura; family Bombinatoridae; genus Bombina; species Bombina bombina. The sequence goes on along the minus strand of NC_069504.1, from coordinate 246,608,105 downwards.
GTAATGGTATATACGAGTATATCTTCCATCTTAAAAGGGAGGTAGGAGACAAATCCCTACAACCAATAACAGAGAACCCTTGAAAAGATTTCCGTGAGAAAAAAAACAAAAAAATCAATAGGCGATACTCTCTTCAGATCCCTCTGACAAACACTGTACTCTGAGAGGAATTGGGCTTCAATATGCTGAGAAGCGCTTATCATAGAAAAACAAATCAAGCACAAACTTACTTCACCACCTTCATAGGAGTTTGTAAAACTGAGTTGTGGGTGTGGTGTAGGGTGTATTTATAGGCATTTTGAGGTTTGGGAAACTTTACCCTCCTTGTAGGAATGTATATCCCATACGTCACTAGCTCATGAACTCTCGCTAATTACATGAAAGAAAGTGTGTTTAACCCTCATAAAGGAGTTTACAAAAATGTAAAAGATGACACTCAACAGAAAAAATACCAGTAGGCTCAGTTGGATCTGGATGATTTAACTCTGCCAAACATTTGGTGATGGAGAGGTTAAGTATCTGCGGTATTAGGACCACAGGTATGTAAATATTGTTTTAGGCTTGTGTGTGCAAGCTTTGAATCACTGAGGCCCCAAGGTTGCAACTACAGTTTAATAAATTGGGCCTATAGAGTTGGAGTCTCAATAGTGCAAAAATAACATGCTTTAACAAATTAGAGTAATTTTTGTACTAGAATGTCCTTTTAAAAAATATAATCAGGTGCTCCTTATTATAATATTTATTTAGGCAAAATGTTAGGATATTTTAATAACCTAATACGTAGACTTGAATTGAAATGCTCTTCCTATAGACTTGATAGATAGATAGAAACTTTACATAAAGAGTATTTATAAATAATTATATATTTTTAAAAATATTTCCTAACCTTTTTTTATATTGACACTTTGTTTTTCTGTATTTTTTTACATTTCATACTTAGATAGGTCACAGAGAAATAATTTGATGAGTGGTTGAAATCCAACACTGATTTGATATTTTAGAAAAGATAGCCACCAGGGGCGCGATACGATATACGGCATAGTTTTCGGCACAAGCAAGGGAACCCGCGCCGCCCGTAGTTTCACCTTGCACATCGGGGTATTACATATACCCTGCCGGCAGTTGCTAAAGTGCCGTAAGTCAGACAAACTAGCTATGTCCAGAAATGAGCGTAACTACAAATTTCTGGAGTCGCCAGTGACTTACGGCACTTTAGAAACTGCCTGCACCAAAAGCTAACTAAAGTATTAAATCTCCTGTAACCGTCTAACTTGCCTCCCAAAAATAAGCCCGACACGTATACCCCTATATCCGCAATCCCCCCTCTCACTCCTAATAATAAATGTATTAACACAGAATACAGAAAACAAGTAAATTTGAAACCTCAACAGGTAGACAATACAACATTAAACAATGGATTACCTGTAACACTGCAGGTGTGATTTACCTCTTGCACTGTTCATGTCCCCTATATTATATAGGAAAAACTAAGCGTGACTTGAAAGACCAAGTGAGGGAGCATAGGGATGATATCAAAAATAAGGAACAGGATAGCCTGGTGGCCAGACACTTTGAGCTGTATCATAACTCAGATTTTACTATCATGAAAGTGTCAGGGATACAACATATCAAGCAGCATCGCCGTGGTGGTGATGTGGACAATATGTTACTAAGGAATGAGTCCCGCTGGATTTATCGTTTAGACACACTGGCTCCAAATGGCCTTAATGAAAAAATAGATTTCTCATGTTTTCTATAGCAACTTTCTTTTAGGGGTTTGTGGATGGTCACATAATGGCCTCTAAAAAGCACATTCATCCTGTTAACATAATGGAACTTTTTTTGCACCAGGCATTATAGTGTTAAAATGTTTTTCTGTATCTTGTGATTAATGTGTCATTTGCCATCTCCAGATTGAAATCGCCCCAAAAGATTTTGCACAAAATTCAATTGTTTTCAATATTGTATGCATGCAAATGTGTTTTGTTTACTATTCTGTAAATAAGTTTGCTGTGATGTAATCCTAATCATCATAAATTAAATATTTAAATGAGCATCCATGCTCTAAATGGAGTACAACTGCCGTATACAACCATCCGATGAAGCCCTGAAGTCAGCCCACTAAGGGGTAGGGGTGAAATGCGTCATGACTGACATTTGAGAAGCGGCAAATTTGAAGTGGAGTACACTTACCTGGCAGTGGTTTTGAATCACCGCGTAACTGAGGAGCGTTTGCGGTTACCAGCATTAACAGCAGCAGCCTTGTTTGAGAGTTCCGGGTCCACAACTGAAACGAGGTTATAATCGTAAAGAGGATCACACACAGTTACCCTTTTGTGAAATTGCCACACTCTCTGTGGAGCTTGTGAGATGGATACAGTGGTAATGACATAGATGTACACAGGAACTTCTACCGTGCATTGTGGTGAGGCTGCTTTTTTCTTGTTGTGCTGGCTGGCTCAAAATCAGTAACACTGGAACTTTTCTGTGCAACTTTCCCATGCTATACAGAGCGTGTGATTCACACTAAGTGCTCTGGTGTTTCTGGACATTTATTTCTTTATGTCTAATGGTGATAATTTTTGCTTGTTGTATCCTTAACATAAGTGATTATACAGAGGAGAGCGTATTACAACATAATTGCGCTTTCACTTTATTTAAGTACAAACAGATTTATGTGTAAGGAATTGTTCTGGTAACCAGGCCTGGTATTTGTAAATTACTCCTTTTAAACACAATTTTTGTTTAGGGGTTAACTAATGTCTCTGACAGGTTGGGATAAGCAAAATAAACCACTTGTTTCCAATGTAATCCGAGTGCTGCCTTGTCATTCCTTTTCATAACTAATAAATTTAGCTATGACTTCTCTTTACAATATTTATTATAATTCTGTGTTTATGACTGCAAGCACCTGGTTCTTTATAAATTTATAACAATAGTAGAGTGCACACAATCTTTTATATATAATAAATGTATTAACCCCTAGACCGACAACCCCCAACAACGCAATAAGACAAATTATTAACTCCTAAACCATCATAGCCCACACCACAATAAACCTATCCTAGTATTAACCCCTAACCTGCCACTTCCGGAGCCCACCGCCACCTACATTATATGTATTAACCCCTAAACTGCCACTCCCGGACCCCGCCGCCACCTACATTAAATTTATTGATCCCTAATCTGACCCCCCTACACCGTCGCCACCTACATTAAATGTATTACCCCCTAAACCTAAGTCTAACCCTAACACCCCCTAACTTAATTATTATTTAAATAAATATAAATAATATTAATATTATTAACTAAATTATTCCCATTTAAAACTAAATACTTACCTATAAAATAAACCCTAAGATAGCTACTATATAATTAATAATTACATTGTAGCTATTTTAGGATTTATATTTATTTTACCGGTAACTTTGCATTTATTTTAGCTAGGTACAATAGCTATTAAATAGTTAATAACTATTTAATAGCTACCTAGTTAAAATAATTACAAAATTACCTGTAAAATAAATCCTTACCTAAGTTACAAATACACCTAACACTACACTATCAATAAATTAATTAAATAAATTAACTACAATTATCTAAAATAAAATACAATTAAATAAACTAAACTATATTACAAAAATAAACAAACACTAAATTACAAAAAATAAAAAAATATTACAAGAAGTTTAATCTAATTACACTTAATCTAAGCCCCCTAATAAAATAAAAAAGCCCCCCCCAAATAATAAATATCCCTATCCTAAACTAAATTACAAATAGCCCTTAAAGGGGCCTTTTGCGGGGCATTGCCCCAAAGTGATCAGCTCTTTTACCAGCCCTTAAAATGGCTTTTTGCGGGGCATTGCCCCAAAGTAATCAGCTCTTTTACCTGTAAAAAAAGAAATACAATACCCCCCCAAAATTACAACTCACCACCCACACACCCCTACTCTAAAACCCACCCAATCCCTCCTTAAAAAAACCTAACACTACCCCATTGAAGATCACTCTACCTTTAGCCATCTTCACCCAGCCGGGCACCACTGGTCATCCGATTAGGCAGAAGAGGACATCCAAACTGGCAGAAGTCTTCATCCTATCCGGGCAGAAGAGGACATCCAGACCGGTAGACATCTTCATCCAGGCAGCATCTTCTATCTTCATCCTTTGGGAGCGGAGCAGAGCCATCTTCTATCCAGCTGACACAGAGCCATCCTCTTCAATCGAAGTCCTAACGAAGAATGAAGATTCCTTTAAATGACGTCATCCAAGATGGCGTCCCTCAAATTCTGATTGGCTGATAGGATTCTATCAGCCAATCAGAATTAAGGCAGGAAAAATCCGATTGGTTGATTTAATCAGCCAATCGGATTAAAGTTCAATCCGATTGGCTGATTGGATCAGCCAATAGAATGAGAAGTCAATTCTATTGGCTGATTCAATCAGCCAATCGAATTGAACTTCAATCCATCATTTAAAGGAACCTTCATTCTTCATTAGGACTTCGATTGAAAGGATGGCTCCGCGTCGGCTGGATAGACGATGGCTCCGCTCCACTCCGGAAGGATGAAGATAGAAGATGCCGTCTGGATGAAGATGTCTGCTGGTCATGATGTCCTCCTCTGCCCGGATAGGATGAAAACTTCTGCCAGTCCGGATGTCCTCTTCTGCCCCATCGGATGACCTGTGGTGCCCGGCTGGGTGAAGATGGCTCAAGGTAGGGTGATCTTCAATGGGGTAGTGTTAGGTTTTTTTAAGGGGGGATCGGATGGGTTTTAGAGTAGGGGTGTGTGGGTGGTGGGTTGTAATGTTGGGGGGGTATTGTATTTCTTTTTTTTACAGGTAAAAGAGCTGATTACTTTGGGGCAATGCCCCGCAAAAGGCCCTTTTAAGGGCTATTTGTAATTTAGTTTAGGATAGGGAATTTTATTATTTTGGGGGGCTTTTTTATTTAACTATTTAATAGCTATTGTACCTAGCTAAAATAAACTTTGGGGGGCTTTTTTATTTAACTATTTAATAGCTTTTGCACCTAGCTAAAATAAATACAAAGTTACCTGTAAAATAAATATAAATCCTAAAATAGCTACAATGTAATTATCAATTATATTGTAGCTATCTTAGGGTTTATTTTATAGGTAAGTATTTAGTTTTAAATAGGAATAATTTAGTTAATAATATTAATATTATTTATATTTATTTAAATAATAATTAAGTTAGGGGGTGTTAGGGTTAGACTTTTTAGGGAGGTTTAGGGAGTAATACATTTAATGTAGGTGGCGGCAGTGTAGGGGGGTCAGATTAGGGGTTAATATAGTTAATGTAGGTGGCGGCGGTGTAGGGGGTCAGATTAGGGGTTAATACATTTAATGCAGGTGGCGGTGGGCTCCGGGAGTGGCGGTTTAGGGGTTAATACACTTTATTAGGTATTGCGGTGAGGGATTGCGGTTGACAGGTAGATAGACATTGCGCATGAGTTAGGTGTTATGTTTTTTTGTAGGCATTTTAGGGAGTTACGGTGCTCCCATACTCAGTGCAAGGCCTGCTACGGCTGCATTTTATGGCGAGGTGAAAATGGAGTAAGTTTTCTCCATTTTCGCAACGTAAGGCTTTGCGCTGGATATTGGATACCAAATTGCCTGGGTTTTATGTGTTAGTCTATGGGTGAAAAAACTATGTCCGACGGGTGAAATATACGTGCCGCATTTATATGCAGCGCTGTATATAGGATATCAAACCCGCGCAAAAACCGGCATTGCCGGCTTTTGTGGGCAACGTTGCATATTGGGCCTCAGGATTTCAGCCAAAATATAGGCAGAAGAGGACATCCAAACTGGCAGAAGTCTTCATCCTATCCAGGCAGAAGAGGACATCCGGACCGGCAGACATCTTCATCCAGGCAGCATCTTCTATCTTCATCCTTTGGGAGCGGAGCAGAGCCATCTTCTATCCAGCTGACGCAGAGCCATCCTCTTCAATCGAAGTCCTAACGAAGAATGAAGGTTCCTTTAAATGACATCATCCAAGATGGCGTCCCTCAAATTCTGATTGGCTGATAGGATTCTATCAGCCAATCGGAATTAAGGCAGGAAAAATCTGATTGGTTGATTTAATCAGCCAATCGGATTAAAGTTCAATCCGATTGGCTGATTGGATCAGCCAATAGAATGAGAAGTCAATTCTATTGGCTGATCCAATAAGCCAATCGAATTGAACTTCAATCCATCATTTAAAGGAACCTTCATTCTTCATTAGGACTTCGATTGAAAGGATGGCTCCACGTCGGCTGGATAGACAATGGCTCTGCTCCACTCCGGAAGGATGAAGATAGAAGATGCCGCCTGGATGAAGATGTCTGCTGGTCAAGATGTCCTCTTCTGCCCGGATAGGATGAAAACTTCTGCCGGTCCGGATGTCCTCTTCTGCCCCATCGGATGACCTGTGGTGCCCGGCTGGGTGAAGATGGCTCAAGGTAGGGTGATCTTCAATGGGGTAGTGTTAGGTTTTTTTAAGGGGGGATCGGGTGGGTTTATTTATTTATTTAATATAGGTGGCGGCGGTGTAGGGGGGTCAGATTAGGGGTTAATATAGTTAATGTAGGTGGCGGCGGTGTAGGGGGTCAGATTAGGGGTTAATACATTTAATGCAGGTGGCGGTGGGCTCCGGAGTGGCGGTTTAGGGGTTAATACACTTTATTAGGTATTGCGGTGAGGGATTGTGGTTGACAGGTAGATAGACATTGCGCATGAGTTAGGTGTTATGTTTTTTTTGTAGGCATTTTAGGGAGTTACGGTGCTCCCATACTCAGCGCAAGGCCTGCTACGGCTGCATTTTATGGCGAGGTGAAAATGGAGTAAGTTTTCTCCATTTTCGCAACGTAAGGCCTTGCGCTGGATATTGGATACTAAATTGCCCGGGTTTTATGTGTTAGTCTATGGGTGAAAGAACTACGTCCGACAGGTGAAATATACGTGCCGCATTTATATGCAGCGCTGTATATAGGATATCAAACCCGCGCAAAAACCGGCGTCGCCAGCTTTTGTGGGCAAACCTGCATATTACGCCTCAGGATTTCAGCCAAAATATAGTATTATAGGTTAAAATTTTGAACTATAATAATTTCATTGAAGTGTTAAAAGAAATAAAATTGCTGCATTCTTAGACGTAGAAAACTTAAAGCATGGATATTAATTCTTGATTGACAAGACATTTATTATGTTTAGTATAAGTTATCTTTAGCCAAAACAAAAAATTATACAAAAATGTATCAAAAATACCAAAGAATAATATAATACAAGATTGAATTTATTGCCAAATATTAAGTTTATTTTAAAAAAATATATCAGAGCCTAAAAATTTAAAGATGACTTGAAGATTTTTTTTTTAATTTTAGTGATGGAAAGTTGAGGGTAAAGAGAGAAAAAGAGGATTGGTGAGAGGAAAGATTTTTGTTTTTACCTTTGTTATCTTTACTCTCCTATTTAAACACAAGATTACCAAGACAGTAAGAAATAGATTTTTCATTTAGAAATATAAAATAAGGATTTAAGAAGAAGGAATTCAACTTAAAAGAAATAATGTATTGATTACACAGGATTATAGGAGTAAAAAAAAATCAATCATGGAAATTTCAAGTAATTAATATAACTTGTTACAAAAGTAAACCATAATCATATATGGTGTTAATAGCTTTAGAGATATTTATAGAAATGTTAAGCAATAAATTGCTTATATTGTGTAGGATTAGACATATATCATTATAGGAAAACTAAAACAAAAGTATTATATACGCTTTTTATTCACAGTACTTGAGAATTATCATAACAAATAGTTATAAGAGTTTGTGTCACCTAAATAGATTACAATTGTAATATACTGTGAAGCTTTATTAATATATTGAAATAAATAATAGATGTATTACAGATGGTTTCTTATTATACTGAAAGCAACATTTATAACTTTATATTATTTTGCGTAGAGATAAATATAGAAATATTTTATAGGCTTATTGACCCCTTTTATCATATACAGTATACATGCTACAATTTCTATTGACATTATTATAATAATTATTGTTTTATTCAGATTTTTAGAATGATTTTAAATCATTTGAGATATTTTTGATTTAATAAATAAAAGAAAATGTTGGTATGTTAGAGAAATTATAATTATAAACTATAGGATTAAACTAGCATTCCAAAACAATACAAAAGAATAGAAAGTTTGCCATTATGAATGGGATTATACAATGCAGATAGAGAGAAAAAAATAATGTTAAAGCTAATTATTAAGAGATGATGCTATATTTTTAAGAATGATTTATAATACCATTATTATTTAAGTAGCAGCGATGTAACACGAAAAGGAGGTAAAGAACAATATATAGTTGTTAAAAAAGCTGCTAGTCTTTTTTAGAAATAAAAGGGAAAAAAACTTAAATGTAGTAAATAGCAATAGAAACAATAGACAGAGCCCAAAGAATATTGTTAAAAAGACAGAATATATTTATTAAAACATATAGGGCTAGATTATAGGTGGTGTGCTAAGGGTTAAAATAAAGGTTGCACCTATACCACATAAATACACTAAAATAAACTTTCACATTCATATAAACATTATCTGCTAAAATTAGTCATATAAACATTAATAAAAATGTGTTATAAGGGTTCAAAGATATATGTAAAGGTATAGCAATATATTTTAGATTAACATTCGGCTAGATTTCGAGTTGTGCATTAGGGTTAAAAAGCAGCGTTGAGAGGTACCAAATCTGCTTTTTTTTTTAACGCCCACTGGTATTATGAGTCTTGAAATGACAGACTCATCGCTCACTTTTTTGGCCAGATTTGGTAATACCGCAAATCCACTTAGGCAATTGCGTATCCTATATTTTCAATGGGACATGCGTAATGCTGGTATTACGAGTCTAACCAAAAGTGAGCGGTAGACCCTCTCCTGTCAAGCCTGTTACCCCATTTAAAAGTCAGTAGTTAAGAGTTTTACACTACAACGCCATAGCATAAAACTCTTAACTAAAGTGCTAAAAAGTACACTAACACCCATAAACTACCTATTAACCCCTAAACCGAGTTCCCCCACATCGCAAACACTAAAATATATATTTAAACCCCTAATCTGCCGAAACGGACATCACCGCCACTATAATAAACATATTAACCCCTAAACCACTGCACTCCTGCATCACAAACACTAGTTAAATATTATTAAACCATAATCTGCCTGTCCTAACATTGCCGACACCTACCTACATTTATTAACCCCTAATCTGCCACCCCCAACATCGCCACCACTATATTATATGTATTAACCCCTAAACCTAAGTCTAACCCTAACCCCCACTAACTTAAATATAATTTAAATAAATTTAAATAAAATTACTATCATTAACTAAATTATTCCTATTTAAAACTAAATACTTACCTGTAAAATAAACCCTAAGCTAGCTACAATATAACTAATAGCTACATTGTATCTATCTTAGGGTTTATTTTTATTTTACAGGCAACTTTGTATTTATTTTAACTAGATACGATAGTTATTAAATAGTTATTAACTATTTAATAACTACCTAGTTAGAATAAAGACAAATTTACCTGTAAAATAAAACCTAACCTAAGCTACAATTGCACCTAACACTACACTATAATTAAATTAATTACCTAAACTAAATACAATTAATTACAATTTAAATAAATTATCTAAAGTATGAAAAACCCCCCACTAAATTACCAAAAATAATAAAATAATTACAAGAATTTTAAACTAATTACACCTACTCTAATCCCCCTAACAATATAAAAAGGCCCCCCAAAATAAAAAAAGTCCTACCCTACACTAAATTAAAAAAAATGACTGAATGAAGGCTCATTTAAATTACGTCATCCGAGATGGCGTCCCTTCAATTCCAATTGGCTGATAGAATTCTATCAGCCAATCGGAATTAAGGTAGAAAAAATCCTATTGGATGATCCACTCAGCCAATAGGATTGAGCTTGCATTCTATTGGCTGATCCAATCAGCCAATAGAATGCCAGGTCAATCCTATTGGCTGATTGGATCAGCCAATAGGATTGAACTTCAATCCTATTGTCTGAATGCATCAGCCAATAGAATGTTTTCTACCTTAATTCCGATTGGCTGATAGAATTCTATCAGCCAATCGGAATTGAAGGGACGCTATCTTGGATGACGTCATTTAAAGAAACCTTCATTCAGTTGTCGGATGTCGTTAGAAGAGGATGCTCCACGTCGGATGTCTTGAAGAAGGAGCAGCTCCACGCCAGATGGATGAAGATAGAAGATGCCACCTGGATGAAGACTTCTGCCTGTCTGGAGGACCACCTCTGCCCATCTGGAGGACCACTTCTGCTGGCTTCGTGGAGGACTTCAGCCCGGTTGGGTGAAGACTTCTCAAAGTAGGGTGATCTTCAAGGGGTTAGTGTTAGGATTTTTTAAGGCTTGATTGGGTGGGTTTTAGGGTAGGGTTGGTTGTGTGGGTGGTGGGTTTTAATGTTAGGGGGGTATTTGTACTTTTTTTTACAGGTAAAAGAGCTGATTACTTTGGGGCAATGTAATATGCATTCTAATTTAGTGAAGGGTAGGGGTTTTTTTATTTTGGGGGGCTTTTTTATTTTGTTAGCGGGATTTGAGTAGGTGTAATTAGTTTAAAATTCTTGTAATTATTTTATTATTTTCTGTAATTTAGTGTTTGTTTGTTTTTTTGTACTTTAGATAATTTGTTTAAATTGTAATTAATTGTATTTAGTTTAGGCAATTAATTTAATTATAGTGTAATTGTAACATAGTTTAGGTTTCATTTTACAGGTAAATTTGTCTTTATTTTAACTAGATAGTTATTAAATAGTTAATAACTATTTCATAACTATTGTACCTAGTTAAAATAAATACAAAGTTGCCTGTAAAATAAAAATAAACCCTAAAATAGATACAATGTAACTATTAGTTATATTGCAGCTATCTTAGGGTTTATTTTACAGGTAAGTATTTAGTTTTAAATAGGAATAATTTAGTTAATGATAGTAATTTTATTTAGATTTATTAAAATTATATTTCAGTTAGGGGGGTTAGGTTTACGGTTAGACTTAGGTTTAGGGGTTAATACATTTAATATAGTGGCGACAATGTTGGGGGTGGCAGATTAGGGGTTAATAAATGTAGTTAGGTTTCAGTGACATTGGGGGCTGCAGATTAGGGGTTAATAAATATAATTTAGGGTTCGGCGATGTTGGGGGCATCAGATTAGGGGTTCATAAGTATAATGTAGGTGGCGGCGATGTCCGGAGCAGCAGATTATAATGTAGGTGTCGGTGATGTTGGGAGTGTCAGATTAGGGGTTAATAAGTGTAAGATTAGGGGTGTTTAGACTCAGGGTTCATGTTAGGGTGTTAGGTGTAGACATAACTTTTATTTCCCTATAGGAATCAATGGGGCTGCATTAGGAGCTTTACGCTGCTTTATTGCAGGTGTTAGATTTTTTTTCAGCCGGCTCTCCCCCATTGATTCCTATGGGGACATCGTGCACGAGCACGATTTACCTGCTCACTGATACCGTAAGCAGCGCTGTTATTGAGGTGAGTTGTGGAGCAAAATTTTGCTCTTCGCTCACATTTTTGCGGTTAACGCCGGGTTTGTAAAAACCTGTAATACCAGCGCAAGTGAGCGGTGAGGGAAATCTGCTCGTTAGCACCGCACCCCTGTTAACACAAAACTCCTAATCTTGGTGATTATATGTATATACAGGTGGCCCTCAGTTTACGCCGGTTCAATTTGCGCCGTTTCAGATTAACAACCTTTTTTTCAGTCATGTGCACTAATTAAAATTGCCAGTAGATGGAGCTGTCCACTTGTTTTGCAGCAAATGTATGCAACTTAGCAGTCTGAAATTGATCTGTGTACACAGAGCAGACATTAGCTATCTAGCAGCCACTTCCCTATTATCTTCCTGTCTAACTGCTTGAGGTGAGGGTGCCTAACTGCTTATTACTCACTGCAGATTGAAATGCATAGAATAGGTGCAGACCCAATATTATCTAACATGCTAACAATGCAGAGAACTGATTGCAGAAAAATGCAAGTAAAAAACGTTTTTGTTCATTAAACTTAGTTTGATGATGAAGCAATCTGTTGTGCAATTATTTAATTAGGTGCTGTTAGCAATTGTTTTTGTTCATTAAACTTAGTTTGATGATGATGCTGTTTAGCATTTAAAGTCTTCATTTCAAAGCTTTAAAAGTAATGTATTATAGGTTATTTATGTCAATTTTGAGAAGGGCCTGGAACCTAACTCCCTCACTTCCCATTGACTTACATTATAAACTAGGTTTCAATTTACAACGGTTTCGATTTACTACCATTCCTCCTGGAACCTAACCCCGGCGTAAACTGAGGGCTACCTGTATAGTAAAGTATGCGTAATGCGCTTTGGGTTGCCCACTTTCAGTCTAAAGTAGTGTTGGGTTAGCACACATGAAGAATGAACTATCTTATGGTGCATTATTGAAAAAAAAAAACATAATTTATGTAAGAACTTACCTGATATATTCATTTCTTTCATATTGACAAGAGTCCATGAGCTAATGACGTATGGGATATACAATCCTATCAGAAGGGGCAAAGTTACCCAAACCTCAAAATGCCTATAAATACACCCCTCACCACACCCACAATTCAGTTTAACAAATAGCCAAGTAGTGGGGTGAAAAAGAAAGGAGTAAAAAGCATCAACAAAGGAATGTGGAAATAATTGTGCTTTATACAAAAAAATCATAACCACTATAAAAAGGGTGGGTCTCATGGACTCTTGCCAATATGAAATAATTGAATTTATCAGGTAAGTTCTTACATAAATTATGTTTTCTTTCATGTAATTGGCAAGAGTCCATGAGCTAGTGACGTATGGGATAGAAATATCCAAGATGTGGAACTCCACACAAGAGTCACTAGAGAGGGAGGGATAAAATAATAACAGCCATTTTCCGCTGAGAAAATTAAATCCACAACCAAAAAACTAAGTTTTCTCATAAATGGAAGAAAAAAAACTTAAAACATAAGCAGAGGAATCAAACTGAAACAGCTGCCTTAAAAACTTTTCTACCAAAAACTGCTTCCGAAGAAGCAAATACATAAAAATGGTAGAACTTAGTAAATGTATGCAAAGAAGACCAAGTTGCTGCTTTGGAAATCTGATCAACTGAAGCTTCATTATTAAAAGCCCACAAAGTGGAGACTGTGATCTAGTAGAATGAGCTGTAATTCTTTGAGGCAGGGACTGACCCGACTCCAGATAATCCGGATGAATCAAAAGCTTTAACCAAGATGCCAAGGAAATCGCAGAAGCCTTCTGACCTTTCCTAGAACCAGAAAAGACAACAAATAGACTAGAAGTTTTCCTGAAATCTTTAGTAGCTTCAACATAATATTTCAAAGCTCTTACCACATCCAAAGAATGCAAGGATTTCACCAAAGAATTCTCAGGATTAGGACATAAAGAAGGGACAACAATTTCACTATTAATGTTGTTAGAATTCACAACCTTAGGTAAGTATTTAAATGAAGTCTGCAAAACTGCCTTATCCTGATGGAAAATCAGAAAAGGAGATACACAAGAAAGAGCAGATAATTCAGAAATTCTTCTAGCAGAAGAGATGGCCAAAAGGAACAACACTTTCCAAGAAAGTAATTTAATGTCAAAAGAATGCATAGGCTCAAAAGGAGGGGCCTGTAAGGCGTTCAAAACCAAATTAAGACTCCAAGGAGGAGAGATTGATTTAATGACAGGCTTGATATGGACCAAAGCCTGAACAAAACAGTGAATATCAGGAAGCTTAGCAATCTTTCTGTGAAATAAAACAGAAAGAGCAGAGATTTTTCCCTTTAAGGAACTTGCAGACAAACCTTTATCCAAATCATCCTGAAGAAACTGTAAAATTCTAGGAATTCTAAAAGAATGCCAGGAAAATTTATGAGAAGAACACCATGAAATATAAGTCTTCCAAACTTGATAATAAATCTTCCTATAAACAGATTTACGAGCCTGTAACATAGTATTTATCACTGAGTCAGAGAAACCTCTATGACTAAGCACTAGGTGTTCAATTTCCATACCTTTAAATTTAACGATTTAAGATCCTGATGGAAAAATAGACCTTGAGACAGAAGGTCTAGCCTTAAAGGAAATGGCCAAGGTGGCATACCATAACCTATGAGGCCATGCTGGAGCTACCAGCAACACAAACGATTGTTCCATGATGATTTTAGAAATAACTTTTGGAAGAAGAACTAGAGGCGGGAAGATATAAGTAGGTTGGTAACACCAAGGAACTGCTAATGCATCCACTGCTTCCGCCGGAGGATCCCTGGACCTTGACAGGTACCTGGGAAGTTTTTTGTTTAGATGGGAAGCCATCAGATCTATTTCTGAAAGACCCCACATCTGAACAATCGGAGAAAACACATCTGGATGGAGCGACCACTCCCCCGGATGTAAAGTCTGACGGCTGAGATAATCCACTTCCCAATTGTCTATACCTGGGATATGAATTGCAGAAATTAGACAGGAGCTGGATTCCGCCCAAGCAAGTATCCAAGATACTTCTTTCATGACTTGGGGACTGCGAGTCCCACCCTGATGATTGACATATGCCACAGTTGTGATATTGTCTGTCTGAAAACAAATGAACGGTTCTCTCTTTAACAGAGGCCACACCTGAAGAGCCCTGAAGATAGCACAGAGTTCTAAAATTTAGATTGGTAACCTTGCCTCTTGAGGTTTCCAAACCCCTTGTGCTGTCAGAGATCCCCAGACAGCTCCCCAACCTGAAAGACTTGCATCTGTTGTGATCACAGTCCAGGTAGGATGAACAAAAGAGGCCCCTTGAACTATACAATGGTGATCTAACCACCTAGTCAGAGAGAGTCGAACATTATGATTTAAGGATATTAATTATGATATCTTTGTTTAATCCCTGCACCATTGGTTTAGCATACAAAGCTGGAGAGGTCTCATATGAAAATGAGCAAAGGGGGTCGCGTCCTATGCTGCAGTCATGAGACCTAAAACTTCCATGCACATAGTCACTGAAGGGAATGACTGAGACTGAAGGTTCCGACAAGCTGAAACCAATTTTAATTGTCTCTTGTCTGTTAGAGACAGAGTCATGGACACTGAATCTATCTGGAAACCTAAAAAGGTGGCCCTTGTCTGAGGAATCAAATAACTTTTTGGTAAATTGATCCTTCAACCATGTCTTTGAAGAAACAACACTAGTTGATTTGTGTGAGATTATGCAGAATGTAAAGACTGAGCAGTACCAAGATATCGTCCAAATAAGGAAATACCGCAATACCCCATTCTCTGATTACAGAGGGTAGGGCACTGAGAACCTTCAAAAAGATTCTTGGAGCTGTCGCTAGGCCAAATGGAAGAGCGAAAAATTGGTAATGCTTGTCTAGAAAATAGAATCTCAGAAACTGAAAATGGTCTGGATGAATCAGAATATGAAGATAAGCATCCTGTAAGTCTATTTTGGACATATAATGCCCTTGCTGAACAAAAGGCAGAATAGTCCTTATAGTCAGCATTTTGAAATGTGGCACTCTTACATAACGATTCAAAATGTTCAGATCCAGAACTGGCCTGAAAGAATTTTCTTTCTTTGGGACAATGAATAGATTTGAATAAAACCCCAGACCCTGTTCCTGAAACGGAACTGGTATGATTACCCCTGAAAGCTCCAGGTCTGAAACACATTTCAGAAAAGCTTGAGCATTTACTGGATTTACTGGGATGCATGAGAGAAAAAGCCTTCTCACAGGAGGTCTTATACTGAGTCCTATTCGGTACCCTTGAGAGACAATACTCTGAATCCAATGATTTTGGACAGAATCTGCCCAAATGTTTTGAAAGAATCTTAATCTGCCCCCTACCAGCTGAGCTGGAATGAGGGCTGCACCTTCATGCAGACTTGGGGGCTGGCTTTGGTTTCTTAAACGGTTTGGATTTATTCCAACTTGAAGAAGGTTTCCAATTGGAACCAGATTCTTTGGGGGAAGGATTAGGTTTCTGTTCCTTATTTTTCGAAAGGAACGAAAATGGTTAGCTTTACCCTTAGGTCTTTTATCCTGAGGAAATAAACTCCCTTCCCCCCAGTGACAGTTGAAATAATCGTATCCAACTGAGAACCAAATAACTTATTACCTTGGAAAGAAAGAGATAGTAATCTAGATTTAGATACCATGTCAGCATTCCAATATTTAAGCCACAAAGCTCTTCTAGCTAAAATAAAATGATATAAAAAATGGCATCACAAATAAAATGATTAGCATGTTGAAACAAGCGAATAATGCTAGACAAATCAGGATCTGTTTCCTGATTTGTCTAGCCAAAAATCTGATGCAGCTGAAACATCAGCCATAGAAATGGCAGGACTGAGGAGATGACCAGAATGTAAATAAGCTTTCCTTAGATAAGATTCAAGTTTCCTATCCAAAGGGTATTTAAAAAAAGTACTATCTTCCATAGGAATAGTAGTACGTTTAGCAAGAATAGAAATAGCCCCATCAACTTTGGGGATCTTTTCCCCACACCTCCAATCTAACTGCTGGCAAAAGATACGATTTGTTAAACCTTGAAGAAGGAATAAAAGAAGTACCAGGCCTATTCCATTCCTTAGAAATCATATCAGAAATAGCATCAGGAACTGGAAAAACCTCTGTAATAACCACAGGAGGTTTATAAACAGAATTTAAACGTTTACTAGTTTTAATATCAAGAGGACAAGTTTCCTCAATATCCAATGTAATCAACACTTCTTTTAACAAGGAACAAATATACTCAATTTAAAATAAATAAGTAGATTTGTCAGTGTCAATATTTGAGGAAGGATCTTCTGAATCAGATAGATCCTCATCAGTTGAGAATAATTCAGTGTGTTGTTGGTCATTAGAAATGTCATCAACTTTATGAGAAGTTTTAAAAGATCTTTTACGTTTATTAGAAGGCAGGATGGCAGACAAAGCATTTAAAATCGCATCAGCAATAAAATCTTTTAAATTCACAGGTATATCTTGTACATTAGATGTTGCAGGAACAACAGGCATAGTACTATTACTGATGGACACATTCTCTGCATGTAAATGCTTATCATGACAACTATTACATACCACAGCTGGAGATATAATCTCCACAAATTTACAACAAATGCACTTAGCTTTGGAATAACTGTTATCAGGCAGCAGGGTTCCAACAGTGGTTTCTGAGACAGGATCAGATTGAGACATCTTGCAAATGTAAAAGAAAAAACAACATATAAAGCAAAATTATCAATTTCCTTATATGGCAGTTTCAGGAATGGCAAAGAAATGCAAACAGCATAGCCCTCTTTTTTTTTTTTTTTTTTTGCCGCTAACAACATCCGGAAATGACACACTCGTGTCATAGATGATGCAACCTTGAACAAGGAACTCGGCGTCAACTAAGACGCCGGAAATGACGAATTTGCGTCATCAGACATAACTTTGCGCACAAAAAAATTATCGCACCAAAAATGACGCAATAAACTCCGGCATTTTGTGCCCTCGTGAGCGTAATTTTGCCTGCAAAATTTAAAGAGAAAACAGTCAATAGAAAAAAAGACTATACCCCAGGTAAGAAAAAATATTTTCCTACCTATGCTTTTCCCAAATATGAAACTGACAGTCTGCAAAAGGAAATATTCATAAACCTGACTCCTTGCAAATATAAGTACAATACATGTATTTAGAACTTTATATTAATACATAAAGTGCCAAACCATAGCTGAGAGTGTCTAAAGTAATGAAAACATGCTTACCAAAAGACACCCATCCAAATATAGCAGATAGCCAAACCAGTACCTAAACAGTTATCAGTAGAGGTAAAGGTATATGAGAGTATATGGTCGATATGAATAAAGGAGGTAGGAGATGAATCTCTACAACCAATAACAGAGAACCTATGAAATAGATCTCCCGTGAGGAAAACCATTGCATTCAATAGGTGATACTTCCTTCACAACCCTCTGACATTCGCTGTACTCTGAGAGGAATCGGGCTTCAAAATGCTGAGAAGCGCATATCAACGTAGAATCTAAGCACAAACTTACTTCACCACCTCCATAGGAGGCAAAGTTTGTAAAACTGAATAGTGGGTGTGGTGAGGGGTGTATTTATAGGCATTTTGAGGTTTGGGAAACTTTGCCCCTCCTGGTAGGATTGTATATCCCATATGTCACTAGCTCATGGACTCTTGCCAATTACATGAATGAAATATATATATATATATATATATATATATATATATATACACATATATATTCTATGGATTATTTAGATCTTTTTAGTACATCTATAATTATTTGCACTAATTATTAATATTTTTTATTATTTTACATTTAATAAATACATAATGTTCTTTCATATTACTCATGTTGGGTTAACGCACATGAAGAATTAGTGTACTCCTGTTGGACATACGTGTGCAATCCCCTTTAGGAGTACACTATAGTGTCCCTTTTTTCTAAATGTAACATAAATACATGCATTGCTGTTTGCAAATGTAACTTGAGACAAGATGTACTATTATTATAACCTCATATTTCTGTAAACTGGGTTCATAAGAAAAAGGGCATTTGTAATTTAAGGTTTAAATTTATAATAATCTCATAGCATTAATGTTGAAGTATCTATACCAAAACTATCTAAAAACTAGGATACGGATTTATATTTAATGAAACTTAAACTCTAACCTTAGAAATGGAAACATAAATCATCTTCAATATTAATCCAAGAAAGATGTTAAGAAGTGTTATGTCTTTATATTACAAATCATGCCAACAAATAATTAATTTCCAAATTTGGAACTCAGAAACCCCTTTGAAAAATGAGTTTAAACATTACAAGTGGCATTATGAAATTTTTCTTTTGCAGAAAATTTTTATTGAGAGTAATTAAAAAAATATTAGTATTGTGTATTGTTTTAGAAAAAAAAAAGAGCGACATAGGTTGCAAAACAATATACATTTTTAAGCATATTAAATAAAAAAGGTTTAGTTAAAACTTCAAAGTCACTATGGTATTCAGTGATGTTGTTCTCATTTCTAAATGAACACTGTTCCATTTATTATTTCATGACAGTTTGAGGTCTATCTACAAAGCTGTACCTTCCAATCAACGTGTGAAAAAAAAAAGTCTGTTCTTAAAAGTTGGATGAAGACAGGGCCTTTAAGTCAGGCCAATGCTGCACTATGTATTATTATTATTAATAATAATAATAATAAAATAAATTAATTAATTTTTAAAAAACAACAGCCTGAACTGTCATTGCTCATGGGTCAGTTAAAGGGCCATGATACCCAAATTTTGAAACACTTGAAAGTGATGCAGCATAGCTGTAAAAAGCTGACTAGAAAATATCACCTGAACATCTCTATGTAAAAAAGAAACATATTTTACCTCAAAAATTCATCAGTAGTCACATCCAATTGTAAAAGACTTCAAAGCAGCAAATCAGTCTGTCTGTCCGGGGACAGCTAAGGGAGTGAGCTTTCGTGCACACTCATGTTATTTCTCTATTCAGTTTAAGGAAGTTTATTATGAAATTGCATGAGAGTTAAAGGGCAACTAAACCCCAAAATCTTTCTTTCATGATTCAGATAGAGAATAGAAATGTAAACAACATTACAATTTACTTCTATTATTTATTTTGCTTTATTTTTTAGATATCCTTAGTTGAAGAAAAAGCAATGCACATGGTGAGCCAATCACACGAGGCTTCTATGTGCAGCAACCAATCAGCAGCTACTGAGCATATCTAGATATGCTTTTCAGCAAAGCATATCAAGAGAATAAAACAAATTAGATAATAGAAGTAAATTAGAAAGATGTTTAAAATTGCATTCTCTTTCTAAATCATGAAAGAAACAATGTGAGTCTCATGTCCCTTTAAGTGAAATCTCATGAGATCGCAGTAAAATAGTTCATAACCTCAGCACTGTTGATGCCGATTTGCTGCTCTTCATTTCTTCATTTTTTTATTTTTTTACCTACACCTGGGCAGCAGCTGAGTATAACTTTTTACACAGAACTTACTCTGCTGAGCTGAGGAAATTATGAGGTAGAATATCTTCTTTTTTTACATAGAGATGCTCAGGTAATATTTTCCTGTCAGCTTTTAACAGTTATACTGCATCAGTTCAAAGTGATTTAGCATATGAGTATTATGTCCCTTTAAGGTGAGATAATTTCAAACTTACATTAAATTAATTCTGATTGGCTGTAAGGCATTTGCTCATCTCAGATAACTTGCAACCTTAAAGGAACAGTATACACCAATTTTCATATAACTGCATGTAATGGACACTACTATAAAAAATATTATGCACATATACTGATCTAAAAATCCAGTGTTAAACTGTTTAAAAACTTATTTAGAAGCTTCCAGTTTAGCTCTGTTTAAAAGGTTACTGGAACACCCACTACAAGTGGGAAATATCAGACACTCCCCCTTCCTCTGCATATGAAAAGACCCTTGCATTCATATTAACACCATCTAATAAAAATGATTAAAAAAAAAATATTGCACACAAACGTTATAAGGGCTCAAAGATATGAGGTCTCAGGTGTTACAAAAAAAAAAAAGGCAGGCAAAGGACTTTAACGTAGACATACATAAATATACACACATATACTGTATATGTGTGTGTGTACATATGTATTTATACATGTATATATGTATTTACAGACATATGTACACATATAAGCACATAAATACATATGTAATATTGCACAGATATGCTTTTACATGTTTTCATCTACTTAACTGCAAATGGCTCCATATTTATGCAATATTCATATAAAAAGTGTCATAAAACATGTTAAGATTTGTGCATATCATAAAATGGCTAATTGCAAATAGTTTGCATTAAAAAAAATGGAAAATTGCTGGCAAGTATTTTAAAATAAATTTCAAAAATAAGCAAAATTAGTTACAAAGCTATGCTGTCTGCAGGAGTCTGATCTAACTCCCCTTATCAGTGTTTAGCATCAGAAACACAGACATTGTATTTCAACTGAGTTCAAAGCAGCTTATTTGCTTCAAGGCAAGTTCCAGCAGATAATGACTGTTAAAGTCTTGTATTCTACCAAAGCAAAGGTGGAGATAGATACAGCCATATAAGGAATTGTGTGGGGGGAGTTAGAGCTGTACAATTCAGAAACTGCAGTATACATTTGCAGGTAAATTAATTAAAGTACATATTATTATATTTCGTCTCTATGCCAACTTGTTTTATGTCCCTTTAATATAGGTTTGTTTGTTTTTTTTTTGTTTTTTTTTATAATATTTTTATTGAGGTCGAGATTTTGGCATACAAATAAAATATTACAACATTGGGTGGTTACATTCCAAAGTAGATAATATAGGTTACATATTGAGAAAGGCATATGCATTGAACAGAATCTGCTGTAACAAAAAGCTTAAGGTAGATTAGTCTCTAGCAATGCTCATGATAACGAAAGTCATAATATAAATTACCAAATTAAACTCTACATGTCTGTTGTCAATATGATATAAAACTTAGAGAATAAACAGTTGCTGCAGAAAAGTAAGGAAAACACCCATAGGAAAAAAAAAATATTAAACATGCCAATAACTATTTAAACCCTCTCATTTGTATAGGAGGCCTCTCTTGGACCTCAAGCTCAATGGAGTGATAATGTTAATAGAGGGTTAACTAAAAAAAAAAAAAAAGGAGAGACCACTAATGGATCTCATACTTTGGACCTCAGGTTTTTTGTTTATTATTGCGTTACATATAAGTTGTGTTAAATGCAATAGCTTTGAACAAGTTATTAGTAATGCAATGCAATCCATCTTACTATTCCATTAAGTGGAACTATGGTCAGTCTAATGGTGCACTGCAAGGTGAACATATAAAGATGGTAGTTAGGGTGCGGTACAAGCTAGAAAGACCGCATAGTGAACCCTCCTGTAGGAGGTATATTATATGAGAACATGGGGGGGAGGTGGGAATTTAAGCAGATTAGATGAGGTATGTCAAGGAGTCGCACATTGCTAGAAAGGGTGAGATAAACAACTGTATCTTAACTCAGAGGGAACAGGTTACAATAAAGCAAAGCTTTATAACTATGTGGGAGACTAACTGGGCTTGGGCGAAGGCTGTATTCTACTCACTGAGACCTAAGAGTCCAATATGGTGTAGATAACAAGGGTTAGGCAGTTCTAGTGTTAAATGTAAGGGCGAAAAATTGTATAGCTAAATACAAGCGCAGGTCCAGCCTGCGTCAAAAACCAAGTCATCCTAGAGTAATGGAAATCTGCACATAGGATAGGTATTAGTAGGTAGTGTGGTTACGATACTCCTGCATATATGTTCAGATATAGTAAATAATAAAATCACATGTGTTTGCCGTGGTTATACAACAATTGCAGATAGAATCCTAGAAACATGTCCCGAACTTAAACATAAAGCAAAAAATAACAACATTACTTATGAACATTAAATTGCATTATGGTGTAAAACTATGTCCAAAACTGTGCCATGGAGCCATATATTTGCAATATAACGGCATCGCACTGCCCCGGTCGCTGGCAGCAAGATGTCATGTACACAAGCTTTACCCAAACTCCATGTATGTATATAAAATATGAGAGAGAGAAAGAGAAAAAAAAAAAAAACTACAGCCATAGAAGTATCATGCGATAAAATGTTTAAATTATATTTATATCACGGTAGGTGCAAATAAACAACGAGGAGCCTGGAAATATAGAGTAATAAACAAAAGGGGGCAGACATTTGTATGGAGCTTAGAAGTTAGATTGTTGATATTGCACCCTAATATGATAGCATCTGGTTGCAAGCAACAACTTTAAAAAAGGGTAGTACCAACAAGTGAAGCTTGCAGGGGTAGATCAAAAGCTGACAATGCTATCAAATATGGGGTATGTTAGTAAGAGAAAAGTATGAACTTATCAAGAGAGCTCTACACCAATATATTAAGTATGGACAACATGTCTAAAGGTCGAGCCTGACATAGGTCTCCTTGAGGACTAGGGAAAAATTAGAGAGGTGGTAATCTAGCCCCATTGAAGTATACGCAGGAGTGCATAGGAATAGCATTACATTTAATTTTCATCAATATCTCAGTGGGTGTAGATAGGCTATGAACCATTTAAACACAAAACTGAACTGTGTAGATGAAATGGAGCAACCTTATATTAAAGAAGCCTTCACATTCCTATCCATTACTAGAGCTTACAAATATTGTAGTCATCACACAAAACAATTGAACTAGTATATATCAAAACAAAGTTTAGCATGTCAACAAAAAACAATAATGTTTAAGATGCATAAAAAAACTGCAAAATAGTATGTCCGTGTCCAGATGAGATAATCACAAAGACCACCAAATAGGCACTCAGCCATAAAGACAACTACGCTGGAGTCATCTAGTTTAGCCCATTCCGGATCTTGCAAGCCCGTTAGTGGTCGTATTCAATTTAGCAGCCAACTCTCTGCTGACAATGACGCTCATCATGAGAGGCTCAAGAGGCAAGTCCGGCAATGTAAATGGGTAAAGGAGACTCACGTTACTGCTGATGCTCTCGGGCTCTCCTGATATCTCCACTGGGGTGTTTGAATACATTGCCTGACTGCCAGTCTGCCAATTAGGTCCTGAAATAACTCCCGGACCGCAACTGCTATCGCTGAAATAGAATGTCACGGGGGTAGGGTAGGAGTATAGTTCCTGCCGGGCTGCTGCTGCTATCCTCCATCTTTGCGCTGGGCTCTGCTGGAATGGTTGTGCGCTCTGCTGGATTGCTTCTGTCTCGGCGTTAACCTTGTCAGCGGCTATGTCCAGTGAGTGCTCTCCCACCTTATGTGTTCCGCACTGTTGTATGGCTTGGCTAGCAGACAAACTCTTGCGGGGTTTCTCTGCGTGGATCCTTGTCACAAGTGCCTCTAGACACGTGAAGGAGGCCTCTATAAAGCCCAAAGCTGTTGCCTCCCAATCCTCCAAGGCCGCCATTTCCCTCAAAAAGGTATTAAAGCAGTAGTTAGGATCGCTGTAAGGGATGATTTAACAATACAGATCCACAGGTTGGGTGTAGGCAGTGAGCCCCCTTGTTTGTAGATAAAAGGCTTGATGTGTCTCTCACACTGCAAAGCCACGTGGTGAGTTGGTGCTGTTAAACTGTTCAAACCCGTTTAGCCAAACAACCCACGCAATAAGCATGCATAGGTGATCAAAAAAACAGTGAAAGTATTTCTCAAAACATAACTTTGACTTAAAGGGACAGTAAAGTCAAAACTAAACTTATAGGGCATGCAATTTTAAACAACTTTCCAATTTACTTTTATCATCAAATATGCTTTGTTCCCTTGGTGGTATTTTTGAAAAGCTAAACCTAGCTAGGCTCAAACTGATTTCTAAACAGTTGAAAACCGCCTCCTAGCTCAGAGCATTTTGAAAGTTTTTATCAGTTAGACTGTGCTAGTTCACATGTGTCATATAGATAACATTGTGCTCACTCCCGTGAAGTTATTTAGGAGTCTTCACTGATTGACTACACTGCATGTCTGTCAAAAGCACTTAGATAAGGAGGCTGTCTGCAAAGGCTTAGATACAAGGTAATCACAGAGGTTAAAAGTATATTAATATAACTGTGTTGGTTATGCAAAAACGGGGAATGGGTAATAAAGGGATTATCTATCTTTTTAAATAAGAACATTTTTGGTGTAGACTGTCCCTTTAATCTTCTGAAGTAAAAGCTGGAGCTCCTGCAATGTGCGACCGATCTCTTAGACAGTTGGCTCCGCCCCCCTTAATATAGGTTTTTAATATTTACTGTAATTTTTTTTAGAATCCAATGTTCTGCACACAGCTGAATATGTTCTTAGTATTTATATATATATATATATATATATATATATATATATATATATATATATATATATATATATATATATATATATATATATATACAGTATATATTTTATTTTTATTATACTTTATTTATGAAGGACAATCATATTCCACAGCGCTGTCCATGGATACAGTTTATTTAAATAAAACAATATAAAACTTGTAACAGACAGGACACAATTTACAAACACATACAGGAGGAATTGAGGGGTAGGAGGTTGAGAAACAGGAGGTGAGGACTGCAAGATTGAGAAAGATGTTAATGCAGAGTTAGATGAGGGAAATGTTGTTAGGTAAGAGGAATATTATTGAGTTGGGTGGTAGGCTTCTCTGAACAGAAAAGTCTTCAGAGAGCATTTAAAGGAAGAAAGATTAGGGCAAAGACTGACAGCACGGGGGAAAGTGTTCCAGAGGGTAGGTGCTGTACAACAGAAGTCCTGCAGTCTAGCATGGAAGGAGGTGATAGTCGCAGATGCAAGGAGCAGGTTATTGTTCGATCTTAGTGGGTGGGCTGGAGAATACTTGATGATTAGAAAGGATAGGTAGAGGTGAGCGGCGTTGGTGAGCGCTTTGTATGCAAGAGTGAGAATTTTTAATTTCATTCTGCTGTGAATGGGGAGCCAATGAAGGGACTCGCAGAGAGGTGCCGCAGATACAGAGCGACGGAAAAGCTGCATCAGCCTGGCAGAGGCATTTAGGATGGATTGAAGGGGGAGAGGTGGGAAAGAGGAAGACCAGTAAGTAGGTTATTTCAGTAGTCAAGTCGGGAAATAACAAGGGAGTGGATTATTTGCTTTGTGGTGTTAGCACACAGAAAAGGTTGAATCTTGGAAATATTGCGTAGATCGTTGTGGCAGGATGTAGAAAGTCATTGGATATGGGGGATGAAGGATAGATTTGAGTCAAGTGTAACTCCGAGGCAGTGGACTTGGGGCGATGGGGAAATGGTGATGCCGTCAACAGGGATAGAAGAGAGATAGAGAGAAGTCACAAGTTGACGTAGAGTTTGAGGGGGGGATAAGAAGGAACTCTGTCTTGGACATGTTAATCTTTAGGTGGTGAGAGGCCATCCAGGAAGAAATACCAGATAAGCAGTCGCTGACATGAGAAAGGACAGAGGGAGAGAGAGCAGGGGTGGAGAGGTAGATCTGGGTGTCGTCAGCATAGAGGTGATATTTGAAGCCATAACTGTTGATACGTTTACCCAGCAAAGAAGTATAAATGGAAAAGTGTAGAGGACCCAGAACAGATCTTTGAGGTACTCTAACAGACAGAGGCATTAGAGAGGAGGAGTCGCCGGCAAATGACACAGAAAAGACCTGTGAGAAAGATAGGAGTGAATTCAGTTAAGATCAGTGTCCCAGAGGCTAAAAGAGCTGAGGGTCTGTAGGAGGAGGGGGTGGTCAACTGTGTCCAAGGCAGCTGAGAGGTCAAGTAAGATGAGTATAGAGTAGTGGCCAATATTTTTAGCAGAAAGAAGATCGTTAGTAACCTTGGTAAGGGCAGTCTCAGTTGAGTGTTTGGGGCGGAATCCAGATTGCAGGGGGTCAAGCAAAGAGTTGGTGGACAGGAAGTGGGTTAGGCGATTGTAAACTAGTTTTTCAAGGAGTTTTGATGTAAGTGGAAGCAGTGATGTGGGGCAGTCACTTACAGGAGAATTAGGGTCGAGGGAGGGTTTTTTGAGTATGAAAGTGACTTTTGCATGTTTGAAAGAAGATGGGAGTGAGCCGGTAGAGAGAGATAAGTTGAAGATGTGGGTAAGAGCAGGAGTGAGGGTGGAAGATAGCAATGGTATTAGATGGGAAGGGATAGGGTCAAGCAGGCAGGTAGTGAGGCATGAGGAAGATAGTTAGGAAGAAACTTCATTCTCAGTGGCTGGATGGAAGAGGGTGGCAGAGGGATTAACTGTGCCTGTTGATGGAATTGTGCAGGTTGGTGTTGTGATGTTGCTTCGGATAGTATGTGTTTTGTTTAAAAAGTAGTCTGCCAGGTCTTTAGCACTAAAGACAGAAGGGGGTGGAGAAGGTGGGTAGAGGACATAGTAAAAGGTGGAGAAGAGTCGTTTAGAGTTTGAGTAAAGAGTAGATATGAGAGAAAAGAAGTAGGTTTGCTTGGCTAAGTGAAGCGCATGAACGAAGAATAAACTTATAGTGTATGGAATCAGGTTTAGAGTGAGTTTTCCTCCAGACATGCTCAGCAGTACAGGAGCATTTTTGCAAATAGCGTGTTTGCTGAGAGTGCCAGAGCTGCAATTGATGGTGTGATGTTTTGCGCAGCTTGGGAGCGGCAAGTGTGTCTAGTGCAGAGGAGAGAGTTTTGTTATAGTGGGTTGTTGCAAGATCAGGGCAGGTTATAGTGGAAGTGTGAGGGAGGAGATCCTGAAGGATTTTTAAAAATTGGAGTGAATCCACAGCATGTAGATTTCTACAGATGTGGGGGCAGGATGGAGAAGTGGGTTTAGCTGTTGCATTAATATTATAGGTGACCAAGTGATGGTCTTAAATTGGAAAAGGGCGACAGGTGAGGTCAGATATAGAACAGAGGTAAGAAAATACCAGGTCGATGGAGTGTCCATCATGGTGGGTAGGGAATAGTGAGAGACCGAAGGAGGATGTGAGTGAAGAAGTTTAGAGGCAGCAGGGGCAGACGGGTTGTCAATGGGAATGTTGAAGTCCCCAAGAATTAGGGTTGGTATATTTGTAGAGAGAAATTGAAGAAGCCAGGCTGCAAAGTTGTCAAGGAATTGGGAGGTAGGTCCAGGAGGGCGATAGATGACTGCCACTTTGAGGGAGATGCGGGAGAACAGGCGAATACATCAAATATGTAGAAATATTTATTTATGGATAAATAGAACATATTCTTCTATGTGAAGAACATTGGAATGTTAAATATATTTATATTTTCATGTTGAGTTAGTGCACATGAGAATATGCGATCAGATTTGAGTGTGATTTGCATGTTAGTTTTAATTTTTTTATTTTTTTGCTCCCTTGACTTTTATGGGGGAATACGTGAACATGCACGGGATATTCTAATTTCAGTTTTTTTTGCACTTGTCAGGTTAGCGCAGAAGCAAAAACAGTTTACTTTCAACTCATAATACAAGAGCAGAAAGCTTACTTCTAGCACAGTTAACAATGAAGCAGGAGTGTAAAATAGTGCTACCCTTGTAATCTGTAATCCTAAGGGTTTGCAATACATATGAAAATATCTCATTTTGATATAGTAAAGGATTGTTACATTGTATTTCACTATATTACCTGAGCTTGTAAAATATAATGAAATAACATCTGGAAGAAAATAATTGGTAGTTTGAATTTTTCTAAAATCCTATGATTAGAGGACCCCATTTGTTCTTTCTCCTTTTATGCTTCCTCTAAGCAATTAAAGTGATGTGACTTTGCAAACCACTTCTTATTTTTTTATATTTTAGGGTTTATACACTTGATTGCCAAATAAATGGACTGTTTAAGTTCAGATATACAACTAGTTTGAAGTAGGGAGAGAATGCTTAGAGATAGATGAATAATTTTGTTCATTGGGCACCAGAGGTGGAAGTCTGATCCTACATGGTAAGATTTTAGACTTAAATAGAATAATATAAATAGCTGTGCAGTGCTCATTATTCTTTTTTGAAATATAATGTCTTTATTTTTAACATATACTACTCTAAAGAGGCCATTTATAAAAAAACACAAAAAACTCTGGTTCTATTAAATATTACAACAACAAAAAAACATATTTGTGGTAAAATATGTACAGTCAGTTTGAAGAACTGTAAATCTGAATAAAGACTGAGCAAAGTGAACATCTCCCAGAAAAAGGTCCTTCCCAGCTGAAAAAAATGTGCACACATATATTTGTGTGCTTTTGATTAAAATAACCAAATATTAGCATGTACACTTATTTTTCCATTACATTTTCCTGGTTTCTTTGGGGAGCAAATGAGCATCAGAATTTTGTGGCACTAAACAAATCAATTATGATGATGATGATGATGATGACGATCATGATGATAATAATAATAATAATAATAATAATAATAATCAAAGTTTGCAAATACTTGCATTTCTCCCTTTATTTTTGTATTTAAATGTGTTTAAAGAAAAAAAAAATTAGTGTTTTATCTGAACCGGGTCTTTTAAACTATATTACAGGTTGTTTTTTCATGTTCCTGCTTGACAAACATGACTTTTTTATTGTCAAGAGTAATTAAACCTAAAACTTAGCAAAGTAAGTACAGGATAATGTGTTAAGAATAAGAAATGTTTATGCACCCCAACATTTTCTAGATATAATTGTCATAACTCAAAACTCTGGGTTTATTAATTATACAAATAACTCGCTGTTAGAAATATCCTCCCCCAACTCATATATTGCCTCATAAAAATAACGAAATAAAGGGTCTAGTCACAAAAAGGTCTGAATCGAAATGTTAAAATGAAGAATAAATTGGTTTAAACACGTAAGATAATACAGTTAAAGGCAGTTGCTCAAACCCAGGTAATATTTATTTTATCAACATTTTGAAAATAGATCCAACCTAGACCACATTTGAAAGGATCCAGCTTTGACCAACCTTTCAGATACATTGCATCACTTGCATTCTTTTTGCCTATAAACCTTTGCTTGATTTCAAGCACTTTTCAACCATTTTCATATATTTTAAAGTCATTTGAAACTGATTTGGAAACTAACAGCTAGATTACAAGTTTGGCGTTATGAGTGAAAAAGCAGCGTTATGGCTCATAACGCTACTTTTTCCCTAACGCCGGTATTGCAACTCTTGTCGGTATAGGTGTACCGCACACCTTTTGGCCGTCATGCAACGTCAATCTTATTGGCTGATTGCAAAATCCAATAGGATTTTTCCCCATTAATTCCTATTGGCTCATAGAAATCTTTCAGCCAATAGGAATGTAAGGGGTGCCATCTTCGATGACGTCACTTAAAGGGAACCTTCAGTTTACGGCAGCGAACGTAAGAAGAGCCGGATATCTTGAAGATGGACCCGCTCCGTGCCAGATGGATGAAGATAGAAGATGCTGTCTGGATAAAGACTTCTTGCTGCTTGGATGAGGACTTCACCGGCTGGATGAGGAGGGATGTCCAGACTTTGATAACTGTAAGTGTATTGTCAGGGGTTAGTGTAAGGTTTTTTAAGGGTTTTTTGGGTGTTTTTTTTTAGCTTAGGGTGTTGGTTAATTCGTAAAAGAGCTAAATGCCCTTTTAAGAACAATGCCCATTCAAATGCCCTTTTCATGGCAATCTTTAGCTCAGGTTTATTGGGGTGGGTGGTGGGTTTTACTGTTGGAGGGTTGTTTGTATTTTTTATTGCAATGTAAAAGAGCTGGTATCTTTGGGGCAATGCCCAGCAAAAAGCCCTTTTAAGGGCCATTGGCAGCTTACTGTAGGCTAGGGGTTTATTTATTTTGGGGGTGTCTTTTTATTTTGATAGGGCTATTAGATTAGAAGTAATTCATTTTTATTTTTGATAATTTCATTTTTTATTTTTTGTAATTTAGTGTTTATTTTTTTTGAAAGTTAGTAAATTGTATTTTATTCATTTAATTTATTTCATTTTATTGTAATGTTAGGTTTTAGTGTAAGGCAGTTAGGTTTTATTTTACAGGTAACTTTGTATTTATTTTAACTAGTAGTTAGTGAATAGTTAATAACTATTTAATAACTAGTCTACCTAGTTAAAATAAATACAAATTTACCTGTGAAATAAAAATAAAACCTAAGATAGCTACAATATAACTATTAGTTATTTTCTAGCTAGCTTAGGGTTTTTTTTTACAGGCA
This sequence comes from Bombina bombina, assembly GCF_027579735.1. NCBI lineage: Eukaryota > Metazoa > Chordata > Amphibia > Anura > Bombinatoridae > Bombina > Bombina bombina. The sequence continues at coordinate 246,577,292 of NC_069504.1, read as the reverse complement.
AGTTTGTATTTAGTTTTCAATATGAATTATTTAGTTAATAATTGTAAGGTTTATTTAGATTTATTTTAATTATATTTAAGTTAGGGGTTGTTAGGGTTATGCTTAGGGTTAGGGTTAATGACTTTAGTATAAGTGGCGGTGACATTGAGGGCATCAGATTAGCGGTTAATAAGTGTAATGTAAGTGGTGGCAATGTTAGTGGCAGCAGATTAGGGGTTAATAACTGTAATGTAGGTGTCAGCGATGTTAGGGGCAGCATATTAGGGGTTAATAACTGTAATGTAAGTGGTGGCAATGTTAGTGGCAGCAGATTAGGGGTTAATAACTGTAATGTAGGTGTCAGCGATGTTAGGGGCAGCAGATTAGGGGTTAATAACTGTAATGTAAGTGGTGGCAATGTTAGGGGCAGCAGATTAGGGGTTAATAACTCTAATGTAAGTGGCAGCGATGCTAGGGGCAGCAGTTTAGGGGTGTTTAGAAGTGGGCTTTATGTGAGGGTGTTAGGTTTTAACGTTACTTTTTCTTTTCCCCATAGACATCTATGGGGCTGCATTACGGAGCTTTTCATTCCGCGATCGCAGGTGTTAGGCTTTTTTTGCCTGCTCTCCCCATTGATGTCTATGGGTAAATCGTGCACAAGCACGTCAAAGCAGCGCTTGATTTTGGTGCGGTATGGAGCTCAACACCACCATATCGCCTGCACAATCCAGCTTTTTGTAAACCTGTAATAGCAGCGCTATAGGGAGCTGAAATAACGCCACTTTTGTGGCGGTTGTTAATTTCCCTATAACGCTCAAAACTCGTAATCTGGCTGTAACTTAGCAGCCAGAACACACCAGAAAAACATATAGGACAGTTCTAAAATATGTATTTAATATTATATTGTTTTAATCAACTCATGTCATTTTGTATTTTATAGCAATATCATTGTATTTTAACTTAATACCAGTATTTAACTTTCAGATTAATCTACAGTATACTCCCTTATAATAATTAAACTTGTATTTTATACATTTTCTTGGAGCCTAAATATTGCAAAGCGAATAGAATGGAATCATTTATTGTCCAAGTATAAAAAAATAAAATTATACAAGGAATGTTTCATGGTTCAAAGGTATCAGATTGCAATGAACAAACAAATACAATCAGCAGTGTAAAAGGAGGATTTGCTAGTTTTAGTATCAGATCTTCAAAATCAGTATGTTCGTAGAAGGCTTTTGTGGCTGCTTTTTTAAGGACTTATTGTAATGTTGACGTTATCATTTTGAAGATTTTAAGTGTAAAATCTTGGTGCTCTGACAAAATGCAGAAGGACATTTGGCAGAAGGACATTTGGCAGATGGACATTTGGCCGACGGACATTTGGCTGACAGACAGAAAGCTAAAGAATGTTCCGATTTCGGCCGAGGGCAGATGCGTTCCAGAGTGCTCTGTTCTAATCAGAGCCTCGGGCGCCGCAACTGCCTCTGGGAACCTTACCATGGGTCCCACGCCGCACGTTTTGTAATTCTCTGTCTGGGAAATTATCTATCTATCAAATCTATTTATCTATCAAATCTATCTATCTATCTATCTATCTATCTATCTATCGTATCTATCAAATGTATCTATTGCATCTATTGATCTATCTATCTAATCTATGTATCTATCTATCTATCTATCTATCAAATCTATCTATCTCGTGCCGGACTGTTATCTGACAGCCACTTGTGTTTCGGCCAAATGTCCGTCAGCTAAGTGTCCATCGGCCAAGTGTCCGTCGGCTAAAAGTCCGGCCACGAAAATCTTTAGTTGTTGCATGTTGCTGTCATCCAACTCCCTCAATATTGTCTTCTGGTGTGGTCACTCAATGCAGAACCTTCAAATATATAATGCACATTCACAGCTATAACTGAGACTCTACTCAAGGCACATAAGATGAGGCTGTTACAATGGGTACAATAAATGGAGAAGCAGTCAGGTGTAGACTTCTTTATTGCAGAGTATCAGAAAGTTACCATATGTAAGTTCCAATGTCAATGATATGGTATCACAAAAGTGATATATACTTTCTTTAAAACAGTCCAATTGTAAAAATTGTAAAAATTAGAATAAAATAAAAAATGATCAGCAGTGAAATAATGAGTCACAACAGGAGCACAAAATAATTCATAGGAGTATTGTTTTTTTCAGGTGAAAAAAGTTCAGGTGAAAACTCAGGACCACATCTTGAGAGTGCCCCTGAGTGCCCACCATTAGCCACCAGGCACTTGGCACTAATATTTTACAATTAACAACCTTTTTTATGTTTTGCAAGTATTTCCTAAGTGTTGTGGTTGTAATTATTGTTTTACTGTGTTGCTGTATTTGGGCATGTATCACAATATATGATTACAGTATGTATTAATATTATAATTATTATAAAATAACGCTGAATATATATATATATATATATATATATATATATATATATATATATATATATATATATATATATATACAAAACACGGAAGGGAACTGCACTCTCATACCGGACCGGGTACACATCCCATGACCCTGCAACATGCTCAGCCCTTGGTGCCACTGGCACTCAAAGGAAGCTGTGCTGTCCCCAGAGCCACAAGCAGTTAACCCCAGACAGGTCTGGGTGCAAGAACCATAGGGAAAATTACAAAACAAATTAATACAACACACAGAGAAAACCCAGCACTCACTTACAAGCTCTCAGCTAAGATTTAAAAGCAAAAATGGAAAGGTTAGTCACCGCATCTGGCCAAATGGGACAAGCTCAGGTACCATATCAAGGTCCTTTCCAATCCCTGAGACCCTAAAACAGCCACACAATGCAAGCTTTCAAATCCAAACAAACTGAAAACAAGGGAAGGGTGCACAGGAATATGTAATCACCCTAGACATATACAAAACACGGAAGGGAACTGCACTCTCTTACCGGACCGGGTACACATCCCATGACCCTGCAACATGCTCAGCCCTGGGTGTCACTGGCACTCACAGGAAGCTGTGCTGTCCCCAGAGCCACAAGCAGTTAACCCCAGACAGGTCTGGGTGCAAAAACCATAGGGAAAATTACAAAACAAATGAATACAACACACAGAGAAAACCCAGCACTCACTTACAAGCTCTCAGCTAAGATTTAAAAGCAAAAATGGAAAGGTTAGTCACCACATCTGGCCAAATGGGACAAGCCCAGGTACCTCGTCAAGGTCCTTTCCAATATCTGAGACCCTAAAACAGCCACACAATGCAAGCTTTCAAATCCAAACAAACTGAAAACAAGGGAAGGATGCACAGGAATATGTAATCACCCTAGAAATATACAAAACACGGAAGGGAACTGCACTCTCATACCGGACCGGGTACACATCCCATGACCCTGCAACATGCTCAGCCCTGGGTGCCACTGGCACTCACAGGAAGCTGTGCTGTCCCCAGAGCCACAAGCAGTTAACCCCAGACAGGTCTGGGTGCAAGAACCATAGGGAAAATTACAAAACAAATTAATACAACACACAGAGAAAACCCAGCACTCACTTACAAGCTCTCAGCATGCTCAGCCCTGAGTGCCACTGGGTTAACTGCTTGTGGCTCTGGGGACAGCACAGCTTCCTGTGAGTGCCAGTGGCACCCAGGGCTGAGCATGTTGCAGGGTCATGGGGTGTGTACCCGGTCCGGTATGAGAGTGCAGTTCCCTTCCGTGTTTTGTATATGTCTAGGGTGATTACATATTCCTGTGCACCCTTCCCTTGTTTTTAGTTTGTTTGGATTTGAAAGCTTGCATTGTGTGGCTGTTTTAGGGTCTCAGGTATTGGAAAGGACCTTGACATGGTACCTGAGCTTGTTCCATTTGGCCAGATGCAGTGACTAACCTTTCCATTTTTGCTTTTAAATCTTAGCTGAGAGCTTGTAAGTGAGTGCTGGGTTTTCTCTGTGTGTGTATATATATATATATATCAGCCATGTTTTTGTTTTGAAGAAATATGTCCTTTTAATTTTCTGTAACACTAGTCATTTCTATATATATATATATATATAGTATTATATATATTGCCTACTATACAGTTTGTTTAACTGATCCATATAAATGCCTTTTTGTAAAGTTTAGAACACTTGATCACAATTTAAATGCTGATTCACATATCTTGCTTTAGGTGGTAGTAACCCTTAAGATGTGCTGTCTTACAATTGGGGGTATCAATCAAGGTATTACTCATTTATATATTTATCTCCTCTGTTAGATACAATCTTGAAAAAGGTCCCTGCAAGGACCGAAATGTTAGATACAGTCTTGAAAAAGGTCCCTGCGAGGACCGAAACATTGACTGAACCCTATGATAATTTATTTATAACAATAAATCTCAATACTTTGTGAAACTCTTAAGTCCTGTGAGTGCCTCTTCTTTCTCTGACCTTTCTACCTATACACCATAGAGAGCACCCAGACAATCCATGACTACAGTGAGTGCTTGGAACACCGAACTACACAGTATAGAGTAGTAAGTGCTCTCTCACAAACTTCATTTACTTGCCAGGGTGCTGAATAGTGGATAAGTACAGTCAAATAGAAGACAGCACTCTCTGGGCTTGACAACAGGTTCAACAAGTGTCTTTTATTCAGTGACGTTTCAGGGAATACATCCCTTCATCAGACCTGAGTGCTGTCTTCTATTTAAATATATATATATATATATATATATATATACACACACACACACATATCAACTGTAGCATTATTATTATTTATTCTTTATTTATAAAGTGCCAACAGATTCCGCAGCGCTGTCCATTGGTAAAGAGATAAAAGTACAGTACAATATAAAATACACCAGACAACATTTAACAACCAAATACAGGGGGAATTGAGGGCCCTGTGGGAACTTACAATCTAGATGGGTAGGAGGGTGAGAAACAGTAGGTGGGGACTACAAAGGTTAGAACGATGTTAGTGTGGAGTTAGATGAGGGCAGCAATTAGGCAAGTGGAATTCATTTGTTACTGATTTGGAGAAAGGCTTCCATGAACAAAAAAGGTCTTTAGGGAGTGTTTAAAGGATGAAAGGTTAGGGGAGAGTTTGACAGCTCTAGGAAGTGCATTCCAGATGGTTGGTGATGGACAAGAGAAGTCCTGTAGCCTAGCATGGGAGAAGGTGATTGTAGAAGATACAAGGAGCAGGTCATTGTTGGATCTTAGGGGCGGGCTGGAGTATATTTGTTGATGAGTGAGGACAGGTAGGGTGGGGCTGCATTGGTAAGGGCTTTGTAGGTCAGGATGAGAATTTTGAATTTAATTCTGCTGTGGATGGGTAGCCAGTGAAGGGACTCACAGAGAGGTACAGCATATACAGAGCATCGGGAGAGGTGGATTAGCCTAGCAGAGGCATTTAGGATGGATTGAAGAGGGGAGAGGTGGGAGAGAGGGAGGCCACTTAGTAGGTTATTACAGTAGTCAAGTCGGGAGATTACCAGGGAGTGAATTAGCTGTTTAGTAGTTTCAGCACTCAGAAATGGATGAATTTTGGAGATATTGCGTAGGTGGTTGCGACAAGAGGAAGAGAGCAATTGGATGTGGGGTATGAAGGACAGATTGCAGTCAAGTGTAACTCCTAGGCAGCGGACTTGTGGTGATGGGAAGATAGTGGTGATTATAAAGTTAGAAACCGGGGTAGAATTAGAGGGGGGATTAGAAGGAGCTCAGTCTTGGACATGTTGATTTTTAGGTGGTGAGAGGCCATCCAAGAAGCAATGCCAGATAAGCAGACACTGTTGTGAGAAAGGACAGAAGGAGAGAGTGAAGGGGTGGTTAGGTAGATTTGAGTATCTTCAGCATAGAGGTGGTAGTTGAAGTCATAGCTACTGATAAGTTTACCCAGTGAGGATGTATAAATAGAGAAGAATAGACAACCCAGAACAGAGCCTTGAGGTACTCCAACAGACAGAGGAAATGGAGAGGAGGAGTCACCAGCAAAGGAGACAGAAAAGGACCTATTACATAGATAAGAGTGGATCCAGGAAATGGCAGTATCAGAGAGCCCAATGGAGCTGAGAGTCAATAGGAGAAGGGGATGGTCAATGGTGTCAAAGGCAGCAGACAGATTAAGTAAAATAAGTATTGATTAATGGCCATTTTTTTTAGCAGAAAGTAGATCATTAGTAACCTTGGTGAGGGCAGTCTCAGTTGAGTGTTGGGAACGGAAGCCAGATTGCAAGAGGTCAAGCAGTGAGTTGGAGGAAAAGAAGTGGGTTAATCGATCGAAGACTAGTTTTTCCAGGACTTTTGAAGCTAGAAGAAGCAGTGATATGGGGCGGAGGTTTGCAGGAGAATTGGGGTTGAGGGAGGGTTTTTTGAGGATGGGGTGATCTTTGCATGTTTGAAGGAAGATTTGAATTAACCGGTAGTAAGGGATAGGTTGAATATGTGAGTAAAAGCTAGAGTGAGGGTAGAAGAGAAGGTAATAAATGTGAAGGGATAGGGTCAAGTGGGCAGGTAGTGAGGTGTGAGGAAGACAATAGGGAACTCACTTCATTCTCAGTGGTAGGGGGGAAGGTTCTGAGAGTGGTGGAGGGGGTTGCCGGGGGTGGAAATGGAAGGTTGCAGTCTTGTGTTGGGATAGTACTTCAGATGGTAATTATTTTGTTGAAAAAGTAGTCTTCCAGGTCTTGAGCACTAAAGGCAGATGAAGGGGTTGGTGCAGGTGGATAAAGGAGAGAGTTGAAAATGGAAAAGAGACGTTTAGGGTTTGAAGAGTGAGTAGATTTAAGAGAAGAGAAGTAGGTTTGCTTGACTAAGTGAAGGGCAGAGGAGTAAGAATAAAGAATGAACTTATAGTGGAGGAAATCTGATTCAGAGCGGGATTTCCTCCAGGCACGTTCAGCAGCACTTGAGCATTTTTGCAGGTAGCATGTAGCAGTTGATTTTTGAATATCACATACCTTTAATAATTATTTCATCAATACATTTGCATTTTAAATTATAATACATACAGTATATAATATAAACATATAAAATAATTTCAATTATTCATAGATTTTTATATACATGTTTAAATGGAAATAAAGGAAAAACAATTGCTAAGTTAAAAAAGAAAGTTATTCACATCTGTAATATAGGATCCTTCCTTATACTGAAAACAACAAAGACAAGGTAAAATAATTTTTTTTTATAGTAATTATTTTCTTTTAAACCCACTTCAATAAATATAGGCTAGAATGCAGTTTTAATGTATGTAACACAAGTAGCATTTGCTTGACATTTTACTGTTGAGTAAAACGTCCTTTACATTTGTTCATTATAATTAACCTGTGTTCTGTACTTTCAATTTTCTTTCATTTTAATAATAATAATACTATTAAGCAGTGTATAAAAGAAGTACATATTTTCTGTAGTGATAATCCACTTAATTAGAAGGATTTATTAATTTGTAACATAACCTTTTTTGGTAAAATTAATTGTCTGTAAGGTTTGACGATCAGCAGAATTAGGAAATAATGAGACTAATGATTTAAATTAATTGTCTACACTTAGACATGACAACTGAATAATGGTGAGTGATAAAAACTGAAATGTTAATAACAATTCTTTATTTATTTAACTAAATGTCAAAATGTCTATCTTTTTATGGAATTAGAACGTCAGAATATGCGTGTCATATGCTTAAATGAAATAAATTAATTGGCCGTATTATTTTGGTGCACTATATTTTTAAGACATAATGACTTTTAAGTGAAATACGCTAGGATGAATACTAATATACTTAAAAGTTTTGCTGAATATATTTTGAGCCAGTTGAAAGCAGGATCACAATTCATTTTGAAACTGGTATGAAAACACATGTAAGAAAACCATAAACCATAATGAATATTAAGAGCAGTCATTAAACAAATGTATATAAAGGAGTCAAGCAAAATATGTTTTTAGGTCATATTGAGAAAAACAGAAAACTGTTACAAGTAGAAAACTCTTTATCCAAATTGTTTGGGACCATAAAGGGTTTAGATTTTGGAATATTTGCATCTGTGAAATGGGACATATTAGAGAGGGGATGGGACAAGTGTAAATAACATCGATAGTGATTAAAGCAATAATTACATGTCATTATACAGCTGATACATGTATTTATATGTGTATTTATATATGTATATGTGTCTATATGAATTCATGTATTTATATTTGTATACATGCATTTATGTATTTATATGTGTGTGCATATATATATATATATATATATATATATATATATATATATACAGGTGGCCCTCGTTTTACAACGGTTCAACTTACAACGTTTCAGAATAACAACCTTTTTTTCCAATCATGTGACTGCTATTGAAAAGCATTGAGAAGCAGTGCATTTATTAAAATAGCCAGTAGGTGGAGCTGTCTGCTTGTGTTGCAGCAAAGCCAAGCAAGCTGAAATTAATCAGTTTAACCAGACCTGAGCTTTCGAGCAGATTTCAAAGGAACAAGATCTTCCTGTCTATAAATCAGTCCAGATTGGAATGCATAGAAAGAACTGTTTGCAGAAAAATGCAAGTGAAGTCTGTGTTGTGTGATTATTTTATTAGGTTTATAATGCTGTTTAGCAAATGTTTTTGTTCATTTAACTTAGTTTAATTATATATTCTGTGTTGTATGATTATTTTATTAGGTTTATAATGCTGTTTAGCATTTAATGTCTTCATTTCAAAGCTTTAAAAATAATGTATTAGGTGTTACTTATGACAATTTGAGAGGCGCCTGGAACCTATCTCCCTCACTTCCCATTCACTTACATTATAAACTGTTTTTCAATTTACAACGGTTTCGATTTACAACCATTCCTTCTAGAACCTAACCCCGGCGTAAACTGAAGGCTACCTGTATATATATATATATATATATATATATATATATATATATATATATATATTTACACACATATATACACATATAAACACATAAATATACAGTATACCACAAAAGTGAGTACACCCCTCACATTTTTGTAAATAGGGTATTATATATTTTCATGTGACAACACTGAAGAAATGACACTCTGCTGCAATGTAAAGTAGTGAGTGCACAGCCTGTATAACAGTGTAAATTTGCTGTCCCCTCAAAATAACTCAACACATAGCCATTATCACTACAGTTGGCAACAAAAGTGAGTACACCCCTAAGTGGAAATGTCAAAATTGGGCCCAAAGTGTCAATATTTTGTGTGGCCAACATTATTTTCCAGCACCGCCTTAACCCTTTGGGCTTGGAGTTCACCAGAGCTTCACAGGTTGCCACTGGAGTCCTCTTCCACTCCTCCATGATAACATCATGGAGCTGGTGGATGTTAGAGACCTTGCGCTCCCCCACCTTCCATTTGAGGATACCCCACAGATACTCAATAGGGTTTAGGTCTGGAGACATGCTTTGCCAGTCCATCACCTTTACCCTCAGCTTCTTTAGCAAGTTAGTGGTCGTCTTGGAGATGTGTTTGGGGTCGTTATCATGATGGAATACTGCCCTGCGGCCTAGTCTCTGGCCCAGTTCATGCTCTGCTTCAGTATGTCACCATACATGTTGGCATTCATGGTTCCCTTAATGAACTGTAGCTCCCCAGTGCCAGCAGCACTCATGCAGGCCCAGACCATGACACTCCAACCACTATGCTTGACTGTAGGCAAGACACACTTGTCTTTGTACTCCTCACCTGGTTGCCACCACATACGCTTGACACCATCTGAACCAAATAAGTTTATCTTGGTCTCATCAGACCACAGGACATGGTTCAAGTAATCCATGTCCTTAGTCTGCTTGTCTTCAGTAAACTGTTTGCAGGCTTTCTTGTGCATCATCTTTAGAAGGTCTTCTTTCTGGGACAGCCATGCAGACCAGTTTGATGCAGTGTGAGTTGTATCGTCTGAGCACTGACAGGCTGACCCCCCCACCCCTTCAACATCTTAGCAGCAATGCTGGCAGTGCTCATACATCAATTTCCCAAAGACAACCTCTGGATATGACACTGAGCACAAGCACTCAACTTTTTTGGTCAACCATGGGGAGGCCTGTTCTTAGTGGAACCTGTCCTGTGAAACCACCGTATGGTCTTGCCCACCATGCTGCAGCATATTTTCAGGGTCTTGGCAATCTTCTTATAGCCTAGGCCATCTTTATGTAGAGCAACAATTCTTTTTTTTTCTCAGAGAGTTCTTTGCCATTAGGTATCATGTTGAACTTCCAGTGACAAGTATGACAGAGTGTGAGAGTGATAAAACCAAATTTAACACACCTGCTCCACATTCACACCTGAGAACTTTTAATACTAACGAGTCACATTAAACCGGTGGGGGGGAATGGCTATTTGGGCCCAATTTGGACATTTACACTTAGGGGTGTACTCACTTTTGTTGCCAATGGTTTAGACATTAATGACTGTGTGTTAAAGGGACACTGAGCCCAAATGTGTTATTTTGTGATTCAGATAGAGCATGCAATTTTAAGCAACTTTCTAATTTACTCCTATTATCATTTTTTCTTCGTTCTCTTGCTATCTTTATTTAAAAAGAAGGCATCTAAGCTTTTTTTTTGTTTCAGTCTCTGGACAGCACTTTTTTATTGGTGGATGAATTTATCCACCAATCAGCAAGAGCAACCCAGGTTGTTCATCAAAAATGGGCCGGCATCTAAGCTTACATTCTTGCATTTCAAATAAAGATACCAAGAGAATGAAGACAATTTGATAATAAGAGTGAATTAGAAAGTTGCTTAAAATTGCCTGCTCTATCTGAATCACGAAAGAAAAAATTGGGGTTCAGTGTCCCTTTAAGTTATTTTAAGGGGACAGCAAATGTACACGGTTATACAGGCTGTACGCTCACTACTTTGCATTGTAGCAAAGTATCATTTCTTCAGTGTTGTCACATGAAAAGATATAATAAAATATTTACAAAAATGTGAGGGGTGTACTCACTTTTGTGGGATAATGTATATGTATACATAAATAAACATATATATTAGAGCATTGGAGCCCTTTGCAGTTAAGTAGCTGAAAAATGAGAAATCATATTTATGCAATATTTATATTTAATAAAGCGTTTAACGCTGCTTTTAATTTAAGTATTTCCCATTCCAATGTTCTTCACATAGGGGAGTATGTTCTAAGTATTTTAAAATAGATATTCCTAAATACATCTGTATATACTGTATATATATATTTAGGTATAGATATATATTTTACCAAACAAACATCATATATCAGATATATATTTTATCTGATATATATTTTACCAAACAAACATCAGATATCAATAGATGATAGATAGATAGATAGATAGATAGATAGATAGAAAGAAAGAAAGAAAGAAAGAAAGAAAGAAAGAAAGAAAGAAAGAAATATGCATTTTAGATTAAATGGAACATATTATGCTACGTGAAGAACATTGGAATGTGAAAAAAAATAATTTTATGTCAGGTTAGCACACTTGAAAAAAAAAATAGGTTTGCGCGCGAGTAAGGGAGTTATTTTTTTTCAAACTTATCCCACTCGCGATATTCCAATTTCAATTTTTTGAGCGCATCAGGTCAGTGCTCGTACGAAAACTTTTTACTTTCAACTACTAACTCACCCAAAAAAGCTTACTTCTAGTGGAGATATATAGTGCTCCATTCATAATCTAGCCCAATATTGTTAGACAATTTGTATCTTATACAGTAGAGGAATACAATCGTCCTTTGTTAGATTAGCTATAAGTCCATGGGAATTACAGTTGTGGCCCCCATTTATCAATTGCCAAACATACAAGTTTTGCTTTAGTGAATCTCATCCACCCAGAATCACTGCTGCCTGCTTTTAACATTGCAAAAGCAATTGCTTCTGCAGCCATAACCACTGCTGTGGCAAAACCAATTGTGCTAGACCAGGACTTGCCAATCATCCTGATTGAATGAGTTCAGGATGATGCGTTTTGGTTTTATTTATACAATAAGAGTTTACAGTGTGGTGTTTATGTTGAACACCATAAACATCTTTAAACCCCTCATTTTACAGCTAACTTTTTGGAAAAGTTGGATGAGGTTGGTTAAGGGCCTGCTTCTATTCCAGTCAAAGTTGTTTTAATTTTTACAGAAATAAAACAAATTACCAGCTTTTCACAACCTATAAGCCAACTTGGGTTATCTTTTTATATTTTTTAATCCTGCTTAGAAAATATGTAAATATAACATATTCAGCAGCTTTCAGTTATCATTAGGGCCCATAGTTATCAAGGTCTGTCGGACCTGATCCGACAGTGCGGATCAGGTCCGACAGACTTCGCTGAATACGGCGAGCATTGCATGCTCCCTGCAGACTCGCGGCCAATAGGCTGCCAGCAGGGGGTGTCAATCAACCCGATCGTACTTGATCGGGTTGATTTCCGGCGATGTCTGTCCGCCTGCTCAGAGCAGACGGACAGGTTATGGAGCAGCGGTCTTTGTGACCGCTGCTTCATAACTGCTGTTTCTGGTGAGCCTGCAGGCTCGCCAGAAACACGGTATTTAGGTGCCCCTAGGTATTTAGTAGAGATGTGCAGCCAAGAAATACTCATTTCAGACGAAATTTTATTTCAGAATATTCTGTGAAATTAGTTTCCCCAAAATATTCGGTGGCTGCACTATTTGGTATTCATTTAAAACAAAATGAACGCTGAATTTTAGTTAAACATTTCCATTAGTTTACATTAAAGGGACATAATACTCATATGCTAAATCACTTTAAACTGATGCAGTATAAATATCACCTGAGCATCTCTATGTAAAAAAGGAAGATATTTTACCTCACAATTTCCTCAGCTCACCAGAGTAAGTTCTGTGTAAAAAAATTATACTTCAGCTGCTGTCCAGCTGCAGGTAAACAATAAATAAAAAAATAAGAAATGAACTGCAACCAATCAGCAGTGCTGAGGTCATAAACTATTTTACTGTGATCTCATGAGGTTTCACTTAACTCTCAAGCTATCAGCTATCAACAAATTGAGTCATTTCATGATGGTACAAGCACCTTAGGTTTTTAGAGCAAGTGCTGTGTTTAAAATGCTGGTGTACGCTGCATACTTAAAGGGACAGTATACTGTAAAATAGTTTTTCCCTTAATGTGTTTACAATTGCTTTTTTTACCAACTGCAGAGTAAAAAATGTATGAAAATTAGCTTTTTAAGGCTTATTTGTGTATATTAAAGCTCTGATTTTGTGTTTTGAAGCCACAACCTAATAAAATGGGTTGAGCTTGTAGGTATAATCCGATCTCATTACTGTATCACATTGTGCACATATACCTGCTTCTTTATCTTATATCTGTCCTTAAAACAATCACCAGTACTTTGAGAGAACAATGGAAAATCAACATTTTATTACCTTATCTCTGCTATATCGCACTGGGAGTGAAATTTCTTCTGCTGGCTGTGTTTACAAAGCTTATCTATAGCTGGTACGCGCGGCCACAAACTTTCAGAATAGGTGGGGATACCACATGCTAAATCAACAATTTCAAATGCCAATATAAGGGTAAAGGAGCTACTTGTAAACAATTTAATACACTCCAGCAGGTAAAGTGGATCATTGGGAACAAATTAAAGGGGAGAAAAATTTTGAGTAAACTGTCCCTTTAAATACACTTTTGAAACAGCTATAGCTTTTACTAGAAGCATTTTTAATACATGTATATTACAAAAAATGTGTCTATTAAAAACTGAAATGCATCCATGTGGATTTAAATTTTGGCTGGAATGTCCCTTTAAGTGTTAATAAACATTAAAGGAAAACAAACAAAAATAAAAAAATCTTTACTTAAATGTCAAAGTCAAAATTAAACTTTCATGATTATGATAGAGCATGCAAATTGGATAAAAAAACTTTCCATTTTGTTTCTGCCATCAAATTTACTTTGTTCTCTTGGTATCCTTTATTTAAAGAGACACAAAACAATTTTTCTTTCATGATTCAGACAGGGCGTACAATTATAAGAGGATGTTCAATCTATTTCTGAGTGCAATTTTAAGAAAGTTTCCGATTTATTTCTATTATCAAAATTACTGTGTACTTTTGGTGTTTGGTGTTTTTTGTTAATGATATCTAAGTAGATAGTGTGCATGTGGAGCACTATATAGCAGCAAGAATGCTTTTAACAATATTATAAATTTGGCAGACACAGTTGCCATCTAGGCTTTAAAGGTATTCTTGCAAAACTGCTGCCATATATTGCTCTAAACACAGGCATCCATGCTATCTACCTATCTGACTCTTGAAAGAAAAAGGATTCCAAGTGGTAGATTTATCATAGTGCGAGCGTAATTAAGGTAGAAAAAATCCTATTGGCTGATTGGATCATGCAAGCTCAATCCTATTGGCTGATTGGATCAGCCAATAGGATTTTTTCTACCTTAATTCCAATTGGCTGATAGAATTCTATCAGCCAATCAGAATTGAAGGGACACCATCTTCGATGACGTCACCTAAAGGTACCATCATTTAGTGTTAGTCGTCGGAAAGAAGAGGTTTAGGGGTTAATAGGTAGTTTATGGGTGTTAGTGTACTTTTTAGCACTTTAGTTAAGAGTTTTATGTTACGGCGTTAGCCGATAAAATTCTTAACTACTGACTTTTAAATGCAGTAGGAGTCTTGACAGGAGAGGGTCTACCGCTTACTTTTTCCAAGAATCGTAATACCGGCATTAGGCAAATCCCATTAAAAAGATAGGATACGCAATTTACGTAAGTGGATTTGCGGTATGCTCGAGTCGTGGAAAAAAAGGTGAGAGGTACACCTGTACCTGCCAGACTCGTAAAACCAGCTGGCGTTAAAAAGCAGCGTTGGGACCTCTCAACGCTGCTTTTTAAGGCTAACGCAAAACTCGTAATCTGGCCGTTAGTCTCCTTTGTTGTCTCTCTACAGACCAGAGGATCTAGAAGCCAGCCATGGGCTTTCATAAATTTGAACATTAGATAAGAATTTCTGATTGTATAAGAAGAAACTGAGTTGTTTCTTAGCCTGTCTGAGTTCCTGAATATGATATAGAGGAAATAATCTGATTGTATGTTTCCAAATTAGGTTAATATATAGCTTAGAGGAGAAGGGAGAAAGATAATATGGTAGAAAATGTATGGCATGTTACACTGTTTAATAAAGCTGAGGATGAAAGCTTTTCCAACAAAATGTGCAACACCAGAATGAGCTAAAACAGAAAGTTTGGGTGTTTCAGGAGTCCATAAATTCTCATGCAAAGACATACCAGACCACTATGAACTAGACTTTATAGAGGGCAGATAGACTTGCATAATGCAGTAAAACATAGAAAATTGGAGAAGCTTGATCATTCAAATAATTGTAAACTCTCTGTGATATATGTGCTAGCACTAGGTGAGGAAATTACAGCAAAATGAGGACAAAATTACTTACCAATATTATTTCTCATTATAAGAGGAAGCAGCTCATTGCTGCACAAACACCTTGAATACAAATGCAAATATATGCATCCAGAGAATCTTATGTACATCCATAGAAATCATGTGCATCACAAGATATTTCGATTTTACAGACTTTTTGCAGGAAAGATTTTCTTGAGTGCATTAAGATGGCTGCCACCAGGGGTGCTAATGAGTTACTTTGCTTTGTTTGTAAAGATTTGAAACTATGGAAATCTAGGTGAAAACAAACTTTAATGAAAGACTTAGGGCTCGTTTCCATTGAGTCTTTAAAAATGGAGCAGCAAGCTACAAAATTGCTGATAATTAAAAGTAGTTTACAGCTCCATTTTTGTATCAGGTTTCCATAGAAATATTTTGTGCATTGCTTACAGTTGCTCTTTTTGTGTAGGTATAAGTTAACGTTGTGTTAATGCTTCCATCTGACGCTGGATTTCTCGAAGATTTACCATGACAAGTCCTTGCTATGGTAACCTGACATTATACTATAAAATGTACGTGATTGCCTCTAGAGAGAAACAAACACAAAGATACATTGAAATAATTAACAAATTAAATTGAATTTAGATATTTTTTATTTAATGAAAAACTTATTGATATAGGTAATATTTAGGGGCCTATTTATCACGCTCCATAACCTGTTCACCTGCTCTGAGGCGGCCGACAGACATCACTGAAAATCAAGCCGATCCAATACGATCGGGTTGATTGACATCCCTTGCTAGCGGACAATTGGCCGCGAATCTGCAGGGGGCGGCATTGCATCAGAAGTTCACAAGAACTGCTGGTGCAATGATAAATGCAGAGAGCGTATGCTGTCGGCATTTATCGATGCACAGCAGACATATATCGGATCATGTCTGTTCACATCAAGATAAATAGGCACCTTAGTGCTGCCCTAGGCATAGGCCTAGTTGGAATTTAGAGATAGGTGCTTCATTACATTGTTATATGTAAAAACATATTGGTATTTAAATAGGAATATAACTCAAAATACCTGGGCCAGCAATAAATATTACATATAACAAAAAATTTAAAAAAATGTATAAAGTGAAACACTTTAATTATTTTAAAACTTTACTATCTCAATGGAAAAGAGGCCTCAAAAAGCTTATTTTTTCCTCTTTTACACCTAGTAGAGCATGTCGTAATGTTTAAGACCTTATCAAAAGCTTCTGACAATGTTTTACCTGTTTCCGAGTTCAATGGAAACCAGGGGTAAATTTGTGCTTTTCGGCTGCTATTATTTTCCATGGGATGCATCATTTTTCACTCCAGCTTCCATTAAAAATGGAAAACACACCATTGGAAACTGCCGATAACCATCATGGTCTCTGACAGCAGGTTTTTGATTATGCGACCTCCAAAAACGCAATTGCGGCTCAATAGAGAAGAGCCCTTAGTAGCCAATACACAGCTTACAAATATAAAGAAAAAACTTTTTTTTTTACCTATTATTGTTTTTAATTTAATATAAATAAATGTAAAATTTAATTATATATATATATATATATATATATATATATGTGTGTGTATTTAAAATACAATATTATTTTAATGCTAGTAGTCAATTGTCAGAGAGTTTCTATAAATTGTCCTAATAACAATTGATTTCTGTATTGTTTTGAAAATTTCTAAAAATTGTATGAATAACAATCAATATCTATATTTTTAAAATAGAAGAGTGCATATCATGATCCTTATAACCATGAAAGAAAGATCAGGATGTCTGTGACATTTCTTCCTCACAAAGTAAGCAGCTGTCTTTTAATCTGAAGTAAAAATATTCACAGTAGATAAAGTTAGACAAGTCATATCATGAAATGTGAAAAGTCAAAATATTGGATTCTCCTTTAAAAGGACTTGAATTTTAATTTATTTGTTACAAGAACTGGCAGATCCATGTTAACTGTCAAGTTTATATGGAACCAGATCTAAAAAAATTAAAATAAACACATTGGCCTCTATGTATGAAGCCGTCTACTTTCCTGCATTCGCCGGCCCAATACGCTCGCCTACCACCACTGCCGCTGACCTGTATACGTTCGCCAAAGTTATCAAGAAAGCTGTCAAGAAGCCACGCACCAAGTATGGGGCGATGAGCAGCAAAGTGTTGTTAACTGACATTGGCCTCTTCGCAGCTAGCCTGTCACTAAGCACCCACACTAAACTATACTGTTTTACCCCCACCCAAATAAAGTTATTACCCCCTAAACCGCCGCTCCTGGACCCCGCCACAACTATAATAAATATATTAACCCCTAAACCGCCACACCCGGACCCCGCCTCCACCTACATTATACCTATTAACACCTATCTGCCGTCCCCTATACCGCCGCCACCTATATTAAAGTTATTAACCCCTATCCTGCGGATCCCGGACCCTGCCGCAACTAAATAAATTGTTTAACCCCTAAACCGCGGCACCCGGAGCCCACCGCCACCTACATTACATTTATTAACCCCTATCTTGACCCCCACTACACCGCCGCCACCTACATTAAACTCATTAACCCCTAAACCACCGCTCCTGGACCCCGCCGCAACTAAATTAAATATTTAACCCCTAAACTGCAGCTCCCAGACCCCGCCGCCACCTATATTAAACTTATTAACCCCTATCCTTCCCCCCTATACCGCCGCCACCTATATTAAACTTATTAACCCCTAAACCTAAGTCTAACACTAACACCTCCCTAACTTTTATATTATTTTAATAAATCTAAATAAAACTTACTATTATTAATTAAATTATTCCTATTTAAAAATAAATACTTACCTGTAAAATAAACCCTAAGATAGCTACAATATAATTAATAATTATATTGTAGCTATTTTAGGATTTATTTTGCTGATTACTTTGGGGCAATGCCCCGCAAAAAGCCCTTTTAAGGGCTGGTAAAAGAGCTGATTACTTTGTAATTTAGTATAGGGTAGGGCATTTTATTTTTGGGGGGGCTTTTTTATTTTATTAGGGGGCTTAGATTTGGTGTATTAAGTTTAAATTTCTTGTAATTTTTTTTTATTTTCTGTAATTTAGTGTTTGTTGTACTATAGTTTAGTTTATTTAATTGTATTTAATTTTAGGTAATTGTAGCTAATTTATTTAATTAATTTAATGATAGTGTAGTGTTAGGTGTAATTGTAACTTAGGTTAGGATTTATTTTACAGGTAATTTTGTATTTATTTTAGCTAGGTAGCTATTAAATAGTTATTAACTATTTAATAACTATTCTATCTAGTTAAAATAAGTTGCCTGTAAAATAAAAATAAATCCTCAAATAGCTACAATATAATTATTAGTTATATTGTAGCTATCTTAGGGTTTATTTTTACAGGTAAGTATTTAGTTTTAAATAGGAATAATTTAGTTAATAATAGTAATATGTATTTAGATTTATTAAAATAATATTTAAAGGGACACTGTACCCAAAAAAATTCTTTCGTGATTCAGATTGAGCATGAAATTTTAAGCAACTTTCTAATTTACTCCCATTATCAAATTTTCTTCATTCTCAGGGTATCTTTATTTGAAATGCAAGAATGTAAGTTTAGATGCCGGCCCATTTTTGGTGAACAACCTGGGTTGTCCTTGCTGATTGGTGGATAAATTCATCCACCAATAAAAAAGTGCTGTCCAGATTACTGAAACCAAAAAAAAGCTTAGATGCCTTCTTTTTCAAATAATGATAGCAAGAGAACGAAGAAAAATTGATAATAGGAGTAAATTAGAAAGTTGCTTAAAATTGCATGCTCTTTCTGAATTACAAAAGAAAAAATTTGGGTACAGTGTCCCTTTAAGTTAGGGGGGTGTTAGTGTTAGTGTTAGACTTAGGTTTAGGGGTTAATAAGTTTAATATAGGTGGCGGCGGGGTCCGGGAGCGGCGGTTTAGGGGTTAAACATTTAATTTAGTTGCGGCGGGGTACGGGATCCGCAGGATAGGGGTTAATAACTTTAATATAGGTGGCGGCGGTATAGGGGGCGGCAGATTAGGGGTTAATAGGTATAATGTAGGTGGCGGCGGGGTCCGGGAGCGGCGGTTTAAGGGTTAATATATTTATTATAGTTGTGGCGGGGTCCAGGAGCGGTGGTTTAGGGGTAATAAGTTTATTATATTGGCGGTGGGGTCCGGGAGCGGCGGTTTAGGGAGTAATAAATTTATTTAGGTGCCGGCGGTGTAGGGGGGGCAGATTAGGGGTGTTTAGACTCGGGGTACATGGTAGGGTGTTAGGTGCAGACATCTCCCATAGAAATCAATGGGATATCGGTCAGCAGCAAACATGAGTTTTCGCTGCTATCAGACTCCCATTGATTCCTATGGGATCCGCCGCCGCTAGGGCAGCGGATTGAAAACCAGGTACGCTGGGCCGGAATAGTGCCAATCGTGCCTGCTAGTTATTTGATAACTACCAAAAGTAGTCAGATTGTGCCGAACTTGCGTTCGGAACATCTGTAGTGACGTAACAATCGATCTGTGTCGGACTGAGTCACTATATTCTACTTTTGCTGGTCTCTAGCCTTTGATAACTAAGACGAATCAGCCTCGCCACAAATACGCTGCGTAATTACAGCGTATTTGCAGTTGACGGCTTGATAATTAGAGGCCATTGTATGCGCATATTTGTATGTCCCACCTACTTCCACTGGGATGCTGTATGTTTTTAGATTTTTAATTTAAAATAGATTATCTCACCTGATTTTAGACTCCCCACATATCCCATGCAGGTACTGTAGTTGAGAAATTGGCCCCAGTTTATCACAGTGTGTGCAAAAAAAGGTCATCAGAAAAAGAGCTTGTTTGCATACGGTTTGGTACCACGGTGTAGCATCTTTTGCTAGAATTTAAGATTGCCTTAGCAAATACTTGTGCTACCATGTTCCCTGTTCCCACACAGCCGATTGCACAACAGTAGGGCTTACTAGTGATCCCAGACAAATATATCCAGGTTGTCTGGCATCTGCAACCTCTGAATTTTTAGACAGGTTACGAAGCAGCTTCTTAACTGTGCTGATTAACTTTTGATTGTAGGCCTGCATGAGTGAGCCTGCACTTAAACTGCCCTGAAGCTTCATAAATGGGGACCATTTTCTTACTTTTATGCTCGCTAGTTATAGTGGCCATATTGCCGCTTTAAAAAGGGACACATATGAAAAATACATATGTCAGGGCTGTTTTCAGGGCTGTTTAAAGAAATGTTTTGTCTAAGAATCCTTACATAAGTATGTTTCATATGTGTCCCTTTTTAAAGTGGCAATATGGTCACCCTATCACTTGTAGATTTACTAGATTGAGTCAGGACAAACATCATAACCCTGGTGAACTCTGCAAGGTTTAGGCATGCTTTTTTGATTGGTTTGCCCATACACTCTATCTTGTATTCTTTGAAAGGTGCATCAACAACATTAGCATACACATTTATAGGGGACAATGTGATAAAAGTAGTTTGGAACTAAAGAGAGAACATATTTGGCCCCATGTACTAAAGTAAAGTTGGACAAAGTTCCCGACTTGGTAACCTGTCCATCTACCTTTGCGTCAAAGGGGACATGAACACTGTACCTCTGCTGCCCAAATGTACTATTGCACAAAAACGTGTGCAATGCTGCAAACCGCTCTTGCGTGACTATTAATCACTCTAAACAAACATGAGGTGACGGATAGGGAAGGGTAAGAAGCAATATCTGCTAATTTGTACATTGAGCCTATTGTGTGTATTTATTTACATGTCCTGTCTTTTATTAGATATTCTAATAATATGGTATCTTTTAAATGTTTTTCTATATATATGTAAATGAACATAGGTTTGTTATATTCTATTGGTAAGGACTGATCATTTCCAACATATTGTATCTGATGTTTTAAATTGTCATTTGATATCACAGGTTTTCCCACTAGGCATTATTTGTGTTTTATTTATTTTTACATTTCATCATTAAAGGGACACTTAAGTCAAAATAAACTTTTATGAATCAGATAGAGCAACACGTTTTAAGACACTTTCCAATTTACTTCCATTATCAAATTTGACACAGTCTTTTATAAACACACTTTCTGGGGAACACGCTCCTACTGAGCATGTGCCCAAGCTCACAGGGTATACGTATACTAGTCTGTGATTGGCTGATGTCTGTCACATGATACAGGAGGGCAGAAAATGGGAGAAACAATAAATTTGTCCAAAAAAAAAATCTACTGCTTATTTGAAATCTAGAGTAGGTATTAAATCATTGCCTTTTTGCAAACATTTAAAGGGACATAATACTCATATGCTAAATCACTTGAAACTGATGCAGTATAACTGTAAAAAGCTGACAGGAAAATATCACCTGAGCATCTCTATGTAAAAAAGGAAGATATTTTACCTCACAATTTACTCAGCTCAGCAGAGTAAGTTCTGTGTAAAAAGTTATACTTCACCTGCTCCCAGCTGCAGGTAAAAATAAAAAAAAAATGAAGAAATGAACAGCAGCCAATCAGCATCAGCAGTGCTGAGGTCATGAACTTTTACTGTGATCTCATGAGATTTGACTTAACTCTCATGAGATTTCATAGTAAGCTTCCTTTACCTGATTGGTGAAATAAGATGAGAGTGCACGATGCTCATCCCTTCAGATGTCCCAGGACATACACACTAAAATGCTGCTTAGAAATCCTTTACAATGGGAGGTGGCTACTGAGGAACTTTTGAGGTAAAATATCTTTCTTTTTTACATAGATATGTTCAGGAGATATTTTCTAGACAGCTTTTTACAGCTATGCTGCATCACTTTCAAGTGTTTAAACATTTGGGTATTATGGCCCTTTAATGAACTGTAATTTATTTCAAAAGCATGATTTTTTTTTTCTTTAAAAACAATATAATTGAATATTAACTTATATACTGTATATATAGTTGTACTTTTTATTAAATAAAACAGTCACAACTATTTTCCTGATAATCATGGTTAATCCTTTTAAATAAACTCATCCATCTTTAATGAGAGGTCACCATAATTAGCCTCCCCTCTAAAAAAAAAAAAAGATTAAAATAGGTAAGGAAATTAAATTCATACATATTAGTCACCAACATCTGGAATCTTTCTACAAATGTAAAATAACTAACAAACAAATAAATAAATACACAAAATATTAGTAACTATATCATTTTTAATATAATGAAAGAGCATATTACATCATTTAGTTTTGTTTTTAAAATGTTAAGGTAGAAAAAGATATTTTTATGATATGTAAATTAAGCCAGCCAAGAACAAAATGAATATTAAAGCTTGGAACCTATAATCAATAAAATATTGTACCCCCTAGAAATAATTGCAAATCTGTGGGCTATATAAGATTAGTACTACGGAGAGTTAACCTTTATAACTGCAATGTTAACACTCTGTCTTTTTTTTCTTTTTCTTTTTTTTTTTTTGCTTACAATTTATTTATAATGGGCAAGATTATAAGTGGTTAGCTCGTGTGCTAACTCAAAGGTGCGCTAAAGCAAAAGGTGCATTAAAGGGACAGTAAACTTAGGATTTTTCATAGTATTTTCCTAAATGCCTTATGTATCTAGTGTAATTTCTTAATAAATAAATATTTCTAATATATCTAAAACGGGTCGCTAAACTTACTTTGAGGGAATATACGCCGGCCGCCCATAACTGCTACTCTATTTTTTTGTTTTGCAAGCTCCTTCTTGTGGCCAATTCCCTGTTTATCGGTCGTGCTGCGGCTTGTCTGTCCGGATGCGCGAGCTTTGATTGACAGGCATAGCTGGGGGCCTATGGAGCATGCGCATTATCAGGCTGCACAGGCAATACAGTCTTTACCCTTATTTGCCGGTTAAGGGCAAGCACAGTTTGCTGTTGTCGGCGAAAATCACTAGACAGGCATAAGCTTGTGAACAAGCTTGAATAGGAGGAACGGGGACGGGTCGAGACCTTTCTATGGGATGAACTTTTCGGCGAGAAAATACTCCCACATCAGGAGCTGCTGAATGGGCGGCAAATGAGGACTTTGAGAACATTGTTTTTTGGTATTTTAAAGTGAATTTATTGAAAAGATTACAAAAGATTAGCGATTACAATAATAGAGCCTGCCTAGATTTTAAACTTTATACACCAAAATTTACTGACACTTTAAGAAATACTTCAAACACCTTTATTACTTTTATTGATTTAGAAGATTTTTTTTAAACATTTAAATATGTACAGTATGTGTGTATGTATGTGTGTGTATATATATATATATATATATATATATATATATATATATTTCTCTTGTTAAGTGTATCCAGTCCACGGATCATCCATTACTTATGGGATATTAACTCCTCCCCAACAGGAAGTGCAAGAGGATTCACCCAGCAGAGCTGCTATATAGCTCCTCCCCTAACTGCCATTACCAGTCATTCTCTTGCACCCAACGAATAGATAGGATGTGTGAGAGGACTGTGGTGATTATACTTAGTTTCATACCTTCAATCAAAAGTTTGTTATTTTATAATAGCACCGGAGTGTGTTATTCCTTCTCTGGTAGAATTTGAAGAAGAATCTACCTGAGTTTTTCTATGATTTTAGCCGGAGTAGTTAAGATCATATTGCTGTTTCTCGGCCATCTGAGGAGAGGTAAACTTCAGATCAGGGGACAGCGGGCAGATTAATCTGCAAAGAGGTATGTAGCAGCTTATTATTTTCTGACAATGGAATTGATGAGAAAATTCTGCCATACCGATATAATGTAAACTCAGCCTTAAATGCAGTAGCAGCAACTGGTATCAGGCTGTCATGTATGTATATTTTACACTTCAGTATTCTGGGGAATGGCACTTCACTGGAATTATACTGTATGCATAAAACTTTAGCCTAATTTGCAGGGACTAGCAACAGGCTTTTTAATAACACTCAATTTATTAATGTTAAACGTTTTTTGCTGGCATGTAAAATCGTTTAATTTTCTGAGGTACTGGGTGAAAAAATGTTTTGGGCACTATTTTTTTCCACTTGGCAGTCGTTTTATTTCATTTATGACAGTTTACTGATCTCTCTCACTGTTATGTGTGAGGGGGAGGGGCCTTTTTTGGTGCTTTTGCTACGCATCAAAAATTTCAGTCAGAAGTTTATTGTCTTCCCTGCATGATCCGGTTCATCTCTACAGAACTCAGGGGTCTTCAAAACTTGTTTTGAGGGAGGTAATCACTCACAGCAGAGCTGTGAGATTGTAGTTGACTGTGATAAAAAAACGTTTATTTCTGTATTTTTTTTTTTTTTTCTGCTATCAGGGTTAGTTATCCTTTGCTAATGGGAGCAATCCTTTGCTAAAATTGTGTTTTTTACAAAGATTTGATGCTATAACTTTTCAGTTTATTAATTTTCAATTTCAGTTTATTAATTTTCAACTGTCATAACTTTTTCTGTGCTTCTTATAGGCAGAGTACGTTTTCATATTATAGTAAATTACTTGAAAAGTATTTCCAAGTTGCTAGTTTATTTGCTAGTGTGTTAAACATGTCTGATTCAGAGGAAGATATCTGTGCTATATGTGCTAAAGCCAAAGTGGAGCCCAATAGAAATTTATGTACTAACTGTATTGATGCTACTTTAAATAAAAGTCAATCTGTACAAATTGAACATATTTCACCAAACAACGAGGGGAGAGTTATGCCGACTAACTCGCCTCACGTGTCAGTACCTGCATCTCCCGCTCGGGAGGTGCGTGATATTGTAGCGCCGAGTACATCTGGGCGGCCATTACAAATCACATTACAGGATATGGCTACTGTTATGACTGAAGTTTTGGCTAAATTACCAGAACTAAGAGGTAAGCGTGATCACTCTGGGGTGAGAACAGAGTGCGCTGATAATATTAGGGCCATGTCAGACACTGCGTCACAATTTGCAGAACATGAGAACGGAGAGCTTCATTCTGCGGGTGACGGTTCTGATCCAAACAAACTGGATTCAGATATTTCAAATTTTAAATTTAAGCTGGAAAACCTCCGTGTATTACTAGGGGAGGTGTTAGCGGCTCTGAATGATTGTAACACAGTTGCAATACCAGAGAAAATGTGTAGGTTGGATAAATATTTTGCGGTACCGGCGAGTACTGACGTTTTTCCTATACCTAAGAGACTTACTGAAATTGTTACTAAGGAGTGGGATAGACCCGGTGTGCCGTTCTCACCCCCTCCGATATTTAGAAAGATGTTTCCAATAGACGCCACCACACGGGACTTATGGCAAACGGTCCCTAAGGTGGAGGGAGCAGTTTCTACTTTAGCTAAGCATACCACTATCCCAGTGGAGGATAGCTGTGCCTTTTCAGATCCAATGGATAAAAAGTTAGAGGGTTACCTTAAGAAAATGTTTGTTCAACAAGGTTTTATATTGCAACCTCTTGCATGCATTGCGCCTGTCACGGCTGCAGCAGCATTTTGGTTTGAGTCTCTGGAAGAGACACTTGAATCAGCTCCATTAGATGAGATTACACACAAGCTTAAAGCCCTTAAGTTAGCTAACTCATTTATTTCAGATGCCGTAGTACATTTAACTAAACTTACGGCTAAGAATTCCGGATTCGCCATTCAGGCACGCAGAGCACTGTGGCTAAAATCCTGGTCAGCTGACGTTACTTCTAAATCTAAATTGCTTAATATACCTTTCAAAGGGCAGACCTTATTCGGGCCCGGGTTGAAAGAAATTATCGCTGACATTACAGAAGGTAAAGGCCATGCCCTGCCTCAAGACAGAGCCAAACCTAAGGCTAGACAGTCTAATTTTCGTTCCTTTCGTAATTTCAAAGCAGGAGCAGCATCAACTTCCTCTGCACCAAAACAGGAAGGAGCTGTTGCTCGCTACAGACAAGGCTGGAGACCTAACCAGTCCTGGAACAAGGGCAAGCAGGCCAGGAAACCTGCTGCTGCCCCTAAGACAGCATGAATCGAGGGCCCCCGATCCGGGAACGGATCTAGTGGGGGGCAGACTTTCTCTCTTCGCCCAGGCTTGGGCAAGAGATGTCCAGGATCCCTGGGCGTTAGAGATCATATCTCAGGGATACCTTCTAGACTTCAAATTCTCTCCCCCAAGAGGGAGATTTCATCTGTCAAGGTTGTCAACAAACCAAATAAAGAAAGAGGCGTTTCTACGCTGCGTACAAGATCTTTTATTAATGGGAGTGATCCATCCGGTTCCGCGGTCGGAACAAGGACAAGGGTTTTACTCAAATCTGTTTGTGGTTCCCAAAAAAGAGGGAACTTTCAGGCCAATCTTGGATTTAAAGATCAGGAGTAGCCAGAATCCTTGCACTCAAATGGATCGGTCAGGGTGAAATGCCAAAAAACGAACCGGCACCAATGAGCTATGATAAAAAGCTTCTTTTATTGGATAGATAGCACATAAAAAGGCATACACGCCAGCACAAATTACAGGTCAAACGCGTTTCGTAGTTCTCACTTCTTCAGTGACCTAAAAAAAATAGATCCTAAACAAATTCCTAAGAGTTCCATCGTTCAAAATGGAAACTATTCGGACAATTTTACCCATGATCCAAAAGGGTCAGTACATGACCACAGTGGATTTAAAGGATGCTTACCTTCACATACCGATTCACAAAGATCATTACCGGTATCTAAGGTTTGCCTTTCTAGACAGGCATTACCAGTTTGTAGCTCTTCCATTCGGATTGGCTACGGCTCCGAGAATCTTCACAAAGGTTCTGGGTGCTCTTCTGGCGGTACTAAGACCGTGAGGAATTGCGGTAGCTCCGTACCTAGACGACATTCTGATACAAGCTTCAAGCTTTCAAACTGCCAAGTCTCATACAGAGTTAGTACTGGCATTTCTAAGGTCGCATGGATGGAAGGTGAACGAAAAGAAGAGTTCTCTCTTTCCACTCACAAGAGTTCCCTTCTTGGGGACTCTTATAGATTCTGTAGAAATGAAGATTTACCTGACAGAAGACAGGTTAACAAAGCTTCAAAATGCATGCCGTGTCCTTCATTCCATTCAACACCCGTCAGTAGCTCAATGCATGGAGGTGATCGGCTTAATGGTAGCAGCAATGGACATAGTACCCTTTGCACGTCTACATCTCAGACCGCTGCAATTGTGCATGCTAAGTCAGTGGAATGGGGATTACTCAGACTTGTCCCCTACTCTGAATCTGGATCAAGAGACCAGAAATTCTCTTCTATGGTGGCTTTCTCGGCCACATCTGTCCAGGGGGATGCCATTCAGCAGGCCGGACTGGACAATTGTAACAACAGACACCAGCCTCCTAGGTTGGGGCGCTGTCTGGAATTCTCTGAAGGCTCAGGGACAATGGAATCAGGAGGAGAGTCTCCTACCAATAAACATTCTGGAATTGAGAGCAGTTCTCAATGCCCTTCTGGCTTGGCCCCAGTTAACAACTCGGGGGTTCATCAGGTTTCAGTCGGACAACATCACGACTGTAGCTTACATCAACCATCAGGGAGGGACAAGAAGCTCCCTAGCAATGATGGAAGTATCAAAGATAATTCGCTGGGCAGAGTCTCACTCTTGCCACCTGTCAGCAATCCACATCCCGGGAGTGGAGAACTGGGAGGCGGATTTCTTAAGTCGTCAGACTTTTCATCCAGGGGAGTGGGAACTTCATCCGGAGGTCTTTGCCCAAATACTTCGACGTTGGGGCAAACCAGAGATAGATCTCATGGCGTCTCGACAGAACGCCAAGCTTCCTCGTTACGGGTCCAGATCCAGGGATCCGGGAGCGGTTCTGATAGATGCTTTGACAGCACCTTGGACCTTCGGGATGGCTTATGTGTTTCCACCCTTCCCGATGCTTCCTCGATTGATTGCCAGAATCAAACAGGAGAGAGCATCAGTGATTCTAATAGCGCCTGCATGGCCACGCAGGACTTGGTATGCAGATCTAGTGGACATGTCATCCTGTCCACCTTGGTCGCTACCTCTGAAACAGGACCTTCTGATCCAGGGTCCCTTCAAACATCAAAATCTAATTTCTCTGAAGCTGACTGCTTGGAAATTGAACGCTTGATTTTATCAAAACGTGGTTTTTCTGAGTCAGTTATTGATACCTTAATACAGGCTAGGAAGCCTGTTACCAGAAAGATTTACCATAAGATATGGCGCAAATACTTATATTGGTGCGAATCCAAGAGTTACTCATGGAGTAAGGTTAGGATTCTGAGGATATTGTCTTTTCTACAAGAAGGTTTAGAAAAGGGTTTATCCGCTAGTTCCTTAAAGGGACAGATTTCAGCTCTGTCCATTCTTTTACACAAACGTCTGTCAGAAGTTCCGGACGTTCAAGCTTTTTGTCAGGCTTTAGCTAGGATCAAGCCTGTGTTTAAAACTGTTGCTCCACCATGGAGTTTGAACTTAGTTCTTAATGTTTTACAGGGGGTTCCGTTTGAACCCCTTCATTCCATTGATATCAAGTTGTTATCTTGGAAAGTTCTGTTTTTAATGGCGATTTCCTCGGCTCGAAGAGTCTCTGAGTTATCTGCCTTACTTTGTGATTCTCCTTATCTGATTTTTCATTCAGACAAGGTAGTTCTGCGTACTAAACCTGGGTTCCTACCTAAGGTGGTCACTAACAGGAATATCAATCAAGAGATTGTGGTTACATCTTTGTGTCCTAATCCTTCTTCGAAAAAGGAACGTCTGCTACACAATCTAGATGTAGTCCGTGCCCTGAAATTTTATCTACAGGCAAACTAAGGATTTTCGACAAACGTCTTCCCTGTTTGTCGTTTATTCTGGTCAGAGGAGAGGTCAAAAAGCTTCGGCTACCTCTCTCTCCTTTTGGCTTCATAGCATAATACGGTTAGCCTATGAGACTGCTGGACAGCAGCCTCCTGAAAGAATTACAGCACATTCTACTAGAGCTGTGGCTTCCACTTGGGCCTTTAAGAATGAGGCTTCTGTTGAACAGATTTGCAAGGCTGCAACTTGGTCTTCTCTTCATACTTTTTCCAAATTTTACAAATTTGACACTTTTGCTTCTTCGGAGGCTGTTTTTGGGAGAAAGGTTCTTCAGGCAGTGGTTCCTTCCGTATAAAGAGCCTGCCTGTCCCTCCCGTCATCCGTGTACTTTAGCTTTGGTATTGGTATCCCATAAGTAATGGATGATCCGTGGACTGGATACACTTAACAAGAGAAAACATAATTTATGCTTACCTGATAAATTTATTTCTCTTGTAGTGTATCCAGTCCACGGCCCGCCCTGTCACTTTAAGGCAGGTAATTTTTCCATTAAACTACAGTCACCACTGTACCCTATGGTTTTCCTTTCTCTGCATGTTTTCGGTCGAATGACTGGTAATGGCAGTTAGGGGAGGAGCTATATAGCAGCTCTGCTGGGTGAATCCTCTTGCACTTCCTGTTGGGGAGGAGTTAATATCCCATAAGTAATGGATGATCCGTGGACTGGATACACTACAAGAGAAATAAATTTATCAGGTAAGCATAAATTATGTTATATACATACGTATACACAAAGTCCAATAATAACACACTCTCACCTTTAATGTACAACTGCCTTGGTACTAGACTATTTTATATAAACAGAGGATATAGATGACACTTTCTTGTCCTTTCTTCAGTAAATCAAACTTTTATACATAGTGCATGCTTTGGGAAAAAAAAATCCCCTTCCTCAGACCTTTCCTTTTAAAAACTTTGTCATATACCATATTTATATTAATATTTCTATGAATAATTTTTATTAGATAGCGTATATATACATATATATGAGTGTTACACGTTATTTTAAAGGACCACTCAATGCAGTAGAAGTACATAATAAAAAGAGAGTGATTTTATACCTACTCTGAATTTCAAATAAGCAGTAGATTTTTTTTTTCTGACAAATTATTTTTTTTCTCCCATTTTCCAGTACCCTGTATCATGTAACAAATATCAGCCAATCACAGACTAGTATATGTATACACTGTGAGCTTGTACACATGCCCAGCAGTATCTTATTCCCCAAAAAGAGTGAATATAAAAAGACTGTGCAAATTTGATAATAGAAGTAAATTGGAAAGTGTATTTGAGTTGAGAGTCCCTTTAATATATGTGTTTGGAACAACTTTACAACAGGACATCAGTCGTGTTAACCCAATGAGCAGAAATTTAGTTTGCACTCGTGTGGACACATTTACTTGTAACTGTAATACACGTTCAAGTTAATGCAGATGCAATATTGCAATATTGTGCCCACGCTTATGATAGCACGTCACTTGTAATCTAGCCCTATATATATTTATATTTAAAAAACACACAGAGGAAGGACTTGTCTGGAGTTAAAGGCCTGGGACTCTGGGGATGGTACAGCTACCTGTGAATACTATTGAGCACCCAGGGCTGTGCATGTTGCAGTGTCATAGGATGTGTACCCAGTCCAGTCCGAGAGTGCAGTCCCCTTCCATGTTTTGTATATGTTTAGGGTGATTACATAAGTCTGAGCACCCTTTACTTGTTCCCAGCTTGCTTGATTAAAAGCTTGCATTGTTTGGCTGTATTAGGGAACCAGGTTTTGGGAGAGCCCTTGACATCGTACCTGGGCTTGTCCAATTTTGCCAGATGCAGTAACTAACTCTTTGATTTTTGCTTTTAATCTTAGCTGAGTGATTGCAAGAGAGTGCTAGACTTTATCTTTGTGTTGTGTTAATATATTTTGTAATTTTCCCTATTGGCCTTGCACCCAGACTTCTCTGGGGTTAACTGTCTGGGACTCTGGGGATGCTACAGCTACCTGTGAGTGCTATTGAGTACCCAGGGCTGTGCATGTTGCAGGGTCAAAGGATGTGTACCCAGTCCAGTCTGAGAGTGCAGTCCCCTTCCTTGTTTTGTATATGCCTAAGGTGATTACATTAGTCTGTGCACCCTTGACTTTTTCCCTTTTGTTTGATAGAGAGCTTGCATTGTTTGGCTGTATTAGGGACCCAGTTTTTGGGAGAGACCTTGTTGTGGTACCTGGGCTTGTCCCATTTGGCCAGATATGGTAACTAACTCAGTCCAGTCTGAGAGTGCAGTCCCCTTCCATGTTTTGTACTATATATATATCAAAATAACAAGAGTATTGCATTGAACAATTATACTTTTTTATTGGACTAACTATACATTTATACGATGACAAGCTTTCGGAAGAGTGTCTTCCTTTTTCAAGTCCGAAGCAATACTGACCAATTTGATGGAATTTACAGATTATATCTTAAAACACAGGCTAAAAAGACAAAGTGCTACAGAGGTCTGAATGCAAGGGGAGGAGGGGGTGTCGTAAAAATCATGATGGGGGTTTAAGAGACAGACAGATAGTGTCAGTAAAAAGATAACAGGCAGGGGAAATATATGGTTATACACAAAGCATATACTGACATAAAGTTATATATCAACATAGAATCAATATGAATAAAGATGGGAAATTAGGTTTACTTGGGAAAAGGAAAGAAAGAAAAAAAAGGGGGGATAATAATAATGACAAAAGTGTGGACATAGGCTTACCTGGGTACCTATGCATAGAAAGTGTGAAATATACAATGTAATTGACTACAGTATATGAAAGTACATTTAAAAAATGATAATGGGTTAAGAGTCCACATTTAGTCCAGAATTTAGCAAGTTGAAGTGCATTATCATTTTCATTTCAAAGGTTTTTCTTTCCATGGTGTTTTTGAAGTTGCCTCTGAGAATCTTGATTTTGAGGTTTTGGATGGAGTGGTCAGGTTGGGTGAAATGGTGACCAACAGGGGTACAGTATTTTGTTTCACAGTGGTTTTTGATTAAGTGTCTGTGTAAGTTCATCTGAAGTTGCAGTTTTTGGCTTGTTTCTCCAATATAACATCCCACTTCACATGCAGTGCAATGTATCATGTATACCACATTTGCAGATTTACATGAATATGCCCCTTTAATGTTATAGGATTTACTCTTGTTATTAGCTGTTCTGCTTTCACAAATGTGTTGACATAGTTTGCAGAGAGCTTTGTTGCAGCGCTTGGTTCCATTCTGAGTGTTCTTTTTATCAAGGGGTAGCTTTCTGTGGACCAGTTTCTGTTTTAGGTTGGGTGGTTGTCTGAGTGCCAGGATAGGGGTTTTTGTATAGATTTGTGTTGGAGAAAATTATTTCTTATATGAAGATAAATTTTATCTTCAAAGGAATAGTACAGCCATGGGGATGAAATTTACACCAAATTTTGCTAACTTGTACATGGGTACCTTTGAAGATGAGATGATATTTGAGGAAGGGTATTTTAAAAATGAAAGATTTAGATACATTGATGATATTCTAAAGGTTTGGAAGGGGAATGAGAACTCCTGGATAGAGTTTGTGGACACTAAACCAGAATAAAATAAGAATAATATTCAGAAGGTGGAAATGTCCATAGCAAACTTTATAGAAAAGAGACAGATACAAATAGGTATCTGGATACCAGGAGTGCTTACCACCCCAAATGGATTGAGAATATTCTGGGCATTTCTAGATGATTAGATAGAAGTGTACTAAACTATATTATTTTGAAAAGGAATCATGTGGTATAATGGAAACATTTAAAGAAAAGCATTTTCCTACAAAGAAAATAGTAAAAATATATAAAGGAGCTAAAGCATTTGATAGGGATATTCTACTAGATAAATCACAAAATATCATGGTTTGCCAGGAGAAATTCAGTGCTATTTAAAATAAAAATAATGGATATAAAAAGAACAAAAGGGTTTAATATGCCATTACTTTAAATGAGGGTTTCCAAAAATAACATTTTCTTCTAAGGGAAAAATATAGGTATTTAAAGTATTTATTTAAAAAAACCTGTATATATATTATTATTTTTATATATATATTTTTTAAATAAATACTTTAAATACCTATATTTTTCCTTTAGAAGAAAACGTTATTTTTGGAAACCCTCATTTAAAGTAATGGCATATTGGAACCTTTTGTTCTTTTTATATCCATTCTTTTCATTTTAAAGATAGTGTTAAAGAAAGATAGGAAAAAGTAAAATTTTCCAAAGTCGTCCAGGACCACTGGAAATGTCATGCCTTGTATGTATGTATATACTGTATATATATGTGTGTGTGTGTGCCTGTGTGCATTTTTGTATATGTGTATGTATATATGTGTATTAATAGTGCTCCGTTTGTAATCTAGGCCTATATCTTTTTTATTTTAAACATGATAATGGAAAACAATAATATATTGTTGCCAAAAGGAAAAAAATGTAATTGATAGATACAATACATTTTAAATAGTAAAAATGTAGTAATAGAAGTTGGTAACTACAACTCATGTCCTATTTATTGGTTTAAAACATAAATTGAAACCCAATGGATATAATGCACTATTTCTCAGCAGTAACTGATATCAAATTCAACAGCTTATATAGAGGTATTGTCCCCAAATGTTTAGTATAAAACACGGTTTGTTGAGAATGAAATATATTACAAACACGAGTGCTGCTTTAAATAAAGTAGGTTTTTTAACATAGCTGCTAAAAATATCTAATTTTAAATAGTCCTTGTCAAAATGAAAATGGCTACTTCCATTGAGCTATATTTTGCATAATATTTTAGACAATAAAATCTATATGCCTAAAGACTGAACCAGATTCCTTCTTGTTAAAGTGCAATACAATAAGATCTGGATTTGCACAGAATGTGTTGCACTTTCCTTAGAAGAACTCCAGCTCTGAAAAGAGCTGGATGCTTCGATATACTATTAAAATCAGACGTCAATGGTCTACGGGTATAGAAGAATGAAGATATTCAGTCTTGCTGAGCATGCTACTCACCATTATTTCAAATCTTATCAAGAAAAGGGACAGATCCTTAGACTAGTGCATAGTTGCTAGCTCAACACCATAGAAACAGCTGAGCTTCTTATCATTCATTTTATTTTCCTCTAGTTTAGTAACATTATTTTTCTGTCAGTTAAATAAGTGTATTCTGGAATTTAAACAAACTTTACGTACAGGTATAAAACAGGCCACTGATCTGTGCATGCTGAGCCATTTTGGGAATATTAGGAGAATGTATTTTTCACTTGTTAAGATTGTGATTATTTGGATAAGTATAAGTTAGGATTATTTGAATCAAGGCCTTGATGTTTAACATTAAAAAAAACTCTAACAAATGATAGATATGTTTACTTTACACATTGTACTGTATTCTGTATAGTACTGCATGCAAAAATACTATTTGAAAGCTTCCATTTACTTTTTATTTTTAAGAAACATACATTTGTTCAGTAATATGCATAGGACACCTTCCAGAGATCAGCACTGATTTCAAAGAACTTTTCTAATAAATGCTAAGGGCTCAATGTAGTAGATTAAGCTGCTTTTGAACCCTACTGCAATGTAAGAAGCACTGATCACCAGACCGCTGCTTCTTACACTCTCCGCCACCTGTGAGAAAGCATATTGAAATCACCTGAACATTCTAACTATGGGTGATTGACAAGCCATTTTTTTTTCTCTTGATTGGTTGCACAAGAGAAGTGGGTGGCACTTAGTGAGTGTTTAATGATACATCTAGGCCGTGGACGTACAGGGTCAGCTGCCCTTTCAATGTGAGAACCTTATCAGCACAGCCCTTAGTTCATGGGGACCTTAATAATAACTTATTATTCAATTTAACTTGTTTTACTATAGTGAAAGTATATTAGTTAAATCATAACAAAAGTATGCATACATTTTTTTAGCATACCCTATACTTTCAATGGATAAGGCAGGGTGCCCTATCTTTGCTCATATTACTCGATCACTACACAATAGCGCTAAAATATGTAGTGCACATGGAGACCTGAAGTAAATGTTAGAGCTAGAATAAAAACATAAAAATACATGTAAATATTAATAAAATAAAGTAATTCACACACACTTATATAAATATGAAATCTACAATAGGAATTTATTATTAATAAAATATTTAAACACTGATTTAAAGGGATATGCTATATGACAAGGTATTGGACTGGGAAGGGGTCAAAGGTGTATATGCTTGTGTGTGGATTTGAATGAGAGTATGCATATTTGTATATGTATGTACAGTATACAGGTATATGTGTGTACATCTGTATGTTTGCACACACATACACATATATTCATAATTAATAAATGCTCAGTATTTTCTTTCTTTCTTGTAATATTTATATTCCTGTATTGGAAGACTGTGATATATGTGAGTAAACTGTAGATGTGTTTATTTTTGCTTATACACTTTTTAAATCTAGAATTTGAGAAAGTATATTTGCTTTATGCTAAATCACTTGATTTTACTGGATCATTTAGCTACAGTGTTTTTTTTTCATCTGAAAATTTTTAAACAAAGAGGGTGTTTTAATATTAATTGCTAAATAAGTACTGCTTTAGTGATCACCCCTTCATCATTTTAACATAACTAAAACATAACTTCTTTTTACCTTAAGGACAAAAGTATATCTTCAAATATGTTTTTAATGTGTTTATTACATTTTATTTCCCCAATTCTGTTTACGTCTTAAGTTATTGTATACATTTGCACAGCAAGAATGTGTTTTATAAATAAAGATAGTGTAAAATGATTTCCGTATTAAAAAAATAAATAAAAATCTTTTAAAATAATTTGCAAAAACAAATATAAACTATAGAGTATTTTCAAATACCAAATTGAAAAAAAAAGCATTATAAATTACAAATGATCACTCTAATATCTGCACTCTGTACCTTAACCTAGCATGAGTTTTAAGTTTGCAATGTTGAAAGTCTTTTACACACTTTGAAATGATTAAAAATTGGAAAACATTTCTAAAATGAGATATAAACTCATACCCTGGATAAAAAAAAATCACACAAATATGCTATATATATCTCACATCTAGTAATTTTAGTAAATAGGTCTCTGAAATTAAGCTTAAGAAAGCCCAACAGGAAGCTACTTTTATAAAACTTATTTACAGAATGAAGGCAATGTTCCGTTAGATGAAACTCTTAGGCTTAGTATTACTGTATTTTTATATCAGAAAGTAACATATAGGAGCAAATAAAAAGTAATTTTGCTTAGCCTGCAAAAAAGTACTACTGGATAAGCAGTATTAAAATAAAATGTATAATCTTGAAGCTCAAAATCTTTAACTCCAAAAAATTAAACAAAATCCTTACCTGCTTTGTTAATCTCTTGATTTATAAATAAATACTAATAATTATTAAAAAAAAAAAACAAGATTAACAATAAACAAAAATGGTGGTTACATCATAGGTTGAAATGTCTGTTTTTTGATTGATTATTTTTTTAAGTGTGTAGTGATGTTAATAGGTGATATTTGTACAACTAACGTATTGTGATCCAAAACCATAGAGATGTGTGTATATTTTTAAAAAAAATTTGAGGTCCTTTTTCAATAAATTAAAAATGGGCCTTTCGAATACAGGGGCCTATAGCAGTCAGTCTATACATAGCGGATTTGCCTGTAGTCATCCTGGGCCATTTGAGGGGAACATTTGGAAAGTCTTTTCTGGCCAAATTTAACATAATTTCGGGAGATCGTGGTGGACCTGAAAGGAGTACCGGAGGCTCATCTAGGAAACACCGCGGCTGGCCGACTCTAACCCTCAAAATAAAACTAAACAGCCTAGCTAAATCTCTTACAGCCCTAGTATAAAGGCCCTGAAGAGCTGACTACAATATCTGTATACTCATCTCTCTAAACTCTGCAGTTTCTACTACAGCTATCTCCACTAAGACTTTATATGTTATCCACCAATAAAATGCAGGGATAGGGGAGTTAGTGGCCAGAAGCCCTCCCTGTGCTTGCTGCTTATACTGAACTACAAACTGAGATCCAGTAACCAAGCTTATACCTCTAATTACCCCTACCCCCCACTGTTTCCCCTGGGTAAATACAAAGATTAGCTAACTCTGCCAGAAATGTCTCAGGCCCAAAAAAACAAAAATAAGACATCAACTAGGGCTAAAAACTCTGTTGCTGATCATTTCAAACCTAAGGACTCAACTGCTACTAGGGGCTCTGTATCGCCTCACTCATGCCAAGAGAGCTCTGATAGTACTAATTCCTCCATATCCCAACAACAGGAGGAAGAAATGGAACTTATAACCAGGTCAGATATAGTGGATACTTTATCCAAGAGGTTAAATGACCTGCAGGATAACTTGACATCTACCATCAAATCCGCAGTTGCAGACCTCAAAAAAGATCTTGCAGAAATGAGAGAGAGGACTGAAGTGCTTGAGCGCAAGCAGGAGGACTTGGCGATTGAACAGCAGAATATAATTGCCCACTCCCAAAACCTTGCAGATTATGTCTCAGAAATGGAACAGAAGGTGGCGGACCTAGAGGACAGGTCGCGCCGCAACAATGTAAGATTTAGAGGCATTACTGAGGAGACTCTGCAGCCTGACTTAGAGACATTTGTTAAGAAATTTTGTGTCTCACTAGCACCCCCCTCATATCCAAATGATATGCTAATCGACAGAGTCCATAGGATTCCTAGGGGCAGAAATGCTCCCAAAGATAAGCCTAGAGATGTAATTGCAAGGTTTCACTTCTTTACTTATAAAGAGCAACTCATGAGAGCAGCCTTTTCCAAACCTCAACTTCCTGAGCATCTGAGACAGATACAAGTATTTCCAGACTTATCACAGTTCACCCTGCAGAAAAGGAGCACCTTTCGCCAGTTTACCCAATCCCTCCGTTCAAGAGGCCTAAAGTATAGATGGGGCTATCCAACTAAACTCATCATTCACCGAGAGGGATCTCTGGTTACAGTGGACTCCCCAGCGATAGGCGAATATCTTTTGAAACAATGGGATCAAGCAGATAATCATGCTGCCCAAACTCCTTTAAGGCCCTCACAGCTAAGGCCTATAGCTGATCAATGGAACCCCCTTCCTCAACGTCCCCAGTCCAGTAAAAGGAATTCAGTTCTCAGGGATTCCTCTCCAGGATAACCTGATAAGTATCCATTTTAACTGTTGTACTTTGCTGAGTATGCTTTTTTTCTTCCAGGACTATTTTCAGTGACAATTTTTTTTTTTAGTAACTGTCTCCCTGGAAGTCATTCTGTGATGCCAGTCGCAAAAACATTCCTGTATACTGTCTACTTATGCTATGGGAGACTCTGGGAAAGAATGTAACTCTTTGCTGTGTATATTTTTTTTTTTTTGTTATAACGTATTGTTCTTAAATTTGTTTAGGCAATAAGTATATCATATGTTTTTTTTTGTATAATACTTTCAACTCATAGTGGATGAATCTAGGATTTGCTTTTCTTGCTAGTTCTTACAGTAAACTCCAATTGGGTTCTTACCAAGGTGGCTACAACTTCCTCGAGAAAGGAGGTAAAGTCCTGGCTCTGAAAAGCAACCCATTGGAGACCCACTGTGTGTGAATCCTGAGATATGTCAGTTTGTTGTTAGTTTTTTGCTGATCACCTAAGGTGTTTAAATTTTTTTTCCTTTTAAAATGTGATTTATATGCCTCACTGTCACAGTTACTTCTTTTTTTTTTTTTTTGATAGTTGTGGTCTTGGCTCTGCTTTTGGATCCAGATATAGTAACATGTGGTCTAATATTTAGCCCTTCTGGCTTGTTATACCTTAAATGTGAATTGATTATAGACTGTTATTGTGTCTGGCTCCGGGGTGGACCCAATAGCTAGATGCTGCTGAGACCATGCATTATGTAGACACCCACTTTTCCTTACATACTAGATTATTTTAGAATATCCAATGCGAAACCTTTGCAACCTAAGTATTAATATAGATATTTGCTCCTTACCAGGAACTTAAAGTTTAGCCTATAAACTTTCACTTATGCTACGAAGTCCCGGCTTTGATTTTTTTGACTTACTTGCTTTATTTATTTATGGTTAATGTATATACCAAATGTCTATAGAACACATATAAGTTGGTTTTAGATTTTTTTAGGTAACATTTTAAATGTTTCACTTGTCAGATTATAGACAGAAAGCTTTAAAATGTATGTGTTGGTCCCCTTGCTAGAAGAGACGGTGTACATAGGACATCCTGTGACATCTGATATAGGACTATTTTTGCATAAGTGCTCACCTATGTTGTGGGAGATTTTGGGGAAGAGTGTATTTTCTTGGTCCACTTTTTATAATTTTTTCATTTTTCTTGCACAGTTTTTTGTAAAATGTTACAATGTATTGTTTTTAAATTTGTCCTAGCAATAAGTTTACTATATGTCTTTCTTATATAATATTGCTGACTCACAATGGAAGTACCTAGGATTGGTTTTCTTTGCCAGTTTCCATAGCATATGTCATCTGGGTCTTTACTAAGGAGACCATAATCCCCTCGAAAGAGGATCCAAAATCCTGGCACTAAGAATAACCGATTGGGGATCCATTGTGCGAGTTTTTGAGACATGTTTGTTGATTGTTAGTTTTTAGTTTACCAAATTGTTCAAATTTTCTCAAAGTGTAATCCATATGTCTCACTGACACAGTTATCATTTTCTGTCTAGAAATTTTTGGATAGTTAAGGTTTTGGCCTTGCTCTTGGATATAGATGCAGCAACATATGTCCTTATATATAGCCCTTTTGGCTTGTTATGCCTTATAAGTGATGTTGCTGTGTCTGGCTCCGAGGCGGATCCAACAGCTAGATGCCACCGAGATTATGCACTATCTAGATATCTACTTCTCTTTTCAACACTTATCACACTAGATTAGTCTAAGATAGCCAAAGGGAAGTCTTTGTAACTTAAATATTAAGATAGATATTCACCCTTCACCGGGAATTTATAGATTTGTCTTTATATTTTTACTTATATCACAAAGCTCAGCTCTGAGCCACTTGCTTTATTTATTTATGGTTAGGGTGCAAATTGAATGCCTTTATAGCACTTATATGTTGGTCTCAGGTTTGTTTGATTATGTAATGTTTTAAGTCTTTGTAACTTAATATTAAGATAGATATTCACCCCTCACAGGGAATTTATAGATTTGCCTTTATATTCTCACTTATATCACAAAGCCCAGTTCTGAGCCACTCGCTCTATTTATTTATGGTTAAGGTGCACAGTGAATGTTTTTATAGCACCTATAAGTCGACCTCAGGTTTATTTGACTATGTAATGTTTTAAATGTCTCATTGGTTAGATTATAGATAGATAGATTTGAATTCTATGTTTAGGTCCCTTTGCCGGAGTAGAAGGTGCATATAACCTGGTGTTCAATTGTTGGAAGGCATTAGCCCTGGCACTGAGTCCAAAACATTTGAGTATTATGTTTTTAGATCTTGTAGCCTAAATGTACTTTTGCTCATTTTTATCTTACCCTCTAAAAATAAGGTTTAAAGTCACCTTTCTTATATGTACTAGGATACTATTAGATTTTTTAGGGACATTTAGCCCAGTGACAACCGCAAAATCACACTCTCTTCATAGGCCATGTCCTATTTTAGGTTAATAAATTGCCACTAAATACACCACTGTTTTAGCACTTATGTTTTTAATATAAAATGCTATACATTGGACACTGACTTTCCACATAGATTTAGTATAGACACATAGGTTTTATAAGTAAGCATATGGCCACACTTAGGATATTTCCCTTGGTTTCCCAAGACACCTCGCTAGATCTAAAATAACCCTTGCCCCCGAATCCCCTCCCCCCTTCCCCTCCCCTCTCTCCCCCACTGGATCTCACTTATTTACCATTTAAGGGAGGGCATCGGCTCTCCTCCTTTAGCTACACCTAATACACTGGTTACAAATACACATAAATTCATATTTGTTTTCAACTCACCGTTTGCACAGTATCTGCTATCTCAATCCGAGGCCTTTATCTTTTATACCATCTGGCCTCACCAACCCCCTCCCCCTCAATAATACCTAAGTTTACGGACGTAAACTTGTGGATCAATTAGAATCCCTACATTTCTTAAGAATACTGTTACTCTCTGGTACATCTGAACTCTCAAAATCCATATATTATATCTCTTTACATTTTTAACTTTCCTCCCATATGTTTCTTCTACTTTAGCCTTTTTACTTGTATTTTTTTTTCTCTCCCCTTGCCCCATTTTCCATAATGGAGACCTCCATACGATTCCTCACTCTAAATGCTAAGGGCCTAAACTCGCCTGATAAACGCAGTATGTTAACAACATACGGCAAAAGATTAAAGGGACATGTCCTATTTATCCAGGAAACTCATTGGATAATATATAGACCCCAAACATATAGATCGACTCTATACCCATGCCTGATTACGGCCTCTTATACCGATAAGACAAGAGGAGTTGCAATACTCCTACATAAAGACCTCCAGTTTGAACAAATATACTTAGATAGAGACCCTGGCGGCAGATTCATTATCTGTGTGTGTAAACTCAATGGTACCCTCTTTACCTTAGTTAACTTATATGCCCCAAATCAACAACAATTACATTTTCTATCAAAAGTCCTTAATCTAGCAAAATCGGTGAGACAAGGTCATATCGTAATTGGAGGAGATTTTAATGTCATCTGGGACCCTAAATTAGATAAAAAACTTGTAATGGGTAAATCCATTGATCCTTATACCAGTTCTACAGCAATTAAATTTAGATCCTTATCCGCTAGACATGAATTATATGATGTCTGGCGATCATGTCATCCTGAGGACAAAGATTTCACTTTTTTCTCCAATCCGCACAAATCCTATTCTAGACTGGATTATTTTCTAGTTGATTCTTGGCTCCTCAATGAGGTCACAAACTCACAAATACATATCTGTACATGGTCAGACAACGATGCGGTTTCTTTTGACATTTTTCCATCAGGGGCTAGCAAGGGGGGGACATTCTTGGAGGTTCCCAAATTTTCTTTGGGAAGAACCAGGATTTAAGGACTCACTTACAAAAGCGATTAATGACTATATACAGTTCAATATACCAGGTCAAACTTCCTTCCAAATCTTGTGGGTGGCATTCAAGACATATATAAGGGGGGTCTGCATCTCTGAATCAGCTAGAGTCCGGAAGAACAGAGGAGGTCCTTTGGGCCAGCTGGCCATGAAATTGAGGGACATGGAGAAAATCAACAAGGATAATCCTACTAGCTTAATTTCTGATGAAATTAGTGCGCTCAGAAGACAAATCCTCCAACTAGAGCATGATAGAATCAAAGCCAATCTGGCAAAATTTAAGCAAGTAATGTACCATAAAGGCAATAAGGCAAACGAGCTTTTAGCTCGAAAACTTAATGCAAGAACTGCTCACTCTAGGGTTCAAGCTCTAGAGATTAATGGCTCTAGAATTTTAGCTCCCGAGGATATCGGAAATGCTTTCGCTGATTATTACTATCAACTCTATAATCTTACGGAAGCAGAAAACCTTGATACCCCCTTTATCGATAGGATACAGGAGTTTCTAGACCCCCTTAAGCTTCCTACACTCACAGAAGAGGCAAGGAACTCACTCCTACATCCGTTCTCTACTAAAGAAATTTGTAACGTCATTACCCAACTTAAACCGAATAAGTCTCCAGGACCCGACGGTTTTACGGGCTCTTTCTATAAAATGTTTAAACAACATCTATCATCCCTCCTCTGCCCCTTCTTTAATGAGGTGGCCGAGGCAGGAAGTTTTTCAAGAGAGTTCTTGGAAGCATCTATTAGCGCAATTCCCAAACCAGGAAAGGATCCCCTCTACTGTGCCAATTATAGACCTATCTCTCTGATAAATTTAGATGTCAAGATGTATTCTAAGCTTTTAGCCAATAGGATTGTTCATCTACTCCCGGATATCATACAAATAGACCAAGTTGGCTTTACATCTGGCAGGCAAGGTCCTGACAATACTCGTAAACTTTTACAGGTGTTCTCTGAGTCAGCCCGCCGGGAGGTTCCCATCGTGGCCCTGTCTTTAGACGCGGAAAAGGCATTTGACAGGGTCCGATGGGATTATATCTGGCAGGTACTTAAATCTTTTGGCTTTCCTCCCCAATTCATTGGCATGGTTCAGGCGCTATATACTGCACCATTTGCAACGGTCAGAGGCGTAGGTTCTAGATCTAGAGCCTTCCCCATTACCAATGGGACTAGGCAAGGCTGCCCTCTTTCGCCTCTGATCTTTGTTATGGTTATGGAACCTCTAGCCCAAGAGATCAGGCATTCTCAAGGCATAGAGGGAGTCAAGATAGGTGAGTGAACAGAGAAAATCGCCCTCTTTGCCGACGACCTGACCATCTTGTTAACTAACCCGAGCTCTTCAATTCTGGAAGTTTTCAGGACCTTAGAATCCTATGGGGTTCTCAGTCTCTATAAAGTAAACATTCTCAAAACGGAAGCTCTAGCAATTAATCTTGATTCCGGGCTCCTCGCCACACT
Organism: Bombina bombina; assembly: GCF_027579735.1. Classification (NCBI taxonomy): domain Eukaryota; kingdom Metazoa; phylum Chordata; class Amphibia; order Anura; family Bombinatoridae; genus Bombina; species Bombina bombina. Next base: position 246,533,544 of record NC_069504.1, on the reverse strand, counting down.
TAAGACCCGCTTCTCTTTCACCTGGCACACAGATCTTATTAAACACCTGGGTATATTTTTAGGCCCTGATATAAATAAGGTTATTAAATACAATTTTGAGCCATTGATTGTAGAAATTAAAAGTCTTCTACAGAGGTGGGATTATAGAGAAATTTCCTGGATGGGACGTATCTCTACTCTTAAAATGGCTATTCTTCCAAATATTCTGTACCTATTTAGGTGCATACCCTATACGATACCAAAAATCTATCTATCTCAGATTCAGTCTATATTCATTAACTATGTCTGGAGAGGAAAGATTCTGAGGGTGGCGAGCCGTATTCTTCAACTACCGATAAAAAAAGGAGGCATAGCTTTTCCCAATATATATCTATACCACGACGCAGCCAGGTTAACTCACATTGCGGCCTGGAGCAATGAGAAAGAGAAACCGGCATGGTTTTTGCTCGAGACTGAGGTTATCCCTAGAAAATTCCTCCTAAAAGATCTAATATGGATTCCTAAGCATAGGCTCCTGGATGCAGCGCTCACAAATAAAATAATCTTAGACAATTGCCGGACATGGCATAGACTTAGACATCACAAAGGACTGACACCCCATCCTTCTCCTATTCATAGTCTCCAGGGACTGATGATGGGTCTCCCAGATATACATAGACAGGATTGGCTATCATGGAATTTTATCTGTGTTGGGGACCTCTATACCCAGAAGAGGCTATCAACAACTAAACAAATAGTCGCGCAGGTGAAAGACGCTCCGAGATGGTTAATGTTTGAAAGTTATAGATTGTTAGAATATTGCCAGGCTTGGGGTTTCCCCAAGACACAGCTGAGAGAAAGTACTACTTGGGAGAAATGATGGCAAGCAGGGACTAAGCCTATAAAATCACTTACAAATCATCATCTGCTACTCCTCAGTGACTACAGCGAAATCATACCCTGGCAGATTAAGGCGTGGGGACGTGAAATAGACGTCCAAATTACCCCGATGGAAGTGGAACATGCGACAATTATTACTAAATCAGCCATACATTGCATAACTTTCCTTGAAATTTACTTCAAGGTTCTCTTAAAGTGGTATCTAACCCCCCATAAGTTGTCAAAGATATATCCTACAGCCTCCCCGCAATGCTGGAGGGAATGTGGCCAACAGGGCACAGATTTACATATCTGGTGGTCCTGCCCAAAAATAGCCCCCTTGTGTAGAGAGACTTTTCTATTGCTCTCTGACTTGGGTATCACATTACCCAAATCCCAAGCATTAGCCCTTCTGCATATCGGTCTTAGGGAACTACAAAAACCCCAACAAATCCTTGGAGTTGCAATTTTTATTGCAACCAAGATGTGTATAGCCAGGTCATGGAAAAAACTTGAAGCTCCAACTTTAGCTCAGATCACTCAACTCATAGATTATTTAGCGTCAATGGAGAGAGGTTTTTATAACACGACTGACCGTATTGACAAGTACTGGACGATCTGGAGTAGGTGGGTTCTTAAACCTCCTTAGACGCCCAAATGCTTATTATTGTCTTTTTGGTCCCATGGTGGATCCATTATCCCTCTGAGAATTTTCTCTATTTCCCTTTCCCTTTTTCCTTGGTTGACTCAGAACAGTCTTAGGTGTCTAAGCAGTTCAAACCAACTTTTACCTTTATTATTCAATAGATTATTTTCTAGTTTAGTTGGTGAAGACTTGGTTGCTGTAAATGAAGGACAGCTCACTGATGGTTGGGTGGTGAGTTAGAGTAAAGGAACACACAATTATAGAATAACTATTCCAGTATTTTAGACAATGGTAAATAGCTAGATTAATAGTTGTGTTTATGATTACACAATGTGTTAAGAGAATTGCTATTTTGCTACTTGTGGAAAATAAGAAAGAACAGTGCCATTGTGAAGACAAATGAAAATGATTCCCTAAACATCATATGACATTAAAGCCAGTAACAATCTATATAAAGGAATATTTGCCTGTTTGAAGCTTTTTGTTAATTAACTAGAAGATTTTCTCATGCAGAATTCTTGTAGCTATAGATCCAGTTGTAACTTGAATGTGAAATTATAAATTAACTCAGAACAGAAATAAGCATGAGAGTCTCAGTAGCATTTGACTATCTTCAATAGATAGAACAGAAAAGAGCTGAACAGTGTAGATTGAGTGGAAATGCAACAGTATCAAGATATATACATTCAGTTATACACCGTGAGATATAAAGAAAAATATATAAAGAATGCAAGACTTTAAAACCACAAATATAGGTTAAATATCATTCAAAACATACAAAATGTCAGAACAAAGAGATAGATAGATATAGATAACTTGCATATGCATAATCAAATAACATTATTTATATGATAATTTTCTAACTGTTCACCATTGATTCACTATATTCTGATGCCCTATATGTCAGTCTCTAGAATCACAACGTTCCTCAGGAGTACACATTTCAATGGTGCCAGCAGCAATTTCAACTAATCTTAAATGTTTTATATTTTTGGCCGTTGTACCTGTAGTCATGTCATTGATCTACTGCTTAAGTGTTGTGTAATGACTGTTGATGTATTAAAATAACTTTTGAACAGCTGATTTAAGATGATTGAGCAACTACTACCGTTTTGATGTTGGAACCCTTTAAACATGTTCATAGAAGGAAAAAAAAAGAATTTTCCTTGGTGAAAATCATTTAAATGTTTTAAGTCTTATAAATCTAACTACCTACATTTTGCAAACACTGACAAAGATTAAAATGGCCGGGTAAAACAATAAAAATAAAATAAATTAGGAAATGTATTTGTATGCTAATGACATATAACAACTCCCTTTCTGTTGACAAATTACATTTTTATAAATATATAAAAATAGTGCTTGATTCCTTGTCTTTTGTATGGTAGTGTGTATACGGCCTATTAGATGTCTTTAGCTTTAGGTATAATAGAGTGTATTTGTTGTCAGTAGAAAATGCAAGCGTCCATAAAAAAAACATAATATCAATATATTAATATATCTATTTATCCTATTCATAAAGAGTCCAGTGTGAAAATAATCCCATTTAATGGAGATATAAATTCCAGTGTTCATAAAAAAATTCCCAAATTATCTTATCCAATCCAAAAATCCACAAAAAAAGGCAGTGGTTTATAAGGATAGAAAAGTGCATTAGAATTACTATTATTTGTTACTTGTAAGGCACTTTTCTTTTTTGGGATTGGATACAATAATTTAGTTTTTTTTTTTTTCTGGACACTGGAATTTATATCTCCATTAAACAGGATTATTTTAATACTGAACTATTTATCACTAGAATGCAAGTATATATTTATATACTGATATGTCATTTATTTATTTTTTTATGGACACTTTTATTTTTGTCGGACACACACTTTTTTTTAATGATATTATATATTATCATAGAACGTTAAATGTCCGTTTGATTCAAAGGTATTTGTAATATATTTGCATATATTAAGACTTTATTCTATTTTTTATCATTTTAATTGTTTTTAATTGTACGATCAAATAAATTAATTTGCTTATTTGAAATACTTATACATACTATTTTTCTATGAATGTAACAATTACCTCATCCACTACCCTATACTCTTCTAAGCTCAACCCCTTTGATAGAATTAACCACTTACCTATTGGACTCCTCACTACAAGTTACCTTACTACATAATTTTACTACATAATTTCCTTCACATTAATGCTCCACCTCACAATTCATGTTAACCATAACTAAAGCCTCTTGCTGCCACAGTTGATCTATTACTGCTTCTCCAACCCTAATCAGTCCTAACACCTAATAACTCAGGCCCCTAAATGTCCCCCAACCTTTAATAATCCCTTTCTATCTGTATCACATTGCAGCTACATCCTTACCATATTAGTCCTTTCACCATAAATTCACTTACTTTTGCTTGAGTGTATAACTTCCAAAGCTGGTTTAAAGAAAATTGAAGTAGGACCATCTTATTGTTATCACACAAATAATGTTGGTTGATTACTAAAGCTGCTACAGTCTTTTTGTGTCAGATAGAATCTAACGTCCAGAGGAAGTTGTAAGCAAGTCTCTTTCTAAAGTGTTGTGCCTGGGACCATGCTAAGGTACTGTACACAGTGGAAAAAGTGTGTTTACACTTGGAGTGTGCAGTTATGCACTAAGAGCCTGAGTGCACCTTTGCAGCAATAACTGTATTGTGAGCTTTCTTTGGGTCCTAGCACCGGGAATTTATATATTTTAATGATCACATTAAATGTATTTGTATATTATTCTGTGCAACTGTGATGATTTGGCAAATACAATTTAAAAAATGTAAGCGTTAGTGCGGCCTTTAGTCATTAAATAATCTTTATCACCTGTCTCTTTCTTTTTAATTTTGTTTCACAATCTAATATAACCACAATTACTAATACATTGTCGATAAGTGTTTTTGGTGAACTAATTTATTACTACTAACTCAATGCTACAGGGGATATTATTTATAGTGACAGGGCTATCACTACTGTACGCCTCTCCTGCTTTTAATGGTGTGTCCATTATAATCTTGACCAATGAAACAGGTTATCAAGCAGCTCTGATGGAAAGGTGAACTGTAAAATCAATAAAGTATTATTGCAAACAGCAGATTTAATGGACCAGCTATATTGCCAATACCAGAACTATTTTGGTTTTTATGAAATTGTAGACAAATTGGTATCTCACCAACCATATAACTTAAGATTATATAAAAAAAAGCTAGAAATTAAAGCCTTAAAGGGACACTGAACCCAATTTTTTTCTTTCATGATTCAGATAGAACATGCAATTTTAAGCAACTTTCTAATTTACTCTTATTATCAAATTTTCTTCGTTCTCCTGCTATGTTTATTTAAAAAGCAGGAATGTGATGCATAGGAGCCAGCCCATTTTTTCTTTAGAACCTGGGTTATGCTTGTTTATTGGTGGGTAAATGTAATCCTCCAATAAGCAAGCGCTATCTATAGTGCTGAACCTAAAATGGGCTGGCTGCTAAGATTTACATTCCTGCTTTTTAAATAAAGATAGCAAGAGAACGATGAAACATTGATAATAGGAGTAAATTAGAAAGTTGCTTAAAATGTCATGCTCTATCTGAATCATGAAAGAAAAAAATTGGGTTCAGTGTCCCTTTAACTAGAGATCCACATGGTTGCAGCAATATAAATAGGCATGCCACAGACATAAAAATACAAAAGAGAGATAATTCCTTAAATATTGCCTATATTATTTGTCAGATATTATTCTATTGCATTCACCCTGATTGACTAGAACAAATCAAAGACATCTCTTTAGCTTTGAGTATAAACAAAGAGGTGCCTGAGCACGGGATTTGACATTCTGCACTGAGGAGCCTTAGAGGTATTCTGAGAGCATTAACAAGTATACCATTTGTAAAGCATTATTTAGTAAATGTTTTCATAAATGTATCAAAGTGATTTCAACTTTATTGCAGGGCTGGATTAATTCAAGCAGGGGTGCATCTGTCTCTTGAGATTACTTGTTTGATTATTATCCCAATTCTACATCTGTTTAGAGCATAATAATAAATACCATGCTGTTTATGAATAAGTATTCACTACGCACGATATTCCAAAAATGCAGGTAAATTAAATGTGAAGTGTGATATTTCCTATGAAAAAATAATTTACTCACAAGCCAGCAAGTATCATTTCCATATGACCTACATAGGCCGAATAACTCACAAACAACTTCTGATTATTTTAGCTTAATTTTGTATCCTTTAGACGCACAGCTACACAGCTGCATTTAATGAATAACCAACAATCTCATGCAGTTCTGTAACTGTTTGTCTCATTTTTTTGTATAAAGATACGGCAGTCTCTCCATGATTTTACAACTTATTCTGTTTATTGTATGTTTACACAGATGTTTTAAGATCTGTAACCAGCAAGGCTGTTTGGGTAATTCACAGTATGGAAGGGCAGTTAACTTCTTTTATTTGATTTTAGACACTTTTCAGCTAAATGTTTGTTGACCTCCTTTGTGTGCATGTGGCATTGTTTCCTTATTGTTTGAAACTGTTCATAGATCGAAACTATAGTCATTTCTTGATGTATAATAAACTAAGAACGTTTCACTAGCTACAATTTTAATTATGTTTTTTTTAAACTATAACTTGGCTATTTATATTTTTTGTTTATATATATGTTGATATATTGTCTATATCAATCAATCAGTGTATCTATCTATCTATCTATCTATCTTCTATCTATCTATCTATCTATCTATCTATCTATCTATCTATCTATCTATCTATCTATCTATCTATCTATATATCATCTATATACACACTACACACATACACATTCATACATAAACTGTATATTTATATATATATATATATATATATATATATATATAAATATACAGGGAGTGCAAAATTATTAGGCAAATGAGTATTTTGACCACATCATCCTCTTTATGCATGTTGTCTTACTCCAAGCTGTATAGGCTCGAAAGCCTACTACCAATTAAGCCTATTAGGTGATGTGCATCTCTGTAATGAGAAGGGGTGTGGTCTAATGACATCAACACCCTATATCAGGTGTGCATAATTATTAGGCAACTTCCTTTCCTTTGGCAAAATGGGTCAAAAGAAGGACTTGACAGGCTCAGAAAAGTAAAAAATAGTGAGATATCTTACAGAGGGATGCAGCACTCTTAAAATTGCAAAGCTTCTGAAGCGTGATCATCGAACAATCAAGCGTTTCATTCAAAATAGTCAACAGGGTCGCAAGAAGGGTGTGGAAAAACCAAGGCGCAAAATAACTGCCCATGAACTGAGAAAAGTCAATCGTGCAGCTGCCAAGATGCCACTTGCCACCAGTTTGGCCATATTTCAGAGCTGCAACATCACTGGAGTGCCCAAAAGCACAAGGTGTGCAATACTCAGAGACATGGCCAAGGTAAGAAAGGCTGAAAGACGACCACCACTGAACAAGACACACAAGCTGAAACGTCAAGACTGGGCCAAGAAATATCTCAAGACTGATTTTTCTAAGGTTTTATGGACTGATGAAATGAGAGTGAGTCTTGATGGGCCAGATGGATGGGCCCGTGGCTGGATTGGTAAAGGGAAGAGAGCTCCAGTCCGACTCAGACGCCAGCAAGGTGGAGGTGGAGTACTGGTTTGGGCTGGTATCATCAAAGATGAGCTTGTGGGGCCTTTTCGGGTTGAGGATGGAGTTAAGCTCAACTCCCAGTCCTACTGCCAGTTTCTGGAAGACACCTTCTTCAAGCAGTGGTACAGGAAGAAGTCTGCATCCTTCAAGAAAAGCATGATTTTCATGCAGAACAATGCTCCATCACACGCGTCCAAGTACTCCACAGCGTGGCTGGCAAGAAAGGGTATAAAAGAAGAAAATCTAATGACATGGCCTCCTTGTTCACCTGATCTGAACCCCATTAAGAACCTGTGGTCCATCATCAAATGTGAGATTTACAAGGAGGGAAAACAGTACACCTCTCTGAACAGTGTCTGGGAGGCTGTGGTTGCTGCTGCACGCAATGTTGATGGTGAACAGATCAAAACACTGACAGAATCCATGGATGGCAGGCTTTTGAGTGTCGTTGCAAAGAAAGGTGGCTATATTGGTCACTGATTTGTTTTTGTTTTGTTTTTGAATGTCAGAAATGTATATTTGTGAATGTTGAGATGTTATATTGGTTTCACTGGTAAAAATAAATAATTGAAATGGGTATATATTTGTTTTTTGTTAAGTTGCCTAATAATTATGCACAGTAATAGTCACCTGCACACACAGATATCCCCCTAAAATAGCTATAACTAAAAACAAACTAAAAACTATTTCCATAACTATTCAGCTTTGATATTAATGAGTTTTTTTGGGTTCATTGAGAACATGGTTGTTGTTCAATAATAAAATTAATCCTCAAAAATTCAACTTGCCTAATAATTCTGCACTCCCTGTATATATATATATATATATATATATATATATATATATATATATATATATATATATATATATATATATATATATATATATATATATATATATGTATATATATGCATAAAATAGCAATAAAAAGCATCAAAAATCCAATATTTAAATTCCAGAACCTGTAAACCATGTTTAACACTAAACTCTTCAGTAAATGTACACTGGCTGTTTTATTAAATTTTATGGATTCAATTTTTTTTTATTAATTTATACAAGATTACAGAGAATGGCATTGGTTTATTTTTCTACACCTCTCATTGTAATATTAGATCCAATGCTAGAACTTTGTTTTAATTTATTGTACCCTGTATGTTTATTCAGTATATGATGAAACATTATGAAAGGTATTAGTAATAATACTAATAATAACAACATTTCTCACACTTTTCATGTGCAAATTTATTAATTTGAACTTGTGATGAGATCTGAACCACAATTTATCTGCATATGCTGTTTTTTAAAACCCTTCTTTGTTCACAGAATCATTAAAATTAGCAGAACACAATGAAATGTTAATCAGATAGCTATTAGAATTTCCCAAGAGACTTTATATACAAATAAGATGAATGAGCAAGAGACAAATGCCCCCATTCAATTACTATTGATCATCACATTAGACTGCAAGATAAGATGCTGGAAGTGTTAGAATACTTGCTTCTATAATACCATTTTTTTAGATTGATATAAACCTAATGGTTGAGCGTGAAACTATTTAAAGAGCTGTTTTAAAGCACCTGTGCATAGAGAATTATCCAGCCAGTCAATCAGCATTGTACAAATCCAAAATGTCTATTCACACTCAGAATAGATGCTGTATTGTAGCTCTTCACCAAGTTGCAGACTAAGGATAAAGGTTCAGAAAAGATAATATGTACTGCATTTTATTGACAGATCTAGTAAGTTAATAAGATGGCTGTGCTTTCTATAGAAGTGGTTAGCGATAAGAGAGATTGTTAGTTGCTGTTCCGCACAAAAGTATTTGAAGGATTTTTTTAGGTAAGTGTCAAATCCTATAATACGTTGGTTAAATAATGTCAATAAATATTGGCTTTAAAACCCATAAAAGAGTGGGGTAAATTTAAAAGCAACAGATATGATTTAATGATAGTAATATATTTAAAGGGAAATTCAAGTATTTATTTGTTGCACCTTAAATGGGGCATTATAATTTTTTTTTTACATATAGTATATACACCTTTTATTTTATGTTTGTAGAAATGTCTTTGACTACCAATTGATCCTCCGAGATATTTTGTGCAAATACATTTTCTATTGCACTCACTAACACCTAGATTACAAGTTTTTGTCGGTAAGGCTGTGGGGGGCTAACGAGCCTTTTTTTTCTTACCGCTCACTTAGGCCAACGCTGGTATTACAGGTTTTCTTCAAGCCGGCGTTAGCCTCAGAAAAGTGAGCGTTGAGCAAAATTTAGCTCCACATCTCACTGTAATACCAGCGCTGCTTATGGTAGCGGTAAGCTGGCTAAACGTGCTCGTGCACGATTTCCCCATAGGAAACAATGAGGCTGAGTTGGCTGAAAAAAACCCTAACACCTGCAAAAAAGCAGCGTTCAGCTCCTAACGCATCCCCATTGTTTCCTATGGGAAAATGAAATTTATGTCTGCACACCCTAACACGAATCCCGAGTCTAAACACCCCTAATATTACACTTATTAACCCCTAATCTGCCGCCCCCAAAGTAATCAGCTCTTTCACCTGTAAAAAAAATACAATACCCCCCCAACATTAAAACCCACCCACCACCCACACACCCAACCCTACTCTAAAAACCACCCAATCCCCCCTTAAAAAACCTAACACTACCCCCTTGAAGATCACCCTACCTTGAGCCGTCTTCACCCAGCCTGGCACAAGTGGTCCTCCAGAGGGTGAGAAGTCTTCATCCTATCCAGGCGGCATCTTCTATCTTCATCCTTCCAGAGCGGAGCGGGTCTATCTTCAAGACATCCGATGCGGAGCATCCTCTTCATCCGACGGCCGATGACTGAATGACTGGTCCTTTAAGTGATGTCATCCAAGATGGCGTCCCTTGAATTCAGATTGGCTGATAGAATCCTATCAGCCAATTAGAATTAAGGTAGGAAAAATCCTATTGGCTGATGCAATCAGCCAATAGGATTGACCTCGCATTCTATTGGCTGATTGGAACAGCCAATAGGATTTTTCCTACCTTAATTCCGATTGACTGATAGGATTCTATCAGCCAATCGGAATTCAAGGGACGCCATCTTGGATGACATCATTTAAAGGACCAGTCATTCAGTCTTCGGCCGTTTGATGAAGAGGATGCTCCGCGTCGGATGACTTGAAGATGGACCCGCTCCGCTCCGGAAGGATTAAGATAGAAGATGCCATCTGGATGAAGCCTTCTGCCGGTCTGGATGACCTCTTCTGGCCGGATAGGATGAAGACTTCGGACCCTCTGGAGGACCACTTGTGCCCGGCTGGGTGAAGATGGCTCAAGGTAGGGTGATCATCAAGGGGGTAGTGTTAGGTTTTTTTAAGGGGGGATTGGGTGGGTTTTAGAGTAGGGTTGGGTGTGTGGGTGGTGGGTTTTAATGTTGGGAGGGGGGATTTTATTTATTTTTTTACAGGTGAAAGAGCTGATTACTTTGGGGCAATGCCCAGCAAAAGGCCCTTTTAAGGGCTATTTGTAATTTAGTATAGGGTAGGGAATTTTATTATTTTGGGGGTCTTTTTTATTTTATTAGGGGGATTAGATTAGGTGTAATTAGTTTAAAATTCTTGTAATTCTTTTTTTATTTTCTGTAATTTAGTGGTTTTTTTTTCGTAATTTAGTTTATTTAATTTAATTGTAATTAATTGTAGGTAGTTTAGGTAATTAGTTTAATTATAGTGTAGTGTTAGGTGTAATTATAACTTAGGTTAGGGTTTATTTTACAGGTACTTTGGAACTTATTTTAGCTAGGTAGTTATTAAATAGTTAATAACTATTTAATAACTATTGTACCTAGTTAAAATAAATACAAAGTTGCCTGTAAAATAAAAATAAATCCTAAGATGGCTACAATGTAATTATTATTTATATTGTAGATATCTTAGGGTTTATTTTATAGGTAAGTATTTAGTTTTAAATAGGATTAATTTATTTAATAGTAGTAATTTAATTTCGTTTTGATTAAATTATATTTAAGTTAGGGGGGGTTAGGGTTAGATTTAGATTTAGGGGTTAATCAATTTAATATAGTAGCGGCGACGTTGGGGGCAGCAGATTAGGGGTTAATAAATGTTGGTAGGTGTCGGCGATGTTAGGGACGGTAGATTAGTGGTTAATAAAATGTAACTAGCGTTTGTGAGGCGGGAGTGCGGCGGTTTAGGGGTTAATACATTTATTAAAGTGGCGGCGATGTCCGGTCAGCAGATTAGGGGTTAAATAATGTTATTATAGTGTTTGCGATGTGGGGGGCCTAGGTTTAGGGGTTAATAGGTAGTTTATGGGTGTTAGTGTACTTTGTAGCACTTTAGTTAAGAGCTTTATGTTACAGCGTTAGCCCATAAAACTCTTAACTACTGACTTTTATATGCGGTAGGAGTCTGGACAGGAGAGGGTTTACCACTCACTTTTTAGGCAATCATAATAATGGCGTTAGGCAAATCCCATTAAAAATAGGATACGCAATTAACGTAAGGGGATTTGCGGTATGCAAAAATTGCGGAAAAAAAGTGAGCGGTAGACCCTTTCCTGCCTGACTCGTAATACCAGCGGGCGTTAAAAAGCAGCGTTGGGACCCCTCAACGCTGCTTTTTAAGGCTAACGCAAGACTCGTAATCTAGGTGTAAGTGTTTTAAACAGTTTACCTTTTTTATGCTTGCAGGAATGTCCTTGACCACCAGTCGATCTTCTTTTTAATGTAATACTTTTTTTTACTGTCCCTATAATTCTATTATAAAAACGTTTGAACTCTGGCACATTTCCTTTGAGTTGGCATCTTAAATGGAATAAAAGATCCTGCAATGCTTGTGTTTATTATGAGTAATAACAATTACAAATTAAAACAGATGGAAACCTAAGAACGATTCCAATTGGGGGCTCACCTATAAAAATATTACGAACTATACAAATATTACAATCTCTGAACAATGAAAAAAATATATAAACATATAAATGTACTATAGATAGTTCTAATTAAACAATATATATTATGTATATAATGCAGTTACGTGGTGATATCTCAAACCCAACAAGATAAATATATGCAAAACAGTGGTTCTAATGAAACAGAATTTTTTGTCATAACAATACTTGATAATTTGTGGGAGTCCAAGAGTGTATGTGTGACTCATAAGTCCCAAAAGCAAGCGATCATCCCCCTGATGGAAAGGATCTGAGTAATCTATCAATAGTGTTATGAACTTTTGTTCCTTGATGATGTATCAAAGAGGCTGCTCCACTTGTAATCCCGGTGTGAGGAATATATTATAATGCTGTCGATAGAAGAAAGGGGCGCCTCATAGTGTATTATAGATAATACAAATATCAGAGAATATGAGAGTGAATGCTCACCGAGTATAGTTGCACCGTACTGTGACTGGTGCTGGAACGCAGGCTAGCCCTTTATACAGCGGCTAGTAAACTGTCAGCTAATCCTTTAGCTGAAGGATGATAACGATTCCAAATGTATTGTGATCAAATGCAGGTGTCAACAGCAATTCAAAGCTGTTGGGCTCTTTACCAATCTGGACGGAATATATATACACTGGAACTGGTTTGTATATATAAAAAGACAACTTCCCAATATAAAAACAAAAACTTTTAATGTGTTTTTGGCTGCAACGCGTTTCTCAACCGCTCAAGGGTCGTTTATTCAGGCAAGTAAAAAAGATGAATGCAAACATGCTTAATTAGCCTAATTAAATAGACAAGTTATGATAAAACAGGAAGTTGACATAACAATATAGAACCAATGAGCACATACATCGTCATTTCAATAATATAATACATTGTAACAAATACTATCCCTTAAAAAACAATTTAACTTGCATGTAGTGCAAATCTGCCAAATTGTAACAGTTATCACATATGAGTGTACATTTCATCTTAAAATCATTAGAAAAGTTATAATCGAGTCTCGGAACCATGCATATATAGTATATATAGATAATTTGAGTGACTGAATCCATTCTATAAAATGGTATCGCTCTACTGTTCTAACTGAATTTGTAATCCCTATGTATTAGACAACTCAGTCACTTTCTCTTGATGTTACCCTAAAAATAGTGCAAATTTTCCAAAGTTGCAAGCCTGTTTGGCCTGTGTTTGATATATCTGCAATGTATTAGGTAGCTTAACTCCTCATTAAATCCAATGTTTTGTAAATTAATAACAACAACTGTATCTAAACAGAATTAAAAAACCAGTGTTAACACTTGTTAACAGTTGTTATTAATTTACAAAACATTGTATTTAGTGAGGAGTTAATCTACCTAATACATTGCAGATATATCAAACATGGGCCAATCAGGCTTGCAACTTTGGACAATTTGTGTCTACTAATTATAGTTGGTATCTTCCAAGGAATCCTTGAAAAATACAGATAGCCTTAAAGGTTAAGATACAAAATATTCAGAAGACCATTCAGTTGAGGGCTATTTTTAGGTTAACATCAAGAGAAAGTGACTAGGTTGTCTAATACATAGGGATTGCAAATTCAGTTAGAACAGTAGAGTGATACCATTTTATAGGATTGATTTATTCACTCAAATTAACCATATATATATATATATATATATATATAAAAAGGGGCCATAAAAAAGCTCAGAATTTTTATAATAAAAAAAACATCAATCAAAATTAAAAAGTAGTGATAGCAACACATGAGAGAGAGGATAGAGAGGTACCTACTTCCTCTGAGCATTTCCCTGACCCACAGACAAGAAACAGTAACCATGAGAATAATAAGTCAGGAAAAATCAAAGATAATGCCTCTTTTTTAGGAAAATCAGGGAAATTAACAAAACCACAAATAGTGGAAAAAGGAAATGTACCAATAACTCACTTTTATACAAGACAAAAAAGACCCATAGAATCAGACGAGGAAAGCGAGGGGGACGAAATATACGAAATAAAGAGAAGAAAATAATTTTAAATAAAGAAAAAACTAAAATATTTAATTTATCAGATAAGAGATTAACGCCAGCAGAATTAAGTCTACTCCAAAAAGGTCTTTCCTTTTCTCCCTCGGAGAATCCAAACTCATTTGAGTTATTTATAGATTTGAATAAATTTATTCGAAAATTAACTTTAACACGCCATTTTGAAAAAACTAAACTTAAGAATAAAGATAATATTAATCTAAAGGTTGAAGATTGGGAAACATTGACCAATTTGATATCTTTGGAATCTAATACTGAAGGTGACAGCAGTTGGAAAACAGGTCTGGATGAGTATACTCTGTCTCTGTTGGAAACCTTGGAAGTTGAAGGCTCTCATGGGATACAGAGTGGTTTTAAACCAAAATCAATTTTTTATCCATTACACTCTCAAGGGAATCACATTCCAGTATTTCAAAAATTGGTGGAAAAAGATTTAACAAACTTATGTGAAAAAAATAGTAATAAGGTAAGAAAAGACAAACAGAATTTAAACAAATATGAATTAAAGGCTTTAAAGAACATGTCAAAAGATAATGAAATCATCATAAGAGAAGCGGATAAGGGGGGGAGTATTGTGATTCTAAATAGAAGTGATTACCTGAAAGAATCATTTAGAATCCTAAATGACAAGGAAACTTACCAAAAATTATTTAGAGATCCGACTCATGATTTTATCAAAATTCTGTTTGAATTATTAAATAAGGCTAAGAATCTGGGGGCAATTACTTTGGATGAGAAAAAGTTCTTGTACAATGATAACTGTAGGGTAGCGACCTTTTATTATCTACCAAAGATACATAAAGATCAAAAGACACCTCCAGGCCGGCCAATTATTTCTGGAATTGATTCCCTGACCTGTAAACTATCCGAATATGTGGACTTTTACTTAAAACCAATGGTGACAACATTACAGTCCTATATTAGGGATACTTTACACGTGCTAAATATAATGGAGGGAATTGAATGGAATGAAGAATTTATTTGGTTGACATTAGATGTCACTGCATTATATACCAGCATACCTCATAAGGAAGGGATTGAAAGTATTGAATATTTCCTAAAAAAACATGAACATCTGCCAGAAGTGAAAGTTTGGTTCCTATTGGAAGCAATAAAATTTATCTTAACCAAGAATTATTTCCTTTTTGATAAAGAATATTTTCTCCAACTTAGCGGTACGGCAATGGGAACCAAATTTGCACCCAATTATGCCAACTTATATATGGGGTGCTGGGAAGACCAATATACTTGGAACAATAACCCCTTTAAAAATAACATCATTCTTTGGCGGAGATTTATAGATGACGTTATTGTCATCTGGAGAGGTGATGCAGAAACATTAGAAGCATTTATTATTTATCTTAATTCTAATAACAAAAATCTAAAATTCACCCACAATAGTAATAGAATTAAAATTGATTTTTTGGACATAACTTTACAACATGAGAGAA
This sequence comes from Bombina bombina, assembly GCF_027579735.1. Taxonomy (NCBI): domain Eukaryota; kingdom Metazoa; phylum Chordata; class Amphibia; order Anura; family Bombinatoridae; genus Bombina; species Bombina bombina. The sequence continues at coordinate 246,517,953 of NC_069504.1, read as the reverse complement.
AGAGAGTTATTACCACACTATATAAAAAACAGACCGATTCCAACAGTTATCTACATGCAAGAAGTTGTCACCACAAAAAATGGGTAAACAACATACCCTATGGGCAGTTTCAAAGGGTAAAAAGGAATTGTACTAAATCAGAGGCCTTTGAAATAGAAGCTAAAGAATTGGTAACGAAATTTGCGGCAAAAGGTTATTCTACTGAAGTTATTGAACAGAGCCTGAATAAAACAAGAAAATTAGACAGAAAAACTCTTCTAAAAGGTAATGAGAATAGAAAAATTTCCTCGTCAAAAAGGAGAAATAATTTATTCTTAACTAAATACAATAACTCAGCTACTGAAATAGAAAGAATTATTCGTCGATACTGGTATGTCTTAAAAGAAGATCCAGTATTAAAAAATTTATTAGAGGACAAACCAAATGTTGTCTTTAAGAAAAATAGATCAATAAAAACCATATTAGCACCCAGCACTTTAAGAGAAATTAAAACAAATAAATCCTGGTTAACAGATCAACATAAAGGATTTTATAAATGTAAAAGAAAAAATTGTAATGTATGTAAATATACTGATCCAGAAAATAAAGAAGTGAAATCAAATACAAATAATAAATGTTTCCCTATCAAATCCTTTTTAAACTGTCAGTCTAAATTTGTGGTGTACATCCTTGAATGTAACTGTGGGAAACAGTATTTGGGGAGAACGAAACGTACTCTGAAACGAAGAATTAATGAACATTTGAATAATATCACCTCTGGTGATGTTCCCCACGGCGTATATGATCATTTCAGGGATGTACACCAGAGTAACCCTGAAGGTCTGAAATTTAAAGCAATAGAACAGGTGGTTCTGGACAAAAGAAGGGGCAATAGACTCTTACAGTTACGTAAACGTGAGACCTATTGGATACATACCCTTAAAACTTTAGAACCATATGGCCTCAATAGGGAGGTAGATATACAGGCATTTTTATTAGATTAAAATATTTATAACTTCTGAGTTTCTTTACCTACACCTTTTTCATTATTAATATATATATTTTTTATTCAAGAATTCTCCTTAGTATAAAATCGCTTACGCAACCCCTGGATACATAGTGTATCATGAACTATATTTTATTAGGTTTTTTAAATATTTTTAATCTGATATTAATTATATATTTTTTTAGATGTGTGAACTGGATGAATTAAACTAATATATTTGTATTCATGAATTTATGGGAATATCAATTGGAAATATAACTTAAATTAAGGTTTAAACATTTTTTAAATAAAAAGGGGGAAGGAAATTTTCTTTTCCCTTTTTTTAACTTATGACCATTTTTTGATATTAATGAATTGTGTATTATTGCTGTACGTCTGGATTTTAAAAGAATATATTTATTGCATATAATATTATAATCTTAGAGGTTTATATTTTCCTAAATGTGAGCACAGATATGACTAGCGCATAACATAACATGACTACAAATTTGCATCACCGAACTTCAAATGACACGCTAAGGTGGGCGGTCTACATTGACTATGAACGTACTTAAGGGAAGCTTCCAGTGGGCGTGGATATTCCTCTGACGAAGCGGTGACACAACCGCGAAACGCGTAAGGCAACGCCCACCTTGCGTCTGTCTTTGTGGAACAGCGATCAGCTGTTGGTGAATCTGTACGGACCATTTGTTTGTGAGAAATTGTGCTAAAAAAAAACTCCTACCAGAGTGGACGCGAGTAAGACAAGAGGCCGGGGGAAATACCTGTCAAGATTTCGTGGTACAAACAGCGATACCCGGCATTCAGGTTTTTTGTCCTGACTCTTTGGACTAAGCACTTACAGCAAGTGGCCCTGAGCGATATTTTAATCTACATGCTCAAACATACCTCATAAGTTTGAGGTTGATTCTTGTGAGTAGACACCCTACGGGGGAGCTGTTTTAATATACACTTGTATCATTGTTTGATTAAATTGATTTGCACTATGTAGGTGCCTTTGTGCGCTTTCTTTCTTATTTTACTTTTAGATTTCTACCTTACTCCGTGAGATTCCGGAGGATTATTAAGACACAGCAGCCGACACCTACAATTGATCTGCACTACTACGTGGGATCTAATTAATTTATCCTTTTTTTAATATAACATATAACCTTGCCATATATATATTTTGGTTATTTTGTTGTATATTTCCATGAACTAACATTATTTGATTATTTGATTGTTTGATTTTGGTGTCATCCAAATATTTATAATACATTGAGTACACACAATTGTGAAAAAATATTTTAAAATTTTTTTCTTGTAAGAGGTTTATTTAGAGCGCAGTTCTGTGTTTTGGAGGAGGGTTTTTTTTAACTCTTTCACATACACGTTTTTTTTCTTGCTTTATATATATATATATATATATATATTTTAAGTTGAAAAGTACACTCATATGTGATAACAGTTACAATTTGGCAGATTTGCACTACATGCGATTTAAATTGTTTTTTAAGGGATACTATTTGTTACAATGTATTATATTATTGAGATGACGATGTATGTGCTCATTGGTTCTATATTGTTATGACAACTTTCTGTTTTATCGTAACTTGTTTATTTAATGAGGCTAATTAAGCATGTTTGTATTCATCTTTTTTACTTGCCTGAAGAAACGACCCTTGAGCGGTTGAGAAACAAGTTGCAGCCAAAAAGACATTAAAAGTTTTTGTTTTTATCTTGGGAAGTTGTCTTTTTATATATACGAACCAGTTCCAGTGTATATATATTCCGTACAGATTGGTAAAGAGCCCAGCAGCTTTGAATTGCTGTTGACATCGGCATTTGATCACCATACGTGTGGAATCTTCATCCTTCAGCTAAAGAAGTAGCTGACAATTACAAATTAAAGCCTAGTTTCCAATGCTGTTGAAATTGTGTAAGTCAGTGATTTTCAACCACTGTGCCGTGGCACACTAGTGTGCCGTGAGAGATCGTCAGGTGTGCCGCCATGAATTAGTGCTTATCCTACACTGATTGTGAAACTCTTATACTGGCGCCCCCAAGGCTTAGGGACTTTAACAGTAGGATTACTTGGGCCCCAGTAGTTTCTGCTTTTGGTCTCAATACTTGTGCACTGCTTACTGCCCTAACAAGCAGAACTTTTACTTGCATGTAACTACTGCATATCACCTAAGAATTTATTTTCATCACTGGTACCCCCCTAACAGCCTCAATATGTGGAACTTTTGATTGTTGTTATTGTGCCTCTAGCTTTGGCAATACAGTTGTAGTTACTGTCATGCTAATAAAACTTAATTGAATTGACAAAATTGTATATATATATATATATTTATATATATATATATATATATATATATATATATATATATATATATATATATACTGTATTAGGTTACAATGTGTGATTTTTTTTAAAATTTTGGGATGGTGGTGTGCCGTAAGATTTTTTTAATGTAAAAAAATGTGCCTTGGCAAAAAAATTGTTGAAAATCACTGGTGTAAGTAACAAGTATCTCCATTAAATCTTAGGAGATGTTTTATGTTACAACTAGTTCACTCACTGTACAGCGGTAATGAAAACTAGGCCTCACTAACTTGTGTATTATTCACATTTGCTCATAAAAACTTTGGTAAAATACAGAAAGAGATGGGTTAACCAGGTCTGACACAAAAAAGTAACAAGATTTATTATTCTATCGAACAAAAACCTGTAGCCAAACAAAAGAAGAAAAAACATTTCCAAATGTTTTCACTGACTTCCTCTGGGCCATGCATGTATTTAATTTTGATTAATTTGATAATTATAATGACTCTGGAGCCGATTTATTAAGATGCGGGCAGACATGATCTGCTAAAGCGAATCATGTCCGCCCGACATCGCTAAATGCTGACAGCATACGGCCGCTAGCAGGGGTGTCAATAATCCCGATCATATCTGATCGGGATGATTGCTATCCGCTGCCTCAGAGGTGGTGGATAAGTGAAGGAGCCGCGGTCTTAAGACCGCTGCTTCTTAACTTATGTTTCCGGCGAGCCTAACGGCTCACGCATAAACTGCTGCATTTGTATCATGTTAAATCGGCCCCAATATCTGCAGTTATGTATCTCATGATTTAATATTGGTGAAATGTGGTAACTTTAATTTGAAATGAAATAAATGTCCAAATCCTCAAAAGTCACAAACAAAACTACATACATTGTATTTAAAACACAGACAAACCAAGTCACATGTTTTTGCATTTCCTACCACCAGTTTGCCATAAGATGTATGCCAAATGTGATAATATAAAATAAAATAACAACTTTTTTACAAACTTTAGGTTTGTCACTGAAAATATGTACATACAACCTGTGCAGTCATATGACAAATGTCCGAAAATCTTCTTTATGATCTCCTGTGTTCAAGAATACCAAACATGAATGGGTCTGTCATCTGGTAAATAGAAAGCCTCTAATTGTAGCTGTGCATCACAGTTCTGAGACATTTTTTTATATTTACAGACAATGGGTCCATAGCATATTTGGTATGGCATAACTGCCCAAGAAAACTATATATTTTTAAAATAGAAAATGGGGACAGCTTTATTTTTTAATATGATTGCATGTGACATACATCTTCTGGCAAGAAATGCAAAGTGATGGGACTAGATCAATATTTTTGGTTGTATTTGATGTTATAAGGAAGATGTCATTGGCCAAAAGGCCAGCAGGACTATGCTATTCTAAATGTTCTAGCTTGCAACAGCAAAATAAAGGTTTGGTTTGTTGCTTAGGGAAATTTCTAGGGCAAACACAATATTCATGTAATTATGATGAGATAAAAGTGAACCTGAGAACTCTGGGTAAGATATACATAATCTCAAATTGAAGCAAGTGTTTGCGTACCTTACCCAGAGTTCTGTGGTTTTACTTTAATTTCATCATAAATTAAATTAATAATGTGTTTGCCCTGGAAATAGTCTTCCCAAAACAACAAATCTGACATATCTTGATGTGAACTATGATGTTCAAACCAACTAGACGTCATGGTTTTCCTGCTGGCCTTTTGGCCTGGATTTTTTTTTGGTAGCATAAGAGGAACTACAGTCAGTTTTGTCTCTCCTTGTAATAAATGCTTGTCAGGACAGCAAACACAAGTCCTCTCCATAAAGTGGTGCTAGAGATATGGTAATACAATCTATGCCTGACAAAATAGAAGCTTATTCCTTTTGTTGGAATATTTTTCAGCCACGCCCATTAATGTATTTTTGGAAAATGAATATGGGAGCTTTCTTTAGCTTCTCCTCTTCAATGTTTGCCAGTACATTGCTCTGTAAGTTTTATTTTATAATCTAAAAAGGTACTATATGCTTCAAATAACACAAAACATGGATTTAAACACATACGCCTCTCTAAGGTATGGTAGAAATATAAAACGTATACATCTTATAAATGCAAATAAAAATATGATGATAATAGTCACAGTATAAATAATAGTATAAATAATAAAGTATACAAGTATCTTATTCCTATGCTCAACTCTCCAACTACACACCTAGTATATAAAAAAAATACTCTCTAAGAGTGATTTCCCTTTTGTCAATAAAAGTTAAATACAACATCTGATCATTATGGAAATCTAATTCATTTCTGATGAATAGTGCTGCAGTCTGATGAAAAATATTCCAAAGTGAAGAGATAATATATGTTTCCTACTGCGTTTTCATTTGCAGCAAATGAGCAAGTTTTTTTTTGTAATTGAAGTAAACAAGACCTCATTTTCCACACTTCTGTCAATTTTAATATGATTTTAATAAAAAATTATATCTGCTTCATAAAAGTTTTTATTTTTACTTTGCCAATATTAAAATAAAATATCAAGCTTAACTGATTAGCCATATTAATCATGTTTATTTATTATAGAAAAAAATTATACTGGTTTACCTCATCACATTGCCATTATCTCCTATATTTCTGACTATCTTCAAATGCTTGTGAAACAGCAGCCAACTATATTCATTTATTGCACTTGCTTTATTTTATTTTTGCACTTATCTAACATTAGAGTGGTTCTAATTCTAAAGAGGAACATCAGGGCCATTTTTAGGGGAAAGGGGAACAAGCAGCTTCTTGGGGTGCAAGAACACAACTGGCACAGAGTTTTGGTTCAGACAATGCAATCTCAGACAGCAACGTTCAGGCGGGCCGACACAGCTCACACCTGCCAGACACTTTGACCCATCGCACCGCGGGACACAAGAGGAGCACACCAAACACCTGAACACACCACTGTCCACATATTAGGATTGGACACTTATTTTTACACTACAGAAGCTTTTGGATATTGACAAGACATTTGCCGGAACCTTTCATACACTGACATTGTCAGGTTGGGAGAAGAGTCTTGGCTACAGCATTGGCTTGCAGCTCACCTGGTCCGGCCATTGCCCCAAAAAACGTGGGTGCCACTTTCCAGACGCCTATCCGGATTCCACAGGTCCTCTGGGTGAGACCTCCAGCGTACTGACTTCTGGTCTTTGAATGTCAGCCTGCTTTCTCGCCACCTTATTCACTTAAGGTGCCACTTTCCTTGTGAGTAGTTTTTTGCACATCACTTTTATATTTGTTGTTTAAACGATTCACACTATGTTGGCGCCCCTTGTTTATTTTCCACTCTAGACACTTTGACCCATCGCACCGCGGGACACAAGAGGAGCATGCCAAACACCTGAACACACCACTGTCCACATATTAGGATTGGACACTTATTTTTACACTACAGAAGCTTTTGGACATTGACAAGTACTTTTTCATTTTACCCTTCACCAACAACATTATTGTTTATCTGTGATTATTCGATTATTGTAATGTATCACTAATTGTTTTGAGCGCCTGTTTTATCCACAATTTACTTTTGCATTATTTTTCACATATACCAATCACTGTGCTGTTTATATATATATATCAATTGATGCACACGGGTACAAACCCAACTTTAAAGTAATAGGTCTTACTTTGATTACCTGTGTTCCAAGCGTATCCTCTTAGGGTTTTCCTCCTCAGGAATTTCTTTTATATATGATTCGCTATAGTGAATCCTGCCCGGGTATGATAAATCTAACCCTATGGCTCAATTCCCTTCAGCTCTGACCTACTGACTACCTCTCCTCCTCTCTACTAGCTAGCCCTGTGTCCTATGATCATTCTCATTTCCTAGCCCTGTGTCCTCTGATTATTCTAATTTCCCTCACTTTATTACAGTGCTTAGTCCTGATGCTACTTCTAGATTACTTTCCATTTGATTTATGTCTTATGTGAGATAATATATTAGACTAAATCAGTTCTGTCTTTTTGTATTTGGGGTACTTAGATTATAAATATTATTGATTTGTCTGTAAAATAGAAAACACTAGTACATAATAAAGACAATCTGACAACCATTTCTGTCACTTTTGGTTGCTTCCTGATCTGCAATAGCCCTGCTATTACAACTCTAGCGTGACTGTGCTTAGTTGGGCGTGCAATAGAAGTTAAAGTAAATGAGTTCACTCAAGTGTAAACTAAATAAACCCACATCAAGAGACCTAGCATAAAGAGTTAAAAAAACAATGTGAACCAAACACCATTAAATCAACAGTTACAATCATATATACACTATCTGATAACAATTAGTCATATAAATATTAATACAAATGTTTTATAAGGTTTTAAATATGATATATCACACTCTTTATTGAACTCTTTCGGTAGAATAAGTAATCGTGGACACAATATTTGAAGCCCTTTAGTTAGCGTACTTCGGTTTTCACTTTTACTTTCAACTTGTAATGCGAGCGCTAACCCTGGCTTGAAAAAACTTTACTTCTCACTGTGTTAGAGCTCAAGCAAAGCGCTAAATAGTGCTTCAGTTGTAATCTAGCCATAAGTTCATAGGAAATATTACATTTGTAATGCTAAAAACCATAAATGATTAAAACTGTTTAATATTAGCAATTTCAGAATGTCCTTTAAACACATGATCTTCTAAAGCTGTGCATAGCTTCTCTCTTGGCTTAGCTAAAAAATACTAGCTATGATCCTAAATATACAGTACATGTCTCACAATTTAATATGCATCAATTGTCTGTTACTTTTCTGACATTGTGACTTTCATGTGTGCACTGGGGACAAGTACACTCCCATATACATATAAACATATGCATGCATATATACAGTATATCTAAAATATGCATAATTATAAATGCACAAATATTAGATTTTTTTTCCACTTTTTTTACTCTAATGACGTCTATGAGGGATTATGGTATTGCCCGCAATATTCTAAATTTGGCTTTTATTGTGCATCAGATTAGTGAGCAAACGAACATTGTTTACTTTCAACTTGTCATACAAGCACTACCCGGCGAGCGCAAAAAGCTTACTTCTAATGGAGTTAGAGCTCAAGTGAAAGCGTAAAATACCACTCCACTTGTAATTGGGTCCATTGTGGGTTAACTAACCCAAAAGATGCTGAAGTGTATCCTGCAAAGTTAAAATCTAAGCAAAAAATTACAAATTAAAAAACCTAAACCGCCAAACCCTACAAAACACTTACCCCCCTCTAAACTAACCCCATATCTAAACAAAAAAAACTCTAAACTAACCCCACTAGGATACCAAAAAATAAACTCCATTATCCAAAATAAAAAATCATTAGACCTAATAATGAACTACATGCCCCATAAAAAAAAATAAAACCCCCAAAATAAAAAAAACCTAAACCCTAACACTAAAGTATATTATAATAGCCCTTAAAAGAGCCTTTTGTAGGGCATTGACCTAAAGTGATGTGAGCTCTTTTGCAAAAAAAAAGTTACAAAACCCCCCACCTACATTAAAGTAACCCCACGCCCCAAAATTGCAAAGTCTAACTGTAAAAAAACCTAGCCTAGATAAGAAAACTAAAAACCCTATCTAACCCCAAAAGTGTTACTTCAGTGTACGCACACTTCAAATATTGCCGTGGGGACCATAGTTTAATTACACCTACACTAAGGCCTCTATTTATCAAGGTCTGTCTGACCTGATCCGACAGTGCGGATCAGGTCCAACAGACCTCGCTGAATACGGCGAGAAATACGCTCGCTGCATTCAGCATTGCACCAGCAGCTCACAAGAGCTGCTGGTGCAACACCGCCCCCTGCAGACTCAAGGCCAATGGGCCGCCAGCAGGGGGTGTCAATCAACCCAATCGTACTCGACCGGGTTGATTTCTGGCGATGTCTGTCCGCCTGCTCAGAGCAGGCGGACAGGTTATGGAGCAGCGGTCTTTGTGACCGCTGCTTCATAACTGCTGTTTCTGGCGAGCCTGCAGGCTCGCCAGAAACACGGGGCATTAAGCTCCATTCAGAGATTGATAAATATGCCCCTAACTATCTCAGGTGATGTTGTCCTGACAGCTGATAGCTGGCAAGAAAAACATGGCTGCTACCCTCCTTGTAACCTGCAGTTTCCCCTGAACGACTAGAACTACGTCATCCCTAAGCTACACCAGTACCTCCCACCAACTTCCTACGTCTATGTGGCAACTAACCTACACTCCCCCAGCATAACCCAGTTAACTGCCCCATACCACCTACACCTATGTCACGCCTAACCTTCACACACCTGGAATGCCCAGCTAAATGCCTACTCTCAAAAAATAAATTACACACTAGTGGACAACAGCTGGATGACCTGCAAAACCTCCCCGGCCTATCCAGGGCCAGATGGGAATTGAACCCAGGTCCACCGCTACTTAAAAGGGATGTTGATCGGGTAGGGTTCAAGGGATCAAGTCTGTCTTTTAGTATATGTTTATGTTTAAAATAATATTAAGCAACCAAAAACTCCCTTTTAAAATACCTAAAATACTGTAAACAATATGCGTTATACATGCCATAATGCATACTATTTAAATATTGACCCCTAATCGGCCATAACCTAAAACTAACTGTAGAATCTCAGGCCCTACACAGGAATATTCAATATTTAAATGATGCATTCTTATGTATATGCATAATGTTTAAATATTTGCATATAAATTAAAATGTAATTTAAAGGGACAGTCTAGTCAAAATTAAACTTTCATTACTCAGATAGAACTTGTAATTTTAATCAACATTCCAATTTACTTTTATCATCAAATTTGCTTTTTTCTCTTGGTATTCTTAGTTGAGACTAAACCTAGACAGAGACTCATATGCTAATTTCTAAGCCCTTGAGGGCTGCCTCTTATCACATGCTTTTAAATTGCTTTTCAACACAAATATAGTGAAAGTACACGTGGGCCATATAGATAACACTGTGTTCCGGCACAGAACGTTATTTAAGATTTAGCACACTACAATGCTAAATGCAAGTCAATATATAATAAACAGTCACAGTCATGTGATCAGAGGACTAGAAGAAGGTTCTTAGATACAAGGTAATCACAGAGGTAAAAGTATATTAATATAATTGTGTTGGTTATGCAAAATTGGGGAATGGGAATATTTATCTTTTAAAACAATATGCATTCTATTGTAGACTGTCCCTTTAATGTTGCTTGATGTGTTTATTATTTCTAATTAAAGACAGTATAATTAATATTATAGGTCTACATAACTGAATGCCTGTTATGTAAAAATATAATTTAATATACTAACTACTATAACAAAAATATATATATTAACATATATATCTATGTTATCACTAATAAACACAACAAGCTAACATAAATAGATTTTAATGTATATGCAATACTTAAAAAAAATGTTATGCAATATACATGCATAGCTGTTTAAATATTGAACATCAATGCAAGGCCTGACTACATTTTATTTACAATCTTTGAAATAAAATACATGGTCATGTATAATTCATAATAGTATTTGATATATAAATTAAAATTTAGATATTCTAGCTTGAAGCATTTATTATTGTAAATAAAAAATATTTTTAAAATAAATATTTATGTTATAAAAGACATTTACATAATAATTATAGTATCACATAACTGCATGCCTGTTATGCAAAAAATGTAACATGACTATAAATTTAAAACATATATTTATATTTAAAATAAGGAAAACAAGAAATAATAAATACTTATTAATGTATATACAATAGTTAAAAGAATATGCATCATACAAAAGAATGCATAATATTTTAAAAATTGTAGATAAAGGCACCATTAACCCTAAAATGCCCTAACCTAATCACCCAATCAACCCCCATACAGGTATGAGGGGTGGTTAGGAAATTCAGGCACAATAAATAGTAACAATCAATAATCACCCAATGAACCCCCATACAGGTATGAGGGGTGGTTAGTCGATTAAAGCATAGTAAATTGTATCAATATTCCCCTACCCTAAACCACAATACTGATATGAGGAGTGGAGTGGTTAGGCAACAATTAAGGCCTAATAAATGGAAACCATCAATAATCACCCAATCAACCCCCATACAGGTATAAGGGATGGTTAGAAGATTAAGGCCTACAAAATACTAACTAACAATAATCACCTAATCAACCCCCATAGAGGTATGGGGGGGTTAGGTTATTAAGGCCTACAAAATACTAACTAACAATACTCACCAAATCAACGCCCATACAGGTATGGCGGGTGATTAAGCGATTAAGGCCTAAACCGCCACCTCCCAACACAAACTAAAACTATACTAATGTCAGGGTTTTACCATTCTGTACCTTTAACTACTAATTACCATACTGCTATTTAAGGCTCCACCTAGTGTTGAACGTTGCTTGGTAATTTGTTCAGTCACTCTCTGTTCCTGAACGCTACACACCCAGCTATTCCCTCCTGTCTAAGTTGGGATTTCCTTCTATTGATACTAATTTTCAGTTACTCAAGACTTGCGGTATTGCAGCACCTCATCTCTGTTCCTGTCTCTCACGCTGCTGCTTGCTTCCTGTACACTCGCATGCTGGTCTGTTGGCGTGTGACGTCACGCCCGACTTGACTCTAGGTGAAACCGCAGCTGCCACACACTCTCACTGAATCTCAGCACACGCTGTCTGCATTACCTCTCCGGTAACTCCGCTTTTGCTCCACGCTGAGGATACTATTTGGGAAGTCGGTTTGTATATTCTACCATCAGGATTACCGGTCTGTATTACCAATATACAAATAAGGATATCTTGCCTCTCATGTCATTTGTTTCTGCTTGCCTCAAGTAATCAAGTTTACCTGCCATACCAAGCTATTAACCAGTTTATTTCATGTACTAACTTTTACATCAAATCATCCCCTTGTGATTCATTTCATTGACTTGCACAGTGACTTCTGCAAATCTAACATTATTGCTTCAAGGTACTGCTCCCTCTAGCATTAACCACTGATGTACTTTTTGTGCTTAAACTGACTTTAACCCAGCAACTACTTACAACTGCAAATCTTGTATCCGGTTGTAAACGACCTATGAACCTACCTTGCACAACTCTAACTAAAGTGTGTGTGTGTGTGTGTGTGTGTGCAAGCTATGTAAATATTTTATATGTGTGTGATGCGAGTCTGCAACTATTTTGGAAAGTGAATAAGTTTCTCTCTAAACTGTGGAATTGGAGTTATCCTACATTTCATACTATATTGTTGTTTAGCTCATTCCATTTCTCTTGTATACCATCTTCACACTGTATCCTACAGTAGTGACCCTCAGATCTATGAGCATAACAGGGTTCACACAAGTTAGATCTTAGTGAACCCGAGGTAAGGTGTGAGACTGAGTGGTCCTGCAAAGAACAAGGGTACTAGTTCATACTTAAACATAACATATTACCAAGCCTATAAAAATAACTAGTACCTTGTTAAATGGATATAACAGAGCTTTACAATAGGGTTGGCTCCCTAGCTCAAAGTATGGATCATATGATACAGGGACTAAGGGAGATACAATTGGAGAACCAAAACATCAGAACATTCATTAATGACCATCTTGCCAGTAAGCCTCCTGTAGCTGAAACCTCAGCTGAACCTTTAATTAGCCCTCCTGAAAAATTCTCTGGGGAGAGAGCTTTGTTTAGGGATTTCAAGAACTCTTGTACACTGATGTTTACTTTGAAACCTAAATCATACCCAACAGATAGGGTCAGGGTATTAACTGTTATCTCATTCTTACGTGGTGAGGCCAGGTCTTGGGCTAATGCCTATTATGAGAATGATGATCCCATCTTAAATTCTCTCGATGCATTCTTTTCTGCCATGTCTCTGCTTTATGAGGATCACAATAAACAGAACACAGCAGAAACAGCTATTAGGTCCTTACGTCAAGGGAAAAGAGTTGTGGAAGAGTATATCACGGATTTCAAACGTTGGGCACCGGACACTCAGTGGAACACTCCAGCTTTAAGGAATCAATACCGATTAGGTCTCAGCGAAGCAATAAAAGATGAGCTTGCACGTGGTATCATTCCTGATGATTTAGAAGCCCTCATGACACTCAGCATAGGTATAGACTGAAGGTTAAGGGAAAGAAAATCTGAAAGATCCTTCACTGATGCAAGCTACAGAAGAATATCCACTTATCAAGCTACACCTTCAATCTTACCAACAAGGTCCTCTGATGAACCTATGGATGTAGCAGTGATTCGTGGTCCTCTAAAACCCGAAGAAAAAGCTAGGCGCAAATTACTGAACCTTTGTTTATACTGTGCTGATAAAGATCACACTGTTAAGGATTGTCCATTACTTCTTCGCCAAAAGAAGGGTAAGACACCTCCTATGGTACATGATTTCAATTCTCATTTGTCCCTTCCTCTCTCCCTACAGTGGCATCATCGGAATATAGACGTACAGGCCGTAGTTGACTCTGGCGCATCTGGGAATTTTGTAGATATTTCGTTTGTTGTTAAAAATAAGATCCCACTAATAAAAAAGAGTGTTTCACTTGCTATACCGTTGGTTGACGGCTCACTATTCAGTTCAGGTCCCATAACACATCACACCATCCCTATTACTGTGATAACAAAGTCTGGTCATATATATCCGCTTTCAGAGCCAGAATTAGCTCATTTGAAAGACTATCTGGATGATAACTTGAAAAAAGGCTTCATTAGACCCTCCACATCCTCCGTTGGAGCATCTATGTTTTTTGTTAAGAATAAGGATGGTAGCCTCTGTCCAATCATTGACTATAGGCAACTTAACAAATGCACAAAGAAAAACAGATACCCCCTGCCTCTCATTCCTGAACTAATTGAACGGTTACGTGGTGCTGTTATTTATACAAAACTGGATCTTAGAGGTGCCTACAATTTGATTAGGATGAGAGCAGGGGATGAGTGGTTAACAGCCTTCCGTACACGTTACGGCCTTTATGAATACACTGTGATGCCGTTTGGTTTATGCAACGCTCCGGCGACATTTCAGTGTTTCATAAATGATGTGTTTCATGATCTCTTAGATGTTTGTATTGTCATCTATCTGGACGACATTCTTATATTCTCAGAGTCATACGAAAAACATGTGTCTCATGTGAAGCAGGTTTTATTACGATTAAGAGTCCATCGTCTTTTCGCTAAGCTTGAAAAGTGTATATTCAATACAGATACGATTTCCTTCTTAGGATACAACATATCACCTTTAGGTATCTCCATGGAATCTAACAAGGTGGATGCTATAACCAATTGGCCTGTTCCCCGTAATAAGAAAGAAATCCAGAGATTTTTAGGGTTTGCAAACTTTTATCGCAAATTCATTAAAGGGTTTTCACATATTGTTCAACCATTGACTTACTTAACACGTAAACATATAAAATTTGTTTGGAATCAGTCAGCAGAAGATTCTTTCATTAGTCTGAAACAGAAATTTATTACAGCTCCGATTCTACAGTTCCCAGATCCCAGTTGTCAATACACCCTGGAGGTTGATGCTTCCGAATATGCTCTTGGGGCAATTCTTTCTCAAAGAAAGTCTCCTACGGAACCTCTTCACCCAATATCTTACTACTCCAGAGTAATGACATCTGCAGAAATGAATTATGGTATTGGTGATAAGGAGCTTCTTGCTATCAAATCCGCTCTAGAGTTCTGGAGACATCTTCTGGAAGGAACACAACACCCTATTCTAATATACACTGACCATCGGAATCTTGAATTTCTGAGGTCCAACAAAACCTTGACTTCACGTCAAGTCAGGTGGAGTCTTTTCTTTTCACGATTTGATTATATCATAACATATAGACCCGGCTCCAAAAATCTCAAGGCAGACTCCCTTTCTCGAAAGGATCCGAAACCTTTGCATATAGAAACACCAGAATCTATCATACCCTCAGATAGAATAATCTGTTTGACTACCGGCTTCAAAACCACCTTAAAACAACATCTGTCACAGGACTCTTCTTTACAGCAACTCAGATTAAGCAAACATCAGGATGGTTTGTACTACCATAAGAATCTACTGTATATACCTGAAGTTCTCAGAGAAGAGATTGTTGGTTATGCTCATGACTCACTCCTAGCAGGTCATCCTGGAGTTCATAAGACATTGCATTTATTAAAGAGAGATTATTGGTGGCCCAAAATGATGGACACAGTCACTCGATATGTACAAAGCTGTCCCACATGTACCACCAAGAAACACCCACATAATCGCCCTTATGGATACCTTCTTTCGCTTCCAATCCCAGACAGACCTTGGACAGATATCGCCATGGATTACATAGTGGACTTACCATCTTCATCAAATTACAACACCATATTAGTAGTGGTTGATTTGTTTTCTAAAATGGCTCATTTCATCCCCCACAGGGGTCTTCCAACAGCTTCAGAAACTGCCTCTCTATTCCTAAACAACATAGTGAAACTTCATGGATTGCCCAAATCTGTCACTACGGATAGGGGGTCACAATTCACATCTAGGTTTTGGACCCAGCTATGTCGTACCCTCAATATCTGTAGAAGACTCAGCTCAGCCTATCATCCCCAGACGAATGGGCAAACGGAGAGAACTAATCAGTCACTTGAGCAGTATCTCCGCTGCTACTGTACTTTGGAACAAGATAATTGGCACTCACTTTTGGCCACTGCCGAATTTGCTCATAACAACTCACTACACTCCTCTATGAGAACCACACCATTTTACGTCAACTATGGGTTTCATCCATCATATCATCTTACCTGTACGTCTGATTCTACACTACCAATTGTAAACGATACAGTCAATTCAATTGCAAATGGTTTTGCCTCCTTAAAAACAGTTCTACAAGAGGCACAAACCACCCAGAAACATCATTATGACTTACGCAGATATAAACCTCCGGATTATGCTGTTGGCGACAAGGTCTGGCTTAGTACAAAAAACCTACGTTTAAAGATCCCCAGTAAAAAATTAGGTAATATTTGGGTCCATATGAGATTATTAAAGTGATCAATCCTAATGCTGTGACTCTTCAATTACCATCTACTCTGAAGATACATCCAACGTTCCATATGTCCTTGTTAAAGCCCTACTCCTTGGTCAGGGGTAACCTACAGGGTTCTTCTGTTGTTCCTCAAGTGAATGATGATGTCGAATATGAAATTGATTCTATCTTGGACTCCAGATACCTTCATGATCAGCTCCAGTATTTGGTAAGATGGAAGGGCTATGCTCCTGAGGAGGATTCGTGGGAGCCGTCCTCTAACTTCTCCGCCCCCCAACTTCTCTCTTTGTACCACCGGAGAAATCCTGACCGTCCTGGTCCTTGATCCGCGGAGCGGCTCCTTGAGGGGGGAGTTCTGTCAGGGTTTTACCATTCTGTACCTTTAACTACTAATTACCATACTGCTATTTAAGGCTCCACCTAGTGTTGAACGTTGCTTGGTAATTTGTTCAGTCACTCTCTGTTCCTGAACGCTACACACCCAGCTATTCCCTCCTGTCTAAGTTGGGATTTCCTTCTACTGATACTAATTTCCAGTTACTCAAGACTTGCGGTATTGCAGCACCTCATCTCTGTTCCTGTCTCTCACGCTGCTGCTTGCTTCCTGTACACTCGCATGCTGGTCCGTTGGCGTGTGACGTCACGCCCGACTTGACTCTAGGTGAAACCGCAGCTGCCACACACTCTCACTGAATCTCAGCACACGCTGTCTGCATTACCTCTCCGGTAACTCCGCTTTTGCTCCACGCTGAGGATACTATTTGGGAAGTCGGTTTGTATATTCTACCATCAGGATTACCGGTCTGTATTACCAATATACAAATAAGGATATCTTGCCTCTCACTTGTTTCTGCTTGCCTCAAGTAATCAAGTTTACCTGCCATACCAAGCTATTAACCAGTTTATTTCATGTACTAACTTTTACATCAAATCATCCCCTTGTGATTCATTTCATTGACTTGCACAGTGACTTCTGCAAATCTAACATTATTGCTTCAAGGTACTGCTCCCTCTAGCATTAACCACTGATGTACTTTTTGTGCTTAAACTGACTTTAACCCAGCAACTACTTACAACTGCAAATCTTGTATCCGGTTGTAAACGACCAATGAACCTACCTTGCACAACTCTAACTAAAGTGTGTGTGTGTGTGTGCAAGCTATGTAAATATTTTATATGTGTGTGATGCGAGTCTGCAACTATTTTGGAAAGTGAATAAGTTTCTCTCTAAACTGTGGAATTGGAGTTATCCTACATTTCATACTATATTGTTGTTTAGCTCATTCCATTTCTCTTGTATACCATCTTCACACTGTATCCTACAGTAGTGACCCTCAGATCTATGAGCATAACAGGGTTTACACAAGTTAGATCTTAGTGAACCCGAGGTAAGGTGTGAGACTGAGTGGTCCTGCAAAGAACAAGGGTACTAGTTCATACTTAAACATAACAACTAACACCTAACCCTTCAAGTAAACTAACCCCCTTTCTAAACTAACCGCACTAAGATAACAAAAAAGTTAAAAAAAAAATTAAAAAAAGCTATGTTATAAATAAAAACAAACTACAGTATCCAAAATAAATATCATTATACTTAACACAAGTTCCGGTTTGTATGTTATAACAAAACAAACTCATTTATTTTCAGAATTATTTTTGTACACCAGGAGTTTTATTCTTGGTATTTTGAATTTGTCTATGATCCTTGCTGGGTAACCGTGTGTTACGAACATCTTCTTCAGTAACTGGAGATTCTTATTACTGTCTTCTGAGCAAATGTGGCTGTACCTTATTGCTTATTGCTTGGCTGTAGATGATGGAGTGTTTAATGTGTTTGGGTTAGAAGCTGTCGCATTTAAGGTATGATGGTTGGTCAGTGGGTTTGTAATATGGGGGGTTTGTATTGTACAGTCTTTTATTGTGGTATCTATAAAAAGAACTTGCGTGGTAACGTGATTAAGTCTGAGTTTGATTGTGGGGTGAAAATGATTAAATCTTTCATTGAACTGGAGGAGACTTAGTTCACCTGCGGTCCAAATTATCAGGATATTGACAAAGTAGCAGAAGTAGGCCTGGAGTTTGATGTGACTCCTTTTGGTACTGGCCCAATGTCAGACAGCTTATTTTGGAGGAAGCTGGGTGTACTCCTTACTGAAGGTTTCTTGATGTTTTCCACCCAGCCAAAGATGCTTTCAGTTAGTGTACCAACCCCAAATATTATTGGTCTTCCAGGTTTGCCTTGTTTATGTATTTTTGGCAGTATATAGAAATACCCTGATTTTAGGGAGACTGAATCTGTGCCAGTTCAGGGTGGAGGGGGCGGTCTGAATTTTTTAGCAAATGTTTACAGCACTTCAGATATTTGGATACAGGATCATCTTTCAGAATGTGAAAATTAAATAATTTGTATAGAATGTCTAATTTATGCTTTTATTTATTTTTATATATATATATATATATATATATATATATATATATATATATTATGTTATTCTCTCACATCTATATAAGTGAATTCAAGTTATAAGTTGTAAGCAGTTTTATTTAATGCAGTAGAGACGATTCAAGCAGCTTATTTTAAACTGTACAGTTTAAATAAGATTTTGCATAACCTGGATTCCACAGAAGAAGCATTAAAGGAAAATCATTAAATAGTAGTATGTTAGTATTGTAATAAAGAGAAAAAGATATGCTAATACTCATTAAAGGGACACTGAACCCAAATGTTTTCTTTCGTGATTCAGATAGAGCATGCAATTTTAAGCAACTTTCTAATTTACGCCTATTATCAATTTTTCTTCGTTCACTTGCTATCTTTATTTGAAAAAGAAGGCATCTAAGCTTCTTTTTGGGTTAAGAACCATGGAGAGCACTTTTTTATTGGTGGATGAATTTATCCACCAATCAGCAAGAATAACCCAGGTTATTTACCAAATATGGGCCGGCATCTAAACTTACATTATTGCATTTCAAATGAAGATACCAAGAGAATGAAGAAAATGTGATAATAGGAGTAAATTAGAAAGTTGCTTAAAATTGCATGCTCTATCTGAATCATGAAAGAAAACATTTGGGTTCAGTGTCCCTTTAATATTGGGGAGGATGTTTATTAAATATTCTTTCTTCATTTTGAGGTTTTCAGTGAAGTCATTATTGATGATGACCTTTTCCCTTTGGTACTTCTTTTCCTTGTGATTTTTGATGAAGTTTGTTTCATACTCATCCATGAAGCTTTTGTCCAGTAGCAATATGTAAAGTAACGTGTGTTTACTGACAGTAGCTCATTAGACCCATTGGATAAGATTTAATAAATTCATGATGGACAGGGGTCTTTGCCCCTGTCTGCCATGGCATCACATCTAACGAGCAGCAATATGCTGCTCACATTTATCATTGCACACTGCGGCTAATGTGCAACGCCGCCCCCTGCTCTTCCGCAGCCAATAACGCGCAAGCACGGCTGTTAATCTCCCCATTCAGAAAAGTTTGGGGGGATTGAGAATTTGAGATATGCCACGTAACAGGTAGGCAACAATTCCCTCAGAGCAGCAGTTATTTCAATGCATCCAATGTACTGCAGTGAACAAGTGTGGGAGACCTGCATGAAAACATGGGTTTGGTGACTTCTTTTTCCCCTTTCTACTTTGACTTCGGAGTTTGCTTGTTTTTAATGTTTTTCACTAAATTTACAATATATACTTAGAAACTGTAAACACTTGGAGATGTTAATATAAAATGTTTAGTTATGTGTATTAAAACAACTTTGCAATATATTGTCCTTATTTAATCTTATGTAATTTGTCTCTGAAAATTGAAGATTTTCTAATTGTCAGTACTCAAAATGCACACTGCAGAATTTTTAAAGGGACATGAAACCCCCCAAAAGTATTTCATGATTCAAATAGAGCATGCAATTGTAAACATTTTTCTAATTTACTTGTATTACCTAACTAGTGGGAAAGCCTGCCCAGAGGGCAGTCTATTGTGGTGACGGCACCACCGAACCACCCTGTCATTTTTGGAAGGGCAGTCTATTGTAGTGACGGAACCACCCTGCCATCCAGGTGGATTCCGAAAATGGCAGGGTGGTAAAAAATCCACCTGGATTCTTTCACCACCCTGCCATTTTTGGAATCCACTTGGATGCAGCTTATGCTGCATCGAGGTGGATTCCGAAAAAAGCAGGGTGGTGAAAGAATCCATCCAAGTGGATTCTTTCACCACCCCGTTTGCTCTCTCTCCCCCTCTCTTTTGCTCTCTTTCCCCCCTCTCTTTTGCTCTCTCTCCCCACTCTCTTTTGCTCTCTTCCCCATCTCTTTTGCTCTCTCTCTCCCCCTTCTCTTTTGCTCTCTCCCCTGTTTATTGCTCTCTCTCTCCCCTCTCTTTTGCTCTCTCTCTCTCCCCTCTATTTTGCTCTCTCTCCCCCCTCTTTTTTGCTCTCTCTCCCCCTCTCTTTTGTTCTCTCTCCCCCGTCTCTTTTGCTCTCCCCCTCTCTTTTGCTCTCTCTCTCTCTCCCCTCTCTTTTGCTCTCCCCCTCTCTTTTGTTCTCCCCCTCTCTTTTGCTCTCCACCTCTCTTTTGCTCTCCCCCTCTCCTTTGCTCTCTCTCCCCTCTCTTTTGCTCTCTCTCTCCCCCTTCTCTCTTTTTTTTTATTTCAAGTAGTTTTTTATTGAGTTTTTAAAACAAAAAGGATACGAAATATAACAGTTGTACGAGTCAGGCGTACGTCAAATGCAAATACATCTGAACATAAAGAATAAGCAATACAAAAATGACGTTCTTACCAAATTGAAGGGGAATAATGAAAGTCCACTAGGGCATAAGGTAGTGTCAATGAGGGAGGGGGGGATGGGGAGAGGGAGGGAAGGAGGGGTAAGAGAGAGGGGTGAACTAAAGGTCTATAAGGGGAGGAAGAGGGTCATGTAAGGAGCTAGTATGGATTTGCAGAAATATGGCCGGGGCCGCTCCCAGGAAAAGTACAGATGTACTATAGTCTAGGTGTCAAAGCTAGGGAGCCAGAGAGTGTCAAACCTGCCCTTCCAGTCAGACCAAGTCAGTTCGAAAAAGTCAGACCTACCAGAGGCATAATAAATACTCTTTTCCATGGAGTACATGTAGGCCATGGTAGATATGATGTCTGACCAGGCCGGGGGAAGGGTACGTTTTCAGGCCCGCGCTATGTTGAGTTTAACTGCTGACAAAAGGTAGACGCTAAGGGAGCCCTGATGTTTGGGGAGTTTACATGTGCCTAGGTGGAAAAGGGCCATCTCGGGTGTTCTGGGTAGATGGATACCTAAACTGACTAGGGTAGAAAAGCATTTATGCCATATGGGCTTGAGTCTGGGGCAACTCCACCAAATGTGGATCATGTTACCTATATGTGAGCAGTCTCTCCAGCAGGTGGGGGAGGCCCCAGTGAAAAAATTTTGCGAGTTGGGCTGGGACATAATACCAATGTGTGAGCACTTGTATGTAGGTTTCTAGGATGGTAATGCAATGAAGGGTTTTCTTTGTCAATAGGAGCGTGTGTTGCCACTCCTCGGGGGGCTTCGTGAAGTCTAACCTCCGTTCCCATTTTAAGATATGTTGGGCTTTATCAGTTGGGGTAGCACCCTCTATGAGGGTATAGTGTAAGGATAGTGGTTTGCCCAGCCTGAGCCCCTGTTGCCATCTAGCCTCCCAAATGGTGAGTTGCCTTGACGAAGAGGGTTTAAAACCCCAACTGGACAGGAGGCTAATGACCCTTGAATGTTTAAACTTCAGATATGGCGGGGTGGATGGGGATACATTAAGTTGGTTAAAGGGGGTGAAGGTTACTTGAGGGGAAGTAGACCAAAGGTCCGACACTCTTGTGATATTCATTCTAGCCCAAGCAATTGGATGTGAGTCAGGGAGACCTGACAGGAGGCCGGCCATGGAAGAAATTGGAGATGGATGAGGAGCCATCTTAGGGTTATGACGTAGGCGGTCCCAGGCGAACAGACATTCCCGAATAATCGGATTAGTGGCACCTAGGTTCCTTCTACAATGGGGTGGTGACCATATAAGAACCCTCAGGGCAAGATTGTGTGGTAAGGAGGCTTGCTCATTTGTCCTCCACTTGCAATCTGACTCCTTAACTCCCCATTGGGAGATGTGGGTGAGCATGGCAGCATCTGCATACCTAAAAATGGAGGGGGAAGCCACACCACCGTGCATTCTAGGGTATTGCAGAATGTTATGGGCGACTGTAGGAGTTTTGCCCTGCCAGATGTACCTGGTGCAGGTGCTCTGGAACTGTATAAGAAGGGTTCTGGGAACCCTAATGGGTAGGCAGCAAAGGGCATATGTAAATTTAGGAAGGTAGCTCATCTTTAGAGCCGCTATGCGGCCCAACCAGGAGACACATTTGAAATTCCATCTCGTAGGCAGGGACCGGAGCTCGACTAATAGGGGTTTGAAATTATCATTTATAATTTGGGGGAGAGAGTCAGACAATTTGACTCCGAGATGGGAGACAAACCTATTGCTAGGGATAAACTTGTATTTTTCGCATAGGCTTCTGGAGACCTCTTCAGGGAATCCAGTGGTGAATAATTCCCATTTTGAGTGATTTAACTTATAGTATGACATGGTACTAAATGCCTCGAGGAGGGAAAGGAGTCTCGGAACCTCTATCAGGGGTTTGGATAGGAACAGGGTAGTGTCATCGGCAAATAGGGCCACTTTATGGACCGTACCGTGCAGGGTAATTCCTGTTATCTCTTTATCTGCCCTGATTGCCGCGGCCAAGGGTTCCATAGCTACCGCAAACAGAATCAGAGACAGGGGGCAACCCTGTCGGGTGCCATTGGAGATAGAAAAGGGGGTTGGATCAAATCCCAATCCTCTTACTGAGGCAACTGGGGAGGAGTATAAGGCCTTAACTGCGCGTATAATTTTCTCGGGGAACTGAACGTTCTCTAAGACCCGCCAGAGGTACTCCCATCTGACACGGTCAAAGGCCTTCTCAGCATCAAGAGAAAGCACCGCAAGTGGTCTATCCAGTCTCTTGGCTTCTAGGAGGATGTCGAGGAGCCTCCTGGTGTTGTCCGGGCCCTCTCTCCCCGGAATAAAACCAACTTGGTCCGGATCTATAAGTGTCGGGAGCAATTTTGACAATCAGTTAGCGAGGATTTTGGCATAGATCTTAACATCGGTATTGATGAGTGAAATGGGTCGGTAATTGGAGCATAGGGTTGGGTCTTTGTTGGGTTTAGGGATAGTAATGATAGAGGCCTCTATAAATTCCCTGTCAAATTTCCCTGTGGACATTGCCTTGTTAAAGAATCTGGTAAGCATAGGGACGAGTTCTTGCTGATAAGTCTTATAGAAAATAGCCGTAAAGCCGTCAGGCCCAGGGGCTTTAAGGGACTTCAACTTTTTGATGACCATCTTGACCTCCTGGCCAGTGATCGGGGTGTCAATATTCTCTATATGAGTTTTGTCAAGGGTGGGGAGTTTTAGGGATTGGAGGAATAGGTTTATGTTTCCCGAAGGGGCTTTCCCAAGTGTCGTCTCATCGCCTATATTGTAAAGTTCAGAATAGAACTTATTGAACTGTTGGCCAATTTGGGAAGGTAGTCTAAAAGATTGCGTACCCTGCTTAATTTCGTGGATGCGGGTGGCACCCGAGCGTTGCCTAATTTTATTGGCGAGTAAAGAATCTGCTTTATTGCCTTTGGAGTACATGAGGTGTTTTAAATGGAGGAGATTAGATTGCGTCCTGTGGAATTCTAGCTGGCAGATATGCCGTCTAATATCTTCCACCTCAGATTTGTGTGCTATGGGGTCCGAGACCCGGCGTTGGGTCTCAAGAACCCACAGTTTACAATGTGCTTGAGAGAGGGAGAGGCCAGCCTGCTTCCTGAGGTAAGCCTGCTTGCGGATGAAAAGGCCTCGGAGGGTAGCCTTAAAGGCTCCCCAGATTGAGTTCACGCTAACATCTGGGGTGTCATTAGTCTGGAGGGTGAAGCAGATCTCCTTCCTGATCTCCTCTCTGAATGGGACATCCAAAAGGAGATGATGCGGCAGCCTCCAAGGGGCTCTAGCTCTGGTGGTGTGGGCGGAGATTATATCCAAGGTGACAAGGTCATGATCCGACCACGGGCAGGGGTGTATGCTCATAGAGCGGACCAGATCTAAGTCTAAGGGGTGGCAGAAGAAGTAGTCCAACCTCGAGTATGTAGCGTGTGGGTGGGAGAAGTGGGTAAAGTCCCTGTCAAGAGGATGTAAGGACCTCCAAATGTCAAAGTAAGTAAACTGGCACATAAGTTCCCTGAATCTATAGCTAGTTGAGTCACAGTTAATGGAAAGTCTTTTATGAGGACTAGTTTTCCTATCAATCTTCCCATCCCACACCATATTCAGGTCCCCTGCAAGGATTACTCTACCCTGTTTGACTTTGTTAACATG
Source organism: Bombina bombina (assembly GCF_027579735.1). NCBI lineage: Eukaryota > Metazoa > Chordata > Amphibia > Anura > Bombinatoridae > Bombina > Bombina bombina. The sequence goes on along the minus strand of NC_069504.1, from coordinate 246,493,170 downwards.
TAAGAGAACTTTCCTGAGGTACCTAGGCTGGAGCGAGTTCGGGAGATAGACTGAAACCAGGGTATATGTGACGTGGTCTAGATTACAAATAAGAATGAGGTATCTGGCTTGAGGGTCTCTAAATATGAATAGGGGTTCATAGGCCACTCTTTTGTGTATTAAAATGGCTACTCCTCTGACTTTTTTGGTGTAGGAGGCTGCCTCAAAAACCGGGTATTCTTTAGATGTATGGAGAGGGGGGAGTCCGCTAACAGGTGCGTCTCTTGGAGAAAAGCTATATCTGCTCTGTGATGGCGCAAAGAGCGGGACAGGAGGCATCTCTTACCCACAGTATTAAGGCCTCTAACATTGTGGGTGAGGAACCTAAGGGAGGCCATTGAAAAATCTTTTACGGAGATGAGGAGAAGGATAGGAGTCAGAGATTGGGAGGGGAAGGTGGGGTGTGGGGGGGAGCAAGTGGAAGTAGTCCACTTATGTGGGGCCCTGGAATGGGCACCAAAGATTGGGGGGGAGGCTAACCTTGTCTAAGAGGCAGAGGGACTAGTGCTAGTACTAGTAGCCACGCTCTTCTGCAAGAAAGAAACAAAATTATTAAGTAAACATATAAATACTCAAGCTCTAACTATAGCTAGATACAATAACTTTAGATACATAAATTAACAACAGTATGTAAGAATGGCATTGATAGCTAAGTGTGGTTCAACACCCTCAGGTTGGTGAGGCTTGAGGCCTCAGAATGTGGTCAGGGGGGTTAGGTTTTGGTCACTTTGGCCTCTGCTCTTTAATGGACCACCCCGGGCGGTGACCCGCAATCTGGAACGGACCTCTTGATGGTTGTCAGGGGCAGCCTGAAGACCCCAATTAGCTAATAATGTGCCCCCCATAGAGGGTGAGGGAATTATGTGGGTTTGGTTGTCCTTGGTCACAATCAATTTAGTGGGGAATCCCCACCTGTATTTGATCCCGGCCTTCCTCAGCAGAGCGGTGGTTGGGGCGTATAGTTTACGCTGTTGCAATGTATGCGATGAGAGGTTGGGTAAGATTTGAATGTCCTTGAATTCTTCAGGGAGAGTGGGTTTGCGGTATGCCACTTGCATCAACTGGTCTTTAAAGGTAAAGTGGTGGAAGCAGACCACTACATCCCTTGGCTTGTCAGATGAAACTGTGCGGGGCCTGAGAGCCCTGTGGGCCCTTTCCATAGCATGCATGTTGCCCTCCAACGGCCCTAAGAGTGCAGTGAACAAAGAGATGAGGTACTCCTGTAAGCCACCCGTGGCAACCGTTTGTGGGATGCCCCTGAACCTGACATTGTTCCTCCTAGCTCTATCCTCCACATCTGCTAGTTTGAGTTCAAGTTGGGAAATTTGCTCGGCTAGGTTTTCCGCATAGGCTAGCAGGTTCGAATGATCAGTAGCCAGGTCGTCTTGTTGTCGTTCAAGTGAGTCAACACGGTCACCAATTTCCATTATTTCTTTTTTAAGCTCAGCTGAGCTTCTCTGAATCTCAGCGGTGATAGATTTGGTCTGGGCTGCCAAGAGTTTCTGCAGGGTACTTTCGGTAATGTAATGATTTAGGTGGGCCACAGACTGAGAACTCGATTGGGACCCTTCATCTTGTGACTCATGATCGCTATCATCCTTATTCACAGGGGCAGGTCCCTTGCGTGGCTGAGAGAAATGGTCGAGAACAGTCTGTTTTGAGGCCGCTTGGGACTTGGTATTTTTTCTAGCAGAGTGCGACATATTTTGTTAAATAGAAGGACCAGGGAATGAATCGTTAGTTACAATAGAGTACCACCCTGACCACTTATATACACAGAAATCGTTGAACCACTGGAAGAATCACCTAGGCAAAAAGAGGTATCTAGTAAATCACATAAGGTAAACTTAAACACCTAATAAGAGCATTGACATTAGCTGTTGTAGTAAAAGAGCGGGACCAGCACAGCCCTCATCCCGAATTACCCTCTGCACATGCTATGGGAACCTTATATTTATAATATAGACTGTCCTGCAGGAGGGCCCCGCAGCTGTAATTATGATGGCTCCAAAGAGCCCCCACGCACCTCAGGGAAGGGGGATACGACCAAGTGGAAGGGGAAAAGGAGAATGGAAGTGACCAGCCCAGACAAGCTGGGCCGGAAAGGGGGGGTGCGAGGGGGACCAATGCAGCCAGTCCCGTGTAGCGAGACTTACAGGAACACCACAGGGGGCTCAATGTAGAGGAGACAATAAGTAACCTACAACAATATGTAGAGTAATACTAAGTAGGAGGGACCCTGCAAATACTCAGTGCAAGATGACGGGAAATACTATGGCCTGAATATTGGGGCTGAGGTAAGAAAATCCCACAGCCAATAGGTTATCACTTAATTTAGAGGGATAAGGGGGCACCACACCAGGGGAGAGGGTGGGCAGATAAGCTATTCACACAGAGAGTTGGACTAAATACTGAGGCGTGGGTGTTGGGGCCTAGGTAGTCAAAAGCTAATGTTAGGGAGTTGTTGCTTAAGTGATGGTTAATGTACGGTTGGACCTAGGGGATGCAGAAGTCTAAACTAAGGGATTTAGGTGTCTAAACCAACAAAATTTGTCCCCTGTTACCGTGGCTGTATCTCTGATTCTACACACAGCAAGAAAGCTCTACACATAACAGGTAAATTATGCATTAAGATACTTAACAATATATAGATACAAATCAAACTCAGAAGGCTATCTGAGTACAGGGCAGGTACAGCTTATAGTCCCGGACCGTGCAGTTAGGTAATTGGTAGAGGAATGGCACAGTCTCCTAGATGTGCAAGACGTTGCCCTCTAGATTAACCCATAAATACTGCTAATTATAGGAGAAAGTCCAGTAGTTCCACAGTGGGCACTATCATAAAGCGTGCAACCTGGGGGAATTAATGTTCATCAATAAGCTTTGATTAAGACAACCAACCAACTTTTCTGTAACAGTGGGGTAAATAGCAAGGCTGGGCTGGTTCTCTCTCACAGTGCCTGGAGGGTATATGTAGATGGCACCTCTGCCAAAGGTGTGGTGGCTGATAAACAGAAAGGGTGTCTTTGTTATGTGCCAAACTTGGTATTACGTGGCCCAGTATGAATGCATAGACAGTTGGTTTAGAGAGTAGTTGCAGTTTATGGAGCCGTTAGGCTGATAGAAAAGGTCTGGTATGATGTAACCTGGCAGTGAAAGCCTTATTCCTGGCAGTCTGGGCTATCCTCACTTATTTTAGGTTTCTAAACAGCAGGGTTTGATTATGTAGGATGTAGTTACGTGCGCAAAGCACTCTTACCCTGGTCCGTCCTAGGCCCACTGCAGGGGAAGGGCCGATGTGAGGCCGCAAGATGGCGGCGATTTGCGCCCTGAGGGAAATGGCACACTTTCAGATTGAAGCTCCCCGTCAGGTCCTCACTCCGGATCAATGGTGACCTCGGTTTGTAGGACAAGGTAAGCGGTCAGCTGGTATAGGGTAAAGGCCCAGATCAGGCCCTCTTAGCGTGACTCACCGCTCAATGTCTCTCGCCTGAGTCCTGAAGCAGCTGCAGCCTGACCCGGAGCGGAGCCCCGGCCCTCCGGTCAGTCCCAGCGAGGAGAGGCATGTCAGCCAATCGAGCGATAGAGCGCTTCAGGTATTCCGGGTGGGGACACTCCTTGTGTCGGCTTCTCATGCGCACCAAGATTTGCGGTCAGGGCCACGGGTTGAAGTTTCGATCCGACCTGTATCAGCTGCAGTAAGTAGTCCTCAGGATAAACCTCCAACTCCCATGAGAGGCACAAAGTCTCCAATAATGCCCCAGAGCGGAGCCCCGACCCTCTGGGGACTTGAGGTTATCGCCGGTTAGCTGTGCACGGTTTCTCAGAGACCATTGGCCTCCTGTGCAGCTTGCGTTGGTAAAGAAGCCTGCAGATTTTCTCGTTAGACAGACGTTCTTTTCACTTTGTCCTTATGCCACTCGATGTTAGTGTGCTCCTGGGAGTCAGGAATGATGAAGTTTCACCTTTGTTAGATAATTTGGGCTACTAATTATTACTTATAAGGCAGAAAACAGGGAGAGCTCACAACTTATGCTGCCATCCTGTTCAGCGGTTAGCTCCGCCCCCTCCCCCTTCTCTTTTGCTCTCTCTCCCCTCTCTTTTGCTTTCTCTCTCTCCCCCCTCTCTTTTGCTCTCTCTCCCCTCTCTTTTGCTCTCTCTCTTCCCTCTCTTTAGCTCTCTCCCCCTCTCTTTTGCTCTCTCTCCCCCTCTCTTTTGCTCTCCCCCTCTCCTTTGCTCTATCTCCCCTTTCTTTTGCTCTCTCTCTCTTTCCCTTCTCTTTTGTTCTCTCCCCCTCTCTTTTGCTCTCTCTCTCCCCCCTCTCTTTTGCTTTCTCGCCCCTCTCTTTTGCTCTCTCTCTCCCCTTTCTTTAGCTCTCTCCCCCATCTCTTTTGCTCTCTCTCCCCCTCTCTTTTGCGTTCTCTCACCCTCTCTTTTGCTCTCTCTCCCCTCTCATTTTCTCTCTCTCGCCTCTCATTTGCTCTCTCTCCCCTCTCAGTCTATGTGTTGTTAATTAAAAAAATTGAACTACAGAAAAAAAATAAACAAATTATCAAAAATAAAAAAATAAAACCTAATCTCTATGAAAATAAAAAAAACCAAAAATAAAAACTCCCCCTAATCTAATGTTAAACTACCAATAGCCCTTAAAGGGCTTTTTGTATGGCATTACCCTAAGTTAAACAACTTTTTTGCAGTTACCAAAAATTCTAAGTCCCCCCTAACAGTAAAACCCACCACCCACCAAACCCCCAAAATAAATAAACCTAACACTAAAATACCTAAACTATCCATTGCCCTGAAAAGGGCATTTGTATGGGCATTGCCCTTAAAAGGGCATTCAGCTCTTTTGCTGCCCATCCCTAATCTAAAAAAAAGTTAAACTCCTAAAAATTAAAAAATGTAATCTAGGTTTTAATTAAGCTAAAATTACAGAAAATAAATAAATCTAATATTACAGAAAATAAAAAAACTAATTTCCAAAGTTTACAAAATTAAACTTAAGCCCTATTAAAATAAAAAAGTCCCCCAAAATAAAAACACCCACTAATTTAAGAATAAACTGCCAGTAGCCCTTAAAAGGGCTTTTTGCAGGGCATTGCCCCAAGATAAACAGCTCTTGTACAGAAAAAAAAGTCTAAGTCCCCCTAACAGTAAAAACCCCCCAAAATAAAAGAACCTAACACTAAAAAACCTAAACTACCCATTGCCCTGAAAAGGGCATTTGTTTGGGCATTGCCCTTAAAATGACATTTAATGCTTTTACTGCCCATTCTTAATCTAAATAAAACAAACCCCCCCAAAAAAAAAACCTAAGTCTAACCCCCAGGTTGGTACTCACCGCTCCTGAAGTCCGGCGGAAAAGGTCCTGTTCCAGGTGGTGAAGTTTTCTTCCAAGTTTAATTCAGCCAATAGGATTTCAGTAGCTCTCATCCTATTGGCTGATGTGAATTTGAAGAATCAAATCAGCCAATAGCAATTCAAGGGATGCCATTTTTAATCGCTTACCTTGAATTCACTATTCAGTGTACGGTGGCGATCGTATGAAGAGGATCCTCCATGCTCCATGGCTCCACGGTCGCCTGTATTCAGTTCCAGGATCGCCGGTCTTCAGTTCCGGGGTCACCAGTCTTCAGCTCTGTGGTCATCGGTCTTTAGCTCCGCTCCACGCCGGATGTTCCTGGAAGAAGAAAGAAGAGGTCGCCGCTTGGAAGAAGACTTCACCGCCTGGAACAGGTCCTTCTACGCCGGACTTTAGGAATGGTGAGTAACAACCTGAAGGTTAGACTTAGGTTTTTTTTAATTTTTGTGTTTGTTTTTTTTATTTAGAATAGGGTGGGCATTTTTTAAAAGAGCTAAATGACCTTTTAAGGGCAATGCCCAACAAATGCCCTTTTCAGGGCAATGGGTAGTTTAGGTTTTTTAGTGTTAGTTTTTTTATTTTGGAGGGTTTGGTGGATGGGTGGGAGGTTTTACTGTTAGGGGGGACTTGGGGCAATGCCCTGCAAAAAGCCCTTTTAAGGGCTACTGGTAGTTTATTCTTAGAGTAAGGGGTGTTTTTATTTGGGGGGGCTTTTTATTTTCATAGGGATTAGGTTTAATTTTGTAAACTTTGGTAATTTGTTTTTATTTTCTGTAATGTTAGCCTTTTTTATTTTTTGTAAACTTAGCTTTTATTTTTTTGTAACTTTAATATTTTTTAGTTTTAGTTTAGTTAATTTGTGTTAATTTAGGGGGGTTTAGGTTAGGGGGTGATAGGTTAGGGGGCTTAGTAATTTAATTAGTTATTTGTGCTGTGGGTTTTGGCAGTTTAAGGAGTTAATGGGGTAATTAGGTTTATTGCGGTGTGGGGGTTTTGCGGTTTATGGGTTAATAGGGTAATTAGGTTTATTGCAATTTGCAATGTGTGGGTTTTGCGGTTTAGGGGTTAATAGGTTAATTATGTTTATTGCGATGTGGGGGTTTTGCGGTTTAGGTGTTAAAAGGGTAATTAGGTTTATTGTGATGTGGGTGGTTGACGGTTAAGGGATTAAGGGGTTAATTACTTTATTTTTTGCGATGTGTGGGTTTGCGGTGTATGTGTTAATACTTTGTGTGGGAGGTTTGTGTTTTTTTTGTTATACTTCATGCGGGTGGTGGTTTTTTTTGTAATGCTCTGTTTGCCTTTGCTGCATCGCGGTTGATTAACATTCCATTGAGGATGCGTGCGCAACTGGCGACCGACATTACTAACGCAATTATAGTATAGATTTGCTTTGTTCTCTTGGTAGACTCAGGAGCTGGGATCTATTTAATGATTGGTGGCTGCAAAAGTATACCTCTTATCATTGTCTTACCAATGTATTCAGCTAGCTCCCAATCCTTCAATAAAGAATACCAAGAGAATGAAGCAAATTTGTTAACAGAATTAAACTGGAAAGTTGTTTAAAATAATATGCTTTTTTCTGAATCAAGAAATAGAAATGTTTGTGTTTCATATCCTTTTAAGGTTAAACTTGTTATTATGGGACATGGCATTTGAGGAGAGGGGTCAAACGTTTGATAATAAGAAAATTAATTTCAATTATGATTAAAATAATAGACCAACCACTATAATGTATGGCATTTTAACCATATTTAAATATCCAAACATGTAAGGACCACTAAACACAGTAGATTAGTATAATCAATAATTGCATAATAAATAAAAAATGCAAGAGCACTTACATTGAATATTACATGAGAAGTAGCTTTGTTTTCTGTCAAATATCAAAGTTAGTTTTCTTTTAATTCCCTTGCATCATGTGACACCCATGAATTATTCATAAAATGCATACATGCACATGCAAATAAAAAGATTGTGCATATTTAGATAATAGATGTGAATAGGAAATTTGTTTAAAATTCTGTGCTCTATCTGAATCATGAAAGTTTAATTTTGACAACAGTGGTCCTTTAAATGTCATATAACATACAATACAAACTAAAAAAGCAAAAATATTGTGTTTCTCTTGTTGGCAATGTATGCAGTTAAACTATTTATGAAACATGTTTAAAATTAGTACATAAAAATGTAGCCAAACCAAAACATGTTTTCAATGAGAAATCTGTGGCTTTTTTGTTTTTTAAACATAGCTAAATAAATCAATTCAAATTTTTTATTGATTAGGTCATAAATTTATATTTCTGGGAATTATTTTTACTTTTATATTATTTCATAATATCCACAATACCAACTGAAAATTACTCTTGTACTCTTATTGTCTCAAGAACTGACTACTGCAACATTTTACTACCTATTACCCTCACTTCACATTTCTCCAATGTATTTCAAAATCTTACTCATAATTTGGGGTCCCTTTTGCAAATCCCTGCAATGGCTCCCCCAATTACTTTTTAAATTATTAAACCATAAAAGCACTTGCAAGGTTTTAGAATCATATAAAAATCCTTTTAAGTTGCAATAACTTTATAATCCTCATCGTAACACATTTTTAAATCTTTAATTATATTGTTTTTCCTTACGTTAGCAAACATGACAAATGAAAGCCCTTACCAATCAGACCTGATATATCATTTTGGCATCTTAATCAATAGCTGGAAGAAGTCCCAAACTGACTGTTTACACGGTGATGCAGTATAAGCTAAAATATATGTCCTCTTTCTGGTGAGATAGAGGTAAAATATTTTATCTAAATATCTCAAATGCCAATAAAACTAATTTTAACAGCAATAAGCAATAGCTTTTAAGTCCCATTTAAACTACAGAGCATCAGATTTTGGACAGGAAAAGGTACTGTTTGTGAAATATCTTTTTTTTAATTCTAATAACATACTAAACATGACAAATTAGTGTAACACAATTAAAAATACATTTCTAATTTTATATATATATATATATATATATATATATATATATATATATATATATATATACGTATATATATATATTTATATATATATATATATACATATTTTTGCATTATAAATGTTTATGTTTGCACTATTCGACAAAGGCTTATTTGAAAGACGAACAATGTGCGCTGGTATCACAAGTTTGTTTTGCCTGGAAGCCTTGCACTCACGAGAGCATGCTTCCATAGGCTCCAAATGGGAACCTCGTTATCATGCTGTGAGACACGGAAAAGTACCTAGTGCAACGCAGGGGGTAAGTTGTGCAGAGTTGGGCAGCAAATTAAATATATATATATATATATATATATATATATATATATGTATATAAATATATACATATATATTTATGTGTTTATATGTGTATATTCACATATAGCTACTGTGGGACTCCTCTGGAAAGTCAGTGTAAAAAGCTATTTCTATGTATTTATACCAGGGTCCATCGAATATAAGATTAGTTGTAAAGACATAAAATTATATAACACACTTCCCTTTATACTTTAGTTTCTCGGCATAGGAATAGTCTGTTTTATATAACGGTCAGAGGCTTCGGCTTGGGTTAAACACACTATTAACTAATAGCTCTATTGCCACGCTTATATGCTTATTTTCCTGTGACACAATACTATGTATCGAGTATTAGTAGTGCTTCACTCACCCTCTTTACCGCCATCCCTCTGTCTCCGTCTGCGATTCTCCTTCTCAATTCCTGACTCGCGTCGTATGCTGTTTACGGTGTAAGTGACGTCACCGCCGTGGGTGTGTGCCCTTAGGTAAGCTCCTATTGGTTGAGATGCCGGGTATTGTATCTTTAGCCTCCTTGTCGCCTTCCACTATGGAACTGGATTCGGATACCTTTTTACTTGCACCCCTGCATGAGGTCCTGGTTCCTACTGGTCCAGATCACCTTGGCTTGGCATCGACACTCCCATCCGGTCTGTCTCCTGAGCTCCCTAATTTAATCTAAATACAAATCTTCATGTCTGTAACATCATTAGTTTTTGAGCCATAGGTATCCTCATAAATCACCCCCCCCCCTTAAGAGGATTTTGGGGAAATGGTAAAACATGTGTTTATTTATTTTTCAAGGAGAATCTAAATACCAATTTTCACATCTGTTAACATCTTTGTTTTTGAGATATAGGTTTCCTTATACATCAGCCCCACACCTTTTGACCCTCCTTAAGTGGATTTTCGGGAAATGTTAAAAAAACGTATTTCTTTATTTTTAAGGAGAATCTATATACAAATGTTCACATCTGTAACATCTTTGTTTTTTGAGATGTAGTTATCCTCATAAATCACCTCCCTCTTTTGACCTCCCCCCCTTAAGTGGATTTTTGGGCAATAGTAAAACATGTGTTTCTTTATTTTTCAAGGAGAATCTAAAAATTAATTTTCACATCTGTAATATTGTCATTTTTTTTAGATATAGGTAGCCTCATAAATCAGTCCCCCATCTTTTGCCTCCCCTTAAGTGAATTTTGGGGAAACGGTGAAACAAGCGTTTCTTTATTTTTCAAGGAGAATCTAAATACCAATTTTCACATCTGTAACATCATCGGTTTTTGAGATATAGGTATCCTCATAAATCAGCCACCTCTTTTTAGCCCCCTTAAGTGGATTTTGGGGAAATGGTAAAACATGTATTTTTTTATTTTTCAAGGAGAATCTAAAAAACAATTTTCATGTCTGTAACATCTTTGGTTTTTGGGATATAGGTATCCTCATAAATCAGGCCCCCTTCTTTTTTTGAACCCCCTTAAGTGGACTTTGGTGAAATGGTAAAACTTTCTGTTTCTTTATTTTTCAAGTAGAATCTAAATACCAATTTTCACATCTGTAACATTGTCGTTTTTTGAGATATAGGTATCCACATAAATTACCCCCCCTCTTTTGACCCCCCTTAAGTGGATTTTGGGGAAATGGTAAAACACGTGTTTCTTTATTTTTCAAGGCGAATCTAAAACATTTTTTCACGTCTGTAACATTGTGGGTTTTTGAGATATAGTTATCCTCATAAATCATAAAATAAGGAATATCTCCAGCTGTGATGAATAAAAGACCTTTATTGATCACATAGGATCCATAGGAAAATAGCAACGCTTCGGGCTGACAAATAGCCCTTACTCATGCAGTGATGCCACTTTACCTTTTGAAACATATGCACCACCAAGGACGGGGTTTGAACGAGGTAAAAACCTCAGTGATCTTTAATATATACTGACCCCCAACATTGTTACAAAACAGAAAGTTGGTTAAAACCTAAAAAACTTGGATCATTTAGGTGCCCTAGCCGCACAACATGTCATTCTATGATACAAGGTAGTGACTTTAGACACCAACATACCAATCAGAGGTTCAGGATTAAACATTATTTGATCTGCACTACGAAATGTGTGATATATATGATCAGCTGCATCTGTGGTCTGTTTTACATTGGTAAAATGACAGACAATATAAAGAAACGCATGGCCAATTTATAAGAGTGCCATTTGGGGTGCCATAGACAAGGGTAACAGTGATCAGCCTGTAGCCAGGCACTTTGCAGAGAAGGGCCACACTGTTAAGGACCTAAGCTTCCAACTGACTCTGAAGAGGGGTGGGATTAGGGACCAGCGCCTTTTACAACTAGAAGCACGATGGATCTACAAGCTAGATATGGTACAACCTAGGGGCCTTAACACAAATCTGGATTGGAAATTATTTTTTCAAATAGACTTTGGTTTATTATTCTTGGTGATCTGATTCTTATATAACTGCTAGAAGTTAATTTTCCCCATGATGGAACTGAAATGAGACTTTGACATTTATAGATATATGTACAGTATATAGATGTACCATAAACTAATAGAATTTTTTTTTACGTATGATCCCTGAGGTTAGCTCTATCTATGTGTTTAATTCTATGTTTTTAATTATATTTTTGATTGCATTTTTATGTTGTTTGAATTACCTCAATAAGGCCTAGATTTGGAGTTCGGCGGTAGCCGTCAAAACCAGCGTTAGAGGCTCCTAACGCTGGTTTTGGCCGCCCGCTGGTATTTGGAGTCAGTGATTAAAGGGTCTAACGCTCACTTTTCAGCCGCGACTTTTCCATACCGCAGATCCCCCTACGCCATTTGCGTATCCTATCTTTTCAATGGGATCTTTCTAACGCTGGTATTTAGAGTCGTTTCTGAAGTGAGCGTTAGAGCTCTAACGACAAAATTCCAGCCGCCTGAAAATAGCAGGAATTAAGAGCTTTCTGGCTAACGCCGGTTCATAAAGCTCTTAACTACTGTACCCTAAAGTACACTAACATCCATAAACTACCTATGTACCCCTAAACCGAGCTCCCCCCACATCGCCGACACTCGATTTAAATTTTTAACCCCTAATCTGCCGACCGCCACCTACGTTATACTTATGTACCCCTAATCTGCTGCCCCTAACCCCGCCGACCCCTGTATTACATTTATTAACCCCTAACCTGCCCCCCACAACGTCGCCGCCAGCTACTTAAAATAATTAACCCCTAATCTTCCGACCGCAAAGCGCCGCCACCTACGTTATCCCTATGTACCCCTAATCTGCTACCCCTAACCCCGCCGACCCCTATATTATATTTATTAACCCCTAATCTGCCCCCCTCAACGTCGCCGACACCTGCCTACACTTATTAACCCCTAATCTGCCGAGCGGACCTGAGCGCTACTATAATAAAGTTATTAACCCCTAACCCGCCTCACTAACCCTATAATAAATAGTATTAACCCCTAATCTGCCCTCCCTAACATCGCCGACACCTAACTTCAATTATTAACCCCTAATCTGCCGACTGGAGCTCACCGCTATTCTAATAAATGTATTAACCCCTAAAGCTAAGTCTAACCCTAACACTAACACCCCCCTAAGTTAAATATAATTTAAATCTAACGAAATAAATTAACTCTTATTAAATAAATGATTCCTATTTAAAGCTAAATACTTACCTGTAAAATAAACCCTAATATAGCTACAATATAAATTATAATTATATTATAGCTATTTTAGGATTAATATTTATTTTACAGGCAACTTTGTAATTATTTTAACCAGGTACAATAGCTATTAAATAGTTAAGAACTATTTAATAGTTACCTAGTTAAAATAATAACAAATTTACCTGTAAAATAAATCCTAACCTAAGATATAATTAAACCTAACACTACCCTATCAATAAATTAATTAAATAAACTACCTACAATTACCTACAATTAACCTAACACTACACTATCAATAAATTAATTAAACACAATTGCTACAAATAAATACAATTAAATAAACTAGCTAAAGTACAAAAAATAAAAAAGAACTAAGTTACAAAAAATAATAAAATATTTACAAACATAAGAAAAATATTACAACAATTTTAAACTAATTACACCTACTCTAAGCCCCCTAATAAAATAACAAAGCCCCCCAAAATAAAAAATTCCCTACCCTATTCTAAATTAAAAAAGTTACAAGCTCTTTTACCTTACCAGCCCTGAACAGGGCCCTTTGCGGGGCATGCCCCAAGGATTTCAGCTCTTTTGCCTGTAAAATAAAACATACCATACCCCCCCCCAACATTACAACCCACCACCCACATACCCCTAATCTAACCCAAACCCCCCTTAAATAAACCTAACACTAAGCCCCTGAAGATCTTCCTACCTTGTCTTCACCATACCAGGTTCACCGATCCGTCCTGGCTCCAACATCTTCATCCAACCCAAGCGGGGGTTGGCGATCCATCATCCGGTGCTGAAGAGGTCCAGAAGAGGCTCCAAAGTCTTCCTCCTATCCGGCAAGAAGAGGACATCCGGACCGGCAAACATCTTCTCCAAGCGGCATCTTCAATCTTCTTCCATCCGGTGCGGAGCGGGTCCATCTTGAAGCAGGCGACGCGGATCCATCCTCTTCTTCCGTTGTCTCCCGACGAATGACGGTTCCTTTAAGGGACGTCATCCAAGATGGCGTCCCTCGAATTCCGATTGGCTGATAGGATTCTATCAGCCAATCGGAATTAAGGTAGGAATTTTCTGATTGGCTGATGGAATCAGCCAATCAGAATCAAGTTCAATCCGATTGGCTGATCCAATCAGCCAATCAGATTGAGCTCGCATTCTATTGGCTGTTCCGATCAGCCAATAGAATGCGAGCTCAATCTGATTGGCTGATCGGATCAGCCAATCGGATTGAACTTGATTCTGATTGGCTGATTCCATCAGCCAATCAGAAAATTCCTACCTTAATTCCGATTGGCTGATAGAATCCTATCAGCCAATCGGAATTCGAGGGACGCCATCTTGGATGACGTCCCTTAAAGGAACCGTCATTCGTCGGGAGACAACGGAAGAAGAGGATGGATCCGCGTCGCCTGCTTCAAGATGGACCCGCTCCGCACCGGATGGAAGAAGATTGAAGATGCCGCTTGGAGAAGATGTTTGCCGGTCCGGATGTCCTCTTCTTGCCGGATAGGAGGAAGACTTTGGAGCCTCTTCTGGACCTCTTCAGCACCGGATGATGGATCGCCAACCCCCGCTTGGGTTGGATGAAGATGTTGGAACCAGGACGGATCGGTGAACCTGGTATGGTGAAGACAAGGTAGGAAGATCTTCAGGGGCTTAGTGTTAGGTTTATTTAAGGGGGGTTTGGGTTAGATTAGGGGTATGTGGGTGGTGGGTTGTAATGTTGGGGGGGGGGTATGATATGTTTTTTTTTACAGGCAAAAGAGCTGAAATCCTTGGGGCATGCCCCGCAAAGGGCCCTGTTCAGGGCTGGTAAGGTAAAAGAGCTTGTAACTTTTTTTAATTTAGAATAGGGTAGGGAATTTTTTATTTTGGGGGGCTTTGTTATTTTATTAGGGGGCTTAGAGTAGGTGTAATTAGTTTAAAATTGTTCTAATATTTTTCTTATGTTTGTAAATATTTTATTATTTTTTGTAACTTAGTTCTTTTTTATTTTTTGTACTTTAGCTAGTTTATTTAATTGTATTTATTTGTAGCAATTGTGTTTAATTAATTTATTGATAGTGTAGTGTTAGGTTAATTGTAGGTAATTGTAGGTAGTTTATTTAATTAATTTATTGATAGGGTAGTGTTAGGTTTAATTATATCTTAGGTTAGGATTTATTTTACAGGTAAATTTGTTATTATTTTAACTAGGTAACTATTAAATAGTTCTTAACTATTTAATAGCTATTGTACCTGGTTAAAATAATTACAAAGTTGCCTGTAAAATAAATATTAATCCTAAAATAGCTATAATATAATTATAATTTATATTGTAGCTATATTAGGATTTATTTTACAGGTAAGTATTTAGCTTTAAATAGGAATAAGTTATTTAATAAGAGTTAATTTATTTCGTTAGATTAAAATTATATTTAATTTAGGGGGGGTGTTAGTGTTAGGGTTAGACTTAGCTTTAGGGGTTAATACATTTATTATAGTAGCGGTGAGGTCCGCTCGGCAGATTAGGGGTTAATAATTGAAGGTAGGTGTCGGCGATGTTAGGGAGGGCAGATTAGGGGTTAATACTATTTATGATAGGGTTAGTGAGGCGGATTAGGGGTTAATAACTTTATTATAGTAGCGCTCAGGTCCGCTCGGCAGATTAGGGGTTAATAAGTGTAGGCAGGTGTCGGCGACGTTGAGGGGGGCAGATTAGGGGTTAATAAATATAATATAGGGGTCGGCGATGTTAGGGCAGCAGATTAGGGGTACATAGGGATAACGTAGGTTGCGGCGGTTTACGGAGCGGCAGATTAGGGGTTAAAAAAAATATGCAGGTGTCAGCGATAGCGGGGGCGGCAGATTAGGGGTTAATAAGTGTAAGGTTAGGGGTGTTTAGACTCGGGGTACATGTTAGAGTGTTAGGTGCAGACGTAGGATGTGTTTCCCCATAGGAAACAATGGGGCTGCGTTAGGAGATGAACGCTGCTTTTTTGCAGGTGTTAGGTTTTTTTTCAGCTCAAACAGCCCCATTGTTTCCTATGGGAGAATCGTGAACGAGCACGTTTTTGAGGCCGGCCGCGTCCGTAAGCAACTCTGGTATCGAGAGTTGCATTTGCGGTAAAAATGCTCTACGCTCCTTTTTTGGAGCCTAACGCAGCATTTGTTTAAACTCTCGATACCAGAGTTAAATTTATGGTGCGGCCAGAAAAAAGCCCGCGGAGCGTTAACAGCCCTTTTACCGCCGAACTCCAAATCTAGGCCTAAGTTTGTCTACATGTAGGTAAATCTAAGTATACATTTGGAGTAATATCTTAGGTAGGAGCTGGTATATAGATTTGTTATCTCAGTATTTATCTCCAATATATAACAATAGATATGCCTATAAGAGTTGCATATTGATACATCCCTGTGTTGGTGTTTCACAAATATTGAGGGCGGGGTTTATGACATCATAATCTCAGTGCAGGAATAGATTGCCGATACAGCGCTATGCAGGATATGCTTTGAGATGCTTATTAGTTGACTGCAGGTAAAGGGAGGTAATAATTTGCGCTAGTGGTACTATACCTATCCTAGAAGGATTTGATCCTGATCCAGTCCTGACCACTCTGCAATAACAACAGACGTTTGTGATAATCTTAAATAGAAATTTGTTTTTATTACCAGAAAGGATGGATTAAACTCAGTGATTTTATGCTAATGGTCCCACTATGATAACACTATATGTTTGTTACTGCACTGGATATTCCATACAAACAAGTTTATCAGACCAACAATTGTACAGAATGAATCAAACATTTTATACCCATTAAAACCCCACCCACTGTGCAAAAAACTGCCAATGTGTTTCCATAGCAACAAAAAAAAAAATACATTGTAATTATAAGCAATCACAATGTATTTGTTTTTTGTTTTTTTTGCTATGGGTATAAAATGGGTATAAAATGTTTGATTCACTCTGTACAATTGTTGGTCTGATAAACTTGTTTGTATGGAATACACACTTTTTATTTCACCTCACCTGTATCAAGTCCAGTGAGTGCTTGTGTTATAACTTGGATATTTGAACTTTCTATAGCACCCTGGCAGAATTTAAATTAACTGTTTGTGGGAGTGCACTTATTTCAGTGGATTATAAGTATATATATATATATATATATATATATATATATATATATATATACATATATATATATATATATATACAGGCAGTGCAGAATTATTAGGCAAGTTGTATTTTTGAGGATTCATTTTATTATTGAACAACAACCATGTTCTCAATGAACCCAAAAAACTCATTAATATCAAAGCTGAATATTTTTGGAAGTAGTTTTTAGTTTGTTTTTAGTTTTAGCTATTTTAGGGGGATATCTGTGTGTGCAGGTGACTATTACTGTGCATAATTATTAGGCAACTTAACAAAAAACAAATATATATATATCCATTTCAATTATTTATTTTTACCAGTGAAACCAATATAACATCTCAACATTCACAAATATACATTTCTGACATTCAAAAACAAAACAAAAACAAATCAGTGACCAATATAGCCACCTTTCTTTGCAAGGACACTCAAAAGCCTGCCATCCATGGATTCTGTCAGTGTTTTGATCTGTTCACCATCAACATTGCGTGCAGCAGCAACCACAGCCTCCCAGACACTGTTCAGAGAGGTGTACTGTTTTCCCTCCTTGTAAATCTCACATTTGATGATGGACCACAGGTTCTCAATGGGGTTCAGATCAGGTGAACAAGGAGGCCATGTCATTAGATTTTCTTCTTTTATACCCTTTCTTGCCAGCCACGCTGTGGAGTACTTGGACGCGTGTGATGGAGCATTGTCCTGCATGAAAATCATGTTTTTCTTGAAGGATGCAGACTTCTTCCTGTACCACTGCTTGAAGAAGGTGTCTTCCAGAAACTGGCAGTAGGACTGGGAGTTGAGCTTGACTCCATCCTCAACCCGAAAAGGCCCCACAAGCTCATCTTTGATGATACCAGCCCAAACCAGTACTCCACCTCCACCTTGCTGGTGTCTGAGTCGGACTGGAGCTCTCTGCCCTTTACCAATCCAGCCACGGGCCCATCCATCTGGCCCATCAAGACTCACTCTCATTTCATCAGTCCATAAAACCTTAGAAAAATCAGTCTTGAGATATTTCTTGGCCCAGTCTTGACGTTTCAGCTTGTGTGTCTTGTTCAGTGGTGGTCGTCTTTCAGCCTTTCTTACCTTGGCCATGTCTCTGAGTATTGCACACCTTGTGCTTTTGGGCACTCCAGTGATGTTGCAGCTCTGAAATATGGCCAAACTGGTGGCAAGTGGCATCTTGGCAGCTGCACGCTTGACTTTTCTCAGTTCATGGGCAGTTATTTTGTGCCTTGGTTTTTCCACATTCTTCTTGCGACCCTGTTGACTATTTTGAATGAAACGCTTGATTGTTTGATGATCACGCTTCAGAAGCTTTGCAATTTTAAGAGTGCTGCATCCCTCTGCAAAATATCTCACTATTTTTGACTTTTCTGAGCCTGTCAAGTCCTTCTTTTGACCCATTTTGCCAAAGGAAAGGAAGTTGCCTTATAATTATGCACACCTGATATAGGGTGTTGATGTAATTAGACCACACCCCTTCTCATTACAGAGATGCACATCACCTAATATTCTTAATTGGTAGTAGGCTTTCGAGCCTATACAGCTTGGAGTAAGACAACATGCATAAAGAGGATGATGTGGTCAAAATAATCATTTGCCTAATAATTCTGCACTCCCTGTATATATATATATATATATATATAGATAGATAGATATATATAGATATATATACAGTTCTATGTATTTCAAAATAGATATTCCTATATATATATATATATATATATATATAAATTTGTGCAAAAAACATAAGATATATGAAGTAATATGTATTTATGTATAAATAGAACATATTCCTTTATGTGAAGAACATTGGAATGTGAAATATTCATATTTTGTTTGCTCCCTTGACTTATATGGGGGAATAGGTTGTAGTGCATGCAATATTCGAAGTTCAGCTTCTTGTGCTCCTCAGGTTAGCGCACAAACAAAAATAGTTTATTTTCAACTCATAATTCACGGGCAAAAAGCTTCCTGCTAGTAAAGGTAACGCTCAAGCGGGATTGTTAAATAGCACTCCACTTGTAATCTAGCCCTATGTGTTTCCTTCATGTTTTTTACAAGTTAAATTTTAACCATCCTAATGATGGATGGCATTCAAACTCACAAATGGGTCATCTACCAGGGAGCCCAACCATGTTAGTATATAGTTCAGACAAAAACCCCTAATCCACAAACAGGGGAGGCATCACTCACTTGTAGAAGAAAGATAAAAATTAGTTGTATTAGTTTAATAAAACCATGTTTTATCTGTATAAGACCAGTAAGGGACACCTACTATAATAATAATAATAATAATAATAATAATAATAATAATAATACAATTAAAATAAATAGGTTTGTGTACCTAGGGGAGAGATATTTATAGCTATGAAATACATGAAAAATAAGAAAAAATTGAAAGTAAGAAGAGTAACGGATTAGGCTAAGAAGGCAACAAATAATCCAGCACCTAATTCAGTGAGTATACACCATTGAGTCATGTTTAATGGAACATTTATTTGAATATTTCACAAATATTTGTGAGCGCCTGTAAAATGCAGGTTTATTTTTAACTAACTACAAATAAATGCCTGTGACTAGTTAAATTAATATGGGGGGGGGATTAGTTTCATAACTTTGATGTCAAGAAACAGACAAGATTATCCCAAAAGCCTAACAAGATATTGCACAATCTGAGAAAGGGAATTCATTAAATCTTTGGCAAAAGAAACGTGTACTGGATTATCATTTTAATTGTTTTTATATTTTTTTTTCTATTTGAATCTACCACAGTTATTTGAAAATTAACTTGGCTTTTTTTGAGAATGGGAATCTGAAGGTCACCTAATCCTTGGAATATCCTAGAGCAATTGAAAACTGGAGTTGGTAGTTAAGGCAGACAAGTGACTACAGCAACATATTCATTATCAAATATTAACTACTTTGCAAAAGAAGACCTCAACAGACAGCTATATATGTGGTTAATATCATACAATGGAAGAAAAAAACAAATAAATGAGGTGAAATATGACACCTGCTATAATAGAAGTGGATCAAATAACAAAAGGAAGTCTTAGATCCATATGAGTTATTAAAATAAATGTCTATGATTCATCAAGCTGAACAAATAGTTCATTATAATGGGAAAAAGGGCCAAATCCCTATTATTGTGAAAGCAGAAGTAAAATAAAATCTCTTAAAGGGACACTTTAATGCTATTGTTACTTCTTAAAAGGACACATAAGCCTACATTTTTCTTTAATGATTAAGATAGAGCATGCAATTTTAAAAACTCTCCAAATTACTTAAATGATATACTCTGCTTCATTATCTTAGTGTCCTTTGTTGAAGGGGCAATAATGCACGACTGGAAGCTAGCTGAAAGTCAATAACAAAAGGCTTATATGTGAAACCAGCAATCAGCAGTTTCTGAACTTACCTAGGTATACTTTTAGGATACAAAAAGAATGAAGCAAATTAGATAATACAAATCACATGTGAAGTTATTTAAAATTGCATGCTCTATCTGAAACATGAAAGAAAAAAATTGTGTTTCATTTCCCTTTAATGTGTTCTCAGTGACGTGTTACGTTAGCTGTATTGTATTAAATCTACTGGAAATGGCTTCTTTAGTTTTATTTTCAATGATTGTAAAATGAATGTGGACAGAAACAAAGAAGCTAAGTGGATTCTAACCATATAATGCAGCAACACATTCAGAGAAGTGGCTGTCAGAAAAATAATGGCAAACACAGAAAAATTGCAGCTTTAAACATCACTTAACCCTTTCGAGTCTGGGCTAAAGTGCCTACATCGGACAACAATCGTGTGCACGATCGCGAGATTTCAATTATTGGATCGCATCTGGGGGGCGTCCCTACAACCTTAGGAATGCCCCCAAGACCGCGTTCAAGTCCTGACTGCACAGAAGGCTTCAGGACAGCTGTTAGCTATGACGTTCTATTCCGTCATAACGGCTTTAAAGCCCAGTCTAATTATGACGGAATAGAACGTCATAACGGCTTTAAAAGGTTAAAGGACCATAAATTATAGAAGAATTGCATAATCAACACATGCATAGTAAAAATACAATGTAGTAACATTTTGATATTTAAATGAGCAATATTTTTTTTTCTGAGACTTTTCAAAGTTTTCTTCAATTTCCTTCAATATCATATGACAGCTAATCCCAGTCTTATATATGTTTACATTGTGATTTCTTGCACATGCTCAGTAGGAGCTGTTGCCTCAGTAAGCGTGCATATATAAAAGGCTGTAGTAATTTGGAAAGTTTAATTTTGACTGTATTGTCATTTTAAATAGAAAACAGTGTAATGAGGAATCAATCAGTATTTAAATTACAATCCTAATGGAGAACTTAAAATCTTCAGTCAGAAAAAGTTAGTATCAAGTATTAAAATACAGTGAGGAAGAACAGAGATAGGGAGATAAACAGGTAAAAAACAGAATACAGAGACAACTAAAAACTCACAGATTATAAGTGACAGATATGTCACATGTCAAAAATACGTCAAATCCCAGAAATCCTAAGTAAATATATCAATAATTATAGGTATCTGTAGGTGGGTGGCATTTCTATCCACTAAATATTTATTTTTTAAAATCACATTTTCTGTCTCTCTGTAAATTAAAATATGTGTCAGTAGGATACAAGTTCTAACAAAACTACATTAAAACATCAAGAAAATGTAAAATGTTGAAAGTAACAAATACAGGGCTAGGATTGAAATTTAGAACAGCTGTTGTGTTATTGTTCTGTAACTCAATATTGGATATTGCTCCTCCTTTTCTCTGAGAGGGATAGATGAATGCAATACAGTATATTATTTATTCAGTTTATATTCACTAATCCAGCATCTTAAGAATTATTACCAAATGACAAACTCCTTTAGTAACAACAACTTCAGCTAAAGATTTCCTATATTTAATAATGGATCATCATGTTAGCTTAAATGTATTTTTGACCCTTTCTCACGGCAGAATTGCTTTATTCTTTAGGCTGCTTTGCATGAACTGTTTGTTCCAGCTAATGCTACATCAGGCAAACTTGAAAATGATCATGATTTTGACTCTGCTATTCTAAATGTATTTTGTCTGCTTCAGCAATGCATTTACCGTTAAGTGTGTTTAGGATCACAGACATGCTCAATTTTCCATATGTTGTGAAGCTTCAGGTGATAATGATATCCATATCAACAAATTGATATTATGTTAAATAATTTGCTGGTATAATCCAAAATGAATTGTTTTTGGCTCTTTAATTATTTCGTTACCAATTAGTTTTGAGCCTTCAAAGAAGTCCCAAACCAAAACACCTATGTAACTCATAACTTTACTTCCAATATGGTACTGTGTTTGTTTGCAAAAATGGAAATAGAATGTTGTTTTAGTGTTTCCTTCATTTTATCCTTCCACTCTTGTTCAGTGTTTTATGATAAATAAAGAATAGTGCAAGAAATGTTTGCCTAGCATTAGCCACAATTATGCTTAGCTTCTCCTTATTAACTGATTTTTATGTAAAAGATGAGACTTTAGTTAAAACTTCTCATGTATAAGCACATCCAGTCCATAGATAGATGGACAATAGTGTAACATTATTTTTAGTGTTTGGTTCCTCAAATATATTTTTAAACATATAGGGCCCCATGTATTAAGCTGCGTGCGGAAAAGCTTCTCAACTTGAGAAGTTGCCCTCACACCTTCGCTACATACGGGCAGCAGATCTGTTGGTCCGCTGGCCCATATGCATCATTAAACACTCTGATGAGTTTTATGTTTAACACCCAAACAATTAACGGCAATCATCAATGAGCATTATGGTGATTGCAATTAAGTTGTGTATATGTTTCATAGATGAAAAGTGTGATGTGAGTTATATTTTCAACTTTTTATTATATCAGGAAACTGATGAGTAACTTAAATGGAATTGAGCATGCAAGATGACTTTGACTGAAAAAAGACAAATAGATTGAAAATGGTCATCAATAAGTAAAGTCTGCTGAAATACAATATATCATTCCAAATATCATGTCAAATGCTGATTGGAAAAAAGTTTTAGGCATATTGAAATACTGCTGCTGAATTCTCTTAATGCAAAAAATAAAACAATTCTATATTATGTTGCTGATAATTATTTTCACAATCTAGTGAATATCTATCACCCAACTAAGGGCCAGATTACAAGTCAAACGCTAATTAACACTTCTGCTTGAGCATTATTTATGCTAGAAGTAAGATTTTTGCACTCGTTGGGTTGCGCTCGTATTATGAGTTAAAAGTAAACTGTAAAAGTGGAAAAAAAACACCCACTCTTGCGCAAACATTGCATATTTTCATTTGCGCTAACCTGATTGCATTTTCTAACATGCGCAATCCTGATTGCATATTCTAATATGTGCAAACCTGACATGAAAATACTTACTACTTACTTACTACTTAACTACTAACTACAAAGGGGACCAATGAACATACAGTTTATATATATATATATATATATATATATAATCCAAAGTAGAAAGTATCCCAGAGGCAAAGTTATGTGAATAAAAAGTATATCTTTATTTTCTCATAACGTAAAACATTCCAGGAGGGTCTTCAGTATATTCAGGAAAAGAGCAACAGCACTTCACAAGTACTGAACGTTAGTACTTGTGAAGTGCTGTTGCTGTTTTACTGATGTAAAAAGATATACTTTTTATTCACAGAATTTTGCCTCTGGGATACTTTCTACTTTGGATTATCTATTATCCAGGCTTCCCAGTGTGAAAGGAGCTCTCACACACTTCCACATCATACGGATTACTTCTACAGCTGAGAGTATCGCTTTTCCAGATCAACGATTGGCCATTACCTCACCACGTCACTGACACACCCCCTGGAACACACATTACCGCCGAGAGACAGTTCTCTGGAAGCCGAGATACGGCGATCCTTTTTCCTGACGGAAGAGCGGTAAGTAGGCACAGTTTATTGCTGTTAGAGCACAGGCTGCTCGCATCTAGATCCATAGTTGTTTTAACTAAATCTTGCGAACTACTACTTTTTTCTGCAAACTGTCATGTTGTCTGCTCCTAAGGTTTGCCTTAGAGTAGAGTATGAGCAGATTATGAATATATAAGCGGTTCGCTTTTGGCCAAGGAACTTTAGCCTTTTTCATTTAATTGAATTTGGGGTTTCCCATGTTTTCTTATGGACGAAGTGTGGTGCTTGTGCATATACCTTTTATATATATATATATATATATATATATATATATATATATATATATATATATATATATAGGTAACAAAAGGCAGAGTGCAGCAGACGAAATAGATAAAAGTCCAAACTTTATTACAAATGGGTTAAAAGTCCACAACATCCATGGGAACAGTGAGTGAGACACAGTCACTTGTGCAAAACGGCTGACATGTTTCGACCCTCAGGTCGTAATCATAGCTGTTTAAGAAAACACCTTACAACCTATTTAAGGGAGTAGGTTACATCTCATTGGTTAAAAGATAATGAATTAAAAATTCAACAAGGTGTGTCAATAAGTAATTTCATTGCCTGCTCATACAATTTTAAACTCCTGCTTCCACAATTTAAAGAGCCCTATACAAAAGATGCTTTATATTAAAGTGTAGATAAGTCACTGGATAAACCAGTTAGGGAAAATACATAGGTAAATAAATAAATTGACATTGTGTTAAATATTCATAGTATGCATTATATATCACATACAATACTAAATTTGTTAAATGTAGAAATACTAGAGTTTTGAGAATGGGACTTAAGTGAACTGAATCACTAAATGACTATTGGAAATAGTGAGCTGAATATCAATGCATGATGATAAACATCTTGTTTAAGAAAAATATTTAAAGTAAACCATAAAGCAAGTAAAGCAAATAAAGTGTGAAAATATATTGGTTTACATGACAAAATTTTTTTTTTTGTATACTATTCATGATTCATATATTTAGCTCACTATGGTATACATATGAGAATAACAAAAAATAGAAATGGCGATAGCAATAGCAAATGTGGTTCTTGCACAAAAGCAAATTGAAAATGAATGTAAATACAAATGTAAATGTAAATACGCTGCAGAAGAGGGAGATAACCATCGGACAAAAGCCCCAAAGATGACTACTATTTCCAGAAATTGATTAAGTCATATTCAGAGTTAAGGCCATTTGGCACCCTAGTTTGGAGCTTGAAAATCCAGTACATCTCCCTCTTCTGTAGCAACTTCTCTCGGTCGCCACCTCTAGGTGGACAGAGAACCCTCTCTATAGCTTGCCATCTCAAAGTATTGATGTTATTGTCATGGCAGCGGGCAAAATGTCTAACAAGTGGGGTGCTAGCCTCACCTGCCTGTATTGTAGACAGGTGGTTTCTGATGCGAACTTTTACCTCGTTAGTGGTGAGGCCTACATATTGTAGGTGGCACGATGTACAGGTGAGCAAGTATATCACATATGAGGTAGTACATTTCAAACAACTGGTGATTGGGAAAGTTTCCCCTGTAACCTCTGATCTAAATATGTTAGAAGCGGTGATATACTCACAAACCCGACATTTTTGTCTGCACTTGTAAAGGCCCTTTTGTGTAAGCCATGAACTAGTTGGTTTGTCAAGTTCTGGTAATGATGATGGTGATAGAGTATTTGCTAGAGTACGTGTTCTCCGATAGTAGTCCGTTTTTCACACATTTTTCCAGTTTGTCATCAGCGGACAAGAAGTTAAAATGTTTTTTAACGATACTGCATATCTCTTGATATTGTGCACTAAACTCTGTAACAAATGTAATGCCCTGAGAGTCAGTATTGAGTTTTCTGGATGTCATAGACTGTTCTTTAATTAGTTCATGTCTATCAATACTCTGAACTTGTCTCTTTGCTTTATGTATGATTTTGTCAGGGTAGCCTCTTTGCTTGAGCCTTCTAGTAAGGTCTTCAGATTGTTTGCAGAACATATCTTCCTGACTACAGTTTCTCTTTACTCTGACAAATTGTCCTTTGGCAACAGCAAAAGGAACATGGGTTGGGTGGCAGCTTTTGGCGTGTAGCAACGCATTCCCAGCAATGGGTTTCCTATAGATGTTACTGATGATTTTTCCTTCTTTAGTGCCAGTTAGAGTAATGTCCAAAAAATTAATTGAATTATTATGTAATTCAGAAGTAAATCGAATACCATAGGTATTGTCATTAAGATTGGACATAAAGTTAGAAAAATCTGCATCATCACCCAACCAGATGACCAGAAGGTCATCTATGTATCGCCCATAGTAATGGATGAAATGTCTAAAGGGTACTTTATATATAATATATATGTCTGTATGTGTGTACATACGTATTTGTGTTTAAATGTGTATATATGTACACATATATAAACTCACATATATTTTTTTTCTAACACCTGAGACCTCATATCTTTGAGCCCTTATAACTTTTTTGTGCAACAATTTTTATTAGATGTTGTTATTATGTGTAACTGTACTTTGTAATGTATTTTTGATGTATTTTGTACAACTTTTTTGTTTTGCAAAGCAGTGAACCAAAGCTCTGAGGAGGTGGTAATCATTCTAGCTTAAATCGTTATTGCGCTCATGTAATCGAGTTTACGCTCAACTCTTCATACTAGCGCAATTTAACCTGCGCGCAAACAATTGCGAAAACCCAAAATCTCATGCACGCAAACGTTTGCACTTCACTTGTGATCTGGCCCTAAAGCATTACCTTGAAATTTGTATATACTAGTATGGTACGGTTTGCAAAGATCTTCTTTTTTGCATTAAAATCCATTAAGTATTATTAATAAATAATCTAATGGTACTATATTCCCAGGTCAGGTGGATTCATTACATCCAGTTTATGAAACATTACTTGAAGGAACTAATTATAGATGCATTCATAATGATACAGTGTTTTCCTTGCACAAATGAAGGACCTGATATTGTGAAAAATATTGATTTCTAAATTGAACTTGTGGAAACGCAGATTGTTTTTTTGCCTTTTAGTTGGCCACTGTAATCATTCTTTGCAGTTAAACTACTGATCCATGAAATTTTAAATTCTCTTTTGTTTATAAATATATTTAAACATGGAGTGTCCTCTAGCGCAACAAAGGTTTTATGGATTAAGTAGTTCATTATATATTTTTCAAGTACAATGTAAAATATATAGAAATCCTATCACAGCATATGCAAAATTGATTTATATTTCATTCTAGTTGACTTGTTAATTACCATCCATTGGATGAAGACTATTTAGTTAGAAAATTCATTTTTAGCCGTCCTTTAAAGGGACAGTCAAGTCCAAAAAAAACTTTCATGATTTAAATAGGGCGTGCAATTTTAAACAACTTCTCAATTTACTTTTATCACCAATTTTGCTTTGTTTTCTTGGTATTCTTAGTTGAAAGCTAAACCTAGGAGGTTCATATGCTAATTTCTTAGACCTTGAAGACTGCCTCTAATCTGAATACATTTTGACCACTAGAGGGCATTAGCTCACGTTTCATATAGATAACATTGAGCTCATGCACGTAAAGTGACCTAGGAGTTAGCACTGATTGGCTAAACTGCATGTCTTTCAAAAGAACTGAAATAAGGGGGCAGTCAGCAGAGGTAAAACGTGTATTATTATAACTGTGTTGGATATGCAAAACTGGGGAATGGGTAATAAAGGGATTATCTTTCTTTTTAAACAACAAAAATTCTGGTGTTGACTGTCCCTTTAACTTGGAAGTTTGCAATATGGCAAATCAAGTCACTTGGCAGCTCTCAGATAAGACCAAGAAAAAATAAAACACTTCAGTGTCCCTTTAAGTGACAATCAAGATTTATATGTCTTATTTACTATAATGGTAAACATATTTTCATTACAGATAAATTCTAAATCGCTCACATGACCAAATATTGGACAAAACAACAGAATTGTTTTCATGATGAACAACTCCTCAGAATCTTTTTTTTTGTCTCTGCACATGTCTACATATTAGAATTAGTATATGCAAATATAAGGAAAAAAATAGCATACTAATAATATACAGAATTGTGGTCTAATATTCACCACCAGTGTAAATTTGTGCTTATTTAATATATTTTCCATAATGAGATCATTCATGTTTTTTTATACGCATAATTGAAAATCTCAAACTTCAGTACACATTTGAATAGAATGGATATTCTTACTAGAAATAAAAATATGCAGATTTAAATGTTAATTTAAATCAGTTTTGTAATGTACTTTACAGAGCAAAACTGTTTTTAGTAAGAACATATCACTGTTTAGCGATATAGCGATAGATACTGAGGACAAGACCTAGGGAACATGTGGCTGTAGGAAGTGTGCCCTGGCATTTATTGTGTCTGCTTAGTGTACATAATTGCCATGTGTCAGGTTTCTAGAATGCTCAAATATATCACTAAATAGTTATCACTTTTACTAGAAACATTTTTTGCTTAATGAAATATAATGGAAGAATTCTTGTAATTAAAACAAATGCACTGAGGTGCCTTTATGGTTAAAATGATGCAATATATGATAGCTAGCAAAGGAGGAACGAGTCAGAGACAAGTAAATCAATGCAATAAAATATTTGGCTCCTATGACTCCTAAAAGGAATTAAATGCTCACTTAACTGCAGTCACATTCAACCCATTATTACACTCAGTCAAATATTTTATTGTTGTAAGCATTAATATTTCAAGTATTCACATCATACATATGTAGTATCACAAATACAGGGGTTAAACAGATTTTGTGACACTAATGAAAACACAGAAAGATAAACAAGTCTAGGTGACTACAAGGATTGACTCACAACGGATATCCATGCTACTATCAAGAGTTTCCTAAGGGTGAAAGGTTGTTTAAAAGAACAGCAATCACATACATTTTTTTAATATAATATGTTTTGTTATGAATAGTCTAACAGCTTTGCAATTTACTTTCATTATTTATTTTGTACCCTTTTAATTTTATTTAGCTCTGAAAATTTAGATCAGAACTGGAAATGCAAACTTCTCATGGCCAATTTGTCTTTCCCCAATTCAGCAGATAACAATTGTAGAACAAGTCCTACTAACATTATGACCATGGCCTCTATTTATCAAGCCGTCAACCGCAAATACACTGGAATTCCACAGCGTATTTGTGGCGAGGCTGATTTGCCATAGTTATCAAGCCCTACAGACCGGCAAATGTAGAATCTAGTGAGACAGGAATTAAATTTAAACAGGAGCGCTGTAGCTAAAGGTGTCAACTAAGGTGAAGCAAGTGTAGCAAACTTTTAAAATCAGTAGTAATGGGACACATAAATTTGTGTCAAAATTATTATAATGTGCTAAAATATATCAATGGGGTGAAATACTTAGTGGTAAAGTGATTCGTGCATATTATGATTAACCAAAAAAAAAATTTTTTCTTAAGTATATATAATCAAATACAATAAACAGTGACAAGTTAGTGCTATTTAGCAGGCTCTGCCTAAAATGTAATGCAGCAAAAATGAATAACAATAAGAAAAACACAAAAAAATATATTTGTAATAAAAACGGACGTCTCCGTATATAAAAAGGAATTTGCCAGTCCACCAAAAGTGTTGGAATGTTTATCCTTATGTCCAAATGGATTTGAACAGTCCAGGTATATAATATTTTGTGGACAAATGAAACAGGCTTACCCCCAAACAGTGCATCTCTTGATGAAAGGTAAAAAAAGGAATTACCGCCATAGTAGAAGTGACGTCACCTATATGGGCGCTGGCCAGACCGAGCCCTCTGATTGGTCCTTGTGCGATTGCTTCTCAGGTTTCAGCTGTTAGGTTCCACAGCCACAGAGTATCCGCTCTATATGTGCCCAAAGCACGCAGGATACCCCAATCAATATGAGGTAAGTGTCGCACAGTGTAGGGAGAGTCTTTACAGAGCACCCAGGATTATCTGTATAAATTGATAGTAGTGAGTCCAACTTTTTGTCTGTAAACACAAAATGAGGGAATTACAGACAAAAAGTTGGACTCACTACTATCAATATAGGTGACATCACTTCCGCTACGGCGGTAATTCCTTTTTTTACCTTTCATCAAGAGACGCACTGTTTGGGGGTAAGCCTGTTTCATTTATCCACAAAATATTATATACCTGGACTGTTCAAATCCATTTGGCCATAAGGATAAACATTCCAACACTTTTGGTGGACTGGCAAATTCCTTTTTATATACGGAGACGTCCATTTTTATTACAAATATATTTTTTTGTGTTTTTCTTATTGTTATTCATTTTTGCTGCATTAAATTTTAGGCAGAGCCTGCTAAATAGCACTAACTTGTCACTGTTTATTGTATTTGATTATATATACTTAAGAAAAATTTTTTTTTTGGTTAATCATAATATGCACGAATCACTTTACCACTAAGTATTTCACCCCAATGATATATTTTAGCACATTATAACAATTTTGACACAAATTTATGTGTCCCATTACTACTGATTTTAAAAGTTTGCTAAACATGCTTCACCTTAGTTGACACCTTTAGCTACAGCGCTCCTTTTTAAATTTAATTCCTGTCTATTCTATTTACCTATATTAGGGACTTTTTAGGTATATCAGGAGTTTGGTGTTTTTACCCTGCGCTTTTTAAACCCCACTTTAGAATCTAGTGAGGTAACCTACGATCCGCCGGACTCAGTCCGACACAGATCGATGGTTACGTCACTCCAGATGTTCCGAACGCAAGTTCGGCACAATCTGACTACTTTTGGAAGTTATCAAAGAACAACCAGGTACACTCGCCACTATTCTGGCCCAGCATACCTGGTGATCGGAACAGCCAATAGAATGTGAGGTCAATCCTATTGGCTTATTGTATCAGCCAATCGGATTGAACTTCAATCCGATTGACTGATTGCATCAGCCAATCGGATTTTTCCTACCTTAATTCCGATTGGCTGATAGAATCCTATCAGCCAATCGGGATTCAAGGGACGCCATCTTGGATGACGTCATTTAAAGGAACCTTCATTCAGTGTTGGGATGTCGTTTGAAGAGGATGGCTCTGCGTCAGCTGGATTGAAGATGGACCGCTCTGCTCCAGTTGATTGAAGATAGAAGATGCCGCTTGGATGAAGACTTCTGCTGCTTGGAGGACCTCTTCTGCCCAGATTCAATGAAGACTTCTGGCCGGATCAGATGAAGACTTGTGCCCGGCTGGGTGATGACGTCTCAAGGTAGGGTGATCTTCAATGGGGTAGTGTTATGTTTTTTAAGGGGGGATTGGGTGGGTTTTAGAGTAAGGTTGGGTGTGGGTGGTGGGTTTTAATGTTGGGGGGGTTGTATTTCTTTTTTTACAGGTAAAAGAGCTGATTACTTTGGTGCAATTTGCCCCGCAGAAGACAAATTAAGGGCAATTTGTAATTTAGTTTAGGGTAGGGAATTTTATTATTTTGGGGGGCTTTTTTATTTTATTAGGGGGCTTAGATTAGGTGTAATTAGTTTAAACTTCTTGTAAAAAAAATTTATTTTCTGTAATTTAGAGGTTTTTTTTGTACTTTAGTTAATTTTAGTTATTTTAATTTAATTGTAGGTAATTGTATTTAATTAATTTAATTTATGTAATGATAGTTTAGTGTTAGGTGTAATTGTAACTTGGGTTAGGATTTATTTTACAGGTAATTTTGTATTTATTTTAACTAGGTAGTTATTAAATAGTTAATAACTATGTAATAGCTATTGTACCTATTTAAAATAAATACAAACTTGCCTGTAAAATAAAAATAAACCCTAAGCTAGATACAATGTAACTATAAGTTATATTGTAGCTATCTTAGGGTTTATTTTATAGGTAAGTATTTAGTTTTAAATAGGAATAATTCAGTTAATAATAGTATTTTTATTTAGATGTATTTAAATTATATTTAAGTTAGGGGGGTGTTAGGGTTAGACTTAGGTTTAGGGGTTAATTCATTTAATATAGTGGCGATGGTGTAGGGGGGGTAGATTAGGGGTTAATCAATGTAAAGTAGGTGGCAGCAGTGTAGGGGGGGCAGGATAGGGTTAATAAATGTAATGTAGGTGGCAGCGAGCTCCGGGTGCGGCGGTTTAGGGGTTAAACAATTTATTTATTTGCGGTGGGGTCCGGGATCAGCAGGATAGGGGTTAATAACTTTATGTAGGTGGCGGCGGTATAGGTGGCTGCAGATTATGGGTTAATATATTTATTAGAGTTGCGGCGGGGTCCGGGAGCGGCAGTTTAGGGGTTAATATATTTATTATAGTTGCGGCGGGGTCCGGTAGCGGCGGTTTAGGGGTTAATAACTTTATTTAGTTGCGGGGGGCTCCGGGAGCGGCGGTTTAGGGGGTATAACTGTATAGTATAGTGTGGGTGCTTAGTGACAGGCTAGCAAGAAAGCTGCGAATAAGCCGATGAGCAGCGAGATCGATGACTGTCAGTTAACAACAGTCCGCTGCTCATTGCACCGTACTTGGTGCGCGTTTTTTTGACAGCTTTCTTGATAAATTTTGCCAACGTATTCAGGTCAGCGGCGGCGATGTTAGGCGAGCTTAGGCGAGCGTATTGGGGCCGGCGAATGCAGGAAAGTAGACAGCTTGTTAAAAAAAGACCCATGTCTAGTCTTGTTATCTGAAGACTCAAGCATGAATTGGATCCTCCAAAAAAGCCAAGTGGTGGGTTTAGTTTGTCAATTAAAAAAACAATTGGGAGTCCACAAGATGTTAATTTGTTTTCAAATATTTAGTCTGATATGTTATTCTATAGAAATATAATATAAATGTCTTGTAATTACAAAGTGTTTGATGTCCCTTTAACTGGCGTTTGGATCAATATAGCACAAATGTCTCACCCAGCAAATTTGTGGCAAATATTGGCCTTTGTGAACAAACAGAAATAGCAAAGTTTATTGTTTCTTCTGATAGTTGGCATGTGTTGTTGCATTTGCTGCTGTCATTGAGTGAAATATAATTGTTCTACAAGCTTTGTAAGAAGTTAAAGGGAAACTCAATCAAAATTAAACTTTCATTATTCTTATAGAGTATGCCATTTTTTTTTTTTTTTACTTTTATTTGTAATCCAAGAAAAGGTCATAAAAACAAAAAATAAAAACAATATAAACAGCTTTGAACATATAAGATCATCCGTAAATTATACACAAGTTCATTCTTATAATACTGTATTTAGCTATGCATACAGATATATTTTAGCTAGATATTGATATATCATATTCAGCTTACTTATTAACATTTCTTGGAGTTTTTTAGTTTTTCACCCCCCTCCTCCTGAACCCTCCCCCAACCCATACCCCTCCCGTGCGGAGAGGCAGCTCATCAAGGAAAGAAGAGAGAAAAAAAAAAAAAAAAAAAAAAAAAAACCTAAAAGAAAAGGGGGGGGGGGGAAAGAGAAAGAAATCAGCTTAGATACTAGCTCTCTTTTAATTTTTACCAGTTCCCTAATAAAACAATTTCTGTGTTCCTGAAAGGAAAGATTATATGGTTCATTTCAGATTCGGGAAAAATTCTCAAAAAAAACGCCCATTTATCAAAAAATCTTTTAATGTCTTGCTCATTATTTATGTCTGCATTTCTTTGATCTAAAATACATTGCTTTTTCATGCAGTTTTTTATCTCGGAGATACTTGGGATTGTGCAGCTTTTCCACTTTTGCAAATTAAATATCTAGTAGCAAGAATGCCAGAGATTACCACTTTCTCATCGCTCTGCCTACCAGATTCTTTAAGACAAAATATTATCTGATACAATGTGAGTGAAAGATTAGCTATTTTGAGTACATTCTTGAACCAGTATTCGACCCTGGCCCATAGGTTTTTAATCTTTGGACAGTGCCAAAACATGTGGATTAGGTCAGCTGCCTGAAGTGAACATTTTGGACATTTGCAAAATCCCATGTTGGCACACTTGAACCCTCTCTTTGGGGTAAAGTATGCCCCATGCAGGAGTTTGACGTGCGCCTCTCTCCAAGTTGCAGATAGAGTTACTTGCGAGATTTTCTTAATTGATAATTGAATAGTGTTTATTTCAATATTGTTTTGTGGAATTAATTCATTCCAATAAGCGACCAAGTTTGCCCGTATCGAGGCTCCTTTATTTATGCTCAGGAGATGATAACACGGTGCAATTGACACATGACCATTTCTTGTCAAAGCTAGCCAGTTCTCCAATGTGCCCAGCCCCCATTCCCAGCCCACTTTTTTAACCAAGTCTTGGACAAAATGCCTTAATTGCAAATATGCAAAAAAGTCCTTATTAGACAGATCAAAATCTATTTTTAAGTTCTGGAATGATTTAATACATTTCCTTTCTTTAACTATAATTTGAAGTACCTTTGTTAGTCCAGCCGTGTGCCATTTTCTAAAAACTTCCGAGTCTAAGCCTGCTTGAAAAGTAGGGTTGCCTATTATGGGTAAGATACAGGAAGCTCTATTATTAATTGATAAGGAAAACGTTATCTTATACCAAGCTTTGAGTGGATTGAAAATAGTTTTAAGTTTTTTAATTTCTGCTGGAACTTCTTTAGGTTCTAAATGTATTAATGCTGCTAAAGAGTATGGATGACATACACTAGACTCAAGATCATTGTTCAGTACATAATTATTAACCGAGATCCAATCCACTACATTTCGTGCTAAGAAGGAAAGGTTATAGAACCTTATGTCAGGTAAAGCAAGACCTCCACTTTCTCTTGGTAGCGAAAGCTTCATAAGAGAGATCTTTGACCTTTTGTTTTGCCAAAGGAACTGAATAAGAGAGGTGTTAATCGATCGGATATCCTTTCCTAAGAGAATTATTGGTGTATTTTGAAGGATGTACAGTAATTTTGGAAGGAGAACCATTTTAAAGAGGGCTATCCTGCCAGAAAGTGATAATGGGAGTTTTTGCCAAGTCAAAAGTTTTTCCTTAATTGTTTTTATTACCGGGGGAATATTCAAAGCATATAGGTCCGATATTTTTATCGGGATATGGATCCCTAGATATTTAAAGGAATCTGTTACTTGATGAAAAGGAGTATTCAGGATGGAGGTATTATTTTTCCTGAGCCAGTATATCTCTGACTTAGCCATGTTGA
Source organism: Bombina bombina (assembly GCF_027579735.1). Lineage (NCBI taxonomy): Eukaryota > Metazoa > Chordata > Amphibia > Anura > Bombinatoridae > Bombina > Bombina bombina. The sequence goes on along the minus strand of NC_069504.1, from coordinate 246,458,532 downwards.
TTTTATAGCCAGAGAATGAGCCAAATTGCTCCAGTATCTGGAAAAGTTTCGGTAAATTCAATTTAGTGTTTGCCAAATAAAGCAGCAGGTCGTCTGCATATAGACCGATTTTTATTTCAGTGCTACGAATTTTTATACCTTCTAAAAGATGGCGAATTTTGATTGCCAGAGGCTCTATGGAAATATTAAATAAAAGTGGGGAGAGAGGGCAGCCCTGCCTTGTTCCTCTACCCAAGGAGATAGAAGAGGAGATGGTATTATTTACTATTAATTTTGTAGATGGCTGATTATAGAGATTTCCAACGAATTCAAAAAAATTCCCCCTAATACCAAATTGTCTTAATGATGTTTTAATATGTTCATAATATACGGAGTCAAAGGCTTTTTCAGCATCGATGGAGATAATGGCAAGATCAGGTAGGCCCTCCTCCCCGCTGTATTGGTGAGAAGTAGCCTCGAAATATTCTACCACAAGCAATGCTTCTCTTATTTTCGCAGCTGAATTACGGTTATTTAAAAATCTTGCTTGATCAGTGTGTATGATTTCTGAAGAATCTGAGAATTTTATAGTCGGAATTTAGGAGAGCAATTGGTCTATAAGATTCTTTGCAGGACGGGTACTTTCCACCTTTTAAAATCAAGGTTGTATATGAGCTAGAAAATGAAGAAGGAATCAAGTTACCATTTGCAAAAAAACTATTGAAAAGATTGCAGAGGTGTGGGGTAGCTTCACTAGACAAGATCTTGTAAAACTCACTAGGGAGACCATCTGGGCCTGCTGCCTTATTTAGTGAAAGCACAGATATTGTTTTTTCTATTTCCTCTATGGAGATGGGGGCATTTAAATTATTAGACATTTCAAGTGTAATTGTGGGGTGTTTGAGGTCCCTCCAGAAATCTGAAGATTTCTGTGAGTCACTTGTTTTATATGAATACAGCTCTTGATAGTACTCAAAAAATATGTTTAGAATGTCATCCGAGTTTGAAATTTGTAACCCTTTATCTTGCACACTATCTATTACAGGTTGTTTTTTCTCATTTTTAATTAATTTGGCTAACATCTTACCCGACTTATTCCCAAATCTATATAGCTTGGCTTCCATTCTTAATTCTCTTTGTGTTTCTTGTGACAATATAAAAGTATCCCTTTCATTTTTTGCTTTAACATATCTCGTCCAGTTTAATGGAGTTTTATCAAGAAGATATTGGTTATAAGCATTAGTCAGACATTGGCATGATTCTCTTTCTTTGCGTCTAATTTTCTTTTGTAAGGCAATACTATATGACAATATTTCCCCTCTCATTACTGCCTTCGCAGTATCCCAAAACAATTCAGGCTGACTCAGAAATTCCTTGTTAAAATGTACATACTCCTTGTACTTATTTACGAGCCAGTTCTTAAATTTTATCTCTGCCATTAAATAATAAGGAAAAAAGAAGCGCGATAGAGCGGGGCGTGGGCGAGAAAACTGGAACTCCAAAACAATTGGTGCATGATCTGAGAGGAGAATTGACAGAATGTCTGATCTTACCCCATTCATTAACATACGTTCATCAATTAAAAACAAATCAATTCTAGAAAGAGTCTTATGCGCCTTCGAAAGGCAAGTAAAGCTCTGGCTAGAGGGATTTTGATGTCTCCAAACATCTCGCAAAGATAAATTTTGCATAATTTTTTTAAGTAGCTTAGATTCTAAATTATCCTTTTTTTGTTTCAGTTGTTTAACATCTCGCCTTAATCTGTCAATTGGGCTTTGTGGTGCCATGTTGAAATCTCCACCCATAATCAGGCACCCTTCCGTGTAAGCTAAAAGCTTAGATTGAAGAGTGGTCCAATAGTTTGGGTCGAGTATATTAGGGCCATATGTATTGCACAGTGTATACATCCTCTGAGAGATCTTTATTTTCAGCATAACATATCTCCCCCCTGGGTCAGCCTCAAAATGTATTACTTCTGAATCAATTTTTTTCCCAATTAATACTGCTACTCCCCTCTTCCTCTTAACACTAGGTGCAAAATATATTTCCTTCACCCAGGCTGACCTAAGCTTCAAAGATTCTTCCGCAGATAAATGAGTTTCTTGAATGAAACCTATGTCAGTCCGGATTTTCCGAAGCTGAGTAAGAATTGCCTTCCTCTTAATTGGGGTAGATATACCACCCACATTCCATGACACAATTTTGCATTTATCACTGCCTGTACTCATTTATGTTTCCGAGAATAAGGGGCAGAGGGAAGAACAATAAATAATAATAAAAAAAAAAAAAAAAAAAAAGGGGGGGGAAGGGGGTCCTTAGTTTTAAGAGGCAAAAATAAGAGATTCCTCTTCATTTCCTTTGATACAAAATGAGTATATGCCCTCTCCGCACCGGAGGGATCTAAGGACTGCGGCTCATATCTGAGCAGCCATCGCTCTCCCCTAACGTGGAGAGCAAAAAAAAAGAAGAAATTCAACATATTATATTTTATCTGAGACCTTCATGTTTTAAACCTAATATCATCTGACCGGGGAATTCAGTGTTTTGTAGAAGCTTTCAGCTAAGTGAGCCTCCTCAAAAAAATGAAAAACTTCATTAACTTTAACCTTCAGTTTATATGGAAATATTATAGTTGCCTGGAATCCTTTCTGTATAAACCTAGTGCAGATGGGAGCGAGCTCCCTTCTTTTTGCAGCGGTGTCAGCAGAAAAGTCCTGAAACAAGAAGATTGTGATACCTCTGACTTTAACTGACTGTTGTTTACGATAGTGCTGAAGTAAGGTAAGTTTGTCTTGGAAATTTAGCAATTTAGCTATAATAGGTCTAGGTTTAGTTCTGGCTTTGTTCCCTACATGGAATGAGCCTAATCTGTGCGCTCTCTCCACTGGAATAGGATATGAAGTGGGTGGCAATTTTAGAATTTTAGGCAAAGTTTCTGATACAAAGTCAACAAGATTGTCATATTGCTGTTCTTCTGGGAGTCCTATGATTCTTATATTGTTTCTCCTAGAGCGATTCTCTAGATCTTCTAGCCTATTCTGTATTTTTTGTAAGTTGGTATTCACAGATTCTAAATTGGAACTATGCGTTATTGTTAGATCTTCCAGATCCGAGACTCTTTGCTCGGCTTCCTGCAGTCTATTGGAAAATTGGCGAACTTCCTGTGTTAAAGAAAGGAAGTCTTGTTTAATTTCAGCTCTTAGAGCTTCAAACTTGGGAGAGAGTGTTTCAGATATATTAGCAACAAGGTTTTGCATATTAATAGGTTCTTGCACCACTAGTGGAACTGACTGCGTGTCCATGTTTGTCTCTTGATTACCTTTCATTTTCCTATCTCTCTGCCTCGCTGCCATGGCCGGAGAAGGGGTTCTAGGTGAAACGTGAAAAAATTTATCCATGTGCCAATAATAGAGAATTGTGAAGAAGGGGAAAAAAAAAGGAAAAAGAAAAAAGAAGTTAAGCCAAAAATTTGTGAAAGTTAGTGAAAAACCAGAGGTGTTTGTGGGTTTAAGTTGAGAGCGAGAGACGCTACCAAGCTGACATGTGAGGATAGGTGTGTGAAAGTGACGACCAAGTGTGGGGAGGGAGAGAGAGAGAGGAAGAAAAAAAAAAAAAAAAAAAAAGGGTAGAAAAGGGGGGAGGGGAGGGGGAAGTGAACAAGCTAGTGATACTTAGTTAATTGTGCAGTGAGGTCCGGCCACGGATGCGAGTACCAGAGAAAAGATATGTAAAAGACATATCATCGGATCCACCAGGTCTAATAGTAGTAGTAGGGTCACAGCAAGATATTGCCAATAGGGCCAGTAAAAGTAATCTAGTTACTCTACTTTAAATAAAGCTCTAGTGCTGTCTAGTGATAGCGAGGGATATACCCTTGTTCACGGGGTAATCTCTAGAAAGAAAGGCTAATGCAAACATGTCCCAGAAATTATTTCAGCTTTTTTAACTGTTTAAGTCATAGTCTTATAAACTGTTCCTCTGCCTTTATATGTCTTCCTCCTAAACCCCTTTTTATCTTGCTACACCCACTATCTAAATCAAAACAGTTTTGCCAAAACTTAACACAGATATTAATTCTTATAAAACATAAACAGATAATCAGCCAATATCTTTAAATCAATCAACAGCCCAGAACACATCATTTCAGTTCAACATCCAGGAGGTATATAGAACAGCAATTTCTACTTGGAAAATTAAATTCTGAGATGTAGATATATAGATACAGTACAAAACTTAGGATTCAATACCAGAAAAATGGATAGATTGGATAAATTGAGAAAATATCAGCAACCTTATTTATAGAACAAGCTAATAATTCATGAGTTTAAATAGGTCAAATTAGTTGTTAGTTGTTAAGGATAAGAACATACAGGAGCAGCCCACAGCATATAATTAACAGAGTAGGAAGTTTTCTTAGCCTGTCTTTCCTACACAGGCACTAATACAGAATGTCTGTTAGGCTGTTAAATTAGGTAGGACCAGGAGGGTCTAAAAAGACCTAAAGGACAGCTATACATATAAATTCACAGTAAATTAGTTTTTAAAATATATAGCATAGCTGTAAGGGTAAGGAGCCCCTTTATCCCTCTCCCTCTCCTCTTTTCCCCTCTCCTCCAAAAAAAGGATCTCAAACCCTATAATCAGGAACCGTTTATATATAAGTCCTAGACTCAGTTGTAAAAAAAAGGGTTGGTTATTATACTCTTTATAGAAATCTCTGCTGGGCTATGCTACCAACGTAGGCCAATATTATAAAAACTGTTCTTACTGCTTTTATAAACCTTGAGATTTAAATAAAACTAATGCTTGCAGAAAGTGTGTTCATGCCATAATCTGAGTGTTAAGACACAGTGATATATGTTGAAAAAAAAGAAAGGAGCAGGAACCTCAGAAAAAAAAAAAATAGAGGAGAGAAAAAAAGAGAAAGAAGGAAGAAAAAAAGAAAAGAGAAAAAGTAAAAAAGAACAAAAAGGCTACAATCAAGAATCAATAATTAACTGCATCTATATGTTGAATTACTACACATTTTAGCCATGTGAAAAATGTTCGCTTTTTGTAACTTCGCAAAAGACAACTATTTTCTTATCCTCTCTTGAATAGTCTTAAATCAGTCCATATTTTCTGTATGGCCTTGATATCTTAGGAAAGAAAAAAAAATGTATCCTTTTAACAGTCTCAGTCAGTGACCGCACTTGATCCCAGTAAGCTTTTAAAGAGTCTTATTTAGTATCCTTTCCTTTCAGGATATCCCTAGCTCTCTCCAGGTTACACAGCTTGTCCCCTCTGGAAGATTATATCAGATGATTCAGCCAGCAAGTAAGTCAGGTATATATTATCACCATAGAAAACTCACCCCCTATGTGCATGCCAGCCGTCCGCATCTCCGTTGTTAGGCACTGTCTCCAACAAAAGCTTGTCCCAGAGTGACGTCAGCTCCTCCGCTTCCTGTTCGTCCTTCCAGGAGGTAACCAAAGCCAATTCCCCTCACGCAGCACCGGTGGGAGGGGAAAAGCAGCACCGGACCAACACCGCAGCCAGCCAGACAGAAAGCTCCCACACCGGACCCAGCTCCCTCCCACGCAGCACCGGTGGGGGAGGGAGGAGAACCAAAAAAGGAGCCGGGGTACGACTCAGCAGCTGAGCCCACACAGGGCAGCGGGTAGGCTTAAGTTGAAATAAGAGAATTGCAGATTTAGTCCGGCGGGGTCAGCTGGCACGCAGGGGGGAGAGAGATTGTTTAATCATACAGCCAAAGTATCAGCAGGGGTAACCAGGGAGAGGCAAGGTAGTATGTTCCACTATAAGGTAAGAGAGCGTATGGCTACTACCAAGAAAGCAGGAAAAGTTGAGGGTCCAGGTAATTAAAAACTGACAACCATCAGTGGGATGACAGACCACTGGATAAGGTTCCGGATCAGTTAATTCTTGACTATCCGAGACTGTTACCCCAAGACTTGGGGTAGGGCGCGAACAAACCACTGCCACTGTGTATGGGACTGGAGCTGAATCCTGAGCCACACCTGTGCAGCACCTGTGCAACACACCTGCTCAGCAGCACCTGTGCAGCACACCTGCTCAGCAGCACCTGTGTAGCTCCACCTCCACCGGAACCTCCAGCTAGAGCATGAAATTTTCAGAGTATGCCATTTTAAACAACTTTCCAATTTACTTCCATTAACAAAATGTGAACAGTCTTTTAATATTTAAACTTTTTCAGTCACCAGCTCCTACTGAGCATGTGCAAGAATAAGTGTGTATGCGTTTGTGAATGGCTTATGGCTGTCACATGGTACGTGTATGCATTTGTGAATGGCTGATGGCTGTCACATGGTACAGGGGGAGTGGAAAAAGACATAACTTTTAAAATTGTCAGAAAAAAAATCTACTACTCATTGGAAGCTCAGACTAAGTGCTATTGCATTCTCTTGTTATCTTGCATTTGTTAATTATGCAAATCTACTGTGTTGACTGGTCCTTTAAATCATGTTACTATAAGAAGCAGAATCATGTACCACATCTGGAAGGTTGTTTGTTTATTTTTTATTTAGAAGAAAAAAAAAAACTACAGAGTTACTAATATTCATTTATGTATTTTTAGGTCCATTCATACAAATAGCACTAAATTTTCTTTCTCCTTATTTATTTCTCTCTTTTTCTTTATTCCATTGTACCTAAATAAGCAAAACTAACACTTTATAGTAATTGGTGCTACACTAAAATTCTCAGATTGTACTTATTTATCAGTAACACTAAATGGAATCACAGCTACAAAATATTAACCTATGTTTTACATGTTGTGGGAATATGTTTCAGGAAGTCAGGTAGCTAGCAAAAGCATTGCTATCAGTGCATAACCTCTACTCATATACAGCAATACAGCATTCAAGGGACATTAAACACTTTCAGATGGTAATATAAAATGATACATCATATATATATATATAAATTCTGCAATATACTTTCATTATTTATTTTGTCTCCTTTTTCTGTAATTCCATTCTGCAACTGTGAGCTTTTCAGTTCCTGATAGAAATGTAAGTGCAGAACACTGTTATATTCCCCACAGCCATTGGCTGCACACTCTATTGACCTATTTATAACTGTACCTTATTGGCTACATCAGAGAAGGTAACCTAAGTTTCAGCATGGCAGCTACCATTGTTTTATAGACACTAAAACTTTACACTTATTTTGCCAATATTTAAACTGCTAACGAAACTTTAAAAAATACATCTACATGTTATTTCTTTAAATGCATCATGTTATCTAGCATTTGTTTAGTGTTGAATGTCTCTTTAAACTACTTTCATAGATCCAATTAAAAAAAAAAAATTGTTAGAGTGAACATTAAAATGCAATTTAAAAATGGCTTTGAATATCTATATTTTTCAAATATTAATCGTATGAGCAACAATATGAAATCCTGTTTTTTAAAATTACATTTTTTATTCTATTACAGTGCATCTTTAATATATTGAATCAATTTGTATTCTATTGTAATGAATAAAATTAGATTATAGTCAGACATGTAAGCAACATGAAGAATGGTATTATTTTGACAGGATACCAGACTCTGGTAGTTGGATGCACAACATAACAATTATCTTATTAACAAGCCAGTGTAAAAAAACAATGGATTTAAATTGTGTTAAATAGTAAGAAATACTAATTAGACTTTGCTTGTTATGCAAAGTATTTGTTACATCAATGAAGATTTATTTCCCTATTTCCAATTGTAAATGAAGCTACAGTATATTTGTAACTACTTTGAATTACAAAAGCTTAGGGTTTGAAATACAATTGATTGTCTAAATTGAAATGTGGTTGCATTTCTGTAGTAGAGCAAATTAACATAATAAGTGAAAATAATTTTTTCATTTGCTGGATAAGTGAGCATTTTTATAACACTACAAACTTGTCTTCTTACCTAGAAAATAGTAATTAAAGGGATATCAAACTTTTTTTTATATAGATGCATAATATATTGCAAAAATAAAATGCTTCAAAATCACAAACCATCATTTCCTAGCACAATTAACTTTGTAGTTCAAATATAAAACTTTTTAAAAGCTTTTTGAGTATTATTTTTCTTATCTCCTCTAAGCAATAAATTAGTTGTATAGGTGAGCTACCTCACTGATCAAGCAATTAATTTATAGAACCTAACAGGTTTGGATTTCTGACAATCACAGGATATTGGAAAAACATCAATTATGGGAAAAGGTGTAACAATAAAGAAAGAAAGTATTTTTAAAATTTGTAGTTAAACATTTTGGGCCAGATTACAAGTGGCACATTAACAGTTATGCACAAGCAATAGGGGTTTATTGTGGCTTTTTGCAAGCATCGGGTTTTCTGTTCGTATTACAAGTTGAAAGTAAACACGTTCGCTTGAGCACAATTAAAGTTAACGCGCTTCACAAGAAAAAAGTGTCACAAAAGGCATCAAAAATACATTACAAAGTACACTTACACTCATATTAACAACATCTAATAAAAATTATTTAAAAAAAAATGTAAAAAGAGTTATAAGGGCTCAAAGATATGAAGTCTCAGGTCAATATATATATATATATATATATATATACATATATTTATGTTTACATGTGTATTTATGTATTTATGTATTTATATGTGTATTTATATATATGTGTATTTACAGAGACTTAAGTAAATTGGAATGTGAAATATTAATATTTTCATGTCGATTTAGCACACTTGAGAATACGGGATTGGGTTTGCACACAAGTAGGGTGTTTTTCCCCCCACTTTTTTTGCTCCATTTACTTCTATGGGGGAATAGGTTATCGTGCACGAGATATTATAAGTTAGGATTTTTACGCGTGCCAGGTTACTTTCAACTTGTAATATGAGCACAATTCAACACGCTCAAAAAGCTTACTTCTAGCTCAAACAGCTTAAAAATGTAATGTTGCATAATATTTGTTTTCTAAGAAGACTAATAAAAATAAAATTAGTAAAGCACTGTGAACCCTCTCAGCCCAGTCCTATCCAGTGTTGTTTAAGTCACAAAGGATTACTGTAAGGAGTATCTCAACAACCTAACAGGAGGAGGCTAAGTGGCCAGTCCCCATGGCACTTGTGGTAGACTTGTGACTGACTCCTATACGGGGAGTAAATGTTTCACTACCTTATACTACCCTATACTCCAATGTCCCCTCTATCTTCCAGTAGCATCTCTCATCATGGCAAATGGGCCTCAAATTGGTCTGAGGACCCCTATCAATGAAGAATCTTAATTCTTTACTGTCCTCCTGAGAGGCTTGTTTATCAGTGAGGTGGGATAGATAGAATACTCTTGGACTCTTAGCAATTTACAAAAGAAATTGTGATGTTGGTAAAAAATATGATACTACAAATATTTGCCAAACCAAAATATTAGGGTTAATACATTTCTATATTTATTTGCATATCTTAAATGTAGAAATAAACAGTGTATCTACAGGATTTTTTCCCTAGTGCTTGAACAGATTGTTGCTATCTGTAGGACTTTCACAATATTTTACAATGAGCAAACAAATACATTATTCACTATTTTGTATCTTGGTTCTATAAAATTAATTTGTGAATCAAATATCTTGCTAAAAAAACATGCCCTAACTTCACAACTTGCAAATTGTACAGTTTAGAAAGATTTGTAAATGCCCCTCATTAGAGCAGGGAGTGGCTATTTCAGCTCCATTAAAATCAATCTATCATCTATCTATCTATCTAGAGACATTAACTTCTCGCTTCATAGAATTAATTCTACTGTCAACGACACTAACATCACAAATGCACATTTAAAACATGACTAAACAAAGTAATAAAAATAACAAAAAGCTGCAAAAAAGAAACATAAAAAGTTCAAGATAAATAAAATTGAATAAAAATGAGAAATCTCATCCGCTTTAAAATATTGACACAAAACCGTCAGATTAGTTACTTTACAGAGACAATTACATCTTCTTAAATCCTATATGAGAGCCCAATAATCAAATACTAACAGCTTACTCACTGTTGTTTCATAAACGTAAACAACTGGGCTGCTGCACTTCCCTCCAATACACTCACATATAAGGCGACGTTTTGGGCTTAGTAGCCCTTAATCATGCATACAGCCTAAACCTGTAGATCTCCTTATAAACCTTAATTTAAGCATTTCTATACAAAATTACAGTCTGCCTAAATGCCACCTAGTTGCTCAATTATTATTTTGTTATAATTAGTAAATCACATTTTTACATTTTAGCAACCTTCAATGTTATATTGTTACTAGGTGATAAGTCTGCCCAGAGGGCAGTCTATATTTAAAAAACTACAACCCCCAAGCTAAAGTTACAAAAAATAAAAAAGTAAAATTACAGAAAAAAATAAATTAAGGTATACAAAATAAAACATTTAAACCTAAATCAATAGCCCTATAAAAATAACCCCCCAAATAAAAACACCCCTAATCTAATACTAAATGACCAATAGCCCTTAAAAGGGCCTTTTGAAGGTCATTGCCCTAAATTAAACAGCTCTTTTACCTCTAAAAAATACTAAATCCCCCCTAACAGTAAAAATTCCTCACCCACCAAACCCCCCAAAATAAAAAACTAACACTAAAAAAACAAAACTACCCTTTGCCTCTAAAGGGGCATTTGCATGGTCATTGACCTTAAAAGGTCATTTAGCTCTTTTACTGCCATTAAAGGACAATCAGCTTTTTTGCAAGCACTAAAAAAACCCTAATCTAAAAAAAAACACCTCAAAAATTAAATTAAAAAAGCTTAAACCTAAGCCCCAAATAGGTACTCACTGTTCCTGAAGTCCGGCGGAGAAGTTCTTCTTCCAGACGGATCTATCATTTTCTTTTTTGTTTTTTTTAATTTATTTTTTTGGTTTTCCACTTGGGGTACAGAAGAAAAAAAAAGGGATAGAAACGCAATGTTCACATATTTGGGGGATAAATACACCTTGCGTTTTAACAAACAAAAAACATGAGTCCATGTAATCAATGAGAGTACACCCTCCTTTTTAAATAGTATTCCTTTGAGAGAGAGGTGTAAATAGAAACCACAGGGCCCAGGTGCAAGAATCTAAGAAGTGGCAGTGGCAGGTCAACGTTTTTTCTTAAAAAAAGATTATTTTTTTTTAAGCCTGGCCCCCACCCTCAGGGGCTCAGTCGCAATTGTGACCTCTGCACCGCTTGTAGTTTTGCCCCTGCTTTGAGACCAGATAACTATCTGTCATCGCTCCAGTGGATACCATTTTCTATTTAAATTTAGCTTGAGGGGGAAGAGGAGAGAGAGAGAGAGAGGAAGAAGAAAAAAAAAGAACAAAAAAAACCCTGAGAACACTTTAAAACTATAATTAGAATTATAATTGAAATTATCAATTCTGCCTTCTCATTCTCTATATTATCTTTCGGGTATGGCACGTACATAAGTCTCTATTGTATGTTTTCCTTATAATACCCCTTCCTCCTATTCCACCATATAGTTTTGTGCTGAAGGAGAAAATAAATTCACTTTATCTTGCCCTCCTCTCAAACAAGAGAAGGGCTAAAAAAATCTGCTGAAGTTCATTTTTCATTATAGCATTTAAAACATATTCCGTGGATCTGAAAGGATATATAATTTTCTTTTGTATTTCAGATGTTTGAGAGCGGATTAATGTTTCCCACTTTTTAAAGAACTTTACGACTTCTATCATACATTGCTCCATCATCAATTGCTTAAATATCTGCTTGTTTAGTTCGGCTATAGACGATGTTTTCTTCAAAATCCAGGTTTTCAAAAGCAGAAACCTGGCTACTCCGATCACCATTTAAATAAATATTTTATCTTTAATTCTGTGTTCTAAGGGGAATAGAAAAAACACTAAATTGCGATATATATCTGTCTCTACTTTTAATATTATAGATAGCCAATAGCTTATTTTCTTCCAATATTGTCTCACAATTGTGCATTCCTAAAAGTAATGGAGAATATCAGCTCCTCTGCTGCCACATTTAACACATTTGTCTTTGGCTTTACTATTCCATCTTGCCATTATTGACAGTGTCAGATATGTTTGATTTAATAAATTAATAAGTGCTTCTCTATAATTAGTAGAAATAAATATCTATTTATTTTACTAATACTATTCTGAATATATTCCTCATTGCATTTTGTTAACCCCTTCATATGCCATTTTTTACGAATCATTTGCAGATTTAATTGGCCCTCTTGATGTACTAAATCTTTATACCATTTTTTAATGGAATAATCCCGCATTTTACATAATTCACAATTCGTTATGATTGTGGACTGACTCCATTCCTTTCTCTGAATTTATTTTACTTTACTTTTTTATTAACTAGATTCCTTAGTTGTAAATAGGCATAAAAGTCTTTTCTGGGTAAATCAAATTTGCGTCTTACTTCTTCAAATGTTTTAATCTGTGATATATCCATGTCAAAATTAATCATTTGACTCACATATATATATATATATATAAACTCACACACATATATATATAAACAGTGTATATATATATATATATATATATATATATATATATATATATATATATATATACTGTATATGTAAATTTCAACAACAAATTCAAAGAAACTCTTTCATTAAGCCGAATAAAGAATCACACCCATGGTAACAAAACAAAGATAATATTGTATATGTGTGTATATTGTTATGTCCACAATTAAAGGGACCGTTTACCCTGACATTTGCTTCTCTTTAATTTATCCTCGATGATTCATTTTACCTGCTGGAGTGTATTGAATTGTTTGCAAATAGCTCCTTTACCTTTATATCAGCAATTAAATACAAGCTTGAAATGCTAATACGCTGCTACTTAACCTCTCCATGACAGATTAAGTGGCGGATTGCAATCATCCCGATCAGATCAGGATTTACCATGAGGAAGCAGGGGGCGGGATTGCACAATCAGATAATTGTACAAAGTTAAATGAGCGCAGTTTACTGCTGCCTGCTCACCACTAGGCTAATTAAATAGAGCCCAGCATGATTTTGTCTGCTGTCATGAACCTTGTCTGTCCAGCCTTGTGGCGAGAGCTGCCCACATTTCACATTGCACAAGCAACTGCACAGGCAAATTGCTTGCAATAAGGGCCTTTCAATCATCCTGATCGGATCGGATCTGTATGATTGAAATCCACTACACTTTTGGTGGTGGAGAGGTTAAGTAGCAATGGTCTTAATGCAAAACTAAAACGCTGGGGCCTAGTGCAGCATGGTAAATTTCCATCTAGGTGTGGATTGAAATATGTTATTTAAATATAAAAGGCATAAAGGAGGACAGTGTTTTTTTTTTAGAAATCATATTAATTAAGCCTTTAGTGAATGCAATGGAATCGGGCATATTTTTATGAAAGGGAAATCAGCAACAAACCCCCCAAAAAAGCCAAACCAAAGTATTATTATATATTATTTATTTGTTTACTATGTTTATGTTAATATTTATTTTATATACACCAAGGGAATTAAAAGTGCAAAAAAGTCTCTAAGATGTTTAAACATTTTATTATTTCACTGGTTTGTGTGCTTAACTATGTGATAAATCCTTGCAAAGCAATAACCCACATAGTTAAATGTCAGCTTCAGAGCAGCAATCACTACTGGGAGTTAACTGCTGTGTACAACTACATTGGCAGGGTTAAAACTCACCATACTATTGCATTTCCCTCCTGTACCTCTCTTTAAAGCCAGCTAAGTTGTACTCAGCAGTTTAATGTCCCTTTAAGTACTTTTATCTTTTTTTCTATCTTAAAAAAATACTCCACCTTTTATAATGGTTTCAATGTCATGGCATGGGAAACTAAGATTGTTTAATATAAGGAACTGTCGTTCAATGTCTTGTACAATAAATGATATACTATTAATGTTCTTACACCTATGTCATTTAGCTTTTAGTTCTTTCTTCAAGTTAGAAAAAAATATAGGGAAAAATTTAAAATGACTACTTCTTAATAATTTCAGAATTAAATACATTTTATTGCTAACAATACAATTACCCACTACAAAATAATTAAATTGTCTGGTGTTAACGATAAAACAATTTAATTTGGCTGTTCTAAAACTTAGAAAATCTAAAGAGATCTATAGCTAGTGCATTTTTGTTGTCTTAAACTTAGTATCTTGAAATACTATATTAAAAAATAACAGTACAAAAATAATTGGTTGATTTTTCATGTTTTAATATTTTTTATTGATAGCTTAATATATAATTTACTTTGATATATATAAGATGTGTCTAGTTAAAGAGAAGAAAACATACATTGGGCCTGATACAAAGCTTAATTATTTTTTGTTGTAAAATGGGCTGAACATGGGCGTGTATGAAATTGTCTCTCAAATCCAAGTGGAATTATCTAAACATCTCCACCATACAGATCTCACAGTTTTTTCTTGCAAATTAAAAGGTGGTGAGCTTTAATAAAAAAAAAAAACTCAAAACACTTCTTAATCTGAAATGAAAACCTATGCATATGAAAATTACAGTGGTTTTAAAGGGATACTGAACCCAAATGTTGTCTTTCATAATTCAGACAGAGCTTGCAATTTTAAGCAACTTTCTAATTTACTCCTATAATCAATTTTTATTTGTTCTCTTGGTATATTTATTTGAAAAAAAAACCCAGGAATATAAGCTAACAAGCCAACTAATTTTTAGTTCAGCACCTGGGTAGCATTTGCTGATTGGTGGCTAAATGTGGATTATCTATCTTTTTAAACAATATAAAGTCTGGAGTAGACTGTCTCTTTAAAGAGATATCTAGATAGAAAGTATGCACATTTATAGAGCAGTACATGACTGGGAATACCGCTGCCATCAGTTTTATAACTATGTTATACATTTGCAAAAATAGTTACTCTGCAAATGTATAGCATAGTTATAAAACTGCTACCATGTATTTTTTCCGGTCACATGCATGCTCCTACACCCTCCTGCCTGTTTTTCAACAAAGGACACCAAAAGAGCAAAGTAAATTTGATAATATAAAACAAATACACTATCTGAATCATGAAAGAAATGTTGTTGGTCCCTTTAAACTCTGCTTCTTAAAATTCCCATTAAATAGAAATACAAACAATGGCCTAGATTACAAGTGGGACACTATTAGTAGAGGCATGGTGCACTATCAATATCTCAGACCCACATTAAAATTGGCACACAATCTGATCTTACAAGTCCATTGTAAAACAAAGTTTACCAGATAATGTTAACATGGGCCGACATTTTTTAGCACAATCTAAACTTTCAATGGATAGCCCACAATGGATGGATCACAATCTAGAATAGAGCTTTAATGAATGAATACTATGTATGTTAATAGACCTTTACTATGGCCTAGATTTAGAGTTTGGCGGTAGCCGTCAAAACCAGCGTTAGAGGCTCCTAACGCTGGTTTTGGCCGCCCGCTGGTATTTGGAGTCAGTCAGGAAAGGATCTAACGCTCACTTTGCAGCCGCAACTTTTCCATACCGCAGATCCCCTTACGTCATTTGCGTATACTATCTTTTCAATGGGATCTTTCTAATGCCGGTATTTAGAGTCGTGGCTGAAGTGAGCGTTAGAAATCTAACGACAAAACTCCAGCCGCAGAAAAAAGTCAGTAGTTAAGAGCTTTCTGGGCTAACGCCGGTTTATAAAGCTCTTAACTACTGTGCTCTAAAGTACACTAACACCCATAAACTACCTATGTACCCCTAAACCGAGGCCCCCCCACATCGCCGCCACTCTATTAAAATTTTTTAACCCCTTATCTGCAGCTCCGTACACCGCCGCCACTTACGTTATCCCTATGTACCCCTAATCTGCTGCCCCTAATACCGCCGACCCCTACATAATATTTATTAACCCCTAATCTGCCGCCCCCGCTA
The DNA here is from genome assembly GCF_027579735.1 of Bombina bombina. Taxonomy (NCBI): domain Eukaryota; kingdom Metazoa; phylum Chordata; class Amphibia; order Anura; family Bombinatoridae; genus Bombina; species Bombina bombina. The sequence continues at coordinate 246,442,660 of NC_069504.1, read as the reverse complement.
TCGCTGACACCTGCATATTTTTTTAACCCCTAATCTGCCGCTCCGTACACCGCTGCAACCTACACTATACCTATGTACCCCTAATCTGCTGCCCTAACACAGCCGACCCCTATATTATATTTATTAACCCCTAATCTGCCCCCCACAATGTCGCCGCCAGCTACCTACAATAATTAACCCCTAATCTGCCGACCGGATGTCACCGCTACTCTAATAAATGGATTAACCCCTAAAGCTAAGTCTAACCCTAACACTAACACCCCCCTAAATTAAATATAATTTAAATCTAACGAAATAAATTAACTCTTATTATATAAATTATTCCTATTTAAAGCTAAATACTTACCTGTAAAATAAACCCTAATATAGCTACAATATAAATTATAATTATATTGTAGCTATTTTAGGATTAATATTTATTTTACAGGCAACTTTGTAATTATTTTAACCAGGTACAATAGCTATTAAATAGTTAATAACTATTTAATAGCTAAAATAGTTAAAATAATTACAAAATTACCTGTAAAATAAATCCTAACCTAAGTTACAATTAAACCTAACACTACACTATCAATAAATAAATTAAATAAACTACCTACAATTAACTACAATTAAACCTAACACTACACTATCAATAAATTAATTAAATACAATACCTACAAATAACTACAATTAAATAAACTAACTAAAGTACAAAAAATAAAAAAGAACTAAGTTACAAAAAATAAAAAAATATTTACAAACATTTGAAAAATATTACAACAATTTTAAACTAATTACACCTACTCTAAGCCCCCTAATAAAATAACAAAGACCCCCAAAATAAAAAAATGCCCTACCCTATTCTAAATTAAAAAAGTTCAAAGCTCTTTTACCTTACCAGCCCTGAAAAGGGCCATTTGCGGGGCATGCCCCAAATAATTCAGCTCTTTTGCCTGTAAAAAAAAAACATACAATACCCCCCCAACATTACAACCCACCACCCACATACCCCTAATCTAACCCAAACCCCCCTTAAATAAACCTAACACTAAGCCCCTGAAGATCTTCCTACCTTATCTTCACCATGCCAGGTTCACGGATCCGTCCTCCGAAGTCTTGATCCAAGCCCAAGCGGGGGCTGGCGATCCATAATCCAGCTGAAGTCTTCAATCAAGCCGCGGCTGAAGAGGTCCAGAAGAGGCTCCAAAGTCTTCATCCTATCCGGGAAGAAGAGGAGATCTGGACCGGCAACCATCTTGATCCAAGCAGCATCTTCTATCTTCATCCGATGACAAATGGCTCCATCTTGAAGACCTTCAGCGCGGATCCATCTTCTTCTTCCGACGTCCAACTGAAGAATGAAGGTTCCTTTAAGGGACGTCATCCAATATGGCGTCCCTCGAATTCCGATTGGCTGATAGGATTCTATCAGCCAATCGGAATTTAGGTAGGAAAATTCTGATTAGCTGATGGAATCAGCCAATCAGATTCAAGTTCAATCCGATTGGCTGATTGGATCAGCCAATCAGATTGAGCTTGCATTCTATTGGCTGTTCCGATCAGCCAATAGAATGCGAGTTCAATCTGATTGGCTGATTGGATCAGCCAATCGTATTGAACTTGAATCTGATTGGCTGATTCCATCAGCCAATCAGAATTTTCCTACCTTAATTCCGATTGGCTGATAGAATCCTATCAGCCAATCGGAATTCGAGGGACGCCATCTAGGATGACGTCCCTTGAAGGAACCTTCATTCTTCAGTTGGACGTCGGAAGAAGAAGATGGATCCGCGCTGGAGGTCTTCAAGATGGAGCCGTTCGTCATCGGATGAAGATAGAAGATGCCGCTTGGATCAAGATGGTTGCCGGTCTGGATCTCCTCTTCTTCCTGGATAGGATGAAGACTTTGGAGCCTCTTCTGGACCTCTTAAGCCGCGGTTTGATAGAAGACTTCAGCCGGATTATGGATCGCCAGCCCCCGCTTGGGCTTGGATCAAGACTTCGGAGGACGGATCAGTGAACCTGGCATGGTGAAGATAAGGTAGGAAGATCTTCAGGGGCTTAGTGTTAGGTTTATTTAAGGGGGGTTTGGGTTAGATTAGGGGTATGTGGGTGGTGGGTTGTAATGTTGGGGGGGGTATTGTATGTTTTTTTTTACAGGCAAAAGAGCTGAATTATTTGGGGCATGCCCCGCAAATGGCCCTTTTCAGGGCTGGTAAGGTAAAAGAGCTTTGAACTTTTTAAATTTATAACAGTAAAAACATTTATGCATTAATTATTTTGGAGGGGTAATAACCTCTTAATAAAATCAGATTGAGCTTGCATTCTATTGGCTGTTCCGATCAGCCAATAGAATGCGAGTTCAATCTGATTGGCTGATTGGATCAGCCAATCGGATTGAACTTGAATCTGATTGGCTGATTCCATCAGCCAATCAGAATTTTCCTACCTTAATTCCGATTGGCTGATAGAATCCTATCAGCCAATCGGAATTCGAGGGACGCCATCTAGGATGACGTCCCTTGAAGGAACCTTCATTCTTCAGTTGGATGTCGGAAGAAGAAGATGGATCCGCGCTGGAGGTCTTCAAGATGGAGCCGTTCGTCATCGGATGAAGATAGAAGATGCCGCTTGGATCAAGATGGTTGCCGGTCTGGATCTCCTCTTCTTCCTGGATAGGATGAAGACTTTGGAGCCTCTTCTGGACCTCTTAAGCCGCGGTTTGATAGAAGACTTCAGCCGGATTATGGATCGCCAGCCCCCGCTTGGGCTTGGATCAAGACTTCGGAGGACGGATCAGTGAACCTGGCATGGTGAAGATAAGGTAGGAAGATCTTCAGGGGCTTAGTGTTAGGTTTATTTAAGGGGGGTTTGGGTTAGATTAGGGGTATGTGGGTGGTGGGTTGTAATGTTGGGGGGGGGTATTGTATGGTTTTTTTTACAGGCAAAAGAGCTGAATTATTTGGGGCATGCCCCACAAATGGCCCTTTTCAGGGCTGGTAAGGTAAAAGAGCTTTGAACTTTTTAAATTTAGAATAGGGTAGGGCATTTTTTTATTTTGGGGGGCTTTGTTATTTTATTAGGGGGCTTAGAGTAGGTGTAATTAGTTTAAAATTGTTGTAATATTTTTCTAATGTTTGTAAATAATTTTTTATTTTTTGTAACTTAGTTCTTTTTTATTTTTTGTACTTTAGTTAGTTTATTTAATTTTAGTTATTTGTAGGCATTGTATTTAATTAATTTATTGATAGTGTAGTGTTAGGTTTAATTGTAACTTAGGTTAGGATTTATTTTACAGGTAATTTTGTAATTATTTTAACTATTTTAGCTATTAAATAGTTATTAACTATTTAATAGCTATTGTTCCTGGTTAAAATAATTACAAAGTTGCCTGTAAAATAAATATTAATCCTAAAATAGCTACAATATAATTAAAATTTATATTGTAGCTATATTAGGGTTTATTTTACAGGTAAGTATTTAGCTTTAAATAGGAATAATTTATATAATAAGAGTTAATTTATTTCATTAGATTTAAATTATATTTAACTTAGGGGTGTGTTAGTGTTAGGGTTAGACTTAGCTTTAGGGGTTAATCCATTTATTAGAGTAGCGGCGAGATCCGGTCGGCAGATTAGGGGTTAATTATTGTAGGTAGCTGGCGGCGACGTTGTGGGGGGCAGATTACGGGTTAATAAATATAATATAGGGGTCGGCGGTGTTAGGGGCAGCAGATTAGGGGTACATAGGTATAATGTAGGTTGCGGCGGTGTACGGAGCGGCAGATTAGGGGTTAATAATAATATGCAGGGGTCAGCGATAGCAGGGGTGGCAGATTAGGGGTTAAAACATATAATATAGGGTCGGCGGTGTTAGGGACAGCAGATTAGGGGTACATAGGTATAATGTAGGTTGCGGCGGTGTACGGAGCGGCAGATTAGGGGTTAAAAAAAATATGCAGGGGTCAGCGATAGTGGGGGCGGCAGATTAGGGGTTAATAGGTGTAAGGTTAGGGGTGTTTAGACTCGGGGTACATGTTAGAGTGTTAGGTGCAGACGTAGGAAGTGTTTCCCCATAGGAAACAATGGGGCTGCGTTAGGAGCTGAACGCTGCTTTTTTGCAGGTGTTAGGTTTTTTTTCAACTCAAATGGCCCCATTGTTTTTTATGGGGGAATCGTGCACGAGCACGTTTTTGAAGCTGGCCGCGTCCGTAAGCAACGCTGGTATTTAGAGTTGCAGTGGCAGTAAATATGCTCTACGCTCCCTTTTTTGGAGCCTAACGCAGCCATTCTGTGAACTCTAAATACCAGCGGTATTTAAAAGGTGCGGGGGGAAAAAAGCACGCGTAGCTAATGCACCCCTTTGGCCGCAGAACTCTAAATCTAGCCGAATGTCTCCTGTGGCCATTTCAGAGAGTTTTGCTCAAGTGCAATATAAAAAACGGAGACATAGTTTTAAAGATATCCAAAATGCTCTTTCAAAGACTTATCAAGTGCCTAGAAGTGTTGCATTTGAAAAGTCAAAACTCGTTTAGAAAAGGTGTTGAAAAGTCACACAAAAAAGATTTGTGATTTCTGAGAACATAAAAGTAAAAAGGGTTTTTAGAATGATGTTTGCGAGTGCAGAAAAGAGCCAAAAAGCATGAATCACTTCCAATCGACAAATAGCCTTTTCAGTCAGAAAAAGAGCCTTACAAGTTGTTGTCAATATATTGTGATCGAGACCATTATTGGAGCTTCTGGTTAATGTGATAGTATAAAGAAAAGGTACTACCCATGTTCAAAATGTATAAAGAGAAATATATGTGACATAAGTATGAAACACAGACACTGGCTTCTTCAAAATCACATGAAAAAATAGAAATAACATGCACATGTAGTCTAACGTTTGGATTTTTCTCATCTCTGTCAGGCATATTGTTTAAAATTGTTATGCAAAAACCAAGGGATCTTATCTTGACCACACAAATATGCGCTCAAGTATGTTACAAATGGTCTCCGTCTGTTTGCTGTCAAACTCCATTTTAAGAGATGGGGAAAAAACAGCGGAGACAGCAGCACACAAAGGAAATGTATCTTTATTAACGATATACCCTGCAACAACAACACTGACAACTGTTGCAATTTCACATATTCTATTTAAATAATTAAAAAAAAAGTTTTTACCCTAAAAATAATCTGAATAAATGAGAAATTACCATTGGTTTTCATGGAAATATTAATGTATTTGTAAAGGTTTGACACTAAATTGCAAGCTATACACTGGGTAAATATGTGCACTCAGATTTAGGTGAATGCAAAAAAATCATAATTTTTATGTATTGTAAATAGAAATGCAGTTAAAACTGATACTTTGAAGGACAGAGCGAGGCTTATCTGCTTGTAGTAAAGGGTTTAAAAGTTATAATGTAAGCTTCATATTTTTTGTTCTTGGCCAATATTAAAAAAATAAATAAAAATAATACTGTACATAAATATATATATATATATATATATATATATATATATTGTATTCTTTGCTGCTGGCTTGTAGCAGAAACACTAGCTACTACTTTTACTTTAATTTTAAGCTACTGTCCATCTGCTTCTGTGTTACCGTGAAGTTGTTCCTCCTAGAAAATGAATTACCTTACTTTAACCATAATGGTTTTCTGTTAGGATGCAATACAAATCTATATAAATAAATATATGTGTTTATTTGTTGCATTTATTTTGAATAACCATTAAAATATGTGCTACTTTTATGGACAAGTGCATGCACCCACACTCTGGATCTTAACCAAGCTAATTTTACTGATTATTTAAAAAAAAAATCTAAAATTATAAGATAAATTTGTTTAACTTTATTCTTTTTTCTTCTTCTTCTAAATATTCATATATATTTTTAAATATATTTATATTTTATCTGTGCATGGTAAATATTCATAAATTAATCATTGCTTTCTCAACCTTTTAGTATGGTATAACCTAATAGCTTTGTTTATTAAGAGGTTATTACCCCTCCAAAATAATTAATGCATAAATATTTTTACTGTTATATAATTGGGCTATGGATAAATATGAAGCATACATCCATATATTGATAGCAGCCTTGGGAGTATTGATCAAATAGTTTTTTTATTTTGGACCAGATTAGAAGTGAAGTGGTATTTAACGCTCCCGCTCTTGTGCTAACTCATGTTGGGTTAGCACAAATGAGAATATACATCCATATATTGATAGCAGCTTTGGGAGTATTGATCAAATAGTTTTTTTATTTTGGACCAGATTAGAAGTGAAGTGGTATTTAACGCTCCCGCTCTTGTGCAAACTCATGTTGGGTTAGCACAAATGAGAATATGCAATCGAGTTTGCGCGAGAGTGGGATGTTTGTTTTTTTCCACTTTTTTCTCCATTGTCTTATATGGGGGAATACGTGAATGAGCATGCAATATTCTAACTTTGGATTTTTTTGGTTGCTGGGTTACCGCGAGAGCAAAAACAGTTTACTTTCAACTTTTAATATGAGCGCATAAATCCTACTTCTAGCGCAATTAACACTCAAGCAGAGCATTAATTTGCACTCCACTCATAACCTGGCACATAAGGGGCAAACAAAATGCAAAGCCTGTTATAGGGCTGTGTCTATATGGGAAGGATTAGAGGAATTTTAGCCTATGGTAGGGGTTAGCCACATCAAATATGAAGTGAACTGTGTCCGGCAGTGACAGTGCATGCTCCAAACCCTCTGGATTTCTCTCAATAACTTAACCAGCATCAATATGAGAATTAATCCATATTTTTTTTTATTTTTATTTTTTTTGAAAATATTTTTTTATTGAAGTTAAAACATATATCATCTAAACAAGGACTCGCCCTAAGGAAAAGGTTACAACAAAAAGAATAGTACATTGTCTATACAAAGGCATTATTAAGAAAGCAATATGCATATACAGGAAGAAAATGCATTTCAGGTCTGGTTATGAAGCTAGACAATATCTTTGGCGAGATGAAATATAACTTCTTTTTATATTATCAGCGTATGAGCTCCACATTCTAATAAAATATTACCTAATACCAAAATATCAGCCTGTGGAGGGTTCAAAATGGTATCAGCCACTCTTGGGCTGAGATATATAAGGGGAAGGGGATATTCAGCGGGTAAGCACCGTTATATGTATAGGAGAAGGGGGTGGGAGGACGAAGCCAACTATAAATGTAAGTAGCATAGGGCACCTGGAGTGAACTTAGGAGTGCCCAAATGTAGAGACCGTAGGCCTGGTAGCTGGATTACTAAAAAAGAGAAAACAGATATGCCTTGGGAAATTAGTCTTCTTAAGAGTAGGTAGTGGGGCAGAATGACATCTTAACGCTAGGTGAAGTAGCTAAATAGTGGCTAAAGGCTACTCTGCTGATTCTTTTAGGGAGACTCAAACGTTACAAAAATAGACAATAGAGAAATGCATACATGTCACACTGATAGTAATTCACATAGGTGTTCAGGACTGACCTAAAGATTAATGAAACAAGTAATATATAAACTTATCCAAACATTGCAAATCATATGTGTCTGTCAGCTGAGAAGGAGTATGATACATAATACACTTTCAACATAACATTTGAAAAGATAGTGAACAGTTATGTCTGGGACATATAAGAACAAACATTTCCCATACACTCTTGCGTGGGGACAGTAAATCCTTAAGGAAACTGTGCATCCTTTTACATACCGACTTAGCAGAACTCTATGGCTTTAGATATATAGAACATAACCAAAATTTGGATAGACTTAGAAAAACAAAGCATTTAAATCTCAGTATGCTGAGTATATAGGGAACATTAAGTTTGTAAAAATGAAATAATTAGGTAACTCTACAATATAATTCAGACTGGGGCTAAGTAATTTGGCATACCTCTGTTAGGGTCCAATAATATAGAGCTATGAACTTTAAAAATAGAATTCAGGTGCAACAAGCTATTATGAGACCTATGTAAGAAAAAAAATGCGCAAGAAACACAAGCAAAAGGAGAGGACAAGTTAGTATTTGGCTAGCAAACAGTAATAGTCCGTATCTGCATCATTAAAGTAGGCTAAGAATAAACCAAGAAATAGTATAATAGCATACGTTTGGGATAGAGGCCTTTCCTATAGTTTGTACATTTTAGTATTCAAGTACTTTAAGTGTGAACTGCCTGATATCTGATGATGGGAATAATCACATTGGGTACGCACATTGGATGACATTTTTTATTTCTACTTAGGGGTCTGCTTCATAATATCCCACCGAGTTCGAACTATGTAGAAAGTGATCAGCCTATGAATGCTGAGATTTAGTTGTATAAACATACTTAGAGCAGCATAGAGGGATGTATATCCATTGTTTGTCATCTCAGGACTGATTAAGAAAGCAGCCGTTATACAATATTATACTATGAGTGAAGCCCTATGTTTAAGTCAGAGACTACCCAATGAGTTTATAAAAGTAGCTGCAAGCTAAATAAATATCTTGAATGGATAACCCTAGTAAGAGTCACCAAGCAAACCTAAAGTGACAGTTAATTACCATTGAGGAAAACTAAAATTACACGTTTAAACATAGAAATCCCTCAATTTTACTCCTTAATGTAAGGACAGTAAGTCCTTGCAACTGATATCACGCCCTGAGGTGTTTTGGTCCCTTAGTAGGATGTTAATCTAAAGAGGATAGCTTGGGGCTAGAAATGGAAGTTAGCTAACACTACAATAAAACATATAGTAAACATAAAATATTGGCATCGTTAGCATAACTACTAGCTAAGCAAAATAGGAACTGGAGATAATATGACCACAACCTGTAGGAAAGAGACACCGAGGTCAAAAACATTTCTCACATACAAGCAATACCTAATTTGCACATTCTGTATTATAGATAAACTAATATATGGTGCAAAGAACCTAAATAAAAATGTTAGGTGTTGAGACACTAATGTTATGAATGAAAACCTCCTTTGTGATCTAAGCGTGTATCCTTAGCTATGAATATAATGTGGGACATAGTACACATATAATTAGAACTCGCACTTAACAGAATATCAGGGAATATGAAATAAAAATAGCGGAGCAGGGAAAAGAGATACAACAAAAAAACTATCACTCAGAATTGTAATGTTATAATTGGCATGCTTAGCAAAAGATAAGTCTTGCAAGTTCAATCAGCCTAAGCCGATTTTCACAAAAGTTCCGGGTAGATCTCTGATTGAGAACACATCTGAGGATTTTGTGTCCCTTGTAAGCAAGTCAGATGTGATCTGCTTAAGGGGCCTGAGGGTTGTGTGTGGCAGGTCTTTTTCAAATCTCCCATAAGGAGCAATCATTTAACCGCAGTTCAGGTCACCCAGACTGTTCAGGACCCTCCGATAAGAGAGCTTACCCGATTCCAGCTTTCTGTTGTCGGTGGTACCGTAACTGTTGGCCACTGTGTTCATCCACTTCTGCGCTATGCCGGGTAGAAATATGGCGGGGTTTAGGCAACACTTCGCGCTCTTTCAAACATTGACCTTCTCTGCTAGCCGCCTTAGGTTGCGGCACTTGAGCCTGTGGAGCATTGAGAGGTAAGCCTGACTCACGGTCACTTGCCATTTCCATGTGAGTAACTCTCTCGCGCCGAGGGTCAAGGTCCTTGAATATAGTAGACTTGAGGAGTAGACTAGCGGAGCAGGGAAAAGAGATACAACAAAAAAACTATCACTCAGAATTGTAATGTTATAATTGGCATGCTTAGCAAAAGATAAGTCTTGCAAGTTCAATCAGCCTAAGCCGATTTTCACAAAAGTTCCGGGTAGATCTCTGATTGAGAACACATCTGAGGATTTCGTGTCCCTTGTAAGCAAGTCAGATGTGATCTGCTTAAGGGGCCTGAGGGTTGTGTGTGGCAGGTCTTTTTCAAATCTCCCATAAGGAGCAATCATTTAACCGCAGTTCAGGTCACCCAGACTGTTCAGGACCCTCCGATAAGAGAGCTTACCCGATTCCAGCTTTCTGTTGTCGGTGGTACCGTAACTGTTGGCCACTGTGTTCATCCACTTCTGCGCTATGCCGGGTAGAAATATGGCAGGGTTTAGGCAACATTTCGCGCTCTTTCAAACATTGACCTTCTCTGCTAGCCGCCTTAGGTTGCGGCACTTGAGCCTGTGGAGCATTGAGAGGTAAGCCTGACTCACGGTCACTTGCCATTTCCATGTGAGTAACTCTCTCGCGCCGAGGGTCAAGGTCCTTGAATATAGTAGACTTGAGGAGTGCGCCCTGTACAGTCTGGGCCTGCAGCGAGACATCCTCTCTCTCCGCCATCTTGCCTGTATCGCTCTCTGCCTGAGCGCATGGTGCTTTAATCACAAGGATAAGGTCAGAATAGTTAGCCTGCATCTGTCTCGCAAATTCCCAGAGCAGTGCCCGTATCTCATCCATGCTTAGAGAGAACGTGTCCTTAATTGTAGATGTAAATAGGACAAGTCAGTTTCAGCGTTAACTGCCTCGTGTAGCTAAGCTTCCAAAAGCATAAAGTCGTCAATTTTCAGATTGCAGTTAAAAGTGCTCCTTTATTTGTAGAATAGCCCTTAACGATCAGTATCTCATAATAGCTTTTTCTTCAGTTAAATATATGCATTTAATTTAGCCATAAGCTAGGAGCTCTAGTGAAACACGTCTGGCTCCAACGGCTGCTGGCTCCGCCCCATTAATCCATATTTTATTTTATTTTAATGAAAACCAAATATTAAATGTAAACAAAACATAAAGTAAATTTCTTTTTAGTTAAACATACTCTATAATAGCAGCTGTTTATAGAAATACATTATAAACAATCATAATTAAGACATAATTAAATAGGAAGAAGTCAGTGATTTAGCCAGGCTAATTTTTTAACTATTCATCAAAATTTGTACTGCAAACACAAAGTTTACAAATATAGGTCCACTGAGACACAAAAATTATGTAAATTAACGTTCCATACATTCTATATATGTGTTTTGTGTCCTTGTGCTGCATATCTTTTATTCATACTCTGGGCAGGCAGATTTATTTAGTAGATTGTCTGCTTTCCTATTAATTTAGATACAGATTTTGGCAGTCAGTTGTAATGTATAATGTTTGTATGTGATTACAAGCTATACTTTTTGTACTATTTCCACACAAAGTCTGTTATAAACAAAAATGAAAATGATAAGAAAATATGTTTGCAACTGTATTTAGTATGTAATTATTGATTAATAATCTTAAATCCATTTTCTTGTAGATAAACTACATTTTCCGAGCATAAGAAGGAAAACAAATCCTGTCTATTATATTTCAGAACTACCAGCTTGGATTTTTTTGTGTGTAATATAGTTAGGATGCTGTCATCCAGTTTAAAATCATTCTTATGAAACATTCAAAAACCTATTGAGTGCTGGCAATGTGCACAGTTAAAGAAGATGACAGCAAGGTCTACTGATCCATATTAACACCTCAGGTTCACCTAGGTATTATTTTATTTTGTTAGAAGCAGACAATTTGTATTAAAGTCAGCTGATTTTTCACTAACTAGCACTGCAAATATGAAACTAAGAATACTAAAATAAATAAATAAATAATGAGTAGGATTATCTGCCATTGAGAACAATTAGAGAATGCATTTTTGTATAAAGAGAAATATACCTAGAGAATCTCAAGTTTACAATTTATAGGTGGAATATACAAATGAAGAGATGTCAGTAAGTCAGTAGGGTAAATGTACTGTATGTCTTGATAAGAACTATCTGTAGCAAGAGAAAGTATACACACAAAGTAGTGGCAGATATTGTTAGTAAACTAAAGTAATGAGATACAACAGATGTAATTGTCTTATGAATTTTAGGGAACCTTGGAGTTGATTACAATCTGGTTTTAGGCCTGAAAAGGTCACTTTTCATTTTAACACAATCACAATACCTGTAGTGGGTTTTCTGCAACTTTTCAGAGCAGATAAAATCCCAATTTTTAGCATGGAACTGGAATTTCACTGCAACCCCAATCCATTTTTCCAATACTTTTTGACAGGTTTTCAAGACCATTCTACCATATTAAACATCAAAAGACTCTTGATAAAGTCTCAAAGTATCATTTTTGACATCTTTGGAATCATTCTATTATGTTGCACATGTGCTAAATATTTTGAAATTGCCATAGGCAACATTCTAATTTATTAAAGTATAAAATAACATGCATGGAACAAAACTTGTTGGCTTTTTTCCTTGTTTAACATCCAAGGCCTGTCAACATGGAGTGAAAACTAAAGAATTAATATCATCCCAAACCATAGAAAAAATTGGGATCAAAGACATCATTAGATGCTCTGACAAAGGCGTGATATATGTATTAGAATGTAGTTGTAAACTCCAATATTTAGGGGAGACCAGCAGACCCCTAAAAGACAGAATTAGGGAACAACTATACTGTATAAGAAAGGGAAATTTGGATACATTCTGTACATCTACAAACATTTTAGGGAGGTTCAAAATAATAGAGAGAGAGATCTGAAATATTGGGGAGTATGTAAAGTAAAGCCCAATTGGAGAGGAGGGGATTTTGAACAAAAATGATTACATAAGGAAGCTGAACTGATCTATAAAATGAAAACTATGAAACCAAGAGGTCTAAATTCAGAGATTGATCTCAGTCCATTCTTATGACCACTAAATCACATTGTGCGAGATTACGAGTTTTGCAGTAACAGGGGTGTGTTGCTAACGAGCATTTTTTTTTTTAACTCTCCCTTAAGACAATGCTGATATTACAGTATTTTACATACCTGACTTTAGCCGCAAAAAGGTGAGCGTAGAGCAAAATTTAGCTCCACATCTCACCTCAATACCAGAGTTGCTTATGGTAGCGGTAAGCTGGCTAAACGTGCTCATGCAAGATTTCCCCATAGGAATCAATGGGGCAGATTCAGCTGAAAAAAAACCTAACACCTGCAAAAAAGCAGCGTTCAGCTTCTAACGCAGCCCCATTGATTCCTATGGGGAAACAAAAGTTATGTCTACACCTAACACCCTAACATGAACCCCGAGTCTAAACACCCCTAACCTTACACTTATTAACCCCTAATCTGCCGTCCCCGCTATTGCTGATACCTGCATTATATTATTAACCCCTAATCTGCCGCTCCGGACACCGCCGCCACCTACATTATCCCTATGTACCCCTAATCTGCTGGCCCTAACACCGCTGACCCCTATATTATATGTATTAACCCCTAATCTGCTGCCCCCAACATTGCTGACACCTACATTATATTTATTAACCCCTAATATGCCCCCCCATTGTTGCCGCAACCTATCTACATTTATTAACCCCTAATCTGCTGCCCCATCGTCGCCGCTACTATATTAAATTTATTAATCCCTAAACATAACTCTGACCCTAACCCTAACACCCCCTAACTTAAATATAATTTTAAATAATCAAAATAAAATTACTACAATTAAATAAATTATTCCTATTTAAAACTAAATACTTACCTATAAAATAAACCCTAAGCTAGCTACAATATAACTAATAGTTACATTGTAGCTATCTCCAGGTTTATTTTTATTTTACAGGAAATTTTGTATTTATTTTAACTAGGAAGTTCTTCCTAGTTAAAATAAATACAAATTTTCCTGTAAAATAAATCCTAACCTAAGTTACAATTACACCTAACACTACACTATCATTAAATTAATTACCTAAACTACCTACAATTAAATACAATTAAATTAAATAAACTAAAGTACAAAAAACAACAAACACTAAATTACAGAAAATAAAAAAATAATTAAAAATTTGTAAAACTAATTACACCTACTCTAATCCCCCTAATAAAATAAAAAAGCCCCCCAAAATAAAAAAAAACTAACCTACACTAAATTACAAATAGCCCGTAAAAGGGCCTTTTGTGGGGCATTGCCCCAAAGTAATCAGCTCTTTTACCTGTAAAAATAAAATACAATACCCCCCTCCGCATTAAAATCCACCACCCACATGCCCAACCCTACTATAAAACCCACCAATTCCCCCCTTAATAAAACCTAACACTAGACGGGCAGAAGGCTTCATCTAGGCGGCATCTTCTATCTTCATCCATCCGGAGCCGGAGCGGGTCCATCTTCAATCCAGCCGACGCGGAACATTCTCTTCAAACGAAGTCCAAGCGAAGAATGAAGGTTCCTTTAAATGACGTCATCCAAAATGGCGTCCCTTGAATTCCGATTGGCTGATAGGATTCTATCAGCCAATGGGAATTAAGGTAGGAAAAATCCTATTGGCTGATTGGATCAGCCAATAGGATTGAACTTCAATCCTATTGGCTGATCCAATCAGCCAATAGGATTGAGCTCGCATTCTATTGGCTGTTCCAATCAGCCAATAGAATGCAAGCTCAATTCTATTGGCTGATTGCATCTGCCAATAGGATTTTTCCTACCTTAATTCCGATTGGCTGATAGAATCCTATCAGCCAATCGGAATTCAAGGGATGCCATCTTGGATGACGTCATTTAAAGGAACCTTCATTCTTCGCTTGGACTTCGTTTGAAGAGGATGCTCCGCGTCAGCTGGATTAAAGATGGACCCGCTCCCCTCCGGATGGATGAAGATAGAAGATGCCGTCTGGATGAAGCCTTCTGCCCGTCTGAATGTCCTCTTCTGCCCGACTTGGATGAAGACTTCTGCCCCTCTGGATGACCACTTGTGCCCGGCTGGGTGAAAACGGCTCAAGGTAGGGTGATCTTCAAGGGGGTAGTGTTAGGTTTTATTAAGGGGGGATTGGGTGGGTTTTAGAGTAGGGGTGGGTGTGTGGGTGGTGGGTTTTAATGTGGGGGGGGTATTGTATTTTATTTTTACAGGTAAAAGAGCTGATTACTTTGGGGCAATGCCCCGCAAAAGGGCCTTTTAAGGGCTATTTGTAATTTATTATAGGGTAGGGATTTTTATTATTTTGGGGGCCTTTTTTATTTTATTAGGGGGATTAGAGTAGGTGTAATTAATTTAAAAAAAATGTAATTATTTTTTTATTTTCTGTAATTTAGTGTTTGTTGTTTTTCGTACTTTAGTTTATTTAATTTAATTGTATATAATTGTAGGTAGTTTAGGTAATTAATTTAATGATAGTGTAGTGTTAGATGTAATTGTAACTTAGGTTAGGTTTTATTTTACAGGTAAATTTGTAGTTATTTTAACTAGGTAGTTATTAAATAGTTAATAACTATTTAATAACTATTCTACCTAGTTAAAATAAATACAAAGGTGCATGTAAAATGAAAATAAACCCTGAGATAGATACAATGTAACTATTAGTTATATTGTAGCTAGCTTAGGGTTTTTTTTATAGGTAAGTATTTAGTTTTAAATCGGAATAATTTTTTTAATTGTAGTAATTTTATTTAGATTATTTTAAATTATATTTAAGTTAGGGTTAGGTTTAGACTTAGGTTTAGGGGTTAATACCTTTAATATAGTAGCGGCGACATTGGGGGTGGCAGATTAGGGGTTAATAAATGTAGGTAGGTGTCGGTGATGTTAGGTACGGCAGATTAGGGGTTAATAAAATGTAACTAGTGTTTGCGAGGTGGGAGTGCGGTGTTTTAGGGGTTAATAGATTTATTAAAGTGGCGGCGATGTCCGGTCGGCAGATTAGGGGTTAAACTTTTAATTTAAGTGTTTGCGATGTGGGGGGGGGCTTGGTTTAGGGGTTAATAGTTAGTTTATGGATGTTAGTGTACTTTGTAGCACTTTAGTTAAGAGTTTTATGTTACAGCGTTAGCCCATAAAACTCTTAACTACTGACTTTTAAATGCGGTAGGAGTCTTGACAGGAGAGACTGTACCGCTCACTTCTTCCAAGACTCGTAATACCGGCGTTATGCAAGTCCCATTGAAAAGATAGGATACACAATTGACGTAAGGGGATTTGCGGTAAGCTCGAGTCGCGGAAGAAAAGTGAGCGGTGCACCTGTACCTGCCAGACTCATAATATTAAAAAACAGGATGGAGTGAGTGCACCTGTAGAAGGTTTACTATATAGTGTATATATATATAAGTGAACTAATTATTTTGGAAAAAGGTGTATTTGAAGGTGAAGAAATTATTTATAAAATAGTGCTCTATAACCCTTCTAAGTGATAAAAGTTCCTCCAAACAATTATCGATGTAAAGGGTAATAAGGACAAGTGAAGGGGAGCTAATTTGAGTATTTATAAAAGTAATTTAATAATGTGCAATTGATTATAAGACTAGAATGTCAATCTAAATAGTGTATAAATAGTTACTTAGTGTTACAAAAAATGATCTATATAAATAATAAACTGTAATTTGAGGTATTATACAAGATATAAAAATTTATAACGTGTGTAAATTGTACTGTGTACAAATTAAAGTATTATCATAAATAGTTTCAAGCTTATAAGGTTTTAATACATATATTATACATAAAAATACTCAATACAGTTTAGATAAAATCAATAAGTAAATATCTGTATAAATAAATACATAATATCACACTGCAGTGGATAAAAATAAAAGTAAAAATCAGGTTAAAATGAGAGAGTTAATGGTAAAAACGGCTAATTGTCAAAAAAGACTGATTTTAAAAGTGCCTATAAAATTAGACCTTTTGTAAAGTACCTTTGGAAGTAGTGGTTCTCAGTAACCCTTGATGTATGGTAGAATCCGTTGAAAACAATAGTATAGGTTTTTTGCCTTTAGAACAAAACTGGTGGTGTAGAAATGCTATTAGTAATAGCTGTGAGTCCTGGAAGTTTATTTGTGGGTTGCGGTGTCCCAATACTATCGATCAGTATGGACTCCGGTTTGTTTTCAGGTCTATAGTTTTAGATAGAAGACGATCTCCTTAACTGTGGGTCCTGGAGGTTTTCTTGAATTGCGGTGTCCCAATACTATCACTCAGTATGGACTTGGGTTCACAGGTAGAGGAGAAGCTCTTTATGTTCCGATGGCAACTTAACTTTGTTGCGAGGTGCAAATCACCTAAGGCTGTGATATCAAATGGGCTCCATTGCAAGATGCAGGAATGTAAGAATCAGCAATGTCCAGTCTTAGGTTCTTGCTGGATACTTGAGGTCGTAACCTGCTTAATGGGTTAGAGTATATTGTGTAGCGGCAGTTTGATTTTAGAGAATCGTTTGACGGCAAAATGGATTCAAAGTTAAAAGAACCGGCTTAGTTCAAAGGAACCGGCTTTTTCAAAATGACCGGCTTTTTTCAAAATACCATCTTTGTTTGGAATAGGGTATATGCCGGTCTGTATGATCCTTCGAATAGTGTTAGAAGTGTAGGCAGCTCTACGCGTTTCGGCCGTAGCCTTTATCAAGATGCCTATGAACACTCTATGTTGCATTTATAAAGGGCAGGCTTAACTGCTATTGGGTGTCATTGAAGGATAAGCTTCGTTCCTTTTGGGTACTTCTGATTGTACTATGGCCAATAGAAGTGTGTGTGAAATCAAAAGTGACATAATTATTGTTACTATTTGTTGCTTAATTTTGTACAATTTGTGTTATAAACGAAGAAATATATATTGCAAATAAGGGAAAATGTGTGTATATGTATGTTTGAATTTGATTATTTAGTGAAGTATAGGAGACAATTCCATCGGACATTAGTGAATATGTAATTTCTGGGTAATTAAATAGATAATTTTTCTATGACTTATGTGGTAGACAATGTCTATTATATATAATTGGAAGATGTGTTAATATGGGTATAAATGCTCGTTTATTTGAAAAACATTGCTTAAGATAGTAGCAAATTTTTTGATAGTGATTTAGATTTAAAAGATATGGTGTTTTATTATTATTCTATGTCTTATATGGACCTTCGTTTATAAATAATGATTATTTCTATTGTGGTCTGTATGCAAACTATTAAACTTTTAAACAAAAATTGATTTTTTTTTGTGATAAGTGAAAAAGGGGCAAAATAAACTATTTTATTATTTTCTTAAAAACGGAGATACAGACCAAAATCTTATTTTAGACTATTACTAAGTTTATCATGAGATAATCTGGCTATGCTATTTTTGTTAATTTATGATTATGGAAGGGGGGCAAAATAAACTAGTATATATGATCAACTAGTATAAATATATGCTGCATTGAATTTTTATTTTTATTGCATTCGATTTTTATTTTGATTAAAAGACTTTAAAGAGCTGTATTTAGAAAGCTATATTTGGAAATCATTATATTTAGATGAAATAGTGGTTTGAAAATGGCTTTTGAATGATTTATGAATTAATTTTTAGATTAAAAAGTTAAGGTCAAATTCCATATTTAATCCATATGGATGCAGAGTTTTAAATGCATAAATATATTCAGCTTCCTTTCTAAGTAGATGATGTTCTATATTACCTCCTCTAGGACTAAGAAATACTTTTTTGATTCCCCAGTATCTCATGTTGTTGGTGTTACCATTATGAGATTCTGTAAAGTGTTTGTATAATTCTGTGTTGGTAGCTTTGTGTTCTATATGGTGTAGGTGTTCTCTAATTCTGTCTTTTAACATGCGACTTGTTTGGCCAAAATATTGTAGGCCACATGAACACTGTATGCAATAAACTACATTTTGGTCTGAACAGCGTATGATTTCTTTTATATTTATGTATCGATTGTTATTATTTGATTTTATGGTTTTGATTTTTGAACTATGTTTGCATGATTTGCATGTAATACATGGAAAAAAACCTTCTATTTTTTCTTTTTTAAAATTTGTATCTACTAAGTTATTAGTTGTTTTGTTTTTGAATTTGCTGGGTGACAAAATATTTTTTAGATTTTTGCTCTTTTGAAAATGATATCCGGCTGTTTTTTTATTCTGGGTCCTAATATATGATCTTGTTTAATGTAGTGCCAGTGTTTGTTGAGAATCTTTTTTATTTCATGGTGTTGGGAACTATATTGAGTGATAAATGGTATGAAGAAAGGGTCTTCTATTCTCTGTTTCTGTTTTGTTTTATGTTGTGTAGTTAATATTAGCTCTCTGTTTTTATCTTCAGCTTCTTTTTTGGCTTTCTGTATAATATGAGGATTATAACCTTTTTCTTTAAATCTTTGTGTTAGGATTTCGGATTGTTTTGAAAATTGATTTATATCTGAACAGTTTTTGTGGATTCTCAAATATTGACCTTTGGGTATATTGGTTTTCCATCTCGTTAGATGGCAGCTGTCATTGTGAATATAATTATTGGCACAGTACAGCTCTTTAAAGTCTTTTAATCAAAATAAAAATTGAATGCAATAAAAATTAAAATAAAAATTCAATGCAGCGTATATTTATACTAGTTGATCATATATACTAGTTTATTTTGCCCCCCTTCCATAATCATATAAATTAACAAAAATAGCATAGCCAGATTATCTCATGATAAACTTAGTAATAGTCTAAAATAAGATTTTGGTCTTTATCTCCGTTTTTAAGAAAATAATAAAATAGTTTATTTTGCCCCTTTTTCACTTATCACAAAAAATTCCATTTTTGTTTAAAAGTTTAATAGTTTGCATACAGACCACAATAGAAATAATCATTATTTATAAATGAAGGTCCATATAAGACATAGAATAATAATAAAACACCATATCTTTTAAATCTAAATCACTATCAAAAAATTTGCTACTATCTTAAGCAATGTTTTTCAAATAAACGAGCATTTATACCCATATTAACACATCTTCCAATTATATATAATAGACATTGTCTACCACATAAGTCATAGAAAAATTATCTATTTAATTACCCAGAAATTACATATTCACTAATGTCCGATGGAATTGTCTCCTATATTTCACTAAATAATCAAATTCAAACATACATATACACACATTTTCCCTTATTTGCAATATATATTTCTTCGTTTATAACACAAATTGTACAAAATTAAGTAACAAATAGTAACAATAATTATGTCACTTTTGATTTCACACACACTTCTATTGGCCATAGTACAATCAGAAGTACCCAATAGGAACGAAGCTTATCCTTCAATGACACCAAATAGCAGTTAAGCCTGCCCTTTATAAATGCAACATAGAGTGTTTATAGGCATCTTGATAAAGGCTACGGCCGAAACGCGTAGAGCTGCCTACACTTCTAACACTATTCTAAGGATTATACAGACCGGCATATACCATACTCCAAACAAAGACGGTATTTTGAAAAAAGCCGGTCATTTTGAAAAAGCCGGTTCCTTTGAACTAAGCCGGTTCTTTTAACTGTGAATCCATTTTGCCGCCAAACGATTCTCTATAATCAAACTGCCGCTACACAATATACTCTAACCCATTAAGCAGGTTACGACCTCAAGTATAAAGCAAGAACCTAAGACTGGACATTGCTGATTCTTACATTCCTGCATCTTGCAACGGAGCCCATTTGATATCACAGCCTTAGGTGATTTGCACCTCGCAACAAAGTTAAGTTGCCATCGGAACATAAAGAGCTTCTCCTCTACCTGTGAACCCAAGTCCATACTGAGTGATAGTATTGGGACACCGCAATTCAAGAAAACCTCCAGGACCCACAGTTAAGGAAATCGTCTTCTATCTAAAACTAGAGACCTGAAAACAAACCAGAGTCCATACTAATCGATAGTATTGGGACACCGCAACCCACAAATAAACTTCCAGGACTCACAGCTATTACTAATAGCATTTCTACACCACCAGTTTTGTTCTAAAGGCAAAAAACCTATACTATTGTTTTCAACAGATTCTACCATACATCAAGGGTTACTGAGAACCACTACTTCCAAAGGTACTTTACAAAAGGTCTAATTTTATAGGCACTTTTAAAATCAGTCTTTTTTGACAATCAGCCGTTTTTACCATTAACTCTCTCATTTTAACCTGATTTTTACTTTTATTTTTATTTTTATTTTTATCCACTGCAGTGTGATACTTATGTATTTATTTATACAAATATTTACTTATTGATTTTATCTAATCTGTATTGAGTATTTTTATGTATAATATATGTATTAAAACCTTATGAGCTTGAAACTATTTATGATCATACTTTAATTTGTACACAGTACAATTTACACACATGTTATAAATTTTTATATCTTGTATAATACCTCAAATTACAGTTTATTATTTATATAGATCAATTTTTGTAACACTAAGTAACTATTTATACACTATTTAGATTGACATTCTAGTCTTATAATCAATTGCACATTATTAAATTACTTTTATAAATACTCAAATTAGCTCCCCTTCACTTGTCCTTACTGCCAGACTCATAATACCAGCGGGCATTAAAAAGCAGCTTTGGGACCTCTCAACGCTGCTTTTTAAGGCTAACGCAAGACTCGTAATCTCGCTGATTATTTGTATTGTAAACTTTTTATTACTTTGCTTAATAATTTGTATATATGTCTGTCATACTTTAGGTTATATATATTTAAGAATTATTTTATATTTACTTATATGAATTGAAAAAGTTCAATTAATTTGTTAAAGAGGTCACTTTCACCATATAACACGTAAAACCATTAAATATAGATTTTACAAAGAATAAAATATAGGGATCATTCCTATTCTAAGATTTCACAGGATAAGAATAGATAATATATCAATTTGAGTTTGAGTATGTTTATCACATGTTTGTGCACCACAACTAGTTCACATGTTATAGAACAAACGAAAATGTCATTTTAAATACTGACTTTTCATTAGTTTACTTAGAGATAACGCTAGGTTTAATATTGTTCAACACCGGTCTATTATCTGTATATAAACATTGTATCCAATAGATTGTTAATTGTTCTTAACTTTATTTATTCATTCATTTTGTTAATATCTTTTGATCATTCAGATAAATAAAAATTCCACTTTTTTTTTACATTAAGAGAAAGCGTCACAATACCACCTTAAACCTGGAACCAATAAGAAGTTAAAATTGGGTTTAAAAGAACTGGCACCAACATTCAATTATATCCTTGATAAAGCCCAGATACTGGGCAAAACGCGTTGAATTAATTGCTTGGGGTGCCTGGTTCACCGCAAATCATCAAGTACTTGTTGAAGCACTAGCAGATTTGCTATCTAACTACAGAGATGGAATAGACTGACCAATCACTAAGCCCGAATAGGGTCATATGACAAACACGGAAGTCAAAGTTGTACTCACACTCTGTAGGAAAAACAAACAACCAGAACCGGAGGGTGATACGAGCCGCAACAAATGGTGAGAGGAGCCCTGTCCGCAATAGGTGATACTCCTGGTGGTGAGTCTATTCGATGTTAGGCCCGCAGACTGTATGTTATAGCCATCTCTAAATGTACCATATCACTTCACGGTTTCCAAGGAAATCATTACAGAGGAACTGTTTCATTTATATCCAATAAGGGACATACGGATATATATTTTTTTTCTTTATTCTTTTTTAAAAAGGTGGTTTCAAGGACTTCTTATGTTTTAAGGGAGATGTCCCTGGTTTCTTTCTACAGTTTCTTTCTACAGTAGAATACTCTTTTTTAATATTTGTGATTTTATGTCACTAGCGCTATAGTACAACATTTATATATTAAATATTGCAAAACCAAAGAAAAAATTGGGATCAAAGACATCATTAGATACTCCGACAAAGGTGTGATATATGTATTAGAATGTAGTTGTAAACTCCAATATTTAGGGGAGACCACCAGACCCCTAAAAGACAGAATAAGGGAACACCTATACTGTATAAGAAAAGGAAAATGGGGATGCATACATCTACAAACATTTTAGGGAGGTTCAAAATAATAGGGAGAGAGATCTGAAATATTGGGGAGTATGTAAAGTAAAGCCCAATTGGAGTGGAGGGGATTTTGAACAAAAATGATTACATAAGGAAGCTACAGTAGAACACTCTTTTTTAATATTTGTGATTTTATGTCACTAGCGCTATTTTACTTATATTATTGTTCTGTTTTATTGCAACCAATTTGAATTTTGTAGTGTCCTACATGAGGTCATTTGTTACATTTTATAGAATATTACCACTTGTGTAGTTATTCGTACCATGTATTATAGTAGATGCATATATGAGTTTTTACTATAAATGATTTTAGATATTCCCATAGCTTCCTATATCAGAATACGTCCTCTTTACATTACATTATTGAATCCCAATCTGTGTCTATATAGTATACAGATTTTTTTCTCTTGATTTTGAGAAACTGTCCAGTTCCAGAGTATATATATATATTTTTTAACATAATACAATGTTATTTTAGCATCACTTATATATTCAGATAGATTCCTATATTGGGTTCATTTATATATTTCAACTTTGGTGTTTAAGCTTTTTAGCACCCTCTAAAACTCACCTTTTGTCTACTTTATATTGGGAACATTTTGAGTAAGTTCCTAGAGAGAGGCTTATACCCCCCAGCACACCCAATCTTGCACTAGGTTCCTTAAAGCTCTATTCATCACTATTGTATAGTCCATCTATAGTGGGCACAGCACACATTTACATATGTTTATGTATTAAGTATGTATTATCCTGCACATCTAAGTTAATCTTTAGGAAAAATGTGACTAAATGGGATCAAAAGGAACTGTGCCTTTGTGGCCAGAATTTCAAAAGGAACCTATTGTAATCTGAATCCATACTGATCACTGCTAAACAAAATTAATGTAATTTGTATACAGGTATGCCAAGTAGGTATGAGGGACATACTGGGCATGTTTGCTTAATTATTATATTGACACTTTTGGGCCTAGATTACAAGACATAACAGGCTAATAAAGAAAAAGATGAATTATTATACTAGGTTTTGATTGTAGCATTCCATAACATTTATTTTAGATTAAATAATGAAGGAAAATAATTGTTGCCACTATTATCACTTTTTTAACTTCACATGCAACATTCCTTAAAACATACAGGTAACAATTCACACCAGGCATAATCAACTGTAATTCCAACTAGTTGTAACTGGTGATTTTTTTAAGTTGGTTAAACAGAAAATTGATCTTCTAGGCCTCCTTAAAGATACAGCATGCCCTACGGCAGCATGGACATAAATCACTCTCTTAAAAAAGTGCCTGTTATGACATTAGTAAAAATATAATATTCACAACAGATATCAATTTACAAAAGAAGTACATTAGTATATTTTATCCATAAACTCACAGAGTAATATTTATTGTCTCTGCTGTTCAGCCCTGTCTCTGTAGTTTACTTACTGTAGAGCTGCTAAAAGCTGCAGGTATTGTGCACCTTTTCCCTCACACACTAAACGAAAGGGATGTAGCTGTGGGATTTTAGTAGCTAACTTAATTTTGAGTTATGATCACTGACTGTATTGGATGAAAATGAAAAATCATTATTGAGAGCAGATAGCCAATAGATTGTGATCAATCCCTTTATTTCCCATCATTTAAAGGGACAGTCTAGGCCAAAATAAACTTTCATGGTTCAGATAGAGCATGTAATTTTAAACAATTTTCCAATTTACTTTTATCACCAATTTTGCTTTGTTCTCTTGGTATTCTTAATTGAAAGCTTAACCTAGGAGGTTCATATGCTAATTTCTTAGACCTTGAAGCCCACCTCTTTCAGATTGCATTTTAACAGTTTTTCACCACTAGAGGGTGTTAGTTCACATATTTCATATAGATAACACTGTGCTCGTGCACGTGAAGTAATCTGTGAGCAGGCACTGATTGGCTAGACTGCAAGTCTGTCAAAAGAACTGAAAAAATGGGCAGTTTGCAGAGGCTTAGATACAAGATAATCACAGAGGTTAAAAGTATATTATTATAACTGTGTTGGTTATGCAAAACTGGGAAATGGGTAATAAAGGGATTATCTATCTTTTAAAACAATAATAATTCTGGTGTAGACTGTCCCTTTAAGTTTTTTTGTAAATCACTGACATTTTGATATAAAGCAACTCAAACATTTTATCCAATAATTCTACTGAATCCAAATTTATATAAGATATTTTCAAAACTTTTAATAAAGTCAACAATTGTGGGTGGCCAAAAGTAGATCAACATTACAAAGAATAATTATATTAACAGCATTCTGAAAATTATTGTGCATCCTGTACAAAATATTATACACTTATACACTGTATTACAGCAATATTTAATGGGGAAGACAAATATGTTAAATAACTGTTTGAAAATAAATAAATTAATAATAAAGATCTTATTGAAAGAACATGCACAATCATATCTAAAAGCAGCCAACATTGACCTAAAGAGACATGTTGAACACACCCAGCAATTTACTGTTCAGCAACTTTTTCACATCCTTGGCTAAAATAGACAGAACAATTTACTAGAGAATTGGTAATAAGAAAGCAGAAAATGTTCCAACAGGATTTCAATGTGAAGAAAAGGAGCATAAAAGGCAGACAAAAGTGACATGTTTATAATATTACAGGCTGACCTAGATGATCTTAAAAGCCATTATAAAGAGGAAAAATGAACTGTATTTGACAAAAGTTAAATAAACATTTTAAGATATAAGCGGCTAGATTACGAGTGGTGCGTTAGGCTTAAAAATCAGCGTTAGCCGGTCCCAACGCTGCATTTTAACGCCCGCTGGTATTACGAGTCTTGCAGGTACAGGTGTACCGCTCACTTTTTTGGCCAGACTCGGAAATACCACAAATCCACTTATCCTCTTTTTTCAATGGGACTTGCATAGCGCCGGTATTACGAGTCTGCCAAAAAGTGAGCGGTAGACCCTCTCCTGTCAAGCCTGGTACCGCATTTTAAAGTTAGTAGTTAAGAGTTTTACAATACAACACCGTAGCATAAAACTCTTAACTAAAGTGCTAAAAAGTACACTAACACCCATAAACTACCTATTAACCCCTAAACCGAGGCCCTCCCACATCGCAAACACTAAAATAAATATTTTAACCCCTAATCTGCCGAACCGGACATCGCCGCCACTATAATAAATATATTAACCCCCTAAACCGCCGCACTGCTGCATCACAAACATTAGTTAAATATTATTAACCCCTAATCTGCCGTCCCTAACATCGCCGACACCTACCTACATTTATTAACCCCTAATCTGCTGCCCCCAACGTCGCCGCCACTATATTAAATTTATTAACCCCTAAATCTAAGTCTAACCCTAACACCCCCTAACTTAAATATAATTAAAAGAAATCTAAATAAAATAACTATCATTAACTACATTATTCCTATTTAAAACTAAATACTTACCTATAAAATAAACCCAAAGCTAGCTACAATATAACTAATAGTTACATTGTATCTAGCTTAGGGTTTATTTTTATTTTACAGGCAAGTTTGTATTTATTTTAACTAGGTAGAATAGTTATTAAATCGTTATTAACGATTTAATAACCACCTAGCCAAAATAAATACAAAAGTACCTGTAAAATAAAACCTAACCTGAGTTACAATTACACCTAACACTACACTATAATTAAATTAATTCCCTAAATTAAATAAAATTATCTAAAGTACAAGAAAAAACAAACACTAAATTACAGAAAAAAATTAAAAATTACAAGATTTTTAAACTAATTACACCTAATCTAATCCCCCTAACAAAATAAAAAAAGCCCCCCCCCCAAAAAAAAGCCCTACCCTACACTAAATTACAAATAGCCCTTAGGATTGAGCTTGCATTCTATTGGCTGATTGGAACAGCCAATAGAATGCCAGCTCAATCCTATTGGCTGATTGGATCAGACAATAGGATTGAACTTCAATCATATAATTTGGGATTAGATTAGGTGTAATTAGTTTAAAAATCTTGTAATTTTTTTTATTATTTTCTGTAATTTAGTGTTTTTTTTAGTACTTTAGATAATTGTATTTAATTTAGGGAATTCATTTAATTATAGTGTAGTGTTAGGTGTAATTGTAACTTAGGTTAGGTTTTGTTTTAAAGGTACTTTTGTATTTATTTTAGCTAGGTGGTTATTAAATAGTTAATAACTATTTTATAACTATTGCACCTAGTTAAAAAAAAAAAATTGCCTGTAAAATAAAAACTATTAGTTATATTGTAGCTATCTTAGGGTTTATTTCATAGGCAAGTATTTAGTTTTAAATAGGAATAATTTAGTTAATGATAGTAATTTTTATTTAGATTTATTTAAATTATATTTAAGTTAGGGGGTGTTAGGGTTAGGTTTAGGGGTTAATAACTTTAATATAGTGGCGGCGACGTTGGTGGTGGCAGATTAGGGGTTAATAAGTGTAGGTAGGTGGCGGCAGATTAGGGGTTAATAAATATAATGTAGGTGTGGGCGATGTTGGGGGCAGCAATAGCTTTCTTATATTATATACTATATATAATTATTTATGTATATACTGTATATATATATATATATATATATATATATTTGTCATACGCATATCGCGTTAGCATGGGAGCAATAAGTATTTTTGTTTTTAATACAGTGCCCCATTAAAGTTTATGGGGGGAAGTATGCACGCTCATGATATCTGAAGTCCTGAAGTTAATGCACAATAGGTTTCACTCAAATGCAAACATTTTACTTTCATCTTGTAATACCCGCTAACCCACCAGCATATGGTACTGGTTTTTCCTCTCAGTAGTCAGCAATGCATGCAATGTTGCTTCCATTTATTATTTGGACTGGATAAAAAAAATTTGAGCCATTTGACCCCAAACAATAAATGTAATGTTAACCTAACAGCAAATCTTTCATTTTTCATGTAAACAATATGTATTGATAGATATATAAAAGTAACATACTCTATTGAAAACAAAACACTTACGCCTAGATTATGAGTTTTGCGGTAACAGGGGTGTGGTGCTAAGGAACAGTTTATGCTCACCGCTCACTTACAGACAGCGCTGGTATTACGGGTTTTTACAAACCCGGTGTTAACCGCAAAAGAGTGATCGTAGAGCAAAATTTTGCTCCACATCTCACCTCAATACCAGCGCTGCTTATGTTAGCGGTGAGCTGGCTGAACATGCTTGTGCACGATTTCCCCATAGGAATCAATGGGGGAGAGCCGGCTGAAAAAAAACTTAACACCTGCAAAAAAGCAGCGTAAAGCTCCTAACGCAGCCCCATTGATTCCTATGGGGAAAATACATTTTTGTCTACACCTAACACCCTAACATGAACCCAGAGTCTAAACACCCCTAATCTTACACATACTAACCCCTAATCTGCCGCCCCTGACATCGCCGACACCTGCATTACATTATTAACCCCTAATCTGCCGCTCCGGACACCGCCGTCACCTACATTATACTTTTGAACCCCTAATCGGCTGCCCCCAACATCGCCCACACCTACATTATATTTATTAACCCTAATCTGACGCAACCTACCTACACTTATTAACCCCTAATCTGCCACCACCAACGTCGCCTCCACTATATTAAAGTTATTAACCCCTAAACCTAAGTCTAACCCTAATACCCCCTAACTTAAATATAATTTAAATAAATCTAAATAACTATTCTAACTAGCTACAATAAATACAAAGTTACCTGTAAAATAAATATAAATCCTAAAATAGCTACAATGTAATTATTAATTACATTGTAGCTATCTTAGGGTTTATTTTACAGGTAAGTATTTCGTTTTAAATAGGAATAATTTATTAAAGTATAGTGTAGTGTTAAGTGTAATTGTAACTTAGATTAGTTTTTATTTTACAGGTAAATTTCTCTTTATTTTAGCTAGGTAGCTATTAAATAGTTAATAACTATTTAATAGCTATTGTACCTAGTTAAAATAAATTGAAAGTTGCCTGTAAAATAAAAATAAATCCTAAGATAGCTACAATATAATTATTATTTATATTGTAGCTATATTAGGGTTTATTTTAAAGGTAAGTATTCAGTTTTAAATAGGATTAACTTAGTTAATAAGAGAAATATTATTTAGATTTATTTAATTAATATTTAAGTTAGGGGGGTGTTAGGGTTAGTGTTAGACTTAGGTTTAGGGGTTAATAATTGTATTACAGTGGCGGCGGTGTAGTGGGGGGCAGGATAGGGGTTAATAAATTTATTATAGGTGGCGACAGTGTAGGGGGGGCAGGATAGGGGTTAATAAGTTTAATATAGGTTGCGGCGGGGTCCGGGAGCGGCGGTTTAGGGGTTAAACTATTTATTTAGTTGCAGCAAGGTCCGGGATCAGCAGGATAGGGGTTAATAACTTTATTATAGAGGGCGGCGGTATAGGGGGGGCAGGATAGGTGTTAATACATTTATTATAGGTGGCGACGGTGTAGGGGGGGGCAGGATAGGGGTTAATAAGTTTAATATAGGTTGCGGCGGGGTCCGGGAGCGGCGGTTTAGGGGTTAAACTATTTATTTAGTTGCGGCGAGGTCCGGGATCAGCAGGATAGGGGTTAATAACTTTATTATAGAGGGGGCGGTATAGGGGGGGCAGGATAATGGTTACTAGGTATAATGTAGGTGGCGGCGGTGTCCGGGAGTGGCGGTTTAGGGGTTAATACATTTATAAGAGTTGCGGCGGGGTCTAGGAGTGGTGGTTTAGGGTTAATAACTTTATTGAGTTGCGGGGGGCTCCGGGGGCACCGGTATAGGGGGTAGAACAGTGTAGTTTAGTGTGGGTGCTTAGTGACAGGCTAGCAATAAAGCTGTCAAAAAGCCGAAGAGCAGCTAGATCAGATGAGTGATAACTCTCACAGTCCGCTGCTCATCGCCCCATACTTGGTGCGCAGCTTTTTGACAGCTTTTTTGATAACTTAGGCGAAATTTTGCAGGTCCGCGGCGGTGATGGTAGGCGAGCTTAGGCGGGCGTATTGAACCGGCGAAGGCTGGTAAAGTAGACGGCTTGATAACTACCCCTCTATGGGTTGTCTACTAAAAAAATATATATAGTTTTGATAGGTATATAAAAAAACAAGGCTCTATTTCTAAATTCTTAGCATTCTAAATTCTAAGTTCTCCTGTATTTTGGCCAAGTTTTTCTTAAAAATTCCCAGTAGCGAAGGAGTTAAATATATTCAAAACTTTATCCCCAACTTCAGTAGATTTTTTTTTAATGATTGTCCAACCAAATACATATGCCTAATTCCAGTCAATGGTGATATTATGGTGTCTGCTTTGTGGAGATTATCTAAAAATTCAGTACTGGGATGTCCCACAAATAATTTATTAAAAATGTAACTGTTAGCTTGATAGATGCTTATCTTGCTATGCAGAGTCCTGTGCATGAAGGAGAGACACATATTTTACAATTTAAGATTTGTTATAGTATCCCAAAGATTATCTGTGATTTCTGTCCATATCAACAAGTTTGTGATCATTGAGCACATGGCCATTTGAAAATAAGTGCAATAACTCAGCGTCTAATAGGTATACAATTGCTGTACTACCATGTTGGCATAATGCATTAGTTTGATCAGTTTATTATAGTTTATTTTGTAAACTAGACTGTAAATTAAATATACTGCCAAAGAAGGAATTACATGGTGTAAAATACAAAAGTGTGTTCCTTGGGGGAAAACAATACAGTGTATATATATATATATATAATACAGGAATATGATTGTGACCTAAACTAAATAAATATAAAACAATAAACAAAAGAACAAAAATACACAACAACAACAAACAATATTTTACAAGACTACAGAATCAATATTCCAAAATTACATCATTTGTTTTCCCTTCAAACTAGTGGTTGTTATTTTATTTTCTATTCTGATGGCTTTTTCCCCACTTTAGGTATTTCTCTTGGGACCTTTAAAATTCACAATGCATACTGCAGCTGCTGTTTATATCAAAGCGCCGCAAAATCAATCCATTGTCTATGCCTTTTAATGTTAGGTAATACATTTTTGCTGTAATAAGGAACAATAAAAATGTGCCAATAAACCCCTTTGTGTCACTAATAATTCTTAGGGGTATACAACAATACATTTCACTTGAAATGGCAGAATATATTTAGAAACATATTGGCGTTTGATACTTTTGAACGTACCTGGAGCATGCTTGATATTATGTTCTTCAACATAACAATATATTGCATTATGAATCTTAACAAAAGTCAAACTTAAAAAATAAAAAAAAACTTTGTAGGAATATCTGCAGTTAAAGTATTTAGGTGTTTTAGAAACCACTTTTCTTTCAGGAAATTATGAATTGCTTATTTCAATAAAAAATGTAATATACCTTATAATATAATGGTATTATTTATATCTCACATAAATGTTCTCCAGGCATTGAACTGTCACCCAGATAAGCGAAAAACATACTGTACATTTAAAATATAACCTCATTTATGTCAAATGTTATTGTTATGTCAGTTATCCATTTTTTATATGTAGGAAACATAAACCCTGATGATAAATTACAGTAATACTGACATGCTGAGAAGTCAATGTATGTTTATTGCGTAGCTGTCTTTCAGATGAAGAAGTCTGAGATTTATTATTGGCTGAATTTTGTATCTCTAACCGTGACAATTGCTCTAGGGAGAATTTTCTGTAATGTGTTTTTGTATGAGTGTAGAAACTATTTAAAGAGTATATACATGTTTCACTGAGTATAGGATTACTCAAGATACCATGTGAACTGTGTGTTTTTCAGGAATATGAACATATAATTAATGTATAAGGGAAAATCAGTCCACGATTTAAAGAGGCAATGTGGACAAATGTAAAGATATTGCATTAAAGATAAAGGATACTGAAATATATGACAAATAATTTTATTACCAATCATTATCCCTTGAGTTAACTGTTAGGATGTTAAATGATACAAAATAAGATTAGTATATTATTGTGACTTGCTTTTTGTAGCACACAACTTTCACTTTAGTAAATCAGCTACTATAGAGTTAAAGTAAACAAATGAGTGATCTGTGCTTAGAATACAGTGCTTTTGAAATGTATTACATTTTAATTTTCTTTTATTTTTTATAGAAAATTGGTTATGCATTGTTTAAATGTTAAGTGCAAATGAGATAATCTTTGCTTCCTCTGGCATAGATTCAATAACATTCATTGTTGAAACTAATATTTTGCTAAAACAAAATAACTCAATACAACATTGCTGCTGTAAAATAGTAAGATTCAAAGACATTTGAATGTGTCCTTCATCCGAACAGAGAGTGGCAAGGTTAGCTCTATTGAAATCAATGGAGCTGTTTCTATCTCGCAACCATTAACTATCCACAGCATAAAACCCTTTTCACTACGAAGGATACGATTATCGCAAAAATGTTTTTAAAAAGTAATAAAAATATAAAAAAAACAGGAAACTAAAAAGAGCCCACGTTAACATGTGCAAAAGAGAAAATTTGAAAAAAGTTAATGAAAATAAAAAAAAAGAGACAACCTTGTCAGCTTTAATATAGTAAGACAGGTCCATGAGACAGGATACTTCACATGGGCAATCATGTATTTTTAAATCCCACAAATTGAGTTGCAGTATAGGTGAAAATCCTGACACACCTTGAATTGTCCCGGAAAACAACCTGCTTTTCAATTCCACAAAATTCACATTTGCTGTGTAAGATATTGTGTATTTGGCCATTTAACAAAACTATATACTTTCGAGGGACACTCAAGTCAAAATTAAACTTTCATAATTCAGAAAGAGCTATTATTGAGCATGCATATAAGTCTGTGATTGGATGATGGCTGTCACATGATACATGGGGCTGACAAATTTAAGTACATTTTGATTTTTGTGTTATTGCTTTGTCTTTTTATTATGCATTTGTTGATTATGTAATTCTACTGTATTTAAAGGGACAGTCTACACCAGAATTTTTATTGTTTTAAAAGATAGATAATCCCTTTATTACCCATTCCCCAGTTTTGCATAACCAACACAGTTATAATAATATATTTTTAACCTCTGTGATTATCTCGTATCTAAGCCTCTGCAAACTGCCCCTTTATTTCAGCTCTTTTGACAGACTTGCAGTCTAGCCAATCAGTGCCTACTCCCAGATAACTTCACGTGCATGAGCACAGTGTTATCTATATGAAATACGTGAACTAACACCCTCTAGTGGTGAAAAACTGTTAAAATGCATTCTGAAAAGAGGTGGCCTTCAAAGTCTAAGAAATTAGCATATGAACCTCCTAGGTTAAGCTTTCAAATAAGAATAGAAAGAGAACAAAGCAAAATTAGTGATAAAAGTAAATTGGAAAATTGTTTAAAATGACGTGCTCTATCTGAATCATGAAAGTTTATTTTGGCCTAGACTGTCCCTTTAATGGTCCTTTAATGCAGAACACCCACTTGGGATCAGCTAGAAAAGAAAGGTTAAATGAGCATCAATTCATTTTGCACATGATCTCATCTAAACAAAGAAACTATTCAACAGCATAATAGGAGTCTATGGGTTCCATTTATTGCAAAGCCAGGTGGACAAGGCCCGCTCCCAGGACCTATCCACCAGGCTCTGGGGCAAACACATTTATTATCTCACAAGCCGCTGCTTTTGCAGTGC
Organism: Bombina bombina; assembly: GCF_027579735.1. Taxonomy (NCBI): domain Eukaryota; kingdom Metazoa; phylum Chordata; class Amphibia; order Anura; family Bombinatoridae; genus Bombina; species Bombina bombina. Next base: position 246,409,230 of record NC_069504.1, on the reverse strand, counting down.
CTCCTCCTGCTCGTGTTTTGCCATCAATGATCCTTATCGGATCAGGATGATTTAACACCGTCACACTTTAGGTAGCGGAGAGGCTAAGTAGCTGCAACCTTAAGACCACAGTTACTTAACAGTTACTTAAAGGGTCACTGAACCCAAATTTTTTCTTTCGTCATTCAGATAGAGCATGCAATTTTAAGCAACTTTCTAATTTACTCCTATTATCAAATTTTCTTCATTCTCTTGCTTTCTTTATTTGAAATGCAAGAATGTAAGTTTAGATGCCGGCTCATTTTTGGTGAACCACCTGGGTTGTCCTTGCTAATTGGTGGATAAATTCATCCACCAATAAAAAAGTGCTGTCCAGAGTCTGAACCAAACAAAAAGCTTAGATGTCTTCTTTTTCAAATAAAGATAGCAAAGGAACAAAGAAAAAATTATAATAGGAGTTAATTAGAAAGTTCTGAATCAAGAAAGAAAAAAATTTGGGTTCAGTGTCCCTTTAACTAGCATTACAGATTCATTTGCTCTAGCCTGAAACACTGTGGATGAAACTGCATTTGAAGCTTTTTTCTTTTTTTTTAAAAACCTAGATATATTGGCAAATTTTGTTTATTTTATGTACTGTTAATTTACTACTACGTATCCTATGTAATAAAACAAAAGAATATAGATGCTATCTTGTCATGGTATTAATTGTTTCTAAACATTTAAAAATAACAATTGATAATATAGTTGTTGATTTATGTTTCTTCATTCAGCTGAAAATAATTATTTTGCTTCTTATGACATTTACCTAGAAGATATATAAAAGAAAGTGGGTGCTCCAGTTGAATAACACCAATGGCTTAGGGCTAGATGACAAATGATGCTCTATTTAGCACTTTTGCTTGAGCGTAAATTTTCCTTGAAGTGAGCTTTTTGTGTGTGTTGGGTAGCTGAAAGTATAAAGTTTATGCGAGAGTGAAACCCGACGAGCGCTAACCAAAGGACTTTCAATATTGTGACCCTGTTAATGTATTCTTGGCATAGAAATCAATGGAGAGCACTGTGCACTGAAAAGCTAAATTCCATAATGAATGTAAAGAAAACAATGCAATCAGCATGTGCCAATGTATGCCACAATGCAAGCCAGTATGAAAACTTATAAATGTTTTTCTTTGTACAGACTTATTTTAGACTATAAGTAGGTTACTTTGAATGCAAAATGTTCATTATGGCTTAGATTACAATTGGAGTGCAAAAATATTAGCGTTATTGTGGGTTAACATCACTCTAGTTCAATCAATACCACTATCAAGTTAAATGTAATAGATTATTGTTTAAGCAGTAGTCTAGGGTGCACTAACATCTGGATGGATTATGTCAGTTCTCCAAAAGCTCAAAAATGTTCAGTGTTATTTTGTGTTGTATTTGAGCAAAACACTTAACTCTTGTAATATGATCACTCTCCATTGGCTGTCTATTAAAAGTATAAGGCACACTAAAAAATGGCTGCTGCATTAAGTTTCTCTGGTTAGCCATTTTTTTATCCACTTTTGAGATCCAATTATGCTCTATTCTTAACACAAGACCGAGCTCAATGTAACACACCCTGAGCTGTCTTTTGCACTCCATTTACAATATATATATATGCGTTTAGGTGTAAAAACTTTGGGGCCAATTTACCAAGAAGTCAATAGGCCTCAATGCATCTGTTTCTGCGCGAACCTTCAGGCTCGCCGGAAACAGGAGTTAAAAAGCAGCGGTCTTAAGACCGCTGTTCCTTAAGTTCTCCACTACCTCTGAGGCGGCGGACAGCAATCAGCCCAATCTCATACGATCGTGTTAATTGACACCCCCTGCTAGAGGCCGATTGGCCATAAATCTGCAGGGGGTGGCATTGCCCAAGCATTTCTTGTGAAATGCTTGTGCAATGATAAATGCCGACAGCATATGTTGCCAGCATTTATCAATGTGCGACAGACATGATCGCTACAGCGGATCATGTCTGTCCGCACATTAATAAATTGGCCCCTTTGGATTTAGGGCAAGCTTCACATTAAATACATATTCTATCATTTGGTGATTGCTGGGAAAATCTAAATGTATAGGGCACTCTATAAAACAAAACATTTAAATAGTTTAATTTTAAATAAACATGTTTACACATATTAAACACAATGCTGAAAATGTTTGCCTAAGAACAATAAACTGGCTGCACTATTCATAGGATTATTCTAGATGCACACTTAACAGTATTTCAAGTACTTCCCACACTGTCAAGCTCTTCAAATGTGATCTAATGATACAGTTATTCATTTTCCATTCCTTTTTCAATTTATAATCTTCATGCTGTGTGATATAACATTCAGTTACAAAGCAGATTTTCTTACTCTAGCATCAATCAGCTGTATGTCTAGATATTTTATGTTATTGTATTTATTGTTTTTTTCTTAAAAAAAAAAAGAAACTTCAAACTGATGACTGACAACTAATTTTAGAGTGGAGATGGAACCATACTGAGAGATTATGCCTAATATGTATATATGCTTTTCTAAATTGCATGCTATATTCTAGTACAAAGAAATTTCAGCTAATTTTTGAAAACTAAAATATGGACTATTTGAAATAATTTCTAAATAATGTTAAATCAGCTGGATCTTTATAACCTATGTTTTGCAAGTTATAATAGCCTTGTACTGCCTACCATTAAAAGTAAAATATTTAGTACAGTACTTTATACACATTTGGGTTTATTCATCAACATCATGATGAGTTATCATGAATGTAGTTGTTAATTTTTTTCTTTAGGTAAATTGCTAGAAAGTTTTATTTACAGTGTTTTTTTTTTTTTTTTTTTTTACATGCAACAGAATTCAACAAAATTGTCTCTTCTATTTATTTGTGATTATATATGAAGATTAGCATGCAGTTCTTTTAGAAACTGTTTGTTACAAAGTTTAGCACAAATCAAATTGCCCTTTTTAAAAAAAATGTGTCAACTTTAAAGTGAATGTAAACTTAACCCTCATTGCTCACGGCATTGGATAGACTTTTAAAAATGAGGCAGCGTTTAATTCATCAAATATTTTATATTTATTTATTTACTACAATTTTTACCTTTTTAAAGCTCTGACGATAAGCGCAGCTCTCCTGCCCGCCATATTGTGTAATTGATTGACAGTTAACAATTCTTAAAATAACTAATCCTTACAAGGCGGGCGGGAGAGCTGCGCTTATTGTCGGAGCTTTAAAAAGGTAAACATTTTAGTAAATAAATAAATATAAAACATTTGATGAATTAAACTCTGCATCATTTTTAAAAGTCTGTCCAATGCCGTGAGCAATGAAGGTTAAGTTTACATTCAGTTTAATGTCTTCAATTGACAATGTATAAATTTACAAATCAGATCTTCATAGACATTACAGAAGTATATAAATTAGATATATTGCAAAGATATAAAGTGATCAAACTGGTGTATAGAAAGAGTGTCCTTACATATTAAACAAGTTTTCAGATATCAAATCCTAAAACTCCAAGTTAGTACAAATCAATACTTAGTTGCAATCCTCATGGGTTACCAACAGTTTTCTCTGGATTGCAGTCCCTAAAAGAGATATGAGTTCTAAAATACTTATTTGTCTGTTGGCTTTATGTGTTAATATATTCTTCCCATAAGAATTTAAGGGACAGATAGTCTTCAATTTGCTTATGTCTAACATAGCAATATTTTTCTAATTGGAGGGAGGAAGAAACTCTATCTTTCCAGAATTGTATATTGGGTAAAGTAAATTGTTTCCAATAGGAAATTATTATTTATTTAGCATTATTTATCACAATTGACAACAATTTTAGACGTAATAAGCATTTTATAGGTGGAAATTTGCTTAAAAGGAAGACCCAAGGGATCATTGGTAAAGTATGGAGTCTGTACAATAAATTTTTTGATGTCTGACCAAAGGTGTACAATAGGACAAGGCAACCAAATGTGCAAAAATGTTCCGCTACCCCCAAATTCTCACAAAAAAAGTAGTTGTATATCCCTCAACTATTGTGCCCAGTTTATCAAGTGTGTAATGCCATCTACACAATAGCTTTAAGTTGATCTCCATTATGGAGATGGAAGATGTAGATTTGCTAATCTGTTTAAAGATTGTGTTCTACTCCTTTGAACGTAAAGTGTCATTCATTTCTGTTTCCCATTTAGACACATATAACAGGAGGGCATCAGAATGATGTGTTAATACTAGTTTGTATGTAATAGATAAAATGCCTGTTCAGGGCTGCAATAAAAGACAATTTGTCTCAAAAAGTGTGAGTGGTCGACATATATAAGATTTGTCAAGGTGAGAAGAGATTTAGTGAGTCAGCTGAAGATATATGAACCAGGTATTGAATCCGGTACCTAATAATTCTAATAGATCTTCCTTTAGTTTTACTTTACAGTCTTGCAATAGTAAATAACAGGGTATCAGTCGGAGAAGTGTGAGATTTTCAGTTTCCATAATCAGGGAATGTAGAGGAAATGTAAGATGGTCTAGTAGAGGTGTTAATGGAGAGTGTTGTGTTAATAACATTTGGTACAAAACCCTATAAACTCACAAATAATTAAGTGTTTCCATAGTGGGGGAGGATATTATTAACTGCGGCCATTCTCGTATTGCTGAAAGTCAACATAGTCCCCCAGTTGTTTGCTCCCGGCTATTTCATGTTCAAGTGACACCCATTCCTTGCGGGCGGCTTGTGTGCACTAGTCTGTTATCCTTGTTAAAAATAAAGTTTTTCTATAGAGTAAGAGATTAGGGGTGCCTAGTCTTCCTCTAATTTTGGTCCGGTAAAGAGTGTGTGTAGCATTTCGAGGGGATTTATTTTGTCAAATGTAGGAGTTGATGATTTTTTTACATTTAAAAATTGTGGTATCAGGAAATGGTATTGGTAGTGTTTAAAAACATATAATAGTTTTGGTAAGATAATTTTGACAGCATTGATTCTGCCTATCCACAATATGTGTTTATTCCTCAAGGAAGGTAGAGGGTAGAGGTTATGGCCCCTACTTATCAAGCCATCGACTTTCTAGCTTTCGCCGGCACCAATATGCTCGCCTAAGATCGCCTAACATCGCTGCTGCGGACCTGAATACGTTTGCCAAAATTATCAAGAATGCTGTCAAAAAGCTGCGCACCAATAACGGGGCTATGAGCGGCGGACTGTTGTTAACTAACAGTCATTCATCTTGCTGCTCATCGGCTTATTCGCAGCATTCTTGCTACCCTATCACTAAGCACCCACACTATACTATACTGTTTTAAGCCCTATAACACCACTCCTGGAGCCAACCGCAACAAAATAAAGTTATTAACCCCTAAACCGCCGCTCCCAGAGCCCACCGCAACTAAATAAAATGTTTAACCCCTAAACCGCCGCTCCGGGACCCCGCTGCCACATACATTAAATTTATTAACCCCTAATCTGACCCCCCCTACACAGCCGCCACCTACATTAAATTTATTTACCCCTAATCTCCCGCCCCAAACGTCGCCGCCACTATATAAAATTTATTAACCCCTAAACCTAAGTCTAATCCTAACCCTAACACCCACTAACTTAAATATAATTTAAATTAATCTAAATAAATTATTCCTACTTAAAACTAAATACTTACCTATAAAATAAACCCTAAGATAGCTACAATATAACTAATAGTTACATTGCAGCTATTTTAGGATTTATTTTTATTTTACAGGCAACTTTGTATTTATTTTAACTAGGTACAATAGTTATTAAATAGTTATTAACTACCTGTAAAATAAATCCTTACCTAAGTTACAATTAAACCTAACACTACACTATCATTAAATTAATTACCTAAATTAAAATAAATTAATTACAATTAAATAGAATTAACTAAAGTACAAAAAAAACCCCACTAAATTACAGAAAATAATTAAACAATTACAAGAATTTTAAACTAATTACACCTAATCTAATCCCCCTAATAAAATAAAAAAAGCTCCCCAAAATAATAAAAATCCCTACCCTATACTAAATTACAAATAGCCTTTAAAGGGCCTTTTGCGGGGCATTGCCCCAAAGTAATCAGCTCTATTACCTGTAAAAAAAAATACAATCCCCCCCAACATTACAACCCACCACCCACACACCCAACCCTACTCTAAAACCCACCCAATCCCCCTTAATAAAACCTAACACTACCCGCTTGAAGATCACCCTACTTTGAGGCATCTTCACCCAGCCTGGCACATGTGGTCCTCCAGAGGGGCAGAACTCTTCATCCGATCCAGGCAGAAGAGGACCTCCAGACGGGCAGAAGTCTTCATCCAGACGGCATCTTCTATCTTCATCCATCTGGGATGGAGCGGCTCCATCTTGAAGACATCCGACGTGAAGCATCCATCCAGACCGACGACTACCCGACGAATGAATATTCCTTTAAATGACGTCATCTAAGATGGCGTCCCCTGAATTCCGATTAGCTGATAGAATTCTATCAGCCAATCAGAATTAAGGTAGGAAAAATCCTATTGGCTCATTTAAAGGAATATTCATTCGTCGGGTAGTCATCGGTCTGGATGGATGCTCCACGTCGGATGTCTTCAAGATGGAGCCCCTCCTCGCCGGATGGATGAAGATAGAAGATGCCGCCTGAAGACTTCTGCCCATCTGGAGGTCCTCTTCTGCCCGGATCGGATGAAGACTTCTGCCCTTCTGGAGGACCACTTGTGCCCGGCTGGGTGAAGACTTCTCAAGGTAGGGTGATCTTCAAGGGGGTAGTGTTAGGTTTTATTAAGGGGGGATTGGGTGGGTTGTAATGTTGGGGGGGGATTGTATTTTTTTTTTACAGGTAATAGGGCTGATTACTTTGGGACAATGCCCTGCAAAAGGCCCTTTTAAGGGCTAATTGTAATTTAGTATAGGGTAGGGATTTTTATTATTTTGGGGGACTTTTTTATTTTATTAGGGGGATTAGATTAGGTGTAATTAGTTTAAAAAACTTGTAATTATTTTATTATTTTCTGTAATTTAGTGTGTTTTTTGTACTTTAGTTAATTTTATTTAATTGTAATTAATTTATTTTAATTTAGGTAATTAATTTAATGATAGTGTAGTGTTAGGTTTAATTGTAACTTAGGTTAGGATTTATTTTACAGGTACTTTTGGCTTTATTTTAACTAGGTAGTTATTAAATAGTTAATAACTATTTAATAACTATTCTACCTACTTAAAATAAATACAAACTTGCCTGTACAATAAATATAAACTCTAAGATAGCTACAATGCAACTATTAGTTATATTGTAGCTATCTTAGGGTTTATTTTATAGGTAAGTATTTCATTTTAAATAGGAATAATTTATTTAATGCTAGGAATATTTATTTAGATTTATTTAAATTATCTTTAAGTTAGGGGGTGTTAGGGTTATGGTTAGACTTAGGTTTAGGGGTTAATAAATTTAATGTAGGTGGCGGCGGGGTCCAGGAGCGGCGGTTTAGGGGTTAATACATTTATTAGAGTTGCAGCGGTATAGGGGGGGCAGATTAGGGGTTAATAGGGGTTAATAAATATAATGTAGGTGATGACGGGCTCCGGGAGCGATGGTTTAGGGGTTAAACACTTTATTTTGTTGCAGCGTGTAGGGGGGCAGATTAGGGGTGTTTAGACTCGGGGTACATGTTAGGGTGTTAGGTGTAGAAACTACCATAGGACTCAATGGGATATTGGGCAGCAGCAAACATGAGCTTTCGCTGCTCTCAGACTCCCATTGATTCCTATGGCATCCGTCACCTCCAGGGCGGCAAATTGAAAAGCAGGTACGCTGGGCCGGAATAGTGGCGAGCGTACCTGCTAGTTTTTTGATAACTACCAAAAGTAATTAGATTGTGCCGAACTTGTGTTCGGAACATCTGTAGTGACGTAAGCATCGATCTGTGTCGGACTGAGTCCGCTGGATCGTATGTTACGTCACTATATTCTACTTTTGCCGGTCTGTAGGGTTTGATAACTAAGGCGAATCAGGCTTGCCACAAATACGCTGCGGAATTTCAGCGTATTTGCAGTTGACAGCTTGATAAATAGAGATATATATGTGATTTAAGGGGGTCATAATTTAAGGATCTTATTTTGTCTAGGTGAGGTGTGAGGTAGATACATAAGTATTTTATGGTTGTAGGTTGGTGGTGGAATTTATTTAAGTAACAATAGCTCCTGGTCTGACATTGCTAGCTCACAGTAGTGAATTGCTGCTCTTTCATCAAAGAATATGAAAAGAATGAAGCAAAATTGATCATAGAAAATAGAAAAAAATGGAAAGTTGTATAAAATGGTATGCTCTATCTGAATCACAAAATAAAAATGTTGGGTTTTGTAAGAATATATAAACAAACCAACTCCATTTTGCCTTTATTACTCCATTTAATTATTTCAGCATGTTATGCTAATAGAAATATGCTTATGTGTGATATTTGCAAAATAACCTTATCTTGAGACTATGTCCTTGTCTGAACGCCTGGATTCACTTTTATCTTAGTTTTACTCTTTCTTGGTGTTCTACTTTCCTACTTTTTGGTTATATGTGAATAGTCAGGATATAATGTCACTGTATAACCTTGTATATTGTAACCATTTCCTTTATAAGCCCAGCATGGCTAATAATAAACAGAACAGATTTTAGACTGTACTTGGTGTCTGTGTCTGATTTCTATTCTCCAAGATCTTGTATAGTTGAAACACTCAGATCCAGGTGAAGTACAGAACACTGTGAAGAACACTGATCAGTGATATATGGTATGTGGCCTGAAAAAGACCTCTAAAAGGTTTCATGTCCCTTTAACATTACACAAGCATTTGCTTGTGTAGCCCTGCCTTATGCTCTCATGCTACCAATTATGCAAGAGTAGGGCTTGTCAATCATCCCTGATGAATCATTGCACAATGTTTTAAAGTTGTCTCCTTATATTGGTATAATGTGGCCTAATGGTGCAACTTGTCATGGAGTACACCTGGTTGCATGCTACATTGTTTTATGTATTTCCTTCATATCACTTTTAAAAAAAGAGGCATACACTACATTTAGCTTGCTCTGACTTTCTTGAACTCTACATGTCTAAATATGTATATGTATGTACATATGTATAGATGTGATAGATGTGGGTACATATGTATTTATGTGTGTATATATATATATATATGTATATATATATATATATATATATATATATTTATATTTACAGACATAAATACACATATAAACACACACACACACACACACATATATATATATAAAGCATCAAAAGAAGTCACTCACAGGGTCTTGCATAACATACACCAAGTATTTATTTTGACGTTTCGGGTGTCATCCCTTTTTCAGCATAATAACCAACAGTATACTCACCCCCTTTAATACCCCTGCACAGCAAACAATTAGTGCGGCATTCACCCCGGCACCCGGAAGTCAACCGGCGTCACGTGACGCAATGTCACGCGTGTCGGCATAGCAACCGGACGCTCAGCTGTGAGTGTCGAGTGTCAATGTTAAAAACATGCGTAAACATAGTGACAGGAGCAATACATTACACGATCAGGCTGTAATACAGATGCTAGAGGCATACAGAGGGAACTGCAGGGAGCCGTAATAAATGAGCGGATACTTATGTAAAATCATCAAACGAGTGGACTAGATAATCTTAGTATTGACCGTAACCGGCATAACATCAGGTCAGCATAATCATTAAGGTGCAGCTTGCTACATAATGGTTGTAGGCAAATAGGGTAATACATATAGCCTAAAGCAATATACACATCTTATGTAATACATTATTACATTAAATAACAGTACATGAGCAAAAACACCTCCGGAATAAGTGCATAGTTAGAGTCCATCCAGCTAAAACAGGACACCATCCCAAACTCTAACAACATAGCAAGCAATATCATTAAGGGGGGTATGTACTAGAATATTACATTAGATAACAGTACATGAGCAAAAACACCTCCGGAATCAGTGCATAGTTAAAGTCCAAGCAGATAAATCAGGACATCATCCCAAACTATAACAACATAGCAAGGACTATCATTGAGGGGGAAATCATAGTAGAAGGCAACGTGGCAATACATATAGCCTGCAGAAATATAAACACCACATGACCATCTTATGTGTTAAATTTTAACCAGATATCCACACATGATCAAGAATACACAGGTTTAAGAGCATAATTAAAGTCCATAAGAATATAATAGGAAAGAGCTGGTCAATAGCATGTAGCACAGGGCCATAGGATAAATATATTCCTTTAGAGACAACAGTGCCAATTGAGGTGGACATTCAGACCCCGGGGGTCATAGTCCCTAGGTTGAAAATCCATCTTGATTCTCTTTGCAAGAGAATTTTGGCCCTATCACCCCCCTAGCCAGTGGGGGTATGTGATCAATAATGAGGTACTTGAGATCAGTCACTCTATGCCCAGCCTCAGCAAAGTGCCGAGCCACCGGCTGATCAGACGTACCTTTATCAAATGCTGCACGTATTGCAGACCGGTGGTTGGCCATTCTGGTCCTCAGGTCATCCACCGTTTTCCCTACATAAAACATTCCACACAAACAGTGTAGAAGGTAAACTATGTACTCTATGTCTGATTTTAATTTTGATTTTAATTTTTTTTGTGGAGTATGGATGACTGAAGAAACTGCCAGTTGTCAGGCACCCACAGGTAGTGCATCCCAGACACCGAAAACATCCTGTTTTGGTTTTAAGCCAGGTATCACTGCTATAACATCCCCTGGGGTCCATTTTAATTGATGATCTCTCAGAGAGGTTGCTCTACAGTACCTAATTCTGGGTGGCGGCATTGATTTAAAGGGTAGATCACTATCAGAAAGTTAACAGTCCCCAATTGTTCTTCAGGGTATCCGTAATCCCCACTTTACCCTTGGTGTAAGTGGTGGTGAATGTGAGTCTATCTTCCAGTGTTCTATTCCTGGAGCCATATAGAAGATCTTTTTGTGATGTACCCACCACAGCTTCCTTGCTATTTAACAGAATTGTATGATTATAGCCCCTCTGTCTGAATTTTGTCATCATATCAGTCAGTTGAAGTTCCCTGAGTCCCCCTGTAGAGTTGTTTCTGGCCACCCTCTTGAATTGGGACATTGGGAGTGCCTTCTTGAGGCTAGGTGGATGGCAGCTTCTTGTGATGCCGGTTGACTTCCGGGTGCCGGGGTGAATGCTGCACTAATTGTTTGCTGTGCAGGGGTATTATAGGGGGTGAGTATACTGTTGGTTATTATGCTGTTTTTGAAAAAGGGGTGACACCCGAAAAGTCAAAATAAATACTTGGTGTATTTTATGCAAGACCCTGTGAGTGACTTCCTTTGATGCTGTCTGTATGTACTTTTTGAAGTGCACCCGGGGCAAGGTGAGCTTAACAAAGCTACTTAGAAGCTGGAGTGCTGCTACATCATCTGCAATATATATATATATATATATATATATATATGTGTGTGTGTGTGTGTGTGTGTGTGTGTGTGTGCATTTGAGCCATTTGCAGTCAAGTAGCTGTAAACATGTAAAACCATACAGGGAGTGCAGAATTATTAGGCAAGTTGTATTTTTGAGGATTAATTTTATTATTGAACAACAACCATGTTCTCAATGAACCCAAAAAACTCATTAATATCAAAGCTGAATAGTTTTGGAAGTAGTTTTTTATTTTGTTTTTAGTTATAGCTATTTTAGGGGGATATCTGTGTGTGCAGGTGACTATTACTGTGCATAATTATTAGGCAACTTAACAAAAAACAAATATATACCCATTTCAATTATTTATTTTTACCAGTGAAACCAATATAACATCTCAACATTCACAAATATACATTTCTGACATTAAAAAACAAAACAAAAACAAATCAGTGACCAATATAGCCACCTTTCTTTGCAAGGACACTCAAAAGCCTGCCATCCATGGATTCTGTCAGTGTTTTGATCTGTTCACCATCAACATTGCGTGCAGCAGCAACCACAGCCTCCCAGACACTGTTCAGAGAGGTGTATGGTTTTCCCTCCTTGTAAATCTCACATTTGATGATGGACCACAGGTTCTCAATAGGGTTCAGATCAGGTGAACAAGGAGGCCATGTCATTAGATTTTCTTCTTTTATACCCTTTCTTGCCAGCCATGCTGTGGAGTACTTGGACGCGTGTGATGGAGCATTGTCCTGCATGAAAATCATGTTTTTCTTGAAGGATGCAGACTTCTTCCTGTACCACTGCTTGAAGAAGGTGTCTTCCAGAAACTGGCAGTAGGACTGGGAGTTGAGCTTGACTCCATCCTCAACCCGAAAAGGCCCCACAAGCTCATCTTTGATGATACCAGCCCAAACCAGTACTCCAACTCCACCTTGCTGGCGTCTGAGTCGGACTGGAGCTCTCTGCCCTTTACCAATCCAGCCACGGGCCCATCCATCTGGCCCATCAAGACTCACTCTCATTTCATCAGTCCATAAAACCTTAGAAAAATCAGTCTTGAGATATTTCTTGGCCCAGTCTTGACGTTTCAGCTTGTGTGTCTTGTTCAGTGGTGGTCGTCTTTCAGCCTTTCTTACCTTGGCCATGTCTCTGAGTATTGCACACCTTGTGCTTTTGGGCACTCCAGTGATGTTGCAGCTCTGAAATATGGCCAAACTGGTGGCAAGTGGCATCTTGGCAGCTGCACGCTTGACTTTTCTCAGTTCATGGGCAGTTATTTTGCGCCTTGGTTTTTCCACACGCTTCTTGCGACCCTGTTGACTATTTTGAATGAAACGCTTGATTGTTCGATGATCACGCTTCAGAAGCTTTGCAATTTTAAGAGTGCTGCATCCCTCTGCAAGATATCTCACTATTTTTGACTTTTCTGAGCCTGTCAAGTCCTTCTTTTGACCCATTTTGCCAAAGGAAAGGAAGTTGCCTAATAATTATGCACACCTGATATAGGGTGTTGATGTCATTAGACCACACCCCTTCTCATTACAGAGATGCACATCACCTAATATGCTTAATTGGTAGTAGGCTTTCGAGCCTATACAGCTTGGAGTAAGACAACATGCATAAAGAGGATGATGTGGTCAAAATACTCATTTGCCTAATAATTCTGCACTCCCTGTATATATATATATATATATATGTATGTATGTAAAGATATATATTTTACCCAAATATATATATATATATATATATATATATATATATATATATATATATATATATATATTGGAATAAATAGAAAATTTTCAGCTATGTGAAGAACAATGAAAAGTAAAATATTAATATTTCATGTCGAGTCAGCACACTTGAGAAAATACGATCAGGTTTGCCCGCGAGTCTATGGGGGAATACAATAACATGGTCACGATATTCTAAGTTCAGCTATTTGTGCAAGCTTAGTTAGCACTCTTGCAAAACCTTTTTACTTGGAACCTATTATACGCATGCAACCTGGCGCACGCAAAAAACTTACTTCTAGTGGAGCTAGTGCACGAATGGGAAAGATAAATACCCCTTAGTGTGTGTGTGTGCATCTGAGCCATTTGCAGTCAAGTAGCTGAAAACATGTAAAACCATATTTATGCAATATTCATATTTAATAAAGTGTTTAACTATGTATTTAAAGTAAATATTTAACACTCCAATGTTCTTCACAAAAAGGAATATGTTCTAAGTATTTATAAATATAAATTCTTATATATATATATATATATATATATATATATATATATATATATATATATATATATATATATATAAATTTGGTTTAGCACACCTTACAAAAAGATTATATACACATCTTTGGGAGTGCTGCCAATATGACCCAGTAATTACACAAACAAAAAGGTATTGGCGCACATCCATTTTCAAAAGCACAACATATTTTTTGAACTGCTGCAAAAAATTGCCTGCAAACAACATCAAGGAACAACTATTCTTTTTAAACAAAATTGGGATCTTAGTCACACAATATGGCCATATTTTGCTTAGCCAGTCACCAATTACAAGGTGCCCCAATATAGACTGGTCCTAACACTACAGTCCTTTGCCTCAGAGGGCTGAATCATTCCTGCTTTTACTTTTTTATAATAGAATGAGACTCCCTGGCTTAATATTCACAACTCTATTACACTGTCATGAGCACACCTGAGCTTGGGTGGGGTGCTTTAACCAATGGGAGATGGTCAGTCTCCCTGATTATGTTTTAATATAAATGAAAAATTTGGTTTAGCACACCTTACAAAAAGTGTATATACACATCTTTGGGAGTGCTACCAATATGACCCAGTAATTACACAAACAAAATGGTATTGGCGCACATCCATTTTCAAAAGCACAACATATTTTTTTAACTGCTGCAATATGGCCATATGAAGAGTAAAAGCAGGAGTGATTCAGCCCTCTGAGGCAAAGGACTGTAGTGTTAGGACCAGTCTATATTGGGGCACCTTGTAAGTGGTGACTGGCTAAGCAAAATATGTCCATATTGTGTGACTAAGATCCCAATTTTATTTAAAAAGAATAGTTGTTCCTTGATGTTGTTTGCAGGCAATTATTTATCAGCAGCTCAAAAAATATGTTGTGCTTTTGAAAATGGATGTGTGCCAATACCTTTTTGTTTGTGTAATTACTGGGTCATATTGGCAGCACTCCCAAAGACGTGTATATAAACTTTTTGTAAGGTTTGCTAAACCAAATTTTTCATTTGTATTAAAACATAATCAGGGAGACTGACCATCTCCCATTGGTTAAAGCACCCAACCCAAGTTCAGGTGTGCTCATGACAGTGTAATAGAGTTGTGAATATTAAGCCAGGGAGTCTCATTCTATTATGAAGAGTAAAAGCAGGAATGATTCAGCCCTCTGAGGCAAAGGACTGTAGTGTTAGGACCAGTCTAAGTTGGGGCACCTTGTAAGTGGTGACTGGCTTAGCAAAATATGGCCATATTGTGTGAGTAAGATCCCAATTTTATTTAAAAAGAATAGTTGTTCCTTGATGTTGTTTGCAGGCAAATTTTTGCAGCAGTTCAAAAAAATATGTTGTGCTTTTGAAAAAAAATGGATGTGCGCCAATACCTTTTTGATTGTATGTATATATATATATATATATATATATATATATATATATATATATATATATTACCCAAATTGATATATATTTAGGAATAAATAGAATAGAACATTTTCAGCTATGTAATGAACATTGAAATGTAAAATATTAATATTTCATGTCGAGTCAGTACACTTGAGAAAATACGATCAGGTTTGCCAGTGAGTCTATGGGGGAATACGATAACATGGTTACAATATTCTAAGTTCAGCTATTTGTGCACGCTTAGTAAGCACTCTCACAAAAACTTTTTACTTGGAACCTGTTATATGCATGCAACCTGACGCAGGCAAAAAAATTACTTCCAGTGGAGCTAGTGCACGAATGGGAAAGATAAATACCCCTTGGTGTTTTATGTCCATATACGATTACCTTTTATACATGTTATATGCAAGTATATACCGCAAATTTCTCTAGTTTTCTAGATTTTCTTAACCCTCTTGATTTAGAATTAAGGTCTCACCTTAGAGATAGTATACATTTAATGCACAAATTAAAAAATGTGTGCTGGAAGGAAGGAATGTATCTAATTACCTGTGACGTTACATCCCTTTATACTATAATTCCCCATGATTTAGGTTTTGAGGCGTGTAAGCACTTTTTACGAATGAAGGGTACATTTCCTAATGAACAGATACTATCCATTGAAAAATGTATTAGATATGTGCTTGAACACAATTATTTTTTATTTGTAAAGAAGATTTGCCACTAAAAATGCGGTACGGCGATGGGGATGAAATTTGCCCCATCGTACGCAAATCTTTTCATGGGGTTGTTTGAAGAGAATTTAATTTGGAATGATAATAATGAGTATAAAATCCATTTAATTTTCTACAAACGCTTCATTGATGACGTGTTCATGATTTGAGATAGTTTTGCAATTGAAGCAGAAAGATTTATAGAATATTTGAACTCCAATGGGTGTAATGTCAAATTAGTTTGTTATATCCAAACTCAATGTATTGAATTCCTTGACTTACGCATCTTTATAGAAAATAATGAAATCCTTACTAGAAATTACAGAAAAGATGCTGATAGTAATGGTTTGTTACACGCAAAAAGTGGACACTATAAAAAATGGATACAAAATATTCCTAAGAGCCAGTTCACTAGGATCAGAAGAAATTGTTCTAAATTAAATAATTATAAGGAGGAAGCTGGTGTTTTAAAAGATAAATTTATTTCTAAATGCTATAAAGTATCTGATGTACTAAAAGCAATGACCGCTGTTGAATTAAATGATAGAGATATGCTATTAATGAACAAAAAAGATATAACACTAAACACTAAAAAAGATATAACACCTAACACTACACTATCATTAAACTAATTACCTAAACTACCTACAATTAATTACAATTAAATGAAATAAACTAAATTACGAGAAAAAACCCCACTAAATTACAGAAATTAAAAAAAGAATTACAAGAATTTTAAACTAATTACACCTAATCTAAGCCCCCTAATAAAATAAAAAAATCCCCCCAAAATAAAAAAAAATCCCTACCCTACCCTATACTAAATTACAAATAGCCCTTAAAAGGGCCTTTTGTGGGGCATTGCCCCAAAGTAATCAGCTCTTTTACCTGTAAAAATGAAATACAATACCCCCAACATTACAACACACCACCCACACACCCCTACTCTAAAACCCACCCAATCCCCCCTTAAAAAAACTAACACTAACCCCCTGAAGATCACCCTACCTTGAGCCGTCTTCACCCAGCCGGGCACAAGTGGTCCTCCTTAGGGTCCGAAGTCTTGATCTGATAGGGGCAGAAGAGGTCCTCCAGACGGCAGAAGGCTACATCCAGGCGGTATCTTCTATCTTCATCCTTCCGGAGCAGAGCGGTTCCATCTTCAATCCAGCCGACGTGGAGCATCCTCTTCAAACGAAGTTCTAACGAAGAATGAAGGTTCCTTTAAATGACGTCATCCAAGATGGCATCCCTTAAATTCCAATTGGCTGATAGAATCCTATCAGCCAATCGGAATTAAGGTAGGAAAAATCCTATTGGCTGATGCTATCAGCCAATCAGATTGAAGTGCATTCTATTGGCTGTTCCAATCAGCCAATAGAATGCAAAGTCAATCCTATTGGCTGATTGGATCAGCCAATCGGATTGAACTTCAATCTGATTGGCTGATAGCATCAGCCAATAGGATTTGTCCTACCTTAATTCCGATTGGTTGATAGGATTCTATCAGCCAATTGGAATTCAAGGGACGCCATCTTGGATGACGTCATTTAAAGGAACCTTCATTCTTCGTTAGGACTTCATTTGAAGAGGATGCTCCGCATCAGCTGAATTGAAGATGGACCCACTCCGCTCCGGAAGGATGAAGATAGAAGATGCCGTCTGGATGAAGCCTTCTGTCATCTGGAGGACCTCTTCTGCCTCGATCAGATGAAGACTTCGGACCCTCTGGAGGACCACTTGTGCCAGGCTGGGTGAAGATGGCTCAAAGTAGGGTGATCTTCAGGGGGTTAGTGTTAGGTTTTTTTAAGGGGGGTTGGGTGGGTTTTAGAATAGGCATGTGTGGGTGGTGGGTTGTAATGTTGGGGGGGTATTGTATTTTTTTTTTACAGGTAAAAGAGCTGATTACTTTAGGGCAATGCCCCACAAAAGGCCCTTTTAAGGGTTATTTGTAATTTAGTATAGGGTAGGGAATTTTTTTTTATTTTGGGGGGCTTTTTTATTTTATTAGGGGGCTTAGATTAGGTGTAATTAGTTTAAAATTCTTGTAATTCTTATTTTATTTTCTGTAATTTAGTGGGGGGGGTTCCGTAATTTAGTTTATTTCATGTAATTGTAATTAATTGTAGGTAGTTTAGGTAATTAGTTTAATGATAGTGTAGTGTTAGGTGTAATTGTAACTTAGGTTAGGATTTATTTTACAGGTAAATTTGTACTTATTTTAACTAGGTAGTTATTAAATAGTTAATAACTATTTAATAACTATTGTACCTAGTTAAAATAAATACAAAGTTGCCTGTAAAATAAAAATAAACCCTAAGCTAGATACAAATGTAATTATTAGTTATATTGTAGCTAGCTTAGGGTTTATTTTATCGGTAAGTATTTAGTTTTAAATAGGATTAATTTATTTAATTATGTTAAATTAATTTTGTTTAATTTAAATTATATTTAAGTTAGAGGGGGGTAAGGTTAGGGTTAGACTTAGGTTTAGGGCTTAATAACTTTATTATAGTGGCGGCGGCAGATTAGGGGTTCATAATTTTAATATAGTTGCGGCGACATTGGGGGAGCAGAATAGGGGTTAATAACTATAATGTAGGTGTCGGCGATGTTGGGGGCAGCAGATTAGGGGTTTATAAGTATAATGTAGGTGGCGGCGGTGTCCGGAGCGGCAGATTAGGGGTGAATAATATAATGTAGGTGTCAGCAATAGCGGGGGCGGCAGATTAGGGGTTAATAAGTGTAATATTAGGGGTGTTTAGACTCGGGGTTCATGTTAGGGTGTAAGGTGCAGACGTAAATTTTCTTTCCCCATAGGAAACAATGGGGCTGCGTTAGGAGCTGAACACTGCTTTTTTGCAGGTGTTAGGTTTTTTTTCACCCAGCTCAGCCCCATTGTTTCCTATGGGGAAATCGTGCACAAGCAAGTTTTGCCAGCTTACCGCTACCATAAGCAACGCTGGTATCGAGGTAAGATGTGGAGCTAAATTTTGCTCAACGCTCACTTTTCTGAGGCTAACGCCAGCTTGCAGGAAACTCGTAATACCAGCATTGTTTAAAGGGAGCGGTAAGAAAAAAAGAAGCGTTAGCAACGCACAGCCTTACCGACAAAACTCATGATCTAGCCGTATATTTTTTGTGAGTCCTATTGCAATGTATTCATTATCTTCACACACTTAAAAGCAGGGAGCACCCTTTTGCAGGACGCATCATTCTCAAAACTGCCTTTAGCGAATTAAGAACATCTCTCAATCTCAGAGAGCTTTAGATAATTGGGCCCTAAATCTCTGATGTTTTATGATTAACATTTTATCTACAACCTATTTAATGCTTTAATAAGTTTTCTTAACCACAGATAATTTAGTTATGTTATTATTATTAATGTTAATATAATTAATATTGTCCTCATTGCAGACACTGTGAATAGAAGTAATTAAAAGTCTAGAGATTAATTATAAATATAGTCAAGTTCTTGTTCTTTACACTGTGCAAAATGAAATTATGACTCATACAACAAAGAATTAAGTATACAGACTATTACAGATTAAAGATTGATTCATAACTGGGAGCCTCACCTCAAGTAATGTAAGGTGTAACAATTTTTATAAGATACTTTTTTTTTTATATTTTGTGTGTTTATCACAGTTGCAACTTTTTTTTAGTATTTTTATAATGAAAAAAGCCCGCGCCCCCAATTGATCCATATCTTTATTGTACAGGACCATTTTCTGTTTACAATGATCAATGAGGTTGAGGTCAGGGCTCTGCTCATGCTAATCAAGTTCCTCCACATCAAACTTATTAAACCATGTATTCATGGACCTTGCTTTGTACAAAATAATGCTGGTTCAGGAAACGACCATCCCCAAACTGTTGCCACAAAGTTGGAATCTCCTAATTGTCTAAATAGTCATCCTACAGCATTAAGGTAACCCGTCACTGGATATAAAGACCTAGCCCAATCCCTGAAAAACAGCCCCAGACCATTATCTCTCCTACACCACAAGGTGCTATGCATTCGGGTAGGTAGAATTCTCCTGGCATCTACCACACTTAGATTATTCCATCAGACTGCGAGATGTTTAAATGTGATTAATCACTCCAGAGAATATTGCTCTATAGTCCAGTGGCAGCATGCTTTAAACCATTATAGCTGTTTAACCATGGAAACCCAGATTAGATTTTCTGGTTTAGATCCTCTACAGGTTGGTAAAATTGAGTTGTTATATTTTTGGGGGGAAAGGAACACCAGATCTTTCATAATAGCTCAATTTTTAGTGATTTTAGTTATTTGATCATACTTGCTTTTTCTTATATGTATGGGTAATACCTAACAAGTGATTATTGTAACCTTTCACTCATCATCAAACCCTCCAGTGAAAACTGTGCCTCCCCTATCAAAAAAATACCCTATGCTGAGCATATTCCTTTTTGTAAAATACACTTTCCACACTAACCTGACCTCCCAACAAAAACCAGCATTAACAGCTCTAATTTAAACCATTGCTTCACCAGACGTCCTACTGGGCCACCATTATAGGTTATAACTGAGAAGGGAAGTTGTGGTTAAGGTTTATTGTGGTGGGTGGATTCTTGTCAGCCATTATAGGTAATGACCAGGGACAAATTACGATTAATTTCATTGAGGAACATTAGACATTAAAGTGCAGTGGGATTCAGGACAGAGCAGTTAGGATATTTTGTGCTTTGGGGCTATATATACATAAAATGCCTAAAATAATGCATTTAAAAGCAAATTAATTAACCTAAAATCATATTTTTGTATGTTTTAGATTTATTAGCTGTGCCTAAGCATCCATATGCTGCAATGGAAAACTGGGGTTTAAGTGTCTTTGTGGAACAACGAATACTCCTTGATGCAAGCATCTCTTCAATTTCATACTTGCTTGATGTCACAATGGTCATTGTACATGAAATTTGCCATCAGGTAGGTGACATTCAATTCTTCTGCACAGAGTATATGTAACCTTCCTTCATATGTATATAGTCCTTGTCCTTATGCACTCCCTGGACTAAAACAACATGCCCTTTATTCAAAGATAACATCTATAGCAACAACTATTCTTTTATTGTGATCTTTACAGCTGAGGACACCTGTGCTTTTAGTACTATCATTGATTGATTTCTACTTAGTGCACCTTTGCCATTTTCTGCATTTATTGTGCTATATTCACATAAGATATTTCTATTTACTTATGGTTTTTAGCATTATCGTTCTTTTGGCATGCTAATTATACTGTTTAACCATCAATTTACATATTTGAAGTATTAGGGGGCCTATCACTTTTTAGTTTACTCTTGTAATTGTTACTTATTGGTTGGATTTGGGGATTTTTACACTTTATGGGCCCCATATATTTACTGGTGTGCAGAAAAGCTTCTCAACTTGAGAAGCTGTCTGCTTCCCTTTGCTGCCCATATGCATCATTACACACTCCAAATCATACTTTTGCATCAGCAAGGCCACTCTCATTTGAAATCAGCAAACAAACTGGATACAAGATGTGGTATTCAAGCTGTTATAAAGAAGAAAGAAATTTGAAGAATCAGAAGAGATCAATTACAAAAAGGACTGGAAGGCCAAGAAAACTTTAGAAATCTGATGAGAAGTTCCTCAGCATCTGGCAGCTTCACCTGGATGCCAAGTTGACCCTTCTACAGCCCGAAGAAGCTTGATCAGGAATGGTCTTTGTGGAAGGTTAGCAGCCAAGAAACCACTTTTTCAGAAGGGGAACAGGGTGAAAAGGCTAAGATATGCTAAAGCTCACATAGATTAGTATAAAGATCAGTGGAAAATAGTATTATGGAGTAATAACTTCAAGTTTGAAATTTTTTGGTCCAATCAAAGACAATATGTGGGAAGAAGAGTTGGAGAAAGATGTAAGAATAAGTGCTTGCAGTCTTCAGTAAAACATGGTGGAGGGTCTGTCCTGGTTTGAGGCTGTATTTCTGACAGGAGTGTTGGTAATATTGTCCGAATTGATGGGATCATGAATGCTAAAAAGTACAGACAGGTTTTTATTCATCATGCCATTCCTTCTGGAAAGTGCATAATTGGAATTGATTTTATTTTTCAGCATTATAATGATTCCAAGTACACTGCTAATGCAGTGAAATCATATTTGGAGAGAAACATAGCTGATAAAACACTGACAGCCATGGACTGGCCTCCACAGAGTCCAGACCTGAATATTATAGACGCAGTATCAGATCACTTGGACAGAGAAAGAAATAAAAGACAACCTAAATATAAAGAAGAACTCTGGGAAATGCTGAAAGAATACTGGTATAATATACCAGAGATAACTTTGAAAAGCTTCAGGACAGTCTACCCAAAAGAGTTCAAGATGTGCTTAGTGCCAAGGGAGGTCACACTAAACACTGACTTTTGCCTTAAGAAGCCACTTTATTCTGAAATATTCGGGGTTTTTTTATAATATACCAGAAGATTACCTCGGGAAACTTCAGGACAGTCTACCCAAAAGATTTCAAGGTGTGCTTAGTGCCAAGGGGGTCACACTAAATACTGACTTTTGCCTGAACAACCCATTTTGTTCTGAAAATTTAGTTTTTTTATATTTTGTGTACATATTTCCTGTATTTTCTATTTGTATCTTAAAAAAGAGACAGAAAAATAAATATGGAAGGTTATTAAAATGATTTTATATATATATATATATATATATATATATATATATATATATATATATAAACAGAAGGAGGCACTCACTGGTCTTTTAAAAAGTGAATTTAATCTCTAAAGAATGAGGTTTCGTTGAAATTGAGGTGAGAGTGCTCTCTCTTGAAAATTGTGTATGTATATATATAATATAATATATATATAGTAGATGAGGTTAAAAAAAGACCAAAGTACATCAAGTTTAACCTATACAAATCTAATATACTTACAAAAAGCTCCAGTTGAGCTTAAATTAATTCCATTAAAAGGTGACCCATTTTCTAGCCAGAAATGTATCTAAACCATTTTAAATATGTCTTAGGTATTGGCATTCACTATCTCCTTTTGTAATGAGTTCTACAATTTATTGCTCTTACAGTGGAAAAATATTTCCTTTACAGGAAATTAAATCTCCTTTCCTCCAGCCTTAAATTGTGACCTCTTGTCACAAACAATTTTCTTGGAATTAATAAAGATTCTGCCATCTCTGTATATTGGTCTTGGATATTTTTATATAAAGTAATCATCTCACCTCTCAAGCGCCTTTTTCCAGAGAAAACAGACCCAGTTTGGCTAACCTCTCCTCATAGCTTAGCTTCTCCAATCCCTTCATTAGCTTTGTGGCCCTTTTCTAGGTCTAAAATTTCTTTTTTTGAGATCGGTCCCCAGAACTGCACTCCATACTCAAGGTGAGGCCTTACCCAGGATTTATAAAGTGACAGAATTATGCTTTCCTCTCTTGCATCAATGCATCTTTTAATACATGCTATTCTCTTGTTAGCCTTAGAAAACACTGCCCTGTATTGTGCACCCATCTTTAACTTGTTATCTATTACTACTAAATCCCTTTATACCTCTGTTTGGCTAAGTCTAGTCCCATTTAAAAAATACATTGGCTTCTTATTTTTACTTCCAAAATGTAGAACCTTTCATTTTCCTGTATTAAAACTAATTTCCCATTTCCCTGTCCATACCTTTGTAACTCAAGCTCATTCTGCTCTGACCTAATGACCTTACACAACTTTGTATCATCTGCAAAAATAGAGATGTTGCTATTTAATCCTTGCTCCAAGTCATAAATATAAATATTAAAAAGAGCAGGGCCCAGTACTGATCCCTGGGGGAATCCACTGATTACCTATGATAAATCTGAGTATGATCCATTTACAACTACTCATTGCTCCCTGTTTATTACCCAGTAATTTATTCATGAAATAACATTTTCAGCTATTCCCAGTCTCTTAATTTTGAACATTAATTGAACATTAATTTCTCATGTGGCACTGTATGAAACAATAAATCCACAAAGGCCGTAGATGAGATGATACAAACTCTCTGCTCACTAGATCAGCAGCCCAGGCAGAATCCCTACAACTTTTCCCTTAGGGTATATATCCCCTACACCCTCCCCCCTGACCAGCCTACTCCCTCTTTCTATGATTTTCTTATTCCCTATGCACCCTCCCATCCTCTTTTTCCTCTTTTCTACTTCTCCTTTTCTTTCCTTTTGTGGCCTGCATAACAACTGAGACTGTATGTAAAACTGTATATACCTTTACCTGTAACAATATCTCAATCTTAACTCACAAAAGGCTGTAGAACCAAGCTGCAATGTTATGTTATTGATGTATTTGTTCTTAAATTCTTTAACCCCTTGAGTGCTAATGACGGCTCTGAGCCATCACAAATTGTCTCAGTCAGGTGCTAATGATGGCTCAGAGCCGTCACTAGCACTCTCCCACTTTGAGGGAGATCTGGGGGCTCCAACCGTCTCCTACCATGGCGATCTGGCCTGCATAGTGACAGGGATCGCTGGGGCTTCATGTTATGTGCAGTGACGTCATGCGCAATGACGTAATGACTTCACCGCGCAACTTTATTTAACATGAGCAATGTTAAATATAGGAGCAGGGGGCATGCTGCTTAGAAGCCTGTATCTCAGGCATCTAACCAGCTACAGACCCCCAAGACCCACCGTTGGAAAGGTAATCGCCTAACATTTCCAACAGTGTAAGTCTTGGGATCTGAAAAAAAATAAAAATAAAAATAAATATTTAAAAAATATAAAATAAAAAACTCCCTTAAAAAACCTTAGCACCCAGGTGGGAAAGTGCTTAGCACTGAAAGGGTTAAAAAAAGGATACATTAAAAAACAACTCCTAAATAAAGGACTTAGTTATATTCCAACCCCAAATATAAATACTATTGACAATCTAGTGGATACCAACAGACTACATTGCCATTTGAAACTAAGAGACCTGTTCAGACAATTTACAAGTAAAGACTACATCAACCGATTCAAAAAGAAAACTGGGTGCAAGCCATCAAATACACATTCTACTATCAAAACCTTTACTACAATATGTTTATGTGAAATAATGGAAAAAACCTTTCAACAATGCGGAAACCAAGAAGTAACCTTGATAGACAAGAATGGGCAGCATTATATTTGTTCAGTAAAGAAAATTCCATCATTACAGGTGGTGCTATAGTTATACTTGATAGTAGCTCTTCCCTGTAATATTTCCTACCAAACATTATCACACAACCCTACTAAAATATATAAAAAAAAGGTTAGATGAGAAACTAAAAATGTCATTAGAGATTAATTATATAGATCTAACTACAATTCACTTCCTGTTGATACACATTCAAAATATCCAATAATATACACATCGTATTAGCTGTAGGATCTCTTTACAAAAATGAAGCCCAGTATCTTGACTCCTCCCTAATTAAGCTATTGGATAACATAAATTCTTCACCTGATGCTTGTTAGTCACTTTGGATGTGAATAGCCTCTACACCAACTTTCCAAATGATGTGGGTGTGGAGGCTGTATGACAATTCTTTTTCAATGATCCAGAATATAAAGGGCCCCCCATTGAGTTTCAGATGCATCTATTGATTATCTGCCCCACACATAATTACTTCCGTTTTGAGGAAACATTTTATGTACAATGTATTGGCACAGTGATGGGGTATTCAATGTCTCTGTCTTACGCCAATTTATGTCATAGTTCAAAGAATGTCATATCTTTGATGCCACCAATCCCCATATTCTCATATACCGCAGATATATTGATGACGTGTTTGTGATATGGGAGGGAACAGAAACAGAATTACAAAATTGGGTCAATCAACTGAAATAGAACCCTATGTAAAGTTCAAAATGGAATATGATAAAAATAAAATCCACTACTTTGATTTAAAAATGCATAAGAAGAACAATCAAGATCAATGTTCATTATACATTACTCTCTATTCAAAAAGCACAGACAGGAACTCATTATTCCAACATTACAGTTTTCACTGTCCAGCTTTAAAGATAGGAATTATGAAACCTCAATTATTTAAAGTGATCAGGAGGAACAACAATTAAAACAACTAGATATGATATGTGAAAAATTCCTGGTGAGAGGATATGACATAAAGGAAGTAAATGGAACATTTAGAGAAATAATTTATTTAGATCTAAGGACTGCAGTCTATAAAACTAGAGACCAGGAAAAGGAAAATGGCACACTAAAATTTTTAACCACATACACACCTTGCAGTAATCAAATGAAAAAATAATAATAATGAGAAATTGGTCATTAATAACAAGCTACCCAATTTTGTCATTTAAGGATATGGTACCAGTGTAAATGGTATGTACAAAAAGGAGGCAATCTAAGCTCTATCCTAGTAAAAACAGACTTGAGAATAGATAAACATAGCTGGCTTCCACAGGCAAGGCATAGATGCTTTAACTATGGCAGTTGTGTGACATGTAATACCTTACTTACTGGCACAACATTTAGACATCCACATAAAACTGCAAGCAACCATATTATACACAGATTGACCTGTACATCAGATTATTTAGTGTATTTTATCACTTATCCATGTGAAATATATTCCATTGGTACGACTAATACAGCCTTTAGAGAAAGACTAGCAAACCACAAGAGCGCAATACGCACAGCAATAAAAGATGAACATGCAGATTAAAAGTTGCAAAGCATTTTCTGGCAAAAAGGCCTTCCATATCCATGATGAGAACAATGTTGATAGATAGGATTCCCCCACTGAGAAGAGAAGGAGATAGGAATCTGGAACTATTGAGACAAGAAGTGATGTGGATCTACAGACTAGTATAATATATCCAAAGGGACTCAATGTACAAGTGGACTTCTCATTATTCTATTGATGTTCCCATTTTTACTCTCCCACATACGGGCACTGGGTTGCCATTTCTGGAGAGCAATGTGAAAAACATAGTTATGATCAAAAAGTGCTAACATAATAGTGAGTGCATGGCAACAATGATATAAATATATATATATATATATATATATATATATATATATATATATATATATGGCAAGAAACTTGCACTCACTGGACTTTTTTCAAAACACCAAAATTTAATGTGACGTTTCGGAGATAGAGTATCCCCTTCCTCAGACAAAAGTGAAATGGCAATACAAGCAGTTTAAAAAGACAAACAAAGCTGCTTGTATTGCCATTTCACTTTTGTCTGAGGAAGGGGATACATTAAATTTTGGTGTTTTGAAAAAAGTCCAGTGAGTGCAAGTTTCTTGCCACATATACCTATTACCTACTAGCACCCTGGCTGCTGAAGTTTGAAGTGAGAGTGCTCATCTTGGTTCTCTCTCTCTCTCTCTCTCTCTCTCTCTCTCTCTCTCTCTCTATATATATAATATAATATATATATATATTCTTTGGATTATTTAAAATATTTTAGTACATCTATAATAATTGTTTAAATTATTAACATTTTCAATATTTTATATTGAATAAATACATAACACACCTTAAGATAATTAATGTCGGGTTAGCGCACATGAAGAATTATTGCACTCCTATTGTGTTTATGTGTGCAGTAGCACTTTTCTGCTCTATAGGACTTTAACTATGTGGTTAATGTCTTTGCAGGTGTTTAACACGCATTTATATAAAATAATAGTGTAAAAAAGTTATCTAAACTATTTTCTTTTTGTACTTTTATATCCCTTTACAATAATTAAAATATTGCTATCCCTATAATAATATAAACTGTTAACATCAGCATGTGATTAAATTACCATGAACCAAAACCCATGAACATTAATCAATACACTTCTTACTTTTTCCAATCACAGTGTTTATATTTATGAGAAGGTACAGTGGTAGGCTACAAAAATGATTGATTGCAACTTTAGAATAAGCTGGCCAAGTCTCATGTACATTCAAATTTTGTTTTGCCTGAAATCAGTTTGACATCAATGCCCCTCAAAGCAAAGATTTATGGAGCATTATTACAGGTTCTCTCCAACCTTTATCCATAATTGATGGCCATCACTTCTGTGTACTGTATGCACAGGATGTTCCACCTTTGACAGTAAATTCTGCATCTTTTCTAAATCAATATTATGACATATTTTCTTGTCCTTTATCTGAAAATGAACTAATTAAGTTATTTTTTACTGTGCTTTGCAATATCTAGTTAAACACTTTTTTTAGGAAAGGTTGTTAGAGGGACAGAAAAATATTTGTTTTATATTTTTTTTTCCCTTTGGTAACAACCATAATCAAACCCTTCAAAATTGAAAAGAATAAACCCTACTGTGCTATCAGTGTGTCTTGCATCTTTGATTCTAGATAGAATACGTTGAATAGAACGGTGCTGAGCTGAACCTGTAATGCAGATGCATAAGGGTCAGATAACAGGAAGGGAGCTGAGAGATTAGCTCTAGAGCAGTCAGGAAGAGCTCAGCAGACAGAAAGCAGCTCAGGTGCCAGGGCTCAGATATAATAAAGAAGTTTATTTAAAAAGAACCTTGTGAATCATTTCAGTACATCATACAGCTGAACAACACAAGAACCATTGAAGCTTATTATCATATTCTTTAATGCAGGGAAGGGAAAATGTGGTGTACATTTAAATATAATATATATATATACAGACATGTAGAGATAGGTGCACTCCCACTAACAAGCTTCATATGCCAGGGTGCTAAGAGTAGTAGATAGAGCTAAAGGACGAAGCACTCTCTGGTCAGACCAACTGATGAAGGGGGAACACCCCAAAACGTCACTGTAGATAAAATTGTGTTGTACACTTGATAAGACCAGAGAGTGCTTCGTTCTTCAGCCCTCTCTCTCACTCTCTCATCTCTCTCTCTATAAATATATATATATTAAATATATATATATATATATATATATATACACACTGGAAAGATAAGATAGATAGATAGATAATATCTAGATACAGATACATATGCACCAAATTGCTTCCACTCTCTGGACTTATATCAGTCAAAACTGTAATAATTTACATTTTATGCATTTGCCTTGCTCCCAAACGAGGAATCACCGTAAGGTGGAATCACCACCACAAAAGTTCCATCAAGACTCATATCTTGATAATATGATCATGAAGTGTGTGTCTATATATGTATCTATCTATCTATCTATCTATCTATCTATCTACTGAAAAAAGATACATTTAGTCCTCTTATTTTAAAAAAACAACAACAAAAAAACATATTTTTGTACGGTATAATGCTTGTAAAGTGCTCACAGCCTTCAACTTTGGAAAGAAAATGTTTTTGCTAGACTATAAAATTACTAGTTGTGAATAGTTTACTAGTAGATATAAGACAATCAATTTTAATATGTTCCAGTTTGTATTGTGTATATTATGAAACAGTATGGATGTAAAAAGAAAATGCTCAGAAATAAAATGTCTGAAAATCAATATAACATTTAAAATGATTTATTTAGCCATTTAAACAATGTTAATACAGAGTTCTAACCATAATACTTTTGTTTCAAACATGTTTTGTTTTGGCTCTGGTTGCTAGCTTTAAATTTTGTTTACTAATTTAGGACTAGATTACAAGTAGAGCGCTAAATTATTGCGTGCCCGCAAATGGTCAAATTTGCCCATTTGCAGGCGTGGAACATTAAACAGCCATTACAAGTGTTGGTTATTGTTGCCATGAGCAATTAGAGCTCTGAAAATTAACCAGAGATCCGATCTCTGCATATACATATATATTTATATTTGCTGCCCATTGCTTTGCGACTTATCCCCTTCGCAGCATGAGCTTCTGATACTGTCTCTGACAGCATCAGAACAAGGCTCCCATTGCTTTCACATGGCTTTAACTTGTAATAATAGCACACATTAGTGTGCTCTGGTATTACAAAGTGGAGCGCTAATATTGCTTTCATGAAAGCGATATTTAGCGCTCCACTTGTAATCTGGCCCTTAATATACATGTGATTAGTTCACCATCTGCATACTTGTGAAAGTGAGAAACATATTTTAAGTTTAAATTTATAACAAATATTTCTCAGTGGAGAAGCCATGTTGGTAATCCAGAATGAAAAATGTGCAGTGTTACCAGACAAATGGATGAAAATAGGAAAACATTCTATAACAAAACACCAGGAAAAGCAGAACAGAGTACAATAGCCCATCATTAATAATAATAATAATTGTATTTAGAAAAAACCCCATAAACATTTCAAAGAAACTGCAGGATTCAATTCAAGTTGACTACCCTCCCTTTGTGTATCTGCCAATATCACGTGTTAGTGGTGCACCCTTGTGACTGCCTGGAACCTTTCCTTGCAAGTGGCAGACATCTTTTTGTACCCTTCTATGGTGCTGTAAAGAAGCAAGGAAAGCATCTGTTCTTGGCTGGGCTGTTTCAATCTGTGCTCCAGCTGTTTGTTCCTGGGTTCAGCTTTTCTGCTTAGCTTTAATCCTTTGTGTCAGCTGCTCTGTCCAATTGCCATCCTTGTGAATGTCAGCTATTCTGCCAAGTTGAAATTTAGCAAGTGTCATCTAATTCTTCCAAGTTGCATACCTGTGTACACTGTATATTACTGTTTGTGAAGAGACTTCTGTGTTTAAACATTTTTGTAATAAAATTAGTCAATATATGCTTCTGACCTCAAACATTTGTTCCTGCATACAATATTTTACCTTCTTCTACTATGTTTCTACGTTTCAGACTTTCTAGCCTAATAACCTGTTTATGCTCCTGAGGTTTTTTTATGCATTCACAAACCTTTAGTACTTGACAAGTTTTATAGTGTCTGTGTCTCTTGGTGTCCAGTGTCAGACCATTACCTAATCAGCCTTCCTGAACCTGCAGTCCTGTCCATCTAATAAAGTGGAGATTGTGTCCTGGGTGGCTTATAAGATTTTAGATTTACAGCTGAGCTCTGCTCAATACTTTTGGTTTATATCTGAAATCAGCATCCTTATGACCTATTTGGGTAACAGAAATCAGAGCAGTTCACTATACCTCCCAATATTTCAAAATTCAAAAGAGGGACTTCCCCCCCCCCCCCTCCAAGGCAACATTTTAAAATGTGGTGGGCAGGAGCAGGGGCGGGGCTTAAAAATCATAAGACCAAAGTAATAAATAAAATTCTAAATAAAGTCATATCTTTTAATACTCTTAGGCAGCAAATCAAACACAAGCTCAAACCACTGGTATAGCTATCTGAGCTCTAATCTTAATTGGAAATTTTATAATAGATTCTTAAAACTGCTCTCTGCATTCCTCATAAATATTCTAGATTCTGGCATTTAAAGTTAGCAAAAATGCACAGTAACACACTACATAGCATACAATTACATATGCATATACACACACACTACATAGCATACACTTATACATACAGATACACACACACACACAGACACTACATAGCATACACTTATACAGGCATATACACACACACACTTATACATACAGATACACACACACTACATAGCATACACTTATACATACAGATACATACACGCAAACTACATAACATACACTTATACATACAGATACACACACACACTACATAGCATGCACTTATACATGCAGATACACACACACACTACATAGCATACACTTACACATACAGATAAACACACACACACTACATAGCATACCCTTATACATGCAGATACACACACACACTACATAGCTAACACTTACACATGCAGATACACACACATTACATAGTATACACTTATACATGCAGATACACACACACTACATAGTATACACTTATACATGCAGATACACACATACTACATAGTATACACTTATACATGCAGATACACACACACTACATAGTATACACTTATACATGCAGATACACACAAACACTACATAGTATACACTTATACATGCAGGTACACACACACACACACTACATAGTATAAACGTATACATGCAGATACACACACACTATATAGTATACACTTATACATGCAGATACACACACTACATAGTATACACTTATACATGCAGATACACACACACTACATAGTATACACTTATACATGCAGACACACACACTACATAGCTTACACTTATACATACAGATACACACACACACACACTACACAGCTTACACTTATACATGCAGATACACACACACACACACACACTTATAGATACAGATAGACACACATACTACATCATATATGGGTATCTGTAACTCACTGTATGGGATCCTGGGGTTGGCAAGCACATTAGCTGGCAGTCTGAGGCTGACACTGTTCATTACCCTGGTGTTAGCACTGCTCATTGTATAAAACATCATCACTACTAGGGGTTAGAGGTCACCATTACCTGAGGTCAGAGGGTATACAGCCTTCCTACTCCTGCTTAACCCACACACCATTACTTTTCCACAGTATGTGCCTAATAAAAAAAAAAAAAATTATGCATGGGGCAATGAGGGACAGATGGCTAGCAACCCGGGACAGTGGGACAGACCCCTAAAATCGGGAATGTCCTGCGAAAATCGGGACAGTATATACATATATATTATGTAAGGGCCTTGTCCTTACCCAAAAAACTGCTGCAGTAATAACTGTATTAAGGAAGAGAAATGCAACCTGGGAGGGGGGAGGAGATTTTAGTGCTAGAGAGGAGAAATTGGTGTTAAGAGAAGTGTGGAGTTTGCACAGACTTGGAGATGGGAGAACAATTTTGCTGTTTCCAAGCTGAAAGAAGTTATTCAGACTGAGTGCATGGATTCTAGAGACAGTTCACACATTGGGGCCTATCTATCAAGCTCCAAATGGAGCTTGATGCCCCGTGTTTCTGGCGAGCCTGCAGGCTCGCCAGAACAGCAGTTATGAAGCAGCGGTTACAAAGACCGCTGCTCCATAACGTGTCCGCCTGCTCTAAGCAAGCGGACAGACATCGCCGCAATTCAACCCGATTGAGTATGATCGGGTTGATTGACACCCCCCTGCTGGCGGCCCATTGGCTGCGAGTCTGCAGGGGGCGGCATTGTAGTGATAAAGTTATTGGGTGAAACTCAGTAACGTGTTACATACAATGAACATATATTGTACTTAAAGAGATAGAACATGGTAGAAAAATTAATAAAAAACTGAAAAATTTATTTAAATATTTGGAACAAAAAATTAATTCTTTGGTAAATACAATTTAAAAAATATACATTTATTATATAACAATTAATAAGTAGTATAGTGCAACAAATAAGAACAGATTAGCAACCAACAGCCAGCTGAGGACCAGATAACAATATTCAGAAAAATGACTAAGTGCAGAATACAGAATTGTTCAATCTGAAAAAGATTCCAGTACTGAAAAAAAAAAAATATAAAGATAACATATAAAAATATATATATGTAAAAATAATTACAGTTATTTCCAAGTGAAAGTAGACTCAAAGCGTTCAGGTGAAATTAGACACAAGAAAGTTCAGGTAGAAATCCGGTTCTTTAAGGTAAATCCACATGGAGACCGGGCGTCTGCTCCGAGCGATTCTCGATAAAGGAAAATCTGTATGGGAAAGAAAAAACTACTACACAAACAGTCTAAAAAAATTACTCCTAGAAGTAATGCGCTCACCGTTAACAAAAGGAATCACTCAGGCTGGTATGTCAGATAGATGCAAAGGGTCAACGCGTTTCAGCCTACTACGAGGTCTTTATCAAGACTCAACTCCACCTTTTCACAGGTTATATACAGTTTAAAGTATTCTAAACATAAACAATTATATATACATTAACCTTTCTAAATATTGGCTGTATAGGCTATATTTATCTTTAAAGATACTCCATACAATTTCTATCTCCCACTCAACTACACATAAAAACTTTTTTCTTCTTCAGAATTACTCTAATTTTTACCTCTCTTTAGGCTATGCTATTCTTTATTTAATTTTTACTTGTCTTGCTAGTGATATTAACAGCAAGTGTGACATCGTCATTGGGATTTGTTAAAAACTTTGGCCTGGAAGCTGAATATATACTTACTATTAATCATATTACTGATCCTTTTACTATGGCTATATAATTATGACCAGATGTTAAGATAATAGGTCTAGAGGAAAAAAGGAATCTTGTGCAAGGGTCAACCTGGTGTTTGTAGGACTTTGTTGTGTATTAATTCAAATGTTTTTGAATAAAGACCCAAAATCAAGGTGGTGATATAATAAATTCCTGTTTAGCAAGAAAGGGATTACATCAACACTTTAAAAGCAATTGAAGTTATATGAAAAAGTGGCTATTAATCGGTATGTTAGGATAGATAATAGAATATGAAGTCCTCAATAGTAGAGGTTTAAGGAGGATTAAACAAATAATACCTAGTGGAGCTAGTATAGGCTCATCCTTTAATCCATTGAGGAGATATTAAAATTTGAAGAAAAAAAAAAACGGTTCTCTGCTGCTTCTTAAGTTATTAGGAAGGGTTAGAAACAAGGGGTCAGTATATGGAAAAATGTCTGACAAATATCAATATGCCTCCCAAAAAACAATGGGAAAAACAGATGAGACTATCACTAGATAGGTTTACAGAAAAACCAACAGATTTTATAGTGAACACAGTAGATAGAGAGAGTTCATCCCTAATTGCTCAAATAGCAGAAATTCTAATTCCAAAAATAGATAGGATTAAAAAAGAAGTTCAAAGAGACATACTGACATTGAGGTCTATTTATCATAGGTCTTGCGGACCTGATCTGACAGTGCGGATCAGGTACGCAAGAACTTGCTGAATGTGGAGAGCAATATGCTCTCCGTATTCAGCATTGCACCATCAGCCCACAAGAACTGCTGGTGCAACGCCGCCCCCTGCAGACTCGCGGCCAATCAGCCACCAGCAGGGAGGTGTCCATCAACCCGATCGTACTCAATCGGGTTGAATTCCGGCGCTTCCTGTCCGCCTCAGCAGAGCAGGCAGGCAGGGTTATGGAGCAGCGGTCTTTAGACCACTGCTATATAACTACTGTTTCTGGCGAGCCTGCAAGCTCGCCAGAAACACAGGGCCTCAAGCTCCATTCGGAGCTTGATAGATAGGCCCCATTAACTCAAGGGATTAAGAACTTTTAATCCAGATTGAGTGAAAATGAACAAAGAATATCGGATATTGAAGATGCATATACAAGTTTAAATGATAGAATTTCGGATTTAGAGAAGCAGAATAAATTACTAATGATGAGATTAGAAAATCGTTCTAGGCAAATTTATTTTAGAATTTAGGTATATCAGAAATAGTAAAGACTCATGAGTTAAAGGAATTTATAGAGATACAACTTCCAATATTATTAGGAATCTCAAAAGAACAAGGACCGTTTATAGTGGAAAAAGTACAAAGAATTAACTTAATGAGGAAAAATAATTACTCCAGAGACTCTCAAAGGTCAGTAATAGTGGAGTTTGGTAATGTTCACACTAAAATGCTATTTTTAATGCATATAAACAAAAACAACACAGTCACATATTTGGATAGAAGAATCTCTATTTATTAAGGCCTAGATTTGGAGTTTGGCGTTAGCCGTGAAAACCAGCGTTAGAGGCTCCTAACGCTGGTTTTAGGCTACCTCCGGTATTTGGAGTCACTCAAAATAGGGTCTAACGCTCACTTTTCGGCCGCAACTTTTCCATACCGCAGATCCCTTACATCAATTGCGTATCCTATCTTTTCAATGGGATTTTTCTAACTCCGGTATTTAGAGTCGTGTCTGAAGTGAGCGTTAGAACTCTAACGACAAAACTCCAGCCGCAGGAAAAAAGTCAGTAGTTAAGAGCTTTCTGGGCTAACGCCGGTTTATAAAGCTCTTAACTACTGTACTCTAAAGTACACTAACACCCATAAACTACCTCTGTACCCCTAAACTGAGGTCCCCCCACATCGCCGACACTCTATTAAATTTTTTTAACCCCTAATCTGCCGACCGCCACCTACGTTATACTTATGTACCCCTAATCTGCTGCCCCTAACACGGCCGACCCTATATTATATTTATTAACCCCTAATCTGCCCCCCACAACGTCGCCGCCAGCTACCTACACTTATTAACCCCTAATCTGCCGACCGCAAAACGCCACCACCTACGTTATCCTTATGTACCCCTAATCTGCTGCCCCTAACACCGCCGACCCTATATTATATTTATTAACCCCTAATCTGACCCCTCAATGTCGCCTCCACCTGCCTACACTTATTAACCCCTAATTTGCCGACCGGACTGCACCGCTATTATAATAAAGTTATTAACCCCTAATCCGCCTCACTAACCCTATAATAAATAGTATTAACCCCTAATCTGCCCTCCCTAACATCGCCGACACCTAACTTCAATTATTAACCCCTAATCTGCTGACTGGAGCTCACCGCTATTCTAATAAATGTATTAACCCCTAAAGCTAAGTCTAACACTAACACCCCCCTAAATTAAATATAATTTACATCTAACGAAATTAATTATCTCTTATTAAATAAATTATTCCTATTTAAAGCTAAATACTTACCTGTAAAATAAATCCTAATATAGCTACAATATAAATTATAATTATATTATAGCTATTTTAGGATTAATATTTATTTTACAGGCAACTTTGTAATTATTTTAACCATGTACAATAGCTATTAAATAGTTAAGAACTATTTAATAGTTACCTAGTTAAAATAATTACAAAATTACCTGTAAAATAAATCCTAACCTAAGTGACAATTAAACCTAACACTATACTATCATTAAATTAATTAAATAAAATACTACAATTACCTACAATTAAACCTAACACTACACTATCAATAAATAAATTAAATACAATTCCTACAAATAACTACAATGAAATAAACTAACTAAAGTACAAAAAATAAAAAAGAACTAAGTTACAAAAAAAAAAAAAATATTTATAAACATAAGAAAAATATTACAACAATTTTAAACTAATTACACCTACTCTAAGCCCCCTAATAAAATAACAAAGACCCCCAAAATAAAAAATGCCCTACCCTATTTTAAATTACTAAAGTTCAAAGCTCTTTTACCTTACCAGCCCTGAACAGGGCCCTTTGCGGGGCATGCCCCAAGAAGTTCAGCTCTTTTGCCTGTAAAAAAACCATACAATACCCCCCCCCCAACATTACAACCCACCACCCACATACCCTTAATCTAACCCAAACCCCCCTTAAATAAACCTAACACTAAGCCCCTGAAGATCATCCTACCTTGTCT
This sequence comes from Bombina bombina, assembly GCF_027579735.1. Classification (NCBI taxonomy): domain Eukaryota; kingdom Metazoa; phylum Chordata; class Amphibia; order Anura; family Bombinatoridae; genus Bombina; species Bombina bombina. Next base: position 246,372,192 of record NC_069504.1, on the reverse strand, counting down.
TCACCTCACCAGGTATCACCGATCCGTCCTGGCTCCAAAATCTTCATCCAACCCAAGCGGGGGCTGGCGATCCATCATCCGGTGGCTGAAGAGGTCCAGAAGAGGCTCCAAAGTCTTCATCCTATCCGGAAGAAGAGGCGATCCGGACGGCAACCATCTTGATCCAAGCGGCATCTTCTATCTTCATCCGATGACGACCGGCTCCATCCTGAAGACCTCCACCGCGGACCCATCTTCTTCCGGCGACGTCCAACTGAAGAATGACGGTTCCTTTAAGGGACGTCATCCAAGATGGCGTCCCTCGAATTCCGATTGGCTCATAGGATTCTATCAGCCAATCGGATTAAGGTAGGAATATTCTGATTGGCTGATGGAATCAGCCAATCAGAATCAAGTTCAATCCGATTGGCTGATCCAATCAGCCAATCAGATTGAGCTCGCATTCTATTGGATGATCGGAACAGCCAATAGAATGCAAGCTCAATCTGATTGGCTGATTGGATCAGCCAATCGGATTGAACTTGATTCTGATTGGCTGATTCCATCAGCCAATCAGAATATTCCTACCTTAATTCCGATTGGCTGATAGAATCCTATCAGCCAATCGGAATTCGAGGGACGCCATCTTGGATGATGTCATTTAAAGGAACCGTCATTCGTCGTTCAGTCGTCGGCCCGGATGGATGTTCCGCGTCGGAGGTCTTCAGGATCCTGCCGCTCCGCTCCCTGGATGGATGCATAGAAGATCCCGCTTGGATGAAGACTTCAGCGGATCATGGACCTCTTCAGCCCCCCGCTTGGGCTTGGATCAGGACATCGGAGGAGCTCTTCTGGATCGATCAGTGAACCTGGTATAGTGAAGATAAGGTAGGAAGATCTTCAGGGGCTTAGTGTTCGGTTTATTTAAGGGGGTTTGGGTTAGATTAGGGGTATGTGGGTGGTGGGTTGTAAGGTTGGGGGGGGGGCATTGTATGTTTTTTTTTACAGGCAAAAGAGCTGAACTTCTGTTCAGGGCTGGTAAGGTAAAAGAGCTTTGAACTTTAGTAATTTAGAATAGGGTAGGCATTGTTTTTATTTTGGGGGGCTTTGTTATTTTATTAGGGGGCTTAGAGTAGGTGTAATTAGTTTAAAATTGTTGTAATATTTTTCTTATGTTTGTAAATATTTTTTTTATTTTTTGTAACTTAGTTCTTTTTTATTTTTGTACTTTAGATAGTTTATTTCATTGTAGTTATTTGTAGGTATTGTATTTAATTTATTTATTGATAGTGTAATGTTAGGTTTAATTGTAGATAATTATAGGTATTTTATTTAATTAATTTATTGCTAGTGTAGTGTTAGGTTTAATTGTAACTTAGGTTAGGATTTATTTTACAGGTAATTTTGTAATTATTTTAACTATTTTAGCTATTAAATAGTTCTTAACTATTTAATAGCTATTGTACCTGGTTAAAATAAATACAAAGTTACCTGTAAAATAAATATTAATCCTAAAATAGCTATAATATAATTATAATTTATATTGTAGCTATATTAGGATTTATTTTACAGGTAAGTATTTAGCTTTAAATAGGAATAATTTATTTAATAAGAGTTAATTAATTTCGTTAGATTAAAATTATATTTAATTTAGGGGGGTGTTAGTGTTAGGCTTAGACTTAGCTTTAGGGGTTAATACATTTATTAGAATAGCGGTGAGCTCCAGTCGGCAGATTAGGGGTTAATAATTGAAGTTAGGTGTCGGCGATGTTAGGGAGGACAGATTAGGGGTTAATACTATTTATTATAGGGTTAGTGAGGCGGATTAGGGGTTAATAACTTTATTATAGTAGCGCTCAGGTCCGGTCGGCAGATTAGGGTTTAATAAGTGTAGGCAGGTGGAGGCGACGTTGTGGGGGGCAGATTAGGGGTTAATAAATATAATATAGGGGTCGGCGATGTTAGGGCAGCAGATTAGGGGTACATAGGGATAATGTAAGTAGCGGCGGTTTACGGAGCTGCAGATTAGGGGTTAATAATAATATGCAGGGGTCAGCGATAGCGGGGGCGGCAGATTAGGGGTTAATAAGTGTAAGGTTAGGGGTGTTTAGACTCGGGGTACATGTTAGAGTGTTAGGTGCAGACGTAGGAAGTGTTTCCGCATAGCAAACAATGGGGCTGCGTTAGGAGCTGAACGCGGCTTTTTTGCAGGTGTTAGGTTTTTTTTTCAGCTCAAACAGCCCCATTGTTTTCTATGGGGGAATCGTGCACGAGCACGTTTTTTTAGGCTGGCCCGCTTGCGTAAGCAACTCTGGTATCGAGAGTTGAAGCTGCGTAAAAATGCTCTACGCTCCTTTTTTGGAGCCTAACGCAGCCTTTTATGTGTACTCTCAATACCAGAGTTTATTTTTATGGTGCGGCCAGAAAAAAGCCGGTGTCTAGCTACGCGTGTCGTTACCGACAAAACTCCAAATCTAGGCCTAAGAGCTATAGCAGCAGATACAACCAGAGCCAGAATGGATCTGATTCCCCTTGTGTAATGAACTCAATAATAAGGGCTTTAAAGCCCTTTGTATATTTTCAGCAAAAATTAAGATTTTACTACAGGACTGAGATTACATTTCTGAACAACAGAGAGAAAGTAACAAACATTTTGAACACAAATAGAAGTTAAGGCTTTATAGAGGTGGGGAGAACTGACTTATTCAACAATGTATTAAAGGGACATTGAAACCCAAAATATTTATTCCATGATTCGAATAGAGAATACACTTTTAAAAACCCCTTTCCAATTTACTTCTATTATTAAATTGATTCCTTCTCTTGTTATCCTTTGCTGAAAGGTTTATTTAGGAAAGCTCAGGGGCAGCAAATAACCTAGGGTTCTACCGGCTGATTTGGTGACTGCATATAAATACTGTTTGCCATTGGCTCACCCCATGTGGTTCAGTCAGCAACCAGTAGTGCATTGCTGCTCATTTAACAAAGCATCCCAAGAGAACAAAGCACAATTGGTAATGGAGTAAATTAGAAAGTTGCTTAAAATTGCATGCTCTTATCTGACTTATGAAATAAATAATTTGGTTTTCATATCCCTTTAGAAAGCACTTTGAAGAGATAGGAACACTAGTTCTTTTTTAGTTCTTTTTCACATGCCGTTTATATGGTTATTTATAGAATACACAATATTGTAAACACACAAATTAATCAACTCTTTATTCACACTTGCACTAAGCAAGCACATCGAAGTGACAGGTACATGGGTTTACATTAGTGTAACCTTTTGTTACCTGTCTATACCAATGAAAATACATGTCACAATATCTGTAAATGCACGTATTATCTCTATTTCTTCCTATCTTTAACGTAAAATTGTTCTTAAAATAAAAAATGTTAAATATTACAACATGGCGTGTAGGAGGTTTTAACTCTCCTATAAAAAGGAAAGCCACTACTTAACCATTTAAAGAAAAATGTGTAACGCAGACATAATTTTTCTGCAAGAAAATAATTTATTGGATAAAGAACATAAAAAATTAAAGAGGGATTGGGGTACAAGAAGTTGCATTTCTGCTCATATTAAGAAGATGAGTAGGGGCCTGGCAATTTATTCAATTAAATACTGGAATATTAGATTAAGAAAAAATATATGATCCTCAAGGTAGATATATTGTGCTACAAATAATTATTAATGTGAATTTGGTGACAATGTGTAATGTATATGACCAAATGAATCTAATAGAGTTTTTTGGGAGGGCTTATTGAAGGTATTGCTTAAGTATATCAATACTAATTTAATTATAGGGGAGATTTTAACCTTACGCCAAATTTTTTTATTGATAGAAGTAATTCTAACTCAATATTTAATAAAAAAGGTATAAACAAAAGAGGGAAATATGACCAAAAGAATGGTTGATCTAATGATGAAGACACTAGGGCTGTTGGAGGATATGGACATGCAAGCATTCAACTCAACAAGAATATACCTGTGGTTCAAAGATATATTCCTTTCATTCTCAAGAATTTGGGATCACATATAGAGAGGTGAAGATTAGTAATATAATAATATCAGATCACGCCCACCCGTTGCTTTATATTAAATTTGGGGAGGAGCACTCTGGAATTCCCTGCTTTAAATATTCGAAATTTGTGTATGGCTCAGATCAGTTTAAAGCCTTTATGGAGTCAAGATAGACTGAATATTTTAAGACATAATCAAAACACCTGTCAAAACCTCGCACATTTTATGGGAGGCAGGCAAGGCTGTTATTAGGGGCGAGATTACCCCTACATAATAAAAATATAAAAAAGAGAATCAGAAACATCATAAAAGAACTGAGTGAGAGAGTAAAACTTCTTATAGTAATATATAGCCATCTAAATCTGACTATGGACGGAGGAAATATAAGCAGATAGGAAATAATTTGGAACTACACATAAACCAGCGAGGCAATAAGGGACATAAGGAAATTAAAAGGGAATATATATAGATTTGGTATAAGATCAGGATAAAAGTGGGCATCATTAGTCAAATTACAAAACTCAAGCAAAACAAATATCATCTATAGAACACGAGGAGAAGATAATTTATGAAAATCTAGAATTAATATAAGAGTTTATAGGAAGTACTATATTAAATATATATTAATCAGATAGCAATATACTGGAAGAAAATAGTCAGCAACTTCTAAAAGCATTCATATACCAATGATCTCAAAAGAGCAGCAAGAAGGTCTAAATGCAGAAGTTAGTAAAGTAATCAAAAGTCTATCCGGACACCGTAAAGCATCTGGTCCTGACAGTCTGTTAACAGAATGGTACAAAAGTTTGAAGGAATTCATTGGTAGATATGACAACATTATTTAATGATTATTTGGGTGATATTGTGAAACCTTTGAAAGCTCTTCTCTGCGGCCAACAATCTATTGTGATACCTAAAATTGGAAAAGATCCTCACTGTGTTTCTTAGTATCGCCCGATTTCACTCCTTAATCAAGATTATAAAATTCTTACAAAAATCTTAGCAAATGGGCTAAAAATTTTACTCCCAGACTTGATTCACAAGGATCAATCAGGATTTATATGGTTATCACAATGCAATTATACAAGTAAGGAATTAACTCCAAATGCAATGTTGCTGGCCCTTGATGCCCGAGAAGGCCTTTTGATAGGGTTGAGTGGCCCATATTTAATATCTTGTTTAGAAAAGAATATAATATAAAAGGTCCTTTTTTTAAGGATTTTATTGAGGTATAATATAGTACAATAAAAGTAAACAATATTTGAATCGTTACAATCACAGAGTAATTGCTATACAACAAAGAGTGTACCTCACTTTTTCCAGTCTTTTTCATTTATAAAGAATAAAATCATTCTCCCAAAAACCTCTAAGCCTCAATTTGGCCTTAACATACTGATATCAGATTAAGAAAGTTGGAGAACCAAACTGTAAAGGTTAAGACATTCTCAAATACGATATATAGCTGAAAGGGGTAAAGACCTGTTGCCAACATCTTAAAGAAGACAAAAAAAAATAAATAAAAACACACAGATCAAATAAATCAATTAGCACTGAATCAAAGTTGTCAAGGTATATACATATGTGTATGGGGTAAATATATAGGTAATGAAAGGATTACTTATCCGGGATTTTAAAACCCCTTAATAAGATTGTATTATGGCCAAACAAGATGATCCCCCATTCACCTCTATTATCTTCCCTATGTTACTGAAATAGTGACGTAAAATCTAATCATTGCTGCAACAGGGTATAGAGTAAATTAAATGCGGTATGTTTCGAGGGAAACTGTGATTTCAGCCCCTGGGGGAAAATTGTGTACCCCAGAGTACTTTGGTTAGTGGGGGGGGGGAGTAGAAGCATAGAATTATAATAACTAAGCAACATGTGTGCTGACCTGAATCTAAAGAAACATTAGTTATAACGGATACTATGGCATATATAAATATTTGTATATTTCGCCACTAGAGTTCTCTATCCTATAGGTGTATTAAGTGCAAGCCTATAGCCATAAATTGCTGGTAAAAAGAGCTTTAGTTGGGAGCCGCTCTTCAGTAGGTAAGATGCAATGAGGTTATGACACTGGAAAAGAGATTGTTCTGAGTAGGTATAAATGGAGTATCAATCTATTGGCCTTTGAACCAGTAAAAAAGGCGTTATGCCGGTACAAGCTTGGGGCATTAACAGACATGCTATTATTAATTTAAGAAAAGGACTGAGGGCTAGAATGGAGCTGGATATCTAGGGGAACAGTCCAAACTACAAGCACCATATCCTCTAATATAGAGCAAAGATTCTAATGTATATCAAAATGATCGATACAAGATGTTTATAAAAGTTTAGAGCTGAGATATAGCCATAATATATATAAAAAAAGAAAACATTGGTTGTCTATTATCCCATATCATTGAACCCCATCCCCCTGGGAATGGGCCCTTATACCAAAGTGGCAAGTGACATAACTATACTAGTATCAGGTTTGGGGCATTTAGTGAGCAATATGAGCACCACATTGAGTTATGCTCAATGCTAAGTCAAGTTGGGCATTATATTTCTAAAGGTCCCACATGTAATTAAAACTGAAAGACTCCAAATATATAGATATGTGGGCTCCCAATTACGTACGGAGATGTGAACCTGAGGTCAATCAACACTAGTGTCCACCAAAGAAGTTAACTGTAATAAGAGTATACAATTATGGGTAAATAAACTTTATTAGGCTTGTTTACAGCTCCATGACCCAAAGGAGAGGATCCAAACAGGACTGTGTGTAATGACTTCAGGAAGGGAACTTAATGAACAGAAAATTCCCACAATGTGATAAAAAAGTCCTGAGACTCAGAGTCTAACACTTAACTTTGGCCTGTAGGACACACTAGCTAACTAGGTGCTCATTACATCCCCCAACAAGCCAGATAAAACACAGTCATATGGTAGGTTGTGTGGGGGGCCTAGAACACTAGAAAGTAATTTTCAGCAGGACCATAACTTTAGGAACCGCTTAGTGTAAAAACAGTACTTAAACATTACAATATTAATTGTGAACCATAGAAATATCATACAGAGCTAGATGCAAAGATATTTTGACATTTGATGATGTTAATAACACCAGCACCATACTACAGATGCATATATTCTAGGAGTTTAATTGGCCTATCTAGTAAATAAACTTTGTATATGTGAGCTTATCTGAAATGAGAAAAGAAGTCCAGTTACTGGAAACATAGATAGCGTTTTTCATATGTGCTATTTGCCTCAACGTATTCACTGCAAGGGTTAAACATAGTGTTAACAAAAGATATGGCAAGCAATGTCTTAACTGATTTCTCTTTCCCTGGACAAAAAATACAAGAGGGAGATACTTAATAAATGCTGGGGTGGTAGGGAGCTAATATATCAACAACACGCGTCTTGTCTTAATCAGTTATAGTGCAGTGGGCTGTTCTAATTTAATGGCATCCTTAACAAGAAAATTGTCTACACAACATGTATATTTAATCTCTGCATAATAGTAGGTAAGTGGCTTAGAATTAGAGTATGTGTGTCAAAGTAGTCGGTTATTTTAACTATGTACATATATAAAACTTTAAATAGAGGTAACAACAAAAATCTAGATATAAATTGTACCCTATGCATAGTAGAACATAGCAACACAAACCGAGGAGAAGATTATGTGGACTAATATTAACCCATGCCCAGCCCTTGGCAGTTGAGAGCAACAGGCACCAGGTTCATGTCAATGACAGCACAGTTCATCAGCCAGTCTCGCACCGGCCATCGATGGTTCCCCGCAGGTCAGGCCATATGCAAAGGCACAAGGATACAGTTATTTCAAGATGGAATCTCACGGATTATGAGCTGTCAATCTGAGTCGCTACAATGGAGGTCTGGTTTGCTAGAAACTTCCTCCCTTCACGCATTGTTTCTGGTATGCTCGAGGGCACCATTCCAAAGGGACTCCAGAATCCTGCTGTGGATAAGATTGTACACAAGTCCCCGTAGCTTATGCCGCCACCAGCAAGGACCAGTGTGTCCCTCCATCCACCAGCCGCAGCATGTCAGGCTGCGTGTGGGATCAGTAAGCTGATCGCTAATCCTCCAGATGAATTTTGCAGGCTAATAGCATAATTCATGCCACCTCCAAGAGGATTGATGTCAGGAGACGATTTTATAGCCCGTAATCCCAATGTCTGTGTTTACTCAGACTAGGAGGCAAACGCTGTGACACAGAGTCGCCTCTGTCCTCTCTTGATACAGGCAGAGAGGCCTTTAGTAACTCGTCAGCCAGGCTTTCAGCAATAGATGAGTTTCAATGCTTCTTGTTGTATTGTCTTTGTGAAGGCAGCTTGGTAAAGGTCTAGCAGATAAATTGAGTTTGTTTAATATTTCAACTGTTCCATGCTTGTCCTTGGCTACTATCAGATTGCCAGTGCTAATAGGGTTAGATTCTTCAATGGCTTACATTTATCACTGCTCTGTTACTAAATATGTGTTTAGATGTCTTGCCGTGGTGTTAGCAATAAAAGGTCCTTTTAATAATTTTGTAGGCGTGTTTATTCTAAAACTATTGCCTCTGTTATTGTCTACATTTAAAGTGGGCAGAGGCACCCAACCAGGTTTGTCCTCTGTCCCTCTTTTGTTTATTTGGCTGTGGAATCACTTGCGGACTAAAATGAGATACATATACCCCAGGTGTAGAAGTTGATGGGAAAATATATTATCTTGCTCAATATGCAGATAACATGTTGTTATTTATACAAGTTCCAGAGAAAAACTTACAAAAAATATTTGAAGTTATTAATGAATTCGGTCAATTTTCAGGTTTTAAAATGAATAGACGCAAATCAGAAGTTCTATGGCTAAATAAGAAGGAAGATTGTGATATCAGTCCATTTTCGTTTATAAATCCTCCTAACTTTATAACTTATCTGGATATTAATATTTCCGCTAATCCAGATAAATGGTACAATCATAATTATGAAAAAATATATTTATCTATAGAAAAAAACTCTTAAAAGATGTGTAATTTGCCAATCTCATTGATGGGGAAAGTGCATGTAATAAAATGTTGATCTTTCCTAAAATCCTATACCCCTTAAATATGTTACCATTACTAATACCAAGAATAGATATGAGAGACTAAATAGGATTTTAATAAATTCATTTGGGGGAAAAAAATCCTATTTTTTCTAATCTAGATGTCACTTGCATCAAGTTTAGAAAAATGAAACAACCCAATATTGGGAGGTGGTATGGGGGTACCTGATATTTACTTATACAATCTTGCATCATTAGCAGAACGGCCATTGATTGGCTAGCTGGAACAGAACATTTTTATGTGAATACTCTGGAAAAATACGTAAAGGAAGTTAACATGGCATTTGCATTACACACAGAAATTAAGGAATTTGACTCCATAGTAAAAACAAAATCATGTATAAAGGAATCTTAACAGCATTGTTTAAGATCAACAAGATTTTAAAATGTCCAAACAATGGCTCAATTTATTTACCAATCAGGGGTAACCCACATTTTAGTCATGGAATCAAACATATTTAAGGAATGGGAAAGATTGCAGATTTATAAAATAGGAGACATGTTAAGACCCGGTGAATAAATCGCTGCAACATTTTTGGAACTTCAATTTAGACTCAAAGTACTTGAATCACATTTGTATGCCTATACTCAGTTAGTACATTATATAAAGAATATTATAAAAGTCTCCACCTCTTCTCTATGGGATCCTCATCCATTACAGGGTATAATAGAAGGTTTTCATAAAGGAATATTTTCTTATTCTGCCCTTTATAAGGCTCTATTGAACTCAAGGTCCAGTGAGATAATGGGAAAAATTAAAGCAGGTTGGCATCAAAACTTTTAGACACTACAGAATTGGACAAAAGTAAAAATAAATATTATGACAACTACACAAGATTCATATTTCAGGGAATCACTGATTCAATTATTACACAGATTCTATGTCACACTGAAAATAAGAGCTAAGTGGTTGAATTGTGAGAGGAGTTGTACTAAATGTAATTTTTATGATCCTAACTTGAAAACATCTTTTATGGGAATGCCCTAAAATCAACCCAATGGACATAGAAACATATGATGTATTATGTGATAAGAAAATAGACTCAAGAGTTTAAAATAAATGGGGATGATTTTATTAATACATTAGGCATAACACATTTAGGCCCAGGGGAAATACTATAATACCCTGACATAGATGTAATGTTGATATATTTAAATAAATATTTAGAGTAATAAATAAGAATGGGGTGAATGGAGATAAAATCTAACCAACGCTATATTTTGTTCGAATTAGGCATAGGTTACTCTATGACTTCAATATAACATATTCCGAGAGATAAAGAAAAATGAAAATGTTAAATATTAAATACTAGTCCTAAAGCCCCATTCACATGGGCCATTTTTTGCAGTACAGCGGTTCCACTCCTTGCTCTCTCTCTCCCCCCTCTCTTTTTTGCTCTATCCCCCTCTCTTTTGCGCTCTCTCCCCCTCTCTTTTGTGCTCTCTCTCGCTCCACCTCTCTTTTGCTTTCTCTCTCTCCCCTCTCTTTTGCTCTCTCTCTCCCCCCTCTCTTTTGCTCTCTCTCCCCCTCTCTTTTGTGCTCTCTCCTCCTCTCTTTTGCGCTCTCTCCCCCTCTTTTTTGTGCTCTCTCTTGCTCCACCTCTCTTTTGCTCTCTCTCTCCCCCCTCTCTTTTGCTCCCTCTCTCCCCCTCTCTTTTGCTTTCTCTCCCCCTCTCTTTTGCTCTCTCTCCCCCTCTCTTTTGCGCTCTCTCCCCTCTCATTTACGCTCTCTCTCTCCCCCCCTTTCTTTTGTGTTCTCTCTCTCTTTTTCGCTCTCTCTCTCCCCACTCTTTTGCACGCTCTCTTTCCCCTCTCTTTTGCGCTCTCTCTCTCCCCCTCTCTTTTGCACTATCTCTCTCCCCCTCTCTTTTGCTCTCTCTCTCTCCCCCTCTCTTTTGTGCTCTCTCTCCTCCCCTCTATTTTGCTCTGTCTCTCTCTCCTTTGTTTTGCTCTCTCTCTCCATCCCTCGCTTTTACTCATTCTCTCCATCCCTCTCTTTTGCTCTCTCTCTCTCCCCCCTCTCTTTTGCTCTGTCTCTCTCCCCTCTCTTTTGCTCTCTCTCTCTCCATCCCTCTCTTTTGCTCTCTCTCCCCCTCTCTATTGCTCTCTCTCCCCCTCTCTTTTGCTCTCTCCCCCCCTCTCTTTGCTCTCTCTCCCCCCCCCCCCCTCTCTTTTTATCTCCCCCTCTCTTTGGCTCTCTCTCCCCCTCTCTTTTTCTCTCTTTCCCCTCTATTTGCTCTCTCTCCCCACTCGCTTCTGCACTGTCCCCTCTCTTATGCTCTTCCCCCTCTCTTTTGCTCTTCCTATCGTTTTTTGTCTCTCCCCCTCTCTATTTCTCTCCCCTCTCTTTTGTGACAACCACCTCGACCACGCCCCCGTCATGCCGACCGCACCCACCGACCGACCATGCCTGACCACGCCCCTGGCCATGCCCAGTCATGTCCGACCACATCCACGCTCACGTCAGTCATGCCCACGCTCCCGCCTGGTCACGCACACACTTCCACCGGCCATGCCCACTTTCGCCGCAAACAGCATGGTAAGGCCATGTATGTTTGTCCTTGTGCTGTCTCTACTGCTCATGACAGCTTCGGACAAACACACTTGGCCTTTTATATAATAGGATGTTTGATGAATGTTGTACATCTCTATAATCTCAATATCTGTAAAAAAAAATATTCTTTTCTTTTCCGTTTCTATTTCTCTTTTGTATATGCTGAGATATGAAATTGTTAAGTCTTTATATTTCCAATAAAAATTATATAATAAAAAAATAAAAATAAGATAATTTAACTTGCGTTTAAATTAGGTCTCCCTGTTTAAGAGCCATTCAGTGAATTGTAAATAACTCATTGCCAAGCCCAGGTCTATGTATGGTTGCTGCTTTAACTGCACCACTATAAGAAAAGCAAGACAATAAAGAAGAAAACATTGTCCGATTAAAAATGCATACATTTTATAACAATAGATATAGGGCTCCATCTATCATTGTACATACAGACAATGTTTGCTACTAGGGAACCTGTCTGCCTATGATTGAGGCAAGTCAGCAGCATGGTTCAACGTTGCCACCTGCTCTCACACAACTTATAGCACAAGAGCAGGGGCTATTAAGCCACCAGCTCGGAGGTGGAGGAAAAGTTCTATAGTCTGCAGGCTTGCTCCAAAGCTGCTTCGGCAGCTTGATAAATCAAGTCCATTAATCGCAAAAAGTAGTTTTAAATTACAATGGGTCTGTAATCGATACAGTATAAATAAATCACTTCTGGATGATCCTCATCTAATAATGTGTGACCTCACATCATATTTGTGGCTCTAAGAATTCTGAAGATCAGTGGAGAAAAATATATCAAGAGAGTTTCTCTCAAGCTCCTGCAGTACTGGCTACAGCAAATCCTGTGGTTTTCTATATAAGGATTGATATTCTATTTTCTTCTTTGGCATTTGTGTCTTTTGTGTGACCTGCTACATTAAAACTTGTCACAATGAACTGTATTAAAGGAAGTAATTATTATTTAAATCTGAAAAACACAAAGAAGGATAAATAATTCATATTGCATTTTCTACCACAGGACCACATAAAAAAAAAAAAACTTTTAGTACACATGAAATTTCAGCAGGGGACCTTAGGTCTACAAACAAATCTAAAGAATAGGAAGAAAAAATAATAAGATAGAAGAGCCACAGTGAGCATCAATCAACCAAGAGATTGAGCATATTTCCTTTGGTAAATCATCTTCTACAGTGATCAACAATATTATAATATTTTTATAAGGAATCACATTCATAAGCAAAATAACACAACATAATAGCATTGTAATATTCATTAGGAAACTGTGAACAAATGCCTAAATTCTCCATAGTGAATGTGTGTTCAGAATGAAAACTCTTGCTTGCATTATCAATAGAACAATGTATTAAAAATAATATTTAATCCATAGGGATTGTATGTGCAGTATTCCTTTGACAATATAATTGAGTTTAATCTGTACAAGATTAAAGAACTGCAAGTGACATCTAGATTAGAAAATTATATCCCAAAATAAAATTGCCCATGGAATAATTAAGTTACATTCTAGTTGAATTTTGATTGCAAAGCAGGGCATTTCCTAATGTGATTAAAAAAAAAAGAAAATAAACAAACAAAAAAATAATTAAAAAAATGCCTTTACAATAAAAGAGAGTGTACAGCCATAGGTTGCACGCATGTAATCACATTTGTGTTGAGTGTGAGACATGTAAGAAATGCATCACTGCAGATCAGGTAATGCAGATAAACAGGATTTTAGACCATCTGCTGTGCAGGTCATGTACACAGTAAAACCTACTTTTTTTACTCTTTATTTCCTTGGGATTCTTATACCAAATATTTGAATATATTTAACCATTCATTTTTATTCAATTTTAACATTTGTTATACTAACAATAACTACTAACATAAGGAATTTTGATTGTCTCATTTTCAATAGAGAATTCTGCATGCTGTTTATCATCATCAATATTCACAATCTCTTCATAATCCACAAATCACATGTGCATAATTAAAAACAAACAAATACATAAAGAACAATTGTGTCCTTCAAACTTTGCTTTCATCAAAGAATCCTCCATGTGGAGCAATTACAGCCCTGCAAGCCTTTGGCAATCTAGTTGTCAATTTCTTCAGCTAATCTAAAGAGATTTCACCCCATGCTTCCTGAAGCATCTCCCACAATTTGGATTGCCTTGATGGGCACTTCTTATGTACCATATGGCCAAACTGCTCCCACAACTGCTCCATATGATTGAAATCTGGTTACTGTGCTGGCAACTCCATTAAAACAGAATACCAATTGACTGCTTCTTCCCTAACTAGTTCTTGCATAGGTTGGAGCTGTGCTTTGGATCATTGTCCTGTTGTAGGAGGAAATTGGCTCCAATCAAACCCCATCCACAGGGTATGGCATGGCGTTACAAAATGGAGTGATATCCTTCTTTCTTCAAGGCCCCTTTTACCCTGTTTAAATATCTCACTTTACAAATTACCACCACCAAAGCACCCCAAGACCATCACATTGCCTCCACTATGCTTGGCAGATGGTGTCAAGACCTCCTCCAACATCTTTTCATTTGGCCTACATCTCACAAATATTCTTCTTTGTGATCCGAACACCTCAAACTTAGATTCATCTGTCCATAACACTATTTTCTAATCTTCCTCTGTCCAGTGTCTGTGTTCTTTTGCCAATCTTAAGCTTTTCTTTTTATTGGCCAGTCTAAGATGTTTTTTTCTGTGCAATTCTACCTAGAAGGCCAGCATCCCCGAGTCGTTGAGACTGGGGATTTGCGGTACTATTTAATGAAGGTGCTAGTTGAGGACCTGGGAGGCATCTGTTTCTCAAACTAATATAATGTATTTGTCATCTTGCTCAGTCGTGTACTGGGGTCTCCTACTCCTCTTTCTATTCTGGTTAGAGCCTGTTTGCACTGTTCTGTGAAGGGATTAGTACACAGTGTTGTATGAGACCTTCAGTTTCTTGGCTATTTCTTGCATAAAATAGCCTTCATTCCTCAGAACAAGAATAGACTGATTTCATTTCAGAAGAAAGTTCTTTCTTTCTGGCCATTTTGAGCATGTAATCAAACCCACAATTGATGATGCTCCAGATACTTAATTAGTCTAATGAAGGTCAGTTTTATTGCTTCTTTAATCAGCACGTTAGTTTTCAGCTGTGATAGCATAATTGCAAAAAGGTTTTCTAATGATGACGTAGCCTTTTTAAATGATAAACTTGAATTAGCAAACACAACATGCCATTAGAACACACAACAGATGGTTGCTGATAAGAGGCCCCTGAACGCCTAAGTAGATATTCCATTAAAAATCGCCCATTTCCAGCTACAATAGTCATTTACAACTTTAACAACGTCTAAACTGTATTTCTGATCAATTTGATGTTATTTTAATGCATACAAAATATATATTTTAATGCATACAAAATGTATATATTAAACACATATATGTACCTGCAAACTAAAATATTTCACTTAATTAGGACATATTTTTAATATACTGGTTTTAAGATTGAAATTAAAAAATATATCATTACTTCTAGAGCTAGAGCATAATATACTTGAACATGTTTAAAGTGCCATAAAACAGGTTGAAATTTGTGCAAATCCTAAAAGGGCTCATTAATTTAAAATAGTTTGCATACATTTTTTTAAAAAATTGCTGGCAAGTATTTTAAAATAATTTTCAAAAATAAGCAAAATAAATTACAAAGCTAAGCTGCCTGGAGCAGCTAACTCCACCCCTATTATCAGTGTTTAGACACAGGCATTGTATTTCAACTGAGTTCACAGCTTCTAGGCATGCTCCAGCAGATAATCCCTATTCACTTTTGCATTCTACCAAAAGAACAATAAACATAGATACAGCCATAAAATGATGTGTGTGGGAGGAGTTAGAGCTTTACAATTCAGAAAATAAAAAGAAAGGGTTAATGTCGAGGCACTGCAGTATAAATTTGCAGGTACAGTAATTAAAGTACATATTATATTATTTGTCTCTATCCCAACTTGTTTTATGTCCCTTTAATTAAAGCAATGCATGTTTTATGTCTTGTTTTACAGTGGTTTGGAGATTTGGTAACACCAGTGTGGTGGGAAGATGTATGGTTGAAAGAAGGTCTTGCACATTATTTTGAATTTATTGGTACAGACTATCTCTATCCAGGATGGAATATGGTAAGTTTAATCTTTTAATACCTAAGTATTGTTATAAAGTACTCGTTATATTGAATTCTTCCATTTAATATCTTGATTAATACTTAATAATCTATTTTTTCTGATCTTGTTGAATTGTGGATTAATTATTCACCATTTATTTTCTCAACCATATAGCATATAAAGGTCAAATGTCCTCTTATTAGAAAGAGCATTTTTTTTTTTTTTTTGTAAAGATTTTATTGAGGTTGTGCGAAAACATTACAAACTTATATAAGATATGTCAGTACAACAAACACAAACGGTACATATTAACGCGACAATTTATATATATAGGTGGAAGACAAAAGTCTAAATAGAGATAAACTTATGGAACCTCTTTTTCTGTTTTGCATGAACTAAGGTCAGCATATTAAATGGTCATTATTGGACTCGTGGGTTTAGAATAGTTTAGCAAATAGTACAATAAATGGCAACGAGAAAAAAAAAATGAATTAGGTAGGGTTTAAGGAAAGTATGTAAGGTATTTGCGTCTAATGGGATACATGTTATAGATAGTTATAGATAGTTATTTTTAATTAAGTAGGTGGGTGTGTTGTGTTTAAAGGTAACTAAGCAAATGGTAAAAATAGCATGGTAAAGCTGGTATAGCTAGTATGGTAATGGAATATGTAAATGGAAATGGGCAGATTACGACATAGGCAAGATAAGTCGTGTTGTTAAGTCTCCTAAATTAGGAGGTGTATTATTAAGTTATTATTGCTAATAACAGCAATAGCAACAAGAGGGGGGGGAGGTGGAAGTTTGAATATAGTGATCAGTATATATATATAGGGGGCAGGTATCATATTGGGCTGCATATAATAAATGGCTATAATGAGAGTGCTGAATGTAAGATGATTGTATATGTGGGTAGCAACCTGTCGCATAGCTTATAAGTGTAGATTGGGGCTGGCGTCATTCTAATATGATGAGGAAAAGAGAGCCCTGCTGCCTCGGCCGCGGCAGCCTGACCTCTATTTGATAAAAGTATTAGCACAGCCCAAAGGCACATCAAAACAGAAAGACAAGAAAATTAGGTCATGTAGATGTATAGGGATCATTTGAGGTGTAAAAGTGATTGAATATTCAAAGGTATACCCTACACTAGAGATTTCAAGTTAGCATAATATACAAGAAAAGATAAAGCTAAGTGCATAGAACTATTTGTGACATGGTTTTCCCAGCGTCCTATAGTCCTAGAAACTTGAAGGGTACCCTCACTGTTCCAGTAACCTAAGAATCACATAGAATATGCATAGCCCACAGTTGGTCTGAATCAGTAGAAATTTAAAGATCACTAGTGTGAAACTTAAACAAATGCTTACATTGGGAACATTAAAATGACAATATTGAATTATAAACAAATAAGCAACCAATACATTGTGGAGGTCAATATGAAACAGAGAGCAAGGTAGAATCAGTGAGCTCTGCAGAATAATATGCATGGATGTGGCATAAATTATGTCAGGGGCGTGCAATAAGTAATGCTCTGCATGTAAAGAGACCAGGGTGCATTTATTTAACAAATGTCTCCTTTACATACTGCGGCCTAGATGAAACTGTGATTTGATGGGGAAAAGCTAACAGGGAGATCTGTACATATACCGCTGCGTGGGCATTAATATAGACAATGTAAACAAATAGCCATGAATGCTGCAGCAGTGTGTCCTAGGAGACTGGGCTCACATCCATTTTGCTAACGGAGCAATGGCTTATTTCTGTAACCGAGTTCAAGTCTGCTCAAACACTGCAGAACATTATCCCTGGAGTAGATTAAATGACAGGCTTTAAATAGTCCAGGTCGCCACCGGGATCCAGCCTCTTAGAAGGGAAAAGAGTACACAGAATGTTATATGAGACTGCGATGGAGCTGTCAAGGTAATCGCTGAGGCAAACAAAAGCTGATCTGACGTCGGGGAAGGTATGGGAGAAGTGCCGGGGTTAATGCCCACATTTGTATAGCTCCCGGAGAGGTATAGCGGGATACGGGCTGTGAGTGAGTCTATAATGAAATTTAGATCAGCCGCAAGGCTGAAGTACCTGCGAGCTCGGCTTGATTCTTTGCGTGGCTTCTTCCTCCTTTTTTCAAAGAGAGACGACTTTGGTTCTAGCGCCTCAAGCTGGGCTGTTCCGGTATTCATACAGCACTGAACTTCTATTAACTGTGGCCTCTTTAACCTGCTATAAAGTGTATCCAGCAGCGGTTCTTGTGATATTAAAATAGATTGTAGCCCTCTGCCAGCTTCCCGCCTCCCAGGCTCATATTTAATGTAGGACAATGGGAGAGATCTCGGTACAGATATTAAAGATGGCGGCTGCTGCGTGATGGTAATTAGATCTGCTATGTCCTTCGCCTCACGGACAGTTAGACCAGTCGAAGTGGTAGTATGGATAGTGGCAGGTCTAAAAGCCTCAGCTACTGCTTCCAAAAGAGAGTTGTTATGCCGGACCAATAAATCTTGCAGTTGAGATAGAAGCAGCGCAGCCATGTTTTCATGCACTCGGCACTCCCCAGGGAAGTAAAGGGCTAAAGGTGAAAAAGTTTAGATGTATAACGCTGTAGTGTTCCTCCACCTGTGTTCAGAAGGTATTCTGCAATATAAATCTCCAATAAAGGGACAAAGAAGGGTGTTTATCAATGATAAAATTTAGTAAGATCGAGGTAGATATTAGGAGCTCTTGAGGTGTGCGCCCTGCTCCTATGGTAGTTGGCTCCGCCCCCCTCTAGAAAGAGCATTTTAATATTTTTCACATCACGGATGTCAAGGTTGCATGGTTTAATTTTAGCAGAAAAATATACATGGTTACAAAAAAGTTTCCTTTATATAACATATAGGTTAAGAAAGCATACATTTTAGTATATTATGGGGTATTTAGAATGACAGCTAGGTTGAAAGCAAATATTCTCCTCTTTCAAGAAACCTGATATTTATCTACCATATACAATTAGAGGGTCTAGTGACCCATAACTGGAGGAATGGTAGTGGTGAAATTCTCTTTTTATAGGTTCTTAGTTATGAGGTATTTTATTGTTTATGCTTAGGATCAGACTTTAAGGGAATAATGTGTCATTTGATCCTTTCACTGCTGAGGTATGCTACAGGTGCACCAATGCCTGCCAGGAACAGACAGCAATGTGGAAGGAGACCCCAGCTTAATCGCAGGGGGATCCAGATCGTAAAGGCAACCTAATATGATGATGACACATGGTTGTCAATTTCACTTCAGAATAGATCACCATGATCTAAAGGCAGTTATTTTGAATGATCTATAACAAAGTGTTGTATAAGAGTTCATGATAAAATCAGTTGTGTTTTCATATTTTAAATTTCTTTTTTGCTCCATATCTTTTTAATGAATTAAGAGCAAATGCAAAATATAGGTATAGCTATAGGGTGGCATATCACTGTTAAATGCAAATGACCCTAGCCGTAGAACATGCAGAAAAATGTAGATATTATAAGTAAAGCTATCAGGTTCTTCCACTTCCTTTCTTGCTTCCTTTTCTCTTCTTCCATCAACATCACATTCCTTATCCAGTTTGCTAGGTAATATTTCTCTAATCCAACTGCACCCTTAGATATCTCTACATTAACTTAATCAAGTTTCTTTCCCTACTGCATTAGTGTATAGTGTATTATACTGTCAATGGAGAATATTAAAATGTGTTTTTGTGTGTATACTAACTAACCTATGTGTATTGTGTATAACCTTAACTATAATATATATATATATATATATATATATATATATATATATAAATATATATATATATATATATATATATATAGAAACAAAACTATAATAAAGCTAAAAAAAAACACTATCTTGTGCACAGTAAAACACAATCCAACTCCACTAGCTCATGTGTTTTAAGCAAAATGTGTTTGATGTCATGTTAAAGCTTGATTTTGATTCCTCTGGAATTCAAGTATTTTTGAGCACATTTGCACCTTTAATATATATATTTTTTTTATATATAAAAAAACTGATTAACTACTAGGAACTAGATAAAAGAATTGTAAAGGTTAAATGCACATGCTGGGTATCATAGGGACACCTGCATTAACTGCCCTGCATTATACTGTCGGCTTGTAACTCCCCAGCATAAAAATATCTATATTAACTAGGGTTGCACCAATACCATTTTTTTTTTATGTGACAGTTTCCATGGCACAATACAGACTAATGATTTAAGATAGTCTCTTTATAATTATGAAGAACTGTAGCTCAAAAACATTATAAAATAATAAAACAGTTTTATTTGTTTATTGTCACAAAGATGTAAAAACTTGAAATTTTGTTTATAAAAAAATAATATTACAATAAAATATATTATTAATAACAACAATAAATAACACATGTAAAATCACAACCTACCAAAAGTGCAATACAGTAAAAAATATAATAGTCATGGGGAACAACACTATGGGCTAGATCTGAAGGTATCATTTTAAGTATCGGAGCATTTGCACGAGTACAAGTACTTGTGCAAATACTCAGTATCGGCACCAATAACAATACTAAAACTGGTATCGGTGCAACCCTAATATTAACCCCTAATGACATCAACCCTACTGTAATAACCCTGACTCCAGGAAGCAACTACTGGCAGCTGGTAGCTCTCTCTGGTGCTACATCCACCTAAAATGACACATTTCCCCTGTGCAGTTATTTCTCCCTCAAAATCTCCCCTCCTTCCTTGACCCCTTTCCACTTATACTTTTTAGTTTTTACCTATGTTTTCCCCTTCTATTACAAAAACTAGCAGCCTCCAACTACTATAATCCTTACCAGGATTAAAAACAAAAAACAAAACAACAAGCAAACACTGGGACCAACACCTAAAAATAATTGTATATTTTTTTCTAACGTAATCCCTTTTCAGTAGTTTCCGCTTTCCTGCTTGAAGCCATAGATCCTCGTCTCCTCTCAAAGCTCCTTGATTAATATAATTGATCATCAATTCCATACTCTTCAAGTCAAGTTCTCTCAAACAACAATTGAGAGAGTGGGTCATTGCTTATGCGTAGATATGTATATATTTTGAAGCATCTGATTGGCTTAAATTCAAAGCAAGCAAACAAATATATACACAACGCTAAGCCCAAAAGTTATAACCTTCCACTCCCAAACCACCTCCCTAAAAGTGGACACAGTAGGAAATAGCAAAAAAAAGAAAAAAAGAGAGGGTGCTAAAAAGCTAGAAGTAACAACCACATTTATTCTATAGACATTTAATCAAAGAGGAAGTGTAATGTATAAATACCAATATTATAAGAGTTAACTAATCCTATTAAAATAATGGCTGATATAAGAATGAGGGACGTCTCCCTTAAAATACAAATGCAAATGCAATACACAAATTATACAAACGGTCCGTTTAAATACGCGATGCTAGCTAAATACAATTAAAAAATGAGATGCAAATAAGTAAAACCTATTATAACCACCTTATATTAAATAAAATCCATATGCATCATATAGAAAATGACATATAATACATTTGGTAACTGAGCAACTCTTAGCTCAAATTAATGAAAAAGTCCCAGATATTGTGAAGTCCATATCTAAGACAAAACTGAACGAGGTTATTTGTTACTGTGGCCACATTATAACAGATAATACTGTATGAGAATGATGTTGATTCCTCCTGATAGTTACTTTAAATAACAAAGTTATGTCCTTTATGACAAAAGATAAAAACAGCCAACCAGATCAAAATTCTCTCAAAGTCAACACCTACTGTTAGTGGCAATCACAGCTTGTGATAGGAGCAATTTCACTCACCCCTCTTCCTCCAGAGTACGGCTCCAATTCCTGAATTGAAATTCCCAGTTCCGGTGTGTGGAGATTTGTCAGAAAGACCCGGCAGGTGCAATGTCCGTAATCCAGTCTAGAACACCCCGCACTTAGTGTGTATCACGCGCGGGTACTAGGTACCTAGTGAAGAAAAAATAATCTTTGCAGGACAAACAGCTTAGCTTCAACGCGTTTCACCTGTATCACCAGGCTTTTCAAGATCATTTATTAGTTAACTCTTATAATATTGGTATTTATACATTACACTTCCTCTTTGATTAAATGTCTATAGAATAAATGTGGTTGTTACTTCTAGCTTTTTAGCGCCCTCTCTTTTTTTGGCTTAAATCCAAAAGCAGGTCCCAATAGTTTTTTTTGTATTTCTATTCTATGGTTATCACTCACATATATTTAATTATCTGATGTGTTTGGATTGCAGTCTGGAGTTACCTTTTGAGTGGTAAACATTTTTTTCAGAGGATGGTACAAAAACTGTATCTTTCAGGACTATTGGTTTAGGAGAAGTATGGCAGCCCAGTGTTAAATATCTGATAAATTAATTTGCATGAAGCCATTTGTTAAGAAGTAAAAGAAAATGGTGTTGAAAGTATACATTTTGATGCTTTGGAAAGCAGCTTATGGGTCAGTGCTATCACATCAAATATGATATCTGGAAAGCTTACAACTTTTCCAAGTGGAGCCAATTAGGGGCAAGTTTACAAGTCATGCGGTATGGAATTTCTGCGCACGAGATGGTCTTTTTGCAATCAATTTCCATTGAGCAGGTATAACAAGTCTTGATAAACCGCAATTGCACCTTTTACGCCACAATTCTTCTGCGCTCATAGAGCTGTAGTTAACAGTTTTCTGCAACATAAGTTTCACGAAACACTTAAAAAAAAACCTTTACAAAGTACAGCTGCACTCATATTAACATTGTCTAATAAAAATTATGTAAAAAAATATAGCACACAAAATTTATAAGGGCTCAAAGATAGGAGATCTTGGGTATTAGAAAAAAACAAAACACAGGGATTTTTCATTAACATACATACACATACATAGAGAAAAATGGAGTTATATGTATAGAGATATGTTTAACTATGGAGATAATGAAAATATTTCACATTACAATTGTATGCACATTAAACAATATCTCAGAAGAATTTTCAAAGAGATAATAGCATATAGATCTTGATATCTAGACATATATATATATAGATAGATAGATAGATAGATAGATAGATAGATATATTCATATACATATCTCGCTATAAATAGATACACTTATCCAAAAATCCTCACATATATAGAGAAATATTTGCACTACAGATTAGAGTTTTTGTGGAGTTTTTTGCAACTTGTAATACCTGTGCAACCCCAAATGCAAAAAAAGCCATAAGCACAGTGTTTTCACAGCTGATTTGCCGCGCGACTTGTAATCTTGCCCTGGGTGTCCATTGTAATTAGTTGTGCATTGGTTATATTTGAGAGATACTATTCTTTTTTGTTGTAACTTGTATCCCAGTCATTCTGTTTATATGTATGTAAAAAAAGCAACATTGCTTTTATATTCTTTACTTTTAACATCTATTTGTATTTATTTATGGCCAGATTACGAGTTTTGCGGTAAGAGGGGTGCATTGCTAACTTGCAAGTTATTGTCACCGCTCACTTACCTACAGCGCTGGATATTACAGGTTTTTATAAACCCGGCGTTAAAAGACAAGAAGTGAGCATGGAGCAAAATTGAGCTCCATACCGCACTCCAATACCAGCGCTGCTTAAGTCAGTGGTGAGCTGGTTATACGTGATCATGCATGATTTCCCCATAGACATCAATGGGGAGAGCCGGCTGAGAAAAAGTCTAACATCTGCAATAAAGCAGCGTAAAGCTCAGTAACGCAGCCCCATTGATTCCTATGGGGAAACACATTTTATGTTTACACCTAACACTCTAACATGAACCCTGAGGCTAAACACCCCTAATCTTACATTTATTAACCCCTAATCTGCCGCCTCCGACATCGCCGACACCTACATTATACTTATTAACCCCTAATCTGCCGCTCCGGACATTGACTCTACTATAATAAACATATTAACCCCTAAACCGCCGCACTCCCACATCACAAACATTAGTTAAATATTATTAACCCCTAATCTGCCGCCCCTAACATCGCCGCCACCTACCTACAATTATTAACCCCTAATCTGCCGCCCCCAACGTCGCCGCCACTATACTATATTTATTAACCCCTAAACCTAAGTCTAACCCTAACACCCCCTAACTTAAATATAATTAAAATAAATCTAAATAAAACCTACTATCATTACCTAAATAATTCCTATTTAAATCTAAATACTTACCTGTAAAATAAACCCTAAGATAGCTACAAAATAACTAATAGTTACATTGTAGCTAGCTTAGGGTTTATTTTTATTTTACAGGCACGTTTCTATTTATTTTAACTAGGTAGAATAGTTACTAAATAGGTATTAACTATTTAATAACTACCTAGCTAAAATAAATACAAATTTACCTGTAAAATAAAACCTAACCTAAGTTACACTAACACCTAACACTACACTACAATTAAATAAATTACCTAAATTAAATACAATTAACTAAATTAAATACAAATACCTAAATTAAAAACCCCCACTAAATTACACAAAATAAAAAACAAATTACAAGATATTTAAACTAATTACACCTAATCTAATAGCCCTATCAAAATAAAAAAGCCCTCCCAAAATAAAAAAAAAAACCCTAGACTAAACTAAACTACCAATAGCCCGTAAAAGGGCCTTTTGCGGGGCATTGCCCTAAAAAAATCAACTCTTTTACCTGTTAAACAAAATACAAACAACTCCCAACAGTAAAACCCACCACCCACACAAACAGTAAAACCAACCACCCACACAACCAACTCCCCAAATAAAACCCTAACTAAAAAAAACTAAGCTCCCCATTGCCCTGAAAAGGGCATTTGGATGGGCATTTAGCTCTATTGCAGCCCAAAGCCCTAACCTAAAACTAAAACCCACCCAATAAACCCTTAAAAAAACCTAACACTAACCCCTGAAGATCTACTTACAGTTTTGAAGATCCGAAATCCATCCTCAATGAAGCTGGGAGAAGTCCTCATTGAAGCGGCAAGAAGTCCTCAACGAAGCAGGGAGAAGTCTTCATTCAAGCCAGGAGAAGTGGTCCTCCAGACGGGCAGAAGTCTTCATCCAGACAGCATCTTCTATCTTCATTCATCCAGTGCGGAGCGGGTCCATCTTCAAGACATCTGATGCAGACCATCCTCTTCTGCCGACGACTACCTGACGAATGAAGGTTCCTTTAAGTGATGTCATCCAAGATGGCATCCTTTAGATTCTGATTGGCTGATTAAGGTTGAAAAAATCCTTCATTTGTCGGGTAGTTCGTCTGCAGAAGAGGATGCTCTGCGTCGGATGTCTTGAAGATGGACCCGCTCCTTGCCGGATGGATGAAGATAGAAGATGCGGTCTGGATGAAGACTTCTGCCCATCTGGAGGACCACTTTTCCTGGCTTGAATGGAGACTTCTCCCAGCTTCGTTGAGGACTTCTTGCCGATTCGATGAGGCTTCTCCATGCTTCGTTGAGGATGGATGTCGGATCTTTAAAACTGTAAGTGGATCTTCAGGGGTTAGTTTAAGGGTTTATTGGGTGGGTTTTAGTTTTAGGTTAGGACTTTGGGCTGCAATAGAGCCCATCCAAATGCCCTTTTCTGGGCAATGGGGAGTTTAAGTTTTTTTAGTTAGGGTTTTATTTGGAGGGTTGGTTGTGTGGGTGGTGTGTTTTACTGTTGGAGGGTTTTTTGCAGGTAAAAGAGCTGATTTCTTTAGGGCAATGCCCCGCAAAAGACCCTTTTAAGGGCTATTGGTAGTTTCGTTTAGGCTAGGGTTTTTTTTTATTTTGGGGGGGCTTTTTTATTTTGATAGGGCTATAAGATTAGGTGTAATTAGTTTAAAGATCTTGTAATTTGTTTTTTATTTTGTGTAATTTAGTGTTTGTTTTTTTTGTAATTTAGGTAATTGTATTTAATTTAGGTAATTGATTTAATTGTAGTGTAAGGTTAGGTGTTAGTGTTATTTTACAGGTAAATTTTTATTTATTTTAGCTAGGTAGTTAGTAAAGCGTTAATAACTATTTACTAACTAGTCTACCTAGTTAAAACAAATACAAACTTGCCTGTAAAATAAAAATAAAACCTAAGCTAGCTACAATGTAACTATTAGTTATATTGTAGTTAGCTTAGGGTTTATTTTATAGGTAAGTATTTAGTTTTAAATAGGAATTATTTAGTTATTAATAGTAGGTTTTATTTAGATTTATTTTAATTATATTTAAGTTAGGGGGTGTTAGGGTTAGGGTTAGACTTAGATTTAGGGGTTAATAAATTTAGCATAGTGGCAGCAACGTTGGGGGCGGCAGATTAGGGGTTAATAAATGTAGGTAGGTGGCGGCGATGTTAGGGCCGGCAGATTAGGGGTTAATAATATTTAACTAGTGTTTGTGAGGCGGGAGTGCGGCGGTTTAGGGGTTAAAATGTTTATTCTAGTGGCGGCGATGTCTGGAGCGGGAGATTAGGGGTTAATATTTTAATTTTATTGTTTGCGATGTGGGAGGGCCTAGGGGAGGGTTTAGGGGTTAATAGGTAGTTTATGGGAGTTAGTGTACTTTTTACCACTTTAGTTATGAGTTT